>NW_027672444.1:0-1200000 GCF_964165515.1 Mesoplodon bidens | reverse complement strand
CAAAGTCACCTAGGCCTCCTGAGGGCATTTAGAGGATTATGCCATTCAGCACATGCAGAACACACTGCATCCCAAAGTTTCATCGCAGAAGGCCGAATTGTGTTCCAAGGGCCTCCTTTGGCTTGTCAGAGAAGAGAGGTATATGTGCTGGGTGATCCGGTGTATAATTGAGAAGCCTGGAAAAAGGCAGTATTTTCCCCCATTTGAAAGGTACATAGTGGCGGCCTCAAGGCTGACTGAAAGACAGTGCTGTTACCCGTCTTCTAGTCACTGCTAAGAAGGCCTCAGGGAAGAAAGTGAGTTTTCTCCTATGAATCCAGGTGGTCGCCTGTGCCTTGCTAGGAGTTCACCCCACCGCTTGCCCTAGCTAAAGTGCGAAGTAAACGTGACCCCCAGGCCTCAAGGTAAGCACGAGCGTTTCCTATCAGCAAAGTTTGCTGTGCAGCCATCTCCATGAACCCTGACTCGATAGAGTGCTTTAAATCCTCTACGGCTCTCCGGAGGCCTCAGAGAGACGCGTATGAATTCCCTTCTGAGGGAGAGCGTGGGTGCCATGAGTCCCCTTTTTGTTTTCCGAGCAACACAGCGCAGAACAGGCTGTTGGGGTCAACCCTTTCTATGCAGAGGGAAGGGCAATGAAGTGATCCTCGCTTGCATAGCTTGATTTCTACCGCTGTAAAGCAGCCCCAGGACAACGTTTTTGCCAGTATTACATTCAACGTGGCTCTCCCTCTGTGGAGGCCCTCTGAACTGCACTGAAAGAATCCCTGAGCCTACAGTGCCCCCTGGCAACTCTTACCTGTCATCTCTCTATTGTGACGCAAGGACCACTGTAGGTCCAGCCTGACAGAAAGAACAGAAAAACCGGTCAACTTGTGAGACTTTGGACGATCCAAAGCCACCTAGGCCTGACTAAGTCATTAAGCAGGTAATGCTATGCACGGCATGCAAAAGTCCCCGCCTGCAACGAAGTGTGATCATAGAAAGGCCCCGTGTGGACGAAAGTCTCCAGTAGACAGTCAGTGAGTGATGGTAATTGCGCTGTGGGGTCAAGTTGGAAACTGGAGCATGTGAGAGAAGCCCGACTCTCCCCCTTTGGAAAGCAACTTCGATGCAGTTTCCAAGCTGCCTGAACACCACACCACCAGGACACTGTTCACTGCACAGATGCCTCTGAGGAGCAGTGAGCTTTTGCCAAAGAAACCAAACGCTTGCGCTTCCTTCCTGGGAGCTCAGCCCAGAGCATACTGTAGCTAAAGTGCCAACTAAATGGGACCTCTAGTCTCGAGGTAAGGTGCACATTTTCCCTTTACCAGAGGCAGGGGTGCACCAGTTTCCAGGAAGGCTTAGTCAATGGACGGCTTTAGCTTTAGTGTGCCTCACAGCGCTCAAGCCTCTCACGGGGGCATTTCTTTCCAAGGAAGTGCACCGTGTACCAGAAGCCTTCTGAGCACAATCAAGGGATACACGGCTCTGGGACCATCCCTCACTATGCAGGTGAAAGGGCCGGCAACTAATCTGTTCTCTATGGCTAGCGTTCCACAGCTTTGAAACAGCCCCAGGAGCACGGTTCTTGGGTCGGCTTTCTTTCCATGCGGGTCTGCCACGTTGAGGACACCTAAGCTGCCCTGAAAGAAACCACCGGGGCTCCAATCCACTTTGGGGTCTCCTGCTCGACGTCTCTCTAAGTGAGGCAGAAAGTAGACTTTAGGTCCAGCCAGAAATAAAGTAGAAATTGACCGTGAGCCTTGCTAGGCATTTGGAACATGCAAAGTCACCTAGGCCTCCTGAGGGCATTTAGAGGATTATGCCATTCAGCACATGCAGAACACACTGCATCCCAATGTTTCATCGCAGAAGGCCGAATTGTGTTCCAAGGGCCTCCTTTGGCTTGTCAGAGAAGAGAGGTATATGTGCTGGGTGATCCGGTGTATAATTGAGAAACCTGGAAAAAGGCAGTATTTTCCCCCATTTGAAAGGCACATAGTGGCGGCCTCAAGGCTGACTGAAAGACAGTGCTGTTACCCGTCTTCTAGTCACTGCTAAGAAGGCCTCAGGGAAGAAAGTGAGTTTTCTCCTATGAATCCAGGTGGTCGCCTGTGCCTTGCTAGGAGTTCACCCCACCGCTTGCCCTAGCTAAAGTGCGAAGTAAACGTGACCCCCAGGCCTCAAGGTAAGCACGAGCGTTTCCTATCAGCAAAGTTTGCTGTGCAGCCATCTCCATGAACCCTGACTCGATAGAGCGCTTTAAATCCTCTACGGCTCTCCGGAGGCCTCAGAGAGACGCGTATGAATTCCCTTCTGAGGGAGAGCCTGGGTGCCGTGAGTCCTTTTTTTGTTTTCCGAGCAACACAGCGCAGAACAGGCTGTTGGGGTCAACCCTTTCTATGCAGAGGGAAAGGCAATGAACTGATCCTCGCTTGCATAGCTTGATTTCTACCGCTGTAAAGCAGCCCCAGGACAACGTTTTTGCCAGTATTACATTCAACGTGGCTCTCCCTCTGTGGAGGCCCTCTGAACTGCACTGAAAGAATCCCTGAGCCTACAGAGCCCCCTGGCAACTCTTACCTGTCATCTCTCTATTGTGACGCAAGGTCCACTGTAGGTCCAGCCTGACAGAAAGAACAGAAAAACCGGTCAACTTGTGAGACTTTTGGACGATCCAAAGTCACCTAGGCCTGACTAAGTCATTAAGCAGGTAATGCTATGCACGGCATGCAAAACTCCCCGCCTGCAACGAAGTGTGATCATAGAAAGGCCCCGTGTGGCCGAAAGTCTCCAGTAGACAGTCAGTGAGTGATGGTAATTGCGCTGTGGGGTCAAGTTGGAAACTGGAGCATGTGAGAGAAGCCCGACTCTCCCCCTTTGGAAACAACTTCGATGCAGCTTCCAAGCTGCCTGAACACCACACCACCAGGACACTGTTCACTGCACAGATGCCTCTGAGGAGCAGTGAGCTTTTGCCAAAAAACCGAACGCTTGCGCTTCCTTTCTGGGAGCTCAGCCCAGAGCATACTCTAGCCTAAGTGCCAACTAAATGTGACCTCTAGTCTCGAGGTAAGGTGCACATTTTCCCTTTACCAGAGGCAGGGGTGCACCAGTTTCCAGGAAGGCTTAGTCAATGGACGGCTTTAGCTTTAGTGTGCCTCACAGCGCTCAAGCCTCTCACGGGGGCATTTCTTTCCAAGGAAGTGCACCGTGTACCAGAAGCCTTCTGAGCACAATCAAGGGATACACGGCTCTGGGACCATCCCTCACTATGCAGGTGAAAGGGCCGGCAACTAATCTGTTCTCTATGGCTAGCGTTCCACAGCTTTGAAACAGCCCCAGGAGCACGGTTCTTGGGTCGGCTTTCTTTCCATGCGGGTCTGCCACGTTGAGGACACCTAAGCTGCCCTGAAAGAAACCACCGGGGCTCCAATCCACTTTGGGGTCTCCTGCTCGACGTCTCTCTAAGTGAGGCAGAAAGTAGACTTTAGGTCCAGCCAGAAATAAAGTAGAAATTGACCGTGAGCCTTGCTAGGCATTTGGAACATGCAAAGTCACCTAGGCCTCCTGAGGGCATTTAGAGGATTATGCCATTCAGCACATGCAGAACACACTGCATCCCAATGTTTCATCGCAGAAGGCCGAATTGTGTTCCAAGGGCCTCCTTTGGCTTGTCAGAGAAGAGAGGTATATATGCTGGGTGATCCGGTGTATAATTGAGAAACCTGGAAAAAGGCAGTATTTTCCCCCATTTGAAAGGTACATAGTGGCGGCCTCAAGGCTGACTGAAAGACAGTGCTGTTACCCGTCTTCTAGTCACTGCTAAGAAGGCCTCAGGGAAGAAAGTGAGTTTTCTCCTATGAATCCAGGTGGTCGCCTGTGCCTTGCTAGGAGTTCACCCCACCGCTTGCCCTAGCTAAAGTGCGAAGTAAACGTGACCCCCAGGCCTCAAGGTAAGCACGAGCGTTTCCTATCAGCAAAGTTTGCTGTGCAGCCATCTCCATGAACCCTGACTCGATAGAGCGCTTTAAATCCTCTACGGCTCTCCGGAGGCCTCAGAGAGACGCGTATGAATTCCCTTCTGAGGGAGAGCCTGGGTGCCGTGAGTCCTTTTTTTGTTTTCCGAGCAACACAGCGCAGAACAGGCTGTTGGGGTCAACCCTTTCTATGCAGAGGGAAAGGCAATGAACTGATCCTCGCTTGCATAGCTTGATTTCTACCGCTGTAAAGCAGCCCCAGGACAACGTTTTTGCCAGTATTACATTCAACGTGGCTCTCCCTCTGTGGAGGCCCTCTGAACTGCACTGAAAGAATCCCTGAGCCTACAGAGCCCCCTGGCAACTCTTACCTGTCATCTCTCTATTGTGACGCAAGGTCCACTGTAGGTCCAGCCTGACAGAAAGAACAGAAAAACCGGTCAACTTGTGAGACTTTTGGACGATCCAAAGTCACCTAGGCCTGACTAAGTCATTAAGCAGGTAATGCTATGCACGGCATGCAAAAGTCCCCGCCTGCAACGAAGTGTGATCATAGAAAGGCCCCGTGTGGCCGAAAGTCTCCAGTAGACAGTCAGTGAGTGATGGTAATTGCGCTGTGGGGTCAAGTTGGAAACTGGAGCATGTGAGAGAAGCCCGACTCTCCCCCTTTGGAAACAACTTCGATGCAGCTTCCAAGCTGCCTGAACACCACACCACCAGGACACTGTTCACTGCACAGATGCCTCTGAGGAGCAGTGAGCTTTTGCCAAAAAACCGAACGCTTGCGCTTCCTTCCTGGGAGCTCAGCCCAGAGCATACTCTAGCCTAAGTGCCAACTAAATGTGACCTCTAGTCTCGAGGTAAGGTGCACATTTTCCCTTTACCAGAGGCAGGGGTGCACCAGTTTCCAGGAAGGCTTAGTCAATGGACGGCTTTAGCTTTAGTGTGCCTCACAGCGCTCAAGCCTCTCACGGGGGCATTTCTTTCAAAGGAAGTGCACCGTGTACCAGAAGCCTTCTGAGCACAATCAAGGGATACACGGCTCTGGGACCATCCCTCACTATGCAGGTGAAAGGGCCGGCAACTAATCTGTTCTCTATGGCTAGCGTTTCACAGCTTTGAAACAGCCCCAGGAGCACGGTTCTTGGGCCGGCTTTCTTTCCATGCGGGTCTGCCACGTTGAGGACACCTAAGCTGCCCTGAAAGAAACCACCGGGGCTCCAATCCACTTTGGGGTCTCCTGCTCGACGTCTCTCTAAGTGAGGCAGAAAGTAGACTTTAGGTCCAGCCCGAAATAAAGTAGAAATTGACCGTGAGCCTTGCTAGGCATTTGGAACATGCAAAGTCACCTAGGCCTCCTGAGGGCATTTAGAGGATTATGCCATTCAGCACATGCAGAACACACTGCATCCCAAAGTTTCATCGCAGAAGGCCGAATTGTGTTCCAAGGGCCTCCTTTGGCTTGTCAGAGAAGAGAGGTATATGTGCTGGGTGATCCGGTGTATAATTGAGAAACCTGGAAAAAGGCAGTATTTTCCCCCATTTGAAAGGTACATAGTGGCGGCCTCAAGGCTGACTGAAAGACAGTGCTGTTACCCGTCTTCTAGTCACTGCTAAGAAGGCCTCAGGGAAGAAAGTGAGTTTTCTCCTATGAATCCAGGTGGTCGCCTGTGCCTTGCTAGGAGTTCACCCCACCGCTTGCCCTAGCTAAAGTGCGAAGTAAACGTGACCCCCAGGCCTCAAGGTAAGCACGAGCGTTTCCTATAAGCAAAGTTTACTGTGCAGCCATCTCCATGAACCCTGACTCGATAGAGCGCTTTAAATCCTCTACGGCTCTCCGGAGGCCTCAGAGAGACGCGTATGAATTCCCTTCTGAGGGAGAGCCTGGGTGCCGTGAGTCCCCTTTTTGTTTTCCGAGCAACACAGCGCAGAACAGGCTGTTGGGGTCAACCCTTTCTATGCAGAGGGAAAGGCAATGAACTGATCCTCGCTTGCATAGCTTGATTTCTACCGCTGTAAAGCAGCCCCAGGACAACGTTTTTGCCAGTATTACATTCAACGTGGCTCTCCCTCTGTGGAGGCCCTCTGAACTGCACTGAAAGAATCCCTGAGCCTACAGAGCCCCCTGGCAACTCTTACCTGTCATCTCTCTATTGTGACGCTAGGTCCACTGTAGGTCCAGCCTGACAGAAAGAACAGAAAAACCGGTCAACTTGTGAGACTTTTGGACGATCCAAAGCCACCTAGGCCTGACTAAGTCATTAAGCAGGTAATGCTATGCACGGCATGCAAAAGTCCCCGCCTGCAACGAAGTGTGATCATAGAAAGGCCCCGTGTGGCCGAAAGTCTCCAGTAGACAGTCAGTGAGAGATGGTAATTGCGCTGTGGGGTCAAGTTGGAAACTGCAGCATGTGAGAGAAGCCCGACTCTCCCCCTTTTAAAAGCAACTTCGATGCAGCTTCCAAGCTGCCTGACACCACACCACCAGGACACTGTTCACTGCACAGATGCCTCTGAGGAGCAGTGAGCTTTTGCCAAAGAAACCGAACGCTTGCGCTTCCTTCCTGGGAGCTCAGCCCAGAGCATACTCTAGCCTAAGTGCCAACTAAATGTGACCTCTAGTCTCGAGGTAAGGTGCACATTTTCCCTTTACCAGAGGCAGGGGTGCACCAGTTTCCAGGAAGGCTTAGTCAATGGACGGCTTTAGCCTTAGTGTGCCTCACAGCGCTCAAGCCTCTCACGGGGGCATTTCTTTCAAAGGAAGTGCACCGTGTACCAGAAGCCTTCTGAGCACAATCAAGGGATACACGGCTCTGGGACCATCCCTCACTATGCAGGTGAAAGGGCCGGCAACTAATCTGTTCTCTATGGCTAGCGTTCCACAGCTTTGAAACAGCCCCAGGAGCACGGTTCTTGGGCCGGCTTTCTTTCCATGCGGGTCTGCCACGTTGAGGACACCTAAGCTGCCCTGAAAGAAACCACCGGGGCTCCAATCCACTTTGGGGTCTCCTGCTCGACGTCTCTCTAAGTGAGGCAGAAAGTAGACTTTAGGTCCAGCCCGAAATAAAGTAGAAATTGACCGTGAGCCTTGCTAGGCATTTGGAACATGCAAAGTCACCTAGGCCTCCTGAGGGCATTTAGAGGATTATGCCATTCAGCACATGCAGAACACACTGCATCCCAAAGTTTCATCGCAGAAGGCCGAATTGTGTTCCAAGGGCCTCCTTTGGCTTGTCAGAGAAGAGAGGTATATGTGCTGGGTGATCCGGTGTATAATTGAGAAACCTGGAAAAAGGCAGTATTTTCCCCCATTTGAAAGGTACATAGTGGCGGCCTCAAGGCTGACTGAAAGACAGTGCTGTTACCCGTCTTCTAGTCACTGCTAAGAAGGCCTCAGGGAAGAAAGTGAGTTTTCTCCTATGAATCCAGGTGGTCGCCTGTGCCTTGCTAGGAGTTCACCCCACCGCTTGCCCTAGCTAAAGTGCGAAGTAAACGTGACCCCCAGGCCTCAAGGTAAGCACGAGCGTTTCCTATAAGCAAAGTTTGCTGTGCAGCCATCTCCATGAACCCTGACTCGATAGAGCGCTTTAAATCCTCTACGGCTCTCCGGAGGCCTCAGAGAGACGCGTATGAATTCCCTTCTGAGGGAGAGCCTGGGTGCCGTGAGTCCCCTTTTTGTTTTCCGAGCAACACAGCGCAGAACAGGCTGTTGGGGTCAACCCTTTCTATGCAGAGGGAAAGGCAATGAACTGATCCTCGCTTGCATAGCTTGATTTCTACCGCTGTAAAGCAGCCCCAGGACAACGTTTTTGCCAGTATTACATTCAACGTGGCTCTCCCTCTGTGGAGGCCCTCTGAACTGCACTGAAAGAATCCCTGAGCCTACAGAGCCCCCTGGCAACTCTTACCTGTCATCTCTCTATTGTGACGCTAGGTCCACTGTAGGTCCAGCCTGACAGAAAGAACAGAAAAACCGGTCAACTTGTGAGACTTTTGGACGATCCAAAGCCACCTAGGCCTGACTAAGTCATTAAGCAGGTAATGCTATGCACGGCATGCAAAAGTCCCCGCCTGCAACGAAGTGTGATCATAGAAAGGCCCCGTGTGGCCGAAAGTCTCCAGTAGACAGTCAGTGAGTGATGGTAATTGCGCTGTGGGGTCAAGTTGGAAACTGCAGCATGTGAGAGAAGCCCGACTCTCCCCCTTTTAAAAGCAACTTCGATGCAGCTTCCAAGCTGCCTGACACCACACCACCAGGACACTGTTCACTGCACAGATGCCTCTGAGGAGCAGTGAGCTTTTGCCAAAGAAACCGAACGCTTGCGCTTCCTTCCTGGGAGCTCAGCCCAGAGCATACTCTAGCCTAAGTGCCAACTAAATGTGACCTCTAGTCTCGAGGTAAGGTGCACATTTTCCCTTTACCAGAGGCAGGGGTGCACCAGTTTCCAGGAAGGCTTAGTCAATGGACGGCTTTAGCCTTAGTGTGCCTCACAGCGCTCAAGCCTCTCACGGGGGCATTTCTTTCAAAGGAAGTGCACCGTGTACCAGAAGCCTTCTGAGCACAATCAAGGGATACACGGCTCTGGGACCATCCCTCACTATGCAGGTGAAAGGGCCGGCAACTAATCTGTTCTCTATGGCTAGCGTTCCACAGCTTTGAAACAGCCCCAGGAGCACGGTTCTTGGGCCGGCTTTCTTTCCATGCGGGTCTGCCACGTTGAGGACACCTAAGCTGCCCTGAAAGAAACCACCGGGGCTCCAATCCACTTTGGGGTCTCCTGCTCGACGTCTCTCTAAGTGAGGCAGAAAGTAGACTTTAGGTCCAGCCAGAAATAAAGTAGAAATTGACCGTGAGCCTTGCTAGGCATTTGGAACATGCAAAGTCACCTAGGCCTCCTGAGGGCATTTAGAGGATTATGACATTCAGCACATGCAGAACACACTGCATCCCAAAGTTTCATCGCAGAAGGCCGAATTGTGTTCCAAGGGCCTCCTTTGGCTTGTCAGAGAAGAGAGGTATATGTGCTGGGTGATCCGGTGTATAATTGAGAAGCCTGGAAAAAGGCAGTATTTTCCCCCATTTGAAAGGTACATAGTGGCGGCCTCAAGGCTCACTGAAAGACAGTGCTGTTACCCGTCTTCTAGTCACTGCTAAGAATGCCTCAGGGAAGAAAGTGAGTTTTCTCCTATGAATCCAGGTGGTCGCCTGTGCCTTGCTAGGAGTTCACCCCACCGCTTGCCCTAGCTAAAGTGCGAAGTAAACGTGACCCCCAGGCCTCAAGGTAAGCACGAGCGTTTCCTATCAGCAAAGTTTCTGTGCAGCCATCTCCATGAACCCTGACTCGATAGAGTGCTTTAAATCCTCTACGGCTCTCCGGAGGCCTCAGAGAGACACGTATGAATTCCCTTCTGAGGGAGAGCGTGGGTGCCGTGAGTCCCCTTTTTGTTTTCCGAGCAACACAGCGCAGAACAGGCTGTAGGGTTCAACCCTTTCTATGCAGAGGGAAAGGCAATGAAGTGATCCTCGCTTGCATAGCTTGATTTCTACCGCTGTAAAGCAGCCCCAGGACAACGATTTTGCCAGTATTACATTCAACGTGGCTCTCCCTCTGTGGAGGCCCTCTGAACTGCACTGAAAGAATCCCTGAGCCTACAGAGCCCCCTGGCAACTCTTACCTGTCATCTCTCTATTGTGACGCAAGGTCCACTGTAGGTCCAGCCTGACAGAAAGAACAGAAAAACCGGTCAACTTGTGAGACTTTTGGACGATCCAAAGTCACCTAGGCCTGACTAAGTCATTAAGCAGGTAATGCTCTGCACGGCATGCAAAAGTCCCCGCCTGCAACGAAGTGTGATCATAGAAAGGCCCCGTGTGGCCGAAAGTCTCCAGTAGACAGTCAGTGAGTGATGGTAATTGCGCTGTGGGGTCAAGTTGGAAACTGGAGCATGTGAGAGAAGCCCGACTCTCCCCCTTTGGAAAGCAACTTCGATGCAGCTTCCAAGCTGCCTGAACACCACACCACCAGGACACTGTTCACTGCACAGATGCCTCTGAGGAGCAGTGAGCTTTTGCCAAAGAAACCAAACGCTTGCGCTTCCTTCCTGGGAGCTCAGCCCAGAGCATACTGTAGCTAAAGTGCCAACTAAATGGGACCTCTAGTCTCGAGGTAAGGTGCACATTTTCCCTTTACCAGAGGCAGGGGTGCACCAGTTTCCAGGAAGGCTTAGTCAATGGACGGCTTTAGCTTTAGTGTGCCTCACAGCGCTCAAGCCTCTCACGGGGGCATTTCTTTCCAGGGAAGTGCACCGTGTACCAGAAGCCTTCTGAGCACAATCAAGGGATACACGGCTCTGGGACCATCCCTCACTATGCAGGTGAAAGGGCCGGCAACTAATCTGTTCTCTATGGCTAGCGTTCCACAGCTTTGAAACAGCCCCAGGAGCACGGTTCTTGGGCCGGCTTTCTTTCCATGCGGGTCTGCCACGTTGAGGACACCTAAGCTGCCCTGAAAGAAACCACCAGGGCTCCAATCCACTTTGGGGTCTCCTGCTCGACGTCTCTCTAAGTGAGGCAGAAAGTAGACTTTAGGTCCAGCCCGAAATAAAGTAGAAATTGACCGTGAGCCTTGCTAGGCATTTGGAACATGCAAAGTCACCTAGGCCTCCTGAGGGCATTTAGAGGATTATGCCATTCAGCACATGCAGAACACACTGCATCCCAATGTTTCATCGCAGAAGGCCGAATTGTGTTCCAAGGGCCTCCTTTGGCTTGTCAGAGAAGAGAGGTATATGTGCTGGGTGATCCGGTGTATAATTGAGAAGCCTGGAAAACGGCAGTATTTTCCCCCTTTTGAAAGGTAGATAGTGGCGGCCTCAAGGCTGACTGAAAGACAGTGCTGTTACCCGTCTTCTAGTCACTGCTAGGAATGCCTCAGGGAAGAAAGGGAGTTTTCTCCTATGAATCCAGGTGGTCGCCTGTGCCTTGCTAGGAGTTCACCCCACCGCTTGCCCTAGCTAAAGTGCGAAGTAAACGTGACCCCCAGGCCTCAAGGTAAGCACGAGCGTTTCCTATCAGCAAAGTTTGCTGTGCAGCCATCTCCATGAACCCTGACTCGATAGAGCGCTTTAAATCCTCTACGGCTCTCCGGAGGCCTCAGAGAGACGCGTATGAATTCCCTTCTGAGGGAGAGCCTGGGTGCCGTGAGTCCTTTTTTTGTTTTCCGAGCAACACAGCGCAGAACAGGCTGTTGGGGTCAACCCTTTCTATGCAGAGGGAAAGGCAATGAACTGATCCTCGCTTGCATAGCTTGATTTCTACCGCTGTAAAGCAGCCCGAGGACAACGTTTTTGCCAGTATTACATTCAACGTGGCTCTCCCTCTGTGGAGGCCCTCTGAACTGCACTGAAAGAATCCCTGAGCCTACAGAGCCCCCTGGCAACTCTTACCTGTCATCTCTCTATTGTGACGCAAGGTCCACTGTAGGTCCAGCCTGACAGAAAGAACAGAAAAACCGGTCAACTTGTGAGACTTTTGGACGATCCAAAGTCACCTAGGCCTGACTAAGTCATTAAGCAGGTAATGCTATGCACGGCATGCAAAACTCCCCGCCTGCAACGAAGTGTGATCATAGAAAGGCCCCGTGTGGCCGAAAGTCTCCAGTAGACAGTCAGTGAGTGATGGTAATTGCGCTGTGGGGTCAAGTTGGAAACTGGAGCATGTGAGAGAAGCCCGACTCTCCCCCTTTGGAAACAACTTCGATGCAGCTTCCAAGCTGCCTGAACACCACACCACCAGGACACTGTTCACTGCACAGATGCCTCTGAGGAGCAGTGAGCTTTTGCCAAAGAAACCGAACGCTTGCGCTTCCTTCCTGGGAGCTCAGCCCAGAGCATACTCTAGCCTAAGTGCCAACTAAATGTGACCTCTAGTCTCGAGGTAAGGTGCACATTTTCCCTTTACCAGAGGCAGGGGTGCACCAGTTTCCAGGAAGGCTTAGTCAATGGACGGCTTTAGCTTTAGTGTGCCTCACAGCGCTCAAGCCTCTCACGGGGGCATTTCTTTCCAAGGAAGTGCACCGTGTACCAGAAGCCTTCTGAGCACAATCAAGGGATACACGGCTCTGGGACCATCCCTCACTATGCAGGTGAAAGGGCTGGCAACTAATCTGTTCTCTATGGCTAGCGTTCCACAGCTTTGAAACAGCCCCAGGAGCACGGTTCTTGGGCCGGCTTTCTTTCCATGCGGGTCTGCCACGTTGAGGACACCTAAGCTGCCCTGAAAGAAACCACCGGGGCTCCAATCCACTTTGGGGTCTCCTGCTCGACGTCTCTCTAAGTGAGGCAGAAAGTAGACTTTAGGTCCAGCCAGAAATAAAGTAGAAATTGACCGTGAGCCTTGCTAGGCATTTGGAACATGCAAAGTCACCTAGGCCTCCTGAGGGCATTTAGAGGATTATGCCATTCAGCACATGCAGAACACACTGCATCCCAAAGTTTCATCGCAGAAGGCCGAATTGTGTTCCAAGGGCCTCCTTTGGCTTGTCAGAGAAGAGAGGTATATGTGCTGGGTGATCCGGTGTATAATTGAGAAGCCTGGAAAAAGGCAGTATTTTCCCCCATTTGAAAGGTACATAGTGGCGGCCTCAAGGCTGACTGAAAGACAGTGCTGTTACCCGTCTTCTAGTCACTGCTAAGAAGGCCTCAGGGAAGAAAGTGAGTTTTCTCCTATGAATCCAGGTGGTCGCCTGTGCCTTGCTAGGAGTTCACCCCACCGCTTGCCCTAGCTAAAGTGCGAAGTAAACGTGACCCCCAGGCCTCAAGGTAAGCACGAGCGTTTCCTATCAGCAAAGTTTGCTGTGCAGCCATCTCCATGAACCCTGACTCGATAGAGTGCTTTAAATCCTCTACGGCTCTCCGGAGGCCTCAGAGAGACGCGTATGAATTCCCTTCTGAGGGAGAGCGTGGGTGCCATGAGTCCCCTTTTTGTTTTCCGAGCAACACAGCGCAGAACAGGCTGTTGGGGTCAACCCTTTCTATGCAGAGGGAAGGGCAATGAAGTGATCCTCGCTTGCATAGCTTGATTTCTACCGCTGTAAAGCAGCCCCAGGACAACGTTTTTGCCAGTATTACATTCAACGTGGCTCTCCCTCTGTGGAGGCCCTCTGAACTGCACTGAAAGAATCCCTGAGCCTACAGAGCCCCCTGGCAACTCTTACCTGTCATCTCTCTATTGTGACGCAAGGACCACTGTAGGTCCAGCCTGACAGAAAGAACAGAAAAACCGGTCAACTTGTGAGACTTTGGACGATCCAAAGCCACCTAGGCCTGACTAAGTCTTTAAGCAGGTAATGCTCTGCACGGCATGCAAAAGTCCCCCCCTGCAACGAAGTGTGATCATAGAAAGGCCCCGTGTGGCCGAATGTCTCCAGTAGACCGTCAGTGAGTGATGGTAATTGCGCTGTGGGGTCAAGTTGGAAACTGGAGCATGTGAGAGAAGCCCGACTCTCCCCCTTTGGAAAGCAACTTCGATGCAGCTTCCAAGCTGCCTGAACACCACACCACCAGGGCACTGTTCACTGCACAGATGCCTCTGAGGAGCAGTGAGCTTTTGCCAAAGAAACCAAACGCTTGCGCTTCCTTCCTGGGAGCTCAGCCCAGAGCATACTGTAGCTAAAGTGCCAACTAAATGTGACCTCTAGTCTCGAGGTAAGGTGCACATTTTCCCTTTACCAGAGGCAGGGGTGCACCAGTTTCCAGGAAGGCTTAGTCAATGGACGGCTTTAGCTTTAGTGTGCCTCACAGCGCTCAAGCCTCTCACGGGGGCATTTCTTTCCAGGGAAGTGCACCGTGTACCAGAAGCCTTCTGAGCACAATCAAGGGATACACGGCTCTGGGACCATCCCTCACTATGCAGGTGAAAGGGCCGGCAACTAATCTGTTCTCTATGGCTAGCGTTCCACAGCTTTGAAACAGCCCCAGGAGCACGGTTCTTGGGCCGGCTTTCTTTCCATGCGGGTCTGCCACGTTGAGGACACCTAAGCTGCCCTGAAAGAAACCACCGGGGATCCAATCCACTTTGGGGTCTCCTGCTCGACGTCTCTCTAAGTGAGGCAGAAAGTAGACTTTAGGTCCAGCCCGAAATAAAGTAGAGATTGACCGTGAGCCTTGCTAGGCATTTGGAACATGCAAAGTCACCTAGGCCTCCTGAGGGCATTTAGAGGATTATGCCATTCAGCACATGCAGAACACACTGCATCCCAATGTTTCATCGCAGAAGGGCGAATTGTGTTCCAAGGGCCTCCTTTGGCTTGTCAGAGAAGAGAGGTATATGTGCTGGGTGATCCGGTGTATAATTGAGAAGCCTGGAAAACGGCAGTATTTTCCCCCTTTTGAAAGGTAGATAGTGGCGGCCTCAAGGCTGACTGAAAGACAGTGCTGTTACCCGTCTTCTAGTCACTGCTAGGAATGCCTCAGGGAAGAAAGGGAGTTTTCTCCTATGAATCCAGGTGGTCGCCTGTGCCTTGCTAGGAGTTCACCCCACCGCTTGCCCTAGCTAAAGTGCGAAGTAAACGTGACCCCCAGGCCTCAAGGTAAGCACGAGCGTTTCCTATCAGCAAAGTTTGCTGTGCAGCCATCTCCATGAACCCTGACTCGATAGAGTGCTTTAAATCCTCTACGGCTCTCCGGAGGCCTCAGAGAGACGCGTATGAATTCCCTTCTGAGGGAGAGCGTGGGTGCCGTGAGTCCCCTTTTTGTTTTCCGAGCAACACAGCGCAGAACAGGCTGTTGGGGTCAACCCTTTCTATGCAGAGGGAAGGGCAATGAACTGATCCTCGCTTGCATAGCTGGATTTCTACCGCTGTAAAGCAGCCCCAGGACAACGTTTTTGCCAGTATTACATTCAACGTGGCTCTCTCTCTGTGGAGGCCCTCTGAACTGCACTGAAAGAATCCCTGAGCCTACAGTGCCCCCTGGCAACTCTTACCTGTCATCTCTCTATTGTGACGCAAGGACCACTGTAGGTCCAGCCTGACAGAAAGAACAGAAAAACCGGTCAACTTGTGAGACTTTGGACGATCCAAAGCCACCTAGGCCTGACTAAGTCATTAAGCAGGTAATGCTATGCACGGCATGCAAAAGTCCCCGCCTGCAACGAAGTGTGTTCATAGAAAGGCCCCGTGTGGCCGAAAGTCTCCAGTAGACAGTCAGTGAGTGATGGTAATTGCGCTGTGGGGTCAAGTTGGAAACTGCAGCATGTGAGAGAAGCCCGACTCTCCCCCTTTTAAAAGCAACTTCGAAGCAGCTTCCAAGCTGCCTGAACACCACACCACCAGGACACTGTTCACTGCACAGATGCCTCTGAGGAGCAGTGAGCTTTTGCCAAAGAAACCGAACGCTTGCGCTTCCTTCCTGGGAGCTCAGCCCAGAGCATACTCTAGCCTAAGTGCCAACTAAATGTGACCTCTAGTCTCGAGGTAAGGTGCACATTTTCCCTTTACCAGAGGCAGGGGTGCACCAGTTTCCAGGAAGGCTTAGTCAATGGACGGCTTTAGCTTTAGTGTGCCTCACAGCGCTCAAGCCTCTCACGGGGGCATTTCTTTCAAAGGAAGTGCACCGTGTACCAGAAGCCTTCTGAGCACAATCAAGGGATACACGGCTCTGGGACCATCCCTCACTATGCAGGTGAAAGGGCCGGCAACTAATCTGTTCTCTATGGCTAGCGTTCCACAGCTTTGAAACAGCCCCAGGAGCACGGTTCTAGGGCCGGCTTTCTTTCCATGCGGGTCTGCCACGTTGAGGACACCTAAGCTGCCCTGAAAGAAACCACCAGGGCTCCAATCCACTTTGGGTTCTCCTGCTCGACGTCTCTCTAAGTGAGGCAGAAAGTAGACTTTAGGTCCAGCCCGAAATAAAGTAGAAATTGACCGTGAGCCTTGCTAGGCATTTGGAACATGCAAAGTCACCTAGGCCTCCTGAGGGCATTTAGAGGATTATGCCATTCAGCACATGCAGAACACACTGCATCCCAATGTTTCATCGCAGAAGGCCGAATTGTGTTCCAAGGGCCTCCTTTGGCTTGTCAGAGAAGAGAGGTATATGTGCTGGGTGATCCGGTGTATAATTGAGAAGCCTGGAAAACGGCAGTATTTTCCCCCATTTGAAAGGTAGATAGTGGCGGCCTCAAGGCTGACTGAAAGACAGTGCTGTTACCCGTCTTCTAGTCACTGCTAGGAATGCCTCAGGGAAGAAAGGGAGTTTTCTCCTATGAATCCAGGTGGTCGCCTGTGCCTTGCTAGGAGTTCACCCCACCGCTTGCCCTAGCTAAAGTGCGAAGTAAACGTGACCCCCAGGCCTCAAGGTAAGCACGAGCGTTTCCTATCAGCAAAGTTTCTGTGCAGCCATCTCCATGAACCCTGACTCGATAGAGTGCTTTAAATCCTCTACGGCTCTCCGGAGGCCTCAGAGAGACACGTATGAATTCCCTTCTGAGGGAGAGCGTGGGTGCCGTGAGTCCCCTTTTTGTTTTCCGAGCAACACAGCGCAGAACAGGCTGTAGGGTTCAACCCTTTCTATGCAGAGGGAAAGGCAATGAAGTGATCCTCGCTTGCATAGCTTGATTTCTACCGCTGTAAAGCAGCCCCAGGACAACGTTTTTGCCAGTATTACATTCAACAGGCTCTCCCTCTGTGGAGGCCCTCTGAACTGCACTGAAAGAATCCCTGAGCCTACAGAGCCCCCTGGCAACTCTTACCTGTCATCTCTCTATTGTGACGCAAGGTCCACTGTAGGTCCAGCGTGACAGAAAGAACAGAAAAACCGGTCAACTTGTGAGACTTTTGGACGATCCCAAGTCACCTAGGCCTGACTAAGTCATTAAGCAGGTAATGCTCTGCACGGCATGCAAAAGTCCCCCCCTGCAACGAAGTGTGATCATAGAAAGGCCCCGTGTGGCCGAATGTCTCCAGTAGACAGTCAGTGAGTGATGGTAATTGCGCTGTGGGGTCAAGTTGGAAACTGGAGCATGTGAGAGAAGCCCGACTCTCCCCCTTTGGAAAGCAACTTCGATGCAGCTTCCAAGCTGCCTGAACACCACACCACCAGGGCACTGTTCACTGCACAGATGCCTCTGAGGAGCAGTGAGCTTTTGCCAAAGAAACCAAACGCTTGCGCTTCCTTCCTGGGAGCTCAGCCCAGAGCATACTGTAGCTAAAGTGCCAACTAAATGTGACCTCTAGTCTCGAGGTAAGGTGCACATTTTCCCTTTACCAGAGGCAGGGGTGCACCAGTTTCCAGGAAGGCTTAGTCAATGGACGGCTTTAGCTTTAGTGTGCCTCACAGCGCTCAAGCCTCTCACGGGGGCATTTCTTTCCAGGGAAGTGCACCGTGTACCAGAAGCCTTCTGAGCACAATCAAGGGATACACGGCTCTGGGACCATCCCTCACTATGCAGGTGAAAGGGCCGGCAACTAATCTGTTCTCTATGGCTAGCGTTCCACAGCTTTGAAACAGCCCCAGGAGCACGGTTCTTGGGCCGGCTTTCTTTCCATGCGGGTCTGCCACGTTGAGGACACCTAAGCTGCCCTGAAAGAAACCACCGGGGCTCCAATCCACTTTGGGGTCTCCTGCTCGACGTCTCTCTAAGTGAGGCAGAAAGTAGACTTTAGGTCCAGCCCGAAATAAAGTAGAGATTGACCGTGAGCCTTGCTAGGCATTTGGAACATGCAAAGTCACCTAGGCCTCCTGAGGGCATTTAGAGGATTATGCCATTCAGCACATGCAGAACACACTGCATCCCAATGTTTCATCGCAGAAGGGCGAATTGTGTTCCAAGGGCCTCCTTTGGCTTGTCAGAGAAGAGAGGTATATGTGCTGGGTGATCCGGTGTATAATTGAGAAGCCTGGAAAACGGCAGTATTTTCCCCCTTTTGAAAGGTAGATAGTGGCGGCCTCAAGGCTGACTGAAAGACAGTGCTGTTACCCGTCTTCTAGTCACTGCTAGGAATGCCTCAGGGAAGAAAGGGAGTTTTCTCCTATGAATCCAGGTGGTCGCCTGTGCCTTGCTAGGAGTTCACCCCACCGCTTGCCCTAGCTAAAGTGCGAAGTAAACGTGACCCCCAGGCCTCAAGGTAAGCACGAGCGTTTCCTATCAGCAAAGTTTGCTGTGCAGCCATCTCCATGAACCCTGACTCGATAGAGCGCTTTAAATCCTCTACGGCTCTCCGGAGGCCTCAGAGAGACGCGTATGAATTCCCTTCTGAGGGAGAGCGTGGGTGCCATGAGTCCCCTTTTTGTTTTCCGAGCAACACAGCGCAGAACAGGCTGTTGGGGTCAACCCTTTCTATGCAGAGGGAAGGGCAATGAACTGATCCTCGCTTGCATAGCTGGATTTCTACCGCTGTAAAGCAGCCCCAGGACAACGTTTCTGCCAGTATTACATTCAACGTGGCTCTCCCTCTGTGGAGGCCCTCTGAACTGCACTGAAAGAATCCCTGAGCCTACAGAGCCCCCTGGCAACTCTTACCTGTCATCTCTCTATTGTGACGCAAGGTCCACTGTAGGTCCAGCCTGACAGAAAGAACAGAAAAACCGGTCAACTTGTGAGACTTTTGGACGATCCAAAGTCACCTAGGCCTGACTAAGTCATTAAGCAGGTAATGCTATGCACGGCATGCAAAACTCCCCGCCTGCAACGAAGTGTGATCATAGAAAGGCCCCGTGTGGCCGAACGTCTCCAGTAGACAGTCAGTGAGTGATGGTAATTGCGCTGTGGGGTCAAGTTGGAAACTGGAGCATGTGAGAGAAGCCCGACTCTCCCCCTTTGGAAAGCCACTTCGATGCAGCTTCCAAGCTGCCTGAACACCACACCACCAGGACACTGTTCACTGCACAGATGCCTCTGAGGAGCAGTGAGCTTTTGCCAAAGAAACCGAACGCTTGCGCTTCCTTCCTGGGAGCTCAGCCCAGAGCATACTCTAGCCTAAGTGCCAACTAAATGTGACCTCTAGTCTCGAGGTAAGGTGCACATTTTCCCTTTACCAGAGGCAGGGGTGCACCAGTTTCCAGGAAGGCTTAGTCAATGGACGGCTTTAGCCTTAGTGTGCCTCACAGCGCTCAAGCCTCTCACGGGGGCATTTCTTTCCAAGGAAGTGCACCGTGTACCAGAAGCCTTCTGAGCACAATCAAGGGATACACGGCTCTGGGACCATCCCTCACTATGCAGGTGAAAGGGCTGGCAACTAATCTGTTCTCTATGGCTAGCGTTCCACAGCTTTGAAACAGCCCCAGGAGCACGGTTCTTGGGCCGGCTTTCTTTCCATGCGGGTCTGCCACGTTGAGGACACCTAAGCTGCCCTGAAAGAAACCACCGGGGCTCCAATCCACTTTGGGGTCTCCTGCTCGACGTCTCTCTAAGTGAGGCAGAAAGTAGACTTTAGGTGCAGCCCGAAATAAAGTAGAGATTGACCCTGAGCCTTGCTAGGCATTTGGAACATGCAAAGTCACCTAGGCCTCCTGAGGGCATTTAGAGGATTATGCCAATCAGCACATGCAGAACACACTGCATCCCAAAGTTTCATCGCAGAAGGCCGAATTGTGTTCCAAGGGCCTCCTTTGGCTTGTCAGAGAAGAGAGGTATATGTGCTGGGTGATCCGGTGTATAATTGAGAAGCCTGGAAAAAGGCAGTATTTTCCCCCATTTGAAAAGTATATAGTGGCGGCCTCAAGGCTGACTGAAAGACAGTGCTGTTACCCGTCTTCTAGTCACTGCTAAGAAGGCCTCAGGGAAGAAAGTGAGTTTTCTCCTATGAATCCAGGTGGTCGCCTGTGCCTTGCTAGGAGTTCACCCCACCGCTTGCCCTAGCTAAAGTGCGAAGTAAACGTGACCCCCAGGCCTCAAGGTAAGCACGAGCGTTTGCTATCAGCAAAGTTTGCTGTGCAGCCATCTCCATGAACCCTGACTCGATAGAGTGCTTTAAATCCTCTACGGCTCTCCGGAGGCCTCAGAGAGACGCGTATGAATTCCCTTCTGAGGGAGAGCGTGGGTGCCATGAGTCCCCTTTTTGTTTTCCGAGCAACACAGCGCAGAACAGGCTGTTGGGGTCAACCCTTTCTATGCAGAGGGAAGGGCAATGAACTGATCCTCGCTTGCATAGCTGGATTTCTACCGCTGTAAAGCAGCCCCAGGACAACGTTTCTGCCAGTATTACATTCAACGTGGCTCTCCCTCTGGGGAGGCCCTCTGAAGTGCACTGAAAGAATCCCTGAGCCTACAGAGCCCCCTGGCAACTCTTACCTGTCATCTCTCTATTGTGACGCAAGGTCCACTGTAGGTCCAGCCTGACAGAAAGAACAGAAAAACCGGTCAACTTGTGAGACTTTTGGACGATCCAAAGTCACCTAGGCCTGACTAAGTCATTAAGCAGGTAATGCTATGCACGGCATGCAAAAGTCCCCGCCTGCAACGAAGTGTGATCATAGAAAGGCCCCGTGTGGCCGAACGTCTCCAGTAGACAGTCAGTGAGTGATGGTAATTGCGCTGTGGGGTCAAGTTGGAAACTGGAGCATGTGAGAGAAGCCCGACTCTCCCCCTTTGGAAAGCCACTTCGATGCAGCTTCCAAGCTGCCTGAACACCACACCACCAGGACACTGTTCACTGCACAGATGCCTCTGAGGAGCAGTGAGCTTTTGCCAAAGAAACCGAACGCTTGCGCTTCCTTCCTGGGAGCTCAGCCCAGAGCATACTCTAGCCTAAGTGCCAACTAAATGTGACCTCTAGTCTCGAGGTAAGGTGCACATTTTCCCTTTACCAGAGGCAGGGGTGCACCAGTTTCCAGGAGGCTTAGTCAATGGACGGCTTTAGCCTTAGTGTGCCTCACAGCGCTCAAGCCTCTCACGGGGGCATTTCTTTCCAAGGAAGTGCACCGTGTACCAGAAGCCTTCTGAGCACAATCAAGGGATACACGGCTCTGGGACCATCCCTCACTATGCAGGTGAAAGGGCTGGCAACTAATCTGTTCTCTATGGCTAGCGTTCCACAGCTTTGAAACAGCCCCAGGAGCACGGTTCTTGGGCCGGCTTTCTTTCCATGCGGGTCTGCCACGTTGAGGACACCTAAGCTGCCCTGAAAGAAACCACCGGGGCTCCAATCCACTTTGGGGTCTCCTGCTCGACGTCTCTCTAAGTGAGGCAGAAAGTAGACTTTAGGTCCAGCCAGAAATAAAGTAGAAATTGACCGTGAGCCTTGCTAGGCATTTGGAACATGCAAAGACACCTAGGCCTCCTGAGGGCATTTAGAGGATTATGCCATTCAGCACATGCAGAACACACTGCATCCCAAAGTTTCATCGCAGAAGGCCGAATTGTGTTCCAAGGGCCTCCTTTGGCTTGTCAGAGAAGAGAGGTATATGTGCTGGGTGATCCGGTGTATAACTGAGAAACCTGGAAAAAGGCAGTATTTTCCCCCATTTGAAAGGTACATAGTGGCGGCCTCAAGGCTGACTGAAAGACAGTGCTGTTACCCGTCTTCTAGTCACTGCTAAGAAGGCCTCAGGGAAGAAAGTGAGTTTTCTCCTATGAATCCAGGTGGTCGCCTGTGCCTTGCTAGGAGTTCACCCCACCGCTTGCCCTAGCTAAAGTGCGAAGTAAACGTGACCCCCAGGCCTCAAGGTAAGCACGAGCATTTCCTATCAGCAAAGTTTGCTGTGCAGCCATCTCCATGAACCCTGACTCGATAGAGCGCTTTAAATCCTCTACGGCTCTCCGGAGGCCTCAGAGAGACGCGTATGAATTCCCTTCAGAGGGAGAGCGTGGGTGCCATGAGTCCCCTTTTTGTTTTCCGAGCAACACAGCGCACAACAGGCTGTTGGGGTCAACCCTTTCTATGCAGAGGGAAGGGCAATGAACTGATCCTCGCTTGCATAGCTGGATTTCTACCGCTGTAAAGCAGCCCCAGGACAACGTTTCTGCCAGTATTACATTCAACGTGGCTCTCCCTCTGTGGAGGCCCTCTGAACTGCACTGAAAGAATCCCTGAGCCTACAGAGCCCCCTGGCAACTCTTACCTGTCATCTCTCTATTGTGACGCAAGGTCCACTGTAGGTCCAGCCTGACAGAAAGAACAGAAAAACCGGTCAACTTGTGAGACTTTTGGACGATCCAAAGTCACCTAGGCCTGACTAAGTCATTAAGCAGGTAATGCTATGCACGGCATGCAAAAGTCCCCGCCTGCAACGAAGTGTGATCATAGAAAGGCCCCGTGTGGCCGAAAGTCTCCAGTAGACAGTCAGTGAGTGATGGTAATTGCGCTGTGGGGTCAAGTTGGAAACTGGAGCATGTGAGAGAAGCCCGACTCTCCCCCTTTGGAAAGCAACTTCGATGCAGCTTCCAAGCTGCCTGAACACCACACCACCAGGACACTGTTCACTGCACAGATGCCTCTGAGGAGCAGTGAGCTTTTGCCAAAGAAACCAAACGCTTGCGCTTCCTTCCTGGGAGCTCAGCCCAGAGCATACTGTAGCTAAAGTGCCAACTAAATGTGACCTCTAGTCTCGAGGTAAGGTGCACATTTTCCCTTTACCAGAGGCAGGGGTGCACCAGTTTCCAGGAAGGCTTAGTCAATGGACGGCTTTAGCTTTAGTGTGCCTCACAGCGCTCAAGCCTCTCACGGGGGCATTTCTTTCCAAGGAAGTGCACAGTGTACCAGAAGCCTTCTGAGCACAATCAAGGGATACACGGCTCTGGGACCATCCCTCACTATGCAGGTGAAAGGGCCGGCAACTAATCTGTTCTCTATGGCTAGCGTTCCACAGCTTTGAAACAGCCCCAGGAGCACGGTTCTTGGGTCGGCTTTCTTTCCATGCGGGTCTGCCACGTTGAGGACACCTAAGCTGCCCTGAAAGAAACCACCGGGGCTCCAATCCACTTTGGGGTCTCCTGCTCGACGTCTCTCTAAGTGAGGCAGAAAGTAGACTTTAGGTCCAGCCAGAAATAAAGTAGAAATTGACCGTGAGCCTTGCTAGGCATTTGGAACATGCAAAGTCACCTAGGCCTCCTGAGGGCATTTAGAGGATTATGCCATTCAGCACATGCAGAACACACTGCATCCCAAAGTTTCATCGCAGAAGGCCGAATTGTGTTCCAAGGGCCTCCTTTGGCTTGTCAGAGAAGAGAGGTATATGTGCTGGGTGATCCGGTGTATAATTGAGAAGCCTGGAAAAAGACAGTATTTTCCCCCATTTGAAAGGTACATAGTGGCGGCCTCAAGGCTGACTGAAAGACAGTGCTGTTACCCGTCTTCTAGTCACTGCTAAGAAGGCCTCAGGGAAGAAAGTGAGTTTTCTCCTATGAATCCAGGTGGTCGCCTGTGCCTTGCTAGGAGTTCACCCCACCGCTTGCCCTAGCTAAAGTGCGAAGTAAACGTGACCCCCAGGCCTCAAGGTAAGCACGAGCGTTTCCTATCAGCAAAGTTTGCTGTGCAGCCATCTCCATGAACCCTGACTCGATAGAGTGCTTTAAATCCTCTACGGCTCTCCGGAGGCCTCAGAGAGACGCGTATGAATTCCCTTCTGAGGGAGAGCGTGGGTGCCGTGAGTCCCCTTTTTGTTTTCCGAGCAACACAGCGCAGAACAGGCTGTTGGGTTCAACCCTTTCTATGCAGAGGGAAGGGCAATGAACTGATCCTCGCTTGCATAGCTTGATTTCTACCGCTGTAAAGCAGCCCCAGGACAACGTTTTTGCCAGTATTACATTCAACGTGGCTCTCCCTCTGTGGAGGCCCTCTGAACTGCACTGAAAGAATCCCTGAGCCTACAGTGCCCCCTGGCAACTCTTACCTGTCATCTCTCTATTGTGACGCAAGGACCACTGTAGGTCCAGCCTGACAGAAAGAACAGAAAAACCGGTCAACTTGTGAGACTTTGGACGATCCAAAGCCACCTAGGCCTGACTAAGTCATTAAGCAGGTAATGCTATGCACGGCATGCAAAAGTCCCCGCCTGCAACGAAGTGTGATCATAGAAAGGCCCCGTGTGGCCGAAAGTCTCCAGTAGACAGTCAGGGAGTGATGGTAATTGCGCTGTGGGGTCAAGTTGGAAACTGGAGCATGTGAGAGAAGCCCGACTCTCCCCCTTTGGAAAGCAACTTCGATGCAGCTTCCAAGCTGCCTGAACACCACACCACCAGGACACTGTTCACTGCACAGATGCCTCTGAGGAGCAGTGAGCTTTTGCCAAAGAAACCAAACGCTTGCGCTTCCTTCCTGGGAGCTCAGCCCAGAGCATACTGTAGCTAAAGTGCCAACTAAATGTGACCTCTAGTCTCGAGGTAAGGTGCACATTTTCCCTTTACCAGAGGCAGGGGTGCACCAGTTTCCAGGAAGGCTTAGTCAATGGACGGCTTTAGCTTTAGTGTGCCTCACAGCGCTCAAGCCTCTCACGGGGGCATTTCTTTTCAAGGAAGTGCACCGTGTACCAGAAGCCTTCTGAGCACAATCAAGGGATACACGGCTCTGGGACCATCCCTCACTATGCAGGTGAAAGGGCCGGCAACTAATCTGTGCTCTATGGCAAGCGTTCCACAGCTTTGAAACAGCCCCAGGAGCACGGTTCTTGGGTCGGCTTTCTTTCCATGCGGGTCTGCCACGTTGAGGACACCTAAGCTGCCCTGAAAGAAACCACCGGGGCTCCAATCCACTTTGGGGTCTCCTGTTCGACGTCTCTCTAAGTGAGGCAGAAAGTAGACTTTAGGTCCAGCCCGAAATAAAGTAGAGATTGACCGTGAGCCTTGCTAGGCATTTGGAACATGCAAAGTCACCTCGGCCTCCTGAGGGCATTTAGAGGATTATGCCATTCAGCACATGCAGAACACACTGCATCCCAAAGTTTCATCGCAGAAGGCCGAATTGTGTTCCAAGGGCCTCGTTTGGCTTGTCAGAGAAGAGAGGTATATGTGCTGGGTGATCCGGTGTATAATTGAGAAGCCTGGAAAAAGGCAGTATTTTCCCCCATTTGAAAGGTACATAGTGGCGGCCACAAGGCTGACTGAAAGACAGTGCTGTTACCCGTTTTCTAGTCACTGCTAAGAATGCCTAAGGGAAGAAAGTGAGTTTTCTCCTATGAATCCAGGTGGTCGCCTGTGCCTTGCTAGGAGTTCACCCCACCGCTTGCCCTAGCTAAAGTGCGAAGTAAACGTGACCCCCAGGCCTCAAGGTAAGCACGAGCGTTTCCTATCAGCAAAGTTTGCTGTGCAGCCATCTCCATGAACCCTGACTCGATAGAGTGCTTTAAATCCTCTACGGCTCTCCGGAGGCCTCAGAGAGACGCGTATGAATTCCCTTCTGAGGGAGAGCGTGGGTGCCGTGAGTCCCCTTTTTGTTTTCCGAGCAACACAGCGCAGAACAGGCTGTTGGGGTCAACCCTTTCTATGCAGAGGGAAAGGCAATGAACTGATCCTCGCTTGCATAGCTGGATTTCTACCGCTGTAAAGCAGCCCCAGGACAACGTTTTTGCCAGTATTACATTCAACGTGGCTCTCCCTCTGTGGAGGCCCTCTGAACTGCACTGAAAGAATCCCTGAGCCTACAGAGCCCCCTGGCAACTCTTACCTGTCATCTCTCTATTGTGACGCAAGGTCCACTGTAGGTCCAGCCTGACAGAAAAAACAGAAAAACCGGTCAACTTGTGAGACTTTTGGACGATCCAAAGTCTCCTAGGCCTGACTAAGTCATTAAGCAGGTAATGCTATGCACGGCATGCAAAAGTCCCCGCCTGCAACGAAGTGTGATCATAGAAAGGCCCCGTGGGGCCGAAAGTCTCCAGTAGACAGTCAGTGAGTGATGGTAATTGCGCTGTGGGGTCAAGTTGGAAACTGCAGCATGTGAGAGAAGCCCGACTCTCCCCCTTTGGAAAGCAACTTCGATGCAGCTTCCAAGCTGCCTGAACACCACACCACCAGGACACTGTTCACTGCACAGATGCCTCTGAGGAGCAGTGAGCTTTTGCCAAAGAAACCAAAAGCTTGCGCTTCCTTCCTGGGAGCTCAGCCCAGAGCATACTCTAGCCTAAGTGCCAACTAAATGTGACCTCTAGTCTCGAGGTAAGGTGCACATTTTCCCTTTACCAGAGGCAGGGGTGCACCAGTTTCCAGGAAGGCTTAGTCAATGGACGGCTTTAGCTTTAGTGTGCCTCACAGCGCTCAAACCTCTCACGGGGGCATTTCTTTCAAAGGAAGTGCACCGTGTACCAGAAGCCTTCTGAGCACAATCAAGGGATACACGGCTCTGGGACCATCCCTCACTATGCAGGTGAAAGGGCCGGCAACTAATCTGTTCTCTATGGCTAGCGTTATACAGCTTTGAAACTGCCCCAGGAGCACGGTTCTTGGGCCGGCTTTCTTTCCATGCGGGTCTGCCACGTTGAGGACACCTAAGCTGCCCTGAAAGAAACCACCGGGGCTCCAATCCACTTTGGGGTCTCCTGCTCGACGTCTCTCTAAGTGAGGCAGAAAGTAGACTTTAGGTCCAGCCCGAAATAAAGTAGAAATTGACCGTGAGCCTTGCTAGGCATTTGGAACATGCAAAGTCACCTAGGCCTCCTGAGGGCATTTAGAGGATTATGCCATTCAGCACATGCAGAACACACTGCATCCCAAAGTTTCATCGCAGAAGGCCGAATTGTGTTCCAAGGGCCTCCTTTGGCTTGTCAGAGAAGAGAGGTATATGTGCTGGGTGATCCGGTGTATAATTGAGAAGCCTGGAAAAAGGCAGTATTTTCCCCCATTTGAAAGGTACATAGTGGCGGCCTCAAGGCTGACTGAAAGACAGTGCTGTTACCCGTCTTCTAGTCACTGCTAGGAATGCCTCAGGGAAGAAAGTGAGTTTTCTCCTACGAAACCAGGTGGTCGCCAGTGCCTTGCTAGGAGCTCATCCCACGTCTTAACCTAGCTAAAGTGCGCAGTAAACGTGACCCCAGGCCTCAAGGTAAGCACGAGCGTTTCCTACCAGCAAAGTTTGCTGTGCAGCCATCTCCATGAACCCTGACTCGATAGAGTGCTTTAACTCCTCTACGGCTCTCCAGAGGCCTCAGAGTGTCGCGTATGAATTCCCTTCTGAGGGAGCGGGTGGGTGCCGTGAGTCTCCTTTTTGTTTTCCGAGCAACACAGCGCAGAACCGGCTGTTGGGGTCAACGCTTTCTATGCAGAGGGAAGGGCAATGAACGGATCCTCGCTTGCATAGCTTGATTTCTACCGCTGTAAAGCAGCCCCAGGACAACGTTTTTGCCAGTATTACATTCCACGTGGCTCTCCCTCTGCGGAGGCCCTCTGAACTGCACTGAGAGAATCCCTGAACCTACAGAGCCCCCTGGCAACTCTTACCTGTCATCTCTCTATTGTAAGGCAATGTACACTGTAGGTCCAGCCTGACAGAAAGAACAGAGAAACCCGTCAACTTGTGAGACATTTGGACGATCCAAAGTCACCTAGGCCTGACTAAGTCATTAAGCAGGTAATGCTATTCACGGCATGCAAAAGTCCCCGCCTGCAACGAAGTGTGATCATAGAAAGGCCCCATGTGGCCGAAAGTCTCCAGTAGACAGTCAGTGAGTGATGGTAATTGCGCTGTGGGGTCAAGTTGGAAACTGGAGCATGTGAGAGAAGCCCGACTCTCCCCCTTTGGATAGCAACTTCGATGCAGCTTCCAAGCTGCCTGAACACCACACCACCAGGACACTGTTCACTCACAGATGCCTCTGAGGAGCAGTGAGCTTTTGCCAAAGAAACCGAACGCTTGCGCTTCCTTCCTGGGAGCTCAGCCCAGAGCATACTGTAGCTAAAGTGCCAACTAAATGTGACCTCTAGTCTCGAGGTAAGGTGCACAATTTCCCTTTACCAGAGGCAGGGGTTCACCAGTTTCCAGGAAGGCTTAATCAATGGACGGCTTTAGCTTTAGTGTGCCTCACAGCGCTCAAGCCTCTCACGGGGGCATTTCTTTCCAGGGAAGTGCACCGTGTACCAGAAGCCTTCTGAGCACAATCAAGGTATACACGGCTCTGGGACCATCCCTCACTATGCAGGTGAAAGGGCCGGCAACTAATCTGTTCTCTATGGCTAGCGTTCCACAGCTTTGAAAGAGCCCCAGGAGCACTGTTCTTGGGCCGGCTTTCTTTCCATGCGGGTCTGCCACGTTGAGGACACCTAAGCTGCCCTGAAAGAAACCACCGGGGCTCCAATCCACTTTGGGGTCTCCTGCTCGACGTCTCTCTAAGTGAGGCAGAAAGTAGACTTTAGGTCCAGCCCGAAATAAAGTAGAGATTGACCCTGAGCCTTGCTAGGCATTTGGAACATGCAAAGTCACCTAGGCCTCCTGAGGGCATTTAGAGGATTATGCCATTCAGCACATGCAGAACACACTGCATCCCAATGTTTCATCGCAGAAGGCCGAATTGTGTTCCAAGGGCCTCCTTTGGCTTGTCAGAGAAGAGAGGAATATGTGCTGGGTGATCCGGTGTAGAATTGAGAAGCCTGGAAAAAGGCAGTATTTTCCCCCATTTGAAAGGTACATAGTGGCGGCCTCAAGGCTGACTGAAAGACAGTGCTGTTACCGGTCTTCTAGTCACTGCTAAGAATGCCTCAGGGAAGAAAGTGAGTTTTCTCCTATGAATCCAGGTGGTCGCCTGTGCCTTGCTAGGAGTTCACCCCACCGCTTGCCCTAGCTAAAGTGCGAAGTAAACGTGACCCCCAGGCCTCAAGGTAAGCACGAGCGTTTCCTATCAGCAAAGTTTGCTGTGCAGCCATCTCCATGAACCCTGACTCGATAGAGCGCTTTAAATCCTCTACGGCTCTCCGGAGGCCTCAGAGAGACGCGTATGAATTCCCTTCTGAGGGAGAGCCTGGGTGCCGTGAGTCCCCTTTTTGTTTTCTGAGCAACACAGCGCAGAACAGGCTGTTTGGGTCAACCCTTTCTATGCAGAGGGAAGGGCAATGAACTGATCCTCGCTTGCATAGCTTGATTTCTACCGCTGTAAAGCAGCCCCAGGACAACGTTTTTGCCAGTATTACATTCAACGTGGCTCTCCCTCTGTGGAGGCCCTCTGAACTGCACTGAAAGAATCCCTGAGCCTACAGTGCCCTTTGGCAACTCTTACCTGTCATCTCTCTATTGTGACGCAAGGTCCACTGTGGGTCCAGCCTGACAGAAAGAACAGAAAAACCGGTCAACTTGTGAGACTTTTGGACGATCCAAAGTCACCTAGGCCTGACTAAGTCATTAAGCAGGTAATGCTATGCACGGCATGCAAAAGTCCCCGCCTGCAACGAAGTGTGATCATAGAAAGGCCCCGTGTGGCCGAAAGTCTCCAGTAGACAGTCAGTGAGTGATGGTAATTGCGCTGTTGGGTCAAGTTGGAAACTGGAGCATGTGAGAGAAGCCCGACTCTCCCCCTTTGGAAAGCAACTTCGATGCAGCTTCCAAGCTGCCTGAACACCACAACACCAGGACACTGTTCACTGCACAGATGCCTCTGAGGAGCAGTGAGCTTTTGCCACAGAAACCAAACGCTTGCGCTTCCTTCCTGGGAGCTCAGCCCAGAGCATACTGTAGCTAAAGTGCCAACTAAATGTGACCTCTAGTCTCGAGGTAGGGTGCACATTTTCCCTTTACCAGAGGCAGGGGTGCACCAGTTTCCAGGAAGGCTTAGTCAATGGACGGCTTTAGCTTTAGTGTGCCTCACAGCGCTCAAGCCTCTCACGGGGGCATTTCTTTCCAAGGAAGTGCACCGTGTACCAGAAGCCTTCTGAGCACAATCAAGGGATACACGGCTCTGGGACCATCCCTCACTATGCAGGTGAAAGGGCCGGCAACTAATCTGTTCTCTATGGCTAGCGTTCCACAGCTTTGAAACAGCCCCAGGAGCACGGTTCTTGGGCCGGCTTTCTTTCCATGCGGGTCTGCCACGTTGAGGACACCTAAGCTGCCCTGAAAGAAACCACCGGGGCTCCAATCCACTTTGGGGTCTCCTGCTCGACGTCTCTCTAAGTGAGGCAGAAAGTAGACTTTAGGTCCAGCCCGAAATAAAGTAGAGATTGACCCTGAGCCTTGCTAGGCATTTGGAACATGCAAAGTCACCTAGGCCTCCTGAGGGCATTTAGAGGATTATGCCATTCAGCACATGCAGAACACACTGCATCCCAAAGTTTCATCGCAGAAGGCCGAATTGTGTTCCAAGGGCCTCCTTTGGCTTGTCAGAGAAGAGAGGTATATGTGCTGGGTGATCCGGTGTATAATTGAGAAGCCTGGAAAAAGGCAGTATTTTCCCCCATTTGAAAGGTACATAGTGGCGGCCTCAAGGCTGACTGAAAGACAGTGCTGTTACCCGTCTTCTAGTCACTGCTAGGAATGCCTCAGGGTAGAAAGTGAGTTTTCTCCTATGAATCCAGGTGGTCGCCTGTGCCTTGCTAGGAGTTCACCCCACCGCTTGCCCTAGCTAAAGTGCGAAGTAAACGTGACCCCCAGGCCTCAAGGTAAGCACGAGCGTTTCCTATCAGCAAAGTTTGCTGGGCAGCCATCTCCATGAAACCTGACTCGATAGAGTGCTTTAAATATTCTACGGCTCTACGGAGGTCTCAGAGAGACACGTATGAATTCCCTTCTGAGGGAGAGGGTGGGTGCCGTGAGTCCCCTTTTTGTTTTCCGAGCAACACAGCGCAGAACAGGCTGTTGGGTTCAACCCTTTCTATGCAGAGGGAAAGGCAATGAACTGATCCTCGCTTGCATAGCTTGATTTCTACCGCTGTAAAGCAGCCCCAGGACAACGTTTTGGCCAGTATTACATTCAACGTGGCTCTCCCTCTGTGGAGGCCCTCTGAACTGCACTGAAAGAATCCCTGAGCCTACAGAGCCCCCTGGCAACTCTTACCTATCATCTCTCTATTGTGACGCAAGGACCACTGTAGGTCCAGCCTGACAGAAAGAACAGAAAAACCGGTCAACTTGTGAGACTTTGGACGATCCAAAGACACCTAGGCCTGACTAAGTCATTAAGCAGGTAATGCTATGCACGGCATGCAAAAGTCCCCGCCTGCAACGAAGTGTGATCATAGAAAGGCCCCGTGTGGCCGAAAGTCTCCAGTAGACAGTCAGGGAGTGATGGTAATTGCGCTGTGGGGTCAAGTTGGAAACTGGAGCATGTGAGAGAAGCCCGACTCTCCCCCTTTGGAAAGCAACTTCGATGCAGCTTCCAAGCTGCCTGAACACCACAACACCAGGACACTGTTCACTGCACAGATGCCTCTGAGGAGCAGTGAGCTTTTGCCAAAGAAACCAAACGCTTGCGCTTCCTTCCTGGGAGCTCAGCCCAGAGCATACTGTAGCTAAAGTGCCAACTAAATGTGACCTCTAGTCTCGAGGTAAGGTGCACATTTTCCCTTTACCAGAGGCAGGGGTGCACCAGTTTCCAGGAAGGCTTAGTCAATGGACGGCTTTAGCTTTAGTGTGCCTCACAGCGCTTAAGCCTCTCACGGGGGCATTTCTTTCCAAGGAAATGCACCGTGTACCAGAAGCCTTCTGAGCACAATCAAGGGATACACGGCTCTGGGACCATCCCTCACTATGCAGGTGAAAGGGCCGCCAGCTAATCTGTTCTCTATGGCTAGCGTTCCACAGCTTTGAAACAGCCCCAGGAGCACGGTTCTTGGGTCGGCTTTCGTTCCATGCGGGTCTGCCACGTTGAGGACACCTAAGCTGCCCTGAAAGAAACCACCGGGGCTCCAATCCACTTTGGGGTCTCCTGCTCGATGTCTCTCTAAGTGAGGCAGAAAGTAGACTTTAGGTCCAGCCCGAAATAAAGTAGAGATTGACCCTGAGCCTTGCTAGGCATTTGGAACATGCAAAGTCACCTAGGCCTCCTGAGGGCATTTAGAGGATTATGCCATTCAGCACATGCAGAACACACTGCATCCCAAAGTTTCATCGCAGAAGGCCGAATTGTGTTCCAAGGGCCTCCTTTGGCTTGTCAGAGAAGAGAGGTATATGTGCTGGGTGATCCGGTGTATAATTGAGAAGCCTGGAAAACGGCAGTATTTTCCCCCATTTGAAAGGTACATAGTGGCGGCCTCAAGGCTGACTGAAAGACAGTGCTGTTACCCGTCTTCTAGTCACTGCTAAGAATGCCTCAGGGAAGAAAGTGAGTTTTCTCCTATGAATCCAGGTGGTCGCCTGTGCCTTGCTAGGAGTTCACCCCACCGCTTGCCCTAGCTAAAGTGCGACGTAAACGTGACCCCCAGGCCTCAAGGTAAGCACGAGCGTTTCCTATCATCAAAGTTTGCTGTGCAGCCATCTCCATGAACCCTGACTCGATAGAGTGCTTTAAATCGTCTACGGCTCTCCGGAGGCCTCAGAGAGACACGTATGAATTCCCTTCTGAGGGAGCGGGTGGGTGCCGTGAGTCCCCTTTTTGTTTTCTGAGCAACACAGCGCAGAACAGGCTGTTTGGGTCAACCCTTTCTATGCAGAGGGAAGGGCAATGAACTGATCCTCGCTTGCATAGCTTGATTTCTACCGCTGTAAAGCAGCCCCAGGACAACGTTTTTCCCAGTATTACATTCAACGTGGCTCTCCCTCTGTGGAGGCCCTCTGAACTGCACTGAAAGAATCCCTGAGCCTACAGTGCCCTTTGGCAACTCTTACCTGTCATCTCTCTATTGTGACGCAAGGTCCACTGTGGGTCCAGCCTGACAGAAAGAACAGAAAAACCGGTCAACTTGTGAGACTTTTGGACGATCCAAAGTCACCTAGGCCTGACTAAGTCATTAAGCAGGTAATGCTATGCACGGCATGCAAAAGTCCCCGCCTGCAACGAAGTGTGATCATAGAAAGGCCCCGTGTGGCCGAAAGTCTCCAGTAGACAGTCAGTGAGTGATGGTAATTGTGCTGTGTGGTCAAGTTGGAAACTGGAGTATGTGAGAGAAGCCCGACTCTCCCCCTTTGGAAAGCAACTTCGATGCAGCTTCCAAGCTGCCTGGACACCACACCACCAGGACACTGTTCACTCAACAGATGCCTCTGAGGAGCAGTGAGATTTTGCCAAAGAAACCGAATGCTTGCGCTTCCTTCCTGGGAGCTCAGCCCAGAGCATACTGTAGCTAAAGTGCCAACTAAATGTGACCTCTAGTCTCGAGGTAGGGTGCACCTTTTTCCTTTACCAGAGGCAGGGGTGCACCAGTTTCCAGGAAGGGTTAGTCAAGGGACGGCTTTAGCTTTTGTGTGCCTCACAGCGCTCAAGCCTCTCACGGGGGCACTTCTTTCCAAGGAAGTGCACCGTGTACCAGAAGCCTTCTGAGCACAATCAAGGGATACACGGCTCTGGGACCATCCCTCACTATGCAGGTGAAAGGGCCGGCAGCTAATCTGTTCTCTATGGCTAGCGTTCCACAGCTTTGAAAGAGCCCCAGGAGCACGGTTCTTGTGCAGGCTTTCTTTCCATGCGGGTCTGCCACGTTGAGGACACCTAAGCTGCCCTGATAGAAACCACCGGGGCTCCAATCCACTTTGGGGTCTCCTGCTCGATGGCTCTCTAAGTGAGGCAGAAAGTAGACATTATTTAGGTCCAGCCCGAAAGAAAGTAGAGATTGACCCTGAGCCTTGCTAGGCATTTGGAACATGCAAAGTCACCTCGGCCTCCTGCGGGCATTTAGAGGATTATGCCATTCAGCACATGCAGAACACACTGCATCTCCAAGTTTCATCACAAAAGGCCGAATTGTGTTCCAAGGGCCTCCTTTGGCTTGTCAGAGAAGAGAGGTATATGTGCTGGGTGTTGCGTTGTGTAATTGAGAAGCCTGGAAAAAGGCAGTATTTTCCCCCATTTGAAAGGTAGATAGTGGCGGCCTCAAGGCTGACTGAAAGACAGTGCCGTTACCCGTCTTCTACTCACTGCCAGGAATGCCTCAGGGAAGAAAGTGAGTTTTCTCCTACGAAACCAGGTGGTCGCCAGTGCCTTGCTAGGAGCTCATCCCACGTCTTGCCCTAGCTAAAGTGCGCAGTAAACGTGACCCCAGGCCTCAAGGTAAGCACGAGCGTTTCCTATCAGCAAAGTTTGCTGTGCAGCCATCTCCATGAACCCTGACTCGATAGAGTGCTTTAACTCCTCTACGGCTCTCCAGAGGCCTCAGAGTGTCGCGTATGAATTCCCTTCTGAGGGAGCGGGTGGGTGCCGTGAGTCTCCTTTTTGTTTTCCGAGCAACACAGCGCAGAACCGGCTGTTGGGGTCAACGCTTTCTATGCAGAGGGAAGGGCAATGAACGGATCCTCGCTTGCATAGCTTGATTTCTACCGCTGTAAAGCAGCCCCAGGACAACGTTTTTGCCAGTATTACATTCCACGTGGCTCTCCGTCTGCGGAGGCCCTCTGAACTGCACTGAGAGAATCCCTGAGCCTACAGAGCCCCCTGGCAACTCTTACCTGTCATCTCTCTATTGTGACGCAAGGTACACTGTAGGTCCAGCCTGACAGAAACAACAGAGAAACCTGTCAACTTGTGAGACATTTGGACGATCCAAAGTCACCTAGGCCTGACCAAGTCATTAAGCGGGTAATGCTAGGCACGGCATGCAAAAGACCCCGCCTGCCACGAAGTGTGATCATAGAAAGGCCCCGTGTGGCCGGAAGTCTCCAGTAGACAGTCAGAGACGACTGGTAAATGCGCTGTGGGGTCAAGTTGGGAACTGGAGCACGTGGGAGAAGCCCGACTATCCCCCTTTGGAAAGCAACTTCGGTGCAGCATCCAAGCTGCCTGAACACCGCACCACCAGGACACTGTTCACTCCACAGATGCCTCTGAGGAGCAGTGAGCTTTGGCCAAAGAAACCGGGCGCTTGCACTTCCTTCCTGGGAGCTCAGCCCAGAGCATACTGTAGCTAAAGTGCCAACTAAATGCGGCCTCTAGTCTCGAAGTAAGGGGCACATTTGCCCATTACCAGAGGCAGGGCTGCAACCGTTTCCAGGAAGTCTTAGTCAATGATCGGCTTTAGCTTTAGTATGCCTCACAGCGCTCAAGCCTCTCACGGGGGCACTTCTTTCCAAGGAAGTGCACCGTGTACCAGAAGCCTTCTGAGCACAATCAAGGGATACACGGCTCTGGGACCATCCCTCACTATGCAGGTGAAAGGGCCGGCAGCTAATCTGTTCTCTATGGCTAGCGTTCCACAGCTTTGAAAGAGCCCCAGGGGCACGGTTCTTGGAAAGGCTTTCTTTCCATGCGGGTCTGCCACGTTGAGGACACCTAAGCTGCCCTGATAGAAACCACCGTGGCTCCAATCCACTTTGGGGTCTCCTGCTCGATGTCTCTCTAAGTGAGGCAGAAAGTAGACTTTAGGTCCAGCCCGAAATAAAGTAGAGATTGACCGTGAGCCTTGCTAGGCATTTGGAACATGCAAAGTCACCTAGGCCTCCTGAGGGCATTTAGAGGATTATGCCATTCAGCACATGCAGAACACACTGCATCCCAATGTTTCATCGCAGAAGGCCGAATTGTGTTCCAAGGGCCTCCTTTGGCTTGTCAGAGAAGAGAGGTATATGTGCTGGGTGATCCGGTGTATAATTGAGAAGCCTGGAAAAAGGCAGTATTTTCCCCCATTTGAAAGGTACATAGTGGCGGCCTCAAGGCTGACTGAAAGACAGTGCTGTTACCGGTCTTCTAGTCACTGCTAAGAATGCCTCAGGGAAGAAAGTGAGTTTTCTCCTATGAATCCAGGTGGTCGCCTGTGCCTTGCTAGGAGTTCACCCCACCGCTTGCCCTAGCTAAAGTGCGAAGTAAACGTGACCCCCAGGCCTCAAGGTAAGCACGAGCGTTTCCTATCAGCAAAGTTTGCTGTGCAGCCATCTCCATGAACCCTGACTCGATAGAGTGCTTTAAATCCTCTACGGCTCCCCGGAGGCCTCAGAGAGACGCGTATGAATTCCCTTCTGAGGGAGCGGGTGGGTGCCGTGAGTCCCCTTTTTGTTTTCCGAGCAACACAGCGCAGAACAGGCTGTTGGGGTTAATCCTTTCTATGCAGAGGGAAGGCCAATGAACTGATCCTCGCTTGCATAGCTTGATTTCTACCGCTGTAAAGCAGCCCCAGGACAACGTTTTTGCCAGTATTACATTCAACGTGGCTCTCCCTCTGCGGAGGCCCTCTGAACTGCACTGAAAGAATCCCTGAGCCTACAGAGCCCCCTGGCAACTCTTACCTGTCATCTCTCTATTGTGACGCAAGGTCCACTGTAGGTCCAGCCTGACAGAAAGAACAGAAAAACCGGTCAACTTGTGAGACTTTTGGATGATCCAAAGCCACCTAGGCCTGACTAAGTCATTAAGCAGGTAATGCTATGCACGGCATGCAAAAGTCCCCGCCTGCAACGAAGTGTGATCATAGAAAGGCCCCGTGTGGCCGAAAGTCTCCAGTAGACAGTCAGTGAGTGATGGTAATTGCGCTGTGGGGTCAAGTTGGAAACTGGAGCATGTGAGAGAAGCCCGACTCTCCCCCTTTGGAAAGCCACTTCGATGCAGCTTCCAAGCTGCCTGAACACCACACCACCAGGACACTGTTCACTCCACAGATGCCTCTAAGGAGCTGTGAGCTTTTGCCAAAGAAACCAAACGCTTGCGGTTCCTTCCTGGGAGCTCAGCCCAGAGCATACTGTAGCTAAAGTGCCAACTAAATGTGACCTCTAGTCTCGAGGTAGGGTGCACATTTTCCCTTTACCAGAGGCAGGGGTGCACCAGTTTCCAGGAAGGCTTAGTCAATGGACGGCTTTAGCTTTTGTGTGCCTCACAGCGCTCAAGCCTCTCACGGGGGCACTTCTTTCCAAGGAAGTGCACCGTGTACCAGAAGCCTTCTGAGCACAATCAAGGGATACACGGCTCTGGGACCATCCCTCACTATGCAGGTGAAAGGGCCGGCAGCTAATCTGTTCTCTATGGCTAGCGTTCCACAGCTTTGAAAGAGCCCCAGGAGTACGGTTCTTGTGCAGGCTTTCTTTCCATGCGGGTCTGCCACGTTGAGGACACCTAAGCTGCCCTGATAGAAACCACCGGGGCTCCAATCCACTTTGGGGTCTCCTGCTCGATGTCTCTCTAAGTGAGGCAGAAAGTAGACTTTATTTAGGTCCAGCCCGAAATAAAGTAGAGATTGACCCTGAGCCTTGCTAGGCATTTGGAACATGCAAAGTCACCTCGGCCTCCTGCGGGCATTTGGAGGATTATGCCATTCAGCACATGCAGAACACACTGCATCTCCACGTTTCATCACAAAAGGCCGAATTGTGTTCCAAGGGCCTCCTTTAGCTTGTCAGAGAAGAGAGGTATATGTGCTGGGTGTTGCGTTGTGTAATTGAGAAGCCTGGAAAAAGGCAGTATTTTCCCCCATTTGAAAGGTAGATAGTGGCGGCCTCAAGGCTGACTGAAAGACAGTGCCGTTACCCGTTTTCTACTCACTGCCAGGAATGCCTCAGGGAAGAAAGTGAGTTTTCTCCTACGAAACCAGGTTGTCGCCAGTGCCTTGCTAGGAGCTCATCCCACGTCTTGCCCTAGCTAAAGTGCGCAGTAAACGTGACCCCAGGCCTCAAGGTAAGCACGAGCGTTTCCTATCAGCAAAGTTTGCTGTGCAGCCATCTCCATGAACCCTGACTCGATAGAGTGCTTTAACTCCTCTACGGCTCTCCAGAGGCCTCAGAGTGTCGCGTATGAATTCCCTTCTGAGGGAGCGGGTGGGTGCTGTGAGTCTCCTTTTTGTTTTCCGAGCAACACAGCGCAGAACCGGCTGTTGGGGTCAACGCTTTCTATGCAGAGGGAAGGGCAATGAACGGATCCTCGCTTGCATAGCTTGATTTCTACCGCTGTAAAGCAGCCCCAGGACAACGTTTTTGCCAGTATTACATTCCACGTGGCTCTCCGTCTGCGGAGGCCCTCTGAACTGCACTGAGAGAATCCCTGAGCCTACAGAGCCCCCTGGCAACTCTTACCTGTCATCTCTCTATTGTGACGCAAGGTACACTGTAGGTCCAGCCTGACAGAAACAACAGAGAAACCTGTCAACTTGTGAGACATTTGGACGATCCAAAGTCACCTAGGCCTGACTAAGTCATTAAGCGGGTAATGCTAGGCACGGCATGCAAAAGACCCCGCCTGCAACGAAGTGTGATCATAGAAAGGCCCCGTGGGGCCGGAAGTCTCCAGTAGACAGTCAGAGACGACTGGTAAATGCGCTGTGGGGTCAAGTTGGGAACTGGAGCACGTGGGAGAAGCCCGACTCTCCCCCTTTGGAAAGCAACTTCGGTGCAGCATCCAAGCTGCCTGAACACCGCACCACCAGGACACTGTTCACTCCACAGATGCCTCTGAGGAGCAGTGAGCTTTGGCCAAAGAAACCGGGCGCTTGCACTTCCTTCCTGGGAGCTCAGCCCAGAGCATACTGTAGCTAAAGTGCCAACTAAATGCGGCCTCTAGTCTCGAAGTAAGGGGCACATTTGCCCATTACCAGAGGCAGGGCTGCACCCGTTTCCAGGAAGTCTTAGTCAATGATCGGCTTTATCTTTAGTACGCCTCACAGCGCTCAAGCCTCTCACGGGGGCACTTCTTTCCAAGGAAGTGCACCGTGTACCAGAAGCCTTCTGAGCACAATCAAGGGATACACGGCTCTGGGACCATCCCTCACTATGCAGGTGAAAGGGCCGGCAGCTAATCTGTTCTCTATGGCTAGCGTTCCACAGCTTTGAAAGAGCCCCAGGGGCACGGTTCTTGGAAAGGCTTTCTTTCCATGCGGGTCTGCCACGTTGAGGACACCTAAGCTGCCCTGATAGAAACCACCGGGGCTCCAATCCACTTTGGGGTCTCCTGCTCGATGTCTCTCTAAGTGAGGCAGAAAGTAGACTTTAGGTCCAGCCCGAAATAAAGTAGAGATTGACCCTGAGCCTTGCTAGGCATTTGGAACATGCAAAGTCACCTCGGCCTCCTGAGGGCATTTAGAGGATTATGCCATTCAGCACATGCAGAACACACTGCATCTCCAAGTTTCATCACAGAAGGCCGAATTGTGTTCCAAGGGCCTCCTTTGGCTTGTCAGAGAAGAGAGGTATATGTGCTGAGTGATCCGGTGTATAATTGAGAAGCCTGGAAAAAGGCAGTATTTTCCCCCATTTGAAAGGTACATAGTGGCGGCCTCAAGGCTGACTGAAAGACAGTGCTGTTACCCGTATTCTAGTCACTGCTAAGAATGCCTCAGGGAAGAAAGTGAGTTTTCTCCTATGAATCCATGAGGTCGCCTGTGCCTTGCTAGGAGTTCACCCCACCGCTTGCCCTAGCTAAAGTGCGAAGTAAACGTGACCCCCAGGCCTCAAGGTAAGCACGAGCGTTTCCTATCAGCAAAGTTTGCTGTGCAGCCATCTCCATGAACCCTGACTCGATAGAGCGCTTTAAATCCTCTACGGCTCTCCGGAGGCCTCAGAGAGACGCGTAAGAATTCCCTTCTGAGGGAGAGCCTGGGTGCCGTGAGTCCCCTTTTTGTTTTCCGAGCAACACAGCGCAGAACAGGCTGTTGGGGTCAACACTTTCTATGCAGAGGGAAGGGCAATGAACTGATCCTCGCTTGCATAGCTTGATTTCTACCGCTGTAAAGCAGCCCCAGGACAACGTTTTTGCCAGTATTACATTCAACGTGGCTCTCCCTCTGCGGAGGCCCTCTGAACTGCACTGAAAGAATCCCTGAGCCTACAGAGCCCCCTGGCAACTCTTACCTGTCATCTCTCTATTGTGACGCAAGGTCCACTGTAGGTCCAGCCTGACAGAAAGAACAGAAAAACCGGTCAACTTGTGAGACTTTTGGATGATCCAAAGCCACCTAGGCCTGACTAAGTCATTAAGCAGGTAATGCTATGCACGGCATGCAAAAGTCCCCGCCTGCAACGAAGTGTGATCATAGAAAGGCCCCGTGTGGCCGAAAGTCTCCAGTAGACAGTCAGTGAGTGATGGTAACTGCGCTGTGGGGTCAAGTTGGAAACTGGAGCATGTGAGAGAAGCCCGACTCTCCCCCTTTGGAAAGCCACTTCGATGCAGCTTCCAAGCTGCCTGAACACCACACCACCAGGACACTGTTCACTCCACACATGCCTCTGAGGAGCAGTGAGCTTTTGCCAAAGAAACCGAACGCTTGCGCTTCCTTCCTGGGAGCTCAGTCCAGAGCATACTCTAGCCTAAGTGCCAACTAAATGTGACCTCTAGTCTCGAGGTAAGGTGCACATTTTCCCTTTACCAGAGGCAGGGGTGCACCAGTTTCCAGGAAGGCTTAGTCAATGGACGGCTTTAGCTTTAGTGTGCCTCACAGCGCTCAAGCCTCTCACGGGGGCATTTCTTTCCAAGGAAGTGCACCGTGTACCAGAAGCCTTCTGAGCACAATCAAGGGATACACGGCTCTGGGACCATCCCTCACTATGCAGGTGAAAGGGCCGGCAACTAATCTGTTCTCTATGGCTAGCGTTCCACAGCTTTGAAACAGCCCCAGGAGCACGGTTCTTGGGCCGGCTTTCTTTCCATGCGGGTCTGCCACGTTGAGGACACCTAAGCTGCCCTGAAAGAAACCACCGGGGATCCAATCCACTTTGGGGTCTCCTGCTCGACGTCTCTCTAAGTGAGGCAGAAAGTAGACTTTAGGTCCAGCCCGAAATAAAGTAGAGATTGACCGTGAGCCTTGCTAGGCATTTGGAACATGCAAAGTCACCTAGGCCCCCTGAGGGCATTTAGAGGATTATGCCATTCAGCACATGCAGAACACACTGCATCCCAAAGTTTCATCGCAGAAGGCCGAATTGTGTTCCAAGGGCCTCCTTTGGCTTGTCAGAGAAGAGAGGTATATGTGCTGGGTGATCCGGTGTATAATTGAGAAGCCTGGAAAAAGGCAGTATTTTCCCCCATTTGAAAGGTACATAGTGGCGGCCTCAAGGCTGACTGAAAGACAGTGCTGTTACCGGTCTTCTAGTCACTGCTAAGAATGCCTCAGGGAAGAAAGTGAGTTTTCTCCTATGAATCCAGGTGGTCGCCTGTGCCTTGCTAGGAGTTCACCCCACCGCTTGCCCTAGCTAAAGTGCGAAGTAAACGTGACCCCCAGGCCTCAAGGTAAGCACGAGCGTTTCCTATCAGCAAAGTTTGCTGTGCAGCCATCTCCATGAACCCTGACTCGATAGAGTGCTTTAAATCCTCTACGGCTCTCCGGAGGCCTCAGAGAGACGCGTATGAATTCCCTTCTGAGGGAGCGGGTGGGTGCCGTGAGTCCCCTTTTTGTTTTCCGAGCAACACAGCGCAGAACAGGCTGTTGGGGTTAATCCTTTCTATGCAGAGGGAAGGCCAATGAACTGATCCTCGCTTGCATAGCTTGATTTCTACCGCTGTAAAGCAGCCCCAGGACAACGTTTTTGCCAGTATTACATTCAACGTGGCTCTCCCTCTGCGGAGGCCCTCTGAACTGCACTGAAAGAATCCCTGAGCCTACAGAGCCCCCTGGCAACTCTTACCTGTCATCTCTCTATTGTGACGCAAGGTCCACTGTAGGTCCAGCCTGACAGAAAGAACAGAAAAACCGGTCAACTTGTGAGACTTTTGGATGATCCAAAGCCACCTAGGCCTGACTAAGTCATTAAGCAGGTAATGCTACGCACGGCATGCAAAAGTCCCCGCCTGCAACGAAGTGTGATCATAGAAAGGCCCCGTGTGGCCGAAAGTCTCCAGTAGACAGTCAGTGAGTGATGGTAATTGCGCTGTGGGGTCAAGTTGGAAACTTGAGCATGTGAGAGAAGCCCGACTCTCCCCCTTTGGAAAGCCACTTCGATGCAGCTTCCAAGCTGCCTGAACACCACACCACCAGGACACTGTTCACTCCACAGATGCCTCTAAGGAGCTGTGAGCTTTTGCCAAAGAAACCAAACGCTTGCGGTTCCTTCCTGGGAGCTCAGCCCAGAGCATACTGTAGCTAAAGTGCCAACTAAATGTGACCTCTAGTCTCGAGGTAGGGTGCACATTTTCCCTTTACCAGAGGCAGGGGTGCACCAGTTTCCAGGAAGGCTTAGTCAATGGACGGCTTTAGCTTTTGTGTGCCTCACAGCGCTCAAGCCTCTCACGGGGGCACTTCTTTCCAAGGAAGTGCACCGTGTACCAGAAGCCTTCTGAGCACAATCAAGGGATACACGGCTCTGGGACCATCCCTCACTATGCAGGTGAAAGGGCCGGCAGCTAATCTGTTCTCTATGGCTAGCGTTCCACAGCTTTGAAAGAGCCCCAGGAGTACGGTTCTTGTGCAGGCTTTCTTTCCATGCGGGTCTGCCACGTTGAGGACACCTAAGCTGCCCTGATAGAAACCACCGGGGCTCCAATCCACTTTGGGGTCTCCTGCTCGATGTCTCTCTAAGTGAGGCAGAAAGTAGACTTTATTTAGGTCCAGCCCGAAATAAAGTAGAGATTGACCCTGAGCCTTGCTAGGCATTTGGAACATGCAAAGTCACCTCGGCCTCCTGCGGGCATTTGGAGGATTATGCCATTCAGCACATGCAGAACACACTGCATCTCCACGTTTCATCACAAAAGGCCGAATTGTGTTCCAAGGGCCTCCTTTAGCTTGTCAGAGAAGAGAGGTATATGTGCTGGGTGTTGCGTTGTGTAATTGAGAAGCCTGGAAAAAGGCAGTATTTTCCCCCATTTGAAAGGTAGATAGTGGCGGCCTCAAGGCTGACTGAAAGACAGTGCCGTTACCCGTTTTCTACTCACTGCCAGGAATGCCTCAGGGAAGAAAGTGAGTTTTCTCCTACGAAACCAGGTTGTCGCCAGTGCCTTGCTAGGAGCTCATCCCACGTCTTGCCCTAGCTAAAGTGCGCAGTAAACGTGACCCCAGGCCTCAAGGTAAGCACGAGCGTTTCCTATCAGCAAAGTTTGCTGTGCAGCCATCTCCATGAACCCTGACTCGATAGAGTGCTTTAACTCCTCTACGGCTCTCCAGAGGCCTCAGAGTGTCGCGTATGAATTCCCTTCTGAGGGAGCGGGTGGGTGCTGTGAGTCTCCTTTTTGTTTTCCGAGCAACACAGCGCAGAACCGGCTGTTGGGGTCAACGCTTTCTATGCAGAGGGAAGGGCAATGAACGGATCCTCGCTTGCATAGCTTGATTTCTACCGCTGTAAAGCAGCCCCAGGACAACGTTTTTGCCAGTATTACATTCCACGTGGCTCTCCGTCTGCGGAGGCCCTCTGAACTGCACTGAGAGAATCCCTGAGCCTACAGAGCCCCCTGGCAACTCTTACCTGTCATCTCTCTATTGTGACGCAAGGTACACTGTAGGTCCAGCCTGACAGAAACAACAGAGAAACCTGTCAACTTGTGAGACATTTGGACGATCCAAAGTCACCTAGGCCTGACTAAGTCATTAAGCGGGTAATGCTAGGCACGGCATGCAAAAGACCCCGCCTGCAACGAAGTGTGATCATAGAAAGGCCCCGTGGGGCCGGAAGTCTCCAGTAGACAGTCAGAGACGACTGGTAAATGCGCTGTGGGGTCAAGTTGGGAACTGGAGCACGTGGGAGAAGCCCGACTCTCCCCCTTTGGAAAGCAACTTCGGTGCAGCATCCAAGCTGCCTGAACACCGCACCACCAGGACACTGTTCACTCCACAGATGCCTCTGAGGAGCAGTGAGCTTTGGCCAAAGAAACCGGGCGCTTGCACTTCCTTCCTGGGAGCTCAGCCCAGAGCATACTGTAGCTAAAGTGCCAACTAAATGCGGCCTCTAGTCTCGAAGTAAGGGGCACATTTGCCCATTACCAGAGGCAGGGCTGCACCCGTTTCCAGGAAGTCTTAGTCAATGATCGGCTTTATCTTTAGTACGCCTCACAGCGCTCAAGCCTCTCACGGGGGCACTTCTTTCCAAGGAAGTGCACCGTGTACCAGAAGCCTTCTGAGCACAATCAAGGGATACACGGCTCTGGGACCATCCCTCACTATGCAGGTGAAAGGGCCGGCAGCTAATCTGTTCTCTATGGCTAGCGTTCCACAGCTTTGAAAGAGCCCCAGGGGCACGGTTCTTGGAAAGGCTTTCTTTCCATGCGGGTCTGCCACGTTGAGGACACCTAAGCTGCCCTGATAGAAACCACCGGGGCTCCAATCCACTTTGGGGTCTCCTGCTCGATGTCTCTCTAAGTGAGGCAGAAAGTAGACTTTAGGTCCAGCCCGAAATAAAGTAGAGATTGACCCTGAGCCTTGCTAGGCATTTGGAACATGCAAAGTCACCTCGGCCTCCTGAGGGCATTTAGAGGATTATGCCATTCAGCACATGCAGAACACACTGCATCTCCAAGTTTCATCACAGAAGGCCGAATTGTGTTCCAAGGGCCTCCTTTGGCTTGTCAGAGAAGAGAGGTATATGTGCTGAGTGATCCGGTGTATAATTGAGAAGCCTGGAAAAAGGCAGTATTTTCCCCCATTTGAAAGGTACATAGTGGCGGCCTCAAGGCTGACTGAAAGACAGTGCTGTTACCCGTATTCTAGTCACTGCTAAGAATGCCTCAGGGAAGAAAGTGAGTTTTCTCCTATGAATCCATGAGGTCGCCTGTGCCTTGCTAGGAGTTCACCCCACCGCTTGCCCTAGCTAAAGTGCGAAGTAAACGTGACCCCCAGGCCTCAAGGTAAGCACGAGCGTTTCCTATCAGCAAAGTTTGCTGTGCAGCCATCTCCATGAACCCTGACTCGATAGAGCGCTTTAAATCCTCTACGGCTCTCCGGAGGCCTCAGAGAGACGCGTAAGAATTCCCTTCTGAGGGAGAGCCTGGGTGCCGTGAGTCCCCTTTTTGTTTTCCGAGCAACACAGCGCAGAACAGGCTGTTGGGGTCAACACTTTCTATGCAGAGGGAAGGGCAATGAACTGATCCTCGCTTGCATAGCTTGATTTCTACCGCTGTAAAGCAGCCCCAGGACAACGTTTTTGCCAGTATTACATTCAACGTGGCTCTCCCTCTGTGGAGGCCCTCTGAACTGCACTGAAAGAATCCCTGAGCCTACAGTGCCCCCTGGCAACTCTTACCTGTCATCTCTCTATAGTGACGCAAGGTCCACTGTAGGTCCAGCCTGACAGAAAGAACAGAAAATCCGGTCAACTTGTGAGACTTTTGGACGATCCAAAGTCACCTAGGCCTGACTAAGTCATTAAGAAGGTAATGCTATGCACGGCATGCAAAAGTCCCCGCCTGCAACGAAGTGTGATCATAGAAAGGCCCCGTGTGGCCGAAAGTCTCCAGTAGACAGTCAGTGAGTGATGGTAATTGCGCTGTGGGGTCAAGTTGGAAACTGGAGCATGTGAGAGAAGCCCGACTCTCCCCCTTTGGAAAGCCACTTCGATGCAGCTTCCAAGCTGCCTGAACACCACACCACCAGGACACTGTTCACTCCACACATGCCTCTGAGGAGCAGTGAGCTTTTGCCAAAGAAACCGAACGCTTGCGCTTCCTTCCTGGGAGCTCAGTCCAGAGCATACTCTAGCCTAAGTGCCAACTAAATGTGACCTCTAGTCTCGAGGTAAGGTGCACATTTTCCCTTTACCAGAGGCAGGGGTGCACCAGTTTCCAGGAAGGCTTAGTCAATGGACGGCTTTAGCTTTAGTGTGCCTCACAGCGCTCAAGCCTCTCACGGGGGCATTTCTTTCCAAGGAAGTGCACCGTGTACCAGAAGCCTTCTGAGCACAATCAAGGGATACACGGCTCTGGGACCATCCCTCACTATGCAGGTGAAAGGGCCGGCAACTAATCTGTTCTCTATGGCTAGCGTTCCACAGCTTTGAAACAGCCCCAGGAGCACGGTTCTTGGGCCGGCTTTCTTTCCATGCGGGTCTGCCACGTTGAGGACACCTAAGCTGCCCTGAAAGAAACCACCGGGGATCCAATCCACTTTGGGGTCTCCTGCTCGACGTCTCTCTAAGTGAGGCAGAAAGTAGACTTTAGGTCCAGCCAGAAATAAAGTAGAAATTGACCGTGAGCCTTGCTAGGCATTTGGAACATGCAAAGTCACCTAGGCCTCCTGAGGGCATTTAGAGGATTATGCCATTCAGCACATGCAGAACACACTGCATCCCAAAGTTTCATCGCAGAAGGCCGAATTGTGTTCCAAGGGCCTCCTTTGGCTTGTCAGAGAAGAGAGGTATATGTGCTGGGTGATCCGGTGTATAATTGAGAAGCCTGGAAAAAGGCAGTATTTTCCCCCATTTGAAAGGTACATAGTGGCGGCCTCAAGGCTGACTGAAAGACAGTGCTGTTACCCGTCTTCTAGTCACTGCTAGGAATGCCTCAGGGTAGAAAGTGAGTTTTCTCCTATGAATCCAGGTGGTCGCCTGTGCCTTGCTAGGAGTTCACCCCACCGCTTGCCCTAGCTAAAGTGCGAAGTAAACGTGACCCCCAGGCCTCAAGGTAAGCACGAGCGTTTCCTATCAGCAAAGTTTGCTGGGCAGCCATCTCCATGAAACCTGACTCGATAGAGTGCTTTAAATCCTCTACGGCTCTACCGAGGTCTCAGAGAGACACGTATGAATTCCCTTCTGAGGGAGCGGGTGGGTGCCGTGAGTCCCCTTTTTGTTTTCCGAGCAACACAGCGCAGAACAGGCTGTTGGGTTCAACCCTTTCTATGCAGAGGGAAAGGCAATGAACTGATCCTCGCTTGCATAGCTTGATTTCTACCGCTGTAAAGCAGCCCCAGGACAACGTTTTGGCCAGTATTACATTCAACGTGGCTCTCCCTCTGTGGAGGCCCTCTGAACTGCACTGAAAGAATCCCTGAGCCTACAGAGCCCCCTGGCAACTCTTACCTGTCATCTCTCTATTGTGACGCAAGGACCACTGTAGGTCCAGCCTGACAGAAAGAACAGAAAAACCGGTCAACTTGTGAGACTTTGGACGATCCAAAGACACCTAGGCCTGACTAAGTCATTAAGCAGGTAATGCTATGCACGGCATGCAAAAGTCCCCGCCTGCAACGAAGTGTGATCATAGAAAGGCCCCGTGTGGCCGAAAGTCTCCAGTAGACAGTCAGGGAGTGATGGTAATTGCGCTGTGGGGTCAAGTTGGAAACTGGAGCATGTGAGAGAAGCCCGACTCTCCCCCTTTGGAAAGCAACTACGATGCAGCTTCCAAGCTGCCTGAACACCACACCACCAGGACACTGTTCACTGCACAGATGCCTCTGAGGAGCAGTGAGCTTTTGCCAAATAAACCAAACGCTTGCGCTTCCTTCCTGGGAGCTCAGCCCAGAGCATACTGTAGCTAAAGTGCCAACTAAATGTGACCTCTAGTCTCGAGGTAAGGTGCACATTTTCCCTTTACCAGAGGCAGGGGTGCACCAGTTTCCAGGAAGGCTTAGTCAATGGACGGCTTTAGCTTTAGTGTGCCTCACAGCGCTTAAGCCTCTCACGGGGGCATTTCTTTCCAAGGAAATGCACCGTGTACCAGAAGCCTTCTGAGCACAATCAAGGGATACACGGCTCTGGGACCATCCCTCACTATGCAGGTGAAAGGGCCGCCAGCTAATCTGTTCTCTATGGCTAGCGTTCCACAGCTTTGAAACAGCCCCAGGAGCACGGTTCTTGGGTCGGCTTTCGTTCCATGCGGGTCTGCCACGTTGAGGACACCTAAGCTGCCCTGAAAGAAACCACCGGGGCTCCAATCCACTTTGGGGTCTCCTGCTCAATGTCTCTCTAAGTGAGGCAGAAAGTAGACTTTAGGTCCAGCCCGAAATAAAGTAGAGATTGACCCTGAGCCTTGCTAGGCATTTGGAACATGCAAAGTCACCTAGGCCTCCTGAGGGCATTTAGAGGATTATGCCATTCAGCACATGCAGAACACACTGCATCCCAAAGTTTCATCGCAGAAGGCCGAATTGTGTTCCAAGGGCCTCCTTTGGCTTGTCAGAGAAGAGAGGTATATGTGCTGGGTGATCCGGTGTATAATTGAGAAGCCTGGAAAACGGCAGTATTTTCCCCCATTTGAAAGGTACATAGTGGCGGCCTCAAGGCTGACTGAAAGACAGTGCTGTTACCCGTCTTCTAGTCACTGCTAAGAATGCCTCAGGGAAGAAAGTGAGTTTTCTCCTATGAATCCAGGTGGTCGCCTGTGCCTTGCTAGGAGTTCACCCCACCGCTTGCCCTAGCTAAAGTGCGAAGTAAACGTGACCCCCAGGCCTCAAGGTAAGCACGAGCGTTTCCTATCAGCAAAGTTTGCTGTGCAGCCATCTCCATGAACCCTGACTCGATAGAGTGCTTTAAATCCTCTACGGCTCTCCGGAGGCCTCAGAGAGACACGTATGAATTCCCTTCTGAGGGAGCGGGTGGGTGCCGTGAGTCCCCTTTTTGTTTTCTGAGCAACACAGCGCAGAACAGGCTGTTTGGGTCAACCCTTTCTATGCAGAGGGAAGGGCAATGAACTGATCCTCGCTTGCATAGCTTGATTTCTACCGCTGTAAAGCAGCCCCAGGACAACGTTTTTCCCAGTATTACATTCAACGTGGCTCTCCCTCTGTGGAGGCCCTCTGAACTGCACTGAAAGAATCCCTGAGCCTACAGTGCCCTTTGGCAACTCTTACCTGTCATCTCTCTATTGTGACGCAAGGTCCACTGTGGGTCCAGCCTGACAGAAAGAACAGAAAAACCGGTCAACTTGTGAGACTTTTGGACGATCCAAAGTCACCTAGGCCTGACTAAGTCATTAAGCAGGTAATGCTATGCACGGCATGCAAAAGTCCCCGCCTGCAACGAAGTGTGATCATAGAAAGGCCCCGTGTGGCCGAAAGTCTCCAGTAGACAGTCAGTGAGTGATGGTAATTGTGCTGTGTGGTCAAGTTGGAAACTGGAGTATGTGAGAGAAGCCCGACTCTCCCCCTTTGGAAAGCAACTTCGATGCAGCTTCCAAGCTGCCTGGACACCACACCACCAGGACACTGTTCACTCAACAGATGCCTCTGAGGAGCAGTGAGATTTTGCCAAAGAAACCGAATGCTTGCGCTTCCTTCCTGGGAGCTCAGCCCAGAGCATACTGTAGCTAAAGTGCCAACTAAATGTGACCTCTAGTCTCGAGGTAGGGTGCACCTTTTTCCTTTACCAGAGGCAGGGGTGCACCAGTTTCCAGGAAGGGTTAGTCAAGGGACGGCTTTAGCTTTTGTGTGCCTCACAGCGCTCAAGCCTCTCACGGGGGCACTTCTTTCCAAGGAAGTGCACCGTGTACCAGAAGCCTTCTGAGCACAATCAAGGGATACACGGCTCTGGGACCATCCCTCACTATGCAGGTGAAAGGGCCGGCAGCTAATCTGTTCTCTATGGCTAGCGTTCCACAGCTTTGAAAGAGCCCCAGGAGCACGGTTCTTGGGCAGGCTTTCTTTCCATGCGGGTCTGCCACGTTGAGGACACCTAAGCTGCCCTGATAGAAACCACCGGGGCTCCAATCCACTTTGGGGTCTCCTGCTCGATGTCTCTCTAAGTGAGGCAGAAAGTAGACTTTATTTAGGTCCAGCCCGAAATAAAGTAGAGATTGACCTTGAGCCTTGCTAGGCATTTGGAACATGCAAAGTCACCTCGGCCTCCTGCGGGCATTTGGAGGATTATGCCATTCAGCACATGCAGAACACACTGCATCTCCAAGTTTCATCACAGAAGGCCGAATTGTGTTCCAAGGGCCTCCTTTAGCTTGTCAGAGAAGAGAGGTATATGTGCTGGGTGTTGCGGTGTGTAATTGAGAAGCCTGGAAAAAGGCAGTATTTTCCCCCATTTGAAAGGTAGATAGTGGCGGCCTCAAGGCTGACTGAAACACAGTGCCGTTACCCGTCTTCTACTCACTGCCAGGAATGCCTCAGGGAAGAAAGTGAGTTTTCTCCTACGAAACCAGGTGGTCGCCAGTGCCTTGCTAGGAGCTCATCCCACGTCTTGCCCTAGCTAAAGTGCGCAGTAAACGTGACCCCAGGCCTCAAGGTAAGCACGAGCGTTTCCTATCAGCAAAGTTTGCTGTGCAGCCATCTCCATGAACCCTGACTCGATAGAGTGCTTTAACTCCTCTACGGCTCTCCAGAGGCCTCAGAGTGTCGCGTATGAATTCCCTTCTGAGGGAGCGGGTGGGTGCCGTGAGTCTCCTTTTTGTTTTCCGAGCAACACAGCGCAGAACCGGCTGTTGGGGTCAACGCTTTCTATGCAGAGGGAAGGGCAATGAACTGATCCTCGCTTGCATAGCTTGATTTCTACCGCTGTAAAGCAGCCCCAGGACAACGTTTTTGCCAGTATTACATTCAACGTGGCTCTCCCTCTGTGGAGGCCCTCTGAACTGCACTGAGAGAATCCCTGAGCCTACAGAGCCCCCTGGCAACTCTTACCTGTCATCTCTCTATTGTGACGCAAGGTCCACTGTAGGTCCAGCCTGACAGAAAGAACAGAAAAACCGGTCAACTTGTGAGACTTTTGGACGATCCAAAGTCACCTAGGCCTGACTAAGTCATTAAGCAGGTAATGCTATGCACGGCATGCAAAAGTCCCCTCCTGCCACGAAGTGTGATCATAGAAAGGCCCCGTGTGGCCGAAAGTCTCCAGTAGAAAGTCAGTGAGTGATGGTAATTGCGCTGTGGGGTCAAGTTGGAAACTGGAGCATGTGAGAGAAGCCCGACTCTCCCCCTTTGGAAAGCAACTTCGATGCAGCTTCCAAGCTGCCTGAACACCACACCACCAGGACACTGTTCACTGCACAGATGCCTCTGAGGAGCAGTGAGCTTTTGCCAAAGAAACCGAATGCTTGGGCTTCCTTCCTGGGAGCTCAGCCCAGAGCATACTGTAGCTAAAGTGCCAACTAAATGTGACCTCTAGTCTCGAGGTAGGGTGCACATTTTCCCTTTACCAGAGGCAGGGGTGCACCAGTTTCCAGGAAGGCTTAGTCAATGGACGGCTTTAGCTTTTGTGTGCCTCACAGCGCTCAAGCCTCTCACGGGGGCACTTCTTTCCAAGGAAGTGCACCGTGTACCAGAAGCCTTCTGAGCACAATCAAGGGATACACGGCTCTGGGACCATCCCTCACTATGCAGGTGAAAGGGCCGGCAGCTAATCTGTTCTCTATGGCTAGCGTTCCACAGCTTTGAAAGAGCCCCAGGAGCACGGTTCTTGTGCAGGCTTTCTTTCCATGCGGGTCTGCCACGTTGAGGACACCTAAGCTGCCCTGATAGAAACCACCGGGGCTCCAATCCACTTTGGGGTCTCCTGCTCGATGTCTCTCTAAGTGAGGCAGAAAGTAGACTTTATTTAGGTCCAGCCCGAAAGAAAGTAGAGATTGACCCTGAGCCTTGCTAGGCATTTGGAACATGCAAAGTCACCTCGGCCTCCTGCGGGCATTTAGAGGATTATGCCATTCAGCACATGCAGAACACACTGCATCTCCAAGTTTCATCACAAAAGGCCGAATTGTGTTCCAAGGGCCTCCTTTGGCTTGTCAGAGAAGAGAGGTATATGTGCTGGGTGTTGCGTTGTGTAATTGAGAAGCCTGGAAAAAGGCAGTATTTTCCCCCATTTGAAAGGTAGATAGTGGCGGCCTCAAGGCTGACTGAAAGACAGTGCCGTTACCCGTCTTCTACTCACTGCCAGGAATGCCTCAGGGAAGAAAGTGAGTTTTCTCCTACGAAACCAGGTGGTCGCCAGTGCCTTGCTAGGAGCTCATCCCACGTCTTGCCCTAGCTAAAGTGCGCAGTAAACGTGACCCCAGGCCTCAAGGTAAGCACGAGCGTTTCCTATCAGCAAAGTTTGCTGTGCAGCCATCTCCATGAACCCTGACTCGATAGAGTGCTTTAACTCCTCTACGGCTCTCCAGAGGCCTCAGAGTGTCGCGTATGAATTCCCTTCTGAGGGAGCGGGTGGGTGCCGTGAGTCTCCTTTTTGTTTTCCGAGCAACACAGCGCAGAACCGGCTGTTGGGGTCAACGCTTTCTATGCAGAGGGAAGGGCAATGAACGGATCCTCGCTTGCATAGCTTGATTTCTACCGCTGTAAAGCAGCCCCAGGACAACGTTTTTGCCAGTATTACATTCCACGTGGCTCTCCGTCTGCGGAGGCCCTCTGAACTGCACTGAGAGAATCCCTGAGCCTACAGAGCCCCCTGGCAACTCTTACCTGTCATCTCTCTATTGTGACGCAAGGTACACTGTAGGTCCAGCCTGACAGAAACAACAGAGAAACCTGTCAACTTGTGAGACATTTGGACGATCCAAAGTCACCTAGGCCTGACCAAGTCATTAAGCGGGTAATGCTAGGCACGGCATGCAAAAGACCCCGCCTGCCACGAAGTGTGATCATAGAAAGGCCCCGTGTGGCCGGAAGTCTCCAGTAGACAGTCAGAGACGACTGGTAAATGCGCTGTGGGGTCAAGTTGGGAACTGGAGCACGTGGGAGAAGCCCGACTATCCCCCTTTGGAAAGCAACTTCGGTGCAGCATCCAAGCTGCCTGAACACCGCACCACCAGGACACTGTTCACTCCACAGATGCCTCTGAGGAGCAGTGAGCTTTGGCCAAAGAAACCGGGCGCTTGCACTTCCTTCCTGGGAGCTCAGCCCAGAGCATACTGTAGCTAAAGTGCCAACTAAATGCGGCCTCTAGTATCGAAGTAAGGGGCACATTTGCCCATTACCAGAGGCAGGGCTGCACCCGTTTCCAGGAAGTCTTAGTCAATGATCGGCTTTAGCTTTAGTATGCCTCACAGCGCTCAAGCCTCTCACGGGGGCACTTCTTTCCAAGGAAGTGCACCGTGTACCAGAAGCCTTCTGAGCACAATCAAGGGATACACGGCTCTGGGACCATCCCTCACTATGCAGGTGAAAGGGCCGGCAGCTAATCTGTTCTCTATGGCTAGCGTTCCACAGCTTTGAAAGAGCCCCAGGGGCACGGTTCTTGGAAAGGCTTTCTTTCCATGCGGGTCTGCCACGTTGAGGACACCTAAGCTGCCCTGATAGAAACCACCGGGGCTCCAATCCACTTTGGGGTCTCCTGCTCGATGTCTCTCTAAGTGAGGCAGAAAGTAGACTTTAGGTCCAGCCCGAAATAAAGTAGAGATTGACCGTGAGCCTTGCTAGGCATTTGGAACATGCAAAGTCACCTAGGCCTCCTGAGGGCATTTAGAGGATGATGCCATTCAGCACATGCAGAACACACTGCATCCCAATGTTTCATCGCAGAAGGCCGAATTGTGTTCCAAGGGCCTCCTTTGGCTTGTCAGAGAAGAGAGGTATATGTGCTGGGTGATCCGGTGTATAATTGAGAAGCCTGGAAAAAGGCAGTATTTTCCCCCATTTGAAAGGTACATAGTGGCGGCCTCAAGGCTGACTGAAAGACAGTGCTGTTACCGGTCTTCTAGTCACTGCTAAGAATGCCTAAGGGAAGAAAGTGAGTTTTCTCCTATGAATCCAGGTGGTCGCCTGTGCCTTGCTAGGAGTTCACCCCACCGCTTGCCCTAGCTAAAGTGCGAAGTAAACGTGACCCCCAGGCCTCAAGGTAAGCACGAGCGTTTCCTATCAGCAAAGTTTGCTGTGCAGCCATCTCCATGAACCCTGACTCGATAGAGTGCTTTAAATCCTCTACGGCTCCCCGGAGGCCTCAGAGAGACGCGTATGAATTCCCTTCTGAGGGAGCGGGTGGGTGCCGTGAGTCCCCTTTTTGTTTTCCGAGCAACACAGCGCAGAACAGGCTGTTGGGGTTAATCCTTTCTATGCAGAGGGAAGGCCAATGAACTGATCCTCGCTTGCATAGCTTGATTTCTACCGCTGTAAAGCAGCCCCAGGACAACGTTTTTGCCAGTATTACATTCAACGTGGCTCTCCCTCTGCGGAGGCCCTCTGAACTGCACTGAAAGAATCCCTGAGCCTACAGAGCCCCCTGGCAACTCTTACCTGTCATCTCTCTATTGTGACGCAAGGTCCACTGTAGGTCCAGCCTGACAGAAAGAACAGAAAAACCGGTCAACTTGTGAGACTTTTGGATGATCCAAAGCCACCTAGGCCTGACTAAGTCATTAAGCAGGTAATGCTATGCACGGCATGCAAAAGTCCCCGCCTGCAACGAAGTGTGATCATAGAAAGGCCCCGTGTGGCCGAAAGTCTCCAGTAGACAGTCAGTGAGTGATGGTAACTGCGCTGTGGGGTCAAGTTGGAAACTGGAGCATGTGAGAGAAGCCCGACTCTCCCCCTTTGGAAAGCCACTTCGATGCAGCTTCCAAGCTGCCTGAACACCACACCACCAGGACACTGTTCACTCCACAGATGCCTCTAAGGAGCTGTGAGCTTTTGCCAAAGAAACCAAACGCTTGCGGTTCCTTCCTGGGAGCTCAGCCCAGAGCATACTGTAGCTAAAGTGCCAACTAAATGTGACCTCTAGTCTCGAGGTAGGGTGCACATTTTCCCTTTACCAGAGGCAGGGGTGCACCAGTTTCCAGGAAGGCTTAGTCAATGGACGGCTTTAGCTTTTGTGTGCCTCACAGCGCTCAAGCCTCTCACGGGGGCACTTCTTTCCAAGGAAGTGCACCGTGTACCAGAAGCCTTCTGAGCACAATCAAGGGATACACGGCTCTGGGACCATCCCTCACTATGCAGGTGAAAGGGCCGGCAGCTAATCTGTTCTCTATGGCTAGCGTTCCACAGCTTTGAAAGAGCCCCAGGAGTACGGTTCTTGTGCAGGCTTTCTTTCCATGCGGGTCTGCCACGTTGAGGACACCTAAGCTGCCCTGATAGAAACCACCGGGGCTCCAATCCACTTTGGGGTCTCCTGCTCGATGTCTCTCTAAGTGAGGCAGAAAGTAGACTTTATTTAGGTCCAGCCCGAAATAAAGTAGAGATTGACCCTGAGCCTTGCTAGGCATTTGGAACATGCAAAGTCACCTCGGCCTCCTGCGGGCATTTGGAGGATTATGCCATTCAGCACATGCAGAACACACTGCATCTCCACGTTTCATCACAAAAGGCCGAATTGTGTTCCAAGGGCCTCCTTTAGCTTGTCAGAGAAGAGAGGTATATGTGCTGGGTGTTGCGTTGTGTAATTGAGAAGCCTGGAAAAAGGCAGTATTTTCCCCCATTTGAAAGGTAGATAGTGGCGGCCTCAAGGCTGACTGAAAGACAGTGCCGTTACCCGTTTTCTACTCACTGCCAGGAATGCCTCAGGGAAGAAAGTGAGTTTTCTCCTACGAAACCAGGTTGTCGCCAGTGCCTTGCTAGGAGCTCATCCCACGTCTTGCCCTAGCTAAAGTGCGCAGTAAACGTGACCCCAGGCCTCAAGGTAAGCACGAGCGTTTCCTATCAGCAAAGTTTGCTGTGCAGCCATCTCCATGAACCCTGACTCGATAGAGTGCTTTAACTCCTCTACGGCTCTCCAGAGGCCTCAGAGTGTCGCGTATGAATTCCCTTCTGAGGGAGCGGGTGGGTGCTGTGAGTCTCCTTTTTGTTTTCCGAGCAACACAGCGCAGAACCGGCTGTTGGGGTCAACGCTTTCTATGCAGAGGGAAGGGCAATGAACGGATCCTCGCTTGCATAGCTTGATTTCTACCGCTGTAAAGCAGCCCCAGGACAACGTTTTTGCCAGTATTACATTCCACGTGGCTCTCCGTCTGCGGAGGCCCTCTGAACTGCACTGAGAGAATCCCTGAGCCTACAGAGCCCCCTGGCAACTCTTACCTGTCATCTCTCTATTGTGACGCAAGGTACACTGTAGGTCCAGCCTGACAGAAACAACAGAGAAACCTGTCAACTTGTGAGACATTTGGACGATCCAAAGTCACCTAGGCCTGACTAAGTCATTAAGCGGGTAATGCTAGGCACGGCATGCAAAAGACCCCGCCTGCAACGAAGTGTGATCATAGAAAGGCCCCGTGGGGCCGGAAGTCTCCAGTAGACAGTCAGAGACGACTGGTAAATGCGCTGTGGGGTCAAGTTGGGAACTGGAGCACGTGGGAGAAGCCCGACTCTCCCCCTTTGGAAAGCAACTTCGGTGCAGCATCCAAGCTGCCTGAACACCGCACCACCAGGACACTGTTCACTCCACAGATGCCTCTGAGGAGCAGTGAGCTTTGGCCAAAGAAACCGGGCGCTTGCACTTCCTTCCTGGGAGCTCAGCCCAGAGCATACTGTAGCTAAAGTGCCAACTAAATGCGGCCTCTAGTCTCGAAGTAAGGGGCACATTTGCCCATTACCAGAGGCAGGGCTGCACCCATTTCCAGGAAGTCTTAGTCAATGATCGGCTTTAGCTTTAGTACGCCTCACAGCGCTCAAGCCTCTCACGGGGGCACTTCTTTCCAAGGAAGTGCACCGTGTACCAGAAGCCTTCTGAGCACAATCAAGGGATACACGGCTCTGGGACCATCCCTCACTATGCAGGTGAAAGGGCCGGCAGCTAATCTGTTCTCTATGGCTAGCGTTCCACAGCTTTGAAAGAGCCCCAGGGGCACGGTACTTGGGCCGGCTTTCTTTCCATGCGGGTCTGCCACGTTGAGGACACCTAAGCTGCCCTGATAGAAACCACCGGGGCTCCAATCCACTTTGGGGTCTCCTGCTCGATGTCTCTCTAAGTGAGGCAGAAAGTAGACTTTAGGTCCAGCCCGAAATAAAGTAGAGATTGACCCTGAGCCTTGCTAGGCATTTGGAACATGCAAAGTCACCTCGGCCTCCTGAGGGCATTTAGAGGATTATGCCATTCAGCACATGCAGAACACACTGCATCTCCAAGTTTCATCACAGAAGGCCGAATTGTGTTCCAAGGGCCTCCTTTGGCTTGTCAGAGAAGAGAGGTATATGTGCTGAGTGATCCGGTGTATAATTGAGAAGCCTGGAAAAAGGCAGTATTTTCCCCCATTTGAAAGGTACATAGTGGCGGCCTCAAGGCTGACTGAAAGACAGTGCTGTTACCCGTCTTCTAGTCACTGCTAAGAAGGCCTCAGGGAAGAAAGTGAGTTTTCTCCTATGAATCCAGGTGGTCGCCTGTGCCTTGCTAGGAGTTCACCCCACCGCTTGCCCTAGCTAAAGTGCGAAGTAAACGTGACCCCCAGGCCTCAAGGTAAGCACGAGCGTTTCCTATCAGCAAAGTTTGCTGTGCAGCCATCTCCATGAACCCTGACTCGATAGAGTGCTTTAAATCCTCTACGGCTCTCCGGAGGCCTCAGAGAGACGCGTATGAATTCCCTTCTGAGGGAGAGCGTGGGTGCCATGAGTCCCCTTTTTGTTTTCCGAGCAACACAGCGCAGAACAGGCTGTTGGGGTCAACCCTTTCTATGCAGAGGGAAGGGCAATGAACTGATCCTCGCTTGCATAGCTGGATTTCTACCGCTGTAAAGCAGCCCCAGGACAACGTTTTTGCCAGTATTACATTCAACGTGGCTCTCCCTCTGTGGAGGCCCTCTGAACTGCACTGAAAGAATCCCTGAGCCTACAGAGCCCCCTGGCAACTCTTACCTGTCATCTCTCTATTGTGACGCAAGGTCCACTGTAGGTCCAGCCTGACAGAAAGAACAGAAATACCGGTCAACTTGTGAGACTTTTGGACGATCCAAAGTCACCTAGGCCTGACTAAGTCATTAAGCAGGTAATGCTATGCACGGCATGCAAAACTCCCCGCCTGCAATGAAGTGTGATCATAGAAAGGCCCCGTGTGGCCGAAAGTCTCCAGTAGACAGTCAGTGAGTGATGGTAATTGCGCTGTGGGGTCAAGTTGGAAACTGGAGCATGTGAGAGAAGCCCGACTCTCCCCCTTTGGAAACAACTTCGATGCAGCTTCCAAGCTGCCTGAACACCACACCACCAGGACACTGTTCACTGCACAGATGCCTCTGAGGAGCAGTGAGCTTTTGCCAAAAAACCGAACGCTTGTGCTTCCTTCCTGGGAGCTCAGCCCAGAGCATACTCTAGCCTAAGTGCCAACTAAATGTGACCTCTAGTCTCGAGGTAAGGTGCACATTTTCCCTTTACCAGAGGCAGGGGTGCACCAGTTTCCAGGAAGGCTTAGTCAATGGACGGCTTTAGCTTTAGTGTGCCTCACAGCGCTCAAGCCTCTCACGGGGGCATTTCTTTCAAAGGAAGTGCACCGTGTACCAGAAGCCTTCTGAGCACAATCAAGGGATACACGGCTCTGGGACCATCCCTCACTATGCAGGTGAAAGGGCCGGCAACTAATCTGTTCTCTATGGCTAGCGTTTCACAGCTTTGAAACAGCCCCAGGAGCACGGTTCTTGGGCCGGCTTTCTTTCCATGCGGGTCTGCCACGTTGAGGACACCTAAGCTGCCCTGATAGAAACCACCGGGGCTCCAATCCACTTTGGGGTCTCCTGCTCGACGTCTCTCTAAGTGAGGCAGAAAGTAGACTTTAGGTCCAGCCAGAAATAAAGTAGAAATTGACCGTGAGCCTTGCTAGGCATTTGGAACATGCAAAGTCACCTAGGCCTCCTGAGGGCATTTAGAGGATTATGCCATTCAGCACATGCAGAACACACTGCATCCCAAAGTTTCATCGCAGAAGGCCGAATTGTGTTCCAAGGGCCTCCTTTGGCTTGTCAGAGAAGAGAGGTATATGTGCTGGGTGATCCGGTGTATAATTGAGAAACCTGGAAAAAGGCAGTATTTTCCCCCATTTGAAAGGTACATAGTGGCGGCCTCAAGGCTGACTGAAAGACAGTGCTGTTACCCGTCTTCTAGTCACTGCTAAGAAGGCCTCAGGGAAGAAAGTGAGTTTTCTCCTATGAATCCAGGTGGTCGCCTGTGCCTTGCTAGGAGTTCACCCCACCGCTTGCCCTAGCTAAAGTGCGAAGTAAACGTGACCCCCAGGCCTCAAGGTAAGCACGAGCGTTTCCTATCAGCAAAGTTTGCTGTGCAGCCATCTCCATGAACCCTGACTCGATAGAGCGCTTTAAATCCTCTACGGCTCTCCGGAGGCCTCAGAGAGACGCGTATGAATTCCCTTCTGAGGGAGAGCCTGGGTGCCGTGAGTCCCCTTTTTGTTTTCCGAGCAACACAGCGCAGAACAGGCTGTTGGGGTCAACCCTTTCTATGCAGAGGGAAAGGCAATGAACTGATCCTCGCTTGCATAGCTTGATTTCTACCGCTGTAAAGCAGCCCCAGGACAACGTTTTTGCCAGTATTACATTCAACGTGGCTCTCCCTCTGTGGAGGCCCTCTGAACTGCACTGAAAGAATCCCTGAGCCTACAGAGCCCCCTGGCAACTCTTACCTGTCATCTCTCTATTGTGACGCTAGGTCCACTGTAGGTCCAGCCTGACAGAAAGAACAGAAAAACCGGTCAACTTGTGAGACTTTTGGACGATCCAAAGCCACCTAGGCCTGACTAAGTCATTAAGCAGGTAATGCTATGCACGGCATGCAAAAGTCCCCGCCTGCAACGAAGTGTGATCATAGAAAGGCCCCGTGTGGCCGAAAGTCTCCAGTAGACAGTCAGTGAGTGATGGTAATTGCGCTGTGGGGTCAAGTTGGAAACTGCAGCATGTGAGAGAAGCCCGACTCTCCCCCTTTTAAAAGCAACTTCGATGCAGCTTCCAAGCTGCCTGACACCACACCACCAGGACACTGTTCACTGCACAGATGCCTCTGAGGAGCAGTGAGCTTTTGCCAAAGAAACCGAACGCTTGCGCTTCCTTCCTGGGAGCTCAGCCCAGAGCATTCTCTAGCCTAAGTGCCAACTAAATGTGACCTCTAGTCTCGAGGTAAGGTGCACATTTTCCCTTTACCAGAGGCAGGGGTGCACCAGTTTCCAGGAAGGCTTAGTCAATGGACGGCTTTAGCCTTAGTGTGCCTCACAGCGCTCAAGCCTCTCACGGGGGCATTTCTTTCCAAGGAAGTGCACCGTGTACCAGAAGCCTTCTGAGCACAATCAAGGGATACACGGCTCTGGGACCATCCCTCACTATGCAGGTGAAAGGGCCGGCAACTAATCTGTTCTCTATGGCTAGCGTTCCACAGCTTTGAAACAGCCCCAGGAGCACGGTTCTTGGGCCGGCTTTCTTTCCATGCGGGTCTGCCACGTTGAGGACACCTAAGCTGCCCTGAAAGAAACCACCGGGGCTCCAATCCACTTTGGGGTCTCCTGCTCGACGTCTCTCTAAGTGAGGCAGAAAGTAGACTTTAGGTCCAGCCAGAAATAAAGTAGAAATTGACCGTGAGCCTTGCTAGGCATTTGGAACATGCAAAGTCACCTAGGCCTCCTGAGAGCATTTAGAGGATTATGACATTCAGCACATGCAGAACACACTGCATCCCAAAGTTTCATCGCAGAAGGCCGAATTGTGTTCCAAGGGCCTCCTTTGGCTTGTCAGAGAAGAGAGGTATATGTGCTGGGTGATCCGGTGTATAATTGAGAAGCCTGGAAAAAGGCAGTATTTTCCCCCATTTGAAAGGTACATAGTGGCGGCCTCAAGGCTCACTGAAAGACAGTGCTGTTACCCGTCTTCTAGTCACTGCTAAGAAGGCCTCAGGGAAGAAAGTGAGTTTTCTCCTATGAATCCAGGTGGTCGCCTGTGCCTTGCTAGGAGTTCACCCCACCGCTTGCCCTAGCTAAAGTGCGAAGTAAACGTGACCCCCAGGCCTCAAGGTAAGCACGAGCGTTTCCTATCAGCAAAGTTTGCTGTGCAGCCATCTCCATGAACCCTGACTCGATAGAGTGCTTTAAATCCTCTACGGCTCTCCGGAGGCCTCAGAGAGACGCGTATGAATTCCCTTCTGAGGGAGAGCGTGGGTGCCATGAGTCCCCTTTTTGTTTTCCGAGCAACACAGCGCAGAACAGGCTGTTGGGGTCAACCCTTTCTATGCAGAGGGAAGGGCAATGAAGTGATCCTCGCTTGCATAGCTTGATTTCTACCGCTGTAAAGCAGCCCCAGGACAACGTTTTTGCCAGTATTACATTCAACGTGGCTCTCCCTCTGTGGAGGCCCTCTGAACTGCACTGAAAGAATCCCTGAGCCTACAGAGCCCCCTGGCAACTCTTACCTGTCATCTCTCTATTGTGACGCAAGGTCCACTGTAGGTCCAGCCTGACAGAAAGAACAGAAAAACCGGTCAACTTGTGAGACTTTTGGACGATCCAAAGTCACCTAGGCCTGACTAAGTCATTAAGCAGGTAATGCTATGCACGGCATGCAAAACTCCCCGCCTGCAACGAAGTGTGATCATAGAAAGGCCCCGTGTGGCCGAAAGTCTCCAGTAGACAGTCAGTGAGTGATGGTAATTGCGCTGTGGGGTCAAGTTGGAAACTGGAGCATGTGAGAGAAGCCCGACTCTCCCCCTTTGGAAACAACTTCGATGCAGCTTCCAAGCTGCCTGAACACCACACCACCAGGACACTGTTCACTGCACAGATGCCTCTGAGGAGCAGTGAGCTTTTGCCAAAAAACCGAACGCTTGCGCTTCCTTCCTGGGAGCTCAGCCCAGAGCATACTCTAGCCTAAGTGCCAACTAAATGTGACCTCTAGTCTCGAGGTAAGGTGCACATTTTCCCTTTACCAGAGGCAGGGGTGCACCAGTTTCCAGGAAGGCTTAGTCAATGGACGGCTTTAGCTTTAGTGTGCCTCACAGCGCTCAAGCCTCTCACGGGGGCATTTCTTTCAAAGGAAGTGCACCGTGTACCAGAAGCCTTCTGAGCACAATCAAGGGATACACGGCTCTGGGACCATCCCTCACTATGCAGGTGAAAGGGCCGGCAACTAATCTGTTCTCTATGGCTAGCGTTTCACAGCTTTGAAACAGCCCCAGGAGCACGGTTCTTGGGCCGGCTTTCTTTCCATGCGGGTCTGCCACGTTGAGGACACCTAAGCTGCCCTGAAAGAAACCACCGGGGCTCCAATCCACTTTGGGGTCTCCTGCTCGACGTCTCTCTAAGTGAGGCAGAAAGTAGACTTTAGGTCCAGCCAGAAATAAAGTAGAAATTGACCGTGAGCCTTGCTAGGCATTTGGAACATGCAAAGTCACCTAGGCCTCCTGAGGGCATTTAGAGGATTATGCCATTCAGCACATGCAGAACACACTGCATCCCAAAGTTTCATCGCAGAAGGCCGAATTGTGTTCCAAGGGCCTCCTTTGGCTTGTCAGAGAAGAGAGGTATATGTGCTGGGTGATCCGGTGTATAATTGAGAAACCTGGAAAAAGGCAGTATTTTCCCCCATTTGAAAGGTACATAGTGGCGGCCTCAAGGCTGACTGAAAGACAGTGCTGTTACCCGTCTTCTAGTCACTGCTAAGAAGGCCTCAGGGAAGAAAGTGAGTTTTCTCCTATGAATCCAGGTGGTTGCCTGTGCCTTGCTAGGAGTTCACCCCACCGCTTGCCCTAGCTAAAGTGCGAAGTAAACGTGACCCCCAGGCCTCAAGGTAAGCACGAGCGTTTCCTATCAGCAAAGTTTGCTGTGCAGCCATCTCCATGAACCCTGACTCGATAGAGCGCTTTAAATCCTCTACGGCTCTCCGGAGGCCTCAGAGAGACGCGTATGAATTCCCTTCTGAGGGAGAGCCTGGGTGCCGTGAGTCCCCTTTTTGTTTTCCGAGCAACACAGCGCAGAACAGGCTGTTGGGGTCAACCCTTTCTATGCAGAGGGAAAGGCAATGAACTGATCCTCGCTTGCATAGCTTGATTTCTACCGCTGTAAAGCAGCCCCAGGACAACGTTTTTGCCAGTATTACATTCAACGTGGCTCTCCCTCTGTGGAGGCCCTCTGAACTGCACTGAAAGAATCCCTGAGCCTACAGAGCCCCCTGGCAACTCTTACCTGTCATCTCTCTATTGTGACGCAAGGTCCACTGTAGGTCCAGCCTGACAGAAAGAACAGAAAAACCGGTCAACTTGTGAGACTTTTGGACGATCCAAAGCCACCTAGGCCTGACTAAGTCATTAAGCAGGTAATGCTATGCACGGCATGCAAAAGTCCCCGCCTGCAACGAAGTGTGATCATAGAAAGGCCCCGTGTGGCCGAAAGTCTCCAGTAGACAGTCAGTGAGTGATGGTAATTGCGCTGTGGGGTCAAGTTGGAAACTGCAGCATGTGAGAGAAGCCCGACTCTCCCCCTTTTAAAAGCAACTTCGATGCAGCTTCCAAGCTGCCTGACACCACACCACCAGGACACTGTTCACTGCACAGATGCCTCTGAGGAGCAGTGAGCTTTTGCCAAAGAAACCGAACGCTTGCGCTTCCTTCCTGGGAGCTCAGCCCAGAGCATACTCTAGCCTAAGTGCCAACTAAATGTGACCTCTAGTCTCGAGGTAAGGTGCACATTTTCCCTTTACCAGAGGCAGGGGTGCACCAGTTTCCAGGAAGGCTTAGTCAATGGACGGCTTTAGCCTTAGTGTGCCTCACAGCGCTCAAGCCTCTCACGGGGGCATTTCTTTCAAAGGAAGTGCACCGTGTACCAGAAGCCTTCTGAGCACAATCAAGGGATACACGGCTCTGGGACCATCCCTCACTATGCAGGTGAAAGGGCCGGCAACTAATCTGTTCTCTATGGCTAGCGTTCCACAGCTTTGAAACAGCCCCAGGAGCACGGTTCTTGGGCCGGCTTTCTTTCCATGCGGGTCTGCCACGTTGAGGACACCTAAGCTGCCCTGAAAGAAACCACCGGGGCTCCAATCCACTTTGGGGTCTCCTGCTCGACGTCTCTCTAAGTGAGGCAGAAAGTAGACTTTAGGTCCAGCCCGAAATAAAGTAGAAATTGACCGTGAGCCTTGCTAGGCATTTGGAACATGCAAAGTCACCTAGGCCTCCTGAGGGCATTTAGAGGATTATGCCATTCAGCACATGCAGAACACACTGCATCCCAATGTTTCATCGCAGAAGGCCGAATTGTGTTCCAAGGGCCTCCTTTGGCTTGTCAGAGAAGAGAGGTATATGTGCTGGGTGATCCGGTGTATAATTGAGAAGCCTGGAAAACGGCAGTATTTTCCCCCATTTGAAAGGTAGATAGTGGCGGCCTCAAGGCTGACTGAAAGACAGTGCTGTTACCCGTCTTCTAGTCACTGCTAGGAATGCCTCAGGGAAGAAAGGGAGTTTTCTCCTATGAATCCAGGTGGTCGCCTGTGCCTTGCTAGGAGTTCACCCCACCGCTTGCCCTAGCTAAAGTGCGAAGTAAACGTGACCCCCAGGCCTCAAGGTAAGCACGAGCGTTTCCTATCAGCAAAGTTTGCTGTGCAGCCATCTCCATGAACCCTGACTCGATAGAGCGCTTTAAATCCTCTACGGCTCTCCGGAGGCCTCAGAGAGACGCGTATGAATTCCCTTCTGAGGGAGAGCCTGGGTGCCGTGAGTCCTTTTTTTGTTTTCCGAGCAACACAGCGCAGAACAGGCTGTTGGGGTCAACCCTTTCTATGCAGAGGGAAAGGCAATGAACTGATCCTCGCTTGCATAGCTTGATTTCTACCGCTGTAAAGCAGCCCGAGGACAACGTTTTTGCCAGTATTACATTCAACGTGGCTCTCCCTCTGTGGAGGCCCTCTGAACTGCACTGAAAGAATCCCTGAGCCTACAGAGCCCCCTGGCAACTCTTACCTGTCATCTCTCTATTGTGACGCAAGGTCCACTGTAGGTCCAGCCTGACAGAAAGAACAGAAAAACCGGTCAACTTGTGAGACTTTTGGACGATCCAAAGTCACCTAGGCCTGACTAAGTCATTAAGCAGGTAATGCTATGCACGGCATGCAAAAGTCCCCGCCTGCAACGAAGTGTGATCATAGAAAGGCCCCGTGTGGCCGAAAGTCTCCAGTAGACAGTCAGTGAGTGATGGTAATTGCGCTGTGGGGTCAAGTTGGAAACTGGAGCATGTGAGAGAAGCCCGACTCTCCCCCTTTGGAAACAACTTCGATGCAGCTTCCAAGCTGCCTGAACACCACACCACCAGGACACTGTTCACTGCACAGATGCCTCTGAGGAGCAGTGAGCTTTTGCCAAAGAAACCGAACGCTTGCGCTTCCTTCCTGGGAGCTCAGCCCAGAGCATACTCTAGCCTAAGTGCCAACTAAATGTGACCTCTAGTCTCGAGGTAAGGTGCACATTTTCCCTTTACCAGAGGCAGGGGTGCACCAGTTTCCAGGAAGGCTTAGTCAATGGACGGCTTTAGCTTTAGTGTGCCTCACAGCGCTCAAGCCTCTCACGGGGGCATTTCTTTCCAAGGAAGTGCACCGTGTACCAGAAGCCTTCTGAGCACAATCAAGGGATACACGGCTCTGGGACCATCCCTCACTATGCAGGTGAAAGGGCTGGCAACTAATCTGTTCTCTATGGCTAGCGTTCCACAGCTTTGAAACAGCCCCAGGAGCACGGTTCTTGGGCCGGCTTTCTTTCCATGCGGGTCTGCCACGTTGAGGACACCTAAGCTGCCCTGAAAGAAACCACCGGGGCTCCAATCCACTTTGGGGTCTCCTGCTCGACGTCTCTCTAAGTGAGGCAGAAAGTAGACTTTAGGTCCAGCCAGAAATAAAGTAGAAATTGACCGTGAGCCTTGCTAGGCATTTGGAACATGCAAAGTCACCTAGGCCTCCTGAGGGCATTTAGAGGATTATGCCATTCAGCACATGCAGAACACACTGCATCCCAAAGTTTCATCGCAGAAGGCCGAATTGTGTTCCAAGGGCCTCCTTTGGCTTGTCAGAGAAGAGAGGTATATGTGCTGGGTGATCCGGTGTATAATTGAGAAGCCTGGAAAAAGGCAGTATTTTCCCCCATTTGAAAGGTACATAGTGGCGGCCTCAAGGCTGACTGAAAGACAGTGCTGTTACCCGTCTTCTAGTCACTGCTAAGAAGGCCTCAGGGAAGAAAGTGAGTTTTCTCCTATGAATCCAGGTGGTCGCCTGTGCCTTGCTAGGAGTTCACCCCACCGCTTGCCCTAGCTAAAGTGCGAAGTAAACGTGACCCCCAGGCCTCAAGGTAAGCAAGAGCGTTTCCTATCAGCAAAGTTTGCTGTGCAGCCATCTCCATGAACCCTGACTCGATAGAGTGCTTTAAATCCTCTACGGCTCTCCGGAGGCCTCAGAGAGACGCGTATGAATTCCCTTCTGAGGGAGAGCGTGGGTGCCATGAGTCCCCTTTTTGTTTTCCGAGCAACACAGCGCAGAACAGGCTGTTGGGGTCAACCCTTTCTATGCAGAGGGAAGGGCAATGAAGTGATCCTCGCTTGCATAGCTTGATTTCTACCGCTGTAAAGCAGCCCCAGGACAACGTTTTTGCCAGTATTACATTCAACGTGGCTCTCCCTCTGTGGAGGCCCTCTGAACTGCACTGAAAGAATCCCTGAGCCTACAGTGCCCCCTGGCAACTCTTACCTGTCATCTCTCTATTGTGACGCAAGGACCACTGTAGGTCCAGCCTGACAAAAGAACAGAAAAACCGGTCAACTTGTGAGACTTTGGACGATCCAAAGCCACCTAGGCCTGACTAAGTCATTAAGCAGGTAATGCTATGCACGGCATGCAAAAGTCCCCGCCTGCAACGAAGTGTGATCATAGAAAGGCCCCGTGTGGCCGAAAGTCTCCAGTAGACAGTCAGTGAGTGATGGTAATTGCGCTGTGGGGTCAAGTTGGAAACTGGAGCATGTGAGAGAAGCCCGACTCTCCCCCTTTGGAAAGCAACTTCGATGCAGTTTCCAAGCTGCCTGAACACCACACCACCAGGGCACTGTTCACTGCACAGATGCCTCTGAGGAGCAGTGAGCTTTTGCCAAAGAAACCAAACGCTTGCGCTTCCTTCCTGGGAGCTCAGCCCAGAGCATACTGTAGCTAAAGTGCCAACTAAATGTGACCTCTAGTCTCGAGGTAAGGTGCACATTTTCCCTTTACCAGAGGCAGGGGTGCACCAGTTTCCAGGAAGGCTTAGTCAATGGACGGCTTTAGCTTTAGTGTGCCTCACAGCGCTCAAGCCTCTCACGGGGGCATTTCTTTCCAAGGAAGTGCACCGTGTACCAGAAGCCTTCTGAGCACAATCAAGGGATACACGGCTCTGGGACCATCCCTCACTATGCAGGTGAAAGGGCCGGCAACTAATCTGTTCTCTATGGCTAGCGTTCCACAGCTTTGAAACAGCCCCAGGAGCACGGTTCTTGGGTCGGCTTTCTTTCCATGCGGGTCTGCCACGTTGAGGACACCTAAGCTGCCCTGAAAGAAACCACCGGGGCTCCAATCCACTTTGGGGTCTCCTGCTCGACGTCTCTCTAAGTGAGGCAGAAAGTAGACTTTAGGTCCAGCCAGAAATAAAGTAGAAATTGACCGTGAGCCTTGCTAGGCATTTGGAACATGCAAAGTCACCTAGGCCTCCTGAGGGCATTTAGAGGATTATGCCATTCAGCACATGCAGAACACACTGCATCCCAATGTTTCATCGCAGAAGGCCGAATTGTGTTCCAAGGGCCTCCTTTGGCTTGTCAGAGAAGAGAGGTATATGTGCTGGGTGATCCGGTGTATAATTGAGAAACCTGGAAAAAGGCAGTATTTTCCCCCATTTGAAAGGTACATAGTGGCGGCCTCAAGGCTGACTGAAAGACAGTGCTGTTACCCGTCTTCTAGTCACTGCTAAGAAGGCCTCAGGGAAGAAAGTGAGTTTTCTCCTATGAATCCAGGTGGTCGCCTGTGCCTTGCTAGGAGTTCACCCCACCGCTTGCCCTAGCTAAAGTGCGAAGTAAACGTGACCCCCAGGCCTCAAGGTAAGCACGAGCGTTTCCTATCAGCAAAGTTTGCTGTGCAGCCATCTCCATGAACCCTGACTCGATAGAGCGCTTTAAATCCTCTACGGCTCTCCGGAGGCCTCAGAGAGACGCGTATGAATTCCCTTCTGAGGGAGAGCCTGGGTGCCGTGAGTCCTTTTTTTGTTTTCCGAGCAACCCAGCGCAGAACAGGCTGTTGGGGTCAACCCTTTCTATGCAGAGGGAAAGGCAATGAACTGATCCTCGCTTGCATAGCTTGATTTCTACCGCTGTAAAGCAGCCCCAGGACAACGTTTTTGCCAGTATTACATTCAACGTGGCTCTCCCTCTGTGGAGGCCCTCTGAACTGCACTGAAAGAATCCCTGAGCCTACAGAGCCCCCTGGCAACTCTTACCTGTCATCTCTCTATTGTGACGCAAGGTCCACTGTAGGTCCAGCCTGACAGAAAGAACAGAAAAACCGGTCAACTTGTGAGACTTTTGGACGATCCAAAGTCACCTAGGCCTGACTAAGTCATTAAGCAGGTAATGCTATGCACGGCATGCAAAAGTCCCCGCCTGCAACGAAGTGTGATCATAGAAAGGCCCCGTGTGGCCGAAAGTCTCCAGTAGACAGTCAGTGAGTGATGGTAATTGCGCTGTGGGGTCAAGTTGGAAACTGGAGCATGTGAGAGAAGCCCGACTCTCCCCCTTTGGAAACAACTTCGATGCAGCTTCCAAGCTGCCTGAACACCACACCACCAGGACACTGTTCACTGCACAGATGCCTCTGAGGAGCAGTGAGCTTTTGCCAAAAAACCGAACGCTTGCGCTTCCTTCCTGGGAGCTCAGCCCAGAGCATACTCTAGCCTAAGTGCCAACTAAATGTGACCTCTAGTCTCGAGGTAAGGTGCACATTTTCCCTTTACCAGAGGCAGGGGTGCACCAGTTTCCAGGAAGGCTTAGTCAATGGACGGCTTTAGCTTTAGTGTGCCTCACAGCGCTCAAGCCTCTCACGGGGGCATTTCTTTCAAAGGAAGTGCACCGTGTACCAGAAGCCTTCTGAGCACAATCAAGGGATACACGGCTCTGGGACCATCCCTCACTATGCAGGTGAAAGGGCCGGCAACTAATCTGTTCTCTATGGCTAGCGTTTCACAGCTTTGAAACAGCCCCAGGAGCACGGTTCTTGGGCCGGCTTTCTTTCCATGCGGGTCTGCCACGTTGAGGACACCTAAGCTGCCCTGAAAGAAACCACCGGGGCTCCAATCCACTTTGGGGTCTCCTGCTCGACGTCTCTCTAAGTGAGGCAGAAAGTAGACTTTAGGTCCAGCCAGAAATAAAGTAGAAATTGACCGTGAGCCTTGCTAGGCATTTGGAACATGCAAAGTCACCTAGGCCTCCTGAGGGCATTTAGAGGATTATGCCATTCAGCACATGCAGAACACACTGCATCCCAATGTTTCATCGCAGAAGGCCGAATTGTGTTCCAAGGGCCTCCTTTGGCTTGTCAGAGAAGAGAGGTATATGTGCTGGGTGATCCGGTGTATAATTGAGAAGCCTGGAAAAAGGCAGTATTTTCCCCCATTTGAAAGGTACATAGTGGCGGCCTCAAGGCTGACTGAAAGACAGTGCTGTTACCCGTCTTCTAGTCACTGCTAAGAAGGCCTCAGGGAAGAAAGTGAGTTTTCTCCTATGAATCCAGGTGGTCGCCTGTGCCTTGCTAGGAGTTCACCCCACCGCTTGCCCTAGCTAAAGTGCGAAGTAAACGTGACCCCCAGGCCTCAAGGTAAGCACGAGCGTTTCCTATCAGCAAAGTTTGCTGTGCAGCCATCTCCATGAACCCTGACTCGATAGAGTGCTTTAAATCCTCTACGGCTCTCCGGAGGCCTCAGAGAGACGCGTATGAATTCCCTTCTGAGGGAGAGCGTGGGTGCCATGAGTCCCCTTTTTGTTTTCCGAGCAACACAGCGCAGAACAGGCTGTTGGGGTCAACCCTTTCTATGCAGAGGGAAGGGCAAGGAAGTGATCCTCGCTTGCATAGCTTGATTTCTACCGCTGTAAAGCAGCCCCAGGACAACGTTTTTGCCAGTATTACATTCAACGTGGCTCTCCCTCTGTGGAGGCCCTCTGAACTGCACTGAAAGAATCCCTGAGCCTACAGTGCCCCCTGGCAACTCTTACCTGTCATCTCTCTATTGTGACGCAAGGACCACTGTAGGTCCAGCCTGACAGAAAGAACAGAAAAACCGGTCAACTTGTGAGACTTTGGACGATCCAAAGCCACCTAGGCCTGACTAAGTCATTAAGCAGGTAATGCTATGCACGGCATGCAAAACTCCCCGCCTGCAACGAAGTGTGATCATAGAAAGGCCCCGTGTGGCCGAAAGTCTCCAGTAGACAGTCAGTGAGTGATGGTAATTGCGCTGTGGGGTCAAGTTGGAAACTGGAGCATGTGAGAGAAGCCCGACTCTCCCCCTTTGGAAAGCAACTTCGATGCAGTTTCCAAGCTGCCTGAACACCACACCACCAGGACACTGTTCACTGCACAGATGCCTCTGAGGAGCAGTGAGCTTTTGCCAAAGAAACCAAACGCTTGCGCTTCCTTCCTGGGAGCTCAGCCCAGAGCATACTGTAGCTAAAGTGCCAACTAAATGTGACCTCTAGTCTCGAGGTAAGGTGCACATTTTCCCTTTACCAGAGGCAGGGGTGCACCAGTTTCCAGGAAGGCTTAGTCAATGGACGGCTTTAGCTTTAGTGTGCCTCACAGCGCTCAAGCCTCTCACGGGGGCATTTCTTTCCAAGGAAGTGCACCGTGTACCAGAAGCCTTCTGAGCACAATCAAGGGATACACGGCTCTGGGACCATCCCTCACTATGCAGGTGAAAGGGCCGGCAACTAATCTGTTCTCTATGGCTAGCGTTCCACAGCTTTGAAACAGCCCCAGGAGCACGGTTCTTGGGTCGGCTTTCTTTCCATGCGGGTCTGCCACGTTGAGGACACCTAAGCTGCCCTGAAAGAAACCACCGGGGCTCCAATCCACTTTGGGGTCTCCTGCTCGACGTCTCTCTAAGTGAGGCAGAAAGTAGACTTTAGGTCCAGCCAGAAATAAAGTAGAAATTGACCGTGAGCCTTGCTAGGCATTTGGAACATGCAAAGTCACCTAGGCCTCCTGAGGGCATTTAGAGGATTATGCCATTCAGCACATGCAGAACACACTGCATCCCAATGTTTCATCGCAGAAGGCCGAATTGTGTTCCAAGGGCCTCCTTTGGCTTGTCAGAGAAGAGAGGTATATGTGCTGGGTGATCCGGTGTATAATTGAGAAACCTGGAAAAAGGCAGTATTTTCCCCCATTTGAAAGGTACATAGTGGCGGCCTCAAGGCTGACTGAAAGACAGTGCTGTTACCCGTCTTCTAGTCACTGCTAAGAAGGCCTCAGGGAAGAAAGTGAGTTTTCTCCTATGAATCCAGGTGGTCGCCTGTGCCTTGCTAGGAGTTCACCCCACCGCTTGCCCTAGCTAAAGTGCGAAGTAAACGTGACCCCCAGGCCTCAAGGTAAGCACGAGCGTTTCCTATCAGCAAAGTTTGCTGTGCAGCCATCTCCATGAACCCTGACTCGATAGAGCGCTTTAAATCCTCTACGGCTCTCCGGAGGCCTCAGAGAGACGCGTATGAATTCCCTTCTGAGGGAGAGCCTGGGTGCCGTGAGTCCTTTTTTTGTTTTCCGAGCAACCCAGCGCAGAACAGGCTGTTGGGGTCAACCCTTTCTATGCAGAGGGAAAGGCAATGAACTGATCCTCGCTTGCATAGCTTGATTTCTACCGCTGTAAAGCAGCCCCAGGACAACGTTTTTGCCAGTATTACATTCAACGTGGCTCTCCCTCTGTGGAGGCCCTCTGAACTGCACTGAAAGAATCCCTGAGCCTACAGAGCCCCCTGGCAACTCTTACCTGTCATCTCTCTATTGTGACGCAAGGTCCACTGTAGGTCCAGCCTGACAGAAAGAACAGAAAAACCGGTCAACTTGTGAGACTTTTGGACGATCCAAAGTCACCTAGGCCTGACTAAGTCATTAAGCAGGTAATGCTATGCACGGCATGCAAAAGTCCCCGCCTGCAACGAAGTGTGATCATAGAAAGGCCCCGTGTGGCCGAAAGTCTCCAGTAGACAGTCAGTGAGTGATGGTAATTGCGCTGTGGGGTCAAGTTGGAAACTGGAGCATGTGAGAGAAGCCCGACTCTCCCCCTTTGGAAACAACTTCGATGCAGCTTCCAAGCTGCCTGAACACCACACCACCAGGACACTGTTCACTGCACAGATGCCTCTGAGGAGCAGTGAGCTTTTGCCAAAAAACCGAACGCTTGCGCTTCCTTCCTGGGAGCTCAGCCCAGAGCATACTCTAGCCTAAGTGCCAACTAAATGTGACCTCTAGTCTCGAGGTAAGGTGCACATTTTCCCTTTACCAGAGGCAGGGGTGCACCAGTTTCCAGGAAGGCTTAGTCAATGGACGGCTTTAGCTTTAGTGTGCCTCACAGCGCTCAAGCCTCTCACGGGGGCATTTCTTTCAAAGGAAGTGCACCGTGTACCAGAAGCCTTCTGAGCACAATCAAGGGATACACGGCTCTGGGACCATCCCTCACTATGCAGGTGAAAGGGCCGGCAACTAATCTGTTCTCTATGGCTAGCGTTTCACAGCTTTGAAACAGCCCCAGGAGCACGGTTCTTGGGCCGGCTTTCTTTCCATGCGGGTCTGCCACGTTGAGGACACCTAAGCTGCCCTGAAAGAAACCACCGGGGCTCCAATCCACTTTGGGGTCTCCTGCTCGACGTCTCTCTAAGTGAGGCAGAAAGTAGACTTTAGGTCCAGCCAGAAATAAAGTAGAAATTGACCGTGAGCCTTGCTAGGCATTTGGAACATGCAAAGTCACCTAGGCCTCCTGAGGGCATTTAGAGGATTATGCCATTCAGCACATGCAGAACACACTGCATCCCAATGTTTCATCGCAGAAGGCCGAATTGTGTTCCAAGGGCCTCCTTTGGCTTGTCAGAGAAGAGAGGTATATGTGCTGGGTGATCCGGTGTATAATTGAGAAGCCTGGAAAAAGGCAGTATTTTCCCCCATTTGAAAGGTACATAGTGGCGGCCTCAAGGCTGACTGAAAGACAGTGCTGTTACCCGTCTTCTAGTCACTGCTAAGAAGGCCTCAGGGAAGAAAGTGAGTTTTCTCCTATGAATCCAGGTGGTCGCCTGTGCCTTGCTAGGAGTTCACCCCACCGCTTGCCCTAGCTAAAGTGCGAAGTAAACGTGACCCCCAGGCCTCAAGGTAAGCACGAGCGTTTCCTATCAGCAAAGTTTGCTGTGCAGCCATCTCCATGAACCCTGACTCGATAGAGTGCTTTAAATCCTCTACGGCTCTCCGGAGGCCTCAGAGAGACGCGTATGAATTCCCTTCTGAGGGAGAGCGTGGGTGCCATGAGTCCCCTTTTTGTTTTCCGAGCAACACAGCGCAGAACAGGCTGTTGGGGTCAACCCTTTCTATGCAGAGGGAAGGGCAAGGAAGTGATCCTCGCTTGCATAGCTTGATTTCTACCGCTGTAAAGCAGCCCCAGGACAACGTTTTTGCCAGTATTACATTCAACGTGGCTCTCCCTCTGTGGAGGCCCTCTGAACTGCACTGAAAGAATCCCTGAGCCTACAGTGCCCCCTGGCAACTCTTACCTGTCATCTCTCTATTGTGACGCAAGGACCACTGTAGGTCCAGCCTGACAGAAAGAACAGAAAAACCGGTCAACTTGTGAGACTTTGGACGATCCAAAGCCACCTAGGCCTGACTAAGTCATTAAGCAGGTAATGCTATGCACGGCATGCAAAACTCCCCGCCTGCAACGAAGTGTGATCATAGAAAGGCCCCGTGTGGCCGAAAGTCTCCAGTAGACAGTCAGTGAGTGATGGTAATTGCGCTGTGGGGTCAAGTTGGAAACTGGAGCATGTGAGAGAAGCCCGACTCTCCCCCTTTGGAAAGCAACTTCGATGCAGTTTCCAAGCTGCCTGAACACCACACCACCAGGACACTGTTCACTGCACAGATGCCTCTGAGGAGCAGTGAGCTTTTGCCAAAGAAACCAAACGCTTGCGCTTCCTTCCTGGGAGCTCAGCCCAGAGCATACTGTAGCTAAAGTGCCAACTAAATGTGACCTCTAGTCTCGAGGTAAGGTGCACATTTTCCCTTTACCAGAGGCAGGGGTGCACCAGTTTCCAGGAAGGCTTAGTCAATGGACGGCTTTAGCTTTAGTGTGCCTCACAGCGCTCAAGCCTCTCACGGGGGCATTTCTTTCCAAGGAAGTGCACCGTGTACCAGAAGCCTTCTGAGCACAATCAAGGGATACACGGCTCTGGGACCATCCCTCACTATGCAGGTGAAAGGGCCGGCAACTAATCTGTTCTCTATGGCTAGCGTTCCACAGCTTTGAAACAGCCCCAGGAGCACGGTTCTTGGGTCGGCTTTCTTTCCATGCGGGTCTGCCACGTTGAGGACACCTAAGCTGCCCTGAAAGAAACCACCGGGGCTCCAATCCACTTTGGGGTCTCCTGCTCGACGTCTCTCTAAGTGAGGCAGAAAGTAGACTTTAGGTCCAGCCAGAAATAAAGTAGAAATTGACCGTGAGCCTTGCTAGGCATTTGGAACATGCAAAGTCACCTAGGCCTCCTGAGGGCATTTAGAGGATTATGCCATTCAGCACATGCAGAACACACTGCATCCCAATGTTTCATCGCAGAAGGCCGAATTGTGTTCCAAGGGCCTCCTTTGGCTTGTCAGAGAAGAGAGGTATATGTGCTGGGTGATCCGGTGTATAATTGAGAAACCTGGAAAAAGGCAGTATTTTCCCCCATTTGAAAGGTACATAGTGGCGGCCTCAAGGCTGACTGAAAGACAGTGCTGTTACCCGTCTTCTAGTCACTGCTAAGAAGGCCTCAGGGAAGAAAGTGAGTTTTCTCCTATGAATCCAGGTGGTCGCCTGTGCCTTGCTAGGAGTTCACCCCACCGCTTGCCCTAGCTAAAGTGCGAAGTAAACGTGACCCCCAGGCCTCAAGGTAAGCACGAGCGTTTCCTATCAGCAAAGTTTGCTGTGCAGCCATCTCCATGAACCCTGACTCGATAGAGCGCTTTAAATCCTCTACGGCTCTCCGGAGGCCTCAGAGAGACGCGTATGAATTCCCTTCTGAGGGAGAGCCTGGGTGCCGTGAGTCCTTTTTTTGTTTTCCGAGCAACCCAGCGCAGAACAGGCTGTTGGGGTCAACCCTTTCTATGCAGAGGGAAAGGCAATGAACTGATCCTCGCTTGCATAGCTTGATTTCTACCGCTGTAAAGCAGCCCCAGGACAACGTTTTTGCCAGTATTACATTCAACGTGGCTCTCCCTCTGTGGAGGCCCTCTGAACTGCACTGAAAGAATCCCTGAGCCTACAGAGCCCCCTGGCAACTCTTACCTGTCATCTCTCTATTGTGACGCAAGGTCCACTGTAGGTCCAGCCTGACAGAAAGAACAGAAAAACCGGTCAACTTGTGAGACTTTTGGACGATCCAAAGTCACCTAGGCCTGACTAAGTCATTAAGCAGGTAATGCTATGCACGGCATGCAAAAGTCCCCGCCTGCAACGAAGTGTGATCATAGAAAGGCCCCGTGTGGCCGAAAGTCTCCAGTAGACAGTCAGTGAGTGATGGTAATTGCGCTGTGGGGTCAAGTTGGAAACTGGAGCATGTGAGAGAAGCCCGACTCTCCCCCTTTGGAAACAACTTCGATGCAGCTTCCAAGCTGCCTGAACACCACACCACCAGGACACTGTTCACTGCACAGATGCCTCTGAGGAGCAGTGAGCTTTTGCCAAAAAACCGAAAGCTTGCGCTTCCTTCCTGGGAGCTCAGCCCAGAGCATACTCTAGCCTAAGTGCCAACTAAATGTGACCTCTAGCCTCGAGGTAAGGTGCACATTTTCCCTTTACCAGAGGCAGGGGTGCACCAGTTTCCAGGAAGGCTTAGTCAATGGACGGCTTTAGCTTTAGTGTGCCTCACAGCGCTCAAGCCTCTCACGGGGGCATTTCTTTCAAAGGAAGTGCACCGTGTACCAGAAGCCTTCTGAGCACAATCAAGGGATACACGGCTCTGGGACCATCCCTCACTATGCAGGTGAAAGGGCCGGCAACTAATCTGTTCTCTATGGCTAGCGTTTCACAGCTTTGAAACAGCCCCAGGAGCACGGTTCTTGGGCCGGCTTTCTTTCCATGCGGGTCTGCCACGTTGAGGACACCTAAGCTGCCCTGAAAGAAACCACCGGGGCTCCAATCCACTTTGGGGTCTCCTGCTCGACGTCTCTCTAAGTGAGGCAGAAAGTAGACTTTAGGTCCAGCCAGAAATAAAGTAGAGATTGACCGTGAGCCTTGCTAGGCATTTGGAACATGCAAAGTCACCTAGGCCTCCTGAGGGCATTTAGAGGATTATGCCATTCAGCACATGCAGAACACACTGCATCCCAAAGTTTCATCGCAGAAGGCCGAATTGTGTTCCAAGGGCCTCCTTTGGCTTGTCAGAGAAGAGAGGTATATGTGCTGGGTGATCCGGTGTATAATTGAGAAACCTGGAAAAAGGCAGTATTTTCCCCCATTTGAAAGGTACATAGTGGCGGCCTCAAGGCTGACTGAAAGACAGTGCTGTTACCCGTCTTCTAGTCACTGCTAAGAAGGCCTCAGGGAAGAAAGTGAGTTTTCTCCTATGAATCCAGGTGGTCGCCTGTGCCTTGCTAGGAGTTCACCCCACCGCTTGCCCTAGCTAAAGTGCGAAGTAAACGTGACCCCCAGGCCTCAAGGTAAGCACGAGCGTTTCCTATCAGCAAAGTTTGCTGTGCAGCCATCTCCATGAACCCTGACTCGATAGAGCGCTTTAAATCCTCTACGGCTCTCCGGAGGCCTCAGAGAGACGCGTATGAATTCCCTTCTGAGGGAGAGCCTGGGTGCCGTGAGTCCCCTTTTTGTTTTCCGAGCAACACAGCGCAGAACAGGCTGTTGGGGTCAACCCTTTCTATGCAGAGGGAAAGGCAATGAACTGATCCTCGCTTGCATAGCTTGATTTCTACCGCTGTAAAGCAGCCCCAGGACAACGTTTTTGCCAGTATTACATTCAACGTGGCTCTCCCTCTGTGGAGGCCCTCTGAACTGCACTGAAAGAATCCCTGAGCCTACAGTGCCCCCTGGCAACTCTTACCTGTCATCTCTCTATTGTGACGCTAGGTCCACTGTAGGTCCAGCCTGACAGAAAGAACAGAAAAACCGGTCAACTTGTGAGACTTTTGGACGATCCAAAGCCACCTAGGCCTGACTAAGTCATTAAGCAGGTAATGCTATGCACGGCATGCAAAAGTCCCCGCCTGCAACGAAGTGTGATCATAGAAAGGCCCCGTGTGGCCGAAAGTCTCCAGTAGACAGTCAGTGAGTGATGGTAATTGCGCTGTGGGGTCAAGTTGGAAACTGCAGCATGTGAGAGAAGCCCGACTCTCCCCCTTTTAAAAGCAACTTCGATGCAGCTTCCAAGCTGCCTGACACCACACCACCAGGACACTGTTCACTGCACAGATGCCTCTGAGGAGCAGTGAGCTTTTGCCAAAGAAACCGAACGCTTGCGCTTCCTTCCTGGGAGCTCAGCCCAGAGCATACTCTAGCCTAAGTGCCAACTAAATGTGACCTCTAGTCTCGAGGTAAGGTGCACATTTTCCCTTTACCAGAGGCAGGGGTGCACCAGTTTCCAGGAAGGCTTAGTCAATGGACGGCTTTAGCCTTAGTGTGCCTCACAGCGCTCAAGCCTCTCACGGGGGCATTTCTTTCAAAGGAAGTGCACCGTGTACCAGAAGCCTTCTGAGCACAATCAAGGGATACACGGCTCTGGGACCATCCCTCACTATGCAGGTGAAAGGGCCGGCAACTAATCTGTTCTCTATGGCTAGCGTTCCACAGCTTTGAAACAGCCCCAGGAGCACGGTTCTTGGGCCGGCTTTCTTTCCATGCGGGTCTGCCACGTTGAGGACACCTAAGCTGCCCTGAAAGAAACCACCGGGGCTCCAATCCACTTTGGGGTCTCCTGCTCGACGTCTCTCTAAGTGAGGCAGAAAGTAGACTTTAGGTCCAGCCAGAAATAAAGTAGAAATTGACCGTGAGCCTTGCTAGGCATTTGGAACATGCAAAGTCACCTAGGCCTCCTGAGGGCATTTAGAGGATTATGACATTCAGCACATGCAGAACACACTGCATCCCAAAGTTTCATCGCAGAAGGCCGAATTGTGTTCCAAGGGCCTCCTTTGGCTTGTCAGAGAAGAGAGGTATATGTGCTGGGTGATCCGGTGTATAATTGAGAAGCCTGGAAAAAGGCAGTATTTTCCCCCATTTGAAAGGTACATAGTGGCGGCCTCAAGGCTCACTGAAAGACAGTGCTGTTACCCGTCTTCTAGTCACTGCTAAGAAGGCCTCAGGGAAGAAAGTGAGTTTTCTCCTATGAATCCAGGTGGTCGCCTGTGCCTTGCTAGGAGTTCACCCCACCGCTTGCCCTAGCTAAAGTGCGAAGTAAACGTGACCCCCAGGCCTCAAGGTAAGCACGAGCGTTTCCTATCAGCAAAGTTTGCTGTGCAGCCATCTCCATGAACCCTGACTCGATAGAGTGCTTTAAATCCTCTACGGCTCTCCGGAGGCCTCAGAGAGACGCGTATGAATTCCCTTCTGAGGGAGAGCGTGGGTGCCATGAGTCCCCTTTTTGTTTTCCGAGCAACACAGCGCAGAACAGGCTGTTGGGGTCAACCCTTTCTATGCAGAGGGAAGGGCAATGAAGTGATCCTCGCTTGCATAGCTTGATTTCTACCGCTGTAAAGCAGCCCCAGGACAACGTTTTTGCCAGTATTACATTCAACGTGGCTCTCCCTCTGTGGAGGCCCTCTGAACTGCACTGAAAGAATCCCTGAGCCTACAGAGCCCCCTGGCAACTCTTACCTGTCATCTCTCTATTGTGACGCAAGGTCCACTGTAGGTCCAGCCTGACAGAAAGAACAGAAAAACCGGTCAACTTGTGAGACTTTTGTACGATCCAAAGTCACCTAGGCCTGACTAAGTCATTAAGCAGGTAATGCTATGCACGGCATGCAAAAGTCCCCGCCTGCAACGAAGTGTGATCATAGAAAGGCCCCGTGTGGCCGAAAGTCTCCAGTAGACAGTCAGTGAGTGATGGTAATTGCGCTGTGGGGTCAAGTTGGAAACTGGAGCATGTGAGAGAAGCCCGACTCTCCCCCTTTGGAAACAACTTCGATGCAGCTTCCAAGCTGCCTGAACACCACACCACCAGGACACTGTTCACTGCACAGATGCCTCTGAGGTGCAGTGAGCTTTTGCCAAAAAACCGAACGCTTGCGCTTCCTTCCTGGGAGCTCAGCCCAGAGCATACTCTAGCCTAAGTGCCAACTAAATGTGACCTCTAGTCTCGAGGTAAGGTGCACATTTTCCCTTTACCAGAGGCAGGGGTGCACCAGTTTCCAGGAAGGCTTAGTCAATGGACGGCTTTAGCTTTAGTGTGCCTCACAGCGCTCAAGCCTCTCACGGGGGCATTTCTTTCAAAGGAAGTGCACCGTGTACCAGAAGCCTTCTGAGCACAATCAAGGGATACACGGCTCTGGGACCATCCCTCACTATGCAGGTGAAAGGGCCGGCAACTAATCTGTTCTCTATGGCTAGCGTTTCACAGCTTTGAAACAGCCCCAGGAGCACGGTTCTTGGGCCGGCTTTCTTTCCATGCGGGTCTGCCACGTTGAGGACACCTAAGCTGCCCTGAAAGAAACCACCGGGGCTCCAATCCACTTTGGGGTCTCCTGCTCGACGTCTCTCTAAGTGAGGCAGAAAGTAGACTTTAGGTCCAGCCAGAAATAAAGTAGAAATTGACCGTGAGCCTTGCTAGGCATTTGGAACATGCAAAGTCACCTAGGCCTCCTGAGGGCATTTAGAGGATTATGCCATTCAGCACATGCAGAACACACTGCATCCCAAAGTTTCATCGCAGAAGGCCGAATTGTGTTCCAAGGGCCTCCTTTGGCTTGTCAGAGAAGAGAGGTATATGTGCTGGGTGATCCGGTGTATAATTGAGAAACCTGGAAAAAGGCAGTATTTTCCCCCATTTGAAAGGTACATAGTGGCGGCCTCAAGGCTGACTGAAAGACAGTGCTGTTACCCGTCTTCTAGTCACTGCTAAGAAGGCCTCAGGGAAGAAAGTGAGTTTTCTCCTATGAATCCAGGTGGTCGCCTGTGCCTTGCTAGGAGTTCACCCCACCGCTTGCCCTAGCTAAAGTGCGAAGTAAACGTGACCCCCAGGCCTCAAGGTAAGCACGAGCGTTTCCTATCAGCAAAGTTTGCTGTGCAGCCATCTCCATGAACCCTGACTCGATAGAGCGCTTTAAATCCTCTACGGCTCTCCGGAGGCCTCAGAGAGACGCGTATGAATTCCCTTCTGAGGGAGAGCCTGGGTGCCGTGAGTCCTTTTTTTGTTTTCCGAGCAACACAGCGCAGAACAGGCTGTTGGGGTCAACCCTTTCTATGCAGAGGGAAAGGCAATGAACTGATCCTCGCTTGCATAGCTTGATTTCTACCGCTGTAAAGCAGCCCCAGGACAACGTTTTTGCCAGTATTACATTCAACGTGGCTCTCCCTCTGTGGAGGCCCTCTGAACTGCACTGAAAGAATCCCTGAGCCTACAGAGCCCCCTGGCAACTCTTACCTGTCATCTCTCTATTGTGACGCAAGGTCCACTGTAGGTCCAGCCTGACAGAAAGAACAGAAAAACCGGTCAACTTGTGAGACTTTTGGACGATCCAAAGCCACCTAGGCCTGACTAAGTCATTAAGCAGGTAATGCTATGCACGGCATGCAAAAGTCCCCGCCTGCAACGAAGTGTGATCATAGAAAGGCCCCGTGTGGCCGAAAGTCTCCAGTAGACAGTCAGTGAGTGATGGTAATTGCGCTGTGGGGTCAAGTTGGAAACTGCAGCATGTGAGAGAAGCCCGACTCTCCCCCTTTTAAAAGCAACTTCGATGCAGCTTCCAAGCTGCCTGACACCACACCACCAGGACACTGTTCACTGCACAGATGCCTCTGAGGAGCAGTGAGCTTTTGCCAAAGAAACCGAACGCTTGCGCTTCCTTCCTGGGAGCTCAGCCCAGAGCATACTCTAGCCTAAGTGCCAACTAAATGTGACCTCTAGTCTCGAGGTAAGGTGCACATTTTCCCTTTACCAGAGGCAGGGGTGCACCAGTTTCCAGGAAGGCTTAGTCAATGGACGGCTTTAGCCTTAGTGTGCCTCACAGCGCTCAAGCCTCTCACGGGGGCATTTCTTTCAAAGGAAGTGCACCGTGTACCAGAAGCCTTCTGAGCACAATCAAGGGATACACGGCTCTGGGACCATCCCTCACTATGCAGGTGAAAGGGCCGGCAACTAATCTGTTCTCTATGGCTAGCGTTCCACAGCTTTGAAACAGCCCCAGGAGCACGGTTCTTGGGCCGGCTTTCTTTCCATGCGGGTCTGCCACGTTGAGGACACCTAAGCTGCCCTGAAAGAAACCACCGGGGCTCCAATCCACTTTGGGGTCTCCTGCTCGACGTCTCTCTAAGTGAGGCAGAAAGTAGACTTTAGGTCCAGCCCGAAATAAAGTAGAAATTGACCGTGAGCCTTGCTAGGCATTTGGAACATGCAAAGTCACCTAGGCCTCCTGAGGGCATTTAGAGGATTATGCCATTCAGCACATGCAGAACACACTGCATCCCAATGTTTCATCGCAGAAGGCCGAATTGTGTTCCAAGGGCCTCCTTTGGCTTGTCAGAGAAGAGAGGTATATGTGCTGGGTGATCCGGTGTATAATTGAGAAGCCTGGAAAACGGCAGTATTTTCCCCCATTTGAAAGGTAGATAGTGGCGGCCTCAAGGCTGACTGAAAGACAGTGCTGTTACCCGTCTTCTAGTCACTGCTAGGAATGCCTCAGGGAAGAAAGGGAGTTTTCTCCTATGAATCCAGGTGGTCGCCTGTGCCTTGCTAGGAGTTCACCCCACCGCTTGCCCTAGCTAAAGTGCGAAGTAAACGTGACCCCCAGGCCTCAAGGTAAGCACGAGCGTTTCCTATCAGCAAAGTTTGCTGTGCAGCCATCTCCATGAACCCTGACTCGATAGAGCGCTTTAAATCCTCTACGGCTCTCCGGAGGCCTCAGAGAGACGCGTATGAATTCCCTTCTGAGGGAGAGCCTGGGTGCCGTGAGTCCTTTTTTTGTTTTCCGAGCAACACAGCGCAGAACAGGCTGTTGGGGTCAACCCTTTCTATGCAGAGGGAAAGGCAATGAACTGATCCTCGCTTGCATAGCTTGATTTCTACCGCTGTAAAGCAGCCCGAGGACAACGTTTTTGCCAGTATTACATTCAACGTGGCTCTCCCTCTGTGGAGGCCCTCTGAACTGCACTGAAAGAATCCCTGAGCCTACAGAGCCCCCTGGCAACTCTTACCTGTCATCTCTCTATTGTGACGCAAGGTCCACTGTAGGTCCAGCCTGACAGAAAGAACAGAAAAACCGGTCAACTTGTGAGACTTTTGGACGATCCAAAGTCACCTAGGCCTGACTAAGTCATTAAGCAGGTAATGCTATGCACGGCATGCAAAAGTCCCCGCCTGCAACGAAGTGTGATCATAGAAAGGCCCCGTGTGGCCGAAAGTCTCCAGTAGACAGTCAGTGAGTGATGGTAATTGCGCTGTGGGGTCAAGTTGGAAACTGGAGCATGTGAGAGAAGCCCGACTCTCCCCCTTTGGAAACAACTTCGATGCAGCTTCCAAGCTGCCTGAACACCACACCACCAGGACACTGTTCACTGCACAGATGCCTCTGAGGAGCAGTGAGCTTTTGCCAAAGAAACCGAACGCTTGCGCTTCCTTCCTGGGAGCTCAGCCCAGAGCATACTCTAGCCTAAGTGCCAACTAAATGTGACCTCTAGTCTCGAGGTAAGGTGTACATTTTCCCTTTACCAGAGGCAGGGGTGCACCAGTTTCCAGGAAGGCTTAGTCAATGGACGGCTTTAGCTTTAGTGTGCCTCACAGCGCTCAAGCCTCTCACGGGGGCATTTCTTTCCAAGGAAGTGCACCGTGTACCAGAAGCCTTCTGAGCACAATCAAGGGATACACGGCTCTGGGACCATCCCTCACTATGCAGGTGAAAGGGCTGGCAACTAATCTGTTCTCTATGGCTAGCGTTCCACAGCTTTGAAACAGCCCCAGGAGCACGGTTCTTGGGCCGGCTTTCTTTCCATGCGGGTCTGCCACGTTGAGGACACCTAAGCTGCCCTGAAAGAAACCACCGGGGCTCCAATCCACTTTGGGGTCTCCTGCTCGACGTCTCTCTAAGTGAGGCAGAAAGTAGACTTTAGGTCCAGCCAGAAATAAAGTAGAAATTGACCGTGAGCCTTGCTAGGCATTTGGAACATGCAAAGTCACCTAGGCCTCCTGAGGGCATTTAGAGGATTATGCCATTCAGCACATGCAGAACACACTGCATCCCAAAGTTTCATCGCAGAAGGCCGAATTGTGTTCCAAGGGCCTCCTTTGGCTTGTCAGAGAAGAGAGGTATATGTGCTGGGTGATCCGGTGTATAATTGAGAAGCCTGGAAAAAGGCAGTATTTTCCCCCATTTGAAAGGTACATAGTGGCGGCCTCAAGGCTGACTGAAAGACAGTGCTGTTACCCGTCTTCTAGTCACTGCTAAGAAGGCCTCAGGGAAGAAAGTGAGTTTTCTCCTATGAATCCAGGTGGTCGCCTGTGCCTTGCTAGGAGTTCACCCCACCGCTTGCCCTAGCTAAAGTGCGAAGTAAACGTGACCCCCAGGCCTCAAGGTAAGCACGAGCGTTTCCTATCAGCAAAGTTTGCTGTGCAGCCATCTCCATGAACCCTGACTCGATAGAGTGCTTTAAATCCTCTACGGCTCTCCGGAGGCCTCAGAGAGACGCGTATGAATTCCCTTCTGAGGGAGAGCGTGGGTGCCATGAGTCCCCTTTTTGTTTTCCGAGCAACACAGCGCAGAACAGGCTGTTGGGGTCAACCCTTTCTATGCAGAGGGAAGGGCAATGAAGTGATCCTCGCTTGCATAGCTTGATTTCTACCGCTGTAAAGCAGCCCCAGGACAACGTTTTTGCCAGTATTACATTCAACGTGGCTCTCCCTCTGTGGAGGCCCTCTGAACTGCACTGAAAGAATCCCTGAGCCTACAGTGCCCCCTGGCAACTCTTACCTGTCATCTCTCTATTGTGACGCAAGGACCACTGTAGGTCCAGCCTGACAGAAAGAACAGAAAAACCGGTCAACTTGTGAGACTTTGGACGATCCAAAGCCACCTAGGCCTGACTAAGTCATTAAGCAGGTAATGCTATGCACGGCATGCAAAAGTCCCCGCCTGCAACGAAGTGTGATCATAGAAAGGCCCCGTGTGGACGAAAGTCTCCAGTAGACAGTCAGTGAGTGATGGTAATTGCGCTGTGGGGTCAAGTTGGAAACTGGAGCATGTGAGAGAAGCCCGACTCTCCCCCTTTGGAAAGCAACTTCGATGCAGTTTCCAAGCTGCCTGAACACCACACCACCAGGACACTGTTCACTGCACAGATGCCTCTGAGGAGCAGTGAGCTTTTGCCAAAGAAACCAAACGCTTGCGCTTCCTTCCTGGGAGCTCAGCCCAGAGCATACTGTAGCTAAAGTGCCAACTAAATGTGACCTCTAGTCTCGAGGTAAGGTGCACATTTTCCCTTTACCAGAGGCAGGGGTGCACCAGTTTCCAGGAAGGCTTAGTCAATGGACGGCTTTAGCTTTAGTGTGCCTCACAGCGCTCAAGCCTCTCACGGGGGCATTTCTTTCCAAGGAAGTGCACCGTGTACCAGAAGCCTTCTGAGCACAATCAAGGGATACACGGCTCTGGGACCATCCCTCACTATGCAGGTGAAAGGGCCGGCAACTAATCTGTTCTCTATGGCTAGCGTTCCACAGCTTTGAAACAGCCCCAGGAGCACGGTTCTTGGGTCGGCTTTCTTTCCATGCGGGTCTGCCACGTTGAGGACACCTAAGCTGCCCTGAAAGAAACCACCGGGGCTCCAATCCACTTTGGGGTCTCCTGCTCGACGTCTCTCTAAGTGAGGCAGAAAGTAGACTTTAGGTCCAGCCAGAAATAAAGTAGAAATTGACCGTGAGCCTTGCTAGGCATTTGGAACATGCAAAGTCACCTAGGCCTCCTGAGGGCATTTAGAGGATTATGCCATTCAGCACATGCAGAACACACTGCATCCCAATGTTTCATCGCAGAAGGCCGAATTGTGTTCCAAGGGCCTCCTTTGGCTTGTCAGAGAAGAGAGGTATATGTGCTGGGTGATCCGGTGTATAATTGAGAAACCTGGAAAAAGGCAGTATTTTCCCCCATTTGAAAGGTACATAGTGGCGGCCTCAAGGCTGACTGAAAGACAGTGCTGTTACCCGTCTTCTAGTCACTGCTAAGAAGGCCTCAGGGAAGAAAGTGAGTTTTCTCCTATGAATCCAGGTGGTCGCCTGTGCCTTGCTAGGAGTTCACCCCACCGCTTGCCCTAGCTAAAGTGCGAAGTAAACGTGACCCCCAGGCCTCAAGGTAAGCACGAGCGTTTCCTATCAGCAAAGTTTGCTGTGCAGCCATCTCCATGAACCCTGACTCGATAGAGCGCTTTAAATCCTCTACGGCTCTCCGGAGGCCTCAGAGAGACGCGTATGAATTCCCTTCTGAGGGAGAGCCTGGGTGCCGTGAGTCCTTTTTTTGTTTTCCGAGCAACCCAGCGCAGAACAGGCTGTTGGGGTCAACCCTTTCTATGCAGAGGGAAAGGCAATGAACTGATCCTCGCTTGCATAGCTTGATTTCTACCGCTGTAAAGCAGCCCCAGGACAACGTTTTTGCCAGTATTACATTCAACGTGGCTCTCCCTCTGTGGAGGCCCTCTGAACTGCACTGAAAGAATCCCTGAGCCTACAGAGCCCCCTGGCAACTCTTACCTGTCATCTCTCTATTGTGACGCAAGGTCCACTGTAGGTCCAGCCTGACAGAAAGAACAGAAAAACCGGTCAACTTGTGAGACTTTTGGACGATCCAAAGTCACCTAGGCCTGACTAAGTCATTAAGCAGGTAATGCTATGCACGGCATGCAAAAGTCCCCGCCTGCAACGAAGTGTGATCATAGAAAGGCCCCGTGTGGCCGAAAGTCTCCAGTAGACAGTCAGTGAGTGATGGTAATTGCGCTGTGGGGTCAAGTTGGAAACTGGAGCATGTGAGAGAAGCCCGACTCTCCCCCTTTGGAAACAACTTCGATGCAGCTTCCAAGCTGCCTGAACACCACACCACCAGGACACTGTTCACTGCACAGATGCCTCTGAGGAGCAGTGAGCTTTTGCCAAAAAACCGAACGCTTGCGCTTCCTTCCTGGGAGCTCAGCCCAGAGCATACTCTAGCCTAAGTGCCAACTAAATGTGACCTCTAGTCTCGAGGTAAGGTGCACATTTTCCCTTTACCAGAGGCAGGGGTGCACCAGTTTCCAGGAAGGCTTAGTCAATGGACGGCTTTAGCTTTAGTGTGCCTCACAGCGCTCAAGCCTCTCACGGGGGCATTTCTTTCAAAGGAAGTGCACCGTGTACCAGAAGCCTTCTGAGCACAATCAAGGGATACACGGCTCTGGGACCATCCCTCACTATGCAGGTGAAAGGGCCGGCAACTAATCTGTTCTCTATGGCTAGCGTTTCACAGCTTTGAAACAGCCCCAGGAGCACGGTTCTTGGGCCGGCTTTCTTTCCATGCGGGTCTGCCACGTTGAGGACACCTAAGCTGCCCTGAAAGAAACCACCGGGGCTCCAATCCACTTTGGGGTCTCCTGCTCGACGTCTCTCTAAGTGAGGCAGAAAGTAGACTTTAGGTCCAGCCAGAAATAAAGTAGAAATTGACCGTGAGCCTTGCTAGGCATTTGGAACATGCAAAGTCACCTAGGCCTCCTGAGGGCATTTAGAGGATTATGCCATTCAGCACATGCAGAACACACTGCATCCCAATGTTTCATCGCAGAAGGCCGAATTGTGTTCCAAGGGCCTCCTTTGGCTTGTCAGAGAAGAGAGGTATATGTGCTGGGTGATCCGGTGTATAATTGAGAAGCCTGGAAAAAGGCAGTATTTTCCCCCATTTGAAAGGTACATAGTGGCGGCCTCAAGGCTGACTGAAAGACAGTGCTGTTACCCGTCTTCTAGTCACTGCTAAGAAGGCCTCAGGGAAGAAAGTGAGTTTTCTCCTATGAATCCAGGTGGTCGCCTGTGCCTTGCTAGGAGTTCACCCCACCGCTTGCCCTAGCTAAAGTGCGAAGTAAACGTGACCCCCAGGCCTCAAGGTAAGCACGAGCGTTTCCTATCAGCAAAGTTTGCTGTGCAGCCATCTCCATGAACCCTGACTCGATAGAGTGCTTTAAATCCTCTACGGCTCTCCGGAGGCCTCAGAGAGACGCGTATGAATTCCCTTCTGAGGGAGAGCGTGGGTGCCATGAGTCCCCTTTTTGTTTTCCGAGCAACACAGCGCAGAACAGGCTGTTGGGGTCAACCCTTTCTATGCAGAGGGAAGGGCAATGAAGTGATCCTCGCTTGCATAGCTTGATTTCTACCGCTGTAAAGCAGCCCCAGGACAACGTTTTTGCCAGTATTACATTCAACGTGGCTCTCCCTCTGTGGAGGCCCTCTGAACTGCACTGAAAGAATCCCTGAGCCTACAGAGCCCCCTGGCAACTCTTACCTGTCATCTCTCTATTGTGACGCAAGGTCCACTGTAGGTCCAGCCTGACAGAAAGAACAGAAAAACCGGTCAACTTGTGAGACTTTTGGACGATCCAAAGCCACCTAGGCCTGACTAAGTCATTAAGCAGGTAATGCTATGCACGGCATGCAAAAGTCCCCGCCTGCAACGAAGTGTGATCATAGAAAGGCCCCGTGTGGCCGAAAGTCTCCAGTAGACAGTCAGTGAGTGATGGTAATTGCGCTGTGGGGTCAAGTTGGAAACTGCAGCATGTGAGAGAAGCCCGACTCTCCCCCTTTTAAAAGCAACTTCGATGCAGCTTCCAAGCTGCCTGACACCACACCACCAGGACACTGTTCACTGCACAGATGCCTCTGAGGAGCAGTGAGCTTTTGCCAAAGAAACCGAACGCTTGCGCTTCCTTCCTGGGAGCTCAGCCCAGAGCATACTCTAGCCTAAGTGCCAACTAAATGTGACCTCTAGTCTCGAGGTAAGGTGCACATTTTCCCTTTACCAGAGGCAGGGGTGCACCAGTTTCCAGGAAGGCTTAGTCAATGGACGGCTTTAGCCTTAGTGTGCCTCACAGCGCTCAAGCCTCTCACGGGGGCATTTCTTTCAAAGGAAGTGCACCGTGTACCAGAAGCCTTCTGAGCACAATCAAGGGATACACGGCTCTGGGACCATCCCTCACTATGCAGGTGAAAGGGCCGGCAACTAATCTGTTCTCTATGGCTAGCGTTCCACAGCTTTGAAACAGCCCCAGGAGCACGGTTCTTGGGCCGGCTTTCTTTCCATGCGGGTCTGCCACGTTGAGGACACCTAAGCTGCCCTGAAAGAAACCACCGGGGCTCCAATCCACTTTGGGGTCTCCTGCTCGACGTCTCTCTAAGTGAGGCAGAAAGTAGACTTTAGGTCCAGCCCGAAATAAAGTAGAAATTGACCGTGAGCCTTGCTAGGCATTTGGAACATGCAAAGTCACCTAGGCCTCCTGAGGGCATTTAGAGGATTATGCCATTCAGCACATGCAGAACACACTGCATCCCAATGTTTCATCGCAGAAGGCCGAATTGTGTTCCAAGGGCCTCCTTTGGCTTGTCAGAGAAGAGAGGTATATGTGCTGGGTGATCCGGTGTATAATTGAGAAGCCTGGAAAACGGCAGTATTTTCCCCCATTTGAAAGGTAGATAGTGGCGGCCTCAAGGCTGACTGAAAGACAGTGCTGTTACCCGTCTTCTAGTCACTGCTAGGAATGCCTCAGGGAAGAAAGGGAGTTTTCTCCTATGAATCCAGGTGGTCGCCTGTGCCTTGCTAGGAGTTCACCCCACCGCTTGCCCTAGCTAAAGTGCGAAGTAAACGTGACCCCCAGGCCTCAAGGTAAGCACGAGCGTTTCCTATCAGCAAAGTTTGCTGTGCAGCCATCTCCATGAACCCTGACTCGATAGAGCGCTTTAAATCCTCTACGGCTCTCCGGAGGCCTCAGAGAGACGCGTATGAATTCCCTTCTGAGGGAGAGCCTGGGTGCCGTGAGTCCTTTTTTTGTTTTCCGAGCAACACAGCGCAGAACAGGCTGTTGGGGTCAACCCTTTCTATGCAGAGGGAAAGGCAATGAACTGATCCTCGCTTGCATAGCTTGATTTCTACCGCTGTAAAGCAGCCCGAGGACAACGTTTTTGCCAGTATTACATTCAACGTGGCTCTCCCTCTGTGGAGGCCCTCGGAACTGCACTGAAAGAATCCCTGAGCCTACAGAGCCCCCTGGCAACTCTTACCTGTCATCTCTCTATTGTGACGCAAGGTCCACTGTAGGTCCAGCCTGACAGAAAGAACAGAAAAACCGGTCAACTTGTGAGACTTTTGGACGATCCAAAGTCACCTAGGCCTGACTAAGTCATTAAGCAGGTAATGCTATGCACGGCATGCAAAAGTCCCCGCCTGCAACGAAGTGTGATCATAGAAAGGCCCCGTGTGGCCGAAAGTCTCCAGTAGACAGTCAGTGAGTGATGGTAATTGCGCTGTGGGGTCAAGTTGGAAACTGGAGCATGTGAGAGAAGCCCGACTCTCCCCCTTTGGAAACAACTTCGATGCAGCTTCCAAGCTGCCTGAACACCACACCACCAGGACACTGTTCACTGCACAGATGCCTCTGAGGAGCAGTGAGCTTTTGCCAAAGAAACCGAACGCTTGCGCTTCCTTCCTGGGAGCTCAGCCCAGAGCATACTCTAGCCTAAGTGCCAACTAAATGTGACCTCTAGTCTCGAGGTAAGGTGTACATTTTCCCTTTACCAGAGGCAGGGGTGCACCAGTTTCCAGGAAGGCTTAGTCAATGGACGGCTTTAGCTTTAGTGTGCCTCACAGCGCTCAAGCCTCTCACGGGGGCATTTCTTTCCAAGGAAGTGCACCGTGTACCAGAAGCCTTCTGAGCACAATCAAGGGATACACGGCTCTGGGACCATCCCTCACTATGCAGGTGAAAGGGCTGGCAACTAATCTGTTCTCTATGGCTAGCGTTCCACAGCTTTGAAACAGCCCCAGGAGCACGGTTCTTGGGCCGGCTTTCTTTCCATGCGGGTCTGCCACGTTGAGGACACCTAAGCTGCCCTGAAAGAAACCACCGGGGCTCCAATCCACTTTGGGGTCTCCTGCTCGACGTCTCTCTAAGTGAGGCAGAAAGTAGACTTTAGGTCCAGCCAGAAATAAAGTAGAAATTGACCGTGAGCCTTGCTAGGCATTTGGAACATGCAAAGTCACCTAGGCCTCCTGAGGGCATTTAGAGGATTATGCCATTCAGCACATGCAGAACACACTGCATCCCAAAGTTTCATCGCAGAAGGCCGAATTGTGTTCCAAGGGCCTCCTTTGGCTTGTCAGAGAAGAGAGGTATATGTGCTGGGTGATCCGGTGTATAATTGAGAAGCCTGGAAAAAGGCAGTATTTTCCCCCATTTGAAAGGTACATAGTGGCGGCCTCAAGGCTGACTGAAAGACAGTGCTGTTACCCGTCTTCTAGTCACTGCTAAGAAGGCCTCAGGGAAGAAAGTGAGTTTTCTCCTATGAATCCAGGTGGTCGCCTGTGCCTTGCTAGGAGTTCACCCCACCGCTTGCCCTAGCTAAAGTGCGAAGTAAACGTGACCCCCAGGCCTCAAGGTAAGCACGAGCGTTTCCTATCAGCAAAGTTTGCTGTGCAGCCATCTCCATGAACCCTGACTCGATAGAGTGCTTTAAATCCTCTACGGCTCTCCGGAGGCCTCAGAGAGACGCGTATGAATTCCCTTCTGAGGGAGAGCGTGGGTGCCATGAGTCCCCTTTTTGTTTTCCGAGCAACACAGCGCAGAACAGGCTGTTGGGGTCAACCCTTTCTATGCAGAGGGAAGGGCAATGAAGTGATCCTCGCTTGCATAGCTTGATTTCTACCGCTGTAAAGCAGCCCCAGGACAACGTTTTTGCCAGTATTACATTCAACGTGGCTCTCCCTCTGTGGAGGCCCTCTGAACTGCACTGAAAGAATCCCTGAGCCTACAGTGCCCCCTGGCAACTCTTACCTGTCATCTCTCTATTGTGACGCAAGGACCACTGTAGGTCCAGCCTGACAGAAAGAACAGAAAAACCGGTCAACTTGTGAGACTTTGGACGATCCAAAGCCACCTAGGCCTGACTAAGTCATTAAGCAGGTAATGCTATGCACGGCATGCAAAAGTCCCCGCCTGCAACGAAGTGTGATCATAGAAAGGCCCCGTGTGGACGAAAGTCTCCAGTAGACAGTCAGTGAGTGATGGTAATTGCGCTGTGGGGTCAAGTTGGAAACTGGAGCATGTGAGAGAAGCCCGACTCTCCCCCTTTGGAAAGCAACTTCGATGCAGTTTCCAAGCTGCCTGAACACCACACCACCAGGACACTGTTCACTGCACAGATGCCTCTGAGGAGCAGTGAGCTTTTGCCAAAGAAACCAAACGCTTGCGCTTCCTTCCTGGGAGCTCAGCCCAGAGCATACTGTAGCTAAAGTGCCAACTAAATGTGACCTCTAGTCTCGAGGTAAGGTGCACATTTTCCCTTTACCAGAGGCAGGGGTGCACCAGTTTCCAGGAAGGCTTAGTCAATGGACGGCTTTAGCTTTAGTGTGCCTCACAGCGCTCAAGCCTCTCACGGGGGCATTTCTTTCCAAGGAAGTGCACCGTGTACCAGAAGCCTTCTGAGCACAATCAAGGGATACACGGCTCTGGGACCATCCCTCACTATGCAGGTGAAAGGGCCGGCAACTAATCTGTTCTCTATGGCTAGCGTTCCACAGCTTTGAAACAGCCCCAGGAGCACGGTTCTTGGGTCGGCTTTCTTTCCATGCGGGTCTGCCACGTTGAGGACACCTAAGCTGCCCTGAAAGAAACCACCGGGGCTCCAATCCACTTTGGGGTCTCCTGCTCGACGTCTCTCTAAGTGAGGCAGAAAGTAGACTTTAGGTCCAGCCAGAAATAAAGTAGAAATTGACCGTGAGCCTTGCTAGGCATTTGGAACATGCAAAGTCACCTAGGCCTCCTGAGGGCATTTAGAGGATTATGCCATTCAGCACATGCAGAACACACTGCATCCCAATGTTTCATCGCAGAAGGCCGAATTGTGTTCCAAGGGCCTCCTTTGGCTTGTCAGAGAAGAGAGGTATATGTGCTGGGTGATCCGGTGTATAATTGAGAAACCTGGAAAAAGGCAGTATTTTCCCCCATTTGAAAGGTACATAGTGGCGGCCTCAAGGCTGACTGAAAGACAGTGCTGTTACCCGTCTTCTAGTCACTGCTAAGAAGGCCTCAGGGAAGAAAGTGAGTTTTCTCCTATGAATCCAGGTGGTCGCCTGTGCCTTGCTAGGAGTTCACCCCACCGCTTGCCCTAGCTAAAGTGCGAAGTAAACGTGACCCCCAGGCCTCAAGGTAAGCACGAGCGTTTCCTATCAGCAAAGTTTGCTGTGCAGCCATCTCCATGAACCCTGACTCGATAGAGCGCTTTAAATCCTCTACGGCTCTCCGGAGGCCTCAGAGAGACGCGTATGAATTCCCTTCTGAGGGAGAGCCTGGGTGCCGTGAGTCCTTTTTTTGTTTTCCGAGCAACCCAGCGCAGAACAGGCTGTTGGGGTCAACCCTTTCTATGCAGAGGGAAAGGCAATGAACTGATCCTCGCTTGCATAGCTTGATTTCTACCGCTGTAAAGCAGCCCCAGGACAACGTTTTTGCCAGTATTACATTCAACGTGGCTCTCCCTCTGTGGAGGCCCTCTGAACTGCACTGAAAGAATCCCTGAGCCTACAGAGCCCCCTGGCAACTCTTACCTGTCATCTCTCTATTGTGACGCAAGGTCCACTGTAGGTCCAGCCTGACAGAAAGAACAGAAAAACCGGTCAACTTGTGAGACTTTTGGACGATCCAAAGTCACCTAGGCCTGACTAAGTCATTAAGCAGGTAATGCTATGCACGGCATGCAAAAGTCCCCGCCTGCAACGAAGTGTGATCATAGAAAGGCCCCGTGTGGCCGAAAGTCTCCAGTAGACAGTCAGTGAGTGATGGTAATTGCGCTGTGGGGTCAAGTTGGAAACTGGAGCATGTGAGAGAAGCCCGACTCTCCCCCTTTGGAAACAACTTCGATGCAGCTTCCAAGCTGCCTGAACACCACACCACCAGGACACTGTTCACTGCACAGATGCCTCTGAGGAGCAGTGAGCTTTTGCCAAAAAACCGAACGCTTGCGCTTCCTTCCTGGGAGCTCAGCCCAGAGCATACTCTAGCCTAAGTGCCAACTAAATGTGACCTCTAGTCTCGAGGTAAGGTGCACATTTTCCCTTTACCAGAGGCAGGGGTGCACCAGTTTCCAGGAAGGCTTAGTCAATGGACGGCTTTAGCTTTAGTGTGCCTCACAGCGCTCAAGCCTCTCACGGGGGCATTTCTTTCAAAGGAAGTGCACCGTGTACCAGAAGCCTTCTGAGCACAATCAAGGGATACACGGCTCTGGGACCATCCCTCACTATGCAGGTGAAAGGGCCGGCAACTAATCTGTTCTCTATGGCTAGCGTTTCACAGCTTTGAAACAGCCCCAGGAGCACGGTCCTTGGGCCGGCTTTCTTTCCATGCGGGTCTGCCACGTTGAGGACACCTAAGCTGCCCTGAAAGAAACCACCGGGGCTCCAATCCACTTTGGGGTCTCCTGCTCGACGTCTCTCTAAGTGAGGCAGAAAGTAGACTTTAGGTCCAGCCAGAAATAAAGTAGAAATTGACCGTGAGCCTTGCTAGGCATTTGGAACATGCAAAGTCACCTAGGCCTCCTGAGGGCATTTAGAGGATTATGCCATTCAGCACATGCAGAACACACTGCATCCCAATGTTTCATCGCAGAAGGCCGAATTGTGTTCCAAGGGCCTCCTTTGGCTTGTCAGAGAAGAGAGGTATATGTGCTGGGTGATCCGGTGTATAATTGAGAAGCCTGGAAAAAGGCAGTATTTTCCCCCATTTGAAAGGTACATAGTGGCGGCCTCAAGGCTGACTGAAAGACAGTGCTGTTACCCGTCTTCTAGTCACTGCTAAGAAGGCCTCAGGGAAGAAAGTGAGTTTTCTCCTATGAATCCAGGTGGTCGCCTGTGCCTTGCTAGGAGTTCACCCCACCGCTTGCCCTAGCTAAAGTGCGAAGTAAACGTGACCCCCAGGCCTCAAGGTAAGCACGAGCGTTTCCTATCAGCAAAGTTTGCTGTGCAGCCATCTCCATGAACCCTGACTCGATAGAGTGCTTTAAATCCTCTACGGCTCTCCGGAGGCCTCAGAGAGACGCGTATGAATTCCCTTCTGAGGGAGAGCGTGGGTGCCATGAGTCCCCTTTTTGTTTTCCGAGCAACACAGCGCAGAACAGGCTGTTGGGGTCAACCCTTTCTATGCAGAGGGAAGGGCAATGAAGTGATCCTCGCTTGCATAGCTTGATTTCTACCGCTGTAAAGCAGCCCCAGGACAACGTTTTTGCCAGTATTACATTCAACGTGGCTCTCCCTCTGTGGAGGCCCTCTGAACTGCACTGAAAGAATCCCTGAGCCTACAGTGCCCCCTGGCAACTCTTACCTGTCATCTCTCTATTGTGACGCAAGGACCACTGTAGGTCCAGCCTGACAGAAAGAACAGAAAAACCGGTCAACTTGTGAGACTTTGGACGATCCAAAGCCACCTAGGCCTGACTAAGTCATTAAGCAGGTAATGCTATGCACGGCATGCAAAAGTCCCCGCCTGCAACGAAGTGTGATCATAGAAAGGCCCCGTGTGGACGAAAGTCTCCAGTAGACAGTCAGTGAGTGATGGTAATTGCGCTGTGGGGTCAAGTTGGAAACTGGAGCATGTGAGAGAAGCCCGACTCTCCCCCTTTGGAAAGCAACTTCGATGCAGTTTCCAAGCTGCCTGAACACCACACCACCAGGACACTGTTCACTGCACAGATGCCTCTGAGGAGCAGTGAGCTTTTGCCAAAGAAACCAAACGCTTGCGCTTCCTTCCTGGGAGCTCAGCCCAGAGCATACTGTAGCTAAAGTGCCAACTAAATGTGACCTCTAGTCTCGAGGTAAGGTGCACATTTTCCCTTTACCAGAGGCAGGGGTGCACCAGTTTCCAGGAAGGCTTAGTCAATGGACGGCTTTAGCTTTAGTGTGCCTCACAGCGCTCAAGCCTCTCACGGGGGCATTTCTTTCCAAGGAAGTGCACCGTGTACCAGAAGCCTTCTGAGCACAATCAAGGGATACACGGCTCTGGGACCATCCCTCACTATGCAGGTGAAAGGGCCGGCAACTAATCTGTTCTCTATGGCTAGCGTTCCACAGCTTTGAAACAGCCCCAGGAGCACGGTTCTTGGGTCGGCTTTCTTTCCATGCGGGTCTGCCACGTTGAGGACACCTAAGCTGCCCTGAAAGAAACCACCGGGGCTCCAATCCACTTTGGGGTCTCCTGCTCGACGTCTCTCTAAGTGAGGCAGAAAGTAGACTTTAGGTCCAGCCAGAAATAAAGTAGAAATTGACCGTGAGCCTTGCTAGGCATTTGGAACATGCAAAGTCACCTAGGCCTCCTGAGGGCATTTAGAGGATTATGCCATTCAGCACATGCAGAACACACTGCATCCCAATGTTTCATCGCAGAAGGCCGAATTGTGTTCCAAGGGCCTCCTTTGGCTTGTCAGAGAAGAGAGGTATATGTGCTGGGTGATCCGGTGTATAATTGAGAAACCTGGAAAAAGGCAGTATTTTCCCCCATTTGAAAGGTACATAGTGGCGGCCTCAAGGCTGACTGAAAGACAGTGCTGTTACCCGTCTTCTAGTCACTGCTAAGAAGGCCTCAGGGAAGAAAGTGAGTTTTCTCCTATGAATCCAGGTGGTCGCCTGTGCCTTGCTAGGAGTTCACCCCACCGCTTGCCCTAGCTAAAGTGCGAAGTAAACGTGACCCCCAGGCCTCAAGGTAAGCACGAGCGTTTCCTATCAGCAAAGTTTGCTGTGCAGCCATCTCCATGAACCCTGACTCGATAGAGCGCTTTAAATCCTCTACGGCTCTCCGGAGGCCTCAGAGAGACGCGTATGAATTCCCTTCTGAGGGAGAGCCTGGGTGCCGTGAGTCCTTTTTTTGTTTTCCGAGCAACCAAGCGCAGAACAGGCTGTTGGGGTCAACCCTTTCTATGCAGAGGGAAAGGCAATGAACTGATCCTCGCTTGCATAGCTTGATTTCTACCGCTGTAAAGCAGCCCCAGGACAACGTTTTTGCCAGTATTACATTCAACGTGGCTCTCCCTCTGTGGAGGCCCTCTGAACTGCACTGAAAGAATCCCTGAGCCTACAGAGCCCCCTGGCAACTCTTACCTGTCATCTCTCTATTGTGACGCAAGGTCCACTGTAGGTCCAGCCCGACAGAAAGAACAGAAAAACCGGTCAACTTGTGAGACTTTTGGACGATCCAAAGTCACCTAGGCCTGACTAAGTCATTAAGCAGGTAATGCTATGCACGGCATGCAAAAGTCCCCGCCTGCAACGAAGTGTGATCATAGAAAGGCCCCGTGTGGCCGAAAGTCTCCAGTAGACAGTCAGTGAGTGATGGTAATTGCGCTGTGGGGTCAAGTTGGAAACTGGAGCATGTGAGAGAAGCCCGACTCTCCCCCTTTGGAAACAACTTCGATGCAGCTTCCAAGCTGCCTGAACACCACACCACCAGGACACTGTTCACTGCACAGATGCCTCTGAGGAGCAGTGAGCTTTTGCCAAAAAACCGAACGCTTGCGCTTCCTTCCTGGGAGCTCAGCCCAGAGCATACTCTAGCCTAAGTGCCAACTAAATGTGACCTCTAGTCTCGAGGTAAGGTGCACATTTTCCCTTTACCAGAGGCAGGGGTGCACCAGTTTCCAGGAAGGCTTAGTCAATGGACGGCTTTAGCTTTAGTGTGCCTCACAGCGCTCAAGCCTCTCACGGGGGCATTTCTTTCAAAGGAAGTGCACCGTGTACCAGAAGCCTTCTGAGCACAATCAAGGGATACACGGCTCTGGGACCATCCCTCACTATGCAGGTGAAAGGGCCGGCAACTAATCTGTTCTCTATGGCTAGCGTTTCACAGCTTTGAAACAGCCCCAGGAGCACGGTTCTTGGGCCGGCTTTCTTTCCATGCGGGTCTGCCACGTTGAGGACACCTAAGCTGCCCTGAAAGAAACCACCGGGGCTCCAATCCACTTTGGGGTCTCCTGCTCGACGTCTCTCTAAGTGAGGCAGAAAGTAGACTTTAGGTCCAGCCAGAAATAAAGTAGAGATTGACCGTGAGCCTTGCTAGGCATTTGGAACATGCAAAGTCACCTAGGCCTCCTGAGGGCATTTAGAGGATTATGCCATTCAGCACATGCAGAACACACTGCATCCCAATGTTTCATCGCAGAAGGCCGAATTGTGTTCCAAGGGCCTCCTTTGGCTTGTCAGAGAAGAGAGGTATATGTGCTGGGTGATCCGGTGTATAATTGAGAAGCCTGGAAAAAGGCAGTATTTTCCCCCATTTGAAAGGTACATAGTGGCGGCCTCAAGGCTGACTGAAAGACAGTGCTGTTACCCGTCTTCTAGTCACTGCTAAGAAGGCCTCAGGGAAGAAAGTGAGTTTTCTCCTATGAATCCAGGTGGTCGCCTGTGCCTTGCTAGGAGTTCACCCCACCGCTTGCCCTAGCTAAAGTGCGAAGTAAACGTGACCCCCAGGCCTCAAGGTAAGCACGAGCGTTTCCTATCAGCAAAGTTTGCTGTGCAGCCATCTCCATGAACCCTGACTCGATAGAGTGCTTTAAATCCTCTACGGCTCTCCGGAGGCCTCAGAGAGACGCGTATGAATTCCCTTCTGAGGGAGAGCGTGGGTGCCATGAGTCCCCTTTTTGTTTTCCGAGCAACACAGCGCAGAACAGGCTGTTGGGGTCAACCCTTTCTATGCAGAGGGAAGGGCAATGAAGTGATCCTCGCTTGCATAGCTTGATTTCTACCGCTGTAAAGCAGCCCCAGGACAACGTTTTTGCCAGTATTACATTCAACGTGGCTCTCCCTCTGTGGAGGCCCTCTGAACTGCACTGAAAGAATCCCTGAGCCTACAGTGCCCCCTGGCAACTCTTACCTGTCATCTCTCTATTGTGACGCAAGGACCACTGTAGGTCCAGCCTGACAGAAAGAACAGAAAAACCGGTCAACTTGTGAGACTTTGGACGATCCAAAGCCACCTAGGCCTGACTAAGTCATTAAGCAGGTAATGCTATGCACGGCATGCAAAAGTCCCCGCCTGCAACGAAGTGTGATCATAGAAAGGCCCCGTGTGGACGAAAGTCTCCAGTAGACAGTCAGTGAGTGATGGTAATTGCGCTGTGGGGTCAAGTTGGAAACTGGAGCATGTGAGAGAAGCCCGACTCTCCCCCTTTGGAAAGCAACTTCGATGCAGTTTCCAAGCTGCCTGAACACCACACCACCAGGACACTGTTCACTGCACAGATGCCTCTGAGGAGCAGTGAGCTTTTGCCAAAGAAACCAAACGCTTGCGCTTCCTTCCTGGGAGCTCAGCCCAGAGCATACTGTAGCTAAAGTGCCAACTAAATGTGACCTCTAGTCTCGAGGTAAGGTGCACATTTTCCCTTTACCAGAGGCAGGGGTGCACCAGTTTCCAGGAAGGCTTAGTCAATGGACGGCTTTAGCTTTAGTGTGCCTCACAGCGCTCAAGCCTCTCACGGGGGCATTTCTTTCCAAGGAAGTGCACCGTGTACCAGAAGCCTTCTGAGCACAATCAAGGAATACACGGCTCTGGGACCATCCCTCACTATGCAGGTGAAAGGGCCGGCAACTAATCTGTTCTCTATGGCTAGCGTTCCACAGCTTTGAAACAGCCCCAGGAGCACGGTTCTTGGGTCGACTTTCTTTCCATGCGGGTCTGCCACGTTGAGGACACCTAAGCTGCCCTGAAAGAAACCACCGGGGCTCCAATCCACTTTGGGGTCTCCTGCTCGACGTCTCTCTAAGTGAGGCAGAAAGTAGACTTTAGGTCCAGCCAGAAATAAAGTAGAAATTGACCGTGAGCCTTGCTAGGCATTTGGAACATGCAAAGTCACCTAGGCCTCCTGAGGGCATTTAGAGGATTATGCCATTCAGCACATGCAGAACACACTGCATCCCAATGTTTCATCGCAGAAGGCCGAATTGTGTTCCAAGGGCCTCCTTTGGCTTGTCAGAGAAGAGAGGTATATGTGCTGGGTGATCCGGTGTATAATTGAGAAACCTGGAAAAAGGCAGTATTTTCCCCCATTTGAAAGGTACATAGTGGCGGCCTCAAGGCTGACTGAAAGACAGTGCTGTTACCCGTCTTCTAGTCACTGCTAAGAAGGCCTCAGGGAAGAAAGTGAGTTTTCTCCTATGAATCCAGGTGGTCGCCTGTGCCTTGCTAGGAGTTCACCCCACCGCTTGCCCTAGCTAAAGTGCGAAGTAAACGTGACCCCCAGGCCTCAAGGTAAGCACGAGCGTTTCCTATCAGCAAAGTTTGCTGTGCAGCCATCTCCATGAACCCTGACTCGATAGAGCGCTTTAAATCCTCTACGGCTCTCCGGAGGCCTCAGAGAGACGCGTATGAATTCCCTTCTGAGGGAGAGCCTGGGTGCCGTGAGTCCTTTTTTTGTTTTCCGAGCAACACAGCGCAGAACAGGCTGTTGGGGTCAACCCTTTCTATGCAGAGGGAAAGGCAATGAACTGATCCTCGCTTGCATAGCTTGATTTCTACCGCTGTAAAGCAGCCCCAGGACAACGTTTTTGCCAGTATTACATTCAACGTGGCTCTCCCTCTGTGGAGGCCCTCTGAACTGCACTGAAAGAATCCCTGAGCCTACAGAGCCCCCTGGCAACTCTTACCTGTCATCTCTCTATTGTGACGCAAGGTCCACTGTAGGTCCAGCCTGACAGAAAGAACAGAAAAACCGGTCAACTTGTGAGACTTTTGGACGATCCAAAGTCACCTAGGCCTGACTAAGTCATTAAGCAGGTAATGCTATGCACGGCATGCAAAACTCCCCGCCTGCAACGAAGTGTGATCATAGAAAGGCCCCGTGTGGCCGAAAGTCTCCAGTAGACAGTCAGTGAGTGATGGTAATTGCGCTGTGGGGTCAAGTTGGAAACTGGAGCATGTGAGAGAAGCCCGACTCTCCCCCTTTGGAAACAACTTCGATGCAGCTTCCAAGCTGCCTGAACACCACACCACCAGGACACTGTTCACTGCACAGATGCCTCTGAGGAGCAGTGAGCTTTTGCCAAAAAACCGAACGCTTGCGCTTCCTTTCTGGGAGCTCAGCCCAGAGCATACTCTAGCCTAAGTGCCAACTAAATGTGACCTCTAGTCTCGAGGTAAGGTGCACATTTTCCCTTTACCAGAGGCAGGGGTGCACCAGTTTCCAGGAAGGCTTAGTCAATGGACGGCTTTAGCTTTAGTGTGCCTCACAGCGCTCAAGCCTCTCACGGGGGCATTTCTTTCCAAGGAAGTGCACCGTGTACCAGAAGCCTTCTGAGCACAATCAAGGGATACACGGCTCTGGGACCATCCCTCACTATGCAGGTGAAAGGGCCGGCAACTAATCTGTTCTCTATGGCTAGCGTTCCACAGCTTTGAAACAGCCCCAGGAGCACGGTTCTTGGGTCGGCTTTCTTTCCATGCGGGTCTGCCACGTTGAGGACACCTAAGCTGCCCTGAAAGAAACCACCGGGGCTCCAATCCACTTTGGGGTCTCCTGCTCGACGTCTCTCTAAGTGAGGCAGAAAGTAGACTTTAGGTCCAGCCAGAAATAAAGTAGAAATTGACCGTGAGCCTTGCTAGGCATTTGGAACATGCAAAGTCACCTAGGCCTCCTGAGGGCATTTAGAGGATTATGCCATTCAGCACATGCAGAACACACTGCATCCCAATGTTTCATCGCAGAAGGCCGAATTGTGTTCCAAGGGCCTCCTTTGGCTTGTCAGAGAAGAGAGGTATATGTGCTGGGTGATCCGGTGTATAATTGAGAAACCTGGAAAAAGGCAGTATTTTCCCCCATTTGAAAGGTACATAGTGGCGGCCTCAAGGCTGACTGAAAGACAGTGCTGTTACCCGTCTTCTAGTCACTGCTAAGAAGGCCTCAGGGAAGAAAGTGAGTTTTCTCCTATGAATCCAGGTGGTCGCCTGTGCCTTGCTAGGAGTTCACCCCACCGCTTGCCCTAGCTAAAGTGCGAAGTAAACGTGACCCCCAGGCCTCAAGGTAAGCACGAGCGTTTCCTATCAGCAAAGTTTGCTGTGCAGCCATCTCCATGAACCCTGACTCGATAGAGCGCTTTAAATCCTCTACGGCTCTCCGGAGGCCTCAGAGAGACGCGTATGAATTCCCTTCTGAGGGAGAGCCTGGGTGCCGTGAGTCCTTTTTTTGTTTTCCGAGCAACACAGCGCAGAACAGGCTGTTGGGGTCAACCCTTTCTATGCAGAGGGAAAGGCAATGAACTGATCCTCGCTTGCATAGCTTGATTTCTACCGCTGTAAAGCAGCCCCAGGACAACGTTTTTGCCAGTATTACATTCAACGTGGCTCTCCCTCTGTGGAGGCCCTCTGAACTGCACTGAAAGAATCCCTGAGCCTACAGAGCCCCCTGGCAACTCTTACCTGTCATCTCTCTATTGTGACGCAAGGTCCACTGTAGGTCCAGCCTGACAGAAAGAACAGAAAAACCGGTCATCTTGTGAGACTTTTGGACGATCCAAAGTCACCTAGGCCTGACTAAGTCATTAAGCAGGTAATGCTATGCACGGCATGCAAAACTCCCCGCCTGCAACGAAGTGTGATCATAGAAAGGCCCCGTGTGGCCGAAAGTCTCCAGTAGACAGTCAGTGAGTGATGGTAATTGCGCTGTGGGGTCAAGTTGGAAACTGGAGCATGTGAGAGAAGCCCGACTCTCCCCCTTTTAAAAGCAACTTCGATGCAGCTTCCAAGCTGCCTGACACCACACCACCAGGACACTGTTCACTGCACAGATGCCTCTGAGGAGCAGTGAGCTTTTGCCAAAGAAACCGAACGCTTGCGCTTCCTTCCTGGGAGCTCAGCCCAGAGCATACTCTAGCCTAAGTGCCAACTAAATGTGACCTCTAGTCTCGAGGTAAGGTGCACATTTTCCCTTTACCAGAGGCAGGGGTGCACCAGTTTCCAGGAAGGCTTAGTCAATGGACGGCTTTAGCCTTAGTGTGCCTCACAGCGCTCAAGCCTCTCACGGGGGCATTTCTTTCAAAGGAAGTGCACCGTGTACCAGAAGCCTTCTGAGCACAATCAAGGGATACACGGCTCTGGGACCATCCCTCACTATGCAGGTGAAAGGGCCGGCAACTAATCTGTTCTCTATGGCTAGCGTTCCACAGCTTTGAAACAGCCCCAGGAGCACGGTTCTTGGGCCGGCTTTCTTTCCATGCGGGTCTGCCACGTTGAGGACACCTAAGCTGCCCTGAAAGAAACCACCGGGGCTCCAATCCACTTTGGGGTCTCCTGCTCGACGTCTCTCTAAGTGAGGCAGAAAGTAGACTTTAGGTCCAGCCCGAAATAAAGTAGAAATTGACCGTGAGCCTTGCTAGGCATTTGGAACATGCAAAGTCACCTAGGCCTCCTGAGGGCATTTAGAGGATTATGCCATTCAGCACATGCAGAACACACTGCATCCCAAAGTTTCATCGCAGAAGGCCGAATTGTGTTCCAAGGGCCTCCTTTGGCTTGTCAGAGAAGAGAGGTATATGTGCTGGGTGATCCGGTGTATAATTGAGAAACCTGGAAAAAGGCAGTATTTTCCCCCATTTGAAAGGTACATAGTGGCGGCCTCAAGGCTGACTGAAAGACAGTGCTGTTACCCGTCTTCTAGTCACTGCTAAGAAGGCCTCAGGGAAGAAAGTGAGTATTCTCCTATGAATCCAGGTGGTCGCCTGTGCCTTGCTAGGAGTTCACCCCACCGCTTGCCCTAGCTAAAGTGCGAAGTAAACGTGACCCCCAGGCCTCAAGGTAAGCACGAGCGTTTCCTATAAGCAAAGTTTACTGTGCAGCCATCTCCATGAACACTGACTCGATAGAGCGCTTTAAATCCTCTACGGCTCTCCGGAGGCCTCAGAGAGACGCGTATGAATTCCCTTCTGAGGGAGAGCCTGGGTGCCGTGAGTCCCCTTTTTGTTTTCCGAGCAACACAGCGCAGAACAGGCTGTTGGGGTCAACCCTTTCTATGCAGAGGGAAAGGCAATGAACTGATCCTCGCTTGCATAGCTTGATTTCTACCGCTGTAAAGCAGCCCCAGGACAACGTTTTTGCCAGTATTACATTCAACGTGGCTCTCCCTCTGTGGAGGCCCTCTGAACTGCACTGAAAGAATCCCTGAGCCTACAGAGCCCCCTGGCAACTCTTACCTGTCATCTCTCTATTGTGACGCTAGGTCCACTGTAGGTCCAGCCTGACAGAAAGAACAGAAAAACCGGTCAACTTGTGAGACTTTTGGACGATCCAAAGCCACCTAGGCCTGACTAAGTCATTAAGCAGGTAATGCTATGCACGGCATGCAAAAGTCCCCGCCTGCAACGAAGTGTGATCAAAGAAAGGCCCCGTGTGGCCGAAAGTCTCCAGTAGACAGTCAGTGAGTGATGGTAATTGCGCTGTGGGGTCAAGTTGGAAACTGCAGCATGTGAGAGAAGCCCGACTCTCCCCCTTTTAAAAGCAACTTCGATGCAGCTTCCAAGCTGCCTGACACCACACCACCAGGACACTGTTCACTGCACAGATGCCTCTGAGGAGCAGTGAGCTTTTGCCAAAGAAACCGAACGCTTGCGCTTCCTTCCTGGGAGCTCAGCCCAGAGCATACTCTAGCCTAAGTGCCAACTAAATGTGACCTCTAGTCTCGAGGTAAGGTGCACATTTTCCCTTTACCAGAGGCAGGGGTGCACCAGTTTCCAGGAAGGCTTAGTCAATGGACGGCTTTAGCCTTAGTGTGCCTCACAGCGCTCAAGCCTCTCACGGGGGCATTTCTTTCAAAGGAAGTGCACCGTGTACCAGAAGCCTTCTGAGCACAATCAAGGGATACACGGCTCTGGGACCATCCCTCACTATGCAGGTGAAAGGGCCGGCAACTAATCTGTTCTCTATGGCTAGCGTTCCACAGCTTTGAAACAGCCCCAGGAGCACGGTTCTTGGGCCGGCTTTCTTTCCATGCGGGTCTGCCACGTTGAGGACACCTAAGCTGCCCTGAAAGAAACCACCGGGGCTCCAATCCACTTTGGGGTCTCCTGCTCGACGTCTCTCTAAGTGAGGCAGAAAGTAGACTTTAGGTCCAGCCAGAAATAAAGTAGAAATTGACCGTGAGCCTTGCTAGGCATTTGGAACATGCAAAGTCACCTAGGCCTCCTGAGGGCATTTAGAGGATTATGCCATTCAGCACATGCAGAACACACTGCATCCCAAAGTTTCATCGCAGAAGGCCGAATTGTGTTCCAAGGGCCTCCTTTGGCTTGTCAGAGAAGAGAGGTATATGTGCTGGGTGATCCGGTGTATAATTGAGAAGCCTGGAAAAAGGCAGTATTTTCCCCCATTTGAAAGGTACATAGTGGCGGCCTCAAGGCTCACTGAAAGACAGTGCTGTTACCCGTCTTCTAGTCACTGCTAAGAATGCCTCAGGGAAGAAAGTGAGTTTTCTCCTATGAATCCAGGTGGTCGCCTGTGCCTTGCTAGGAGTTCACCCCACCGCTTGCCCTAGCTAAAGTGCGAAGTAAACGTGACCCCCAGGCCTCAAGGTAAGCACGAGCGTTTCCTATCAGCAAAGTTTCTGTGCAGCCATCTCCATGAACCCTGACTCGATAGAGTGCTTTAAATCCTCTACGGCTCTCCGGAGGCCTCAGAGAGACACGTATGAATTCCCTTCTGAGGGAGAGCGTGGGTGCCGTGAGTCCCCTTTTTGTTTTCCGAGCAACACAGCGCAGAACAGGCTGTAGGGTTCAACCCTTTCTATGCAGAGGGAAAGGCAATGAAGTGATCCTCGATTGCATAGCTTGATTTCTACCGCTGTAAAGCAGCCCCAGGACAACGATTTTGCCAGTATTACATTCAACGTGGCTCTCCCTCTGTGGAGGCCCTCTGAACTGCACTGAAAGAATCCCTGAGCCTACAGAGCCCCCTGGCAACTCTTACCTGTCATCTCTCTATTGTGACGCAAGGTCCACTGTAGGTCCAGCCTGACAGAAAGAACAGAAAAACCGGTCAACTTGTGAGACTTTTGGACGATCCAAAGTCACCTAGGCCTGACTAAGTCATTAAGCAGGTAATGCTCTGCACGGCATGCAAAAGTCCCCGCCTGCAACGAAGTGTGATCATAGAAAGGCCCCGTGTGGCCGAAAGTCTCCAGTAGACAGTCAGTGAGTGATGGTAATTGCGCTGTGGGGTCAAGTTGGAAACTGGAGCATGTGAGAGAAGCCCGACTCTCCCCCTTTGGAAAGCAACTTCGATGCAGCTTCCAAGCTGCCTGAACACCACACCACCAGGACACTGTTCACTGCACAGATGCCTCTGAGGAGCAGTGAGCTTTTGCCAAAGAAACCAAACGCTTGCGCTTCCTTCCTGGGAGCTCAGCCCAGAGCATACTGTAGCTAAAGTGCCAACTAAATGGGACCTCTAGTCTCGAGGTAAGGTGCACATTTTCCCTTTACCAGAGGCAGGGGTGCACCAGTTTCCAGGAAGGCTTAGTCAATGGACGGCTTTAGCTTTAGTGTGCCTCACAGCGCTCAAGCCTCTCACGGGGGCATTTCTTTCCAGGGAAGTGCACCGTGTACCAGAAGCCTTCTGAGCACAATCAAGGGATACACGGCTCTGGGACCATCCCTCACTATGCAGGTGAAAGGGCCGGCAACTAATCTGTTCTCTATGGCTAGCGTTCCACAGCTTTGAAACAGCCCCAGGAGCACGGTTCTTGGGCCGGCTTTCTTTCCATGCGGGTCTGCCACGTTGAGGACACCTAAGCTGCCCTGAAAGAAACCACCAGGGCTCCAATCCACTTTGGGGTCTCCTGCTCGACGTCTCTCTAAGTGAGGCAGAAAGTAGACTTTAGGTCCAGCCCGAAATAAAGTAGAAATTGACCGTGAGCCTTGCTAGGCATTTGGAACATGCAAAGTCACCTAGGCCTCCTGAGGGCATTTAGAGGATTATGCCATTCAGCACATGCAGAACACACTGCATCCCAATGTTTCATCGCAGAAGGGCGAATTGTGTTCCAAGGGCCTCCTTTGGCTTGTCAGAGAAGAGAGGTATATGTGCTGGGTGATCCGGTGTATAATTGAGAAGCCTGGAAAAAGGCAGTATTTTCCCCCATTTGAAAGGTACATAGTGGCGGCCTCAAGGCTGACTGAAAGACAGTGCTGTTACCCGTCTTCTAGTCACTGCTAGGAATGCCTCAGGGAAGAAAGGGAGTTTTCTCCTATGAATCCAGGTGGTCGCCTGTGCCTTGCTAGGAGTTCACCCCACCGCTTGCCCTAGCTAAAGTGCGAAGTAAACGTGACCCCCAGGCCTCAAGGTAAGCACGAGCGTTTCCTATCAGCAAAGTTTGCTGTGCAGCCATCTCCATGAACCCTGACTCGATAGAGCGCTTTAAATCCTCTACGGCTCTCCGGAGGCCTCAGAGAGACGCGTATGAATTCCCTTCTGAGGGAGAGCCTGGGTGCCGTGAGTCCTTTTTTTGTTTCCCGAGCAACACAGCGCAGAACAGGCTGTTGGGGTCAACCCTTTCTATGCAGAGGGAAAGGCAATGAACTGATCCTCGCTTGCATAGCTTGATTTCTACCGCTGTAAAGCAGCCCCAGGACAACGTTTTTGCCAGTATTACATTCAACGTGGCTCTCCCTCTGTGGAGGCCCTCTGAACTGCACTGAAAGAATCCCTGAGCCTACAGAGCCCCCTGGCAACTCTTACCTGTCATCTCTCTATTGTGACGCAAGGTCCACTGTAGGTCCAGCCTGACAGAAAGAACAGAAAAACCGGTCAACTTGTGAGACTTTTGGACGATCCAAAGTCACCTAGGCCTGACTAAGTCATTAAGCAGGTAATGCTATGCACGGCATGCAAAACTCCCCGCCTGCAACGAAGTGTGATCATAGAAAGGCCCCGTGTGGCCGAACGTCTCCAGTAGACAGTCAGTGAGTGATGGTAATTGCGCTGTGGGGTCAAGTTGGAAACTGGAGCATGTGAGAGAAGCCCGACTCTCCCCCTTTGGAAACAACTTCGATGCAGCTTCCAAGCTGCCTGAACACCACACCACCAGGACACTGTTCACTGCACAGATGCCTCTGAGGAGCAGTGAGCTTTTGCCAAAGAAACCGAACGCTTGCGCTTCCTTCCTGGGAGCTCAGCCCAGAGCATACTCTAGCCTAAGTGCCAACTAAATGTGACCTCTAGTCTCGAGGTAAGGTGCACATTTTCCCTTTACCAGAGGCAGGGGTGCACCAGTTTCCAGGAAGGCTTAGTCAATGGACGGCTTTAGCTTTAGTGTGCCTCACAGCGCTCAAGCCTCTCACGGGGGCATTTCTTTCCAAGGAAGTGCACCGTGTACCAGAAGCCTTCTGAGCACAATCAAGGGATACACGGCTCTGGGACCATCCCTCACTATGCAGGTGAAAGGGCTGGCAACTAATCTGTTCTCTATGGCTAGCGTTCCACAGCTTTGAAACAGCCCCAGGAGCACGGTTCTTGGGCCGGCTTTCTTTCCATGCGGGTCTGCCACGTTGAGGACACCTAAGCTGCCCTGAAAGAAACCACCGGGGCTCCAATCCACTTTGGGGTCTCCTGCTCGACGTCTCTCTAAGTGAGGCAGAAAGTAGACTTTAGGTCCAGCCAGAAATAAAGTAGAAATTGACCGTGAGCCTTGCTAGGCATTTGGAACATGCAAAGTCACCTAGGCCTCCTGAGGGCATTTAGAGGATTATGCCATTCAGCACATGCAGAACACACTGCATCCCAAAGTTTCATCGCAGAAGGCCGAATTGTGTTCCAAGGGCCTCCTTTGGCTTGTCAGAGAAGAGAGGTATATGTGCTGGGTGATCCGGTGTATAATTGAGAAGCCTGGAAAAAGGCAGTATTTTCCCCCATTTGAAAGGTACATAGTGGCGGCCTCAAGGCTGACTGAAAGACAGTGCTGTTACCCGTCTTCTAGTCACTGCTAAGAAGGCCTCAGGGAAGAAAGTGAGTTTTCTCCTATGAATCCAGGTGGTCGCCTGTGCCTTGCTAGGAGTTCACCCCACCGCTTGCCCTAGCTAAAGTGCGAAGTAAACGTGACCCCCAGGCCTCAAGGTAAGCACGAGCGTTTCCTATCAGCAAAGTTTGCTGTGCAGCCATCTCCATGAACCCTGACTCGATAGAGTGCTTTAAATCCTCTACGGCTCTCCGGAGGCCTCAGAGAGACGCGTATGAATTCCCTTCTGAGGGAGAGCGTGGGTGCCATGAGTCCCCTTTTTGTTTTCCGAGCAACACAGCGCAGAACAGGCTGTTGGGGTCAACCCTTTCTATGCAGAGGGAAGGGCAATGAAGTGATCCTCGCTTGCATAGCTTGATTTCTACCGCTGTAAAGCAGCCCCAGGACAACGTTTTTGCCAGTATTACATTCAACGTGGCTCTCCCTCTGTGGAGGCCCTCTGAACTGCACTGAAAGAATCCCTGAGCCTACAGAGCCCCCTGGCAACTCTTACCTGTCATCTCTCTATTGTGACGCAAGGACCACTGTAGGTCCAGCCTGACAGAAAGAACAGAAAAACCGGTCAACTTGTGAGACTTTGGACGATCCAAAGCCACCTAGGCCTGACTAAGTCATTAAGCAGGTAATGCTATGCACGGCATGCAAAAGTCCCCGCCTGCAACGAAGTGTGATCATAGAAAGGCCCCGTGTGGCCGAAAGTCTCCAGTAGACAGTCAGTGAGTGATGGTAATTGCGCTGTGGGGTCAAGTTGGAAACTGGAGCATGTGAGAGAAGCCCGACTCTCCCCCTTTGGAAAGCAACTTCGATGCAGTTTCCAAGCTGCCTGAACACCACACCACCAGGACACTGTTCACTGCACAGATGCCTCTGAGGAGCAGTGAGCTTTTGCCAAAGAAACCAAACGCTTGCGCTTCCTTCCTGGGAGCTCAGCCCAGAGCATACTGTAGCTAAAGTGCCAACTAAATGAGACCTCTAGTCTCGAGGTAAGGTGCACATTTTCCCTTTACCAGAGGCAGGGGTGCACCAGTTTCCAGGAAGGCTTAGTCAATGGACGGCTTTAGCTTTAGTGTGCCTCACAGCGCTCAAGCCTCTCACGGGGGCATTTCTTTCCAGGGAAGTGCACCGTGTACCAGAAGCCTTCTGAGCACAATCAAGGGATACACGGCTCTGGGACCATCCCTCACTATGCAGGTGAAAGGGCTGGCAACTAATCTGTTCTCTATGGCTAGCGTTCCACAGCTTTGAAAGAGCCCCAGGAGCACGGTTCTTGGGCCGGCTTTCTTTCCATGCGGGTCTGCCACGTTGAGGACACCTAAGCTGCCCTGAAAGAAACCACCAGGGCTCCAATCCACTTTGGGTTCTCCTGCTCGACGTCTCTCTAAGTGAGGCAGAAAGTAGACTTTAGGTCCAGCCAGAAATAAAGTAGAAATTGACCGTGAGCCTTGCTAGGCATTTGGAACATGCAAAGTCACCTAGGCCTCCTGAGGGCATTTAGAGGATTATGCCATTCAGCACATGCAGAACACACTGCATCCCAATGTTTCATCGCAGAAGGCCGAATTGTGTTCCAAGGGCCTCCTTTGGCTTGTCAGAGAAGAGAGGTATATGTGCTGGGTGATCCGGTGTATAATTGAGAAGCCTGGAAAAAGGCAGTATTTTCCCCCATTTGAAAGGTACATAGTGGCGGCCTCAAGGCTGACTGAAAGACAGTGCTGTTACCCGTCTTCTAGTCACTGCTAGGAATGCCTCAGGGAAGAAAGGGAGTTTTCTCCTATGAATCCAGGTGGTCGCCTGTGCCTTGCTAGGAGTTCACCCCACCGCTTGCCCTAGCTAAAGTGCGAAGTAAACGTGACCCCCAGGCCTCAAGGTAAGCACGAGCGTTTCCTATCAGCAAAGTTTCTGTGCAGCCATCTCCATGAACCCTGACTCGATAGAGTGCTTTAAATCCTCTACGGCTCTCCGGAGGCCTCAGAGAGACACGTATGAATTCCCTTCTGAGGGAGAGCGTGGGTGCCGTGAGTCCCCTTTTTGTTTTCCGAGCAACACAGCGCAGAACAGGCTGTAGGGTTCAACCCTTTCTATGCAGAGGGAAAGGCAATGAAGTGATCCTCGCTTGCATAGCTTGATTTCTACCGCTGTAAAGCAGCCCCAGGACAACGTTTTTGCCAGTATTACATTCAACAGGCTCTCCCTCTGTGGAGGCCCTATGAACTGCACTGAAAGAATCCCTGAGCCTACAGAGCCCCCTGGCAACTCTTACCTGTCATCTCTCTATTGTGACGCAAGGTCCACTGTTGGTCCAGCCTGACAGAAAGAACAGAAAAACCGGTCAACTTGTGAGACTTTTGGACGATCCAAAGTCACCTAGGCCTGACTAAGTCATTAAGCAGGTAATGCTCTGCACGGCATGCAAAAGTCCCCCCCTGCAACGAAGTGTGATCATAGAAAGGCCCCGTGTGGCCGAATGTCTCCAGTAGACAGTCAGTGAGTGATGGTAATTGCGCTGTGGGGTCAAGTTGGAAACTGGAGCATGTGAGAGAAGCCCGACTCTCCCCCTTTGGAAAGCAACTTCGATGCAGCTTCCAAGCTGCCTGAACACCACACCACCAGGGCACTGTTCACTGCACAGATGCCTCTGAGGAGCAGTGAGCTTTTGCCAAAGAAACCAAAGGCTTGCGCTTCCTTCCTGGGAGCTCAGCCCAGAGCATACTGTAGCTAAAGTGCCAACTAAATGTGACCTCTAGTCTCGAGGTAAGGTGCACATTTTCCCTTTACCAGAGGCAGGGGTGCACCAGTTTCCAGGAAGGCTTAGTCAATGGACGGCTTTAGCTTTAGTGTGCCTCACAGCGCTCAAGCCTCTCACGGGGGCATTTCTTTCCAGGGAAGTGCACCGTGTACCAGAAGCCTTCTGAGCACAATCAAGGGATACACGGCTCTGGGACCATCCCTCACTATGCAGGTGAAAGGGCCGGCAACTAATCTGTTCTCTATGGCTAGCGTTCCACAGCTTTGAAACAGCCCCAGGAGCACGGTTCTTGGGCCGGCTTTCTTTCCATGCGGGTCTGCCACGTTGAGGACACCTAAGCTGCCCTGAAAGAAACCACCGGGGATCCAATCCACTTTGGGGTCTCCTGCTCGACGTCTCTCTAAGTGAGGCAGAAAGTAGACTTTAGGTCCAGCCCGAAATAAAGTAGAGATTGACCGTGAGCCTTGCTAGGCATTTGGAACATGCAAAGTCACCTAGGCCTCCTGAGGGCATTTAGAGGATTATGCCATTCAGCACATGCAGAACACACTGCATCCCAATGTTTCATCGCAGAAGGGCGAATTGTGTTCCAAGGGCCTCCTTTGGCTTGTCAGAGAAGAGAGGTATATGTGCTGGGTGATCCGGTGTATAATTGAGAAGCCTGGAAAACGGCAGTATTTTCCACCTTTTGAAAGGTAGATAGTGGCGGCCTCAAGGCTGACTGAAAGACAGTGCTGTTACCCGTCTTCTAGTCACTGCTAGGAATGCCTCAGGGAAGAAAGGGAGTTTTCTCCTATGAATCCAGGTGGTCGCCTGTGCCTTGCTAGGAGTTCACCCCACCGCTTGCCCTAGCTAAAGTGCGAAGTAAACGTGACCCCCAGGCCTCAAGGTAAGCACGAGCGTTTCCTATCAGCAAAGTTTGCTGTGCAGCCATCTCCATGAACCCTGACTCGATAGAGTGCTTTAAATCCTCTACGGCTCTCCGGAGGCCTCAGAGAGACGCGTATGAATTCCGTTCTGAGGGAGAGCGTGGGTGCCGTGAGTCCCCTTTTTGTTTTCCGAGCAACACAGCGCAGAACAGGCTGTTGGGGTCAACCCTTTCTATGCAGAGGGAAGGGCAATGAACTGATCCTCGCTTGCATAGCTGGATTTCTACCGCTGTAAAGCAGCCCCAGGACAACGTTTTTGCCAGTATTACATTCAACGTGGCTCTCCCTCTGTGGAGGCCCTCTGAACTGCACTGAAAGAATCCCTGAGCCTACAGTGCCCCCTGGCAACTCTTACCTGTCATCTCTCTATTGTGACGCAAGGACCACTGTAGGTCCAGCCTGACAGAAAGAACAGAAAAACCGGTCAACTTGTGAGACTTTGGACGATCCAAAGCCACCTAGGCCTGACTAAGTCATTAAGCAGGTAATGCTATGCACGGCATGCAAAAGTCCCCGCCTGCAACGAAGTGTGTTCATAGAAAGGCCCCGTGTGGCCGAAAGTCTCCAGTAGACAGTCAGTGAGTGATGGTAATTGCGCTGTGGGGTCAAGTTGGAAACTGTAGCATGTGAGAGAAGCCCGACTCTCCCCCTTTTAAAAGCAACTTCGAAGCAGCTTCCAAGCTGCCTGAACACCACACCACCAGGACACTGTTCACTGCACAGATGCCTCTGAGGAGCAGTGAGCTTTTGCCAAAGAAACCGAACGCTTGCGCTTCCTTCCTGGGAGCTCAGCCCAGAGCGTACTCTAGCCTAAGTGCCAACTAAATGTGACCTCTAGTCTCGAGGTAAGGTGCACATTTTCCCTTTACCAGAGGCAGGGGTGCACCAGTTTCCAGGAAGGCTTAGTCAATGGACGGCTTTAGCTTTAGTGTGCCTCACAGCGCTCAAGCCTCTCACGGGGGCATTTCTTTCCAGGGAAGTGCACCGTGTACCAGAAGCCTTCTGAGCACAATCAAGGGATACACGGCTCTGGGACCATCCCTCACTATGCAGGTGAAAGGGCCGGCAACTAATCTGTTCTCTATGGCTAGCGTTCCACAGCTTTGAAACAGCCCCAGGAGCACGGTTCTTGGGCCGGCTTTCTTTCCATGCGGGTCTGCCACGTTGAGGACACCTAAGCTGCCCTGAAAGAAACCACCAGGGCTCCAATCCACTTTGGGTTCTCCTGCTCGACGTCTCTCTAAGTGAGGCAGAAAGTAGACTTTAGGTCCAGCCCGAAATAAAGTAGAAATTGACCGTGAGCCTTGCTAGGCATTTGGAACATGCAAAGTCACCTAGGCCTCCTGAGGGCCTTTAGAGGATTATGCCATTCAGCACATGCAGAACACACTGCATCCCAATGTTTCATCGCAGAAGGGCGAATTGTGTTCCAAGGGCCTCCTTTGGCTTGTCAGAGAAGAGAGGTATATGTGCTGGGTGATCCGGTGTATAATTGAGAAGCCTGGAAAACGGCAGTATTTTCCCCCTTTTGAAAGGTAGATAGTGGCGGCCTCAAGGCTGACTGAAAGACAGTGCTGTTACCCGTCTTCTAGTCACTGCTAGGAATGCTTCAGGGAAGAAAGGGAGTTTTCTCCTATGAATCCAGGTGGTCGCCTGTGCCTTGCTAGGAGTTCACCCCACCGCTTGCCCTAGCTAAAGTGCGAAGTAAACGTGACCCCAAGGCCTCAAGGTAAGCACGAGCGTTTCCTATCAGCAAAGTTTGCTGTGCAGCCATCTCCATGAACCCTGACTCGATAGAGTGCTTTAAATCCTCTACGGCTCTCCAGAGGCCTCAGAGAGACACGTATGAATTCCCTTCTGAGGGAGAGCGTGGGTGCCGTGAGTCCCCTTTTTGTTTTCCGAGCAACACAGCGCAGAACAGGCTGTTGGGGTCAACCCTTTCTATGCAGAGGGAAAGGCAATGAACAGATCCTCGCTTGCATAGCTTGATTTCTACCGCTGTAAAGCAGCCCCAGGACAACGTTTTTGCCAGGATTACATTCAACGTGGCTCTCCCTCTGTGGAGGCCCTCTGAACTGCACTGAAAGAATCCCTGAGCCTACAGAGCCCCCTGGCAACTCTTACCTGTCATCTCTCTATTGTGACGCAAGGTCCACTGTAGGTCCAGCCTGACAGAAAGAACAGAAAAACCGGTCAACTTGTGAGACTTTTGGACGATCCAAAGTCACCTAGGCCTGACTAAGTCATTAAGCAGGTAATGCTCTGCACGGCATGCAAAAGTCCCCGCCTGCAACGAAGTGTGATCATAGAAAGGCCCCGTGTGGCCGAAAGTCTCCAGTAGACAGTCAGTGAGTGATGGTAATTGCGCTGTGGGGTCAAGTTGGAAACTGGAGCATGTGAGAGAAGCCCGACTCTCCCCCTTTGGAAAGCAACTTCGATGCAGCTTCCAAGCTGCCTGAACACCACACCACCAGGACACTGTTCACTGCACAGATGCCTCTGAGGAGCAGTGAGCTTTTGCCAAAGAAACCAAACGCTTGCGCTTCCTTCCTGGGAGCTCAGCCCAGAGCATACTGTAGCTAAAGTGCCAACTAAATGGGACCTCTAGTCTCGAGGTAAGGTGCACATTTTCCCTTTACCAGAGGCAGGGGTGCACCAGTTTCCAGGAAGGCTTAGTCAATGGACGGCTTTAGCTTTAGTGTGCCTCACAGCGCTCAAGCCTCTCACGGGGGCATTTCTTTCCAGGGAAGTGCACCGTGTACCAGAAGCCTTCTGAGCACAATCAAGGGATACACGGCTCTGGGACCATCCCTCACTATGCAGGTGAAAGGGCCGGCAACTAATCTGTTCTCTATGGCTAGCGTTCCACAGCTTTGAAACAGCCCCAGGAGCACGGTTCTTGGGCCGGCTTTCTTTCCATGCGGGTCTGCCACGTTGAGGACACCTAAGCTGCCCTGAAAGAAACCACCAGGGCTCCAATCCACTTTGGGGTCTCCTGCTCGACGTCTCTCTAAGTGAGGCAGAAAGTAGACTTTAGGTCCAGCCAGAAATAAAGTAGAAATTGACCGTGAGCCTTGCTAGGCATTTGGAACATGCAAAGTCACCTAGGCCTCCTGAGGGCATTTAGAGGATTATGCCATTCAGCACATGCAGAACACACTGCATCCCAATGTTTCATCGCAGAAGGGCGAATTGTGTTCCAAGGGCCTCCTTTGGCTTGTCAGAGAAGAGAGGTATATGTGCTGGGTGATCCGGTGTATAATTGAGAAGCCTGGAAAACGGCAGTATTTTCCCCCTTTTGAAAGGTAGATAGTGGCGGCCTCAAGGCTGACTGAAAGACAGTGCTGTTACCCGTCTTCTAGTCACTGCTAGGAATGCCTCAGGGAAGAAAGTGAGTTTTCTCCTATGAATCCAGGTGGTCGCCTGTGCCTTGCTAGGAGTTCACCCCACCGCTTGCCCTAGCTAAAGTGCGAAGTAAACGTGACCCCCAGGCCTCAAGGTAAGCACGAGCGTTTCCTATCAGCAAAGTTTGCTGTGCAGCCATCTCCATGAACCCTGACTCGATAGAGTGCTTTAAATCCTCTACGGCTCTCCGGAGGCCTCAGAGAGACGCGTATGAATTCCCTTCTGAGGGAGAGCGTGGGTGCCGTGAGTCCCCTTTTTGTTTTCCGAGCAACACAGCGCAGAACAGGCTGTTGGGGTCAACCCTTTCTATGAAGAGGGAAAGGCAATGAACTGATCCTCGCTTGCATAGCTTGATTTCTACCGCTGTAAAGCAGCCCCAGGACAACGTTTTTGCCAGTATTACATTCAACGTGGCTCTCCCTCTGTGGAGGCCCTCTGAAGTGCACTGAAAGAATCCCTGAGCCTACAGAGCCCCCTGGCAACTCTTACCTGTCATCTCTCTATTGTGACGCAAGGTCCACTGTAGGTCCAGCCTGACAGAAAGAACAGAAAAACCGGTCAACTTGTGAGACTTTTGGACGATCCAAAGTCACCTAGGCCTGGCTAAGACATTAAGCAGGTAATGCTATGCACGGCATGCAAAAGTCCCCGCCTGCAACGAAGTGTGATCATAGAAAGGCCCCGTGTGGCCGAACGTCTCCAGTAGTCAGTCAGTGAGTGATGGTAATTGCGCTGTGGGGTCAAGTTGGAAACTGGAGCATGTGACAGAAGCCCGACTCTCCCCCTTTGGAAAGCCACTTCGATGCAGCTTCCAAGCTGCCTGAACACCACACCACCAGGACACTGTTCACTGCACAGATGCCTCTGAGGAGCAGTGAGCTTTTGCCAAAGAAACCAAACGCTTGCGCTTCCTTCCTGGGAGCTCAGCCCAGAGCATACTCTAGCCTAAGTGCCAACTAAATGTGACCTCTAGTCTCGAGGTAAGGTGCACATTTTCCCTTTACCAGAGGCAGGGGTGCACCAGTTTCCAGGAAGGCTTAGTCAATGGACGGCTTTAGCTTTAGTGTGCCTCACAGCGCTCAAGCCTCTCACGGGGGCATTTCTTTCCAAGGAAGTGCACCGTGTACCAGAAGTCTTCTGAGCACAATCAAGGGATACACGGCTCTGGGACCATCCCTCACTATGCAGGTGAAAGGGCCGGCAACTAATCTGTTCTCTATGGCTAGCGTTCCACAGCTTTGAAACAGCCCCAAGAGCACGGTTCTTGGGCCGGCTTTCTTTCCATGCGGGTCTGCCACGTTGAGGACACCTAAGCTGCCCTGAAAGAAACCACCGGGGCTCCAATCCACTTTGGGGTCTCCTGCTCGACGTCTCTCTAAGTGAGGCAGAAAGTAGACTTTAGGTGCAGCCCGAAATAAAGTAGAGATTGACCGTGAGCCTTGCTAGGCATTTGGAACATGCAAAGTCACCTAGGCCTCCTGAGGGCATTTAGAGGATTATGCCAATCAGCACATGCAGAACACACTGCATCCCAAAGTTTCATCGCAGAAGGCCGAATTGTGTTCCAAGGGCCTCCTTTGGCTTGTCAGAGAAGAGAGGTATATGTGCTGGGTGATCCGGTGTATAATTGAGAAGCCTGGAAAAAGGCAGTATTTTCCCCCATTTGAAAGGTATATAGTGGCGGCCTCAAGGCTGACTGAAAGACAGTGCTGTTACCCGTCTTCTAGTCACTGCTAAGAAGGCCTCAGGGAAGAAAGTGAGTTTTCTCCTATGAATCCAGGTGGTCGCCTGTGCCTTGCTAGGAGTTCACCCCACCGCTTGCCCTAGCTAAAGTGCGAAGTAAACGTGACCCCCAGGCCTCAAGGTAAGCACGAGCGTTTCCTATCAGCAAAGTTTGCTGTGCAGCCATCTCCATGAACCCTGACTCGATAGAGCGCTTTAAATCCTCTACGGCTCTCCGGAGGCCTCAGAGAGACGCGTATGAATTCCCTTCTGAGGGAGAGCGTGGGTGCCATGAGTCCCCTTTTTGTTTTCCGAGCAACACAGCGCAGAACAGGCTGTTGGGGTCAACCCTTTCTATGCAGAGGGAAGGGCAATGAACTGATCCTCGCTTGCATAGCTGGATTTCTACCGCTGTAAAGCAGCCCCAGGACAACGTTTCTGCCAGTATTACATTCAACGTGGCTCTCCCTCTGTGGAGGCCCTCTGAAGTGCACTGAAAGAATCCCTGAGCCTACAGAGCACCCTGGCAACTCTTACCTGTCATCTCTCTATTGTGACGCAAGGTCCACTGTAGGTCCAGCCTGACAGAAAGAACAGAAAAACCGGTCAACTTGTGAGACTTTTGGACGATCCAAAGTCACCTAGGCCTGACTAAGTCATTAAGCAGGTAATGCTATGCACGGCATGCAAAAGTCCCCGCCTGCAACGAAGTGTGATCATAGAAAGGCCCCGTGTGGCCGAACGTCTCCAGTAGACAGTCAGTGAGTGATGGTAATTGCGCTGTGGGGTCAAGTTGGAAACTGGAGCATGTGAGAGAAGCCCGACTCTCCCCCTTTGGAAAGCCACTTCGATGCAGCTTCCAAGCTGCCTGAACACCACACCACCAGGACACTGTTCACTGCACAGATGCCTCTGAGGAGCAGTGAGCTTTTGCCAAAGAAACCGAACGCTTGCGCTTCCTTCCTGGGAGCTCAGCCCAGAGCATACTCTAGCCTAAGTGCCAACTAAATGTGACCTCTAGTCTCGAGGTAAGGTGCACATTTTCCCTTTACCAGAGGCAGGGGTGCACCAGTTTCCAGGAAGGCTTAGTCAATGGACGGCTTTAGCCTTAGTGTGCCTCACAGCGCTCAAGCCTCTCACGGGGGCATTTCTTTCAAAGGAAGTGCACCGTGTACCAGAAGCCTTCTGAGCACAATCAAGGGATACACGGCTCTGGGACCATCCCTCACTATGCAGGTGAAAGGGCTGGCAACTAATCTGTTCTCTATGGCTAGCGTTCCACAGCTTTGAAACAGCCCCAGGAGCACGGTTCTTGGGCCGGCTTTCTTTCCATGCGGGTCTGCCACGTTGAGGACACCTAAGCTGCCCTGAAAGAAACCACCGGGGCTCCAATCCACTTTGGGGTCTCCTGCTCGACGTCTCTCTAAGTGAGGCAGAAAGTAGACTTCAGGTCCAGCCAGAAATAAAGTAGAAATTGACCGTGAGCCTTGCTAGGCATTTGGAACATGCAAAGACACCTAGGCCTCCTGAGGGCATTTAGAGGATTATGCCATTCAGCACATGCAGAACACACTGCATCCCAAAGTTTCATCGCAGAAGGCCGAATTGTGTTCCAAGGGCCTCCTTTGGCTTGTCAGAGAAGAGAGGTATATGTGCTGGGTGATGCGGTGTATAACTGAGAAACCTGGAAAAAGGCAGTATTTTCCCCCATTTGAAAGGTACATAGTGGCGGCCTCAAGGCTGACTGAAAGACAGTGCTGTTACCCGTCTTCTAGTCACTGCTAAGAAGGCCTCAGGGAAGAAAGTGAGTTTTCTCCTATGAATCCAGGTGGTCGCCTGTGCCTTGCTAGGAGTTCACCCCACCGCTTGCCCTAGCTAAAGTGCGAAGTAAACGTGACCCCCAGGCCTCAAGGTAAGCACGAGCATTTCCTATCAGCAAAGTTTGCTGTGCAGCCATCTCCATGAACCCTGACTCGATAGAGCGCTTTAAATCCTCTACGGCTCTCCGGAGGCCTCAGAGAGACGCGTATGAATTCCCTTCTGAGGGAGAGCGTGGGTGCCATGAGTCCCCTTTTTGTTTTCCGAGCAACACAGCGCAGAACAGGCTGTTGGGGTCAACCCTTTCTATGCAGAGGGAAGGGCAATGAACTGATCCTCGCTTGCATAGCTGGATTTCTACCGCTGTAAAGCAGCCCCAGGACAACGTTTCTGCCAGTATTACATTCAACGTGGCTCTCCCTCTGTGGAGGCCCTCTGAAGTGCACTGAAAGAATCCCTGAGCCTACAGAGCCCCCTGGCAACTCTTACCTGTCATCTCTCTATTGTGACGCAAGGTCCACTGTGGGTCCAGCCTGACAGAAAGAACAGAAAAACCGGTCAACTTGTGAGACTTTTGGACGATCCAAAGTCACCTAGGCCTGACTAAGTCATTAAGCAGGTAATGCTATGCACGGCATGCAAAAGTCCCCGCCTGCAACGAAGTGTGATCATAGAAAGGCCCCGTGTGGCCGAAAGTCTCCAGTAGACAGTCAGTGAGTGATGGTAATTGCGCTGTGGGGTCAAGTTGGAAACTGGAGCATGTGAGAGAAGCCCGACTCTCCCCCTTTGGAAACAACTTCGATGCAGCTTCCAAGCTGCCTGAACACCACACCACCAGGACACTGTTCACTGCACAGATGCCTCTGAGGAGCAGTGAGCTTTTGCCAAAGAAACCGAATGCTTGCGCTTCCTTCCTGGGAGCTCAGCCCAGAGCATACTCTAGCCTAAGTGCCAACTAAATGTGACCTCTAGTCTCGAGGTAAGGTGCACATTTTCCCTTTACCAGAGGCAGGGGTGCACCAGTTTCCAGGAAGGCTTAGTCAATGGACGTCTTTAGCTTTAGTGTGCCTCACAGCGCTCAAGCCTCTCACGGGGGCATTTCTTTCCAAGGAAGTGCACCGTGTACCAGAAGCCTTCTGAGCACAATCAAGGGATACACGGCTCTGGGACCATCCCTCACTATGCAGGTGAAAGGGCCGGCAACTAATCTGTTCTCTATGGCTAGCGTTCCACAGCTTTGAAACAGCCCCAAGAGCACGGTTCTTGGGCCGGCTTTCTTTCCATGCGGGTCTGCCACGTTGAGGACACCTAAGCTGCCCTGAAAGAAACCACCGGGGCTCCAATCCACTTTGGGGTCTCCTGCTCGACGTCTCTCTAAGTGAGGCAGAAAGTAGACTTTAGGTGCAGCCCGAAATAAAGTAGAGATTGACCCTGAGCCTTGCTAGGCATTTGGAACATGCAAAGTCACCTAGGCCTCCTGAGGGCATTTAGAGGATTATGCCAATCAGCACATGCAGAACACACTGCATCCCAAAGTTTCATCGCAGAAGGCCGAATTGTGTTCCAAGGGCCTCCTTTGGCTTGTCAGAGAAGAGAGGTATATGTGCTGGGTGATCCGGTGTATAATTGAGAAGCCTGGAAAAAGGCAGTATTTTCCCCCATTTGAAAAGTATATAGTGGCGGCCTCAAGGCTGACTGAAAGACAGTGCTGTTACCCGTCTTCTAGTCACTGCTAAGAAGGCCTCAGGGAAGAAAGTGAGTTTTCTCCTATGAATCCAGGTGGTCGCCTGTGCCTTGCTAGGAGTTCACCCCACCGCTTGCCCTAGCTAAAGTGCGAAGTAAACGTGACCCCCAGGCCTCAAGGTAAGCACGAGCGTTTCCTATCAGCAAAGTTTGCTGTGCAGCCATCTCCATGAACCCTGACTCGATAGAGTGCTTTAAATCCTCTACGGCTCTCCGGAGGCCTCAGAGAGACGCGTATGAATTCCCTTCTGAGGGAGAGCGTGGGTGCCATGAGTCCCCTTTTTGTTTTCCGAGCAACACAGCGCAGAACAGGCTGTTGGGGTCAACCCTTTCTATGCAGAGGGAAGGGCAATGAACTGATCCTCGCTTGCATAGCTGGATTTCTACCGCTGTAAAGCAGCCCCAGGACAACGTTTCTGCCAGTATTACATTCAACGTGGCTCTCCCTCTGTGGAGGCCCTCTGAAGTGCACTGAAAGAATCCCTGAGCCTACAGAGCCCCCTGGCAACTCTTACCTGTCATCTCTCTATTGTGACGCAAGGTCCACTGTAGGTCCAGCCTGACAGAAAGAACAGAAAAACCGGTCAACTTGTGAGACTTTTGGACGATCCAAAGTCACCTAGGCCTGACTAAGTCATTAAGCAGGTAATGCTATGCACGGCATGCAAAAGTCCCCGCCTGCAACGAAGTGTGATCATAGAAAGGCCCCGTGTGGCCGAACGTCTCCAGTAGACAGTCAGTGAGTGATGGTAATTGCGCTGTGGGGTCAAGTTGGAAACTGGAGCATGTGAGAGAAGCCCGACTCTCCCCCTTTGGAAAGCCACTTCGATGCAGCTTCCAAGCTGCCTGAACACCACACCACCAGGACACTGTTCACTGCACAGATGCCTCTGAGGAGCAGTGAGCTTTTGCCAAAGAAACCGAACGCTTGCGCTTCCTTCCTGGGAGCTCAGCCCAGAGCATACTCTAGCCTAAGTGCCAACTAAATGTGACCTCTAGTCTCGAGGTAAGGTGCACATTTTCCCTTTACCAGAGGCAGGGGTGCACCAGTTTCCAGGAAGGCTTAGTCAATGGACGGCTTTAGCCTTAGTGTGCCTCACAGCGCTCAAGCCTCTCACGGGGGCATTTCTTTCAAAGGAAGTGCACCGTGTACCAGAAGCCTTCTGAGCACAATCAAGGGATACACGGCTCTGGGACCATCCCTCACTATGCAGGTGAAAGGGCTGGCAACTAATCTGTTCTCTATGGCTAGCGTTCCACAGCTTTGAAACAGCCCCAGGAGCACGGTTCTTGGGCCGGCTTTCTTTCCATGCGGGTCTGCCACGTTGAGGACACCTAAGCTGCCCTGAAAGAAACCACCGGGGCTCCAATCCACTTTGGGGTCTCCTGCTCGACGTCTCTCTAAGTGAGGCAGAAAGTAGACTTCAGGTCCAGCCAGAAATAAAGTAGAAATTGACCGTGAGCCTTGCTAGGCATTTGGAACATGCAAAGACACCTAGGCCTCCTGAGGGCATTTAGAGGATTATGCCATTCAGCACATGCAGAACACACTGCATCCCAAAGTTTCATCGCAGAAGGCCGAATTGTGTTCCAAGGGCCTCCTTTGGCTTGTCAGAGAAGAGAGGTATATGTGCTGGGTGATCCGGTGTATAACTGAGAAACCTGGAAAAAGGCAGTATTTTCCCCCATTTGAAAGGTACATAGTGGCGGCCTCAAGGCTGACTGAAAGACAGTGCTGTTACCCGTCTTCTAGTCACTGCTAAGAAGGCCTCAGGGAAGAAAGTGAGTTTTCTCCTATGAATCCAGGTGGTCGCCTGTGCCTTGCTAGGAGTTCACCCCACCGCTTGCCCTAGCTAAAGTGCGAAGTAAACGTGACCCCCAGGCCTCAAGGTAAGCACGAGCATTTCCTATCAGCAAAGTTTGCTGTGCAGCCATCTCCATGAACCCTGACTCGATAGAGCGCTTTAAATCCTCTACGGCTCTCCGGAGGCCTCAGAGAGACGCGTATGAATTCCCTTCTGAGGGAGAGCGTGGGTGCCATGAGTCCCCTTTTTGTTTTCCGAGCAACACAGCGCAGAACAGGCTGTTGGGGTCAACCCTTTCTATGCAGAGGGAAGGGCAATGAACTGATCCTCGCTTGCATAGCTGGATTTCTACCGCTGTAAAGCAGCCCCAGGACAACGTTTCTGCCAGTATTACATTCAACGTGGCTCTCCCTCTGTGGAGGCCCTCTGAACTGCACTGAAAGAATCCCTGAGCCTACAGAGCCCCCTGGCAACTCTTACCTGTCATCTCTCTATTGTGACGCAAGGTCCACTGTGGGTCCAGCCTGACAGAAAGAACAGAAAAACCGGTCAACTTGTGAGACTTTTGGACGATCCAAAGTCACCTAGGCCTGACTAAGTCATTAAGCAGGTAATGCTATGCACGGCATGCAAAACTCCCCGCCTGCAACGAAGTGTGATCATAGAAAGGCCCCGTGTGGCCGAAAGTCTCCAGTAGACAGTCAGTGAGTGATGGTAATTGCGCTGTGGGGTCAAGTTGGAAACTGGAGCATGTGAGAGAAGCCCGACTCTCCCCCTTTGGAAACAACTTCGATGCAGCTTCCAAGCTGCCTGAACACCACACCACCAGGACACTGTTCACTGCACAGATGCCTCTGAGGAGCAGTGAGCTTTTGCCAAAGAAACCGAATGCTTGCGCTTCCTTCCTGGGAGCTCAGCCCAGAGCATACTCTAGCCTAAGTGCCAACTAAATGTGACCTCTAGTCTCGAGGTAAGGTGCACATTTTCCCTTTACCAGAGGCAGGGGTGCACCAGTTTCCAGGAAGGCTTAGTCAATGGACGGCTTTAGCTTTAGTGTGCCTCACAGCGCTCAAGCCTCTCACGGGGGCATTTCTTTCCAAGGAAGTGCACCGTGTACCAGAAGCCTTCTGAGCACAATCAAGGGATACACGGCTCTGGGACCATCCCTCACTATGCAGGTGAAAGGGCCGGCAACTAATCTGTTCTCTATGGCTAGCGTTCCACAGCTTTGAAACAGCCCCAAGAGCACGGTTCTTGGGCCGGCTTTCTTTCCATGCGGGTCTGCCACGTTGAGGACACCTAAGCTGCCCTGAAAGAAACCACCGGGGCTCCAATCCACTTTGGGGTCTCCTGCTCGACGTCTCTCTAAGTGAGGCAGAAAGTAGACTTTAGGTGCAGCCCGAAATAAAGTAGAGATTGACCCTGAGCCTTGCTAGGCATTTGGAACATGCAAAGTCACCTAGGCCTCCTGAGGGCATTTAGAGGATTATGCCAATCAGCACATGCAGAACACACTGCATCCCAAAGTTTCATCGCAGAAGGCCGAATTGTGTTCCAAGGGCCTCCTTTGGCTTGTCAGAGAAGAGAGGTATATGTGCTGGGTGATCCGGTGTATAATTGAGAAGCCTGGAAAAAGGCAGTATTTTCCCCCATTTGAAAAGTATATAGTGGCGGCCTCAAGGCTGACTGAAAGACAGTGCTGTTGCCCGTCTTCTAGTCACTGCTAAGAAGGCCTCAGGGAAGAAAGTGAGTTTTCTCCTATGAATCCAGGTGGTCGCCTGTGCCTTGCTAGGAGTTCACCCCACCGCTTGCCCTAGCTAAAGTGCGAAGTAAACGTGACCCCCAGGCCTCAAGGTAAGCACGAGCGTTTCCTATCAGCAAAGTTTGCTGTGCAGCCATCTCCATGAACCCTGACTCGATAGAGTGCTTTAAATCCTCTACGGCTCTCCGGAGGCCTCAGAGAGACGCGTATGAATTCCCTTCTGAGGGAGAGCGTGGGTGCCATGAGTCCCCTTTTTGTTTTCCGAGCAACACAGCGCAGAACAGGCTGTTGGGGTCAACCCTTTCTATGCAGAGGGAAGGGCAATGAACTGATCCTCGCTTGCATAGCTGGATTTCTACCGCTGTAAAGCAGCCCCAGGACAACGTTTCTGCCAGTATTACATTCAACGTGGCTCTCCCTCTGTGGAGGCCCTCTGAAGTGCACTGAAAGAATCCCTGAGCCTACAGAGCCCCCTGGCAACTCTTACCTGTCATCTCTCTATTGTGACGCAAGGTCCACTGTAGGTCCAGCCTGACAGAAAGAACAGAAAAACCGGTCAACTTGTGAGACTTTTGGACGATCCAAAGTCACCTAGGCCTGACTAAGTCATTAAGCAGGTAATGCTATGCACGGCATGCAAAAGTCCCCGCCTGCAACGAAGTGTGATCATAGAAAGGCCCCGTGTGGCCGAAAGTCTCCAGTAGACAGTCAGTGAGTGATGGTAATTGCGCTGTGGGGTCAAGTTGGAAACTGGAGCATGTGAGAGAAGCCCGACTCTCCCCCTTTGGAAAGCCACTTCGATGCAGCTTCCAAGCTGCCTGAACACCACACCACCAGGACACTGTTCACTGCACAGATGCCTCTGAGGAGCAGTGAGCTTTTGCCAAAGAAATCGAACGCTTGCGCTTCCTTCCTGGGAGCTCAGCCCAGAGCATACTCTAGCCTAAGTGCCAACTAAATGTGACCTCTAGTCTCGAGGTAAGGTGCACATTTTCCCTTTACCAGAGGCAGGGGTGCACCAGTTTCCAGGAAGGCTTAGTCAATGGACGGCTTTAGCCTTAGTGTGCCTCACAGCGCTCAAGCCTCTCACGGGGGCATTTCTTTCCAAGGAAGTGCACCGTGTACCAGAAGCCTTCTGAGCACAATCAAGGGATACACGGCTCTGGGACCATCCCTCACTATGCAGGTGAAAGGGCTGGCAACTAATCTGTTCTCTATGGCTAGCGTTCCACAGCTTTGAAACAGCCCCAGGAGCACGGTTCTTGGGCCGGCTTTCTTTCCATGCGGGTCTGCCACGTTGAGGACACCTAAGCTGCCCTGAAAGAAACCACCGGGGCTCCAATCCACTTTGGGGTCTCCTGCTCGACGTCTCTCTAAGTGAGGCAGAAAGTAGACTTTAGGTCCAGCCAGAAATAAAGTAGAAATTGACCGTGAGCCTTGCTAGGCATTTGGAACATGCAAAGACACCTAGGCCTTCTGAGGGCATTTAGAGGATTATGCCATTCAGCACATGCAGAACACACTGCATCCCAAAGTTTCATCGCAGAAGGCCGAATTGTGTTCCAAGGGCCTCCTTTGGCTTGTCAGAGAAGAGAGGTATATGTGCTGGGTGATCCGGTGTATAACTGAGAAACCTGGAAAAAGGCAGTATTTTCCCCCATTTGAAAGGTACATAGTGGCGGCCTCAAGGCTGACTGAAAGACAGTGCTGTTACCCGTCTTCTAGTCACTGCTAAGAAGGCCTCAGGGAAGAAAGTGAGTTTTCTCCTATGAATCCAGGTGGTCGCCTGTGCCTTGCTAGGAGTTCACCCCACCGCTTGCCCTAGCTAAAGTGCGAAGTAAACGTGACCCCCAGGCCTCAAGGTAAGCACGAGCATTTCCTATCAGCAAAGTTTGCTGTGCAGCCATCTCCATGAACCCTGACTCGATAGAGCGCTTTAAATCCTCTACGGCTCTCCGGAGGCCTCAGAGAGACGCGTATGAATTCCCTTCTGAGGGAGAGCGTGGGTGCCATGAGTCCCCTTTTTGTTTTCCGAGCAACACAGCGCAGAACAGGCTGTTGGGGTCAACCCTTTCTATGCAGAGGGAAGGGCAATGAACTGATCCTCGCTTGCATAGCTGGATTTCTACCGCTGTAAAGCAGCCCCAGGACAACGTTTCTGCCAGTATTACATTCAACGTGGCTCTCCCTCTGTGGAGGCCCTCTGAAGTGCACTGAAAGAATCCCTGAGCCTACAGAGCCCCCTGGCAACTCTTACCTGTCATCTCTCTATTGTGACGCAAGGTCCACTGTAGGTCCAGCCTGACAGAAAGAACAGAAAAACCGGTCAACTTGTGAGACTTTTGGACGATCCAAAGTCACCTAGGCCTGACTAAGTCATTAAGCAGGTAATGCTATGCACGGCATGCAAAAGTCCCCGCCTGCAACGAAGTGTGATCATAGAAAGGCCCCGTGTGGCCGAAAGTCTCCAGTAGACAGTCAGTGAGTGATGGTAATTGCGCTGTGGGGTCAAGTTGGAAACTGGAGCATGTGAGAGAAGCCCGACTCTCCCCCTTTGGAAACAACTTCGATGCAGCTTCCAAGCTGCCTGAACACCACACCACCAGGACACTGTTCACTGCACAGATGCCTCTGAGGAGCAGTGAGCTTTTGCCAAAGAAACCGAATGCTTGCGCTTCCTTCCTGGGAGCTCAGCCCAGAGCATACTCTAGCCTAAGTGCCAACTAAATGTGACCTCTAGTCTCGAGGTAAGGTGCACATTTTCCCTTTACCAGAGGCAGGGGTGCACCAGTTTCCAGGAAGGCTTAGTCAATGGACGGCTTTAGCTTTAGTGTGCCTCACAGCGCTCAAGCCTCTCACGGGGGCATTTCTTTCAAAGGAAGTGCACCGTGTACCAGAAGCCTTCTGAGCACAATCAAGGGATACACGGCTCTGGGACCATCCCTCACTATGCAGGTGAAAGGGCTGGCAACTAATCTGTTCTCTATGGCTAGCGTTCCACAGCTTTGAAACAGCCCCAGGAGCATGGTTCTTGGGCCGGCTTTCTTTCCATGCGGGTCTGCCACGTTGAGGACACCTAAGCTGCCCTGAAAGAAACCACCGGGGATCCAATCCACTTTGGGGTCTCCTGCTCGACGTCTCTCTAAGTGAGGCAGAAAGTAGACTTTAGGTCCAGCCAGAAATAAAGTAGAAATTGACCGTGAGCCTTGCTAGGCATTTGGAACATGCAAAGTCACCTAGGCCTCCTGAGGGCATTTAGAGGATTATGCCATTCAGCACATGCAGAACACACTGCATCCCAAAGTTTCATCGCAGAAGGCCGAATTGTGTTCCAAGGGCCTCCTTTGGCTTGTCAGAGAAGAGAGGTATATGTGCTGGGTGATCCGGTGTATAACTGAGAAACCTGGAAAAAGGCAGTATTTTCCCCCATTTGAAAGGTACATAGTGGCGGCCTCAAGGCTGACTGAAAGACAGTGCTGTTACCCGTCTTCTAGTCACTGCTAAGAAGGCCTCAGGGAAGAAAGTGAGTATTCTCCTATGAATCCAGGTGGTCGCCTGTGCCTTGCTAGGAGATCACCCCACCGCTTGCCCTAGCTAAAGTGCGAAGTAAACGTGACCCCAAGGCCTCAAGTTAAGCACGAGCGTTTCCTATCAGCAAAGTTTGCTGTGCAGCCATCTCCATGAACCCTGACTCGATAGAGCGCTTTAAATCCTCTACGGCTCTCCGGAGGCCTCAGAGAGACGCGTATGAATTCCCTTCTGAGGGAGAGCCTGGGTGCCGTGAGTCCTTTTTTTGTTTTCCGAGCAACACAGCGCAGAACAGGCTGTTGGGGTCAACCCTTTCTATGCAGAGGGAAAGGCAATGAACTGATCCTCGCTTGCATAGCTTGATTTCTACCGCTGTAAAGCAGCCCCAGGACAACGTTTTTGCCAGTATTACATTCAACGTGGCTCTCCCTCTGTGGAGGCCCTCTGAACTGCACTGAAAGAATCCCTGAGCCTACAGTGCCCCCTGGCAACTCTTACCTGTCATCTCTCTATTGTGACGGAAGGACCACTGTAGGTCCAGCCTGACAGAAAGAACAGAAAAACCGGTCAACTTGTGAGACTTTGGACGATCCAAAGCCACCTAGGCCTGACTAAGTCATTAAGCAGGTAATGCTATGCACGGCATGCAAAAGTCCCCGCCTGCAACGAAGTGTGATCATAGAAAGGCCCCGTGTGGCCGAAAGTCTCCAGTAGACAGTCAGTGAGTGATGGTAATTGCGCTGTGGGGTCAAGTTGGAAACTGGAGCATGTGAGAGAAGCCCGACTCTCCCCCTTTGGAAAGCAACTTCGATGCAGCTTCCAAGCTGCCTGAACACCACACCACCAGGACACTGTTCACTGCACAGATGCCTCTGAGGAGCAGTGAGCTTTTGCCAAAGAAACCAAACGCTTGCGCTTCCTTCCTGGGAGCTCAGCCCAGAGCATACTGTAGCTAAAGTGCCAACTAAATGTGACCTCTAGTCTCGAGGTAAGGTGCACATTTTCCCTTTACCAGAGGCAGGGGTGCACCAGTTTCCAGGAAGGCTTAGTCAATGGACGGCTTTAGCTTTAGTGTGCCTCACAGCGCTCAAGCCTCTCACGGGGGCATTTCTTTCCAAGGAAGTGCACAGTGTACCAGAAGCCTTCTGAGCACAATCAAGGGATACACGGCTCTGGGACCATCCCTCACTATGCAGGTGAAAGGGCCGGCAACTAATCTGTTCTCTATGGCTAGCGTTCCACAGCTTTGAAACAGCCCCAGGAGCACGGTTCTTGGGTCGGCTTTCTTTCCATGCGGGTCTGCCACGTTGAGGACACCTAAGCTGCCCTGAAAGAAACCACCGGGGCTCCAATCCACTTTGGGGTCTCCTGCTCGACGTCTCTCTAAGTGAGGCAGAAAGTAGACTTTAGGTCCAGCCAGAAATAAAGTAGAAATTGACCGTGAGCCTTGCTAGGCATTTGGAACATGCAAAGTCACCTAGGCCTCCTGAGGGCATTTAGAGGATTATGCCATTCAGCACATGCAGAACACACTGCATCCCAATGTTTCATCGCAGAAGGCCGAATTGTGTTCCAAGGGCCTCCTTTGGCTTGTCAGAGAAGAGAGGTATATGTGCTGGGTGATCCGGTGTATAATTGAGAAGCCTGGAAAAAGACAGTATTTTCCCCCATTTGAAAGGTACATAGTGGCGGCCTCAAGGCTGACTGAAAGACAGTGCTGTTACCCGTCTTCTAGTCACTGCTAAGAAGGCCTCAGGGAAGAAAGTGAGTTTTCTCCTATGAATCCAGGTGGTCGCCTGTGCCTTGCTAGGAGTTCACCCCACCGCTTGCCCTAGCTAAAGTGCGAAGTAAACGTGACCCCCAGGCCTCAAGGTAAGCACGAGCGTTTCCTATCAGCAAAGTTTGCTGTGCAGCCATCTCCATGAACCCTGACTCGATAGAGTGCTTTAAATCCTCTACGGCTCTCCGGAGGCCTCAGAGAGACGCGTATGAATTCCCTTCTGAGGGAGAGCGTGGGTGCCGTGAGTCCCCTTTTTGTTTTCCGAGCAACACAGCGCAGAACAGGCTGTTGGGGTCAACCCTTTCTATGCAGAGGGAAGGGCAATGAACTGATCCTCGCTTGCATAGCTTGATTTCTACCGCTGTAAAGCAGCCCCAGGACAACGTTTTTGCCAGTATTACATTCAACGTGGCTCTCCCTCTGTGGAGGCCCTCTGAACTGCACTGAAAGAATCCCTGAGCCTACAGTGCCCCCTGGCAACTCTTACCTGTCATCTCTCTATTGTGACGCAAGGACCACTGTAGGTCCAGCCTGACAGAAAGAACAGAAAAACCGGTCAACTTGTGAGACTTTGGACGATCCAAAGCCACCTAGGCCTGACTAAGTCATTAAGCAGGTAATGCTATGCACGGCATGCAAAAGTCCCCGCCTGCAACGAAGTGTGATCATAGAAAGGCCCCGTGTGGCCGAAAGTCTCCAGTAGACAGTCAGGGAGTGATGGTAATTGCGCTGTGGGGTCAAGTTGGAAACTGGAGCATGTGAGAGAAGCCCGACTCTCCCCCTTTGGAAAGCAACTTCGATGCAGCTTCCAAGCTGCCTGAACACCACACCACCAGGACACTGTTCACTGCACAGATGCCTCTGAGGAGCAGTGAGCTTTTGCCAAAGAAACCAAACGCTTGCGCTTCCTTCCTGGGAGCTCAGCCCAGAGCATACTGTAGCTAAAGTGCCAACTAAATGTGACCTCTAGTCTCGAGGTAAGGTGCACATTTTCCCTTTACCAGAGGCAGGGGTGCACCAGTTTCCAGGAAGGCTTAGTCAATGGACGGCTTTAGCTTTAGTGTGCCTCACAGCGCTCAAGCCTCTCACGGGGGCATTTCTTTTCAAGGAAGTGCACCGTGTACCAGAAGCCTTCTGAGCACAATCAAGGGATACACGGCTCTGGGACCATCCCTCACTATGCAGGTGAAAGGGCCGGCAACTAATCTGTGCTCTATGGCAAGCGTTCCACAGCTTTGAAACAGCCCCAGGAGCACGGTTCTTGGGTCGGCTTTCTTTCCATGCGGGTCTGCCACGTTGAGGACACCTAAGCTGCCCTGAAAGAAACCACCGGGGCTCCAATCCACTTTGGGGTCTCCTGCTCGACGTCTCTCTAAGTGAGGCAGAAAGTAGACTTTAGGTCCAGCCCGAAATAAAGTAGAGATTGACCGTGAGCCTTGCTAGGCATTTGGAACATGCAAAGTCACCTCGGCCTCCTGAGGGCATTTAGAGGATTATGCCATTCAGCACATGCAGAACACACTGCATCCCAAAGTTTCATCGCAGAAGGCCGAATTGTGTTCCAAGGGCCTCCTTTGGCTTGTCAGAGAAGAGAGGTATATGTGCTGGGTGATCCGGTGTATAATTGAGAAGCCTGGAAAAAGGCAGTATTTTCCCCCATTTGAAAGGTACATAGTGGCGGCCACAAGGCTGACTGAAAGACAGTGCTGTTACCCGTTTTCTAGTCACTGCTAAGAATGCCTAAGGGAAGAAAGTGAGTTTTCTCCTATGAATCCAGGTGGTCGCCTGTGCCTTGCTAGGAGTTCACCCCACCGCTTGCCCTAGCTAAAGTGCGAAGTAAACGTGACCCCCAGGCCTCAAGGTAAGCACGAGCGTTTCCTATCAGCAAAGTTTGCTGTGCAGCCATCTCCATGAACCCTGACTCGATAGAGTGCTTTAAATCCTCTACGGCTCTCCGGAGGCCTCAGAGAGACGCGTATGAATTCCCTTCTGAGGGAGAGCGTGGGTGCCGTGAGTCCCCTTTTTGTTTTCCGAGCAACACAGCGCAGAACAGGCTGTTGGGGTCAACCCTTTCTATGCAGAGGGAAAGGCAATGAACTGATCCTCGCTTGCATAGCTTGATTTCTACCGCTGTAAAGCAGCCCCAGGACAACGTTTTTGCCAGTATTACATTCAACGTGGCTCTCCCTCTGTGGAGGCCCTCTGAACTGCACTGAAAGAATCCCTGAGCCTACAGAGCCCCCTGGCAACTCTTACCTGTCATCTCTCTATTGTGACGCAAGGTCCACTGTAGGTCCAGCCTGACAGAAAGAACAGAAAAACCGGTCAACTTGTGAGACTTTGGACGATCCAAAGCCACCTAGGCCTGACTAAGTCATTAAGCAGGTAATGCTATGCACGGCATGCAAAAGTCCCCGCCTGCAAAGAAGTGTGATCATAGAAAGGCCCCGTGTGGCCGAAAGTCTCCAGTAGACAGTCAGTGAGTGATGGTAATTGCGCTGTGGGGTCAAGTTGGAAACTGGAGCATGTGAGAGAAGCCCGACTCTCCCCCTTTGGAAAGCCACTTCGATGCAGCTTCCAAGCTGCCTGAACACCACACCACCAGGACACTGTTCACTGCACAGATGCCTTTGAGTAGCAGTGAGCTTTTGCCATAGAAACCGAACGCTTGCGCTTCCTTCCTGGGAGCTCAGCCCAGAGCATACTGTAGCTAAAGTGCCAACTAAATGTGACCTCTAGTCTCGAGGTAAGGTGCACATTTTCCCTTTACCAGAGGCAGGGGTGCACCAGTTTCCAGGAAGGCTTAGTCAATGGACGGCTTTAGCTTTAGTGTGCCTCACAGCGCTCAAGCCTCTCACGGGGGCATTTCTTTCCAGGGAAGTGCACCGTGTACCAGAAGCCTTCTAAGCACAATCAAGGGATACACGGCTCTGGGACCATCCCTCACTATGCAGGTGAAAGGGCCGGCAACTAATCTGTTCTCTATGGCTAGCGTTCCACAGCTTTGAAAGAGCCCCAGGAGCACGGTTCTTGGGCCGGCTTTCTTTCCATGCGGGTCTGCCACGTTGAGGACACCTAAGCTGCCCTGAAAGAAACCACCGGGGCTCCAATCCACTTTGGGGTCTCCTGCTCGACGTCTCTCTAAGTGAGGCAGAAAGTAGACTTTAGGTCCAGCCCGAAATAAAGTAGAGATTGACCCTGAGCCTTGCTAGGCATTTGGAACATGCAAAGTCACCTAGGCCTCCTGAGGGCATTTAGAGGATTATGCCATTCAGCACATGCAGAACACACTGCATCCCAAAGTTTCATCGCAGAAGGCCGAATTGTGTTCCAAGGGCCTCCTTTGGCTTGTCAGAGAAGAGAGGTATATGTGCTGGGTGATCCGGTGTATAATTGAGAAGCCTGGAAAAAGGCAGTATTTTCCCCCATTTGAAAGGTACATAGTGGCGGCCTCAAGGCTGACTGAAAGACAGTGCTGTTACCCGTCTTCTAGTCACTGCTAGGAATGCCTCAGGGAAGAAAGTGAGTTTTCTCCTACGAAACCAGGCGGTCGCCAGTGCCTTGCTAGGAGCTCATCCCACGTCTTAACCTAGCTAAAGTGCGCAGTAAACGTGACCCCAGGCCTCAAGGTAAGCACGAGCGTTTCCTATCAGCAAAGTTTGCTGTGCAGCCATCTCCATGAACCCTGACTCGATAGAGTGCTTTAACTCCTCTACGGCTCTCCAGAGGCCTCAGAGTGTCGCGTATGAATTCCCTTCTGAGGGAGCGGGTGGGTGCCGTGAGTCTCCTTTTTGTTTTCCGAGCAACACAGCGCAGAACCGGCTGTTGGGGTCAACGCTTTCTATGCAGAGGGAAGGGCAATGAACGGATCCTCGCTTGCATAGCTTGATTTCTACCGCTGTAAAGCAGCCCCAGGACAACGTTTTTGCCAGTATTACATTCCACGTGGCTCTCCCTCTGCGGAGGCCCTCTGAACTGCACTGAGAGAATCCCTGAACCTACAGAGCCCCCTGGCAACTCTTACCTGTCATCTCTCTATTGTAAGGCAATGTACACTGTAGGTCCAGCCTGACAGAAAGAACAGAGAAACCCGTCAACTTGTGAGACATTTGGACGATCCAAAGTCACCTAGGCCTGACTAAGTCATTAAGCAGGTAATGCTATTCACGGCATGCAAAAGTCCCCGCCTGCAACGAAGTGTGATCATAGAAAGGCCCCGTGTGGCCGAAAGTCTCCAGTAGACAGTCAGTGAGTGATGGTAATTGCGCTGTGGGGTCAAGTTGGAAACTGGAGCATGTGAGAGAAGCCCGACTCTCCCCCTTTGGATAGCAACTTCGATGCAGCTTCCAAGCTGCCTGAACACCACACCACCAGGACACTGTTCACTCACAGATGCCTCTGAGGAGCAGTGAGCTTTTGCCAAAGAAACCGAACGCTTGCGCTTCCTTCCTGGGAGCTCAGCCCAGAGCATACTGTAGCTAAAGTGCCAACTAAATGTGACCTCTAGTCTCGAGGTAAGGTGCACAATTTCCCTTTACCAGAGGCAGGGGTTCACCAGTTTCCAGGAAGGCTTAGTCAATGGACGGCTTTAGCTTTAGTGTGCCTCACAGCGCTCAAGCCTCTCACGGGGGCATTTCTTTCCAGGGAAGTGCACCGTGTACCAGAAGCCTTCTGAGCACAATCAAGGTATACACGGCTCTGGGACCATCCCTCACTATGCAGGTGAAAGGGCCGGCAACTAATCTGTTCTCTATGGCTAGCGTTCCACAGCTTTGAAAGAGCCCCAGGAGCACGGTTCTTGGGCCGGCTTTCTTTCCATGCGGGTCTGCCACGTTGAGGACACCTAAGCTGCCCTGAAAGAAACCACCGGGGCTCCAATCCACTTTGGGGTCTCCTGCTCGACGTCTCTCTAAGTGAGGCAGAAAGTAGACTTTAGGTCCAGCCCGAAATAAAGTAGAGATTGACCCTGAGCCTTGCTAGGCATTTGGAACATGCAAAGTCACCTAGGCCTCCTGAGGGCATTTAGAGGATTATGCCATTCAGCACATGCAGAACACACTGCATCCCAATGTTTCATCGCAGAAGGCCGAATTGTGTTCCAAGGGCCTCCTTTGGCTTGTCAGAGAAGAGAGGAATATGTGCTGGGTGATCCGGTGTAGAATTGAGAAGCCTGGAAAAAGGCAGTATTTTCCCCCATTTGAAAGGTACATAGTGGCGGCCTCAAGGCTGACTGAAAGACAGTGCTGTTACCGGTCTTCTAGTCACTGCTAAGAATGCCTCAGGGAAGAAAGTGAGTTTTCTCCTATGAATCCAGGTGGTCGCCTGTGCCTTGCTAGGAGTTCACCCCACCGCTTGCCCTAGCTAAAGTGCGAAGTAAACGTGACCCCCAGGCCTCAAGGTAAGCACGAGCGTTTCCTATCAGCAAAGTTTGCTGTGCAGCCATCTCCATGAACCCTGACTCGATAGAGCGCTTTAAATCCTCTACGGCTCTCCGGAGGCCTCAGAGAGACGCGTATGAATTCCCTTCTGAGGGAGAGCCTGGGTGCCGTGAGTCCCCTTTTTGTTTTCTGAGCAACACAGCGCAGAACAGGCTGTTTGGGTCAACCTTTTCTATGCAGAGGGAAGGGCAATGAACTGATCCTCGCTTGCATAGCTTGATTTCTACCGCTGTAAAGCAGCCCCAGGACAACATTTTTGCCAGTATTACATTCAATGTGGCTCTCCCTCTGTGGAGGCCCTCTGAACTGCACTGAAAGAATCCCTGAGCCTACAGTGCCCTTTGGCAACTCTTACCTGTCATCTCTCTATTGTGACGCAAGGTCCACTGTGGGTCCAGCCTGACAGAAAGAACAGAAAAACCGGTCAACTTGTGAGACTTTTGGACGATCCAAAGGCACCTAGGCCTGACTAAGTCATTAAGCAGGTAATGCTATGCACGGCATGCAAAAGTCCCCGCCTGCAACGAAGTGTGATCATAGAAAGGCCCCGTGTGGCCGAAAGTCTTCAGTAGACAGTCAGTGAGTGATGGTAATTGCGCTGTTGGGTCAAGTTGGAAACTGGAGCATGTGAGAGAAGCCCGACTCTCCCCCTTTGGAAAGCAACTTCGATGCAGCTTCCAAGCTGCCTGAACACCACAACACCAGGACACTGTTCACTGCACAGATGCCTCTGAGGAGCAGTGAGCTTTTGCCAAAGAAACCAAACGCTTGCGCTTCCTTCCTGGGAGCTCAGCCCAGAGCATACTGTAGCTAAAGTGCCAACTAAATGTGACCTCTAGTCTCGAGGTAAGGTGCACATTTTCCCTTTACCAGAGGCAGGGGTGCACCAGTTTCCAGGAAGGCTTAGTCAATGGACGGCTTTAGCTTTAGTGTGCCTCACAGCGCTCAAGCCTCTCACGGGGGCATTTCTTTTCAAGGAAGTGCACCGTGTACCAGAAGCCTTCTGAGCACAATCAAGGGATACACGGCTCTGGGACCATCCCTCACTATGCAGGTGAAAGGGCCGGCAACTAATCTGTGCTCTATGGCAAGCGTTCCACAGCTTTGAAACAGCCCCAGGAGCACGGTTCTTGGGTCGGCTTTCTTTCCATGCGGGTCTGCCACGTTGAGGACACCTAAGCTGCCCTGAAAGAAACCACCGTGGCTCCAATCCACTTTGGGGTCTCCTGCTCGACGTCTCTCTAAGTGAGGCAGAAAGTAGACTTTAGGTCCAGCCCGAAATAAAGTAGAGATTGACCCTGAGCCTTGCTAGGCATTTGGAACATGCAAAGTCACCTAGGCCTCCTGAGGGCATTTAGAGGATTATGCCATTCAGCACATGCAGAACACACTGCATCCCAAAGTTTCATCGCAGAAGGCCGAATTGTGTTCCAAGGGCCTCCTTTGGCTTGTCAGAGAAGAGAGGTATATGTGCTGGGTGATCCGGTGTATAATTGAGAAGCCTGGAAAAAGGCAGTATTTTCCCCCATTTGAAAGGTACATAGTGGCGGCCACAAGGCTGACTGAAGACAGTGCTGTTACCCGTTTTCTAGTCACTGCTAAGAATGCCTAAGGGAAGAAAGTGAGTTTTCTCCTATGAATCCAGGTGGTCGCCTGTGCCTTGCTAGGAGTTCACCCCACCGCTTGCCCTAGCTAAAGTGCGAAGTAAACGTGACCCCCAGGCCTCAAGGTAAGCACGAGCGTTTCCTATCAGCAAAGTTTGCTGTGCAGCCATCTCCATGAACCCTGACTCGATAGAGTGCTTTAAATCCTCTACGGCTCTCCGGAGGCCTCAGAGAGACGCGTATGAATTCCCTTCTGAGGGAGAGCGTGGGTGCCGTGAGTCCCCTTTTTGTTTTCCGAGCAACACAGCGCAGAACAGGCTGTTGGGGTCAACCCTTTCTATGCAGAGGGAAAGGCAATGAACTGATCCTCGCTTGCATAGCTTGATTTCTACCGCTGTAAAGCAGCCCCAGGACAACGTTTTTGCCAGTATTACATTCAACGTGGCTCTCCCTCTGTGGAGGCCCTCTGAACTGCACTGAAAGAATCCCTGAGCCTACAGAGCCCCCTGGCAACTCTTACCTGTCATCTCTCTATTGTGACGCAAGGTCCACTGTAGGTCCAGCCTGACAGAAAGAACAGAAAAACCGGTCAACTTGTGAGACTTTTGGACGATCCAAAGTCTCCTAGGCCTGACTAAGTCATTAAGCAGGTAATGCTATGCACGGCATGCAAAAGTCCCCGCCTGCAACGAAGTGTGATCATAGAAAGGCCCCGTGGGGCCGAAAGTCTCCAGTAGACAGTCAGTGAGTGATGGTAATTGCGCTGTGGGGTCAAGTTGGAAACTGCAGCATGTGAGAGAAGCCCGACTCTCCCCCTTTGGAAAGCAACTTCGATGCAGCTTCCAAGCTGCCTGAACACCACACCACCAGGACACTGTTCACTGCACAGATGCCTCTGAGGAGCAGTGAGCTTTTGCCAAAGAAACCAAAAGCTTGCGCTTCCTTCCTGGGAGCTCAGCCCAGAGCATACTCTAGCCTAAGTGCCAACTAAATGTGACCTCTAGTCTCGAGGTAAGGTGCACATTTTCCCTTTACCAGAGGCAGGGGTGCACCAGTTTCCAGGAAGGCTTAGTCAATGGACGGCTTTAGCTTTAGTGTGCCTCACAGCGCTCAAACCTCTCACGGGGGCATTTCTTTCAAAGGAAGTGCACCGTGTACCAGAAGCCTTCTGAGCACAATCAAGGGATACACGGCTCTGGGACCATCCCTCACTATGCAGGTGAAAGGGCCGGCAACTAATCTGTTCTCTATGGCTAGCGTTATACAGCTTTGAAACTGCCCCAGGAGCACGGTTCTTGGGCCGGCTTTCTTTCCATGCGGGTCTGCCACGTTGAGGACACCTAAGCTGCCCTGAAAGAAACCACCGGGGCTCCAATCCACTTTGGGGTCTCCTGCTCGACGTCTCTCTAAGTGAGGCAGAAAGTAGACTTTAGGTCCAGCCCGAAATAAAGTAGAAATTGACCGTGAGCCTTGCTAGGCATTTGGAACATGCAAAGTCACCTAGGCCTCCTGAGGGCATTTAGAGGATTATGCCATTCAGCACATGCAGAACACACTGCATCCCAAAGTTTCATCGCAGAAGGCCGAATTGTGTTCCAAGGGCCTCCTTTGGCTTGTCAGAGAAGAGAGGTATATGTGCTGGGTGATCCGGTGTATAATTGAGAAACCTGGAATAAGGCAGTATTTTCCACCATTTGAAAGGTACATAGTGGCGGCCTCAAGGCTGACTGAAAGACAGTGCTGTTACCCGTCTTCTAGTCACTGCTAAGAAGGCCTCAGGGAAGAAAGTGAGTTTTCTCCTATGAATCCAGGTGGTCGCCTGTGCCTTGCTAGGAGTTCACCCCACCGCTTGCCCTAGCTAAAGTGCGAAGTAAACGTGACCCCCAGGCCTCAAGGTAAGCACGAGCGTTTCCTATCAGCAAAGTTTGCTGTGCAGCCATCTCCATGAACCCTGACTCGATAGAGTGCTTTAAATCCTCTACGGCTCTCCGGAGGCCTCAGAGAGACGCGTATGAATTCCCTTCTGAGGGAGAGCGTGGGTGCCGTGAGTCCCCTTTTTGTTTTCCGAGCAACACAGCGCAGAACAGGCTGTTGGGGTCAACCCTTTCTATGCAGAGGGAAGGGCAATGAACTGATCCTCGCTTGCATAGCTTGATTTCTACCGCTGTAAAGCAGCCCCAGGACAACGTTTTTGCCAGTATTACATTCAACGTGGCTCTCCCTCTGTGGAGGCCCTCTGAACTGCACTGAAGAATCCCTGAGCCTACAGTGCCCCCTGGCAACTCTTACCTGTCATCTCTCTATTGTGACGCAAGGACCACTGTAGGTCCAGCCTGACAGAAAGAACAGAAAAACCGGTCAACTTGTGAGACTTTGGACGATCCAAAGCCACCTAGGCCTGACTAAGTCATTAAGCTGGTAATGCTATGCACGGCATGCAAAAGTCCCCGCCTGCAACGAAGTGTGATCATAGAAAGGCCCCGTGTGGCCGAAAGTCTCCAGTAGACAGTCAGTGAGTGATGGTAATTGCGCTGTGGGGTCAAGTTGGAAACTGGAGCATGTGAGAGAAGCCCGACTCTCCCCCTTTGGAAAGCCACTTCGATGCAGCTTCCAAGCTGCCTGAACACCACACCACCAGGACACTGTTCACTGCACAGATGCCTTTGAGTAGCAGTGAGCTTTTGCCATAGAAACCGAACGCTTGCGCTTCCTTCCTGGGAGCTCAGCCCAGAGCATACTGTAGCTAAAGTGCCAACTAAATGTGACCTCTAGTCTCGAGGTAAGGTGCACATTTTCCCTTTACCAGAGGCAGGGGTGCACCAGTTTCCAGGAAGGCTTAGTCAATGGACGGCTTTAGCTTTAGTGTGCCTCACAGCGCTCAAGCCTCTCACGGGGGCATTTCTTTCCAGGGAAGTGCACCGTGTACCAGAAGCCTTCTGAGCACAATCAAGGGATACACGGCTCTGGGACCATCCCTCACTATGCAGGTGAAAGGGCCGGCAACTAATCTGTTCTCTATGGCTAGCGTTCCACAGCTTTGAAACAGACCCAGGAGCACGGTTCTTGGGCCGGCTTTCTTTCCATGCGGGTCTGCCACGTTGAGGACACCTAAGCTGCCCTGAAAGAAACCAACGGGGCTCCAATCCACTTTGGGGTCTCCTGCTCGACGTTTCTCTAAGTGAGGCAGAAAGTAGACTTTAGGTCCAGCCCGAAATAAAGTAGAGATTGACCCTGAGCCTTGCTAGGCATTTGGAACATGCAAAGTCACCTAGGCCTCCTGAGGGCATTTAGAGGATTATGCCATTCAGCACATGCAGAACACACTGCATCCCAAAGTTTCATCGCAGAAGGCCGAATTGTGTTCCAAGGGCCTCCTTTGGCTTGTCAGAGAAGAGAGGTATATGTGCTGGGTGATCCGGTGTATAATTGAGAACCCTGGAAAAAGGCAGTATTTTCCCCCATTTCAAAGGTACATAGTGGCGGCCTCAAGGCTGACTGAAAGACAGTGCTGTTACCCGTCTTCTAGTCACTGCTAGGAATGCCTCAGGGAAGAAAGTGAGTTTTCTCCTACGAAACCAGGTGGTCGCCAGTGCCTTGCTAGGAGCTCATCCCACGTCTTAACCTAGCTAAAGTGCGCAGTAAACGTACCCCAGGCCTCAAGGTAAGCACGAGCGTTTCCTATCAGCAAAGTTTGCTGTGCAGCCATCTCCATGAACCCTGACTCGATAGAGTGCTTTAACTCCTCTACGGCTCTCCAGAGGCCTCAGAGTGTCGCGTATGAATTCCCTTCTGAGGGAGCGGGTGGGTGCCGTGAGTCTCCTTTTTGTTTTCCGAGCAACACAGCGCAGAACCGGCTGTTGGGGTCAACGCTTTCTATGCAGAGGGAAGGGCAATGAACGGATCCTCGCTTGCATAGCTTGATTTCTACCGCTGTAAAGCAGCCCCAGGACAACGTTTTTGCCAGTATTACATTCCACGTGGCTCTCCCTCTGCGGAGCCCCTCTGAACTGCACTGAGAGAATCCCTGAACCTACAGAGCCCCCTGGCAACTCTTACCTGTCATCTCTCTATTGTAAGGCAATGTACACTGTAGGTCCAGCCTGACAGAAAGAACAGAGAAACCCGTCAACTTGTGAGACATTTGGACGATCCAAAGTCACCTAGGCCTGACTAAGTCATTAAGCAGGTAATGCTATTCACGGCATGCAAAAGTCCCCGCCTGCAACGAAGTGTGATCATAGAAAGGCCCCGTGTGGCCGAAAGTCTCCAGTAGACAGTCAGTGAGTGATGGTAATTGCGCTGTGGGGTCAAGTTGGAAACTGGAGCATGTGAGAGAAGCCCGACTCTCCCCCTTTGGATAGCAACTTCGATGCAGCTTCCAAGCTGCCTGAACACCACACCACCAGGACACTGTTCACTCACAGATGCCTCTGAGGAGCAGTGAGCTTTTGCCAAAGAAACCGAACGCTTGCGCTTCCTTCCTCGGAGCTCAGCCCAGAGCATACTGTAGCTAAAGTGCCAACTAAATGTGACCTCTAGTCTCGAGGTAAGGTGCACAATTTCCCTTTACCAGAGGCAGGGGTTCACCAGTTTCCAGGAAGGCTTAGTCAATGGACGGCTTTAGCTTTAGTGTGCCTCACAGCGCTCAAGCCTCTCACGGGGGCATTTCTTTCCAGGGAAGTGCACCGTGTACCAGAAGCCTTCTGAGCACAATCAAGGTATACACGGCTCTGGGACCATCCCTCACTATGCAGGTGAAAGGGCCGGCAACTAATCTGTTCTCTATGGCTAGCGTTCCACAGCTTTGAAAGAGCCCCAGGAGCACGGTTCTTGGGCCGGCTTTCTTTCCATGCGGGTCTGCCACGTTGAGGACACCTAAGCTGCCCTGAAAGAAACCACCGGGGCTCCAATCCACTTTGGGGTCTCCTGCTCGACGTCTCTCTAAGTGAGGCAGAAAGTAGACTTTAGGTCCAGCCCGAAATAAAGTAGAGATTGACCCTGAGCCTTGCTAGGCATTTGGAACATGCAAAGTCACCTAGGCCTCCTGAGGGCATTTAGAGGATTATGCCATTCAGCACATGCAGAACACACTGCATCCCAATGTTTCATCGCAGAAGGCCGAATTGTGTTCCAAGGGCCTCCTTTGGCTTGTCAGAGAAGAGAGGAATATGTGCTGGGTGATCCGGTGTAGAATTGAGAAGCCTGGAAAAAGGCAGTATTTTCCCCCATTTGAAAGGTACATAGTGGCGGCCTCAAGGCTGACTGAAAGACAGTGCTGTTACCGGTCTTCTAGTCACTGCTAAGAATGCCTCAGGGAAGAAAGTGAGTTTTCTCCTATGAATCCAGGTGGTCGCCTGTGCCTTGCTAGGAGTTCACCCCACCGCTTGCCCTAGCTAAAGTGCGAAGTAAACGTGACCCCCAGGCCTCAAGGTAAGCACGAGCGTTTCCTATCAGCAAAGTTTGCTGTGCAGCCATCTCCATGAACCCTGACTCGATAGAGCGCTTTAAATCCTCTACGGCTCTCCGGAGGCCTCAGAGAGACGCGTATGAATTCCCTTCTGAGGGAGAGCCTGGGTGCCGTGAGTCCCCTTTTTGTTTTCTGAGCAACACAGCGCAGAACAGGCTGTTTGGGTCAACCCTTTCTATGCAGAGGGAAGGGCAATGAACTGATCCTCGCTTGCATAGCTTGATTTCTACCGCTGTAAAGCAGCCCCAGGACAACGTTTTTGCCAGTATTACATTCAATGTGGCTCTCCCTCTGTGGAGGCCCTCTGAACTGCACTGAAAGAATCCCTGAGCCTACAGTGCCCTTTGGCAACTCTTACCTGTCATCTCTCTATTGTGACGCAAGGTCCACTGTGGGTCCAGCCTGACAGAAAGAACAGAAAAACCGGTCAACTTGTGAGACTTTTGGACGATCCAAAGTCACCTAGGCCTGACTAAGTCATTAAGCAGGTAATGCTATGCACGGCATGCAAAAGTCCCCGCCTGCAACGAAGTGTGATCATAGAAAGGCCCCGTGTGGCCGAAAGTCTTCAGTAGACAGTCAGTGAGTGATGGTAATTGCGCTGTTGGGTCAAGTTGGAAACTGGAGCATGTGAGAGAAGCCCGACTCTCCCCCTTTGGAAAGCAACTTCGATGCAGCTTCCAAGCTGCCTGAACACCACAACACCAGGACACTGTTCACTGCACAGATGCCTCTGAGGAGCAGTGAGCTTTTGCCACAGAAACCAAACGCTTGCGCTTCCTTCCTGGGAGCTCAGCCCAGAGCATACTGTAGCTAAAGTGCCAACTAAATGTGACCTCTAGTCTCGAGGTAGGGTGCACATTTTCCCTTTACCAGAGGCAGGGGTGCACCAGTTTCCAGGAAGGCTTAGTCAATGGACGGCTTTAGCTTTAGTGTGCCTCACAGCGCTCAAGCCTCTCACGGGGGCATTTCTTTCCAAGGAAGTGCACCGTGTACCAGAAGCCTTCTGAGCACAATCAAGGGATACACGGCTCTGGGACCATCCCTCACTATGCAGGTGAAAGGGCCGGCAACTAATCTGTTCTCTATGGCTAGCGTTCCACAGCTTTGAAACAGCCCCAGGAGCACGGTTCTTGGGCCGGCTTTCTTTCCATGCGGGTCTGCCACGTTGAGGACACCTAAGCTGCCCTGAAAGAAACCACCGGGGCTCCAATCCACTTTGGGGTCTCCTGCTCGACGTCTCTCTAAGTGAGGCAGAGAGTAGACTTTAGGTCCAGCCCGAAATAAAGTAGAGATTGACCCTGAGCCTTGCTAGGCATTTGGAACATGCAAAGTCACCTAGGCCTCCTGAGGGCATTTAGAGGATTATGCCATTCAGCACATGCAGAACACACTGCATCCCAAAGTTTCATCGCAGAAGGCCGAATTGTGTTCCAAGGGCCTCCTTTGGCTTGTCAGAGAAGAGAGGTATATGTGCTGGGTGATCCGGTGTATAATTGAGAAGCCTGGAAAAAGGCAGTATTTTCCCCCATTTGAAAGGTACATAGTGGCGGCCTCAAGGCTGACTGAAAGACAGTGCTGTTACCCGTCTTCTAGTCACTGCTAGGAATGCCTCAGGGTAGAAAGTGAGTTTTCTCCTATGAATCCAGGTGGTCGCCTGTGCCTTGCTAGGAGTTCACCCCACCGCTTGCCCTAGCTAAAGTGCGAAGTAAACGTGACCCCCAGGCCTCAAGGTAAGCACGAGCGTTTCCTATCAGCAAAGTTTGCTGGGCAGCCATATCCATGAAACCTGACTCGATAGAGTGCTTTAAATCCTCTACGGCTCTACGGAGGTCTCAGAGAGACACGTATGAATTCCCTTCTGAGGGAGAGGGTGGGTGCCGTGAGTCCCCTTTTTGTTTTCCGAGCAACACAGCGCAGAACAGGCTGTTGGGTTCAACCCTTTCTATGCAGAGGGAAAGGCAATGAACTGATCCTCGCTTGCATAGCTTGATTTCTACCGCTGTAAAGCAGCCCCAGGACAACGTTTTGGCCAGTATTACATTCAACGTGGCTCTCCCTCTGTGGAGGCCCTCTGAACTGCACTGAAAGAATCCCTGAGCCTACAGAGCCCCCTGGCAACTCTTACCTGTCATCTCTCTATTGTGACGCAAGGACCACTGTAGGTCCAGCCTGACAGAAAGAACAGAAAAACCGGTCAACTTGTGAGACTTTGGACGATCCAAAGACACCTAGGCCTGACTAAGTCATTAAGCAGGTAATGCTATGCACGGCATGCAAAAGTCCCCGCCTGCAACGAAGTGTGATCATAGAAAGGCCCCGTGTGGCCGAAAGTCTCCAGTAGACAGTCAGGGAGTGATGGTAATTGCGCTGTGGGGTCAAGTTGGAAACTGGAGCATGTGAGAGAAGCCCGACTCTCCCCCTTTGGAAAGCAACTTCGATGCAGCTTCCAAGCTGCCTGAACACCACAACACCAGGACACTGTTCACTGCACAGATGCCTCTGAGGAGCAGTGAGCTTTTGCCAAAGAAACCAAACGCTTGCGCTTCCTTCCTGGGAGCTCAGCCCAGAGCATACTGTAGCTAAAGTGCCAACTAAATGTGACCTCTAGTCTCGAGGTAAGGTGCACATTTTCCCTTTACCAGAGGCAGGGGTGCACCAGTTTCCAGGAAGGCTTAGTCAATGGACGGCTTTAGCTTTAGTGTGCCTCACAGCGCTTAAGCCTCTCACGGGGGCATTTCTTTCCAAGGAAATGCACCGTGTACCAGAAGCCTTCTGAGCACAATCAAGGGATACACGGCTCTGGGACCATCCCTCACTATGCAGGTGAAAGGGCCGCCAGCTAATCTGTTCTCTATGGCTAGCGTTCCACAGCTTTGAAACAGCCCCAGGAGCACGGTTCTTGGGTCGGCTTTCGTTCCATGCGGGTCTGCCACGTTGAGGACACCTAAGCTGCCCTGAAAGAAACCACCGGGGCTCCAATCCACTTTGGGGTCTCCTGCTCGATGTCTCTCTAAGTGAGGCAGAAAGTAGACTTTAGGTCCAGCCCGAAATAAAGTAGAGATTGACCCTGAGCCTTGCTAGGCATTTGGAACATGCAAAGTCACCTAGGCCTCCTGAGGGCATTTAGAGGATTATGCCATTCAGCACATGCAGAACACACTGCATCCCAAAGTTTCATCGCAGAAGGCCGAATTGTGTTCCAAGGGCCTCCTTTGGCTTGTCAGAGAAGAGAGGTATATGTGCTGGGTGATCCGGTGTATAATTGAGAAGCCTGGAAAACGGCAGTATTTTCCCCCATTTGAAAGGTACATAGTGGCGGCCTCAAGGCTGACTGAAAGACAGTGCTGTTACCCGTCTTCTAGTCACTGCTAAGAATGCCTCAGGGAAGAAAGTGAGTTTTCTCCTATGAATCCAGGTGGTCGCCTGTGCCTTGCTAGGAGTTCACCCCACCGCTTGCCCTAGCTAAAGTGCGACGTAAACGTGACCCCCAGGCCTCAAGGTAAGCACGAGCGTTTCCTATCATCAAAGTTTGCTGTGCAGCCATCTCCATGAACCCTGACTCGATAGAGTGCTTTAAATCCTCTACGGCTCTCCGGAGGCCTCAGAGAGACACGTATGATTTCCCTTCTGAGGGAGCGGGTGGGTGCCGTGAGTCCCCTTTTTGTTTTCTGAGCAACACAGCGCAGAACAGGCTGTTTGGGTCAACCCTTTCTATGCAAAGGGAAGGGCAATGAACTGATCCTCGCTTGCATAGCTTGATTTCTACCGCTGTAAAGCAGCCCCAGGACAACGTTTTTCCCAGTATTACATTCAACGTGGCTCTCCCTCTGTGGAGGCCCTCTGAACTGCACTGAAAGAATCCCTGAGCCTACAGTGCCCTTTGGCAACTCTTACCTGTCATCTCTCTATTGTGACGCAAGGTCCACTGTGGGTCCAGCCTGACAGAAAGAACAGAAAAACCGGTCAACTTGTGAGACTTTTGGACGATCCAAAGTCACCTAGGCCTGACTAAGTCATTAAGCAGGTAATGCTATGCACGGCATGCAAAAGTCCCCGCCTGCAACGAAGTGTGATCATAGAAAGGCCCCGTGTGGCCGAAAGTCTCCAGTAGACAGTCAGTGAGTGATGGTAATTGTGCTGTGTGGTCAAGTTGGAAACTGGAGTATGTGAGAGAAGCCCGACTCTCCCCCTTTGGAAAGCAACTTCGATGCAGCTTCCAAGCTGCCTGGACACCACACCACCAGGACACTGTTCACTCAACAGATGCCTCTGAGGAGCAGTGAGATTTTGCCAAAGAAACCGAATGCTTGCGCTTCCTTCCTGGGAGCTCAGCCCAGAGCATACTGTAGCTAAAGTGCCAACTAAATGTGACCTCTAGTCTCGAGGTAGGGTGCACCTTTTTCCTTTACCAGAGGCAGGGGTGCACCAGTTTCCAGGAAGGGTTAGTCAAGGGACGGCTTTAGCTTTTGTGTGCCTCACAGCGCTCAAGCCTCTCACGGGGGCACTTCTTTCCAAGGAAGTGCACCGTGTACCAGAAGCCTTCTGAGCACAATCAAGGGATACACGGCTCTGGGACCATCCCTCACTATGCAGGTGAAAGGGCCGGCAGCTAATCTGTTCTCTATGGCTAGCGTTCCACAGCTTTGAAAGAGCCCCAGGAGCACGGTTCTTGGGCAGGCTTTCTTTCCATGCGGGTCTGCCACGTTGAGGACACCTAAGCTGCCCTGATAGAAACCACCGGGGCTCCAATCCACTTTGGGGTCTCCTGCTCGATGTCTCTCTAAGTGAGGCAGAAAGTAGACTTTATTTAGGTCCAGCCCGAAATAAAGTAGAGATTGACCCTGAGCCTTGCTAGGCATTTGGAACATGCAAAGTCACCTCGGCCTCCTGCGGGCATTTGGAGGATTATGCCATTCAGCACATGCAGAACACACTGCATCTCCAAGTTTCATCACAGAAGGCCGAATTGTGTTCCAAGGGCCTCCTTTAGCTTGTCAGAGAAGAGAGGTATATGTGCTGGGTGTTGCGTTGTGTAATTGAGAAGCCTGGAAAAAGGCAGTATTTTCCCCCATTTGAAAGGTAGATAGTGGCGGCCTCAAGGCTGACTGAAAGACAGTGCCGTTACCCGTCTTCTACTCACTGCCAGGAATGCCTCAGGGAAGAAAGTGAGTTTTCTCCTACGAAACCAGGTGGTCGCCAGTGCCTTGCTAGGAGCTCATCCCACGTCTTGCCCTAGCTAAAGTGCGCAGTAAACGTGACCCCAGGCCTCAAGGTAAGCACGAGCGTTTCCTATCAGCAAAGTTTGCTGTGCAGCCATCTCCATGAACCCTGACTCGATAGAGTGCTTTAACTCCTCTACGGCTCTCCAGAGGCCTCAGAGTGTCGCGTATGAATTCCCTTCTGAGGGAGCGGGTGGGTGCCGTGAGTCTCCTTTTTGTTTTCCGAGCAACACAGCGCAGAACCGGCTGTTGGGGTCAACGCTTTCTATGCAGAGGGAAGGGCAATGAACGGATCCTCGCTTGCATAGCTTGATTTCTACCGCTGTAAAGCAGCCCCAGGACAACGTTTTTGCCAGTATTACATTCCACGTGGCTCTCCGTCTGCGGAGGCCCTCTGAACTGCACTGAGAGAATCCCTGAGCCTACAGAGCCCCCTGGCAACTCTTACCTGTCATCTCTCTATTGTGACGCAAGGTACACTGTAGGTCCAGCCTGACAGAAACAACAGAGAAACCTGTCAACTTGTGAGACATTTGGACGATCCAAAGTCACCTAGGCCTGACCAAGTCATTAAGCGGGTAATGCTAGGCACGGCATGCAAAAGACCCCGCCTGCCACGAAGTGTGATCATAGAAAGGCCCCGTGTGGCCGGAAGTCTCCAGTAGACAGTCAGAGACGACTGGTAAATGCGCTGTGGGGTCAAGTTGGGAACTGGAGCACGTGGGAGAAGCCCGACTATCCCCCTTTGGAAAGCAACTTCGGTGCAGCATCCAAGCTGCCTGAACACCGCACCACCAGGACACTGTTCACTCCACAGATGCCTCTGAGGAGCAGTGAGCTTTGGCCAAAGAAACCGGGCGCTTGCACTTCCTTCCTGGGAGCTCAGCCCAGAGCATACTGTAGCTAAAGTGCCAACTAAATGCGGCCTCTAGTCTCGAAGTAAGGGGCACATTTGCCCATTACCAGAGGCAGGGCTGCACCCGTTTCCAGGAAGTCTTAGTCAATGATCGGCTTTAGCTTTAGTATGCCTCACAGCGCTCAAGCCTCTCACGGGGGCACTTCTTTCCAAGGAAGTGCACCGTGTACCAGAAGCCTTCTGAGCACAATCAAGGGATACACGGCTCTGGGACCATCCCTCACTATGCAGGTGAAAGGGCCGGCAGCTAATCTGTTCTCTATGGCTAGCGTTCCACAGCTTTGAAAGAGCCCCAGGGGCACGGTTCTTGGAAAGGCTTTCTTTCCATGCGGGTCTGCCACGTTGAGGACACCTAAGCTGCCCTGATAGAAACCACCGTGGCTCCAATCCACTTTGGGGTCTCCTGCTCGATGTCTCTCTAAGTGAGGCAGAAAGTAGACTTTAGGTCCAGCCCGAAATAAAGTAGAGATTGACCGTGAGCCTTGCTAGGCATTTGGAACATGCAAAGTCACCTAGGCCTCCTGAGGGCATTTAGAGGATTATGCCATTCAGCACATGCAGAACACACTGCATCCCAATGTTTCATCGCAGAAGGCCGAATTGTGTTCCAAGGGCCTCCTTTGGCTTGTCAGAGAAGAGAGGTATATGTGCTGGGTGATCCGGTGTATAATTGAGAAGCCTGGAAAAAGGCAGTATTTTCCCCCATTTGAAAGGTACATAGTGGCGGCCTCAAGGCTGACTGAAAGACAGTGCTGTTACCGGTCTTCTAGTCACTGCTAAGAATGCCTCAGGGAAGAAAGTGAGTTTTCTCCTATGAATCCAGGTGGTCGCCTGTGCCTTGCTAGGAGTTCACCCCACCGCTTGCCCTAGCTAAAGTGCGAAGTAAACGTGACCCCCAGGCCTCAAGGTAAGCACGAGCGTTTCCTATCAGCAAAGTTTGCTGTGCAGCCATCTCCATGAACCCTGACTCGATAGAGTGCTTTAAATCCTCTACGGCTCCCCGGAGGCCTCAGAGAGACGCGTATGAATTCCCTTCTGAGGGAGCGGGTGGGTGCCGTGAGTCCCCTTTTTGTTTTCCGAGCAACACAGCGCAGAACAGGCTGTTGGGGTTAATCCTTTCTATGCAGAGGGAAGGCCAATGAACTGATCCTCGCTTGCATAGCTTGATTTCTACCGCTGTAAAGCAGCCCCAGGACAACGTTTTTGCCAGTATTACATTCAACGTGGCTCTCCCTCTGCGGAGGCCCTCTGAACTGCACTGAAAGAATCCCTGAGCCTACAGAGCCCCCTGGCAACTCTTACCTGTCATCTCTCTATTGTGACGCAAGGTCCACTGTAGGTCCAGCCTGACAGAAAGAACAGAAAAACCGGTCAACTTGTGAGACTTTTGGATGATCCAAAGCCACCTAGGCCTGACTAAGTCATTAAGCAGGTAATGCTATGCACGGCATGCAAAAGTCCCCGCCTGCAACGAAGTGTGATCATAGAAAGGCCCCGTGTGGCCGAAAGTCTCCAGTAGACAGTCAGTGAGTGATGGTAATTGCGCTGTGGGGTCAAGTTGGAAACTGGAGCATGTGAGATAAGCCCGACTCTCCCCCTTTGGAAAGCCACTTCGATGCAGCTTCCAAGCTGCCTGAACACCACACCACCAGGACACTGTTCACTCCACAGATGCCTCTAAGGAGCTGTGAGCTTTTGCCAAAGAAACCAAACGCTTGCGGTTCCTTCCTGGGAGCTCAGCCCAGAGCATACTGTAGCTAAAGTGCCAACTAAATGTGACCTCTAGTCTCGAGGTAGGGTGCACATTTTCCCTTTACCAGAGGCAGGGGTGCACCAGTTTCCAGGAAGGCTTAGTCAATGGACGGCTTTAGCTTTTGTGTGCCTCACAGCGCTCAAGCCTCTCACGGGGGCACTTCTTTCCAAGGAAGTGCACCGTGTACCAGAAGCCTTCTGAGCACAATCAAGGGATACACGGCTCTGGGACCATCCCTCACTATGCAGGTGAAAGGGCCGGCAGCTAATCTGTTCTCTATGGCTAGCGTTCCACAGCTTTGAAAGAGCCCCAGGAGTACGGTTCTTGTGCAGGCTTTCTTTCCATGCGGGTCTGCCACGTTGAGGACACCTAAGCTGCCCTGATAGAAACCACCGGGGCTCCAATCCACTTTGGGGTCTCCTGCTCGATGTCTCTCTAAGTGAGGCAGAAAGTAGACTTTATTTAGGTCCAGCCCGAAATAAAGTAGAGATTGACCCTGAGCCTTGCTAGGCATTTGGAACATGCAAAGTCACCTCGGCCTCCTGCGGGCATTTGGAGGATTATGCCATTCAGCACATGCAGAACACACTGCATCTCCACGTTTCATCACAAAAGGCCGAATTGTGTTCCAAGGGCCTCCTTTAGCTTGTCAGAGAAGAGAGGTATATGTGCTGGGTGTTGCGTTGTGTAATTGAGAAGCCTGGAAAAAGGCAGTATTTTCCCCCATTTGAAAGGTAGATAGTGGCGGCCTCAAGGCTGACTGAAACACAGTGCCGTTACCCGTCTTCTACTCACTGCCAGGAATGCCTCAGGGAAGAAAGTGAGTTTTCTCCTACGAAACCAGGTTGTCGCCAGTGCCTTGCTAGGAGCTCATCCCACGTCTTGCCGTAGCTAAAGTGCGCAGTAAACGTGACCCCAGGCCTCAAGGTAAGCACGAGCGTTTCCTATCAGCAAAGTTTGCTGTGCAGCCATCTCCATGAACCCTGACTCGATAGAGTGCTTTAACTCCTCTACGGCTCTCCAGAGGCCTCAGAGTGTCGCGTATGAATTCCCTTCTGAGGGAGCGGGTGGGTGCTGTGAGTCTCCTTTTTGTTTTCCGAGCAACACAGCGCAGAACCGGCTGTTGGGGTCAACGCTTTCTATGCAGAGGGAAGGGCAATGAACGGATCCTCGCTTGCATAGCTTGATTTCTACCGCTGTAAAGCAGCCCCAGGACAACGTTTTTGCCAGTATTACATTCCACGTGGCTCTCCGTCTGCGGAGGCCCTCTGAACTGCACTGAGAGAATCCCTGAGCCTACAGAGCCCCCTGGCAACTCTTACCTGTCATCTCTCTATTGTGACGCAAGGTACACTGTAGGTCCAGCCTGACAGAAACAACAGAGAAACCTGTCAACTTGTGAGACATTTGGACGATCCAAAGTCACCTAGGCCTGACTAAGTCATTAAGCGGGTAATGCTAGGCACGGCATGCAAAAGACCCCGCCTGCAACGAAGTGTGATCATAGAAAGGCCCCGTGGGGCCGGAAGTCTCCAGTAGACAGTCAGAGACGACTGGTAAATGCGCTGTGGGGTCAACTTGGGAACTGGAGCACGTGGGAGAAGCCCGACTCTCCCCCTTTGGAAAGCAACTTCGGTGCAGCATCCAAGCTGCCTGAACACCGCACCACCAGGACACTGTTCACTCCACAGATGCCTCTGAGGAGCAGTGAGCTTTGGCCAAAGAAACCGGGCGCTTGCACTTCCTTCCTGGGAGCTCAGCCCAGAGCATACTGTAGCTAAAGTGCCAACTAAATGCGGCCTCTAGTCTCGAAGTGAGGGGCACATTTGCCCATTACCAGAGGCAGGGCTGCACCCGTTTCCAGGAAGTCTTAGTCAATGATCGGCTTTAGCTTTAGTACGCCTCACAGCGCTCAAGCCTCTCACGGGGGCACTTCTTTCCAAGGAAGTGCACCGTGTACCAGAAGCCTTCTGAGCACAATCAAGGGATACACGGCTCTGGGACCATCCCTCACTATGCAGGTGAAAGGGCCGGCAGCTAATCTGTTCTCTATGGCTAGCGTTCCACAGCTTTGAAAGAGCCCCAGGGGCACGGTTCTTGGAAAGGCTTTCTTTCCATGCGGGTCTGCCACGTTGAGGACACCTAAGCTGCCCTGATAGAAACCACCGGGGCTCCAATCCACTTTGGGGTCTCCTGCTCGATGTCTCTCTAAGTGAGGCAGAAAGTAGACTTTAGGTCCAGCCCGAAATAAAGTAGAGATTGACCCTGAGCCTTGCTAGGCATTTGGAACATGCAAAGTCACCTCGGCCTCCTGAGGGCATTTAGAGGATTATGCCATTCAGCACATGCAGAACACACTGCATCTCCAAGTTTCATCACAGAAGGCCGAATTGTGTTCCAAGGGCCTCCTTTGGCTTGTCAGAGAAGAGAGGTATATGTGCTGAGTGATCCGGTGTATAATTGAGAAGCCTGGAAAAAGGCAGTATTTTCCCCCATTTGAAAGGTACATAGTGGCGGCCTCAAGGCTGACTGAAAGACAGTGCTGTTACCCGTATTCTAGTCACTGCTAAGAATGCCTCAGGGAAGAAAGTGAGTTTTCTCCTATGAATCCATGAGGTCGCCTGTGCCTTGCTAGGAGTTCACCCCACCGCTTGCCCTAGCTAAAGTGCGAAGTAAACGTGACCCCCAGGCCTCAAGGTAAGCACGAGCGTTTCCTATCAGCAAAGTTTGCTGTGCAGCCATCTCCATGAACCCTGACTCGATAGAGCGCTTTAAATCCTCTACGGCTCTCCGGAGGCCTCAGAGAGACGCGTAAGAATTCCCTTCTGAGGGAGAGCCTGGGTGCCGTGTGTCCCCTTTTTGTTTTCCGAGCAACACAGCGCAGAACAGGCTGTTGGGGTCAACACTTTCTATGCAGAGGGAAGGGCAATGAACTGATCCTCGCTTGCATAGCTTGATTTCTACCGCTGTAAAGCAGCCCCAGGACAACGTTTTTGCCAGTATTACATTCAACGTGGCTCTCCCTCTGTGGAGGCCCTCTGAACTGCACTGAAAGAATCCCTGAGCCTACAGTGCCCCCTGGCAACTCTTACCTGTCATCTCTCTATAGTGACGCAAGGTCCACTGTAGGTCCAGCCTGACAGAAAGAACAGAAAATCCGGTCAACTTGTGAGACTTTTGGACGATCCAAAGTCACCTAGGCCTGACTAAGTCATTAAGAAGGTAATGCTATGCACGGCATGCAAAAGTCCCCGCCTGCAACGAAGTGTGATCATAGAAAGGCCCCGTGTGGCCGAAAGTCTCCAGTAGACAGTCAGTGAGTGATGGTAATTGCGCTGTGGGGTCAAGTTGGAAACTGGAGCATGTGAGAGAAGCCCGACTCTCCCCCTTTGGAAAGCCACTTCGATGCAGCTTCCAAGCTGCCTGAACACCACACCACCAGGACACTGTTCACTCCACACATGCCTCTGAGGAGCAGTGAGCTTTTGCCAAAGAAACCGAACGCTTGCGCTTCCTTCCTGGGAGCTCAGTCCAGAGCATACTCTAGCCTAAGTGCCAACTAAATGTGACCTCTAGTCTCGAGGTAAGGTGCACATTTTCCCTTTACCAGAGGCAGGGGTGCACCAGTTTCCAGGAAGGCTTAGTCAATGGACGGCTTTAGCTTTAGTGTGCCTCACAGCGCTCAAGCCTCTCACGGGGGCATTTCTTTCCAAGGAAGTGCACCGTGTACCAGAAGCCTTCTGAGCACAATCAAGGGATACACGGCTCTGGGACCATCCCTCACTATGCAGGTGAAAGGGCCGGCAACTAATCTGTTCTCTATGGCTAGCGTTCCACAGCTTTGAAACAGCCCCAGGAGCACGGTTCTTGGGCCGGCTTTCTTTCCATGCGGGTCTGCCACGTTGAGGACACCTAAGCTGCCCTGAAAGAAACCACCGGGGATCCAATCCACTTTGGGGTCTCCTGCTCGACGTCTCTCTAAGTGAGGCAGAAAGTAGACTTTAGGTCCAGCCCGAAATAAAGTAGAGATTGACCGTGAGCCTTGCTAGGCATTTGGAACATGCAAAGTCACCTAGGCCCCCTGAGGGCATTTAGAGGATTATGCCATTCAGCACATGCAGAACACACTGCATCCCAAAGTTTCATCGCAGAAGGCCGAATTGTGTTCCAAGGGCCTCCTTTGGCTTGTCAGAGAAGAGAGGTATATGTGCTGGGTGATCCGGTGTATAATTGAGAAGCCTGGAAAAAGGCAGTATTTTCCCCCATTTGAAAGGTACATAGTGGCGGCCTCAAGGCTGACTGAAAGACAGTGCTGTTACCGGTCTTCTAGTCACTGCTAAGAATGCCTCAGGGAAGAAAGTGAGTTTTCTCCTATGAATCCAGGTGGTCGCCTGTGCCTTGCTAGGAGTTCACCCCACCGCTTGCCCTAGCTAAAGTGCGAAGTAAACGTGACCCCCAGGCCTCAAGGTAAGCACGAGCGTTTCCTATCAGCAAAGTTTGCTGTGCAGCCATCTCCATGAACCCTGACTCGATAGAGTGCTTTAAATCCTCTACGGCTCTCCGGAGGCCTCAGAGAGACGCGTATGAATTCCCTTCTGAGGGAGCGGGTGGGTGCCGTGAGTCCCCTTTTTGTTTTCCGAGCAACACAGCGCAGAACAGGCTGTTGGGGTTAATCCTTTCTATGCAGAGGGAAGGCCAATGAACTGATCCTCGCTTGCATAGCTTGATTTCTACCGCTGTAAAGCAGCCCCAGGACAACGTTTTTGCCAGTATTACATTCAACGTGGCTCTCCCTCTGCGGAGGCCCTCTGAACTGCACTGAAAGAATCCCTGAGCCTACAGAGCCCCCTGGCAACTCTTACCTGTCATCTCTCTATTGTGACGCAAGGTCCACTGTAGGTCCAGCCTGACAGAAAGAACAGAAAAACCGGTCAACTTGTGAGACTTTTGGATGATCCAAAGCCACCTAGGCCTGACTAAGTCATTAAGCAGGTAATGCTATGCACGGCATGCAAAAGTCCCCGCCTGCAACGAAGTGTGATCATAGAAAGGCCCCGTGTGGCCGAAAGTCTCCAGTAGACAGTCAGTGAGTGATGGTAATTGCGCTGTGGGGTCAAGTTGGAAACTTGAGCATGTGAGAGAAGCCCGACTCTCCCCCTTTGGAAAGCCACTTCGATGCAGCTTCCAAGCTGCCTGAACACCACACCACCAGGACACTGTTCACTCCACAGATGCCTCTAAGGAGCTGTGAGCTTTTGCCAAAGAAACCAAACGCTTGCGGTTCCTTCCTGGGAGCTCAGCCCAGAGCATACTGTAGCTAAAGTGCCAACTAAATGTGACCTCTAGTCTCGAGGTAGGGTGCACATTTTCCCTTTACCAGAGGCAGGGGTGCACCAGTTTCCAGGAAGGCTTAGTCAATGGACGGCTTTAGCTTTTGTGTGCCTCACAGCGCTCAAGCCTCTCACGGGGGCACTTCTTTCCAAGGAAGTGCACCGTGTACCAGAAGCCTTCTGAGCACAATCAAGGGATACACGGCTCTGGGACCATCCCTCACTATGCAGGTGAAAGGGCCGGCAGCTAATCTGTTCTCTATGGCTAGCGTTCCACAGCTTTGAAAGAGCCCCAGGAGTACGGTTCTTGTGCAGGCTTTCTTTCCATGCGGGTCTGCCACGTTGAGGACACCTAAGCTGCCCTGATAGAAACCACCGGGGCTCCAATCCACTTTGGGGTCTCCTGCTCGATGTCTCTCTAAGTGAGGCAGAAAGTAGACTTTATTTAGGTCCAGCCCGAAATAAAGTAGAGATTGACCCTGAGCCTTGCTAGGCATTTGGAACATGCAAAGTCACCTCGGCCTCCTGCGGGCATTTGGAGGATTATGCCATTCAGCACATGCAGAACACACTGCATCTCCACGTTTCATCACAAAAGGCCGAATTGTGTTCCAAGGGCCTCCTTTAGCTTGTCAGAGAAGAGAGGTATATGTGCTGGGTGTTGCGTTGTGTAATTGAGAAGCCTGGAAAAAGGCAGTATTTTCCCCCATTTGAAAGGTAGATAGTGGCGGCCTCAAGGCTGACTGAAAGACAGTGCCATTACCCGTCTTCTACTCACTGCCAGGAATGCCTCAGGGAAGAAAGTGAGTTTTCTCCTACGAAACCAGGTTGTCGCCAGTGCCTTGCTAGGAGCTCATCCCACGTCTTGCCCTAGCTAAAGTGCGCAGTAAACGTGACCCCAGGCCTCAAGGTAAGCACGAGCGTTTCCTATCAGCAAAGTTTGCTGTGCAGCCATCTCCATGAACCCTGACTCGATAGAGTGCTTTAACTCCTCTACGGCTCTCCAGAGGCCTCAGAGTGTCGCGTATGAATTCCCTTCTGAGGGAGCGGGTGGGTGCTGTGAGTCTCCTTTTTGTTTTCCGAGCAACACAGCGCAGAACCGGCTGTTGGGGTCAACGCTTTCTATGCAGAGGGAAGGGCAATGAACGGATCCTCGCTTGCATAGCTTGATTTCTACCGCTGTAAAGCAGCCCCAGGACAACGTTTTTGCCAGTATTACATTCCACGTGGCTCTCCGTCTGCGGAGGCCCTCTGAACTGCACTGAGAGAATCCCTGAGCCTACAGAGCCCCCTGGCAACTCTTACCTGTCATCTCTCTATTGTGACGCAAGGTACACTGTAGGTCCAGCCTGACAGAAACAACAGAGAAACCTGTCAACTTGTGAGACATTTGGACGATCCAAAGTCACCTAGGCCTGACTAAGTCATTAAGCGGGTAATGCTAGGCACGGCATGCAAAAGACCCCGCCTGCAACGAAGTGTGATCATAGAAAGGCCCCGTGGGGCCGGAAGTCTCCAGTAGACAGTCAGAGACGACTGGTAAATGCGCTGTGGGGTCAAGTTGGGAACTGGAGCACGTGGGAGAAGCCCGACTCTCCCCCTTTGGAAAGCAACTTCGGTGCAGCATCCAAGCTGCCTGAACACCGCACCACCAGGACACTGTTCACTCCACAGATGCCTCTGAGGAGCAGTGAGCTTTGGCCAAAGAAACCGGGCGCTTGCACTTCCTTCCTGGGAGCTCAGCCCAGAGCATACTGTAGCTAAAGTGCCAACTAAATGCGGCCTCTAGTCTCGAAGTAAGGGGCACATTTGCCCATTACCAGAGGCAGGGCTGCACCCGTTTCCAGGAAGTCTTAGTCAATGATCGGCTTTAGCTTTAGTACGCCTCACAGCGCTCAAGCCTCTCACGGGGGCACTTCTTTCCAAGGAAGTGCACCGTGTACCAGAAGCCTTCTGAGCACAATCAAGGGATACACGGCTCTGGGACCATCCCTCACTATGCAGGTGAAAGGGCCGGCAGCTAATCTGTTCTCTATGGCTAGCGTTCCACAGCTTTGAAAGAGCCCCAGGGGCACGGTTCTTGGAAAGGCTTTCTTTCCATGCGGGTCTGCCACGTTGAGGACACCTAAGCTGCCCTGATAGAAACCATCGGGGCTCCAATCCACTTTGGGGTCTCCTGCTCGATGTCTCTCTAAGTGAGGCAGAAAGTAGACTTTAGGTCCAGCCCGAAATAAAGTAGAGATTGACCCTGAGCCTTGCTAGGCATTTGGAACATGCAAAGTCACCTCGGCCTCCTGAGGGCATTTAGAGGATTATGCCATTCAGCACATGCAGAACACACTGCATCACCAAGTTTCATCACAGAAGGCCGAATTGTGTTCCAAGGGCCTCCTTTGGCTTGTCAGAGAAGAGAGGTATATGTGCTGAGTGATCCGGTGTATAATTGAGAAGCCTGGAAAAAGGCAGTATTTTCCCCCATTTGAAAGGTACATAGTGGCGGCCTCAAGGCTGACTGAAAGACAGTGCTGTTACCCGTATTCTAGTCACTGCTAAGAATGCCTCAGGGAAGAAAGTGAGTTTTCTCCTATGAATCCATGAGGTCGCCTGTGCCTTGCTAGGAGTTCACCCCACCGCTTGCCCTAGCTAAAGTGCGAAGTAAACGTGACCCCCAGGCCTCAAGGTAAGCACGAGCGTTTCCTATCAGCAAAGTTTGCTGTGCAGCCATCTCCATGAACCCTGACTCGATAGAGCGCTTTAAATCCTCTACGGCTCTACGGAGGCCTCAGAGAGACGCGTAAGAATTCCCTTCTGAGGGAGCGGGTGGGTGCCGTGAGTCCCCTTTTTGTTTTCCGAGCAACACAGCGCAGAACAGGCTGTTGGGGTCAACCCTTTCTATGCAGAGGGAAGGGCAATGAACTGATCCTCGCTTGCATAGCTTGATTTCTACCGCTGTAAAGCAGCCCCAGGACAACGTTTTTGCCAGTATTACATTCAACGTGGCTCTCCCTCTGTGGAGGCCCTCTGAACTGCACTGAAAGAATCCCTGAGCCTACAGTGCCCCCTGGCAACTCTTACCTGTCATCTCTCTATTGTGACGCAAGGTCCACTGTAGGTCCAGCCTGACAGAAAGAACAGAAAATCCGGTCAACTTGTGAGACTTTTGGACGATCCAAAGTCACCTAGGCCTGACTAAGTCATTAAGAAGGTAATGCTATGCACGGCATGCAAAAGTCCCCGCCTGCAACGAAGTGTGATCATAGAAAGGCCCCGTGTGGCCGAAAGTCTCCAGTAGACAGTCAGTGAGTGATGGTAATTGCGCTGTGGGGTCAAGTTGGAAACTGGAGCATGTGAGAGAAGCCCGACTCTCCCCCTTTGGAAAGCCACTTCGATGCAGCTTCCAAGCTGCCTGAACACCACACCACCAGGACACTGTTCACTGCACAGATGCCTCTGAGGAGCAGTGAGCTTTTGCCAAAGAAACCGAATGCTTGGGCTTCCTTCCTGGGAGCTCAGCCGAGAGCATACTGTAGCTAAAGTGCCAACTAAATGTGACCTCTAGTCTCGAGGTAGGGTGCACATTTTCCCTTTACCAGAGGCAGGGGTGCACCAGTTTCCAGGAAGGCTTAGTCAATGGACGGCTTTAGCTTTTGTGTGCCTCACAGCGCTCAAGCCTCTCACGGGGGCACTTCTTTCCAAGGAAGTGCACCGTGTACCAGAAGCCTTCTGAGCACAATCAAGGGATACACGGCTCTGGGACCATCCCTCACTATGCAGGTGAAAGGGCCGGCAACTTATCTGTTCTCTATGGCTAGCGTTCCACAGCTTTGAAACAGCCCCAGGAGCACGGTTCTTGGGCCGGCTTTCTTTCCATGCGGGTCTGCCACGTTGAGGACACCTAAGCTGCCCTGAAAGAAACCACCGGGGATCCAATCCACTTTGGGGTCTCCTGCTCGACGTCTCTCTAAGTGAGGCAGAAAGTAGACTTTAGGTCGAGCCCGAAATAAAGTAGTGATTGACCGTGAGCCTTGCTAGGCATTTGGAACATGCAAAGTCACCTAGGCCCCCTGAGGGCATTTAGAGGATTATGCCATTCAGCACATGCAGAACACACTGCATCCCAAAGTTTCATCGCAGAAGGCCGAATTGTGTTCCAAGGGCCTCATTTGGCTTGTCAGAGAAGAGAGGTATATGTGCTGGGTGATCCGGTGTATAATTGAGAAGCCTGGAAAAAGGCAGTATTTTCCCCCATTTGAAAAGTATATAGTGGCGGCCTCAAGGCTGACTGAAAGACAGTGCTGTTACCCGTCTTCTAGTCACTGCTAAGAAGGCCTCAGGGAAGAAAGTGAGTTTTCTCCTATGAATCCAGGTGGTCGCCTGTGCCTTGCTAGGAGTTCACCCCACCGCTTGCCCTAGCTAAAGTGCGAAGTAAACGTGACCCCCAGGCCTCAAGGTAAGCACGAGCGTTTCCTATCAGCAAAGTTTGCTGTGCAGCCATCTCCATGAACCCTGACTCGATAGAGTGCTTTAAATCCTCTACGGCTCTCCGGAGGCCTCAGAGAGACGCGTATGAATTCCCTTCTGAGGGAGAGCGTGGGTGCCATGAGTCCCCTTTTTGTTTTCCGAGCAACACAGCGCAGAACAGGCTGTTGGGGTCAACCCTTTCTATGCAGAGGGAAGGGCAATGAACTGATCCTCGCTTGCATAGCTGGATTTCTACCGCTGTAAAGCAGCCCCAGGACAACGTTTCTGCCAGTATTACATTCAACGTGGCTCTCCCTCTGTGGAGGCCCTCTGAAGTGCACTGAAAGAATCCCTGAGCCTACAGAGCCCCCTGGCAACTCTTACCTGTCATCTCTCTATTGTGACGCAAGGTCCACTGTGGGTCCAGCCTGACAGAAAGAACAGAAAAACCGGTCAACTTGTGAGACTTTTGGACGATCCAAAGTCACCTAGGCCTGACTAAGTCATTAAGCAGGTAATGCTATGCACGGCATGCAAAAGTCCCCTCCTGCAACGAAGTGTGATCATAGAAAGGCCCCGTGTGGCCGAAAGTCTCCAGTAGACAGTCAGTGAGTGATGGTAATTGCGCTGTGGGGTCAAGTTGGAAACTGGAGCATGTGAGAGAAGCCCGACTCTCCCCCTTTGGAAAGCAACTTCGATGCAGCTTCCAAGCTGCCTGAACACCACACCACCAGGACACTGTTCACTGCACAGATGCCTCTGAGGAGCAGTGAGCTTTTGCCAAAGAAACCGAATGCTTGGGCTTCCTTCCTGGGAGCTCAGCCGAGAGCATACTGTAGCTAAAGTGCCAACTAAATGTGACCTCTAGTCTCGAGGTAGGGTGCACATTTTCCCTTTACCAGAGGCAGGGGTGCACCAGTTTCCAGGAAGGCTTAGTCAATGGACGGCTTTAGCTTTTGTGTGCCTCACAGCGCTCAAGCCTCTCACGGGGGCACTTCTTTCCAAGGAAGTGCACCGTGTACCAGAAGCCTTCTGAGCACAATCAAGGGATACACGGCTCTGGGACCATCCCTCACTATGCAGGTGAAAGGGCCGGCAGCTAATCTGTTCTCTATGGCTAGCGTTCCACAGCTTTGAAAGAGCCCCAGGAGCACGGTTCTTGTGCAGGCTTTCTTTCCATGCGGGTCTGCCACGTTGAGGACACCTAAGCTGCCCTGATAGAAACCACCGGGGCTCCAATCCACTTTGGGGTCTCCTGCTCGATGTCTCTCTAAGTGAGGCAGAAAGTAGACTTTATTTAGGTCCAGCCCGAAAGAAAGTAGAGATTGACCCTGAGCCTTGCTAGGCATTTGGAACATGCAAAGTCACCTCGGCCTCCTGCGGGCATTTAGTGGATTATGCCATTCAGCACATGCAGAACACACTGCATCTCCAAGTTTCATCACAGAAGGCCGAATTGTGTTCCAAGGGCCTCCTTTGGCTTGTCAGAGAAGAGAGGTATATGTGCTGGGTGTTGCGTTGTGTAATTGAGAAGCCTGGAAAAAGGCAGCATTTTCCCCCATTTGAAAGGTAGATAGTGGCGGCCTCAAGGCTGACTGAAAGACAGTGCCGTTACCCGTCTTCTACTCACTGCCAGGAATGCCTCAGGGAAGAAAGTGAGTTTTCTCCTACGAAACCAGGTGGTCGCCAGTGCCTTGCTAGGAGCTCATCCCACGTCTTGCCCTAGCTAAAGTGCGCAGTAAACGTGACCCCAGGCCTCAAGGTAAGCACGAGCGTTTCCTATCAGCAAAGTTTGCTGTGCAGCCATCTCCATGAACCCTGACTCGATAGAGTGCTTTAACTCCTCTACGGCTCTCCAGAGGCCTCAGAGTGTCGCGTATGAATTCCCTTCTGAGGGAGCGGGTGGGTGCCGTGAGTCTCGTTTTTGTTTTCCGAGCAACACAGCGCAGAACCGGCTGTTGGGGTCAACGCTTTCTATGCAGAGGGAAGGGCAATGAACGGATCCTCGCTTGCATAGCTTGATTTCTACCGCTGTAAAGCAGCCCCAGGACAACGTTTTTGCCAGTATTACATTCCACGTGGCTCTCCGTCTGCGGAGGTCCTCTGAACTGCACTGAGAGAATCCCTGAGCCTACAGAGCCCCCTGTCAACTCTTACCTGTCATCTCTCTATTGTGACGCAAGGTACACTGTAGGTCCAGCCTGACAGAAACAACAGAGAAACCTGTCAACTTGTGAGACATTTGGACGATCCAAAGTCACCTAGGCCTGACTAAGTCATTAAGCGGGTAATGCTAGGCACGGCATGCAAAAGACCCCGCCTGCCACGAAGTGTGATCATAGAAAGGCCCCGTGTGGCCGGAAGTCTCCAGTAGACAGTCAGAGACGACTGGTAAATGCGCTGTGGGGTCAAGTTGGGAACTGGAGCACGTGGGAGAAGCCCGACTATCCCCCTTTGGAAAGCAACTTCGGTGCAGCATCCAAGCTGCCTGAACACCGCACCACCAGGACACTGTTCACTCCACAGATGCCTCTGAGGAGCAGTGAGCTTTGGCCAAAGAAACCGGGCGCTTGCACTTCCTTCCTGGGAGCTCAGCCCAGAGCATACTGTAGCTAAAGTGCCAACTAAATGCGGCCTCTAGTCTCGAAGTAAGGGGCACATTTGCCCATTACCAGAGGCAGGGCTGCACCCGTTTCCAGGAAGTCTTAGTCAATGATCGGCTTTAGCTTTAGTATGCCTCACAGCGCTCAAGCCTCTCACGGGGGCACTTCTTTCCAAGGAAGTGCACCGTGTACCAGAAGCCTTCTGAGCACAATCAAGGGATACACGGCTCTGGGACCATCCCTCACTATGCAGGTGAAAGGGCCGGCAGCTAATCTGTTCTCTATGGCTAGCGTTCCACAGCTTTGAAAGAGCCCCAGGGGCACGGTTCTTGGAAAGGCTTTCTTTCCATGCGGGTCTGCCACGTTGAGGACACCTAAGCTGCCCTGATAGAAACCACCGGGGCTCCAATCCACTTTGGGGTCTCCTGCTCGATGTCTCTCTAAGTGAGGCAGAAAGTAGACTTTAGGTCCAGCCCGAAATAAAGTAGAGATTGACCGTGAGCCTTGCTAGGCATTTGGAACATGCAAAGTCACCTAGGCCTCCTGAGGGCATTTAGAGGATTATGCCATTCAGCACATGCAGAACACACTGCATCCCAAAGTTTCATCGCAGAAGGCCGAATTGTGTTCCAAGGGCCTCCTTTGGCTTGTCAGAGAAGAGAGGTATATGTGCTGGGTGATCCGGTGTATAATTGAGAAGCCTGGAAAAAGGCAGTATTTTCCCCCATTTGAAAGGTACATAGTGGCGGCCTCAAGGCTGACTGAAAGACAGTGCTGTTACCGGTCTTCTAGTCACTGCTAAGAATGCCTCAGGGAAGAAAGTGAGTTTTCTCCTATGAATCCAGGTGGTCGCCTGTGCCTTGCTAGGAGTTCACCCCACCGCTTGCCCTAGCTAAAGTGCGAAGTAAACGTGACCCCCAGGCCTCAAGGTAAGCACGAGCGTTTCCTATCAGCAAAGTTTGCTGTGCAGCCATCTCCATGAACCCTGACTCGATAGAGTGCTTTAAATCCTCTACGGCTCTCCGGAGGCCTCAGAGAGACGCGTATGAATTCCCTTCTAAGGGAGCGGGTGGGTGCCGTGAGTCCCCTTTTTGTTTTCCGAGCAACACAGCGCAGAACAGGCTGTTGGGGTTAATCCTTTCTATGCAGAGGGAAGGCCAATGAACTGATCCTCGCTTGCATAGCTTGATTTCTACCGCTGTAAAGCAGCCCCAGGACAACGTTTTTGCCAGTATTACATTCAACGTGGCTCTCCCTCTGCGGAGGCCCTCTGAACTGCACTGAAAGAATCCCTGAGCCTACAGAGCCCCCTGGCAACTCTTACCTGTCATCTCTCTATTGTGACGCAAGGTCCACTGTAGGTCCAGCCTGACAGAAAGAACAGAAAAACCGGTCAACTTGTGAGACTTTTGGATGATCCAAAGCCACCTAGGCCTGACTAAGTCATTAAGCAGGTAATGCTATGCACGGCATGCAAAAGTCCCCGCCTGCAACGAAGTGTGATCATAGAAAGGCCCCGTGTGGCCGAAAGTCTCCAGTAGACAGTCAGTGAGTGATGGTAATTGCGCTGTGGGGTCAAGTTGGAAACTGGAGCATGTGAGAGAAGCCCGACTCTCCCCCTTTGGAAAGCCACTTCGATGCAGCTTCCAAGCTGCCTGAACACCACACCACCAGGACACTGTTCACTCCACAGATGCCTCTAAGGAGCTGTGAGCTTTTGCCAAAGAAACCAAACGCTTGCGGTTCCTTCCTGGGAGCTCAGCCCAGAGCATACTGTAGCTAAAGTGCCAACTAAATGTGACCTCTAGTCTCGAGGTAGGGTGCACATTTTCCCTTTACCAGAGGCAGGGGTGCACCAGTTTCCAGGAAGGCTTAGTCAATGGACGGCTTTAGCTTTTGTGTGCCTCACAGCGCTCAAGCCTCTCACGGGGGCACTTCTTTCCAAGGAAGTGCACCGTGTACCAGAAGCCTTCTGAGCACAATCAAGGGATACACGGCTCTGGGACCATCCCTCACTATGCAGGTGAAAGGGCCGGCAGCTAATCTGTTCTCTATGGCTAGCGTTCCACAGCTTTGAAAGAGCCCCAGGAGTACGGTTCTTGTGCAGGCTTTCTTTCCATGCGGGTCTGCCACGTTGAGGACACCTAAGCTGCCCTGATAGAAACCACCGGGGCTCCAATCCACTTTGGGGTCTCCTGCTCGATGTCTCTCTAAGTGAGGCAGAAAGTAGACTTTATTTAGGTCCAGCCCGAAATAAAGTAGAGATTGACCCTGAGCCTTGCTAGGCATTTGGAACATGCAAAGTCACCTCGGCCTCCTGCGGGCATTTGGAGGATTATGCCATTCAGCACATGCAGAACACACTGCATCTCCAAGTTTCATCACAAAAGGCCGAATTGTGTTCCAAGGGCCTCCTTTAGCTTGTCAGAGAAGAGAGGTATATGTGCTGGGTGTTGCGTTGTGTAATTGAGAAGCCTGGAAAAAGGCAGTATTTTCCCCCATTTGAAAGGTAGATAGTGGCGGCCTCAAGGCTGACTGAAAGACAGTGCCGTTACCCGTCTTCTACTCACTGCCAGGAATGCCTCAGGGAAGAAAGTGAGTTTTCTCCTACGAAACCAGGTTGTCGCCAGTGCCTTGCTAGGAGCTCATCCCACGTCTTGCCCTAGCTAAAGTGCGCAGTAAACGTGACCCCAGGCCTCAAGGTAAGCACGAGCGTTTCCTATCAGCAAAGTTTGCTGTGCAGCCATCTCCATGAACCCTGACTCGATAGAGTGCTTTAACTCCTCTACGGCTCTCCAGAGGCCTCAGAGTGTCGCGTATGAATTCCCTTCTGAGGGAGCGGGTGGGTGCCGTGAGTCTCCTTTTTGTTTTCCGAGCAACACAGCGCAGAACCGGCTGTTGGGGTCAACGCTTTCTATGCAGAGGGAAGGGCAATGAACGGATCCTCGCTTGCATAGCTTGATTTCTACCGCTGTAAAGCAGCCCCAGGACAACGTTTTTGCCAGTATTACATTCAACGTGGCTCTCCCTCTGTGGAGGCCCTCTGAACTGCACTGAAAGAATCCCTGAGCCTACAGTGCCCCCTGGCAACTCTTACCTGTCATCTCTCTATTGTGACGCAAGGTCCACTGTAGGTCCAGCCTGACAGAAAGAACAGAAAATCCGGTCAACTTGTGAGACTTTTGGACGATCCAAAGTCACCTAGGCCTGACTAAGTCATTAAGAAGGTAATGCTATGCACGGCATGCAAAAGTCCCCGCCTGCAACGAAGTGTGATCATAGAAAGGCCCCGTGTGGCCGAAAGTCTCCAGTAGACAGTCAGTGAGTGATGGTAATTGCGCTGTGGGGTCAAGTTGGAAACTGGAGCATGTGAGAGAAGCCCGACTCTCCCCCTTTGGAAAGCCACTTCGATGCAGCTTCCAAGCTGCCTGAACACCACACCACCAGGACACTGTTCACTCCACACATGCCTCTGAGGAGCAGTGAGCTTTTGCCAAAGAAACCGAACGCTTGCGCTTCCTTCCTGGGAGCTCAGTCCAGAGCATACTCTAGCCTAAGTGCCAACTAAATGTGACCTCTAGTCTCGAGGTAAGGTGCACATTTTCCCTTTACCAGAGGCAGGGGTGCACCAGTTTCCAGGAAGGCTTAGTCAATGGACGGCTTTAGCTTTAGTGTGCCTCACAGCGCTCAAGCCTCTCACGGGGGCATTTCTTTCCAAGGAAGTGCACCGTGTACCAGAAGCCTTCTGAGCACAATCAAGGGATACACGGCTCTGGGACCATCCCTCACTATGCAGGTGAAAGGGCCGGCAACTAATCTGTTCTCTATGGCTAGCGTTCCACAGCTTTGAAACAGCCCCAGGAGCACGGTTCTTGGGCCGGCTTTCTTTCCATGCGGGTCTGCCACGTTGAGGACACCTAAGCTGCCCTGAAAGAAACCACCGGGGATCCAATCCACTTTGGGGTCTCCTGCTCGACGTCTCTCTAAGTGAGGCAGAAAGTAGACTTTAGGTCCAGCCAGAAATAAAGTAGAAATTGACCGTGAGCCTTGCTAGGCATTTGGAACATGCAAAGTCACCTAGGCCTCCTGAGGGCATTTAGAGGATTATGCCATTCAGCACATGCAGAACACACTGCATCCCAAAGTTTCATCGCAGAAGGCCGAATTGTGTTCCAAGGGCCTCCTTTGGCTTGTCAGAGAAGAGAGGTATATGTGCTGGGTGATCCGGTGTATAATTGAGAAGCCTGGAAAAAGGCAGTATTTTCCCCCATTTGAAAGGTACATAGTGGCGGCCTCAAGGCTGACTGAAAGACAGTGCTGTTACCCGTCTTCTAGTCACTGCTAGGAATGCCTCAGGGTAGAAAGTGAGTTTTCTCTTATGAATCCAGGTGGTCGCCTGTGCCTTGCTAGGAGTTCACCCCACCGCTTGCCCTAGCTAAAGTGCGAAGTAAACGTGACCCCCAGGCCTCAAGGTAAGCACGAGCGTTTCCTATCAGCAAAGTTTGCTGGGCAGCCATCTCCATGAAACCTGACTCGATAGAGTGCTTTAAATCCTCTACGGCTCTACGGAGGTCTCAGAGAGACACGTATGAATTCCCTTCTGAGGGAGCGGGTGGGTGCCGTGAGTCCCCTTTTTGTTTTCCGAGCAACACAGCGCAGAACAGGCTGTTGGGTTCAACCCTTTCTATGCAGAGGGAAAGGCAATGAACTGATCCTCGCTTGCATAGCTTGATTTCTACCGCTGTAAAGCAGCCCCAGGACAACGTTTTGGCCAGTATTACATTCAACGTGGCTCTCCCTCTGTGGAGGCCCTCTGAACTGCACTGAAAGAATCCCTGAGCCTACAGAGCCCCCTGGCAACTCTTACCTGTCATCTCTCTATTGTGACGCAAGGACCACTGTAGGTCCAGCCTGACAGAAAGAACAGAAAAACCGGTCAACTTGTGAGACTTTGGACGATCCAAAGACACCTAGGCCTGACTAAGTCATTAAGCAGGTAATGCTATGCACGGCATGCAAAAGTCCCCGCCTGCAACGAAGTGTGATCATAGAAAGGCCCCGTGTGGCCGAAAGTCTCCAGTAGACAGTCAGGGAGTGATGGTAATTGCGCTGTGGGGTCAAGTTGGAAACTGGAGCATGTGAGAGAAGCCCGACTCTCCCCCTTTGGAAAGCAACTTCGATGCAGCTTCCAAGCTGCCTGAACACCACACCACCAGGACACTGTTCACTGCACAGATGCCTCTGAGGAGCAGTGAGCTTTTGCCAAAGAAACCAAACGCTTGCGCTTCCTTCCTGGGAGCTCAGCCCAGAGCATACTGTAGCTAAAGTGCCAACTAAATGTGACCTCTAGTCTCGAGGTAAGGTGCACATTTTCCCTTTACCAGAGGCAGGGGTGCACCAGTTTCCAGGAAGGCTTAGTCAATGGACGGCTTTAGCTTTAGTGTGCCTCACAGCGCTTAAGCCTCTCACGGGGGCATTTCTTTCCAAGGAAATGCACCGTGTACCAGAAGCCTTCTGAGCACAATCAAGGGATACACGGCTCTGGGACCATCCCTCACTATGCAGGTGAAAGGGCCGCCAGCTAATCTGTTCTCTATGGCTAGCGTTCCACAGCTTTGAAACAGCCCCAGGAGCACGGTTCTTGGGTCGGCTTTCGTTCCATGCGGGTCTGCCACGTTGAGGACACCTAAGCTGCCCTGAAAGAAACCACCGGGGCTCCAATCCACTTTGGGGTCTCCTGCTCAATGTCTCTCTAAGTGAGGCAGAAAGTAGACTTTAGGTCCAGCCCGAAATAAAGTAGAGATTGACCCTGAGCCTTGCTAGGCATTTGGAACATGCAAAGTCACCTAGGCCTCCTGAGGGCATTTAGAGGATTATGCCATTCAGCACATGCAGAACACACTGCATCCCAAAGTTTCATCGCAGAAGGCCGAATTGTGTTCCAAGGGCCTCCTTTGGCTTGTCAGAGAAGAGAGGTATATGTGCTGGGTGATCCGGTGTATAATTGAGAAGCCTGGAAAACGGCAGTATTTTCCCCCATTTGAAAGGTACATAGTGGCGGCCTCAAGGCTGACTGAAAGACAGTGCTGTTACCCGTCTTCTAGTCACTGCTAAGAATGCCTCAGGGAAGAAAGTGAGTTTTCTCCTATGAATCCAGGTGGTCGCCTGTGCCTTGCTAGGAGTTCACCCCACCGCTTGCCCTAGCTAAAGTGCGAAGTAAACGTGACCCCCAGGCCTCAAGGTAAGCACGAGCGTTTCCTATCAGCAAAGTTTGCTGTGCAGCCATCTCCATGAACCCTGACTCGATAGAGTGCTTTAAATCCTCTACGGCTCTCCGGAGGCCTCAGAGAGACACGTATGAATTCCCTTCTGAGGGAGCGGGTGGGTGCCGTGAGTCCCCTTTTTGTTTTCTGAGCAACACAGCGCAGAACAGGCTGTTTGGGTCAACCCTTTCTATGCAGAGGGAAGGGCAATGAACTGATCCTCGCTTGCATAGCTTGATTTCTACCGCTGTAAAGCAGCCCCAGGACAACGTTTTTCCCAGTATTACATTCAACGTGGCTCTCCCTCTGTGGAGGCCCTCTGAACTGCACTGAAAGAATCCCTGAGCCTACAGTGCCCTTTGGCAACTCTTACCTGTCATCTCTCTATTGTGACGCAAGGTCCACTGTGGGTCCAGCCTGACAGAAAGAACAGAAAAACCGGTCAACTTGTGAGACTTTTGGACGATCCAAAGTCACCTAGGCCTGACTAAGTCATTAAGCAGGTAATGCTATGCACGGCATGCAAAAGTCCCCGCCTGCAACGAAGTGTGATCATAGAAAGGCCCCGTGTGGCCGAAAGTCTCCAGTAGACAGTCAGTGAGTGATGGTAATTGTGCTGTGTGGTCAAGTTGGAAACTGGAGTATGTGAGAGAAGCCCGACTCTCCCCCTTTGGAAAGCAACTTCGATGCACCTTCCAAGCTGCCTGGACACCACACCACCAGGACACTGTTCACTCAACAGATGCCTCTGAGGAGCAGTGAGATTTTGCCAAAGAAACCGAATGCTTGCGCTTCCTTCCTGGGAGCTCAGCCCAGAGCATACTGTAGCTAAAGTGCCAACTAAATGTGACCTCTAGTCTCGAGGTAGGGTGCACCTTTTTCCTTTACCAGAGGCAGGGGTGCACCAGTTTCCAGGAAGGGTTAGTCAAGGGACGGCTTTAGCTTTTGTGTGCCTCACAGCGCTCAAGCCTCTCACGGGGGCACTTCTTTCCAAGGAAGTGCACCGTGTACCAGAAGCCTTCTGAGCACAATCAAGGGATACACGGCTCTGGGACCATCCCTCACTATGCAGGTGAAAGGGCCGGCAGCTAATCTGTTCTCTATGGCTAGCGTTCCACAGCTTTGAAAGAGCCCCAGGAGCACGGTTCTTGGGCAGGCTTTCTTTCCATGCGGGTCTGCCACGTTGAGGACACCTAAGCTGCCCTGATAGAAACCACCGGGGCTCCAATCCACTTTGGGGTCTCCTGCTCGATGTCTCTCTAAGTGAGGCAGAAAGTAGACTTTATTTAGGTCCAGCCCGAAATAAAGTAGAGATTGACCCTGAGCCTTGCTAGGCATTTGGAACATGCAAAGTCACCTCGGCCTCCTGCGGGCATTTGGAGGATTATGCCATTCAGCACATGCAGAACACACTGCATCTCCAAGTTTCATCACAGAAGGCCGAATTGTGTTCCAAGGGCCTCCTTTAGCTTGTCAGAGAAGAGAGGTATATGTGCTGGGTGTTGCGTTGTGTAATTGAGAAGCCTGGAAAAAGGCAGTATTTTCCCCCATTTGAAAGGTAGATAGTGGCGGCCTCAAGGCTGACTGAAACACAGTGCCGTTACCCGTCTTCTACTCACTGCCAGGAAACCTCAGGGAAGAAAGTGAGTTTTCTCCTACGAAACCAGGTGGTCGCCAGTGCCTTGCTAGGAGCTCATCCCACGTCTTACCCTAGCTAAAGTGCGCAGTAAACGTGACCCCAGGCCTCAAGGTAAGCACGAGCGTTTCCTATCAGCAAAGTTTGCTGTGCAGCCATCTCCATGAACCCTGACTCGATAGAGTGCTTTAACTCCTCTACGGCTCTCCAGAGGCCTCAGAGTGTCGCGTATGAATTCCCTTCTGAGGGAGCGGGTGGGTGCCGTGAGTCTCCTTTTTGTTTTCCGAGCAACACAGCGCAGAACCGGCTGTTGGGGTCAACGCTTTCTATGCAGAGGGAAGGGCAATGAACGGATCCTCGCTTGCATAGCTTGATTTCTACCGCTGTAAAGCAGCCCCAGGACAACGTTTTTGCCAGTATTACATTCCACGTGGCTCTCCGTCTGCGGAGGCCCTCTGAACTGCACTGAGAGAATCCCTGAGCCTACAGAGCCCCCTGGCAACTCTTACCTGTCATCTCTCTATTGTGACGCAAGGTACACTGTAGGTCCAGCCTGACAGAAACAACAGAGAAACCTGTCAACTTGTGAGACATTTGGACGATCCAAAGTCACCTAGGCCTGACCAAGTCATTAAGCGGGTAATGCTAGGCACGGCATGCAAAAGACCCCGCCTGCCACGAAGTGTGATCATAGAAAGGCCCCGTGGGGCCGGAAGTCTCCAGTAGACAGTCAGAGACGACTGGTAAATGCGCTGTGGGGTCAAGTTGGGAACTGGAGCACGTGGGAGAAGCCCGACTATCCCCCTTTGGAAAGCAACTTCGGTGCAGCATCCAAGCTGCCTGAACACCGCACCACCAGGACACTGTTCACTCCACAGATGCCTCTGAGGAGCAGTGAGCTTTGGCCAAAGAAACCGGGCGCTTGCACTTCCTTCCTGGGAGCTCAGCCCAGAGCATACTGTAGCTAAAGTGCCAACTAAATGCGGCCTCTAGTCTCGAAGTAAGGGGCACATTTGCCCATTACCAGAGGCAGGGCTGCACCCGTTTCCAGGAAGTCTTAGTCAATGATCGGCTTTAGCTTTAGTATGCCTCACAGCGCTCAAGCCTCTCACGGGGGCACTTCTTTCCAAGGAAGTGCACCGTGTACCAGAAGCCTTCTGAGCACAATCAAGGGATACACGGCTCTGGGACCATCCCTCACTATGCAGGTGAAAGGGCCGGCAGCTAATCTGTTCTCTATGGCTAGCGTTCCACAGCTTTGAAAGAGCCCCAGGGGCACGGTTCTTGGAAAGGCTTTCTTTCCATGCGGGTCTGCCACGTTGAGGACACCTAAGCTGCCCTGATAGAAACCACCGGGGCTCCAATCCACTTTGGGGTCTCCTGCTCGATGTCTCTCTAAGTGAGGCAGAAAGTAGACTTTAGGTCCAGCCCGAAATAAAGTAGAGATTGACCGTGAGCCTTGCTAGGCATTTGGAACATGCAAAGTCACCTAGGCCTCCTGAGGGCATTTAGAGGATGATGCCATTCAGCACATGCAGAACACACTGCATCCCAATGTTTCATCGCAGAAGGCCGAATTGTGTTCCAAGGGCCTCCTTTGGCTTGTCAGAGAAGAGAGGTATATGTGCTGGGTGATCCGGTGTATAATTGAGAAGCCTGGAAAAAGGCAGTATTTTCCCCCATTTGAAAGGTACATAGTGGCGGCCTCAAGGCTGACTGAAAGACAGTGCTGTTACCGGTCTTCTAGTCACTGCTAAGAATGCCTCAGGGAAGAAAGTGAGTTTTCTCCTATGAATCCAGGTGGTCGCCTGTGCCTTGCTAGGAGTTCACCCCACCGCTTGCCCTAGCTAAAGTGCGAAGTAAACGTGACCCCCAGGCCTCAAGGTAAGCACGAGCGTTTCCTATCAGCAAAGTTTGCTGTGCAGCCATCTCCATGAACCCTGACTCGATAGAGTGCTTTAAATCCTCTACGGCTCCCCGGAGGCCTCAGAGAGACGCGTATGAATTCCCTTCTAAGGGAGCGGGTGGGTGCCGTGAGTCCCCTTTTTGTTTTCCGAGCAACACAGCGCAGAACAGGCTGTTGGGGTTAATCCTTTCTATGCAGAGGGAAGGCCAATGAACTGATCCTCGCTTGCATAGCTTGATTTCTACCGCTGTAAAGCAGCCCCAGGACAACGTTTTTGCCAGTATTACATTCAACGTGGCTCTCCCTCTGCGGAGGCCCTCTGAACTGCACTGAAAGAATCCCTGAGCCTACAGAGCCCCCTGGCAACTCTTACCTGTCATCTCTCTATTGTGACGCAAGGTCCACTGTAGGTCCAGCCTGACAGAAAGAACAGAAAAACCGGTCAACTTGTGAGACTTTTGGATGATCCAAAGCCACCTAGGCCTGACTAAGTCATTAAGCAGGTAATGCTATGCACGGCATGCAAAAGTCCCCGCCTGCAACGAAGTGTGATCATAGAAAGGCCCCGTGTGGCCGAAAGTCTCCAGTAGACAGTCAGTGAGTGATGGTAATTGCGCTGTGGGGTCAAGTTGGAAACTGGAGCATGTGAGAGAAGCCCGACTCTCCCCCTTTGGAAAGCCACTTCGATGCAGCTTCCAAGCTGCCTGAACACCACACCACCAGGACACTGTTCACTCCACAGATGCCTCTAAGGAGCTGTGAGCTTTTGCCAAAGAAACCAAACGCTTGCGGTTCCTTCCTGGGAGCTCAGCCCAGAGCATACTGTAGCTAAAGTGCCAACTAAATGTGACCTCTAGTCTCGAGGTAGGGTGCACATTTTCCCTTTACCAGAGGCAGGGGTGCACCAGTTTCCAGGAAGGCTTAGTCAATGGACGGCTTTAGCTTTTGTGTGCCTCACAGCGCTCAAGCCTCTCACGGGGGCACTTCTTTCCAAGGAAGTGCACCGTGTACCAGAAGCCTTCTGAGCACAATCAAGGGATACACGGCTCTGGGACCATCCCTCACTATGCAGGTGAAAGGGCCGGCAGCTAATCTGTTCTCTATGGCTAGCGTTCCACAGCTTTGAAAGAGCCCCAGGAGTACGGTTCTTGTGCAGGCTTTCTTTCCATGCGGGTCTGCCACGTTGAGGACACCTAAGCTGCCCTGATAGAAACCACCGGGGCTCCAATCCACTTTGGGGTCTCCTGCTCGATGTCTCTCTAAGTGAGGCAGAAAGTAGACTTTATTTAGGTCCAGCCCGAAATAAAGTAGAGATTGACCCTGAGCCTTGCTAGGCATTTGGAACATGCAAAGTCACCTCGGCCTCCTGCGGGCATTTGGAGGATTATGCCATTCAGCACATGCAGAACACACTGCATCTCCACGTTTCATCACAAAAGGCCGAATTGTGTTCCAAGGGCCTCCTTTAGCTTGTCAGAGAAGAGAGGTATATGTGCTGGGTGTTGCGTTGTGTAATTGAGAAGCCTGGAAAAAGGCAGTATTTTCCCCCATTTGAAAGGTAGATAGTGGCGGCCTCAAGGCTGACTGAAACACAGTGCCGTTACCCGTCTTCTACTCACTGCCAGGAAACCTCAGGGAAGAAAGTGAGTTTTCTCCTACGAAACCAGGTGGTCGCCAGTGCCTTGCTAGGAGCTCATCCCACGTCTTACCCTAGCTAAAGTGCGCAGTAAACGTGACCCCAGGCCTCAAGGTAAGCACGAGCGTTTCCTATCAGCAAAGTTTGCTGTGCAGCCATCTCCATGAACCCTGACTCGATAGAGTGCTTTAACTCCTCTACGGCTCTCCAGAGGCCTCAGAGTGTCGCGTATGAATTCCCTTCTGAGGGAGCGGGTGGGTGCCGTGAGTCTCCTTTTTGTTTTCCGAGCAACACAGCGCAGAACCGGCTGTTGGGGTCAACGCTTTCTATGCAGAGGGAAGGGCAATGAACGGATCCTCGCTTGCATAGCTTGATTTCTACCGCTGTAAAGCAGCCCCAGGACAACGTTTTTGCCAGTATTACATTCCACGTGGCTCTCCGTCTGCGGAGGCCCTCTGAACTGCACTGAGAGAATCCCTGAGCCTACAGAGCCCCCTGGCAACTCTTACCTGTCATCTCTCTATTGTGACGCAAGGTACACTGTAGGTCCAGCCTGACAGAAACAACAGAGAAACCTGTCAACTTGTGAGACATTTGGACGATCCAAAGTCACCTAGGCCTGACTAAGTCATTAAGCGGGTAATGCTAGGCACGGCATGCAAAAGACCCCGCCTGCAACGAAGAGTGATCATAGAAAGGCCCCGTGGGGCCGGAAGTCTCCAGTAGACAGTCAGAGACGACTGGTAAATGCGCTGTGGGGTCAAGTTGGGAACTGGAGCACGTGGGAGAAGCCCGACTCTCCCCCTTTGGAAAGCAACTTCGGTGCAGCATCCAAGCTGCCTGAACACCGCACCACCAGGACACTGTTCACTCCACAGATGCCTCTGAGGAGCAGTGAGCTTTGGCCAAAGAAACCGGGCGCTTGCACTTCCTTCCTGGGAGCTCAGTCCAGAGCATACTCTAGCCTAAGTGCCAACTAAATGTGACCTCTAGTCTCGAGGTAAGGTGCACATTTTCCCTTTACCAGAGGCAGGGGTGCACCAGTTTCCAGGAAGGCTTAGTCAATGGACGGCTTTAGCTTTAGTGTGCCTCACAGCGCTCAAGCCTCTCACGGGGGCATTTCTTTCCAAGGAAGTGCACCGTGTACCAGAAGCCTTCTGAGCACAATCAAGGGATACACGGCTCTGGGACCATCCCTCACTATGCAGGTGAAAGGGCCGGCAACTAATCTGTTCTCTATGGCTAGCGTTCCACAGCTTTGAAACAGCCCCAGGAGCACGGTTCTTGGGCCGGCTTTCTTTCCATGCGGGTCTGCCACGTTGAGGACACCTAAGCTGCCCTGAAAGAAACCACCGGGGATCCAATCCACTTTGGGGTCTCCTGCTCGACGTCTCTCTAAGTGAGGCAGAAAGTAGACTTTAGGTCGAGCCCGAAATAAAGTAGAGATTGACCGTGAGCCTTGCTAGGCATTTGGAACATGCAAAGTCACCTAGGCCCCCTGAGGGCATTTAGAGGATTATGCCATTCAGCACATGCAGAACACACTGCATCCCAAAGTTTCATCGCAGAAGGCCGAATTGTGTTCCAAGGGCCTCCTTTGGCTTGTCAGAGAAGAGAGGTATATGTGCTGGGTGATCCGGTGTATAATTGAGAAGCCTGGAAAAAGGCAGTATTTTCCCCCATTTGAAAGGTACATAGTGGCGGCCTCAAGGCTGACTGAAAGACAGTGCTGTTACCGGTCTTCTAGTCACTGCTAAGAATGCCTCAGGGAAGAAAGTGAGTTTTCTCCTATGAATCCAGGTGGTCGCCTGTGCCTTGCTAGGAGTTCACCCCACCGCTTGCCCTAGCTAAAGTGCGAAGTAAACGTGACCCCCAGGCCTCAAGGTAAGCACGAGCGTTTCCTATCAGCAAAGTTTGCTGTGCAGCCATCTCCATGAACCCTGACTCGATAGAGTGCTTTAAATCCTCTACGGCTCTCCGGAGGCCTCAGAGAGACGCGTATGAATTCCCTTCTGAGGGAGCGGGTGGGTGCCGTGAGTCCCCTTTTTGTTTTCCGAGCAACACAGCGCAGAACAGGCTGTTGGGGTTAATCCTTTCTATGCAGAGGGAAGGCCAATGAACTGATCCTCGCTTGCATAGCTTGATTTCTACCGCTGTAAAGCAGCCCCAGGACAACGTTTTTGCCAGTATTACATTCAACGTGGCTCTCCCTCTGCGGAGGCCCTCTGAACTGCACTGAAAGAATCCCTGAGCCTACAGAGCCCCCTGGCAACTCTTACCTGTCATCTCTCTATTGTGACGCAAGGTCCACTGTAGGTCCAGCCTGACAGAAAGAACAGAAAAACCGGTCAACTTGTGAGACTTTTGGATGATCCAAAGCCACCTAGGCCTGACTAAGTCATTAAGCAGGTAATGCTATGCACGGCATGCAAAAGTCCCCGCCTGCAACGAAGTGTGATCATAGAAAGGCCCCGTGTGGCCGAAAGTCTCCAGTAGACAGTCAGTGAGTGATGGTAATTGCGCTGTGGGGTCAAGTTGGAAACTGGAGCATGTGAGAGAAGCCCGACTCTCCCCCTTTGGAAAGCCACTTCGATGCAGCTTCCAAGCTGCCTGAACACCACACCACCAGGACACTGTTCACTCCACAGATGCCTCTAAGGAGCTGTGAGCTTTTGCCAAAGAAACCAAACGCTTGCGGTTCCTTCCTGGGAGCTCAGCCCAGAGCATACTGTAGCTAAAGTGCCAACTAAATGTGACCTCTAGTCTCGAGGTAGGGTGCACATTTTCCCTTTACCAGAGGCAGGGGTGCACCAGTTTCCAGGAAGTCTTAGTCAATGATCGGCTTTAGCTTTAGTACGCCTCACAGCGCTCAAGCCTCTCACGGGGGCACTTCTTTCCAAGGAAGTGCACCGTGTACCAGAAGCCTTCTGAGCACAATCAAGGGATACACGGCTCTGGGACCATCCCTCACTATGCAGGTGAAAGGGCCGGCAGCTAATCTGTTCTCTATGGCTAGCGTTCCACAGCTTTGAAAGAGCCCCAGGGGCACGGTTCTTGGGCCGGCTTTCTTTCCATGCGGGTCTGCCACGTTGAGGACACCTAAGCTGCCCTGATAGAAACCACCGGGGCTCCAATCCACTTTGGGGTCTCCTGCTCGATGTCTCTCTAAGTGAGGCAGAAAGTAGACTTTAGGTCCAGCCCGAAATAAAGTAGAGATTGACCCTGAGCCTTGCTAGGCATTTGGAACATGCAAAGTCACCTCGGCCTCCTGAGGGCATTTAGAGGATTATGCCATTCAGCACATGCAGAACACACTGCATCTCCAAGTTTCATCACAGAAGGCCGAATTGTGTTCCAAGGGCCTCCTTTGGCTTGTCAGAGAAGAGAGGTATATGTGCTGAGTGATCCGGTGTATAATTGAGAAGCCTGGAAAAAGGCAGTATTTTCCCCCATTTGAAAGGTACATAGTGGCGGCCTCAAGGCTGACTGAAAGACAGTGCTGTTACCCGTATTCTAGTCACTGCTAAGAATGCCTCAGGGAAGAAAGTGAGTTTTCTCCTATGAATCCATGAGGTCGCCTGTGCCTTGCTAGGAGTTCACCCCACCGCTTGCCCTAGCTAAAGTGCGAAGTAAACGTGACCCCCAGGCCTCAAGGTAAGCACGAGCGTTTCCTATCAGCAAAGTTTGCTGTGCAGCCATCTCCATGAACCCTGACTCGATAGAGTGCTTTAAATCCTCTACGGCTCTCCGGAGGCCTCAGAGAGACGCGTATGAATTCCCTTCTGAGGGAGCGGGTGGGTGCCGTGAGTCCCCTTTTTGTTTTCCGAGCAACACAGCGCAGAACAGGCTGTTGGGGTCAACACTTTCTATGCAGAGGGAAGGGCAATGAACTGATCCTCGCTTGCATAGCTTGATTTCTACCGCTGTAAAGCAGCCCCAGGACAACGTTTTTGCCAGTATTACATTCAACGTGGCTCTCCCTCTGCGGAGGCCCTCTGAACTGCACTGAAAGAATCCCTGAGCCTACAGAGCCCCCTGGCAACTCTTACCTGTCATCTCTCTATTGTGACGCAAGGTCCACTGTAGGTCCAGCCTGACAGAAAGAACAGAAAAACCGGTCAACTTGTGAGACTTTTGGATGATCCAAAGCCACCTAGGCCTGACTAAGTCATTAAGCAGGTAATGCTATGCACGGCATGCAAAAGTCCCCGCCTGCAACGAAGTGTGATCATAGAAAGGCCCCGTGTGGCCGAAAGTCTCCAGTAGACAGTCAGTGAGTGATGGTAATTGCGCTGTGGGGTCAAGTTGGAAACTGGAGCATGTGAGAGAAGCCCGACTCTCCCCCTTTGGAAAGCCACTTCGATGCAGCTTCCAAGCTGCCTGAACACCACACCACCAGGACACTGTTCACTCCACAGATGCCTCTAAGGAGCTGTGAGCTTTTGCCAAAGAAACCAAACGCTTGCGGTTCCTTCCTGGGAGCTCAGCCCAGAGCATACTGTAGCTAAAGTGCCAACTAAATGTGACCTCTAGTCTCGAGGTAGGGTGCACATTTTCCCTTTACCAGAGGCAGGGGTGCACCAGTTTCCAGGAAGGCTTAGTCAATGGACGGCTTTAGCTTTTGTGTGCCTCACAGCGCTCAAGCCTCTCACGGGGGCACTTCTTTCCAAGGAAGTGCACCGTGTACCAGAAGCCTTCTGAGCACAATCAAGGGATACACGGCTCTGGGACCATCCCTCACTATGCAGGTGAAAGGGCCGGCAGCTAATCTGTTCTCTATGGCTAGCGTTCCACAGCTTTGAAAGAGCCCCAGGAGTACGGTTCTTGTGCAGGCTTTCTTTCCATGCGGGTCTGCCACGTTGAGGACACCTAAGCTGCCCTGATAGAAACCACCGGGGCTCCAATCCACTTTGGGGTCTCCTGCTCGATGTCTCTCTAAGTGAGGCAGAAAGTAGACTTTATTTAGGTCCAGCCCGAAATAAAGTAGAGATTGACCCTGAGCCTTGCTAGGCATTTGGAACATGCAAAGTCACCTCGGCCTCCTGCGGGCATTTGGAGGATTATGCCATTCAGCACATGCAGAACACACTGCATCTCCACGTTTCATCACAAAAGGCCGAATTGTGTTCCAAGGGCCTCCTTTAGCTTGTCAGAGAAGAGAGGTATATGTGCTGGGTGTTGCGTTGTGTAATTGAGAAGCCTGGAAAAAGGCAGTATTTTCCCCCATTTGAAAGGTAGATAGTGGCGGCCTCAAGGCTGACTGAAAGACAGTGCCGTTACCCGTTTTCTACTCACTGCCAGGAATGCCTCAGGGAAGAAAGTGAGTTTTCTCCTACGAAACCAGGTTGTCGCCAGTGCCTTGCTAGGAGCTCATCCCACGTCTTGCCCTAGCTAAAGTGCGCAGTAAACGTGACCCCAGGCCTCAAGGTAAGCACGAGCGTTTCCTATCAGCAAAGTTTGCTGTGCAGCCATCTCCATGAACCCTGACTCGATAGAGTGCTTTAACTCCTCTACGGCTCTCCAGAGGCCTCAGAGTGTCGCGTATGAATTCCCTTCTGAGGGAGCGGGTGGGTGCTGTGAGTCTCCTTTTTGTTTTCCGAGCAACACAGCGCAGAACCGGCTGTTGGGGTCAACGCTTTCTATGCAGAGGGAAGGGCAATGAACGGATCCTCGCTTGCATAGCTTGATTTCTACCGCTGTAAAGCAGCCCCAGGACAACGTTTTTGCCAGTATTACATTCCACGTGGCTCTCCGTCTGCGGAGGCCCTCTGAACTGCACTGAGAGAATCCCTGAGCCTACAGAGCCCCCTGGCAACTCTTACCTGTCATCTCTCTATTGTGACGCAAGGTACACTGTAGGTCCAGCCTGACAGAAACAACAGAGAAACCTGTCAACTTGTGAGACATTTGGACGATCCAAAGTCACCTAGGCCTGACTAAGTCATTAAGCGGGTAATGCTAGGCACGGCATGCAAAAGACCCCGCCTGCAACGAAGAGTGATCATAGAAAGGCCCCGTGGGGCCGGAAGTCTCCAGTAGACAGTCAGAGACGACTGGTAAATGCGCTGTGGGGTCAAGTTGGGAACTGGAGCACGTGGGAGAAGCCCGACTCTCCCCCTTTGGAAAGCAACTTCGGTGCAGCATCCAAGCTGCCTGAACACCGCACCACCAGGACACTGTTCACTCCACAGATGCCTCTGAGGAGCAGTGAGCTTTGGCCAAAGAAACCGGGCGCTTGCACTTCCTTCCTGGGAGCTCAGTCCAGAGCATACTCTAGCCTAAGTGCCAACTAAATGTGACCTCTAGTCTCGAGGTAAGGTGCACATTTTCCCTTTACCAGAGGCAGGGGTGCACCAGTTTCCAGGAAGGCTTAGTCAATGGACGGCTTTAGCTTTAGTGTGCCTCACAGCGCTCAAGCCTCTCACGGGGGCATTTCTTTCCAAGGAAGTGCACCGTGTACCAGAAGCCTTCTGAGCACAATCAAGGGATACACGGCTCTGGGACCATCCCTCACTATGCAGGTGAAAGGGCCGGCAACTAATCTGTTCTCTATGGCTAGCGTTCCACAGCTTTGAAACAGCCCCAGGAGCACGGTTCTTGGGCCGGCTTTCTTTCCATGCGGGTCTGCCACGTTGAGGACACCTAAGCTGCCCTGAAAGAAACCACCGGGGATCCAATCCACTTTGGGGTCTCCTGCTCGACGTCTCTCTAAGTGAGGCAGAAAGTAGACTTTAGGTCGAGCCCGAAATAAAGTAGAGATTGACCGTGAGCCTTGCTAGGCATTTGGAACATGCAAAGTCACCTAGGCCCCCTGAGGGCATTTAGAGGATTATGCCATTCAGCACATGCAGAACACACTGCATCCCAAAGTTTCATCGCAGAAGGCCGAATTGTGTTCCAAGGGCCTCCTTTGGCTTGTCAGAGAAGAGAGGTATATGTGCTGGGTGATCCGGTGTATAATTGAGAAGCCTGGAAAAAGGCAGTATTTTCCCCCATTTGAAAGGTACATAGTGGCGGCCTCAAGGCTGACTGAAAGACAGTGCTGTTACCGGTCTTCTAGTCACTGCTAAGAATGCCTCAGGGAAGAAAGTGAGTTTTCTCCTATGAATCCAGGTGGTCGCCTGTGCCTTGCTAGGAGTTCACCCCACCGCTTGCCCTAGCTAAAGTGCGAAGTAAACGTGACCCCCAGGCCTCAAGGTAAGCACGAGCGTTTCCTATCAGCAAAGTTTGCTGTGCAGCCATCTCCATGAACCCTGACTCGATAGAGTGCTTTAAATCCTCTACGGCTCTCCGGAGGCCTCAGAGAGACGCGTATGAATTCCCTTCTGAGGGAGCGGGTGGGTGCCGTGAGTCCCCTTTTTGTTTTCCGAGCAACACAGCGCAGAACAGGCTGTTGGGGTTAATCCTTTCTATGCAGAGGGAAGGCCAATGAACTGATCCTCGCTTGCATAGCTTGATTTCTACCGCTGTAAAGCAGCCCCAGGACAACGTTTTTGCCAGTATTACATTCAACGTGGCTCTCCCTCTGCGGAGGCCCTCTGAACTGCACTGAAAGAATCCCTGAGCCTACAGAGCCCCCTGGCAACTCTTACCTGTCATCTCTCTATTGTGACGCAAGGTCCACTGTAGGTCCAGCCTGACAGAAAGAACAGAAAAACCGGTCAACTTGTGAGACTTTTGGATGATCCAAAGCCACCTAGGCCTGACTAAGTCATTAAGCAGGTAATGCTATGCACGGCATGCAAAAGTCCCCGCCTGCAACGAAGTGTGATCATAGAAAGGCCCCGTGTGGCCGAAAGTCTCCAGTAGACAGTCAGTGAGTGATGGTAATTGCGCTGTGGGGTCAAGTTGGAAACTGGAGCATGTGAGAGAAGCCCGACTCTCCCCCTTTGGAAAGCCACTTCGATGCAGCTTCCAAGCTGCCTGAACACCACACCACCAGGACACTGTTCACTCCACAGATGCCTCTAAGGAGCTGTGAGCTTTTGCCAAAGAAACCAAACGCTTGCGGTTCCTTCCTGGGAGCTCAGCCCAGAGCATACTGTAGCTAAAGTGCCAACTAAATGTGACCTCTAGTCTCGAGGTAGGGTGCACATTTTCCCTTTACCAGAGGCAGGGGTGCACCAGTTTCCAGGAAGTCTTAGTCAATGATCGGCTTTAGCTTTAGTACGCCTCACAGCGCTCAAGCCTCTCACGGGGGCACTTCTTTCCAAGGAAGTGCACCGTGTACCAGAAGCCTTCTGAGCACAATCAAGGGATACACGGCTCTGGGACCATCCCTCACTATGCAGGTGAAAGGGCCGGCAGCTAATCTGTTCTCTATGGCTAGCGTTCCACAGCTTTGAAAGAGCCCCAGGGGCACGGTTCTTGGGCCGGCTTTCTTTCCATGCGGGTCTGCCACGTTGAGGACACCTAAGCTGCCCTGATAGAAACCACCGGGGCTCCAATCCACTTTGGGGTCTCCTGCTCGATGTCTCTCTAAGTGAGGCAGAAAGTAGACTTTAGGTCCAGCCCGAAATAAAGTAGAGATTGACCCTGAGCCTTGCTAGGCATTTGGAACATGCAAAGTCACCTCGGCCTCCTGAGGGCATTTAGAGGATTATGCCATTCAGCACATGCAGAACACACTGCATCTCCAAGTTTCATCACAGAAGGCCGAATTGTGTTCCAAGGGCCTCCTTTGGCTTGTCAGAGAAGAGAGGTATATGTGCTGAGTGATCCGGTGTATAATTGAGAAGCCTGGAAAAAGGCAGTATTTTCCCCCATTTGAAAGGTACATAGTGGCGGCCTCAAGGCTGACTGAAAGACAGTGCTGTTACCCGTATTCTAGTCACTGCTAAGAATGCCTCAGGGAAGAAAGTGAGTTTTCTCCTATGAATCCATGAGGTCGCCTGTGCCTTGCTAGGAGTTCACCCCACCGCTTGCCCTAGCTAAAGTGCGAAGTAAACGTGACCCCCAGGCCTCAAGGTAAGCACGAGCGTTTCCTATCAGCAAAGTTTGCTGTGCAGCCATCTCCATGAACCCTGACTCGATAGAGTGCTTTAAATCCTCTACGGCTCTCCGGAGGCCTCAGAGAGACGCGTATGAATTCCCTTCTGAGGGAGCGGGTGGGTGCCGTGAGTCCCCTTTTTGTTTTCCGAGCAACACAGCGCAGAACAGGCTGTTGGGGTCAACACTTTCTATGCAGAGGGAAGGGCAATGAACTGATCCTCGCTTGCATAGCTTGATTTCTACCGCTGTAAAGCAGCCCCAGGACAACGTTTTTGCCAGTATTACATTCAACGTGGCTCTCCCTCTGCGGAGGCCCTCTGAACTGCACTGAAAGAATCCCTGAGCCTACAGAGCCCCCTGGCAACTCTTACCTGTCATCTCTCTATTGTGACGCAAGGTCCACTGTGGGTCCAGCCTGACAGAAAGAACAGAAAAACCGGTCAACTTGTGAGACTTTTGGACGATCCAAAGTCACCTAGGCCTGACTAAGTCATTAAGCAGGTAATGCTATGCACGGCATGCAAAAGTCCCCTCCTGCAACGAAGTGTGATCATAGAAAGGCCCCGTGTGGCCGAAAGTCTCCAGTAGACAGTCAGTGAGTGATGGTAATTGCGCTGTGGGGTCAAGTTGGAAACTGCAGCATGTGAGAGAAGCCCGACTCTCCCCCTTTGGAAAGCAACTTCGATGCAGCTTCCAAGCTGCCTGAACACCACACCACCAGGACACTGTTCACTGCACAGATGCCTCTGAGGAGCAGTGAGCTTTTGCCAAAGAAACCGAATGCTTGGGCTTCCTTCCTGGGAGCTCAGCCCAGAGCATACTGTAGCTAAAGTGCCAACTAAATGTGACCTCTAGTCTCGAGGTAGGGTGCACATTTTCCCTTTACCAGAGGCAGGGGTGCACCAGTTTCCAGGAAAGCTTAGTCAATGGACGGCTTTAGCTTTTGTGTGCCTCACAGCGCTCAAGCCTCTCACGGGGGCACTTCTTTCCAAGGAAGTGCACCGTGTACCAGAAGCCTTCTGAGCACAATCAAGGGATACACGGCTCTGGGACCATCCCTCACTATGCAGGTGAAAGGGCCGGCAGCTAATCTGTTCTCTATGGCTAGCGTTCCACAGCTTTGAAAGAGCCCCAGGAGCACGGTTCTTGTGCAGGCTTTCTTTCCATGCGGGTCTGCCACGTTGAGGACACCTAAGCTGCCCTGATAGAAACCACCGGGGCTCCAATCCACTTTGGGGTCTCCTGCTCGATGTCTCTCTAAGTGAGGCAGAAAGTAGACTTTATTTAGGTCCAGCCCGAAAGAAAGTAGAGATTGACCCTGAGCCTTGCTAGGCATTTGGAACATGCAAAGTCACCTCGGCCTCCTGCGGGCATTTAGTGGATTATGCCATTCAGCACATGCAGAACACACTGCATCTCCAAGTTTCATCACAGAAGGCCGAATTGTGTTCCAAGGGCCTCCTTTGGCTTGTCAGAGAAGAGAGGTATATGTGCTGGGTGTTGCGTTGTGTAATTGAGAAGCCTGGAAAAAGGCAGCATTTTCCCCCATTTGAAAGGTAGATAGTGGCGGCCTCAAGGCTGACTGAAAGACAGTGCCGTTACCCGTCTTCTACTCACTGCCAGGAATGCCTCAGGGAAGAAAGTGAGTTTTCTCCTACGAAACCAGGTGGTCGCCAGTGCCTTGCTAGGAGCTCATCCCACGTCTTGCCCTAGCTAAAGTGCGCAGTAAACGTGACCCCAGGCCTCAAGGTAAGCACGAGCGTTTCCTATCAGCAAAGTTTGCTGTGCAGCCATCTCCATGAACCCTGACTCGATAGAGTGCTTTAACTCCTCTACGGCTCTCCAGAGGCCTCAGAGTGTCGCGTATGAATTCCCTTCTGAGGGAGCGGGTGGGTGCCGTGAGTCTCCTTTTTGTTTTCCGAGCAACACAGCGCAGAACCGGCTGTTGGGGTCAACGCTTTCTATGCAGAGGGAAGGGCAATGAACGGATCCTCGCTTGCATAGCTTGATTTCTACCGCTGTAAAGCAGCCCCAGGACAACGTTTTTGCCAGTATTACATTCCACGTGGCTCTCCGTCTGCGGAGGTCCTCTGAACTGCACTGAGAGAATCCCTGAGCCTACAGAGCCCCCTGTCAACTCTTACCTGTCATCTCTCTATTGTGACGCAAGGTACACTGTAGGTCCAGCCTGACAGAAACAACAGAGAAACCTGTCAACTTGTGAGACATTTGGACGATCCAAAGTCACCTAGGCCTGACTAAGTCATTAAGCGGGTAATGCTAGGCACGGCATGCAAAAGACCCCGCCTGCCACGAAGTGTGATCATAGAAAGGCCCCGTGTGGCCGGAAGTCTCCAGTAGACAGTCAGAGACGACTGGTAAATGCGCTGTGGGGTCAAGTTGGGAACTGGAGCACGTGGGAGAAGCCCGACTATCCCCCTTTGGAAAGCAACTTCGGTGCAGCATCCAAGCTGCCTGAACACCGCACCACCAGGACACTGTTCACTCCACAGATGCCTCTGAGGAGCAGTGAGCTTTGGCCAAAGAAACCGGGCGCTTGCACTTCCTTCCTGGGAGCTCAGCCCAGAGCATACTGTAGCTAAAGTGCCAACTAAATGCGGCCTCTAGTCTCGAAGTAAGGGGCACATTTGCCCATTACCAGAGGCAGGGCTGCACCCGTTTCCAGGAAGTCTTAGTCAATGATCGGCTTTAGCTTTAGTATGCCTCACAGCGCTCAAGCCTCTCACGGGGGCACTTCTTTCCAAGGAAGTGCACCGTGTACCAGAAGCCTTCTGAGCACAATCAAGGGATACACGGCTCTGGGACCATCCCTCACTATGCAGGTGAAAGGGCCGGCAGCTAATCTGTTCTCTATGGCTAGCGTTCCACAGCTTTGAAACAGCCCCAGGAGCACGGTTCTTGGGCCGGCTTTCTTTCCATGCGGGTCTGCCACGTTGAGGACACCTAAGCTGCCCTGAAAGAAACCACCGGGGATCCAATCCACTTTGGGGTCTCCTGCTCGACGTCTCTCTAAGTGAGGCAGAAAGTAGACTTTAGGTCGAGCCCGAAATAAAGTAGAGATTGACCGTGAGCCTTGCTAGGCATTTGGAACATGCAAAGTCACCTAGGCCCCCTGAGGGCATTTAGAGGATTATGCCATTCAGCACATGCAGAACACACTGCATCCCAAAGTTTCATCGCAGAAGGCCGAATTGTGTTCCAAGGGCCTCCTTTGGCTTGTCAGAGAAGAGAGGTATATGTGCTGGGTGATCCGGTGTATAATTGAGAAGCCTGGAAAAAGGCAGTATTTTCCCCCATTTGAAAGGTACATAGTGGCGGCCTCAAGGCTGACTGAAAGACAGTGCTGTTACCGGTCTTCTAGTCACTGCTAAGAATGCCTCAGGGAAGAAAGTGAGTTTTCTCCTATGAATCCAGGTGGTCGCCTGTGCCTTGCTAGGAGTTCACCCCACCGCTTGCCCTAGCTAAAGTGCGAAGTAAACGTGACCCCCAGGCCTCAAGGTAAGCACGAGCGTTTCCTATCAGCAAAGTTTGCTGTGCAGCCATCTCCATGAACCCTGACTCGATAGAGTGCTTTAAATCCTCTACGGCTCTCCGGAGGCCTCAGAGAGACGCGTATGAATTCCCTTCTGAGGGAGCGGGTGGGTGCCGTGAGTCCCCTTTTTGTTTTCCGAGCAACACAGCGCAGAACAGGCTGTTGGGGTTAATCCTTTCTATGCAGAGGGAAGGCCAATGAACTGATCCTCGCTTGCATAGCTTGATTTCTACCGCTGTAAAGCAGCCCCAGGACAACGTTTTTGCCAGTATTACATTCAACGTGGCTCTCCCTCTGCGGAGGCCCTCTGAACTGCACTGAAAGAATCCCTGAGCCTACAGAGCCCCCTGGCAACTCTTACCTGTCATCTCTCTATTGTGACGCAAGGTCCACTGTAGGTCCAGCCTGACAGAAAGAACAGAAAATCCGGTCAACTTGTGAGACTTTTGGATGATCCAAAGCCACCTAGGCCTGACTAAGTCATTAAGCAGGTAATGCTATGCACGGCATGCAAAAGTCCCCGCCTGCAACGAAGTGTGATCATAGAAAGGCCCCGTGTGGCCGAAAGTCTCCAGTAGACAGTCAGTGAGTGATGGTAATTGCGCTGTGGGGTCAAGTTGGAAACTGGAGCATGTGAGAGAAGCCCGACTCTCCCCCTTTGGAAAGCCACTTCGATGCAGCTTCCAAGCTGCCTGAACACCACACCACCAGGACACTGTTCACTCCACAGATGCCTCTAAGGAGCTGTGAGCTTTTGCCAAAGAAACCAAACGCTTGCGGTTCCTTCCTGGGAGCTCAGCCCAGAGCATACTGTAGCTAAAGTGCCAACTAAATGTGACCTCTAGTCTCGAGGTAGGGTGCACATTTTCCCTTTACCAGAGGCAGGGGTGCACCAGTTTCCAGGAAGGCTTAGTCAATGGACGGCTTTAGCTTTTGTGTGCCTCACAGCGCTCAAGCCTCTCACGGGGGCACTTCTTTCCAAGGAAGTGCACCGTGTACCAGAAGCCTTCTGAGCACAATCAAGGGATACACGGCTCTGGGACCATCCCTCACTATGCAGGTGAAAGGGCCGGCAGCTAATCTGTTCTCTATGGCTAGCGTTCCACAGCTTTGAAAGAGCCCCAGGAGTACGGTTCTTGTGCAGGCTTTCTTTCCATGCGGGTCTGCCACGTTGAGGACACCTAAGCTGCCCTGATAGAAACCACCGGGGCTCCAATCCACTTTGGGGTCTCCTGCTCGATGTCTCTCTAAGTGAGGCAGAAAGTAGACTTTATTTAGGTCCAGCCCGAAATAAAGTAGAGATTGACCCTGAGCCTTGCTAGGCATTTGGAACATGCAAAGTCACCTCGGCCTCCTGCGGGCATTTGGAGGATTATGCCATTCAGCACATGCAGAACACACTGCATCTCCAAGTTTCATCACAAAAGGCCGAATTGTGTTCCAAGGGCCTCCTTTAGCTTGTCAGAGAAGAGAGGTATATGTGCTGGGTGTTGCGTTGTGTAATTGAGAAGCCTGGAAAAAGGCAGTATTTTCCCCCATTTGAAAGGTAGATAGTGGCGGCCTCAAGGCTGACTGAAACACAGTGCCGTTACCCGTCTTCTACTCACTGCCAGGAATGCCTCAGGGAAGAAAGTGAGTTTTCTCCTACGAAACCAGGTTGTCGCCAGTGCCTTGCTAGGAGCTCATCCCACGTCTTGCCCTAGCTAAAGTGCGCAGTAAACGTGACCCCAGGCCTCAAGGTAAGCACGAGCGTTTCCTATCAGCAAAGTTTGCTGTGCAGCCATCTCCATGAACCCTGACTCGATAGAGTGCTTTAACTCCTCTACGGCTCTCCAGAGGCCTCAGAGTGTCGCGTATGAATTCCCTTCTGAGGGAGCGGGTGGGTGCTGTGAGTCTCCTTTTTGTTTTCCGAGCAACACAGCGCAGAACCGGCTGTTGGGGTCAACGCTTTCTATGCAGAGGGAAGGGCAATGAACGGATCCTCGCTTGCATAGCTTGATTTCTACCGCTGTAAAGCAGCCCCAGGACAACGTTTTTGCCAGTATTACATTCCACGTGGCTCTCCGTCTGCGGAGGCCCTCTGAACTGCACTGAGAGAATCCCTGAGCCTACAGAGCCCCCTGGCAACTCTTACCTGTCATCTCTCTATTGTGACGCAAGGTACACTGTAGGTCCAGCCTGACAGAAACAACAGAGAAACCTGTCAACTTGTGAGACATTTGGACGATCCAAAGTCACCTAGGCCTGACTAAGTCATTAAGCGGGTAATGCTAGGCACGGCATGCAAAAGACCCCGCCTGCAACGAAGTGTGATCATAGAAAGGCCCCGTGGGGCCGGAAGTCTCCAGTAGACAGTCAGAGACGACTGGTAAATGCGCTGTGGGGTCAAGTTGGGAACTGGAGCACGTGGGAGAAGCCCGACTCTCCCCCTTTGGAAAGCAACTTCGGTGCAGCATCCAAGCTGCCTGAACACCGCACCACCAGGACACTGTTCACTCCACAGATGCCTCTGAGGAGCAGTGAGCTTTGGCCAAAGAAACCGGGCGCTTGCACTTCCTTCCTGGGAGCTCAGCCCAGAGCATACTGTAGCTAAAGTGCCAACTAAATGCGGCCTCTAGTCTCGAAGTAAGGGGCACATTTGCCCATTACCAGAGGCAGGGCTGCACCCGTTTCCAGGAAGTCTTAGTCAATGATCGGCTTTAGCTTTAGTACGCCTCACAGCGCTCAAGCCTCTCACGGGGGCACTTCTTTCCAAGGAAGTGCACCGTGTACCAGAAGCCTTCTGAGCACAATCAAGGGATACACGGCTCTGGGACCATCCCTCACTATGCAGGTGAAAGGGCCGGCAGCTAATCTGTTCTCTATGGCTAGCGTTCCACAGCTTTGAAAGAGCCCCAGGGGCACGGTTCTTGGGCCGGCTTTCTTTCCATGCGGGTCTGCCACGTTGAGGACACCTAAGCTGCCCTGATAGAAACCACCGGGGCTCCAATCCACTTTGGGGTCTCCTGCTCGATGTCTCTCTAAGTGAGGCAGAAAGTAGACTTTAGGTCCAGCCCGAAATAAAGTAGAGATTGACCCTGAGCCTTGCTAGGCATTTGGAACATGCAAAGTCACCTCGGCCTCCTGAGGGCATTTAGAGGATTATGCCATTCAGCACATGCAGAACACACTGCATCTCCAAGTTTCATCACAGAAGGCCGAATTGTGTTCCAAGGGCCTCCTTTGGCTTGTCAGAGAAGAGAGGTATATGTGCTGAGTGATCCGGTGTATAATTGAGAAGCCTGGAAAAAGGCAGTATTTTCCCCCATTTGAAAGGTACATAGTGGCGGCCTCAAGGCTGACTGAAAGACAGTGCTGTTACCCGTATTCTAGTCACTGCTAAGAATGCCTCAGGGAAGAAAGTGAGTTTTCTCCTATGAATCCATGAGGTCGCCTGTGCCTTGCTAGGAGTTCACCCCACCGCTTGCCCTAGCTAAAGTGCGAAGTAAACGTGACCCCCAGGCCTCAAGGTAAGCACGAGCGTTTCCTATCAGCAAAGTTTGCTGTGCAGCCATCTCCATGAACCCTGACTCGATAGAGCGCTTTAAATCCTCTACGGCTCTCCGGAGGCCTCAGAGAGACGCGTAAGAATTCCCTTCTGAGGGAGAGCCTGGGTGCCGTGAGTCCCCTTTTTGTTTTCCGAGCAACACAGCGCAGAACAGGCTGTTGGGGTCAACACTTTCTATGCAGAGGGAAGGGCAATGAACTGATCCTCGCTTGCATAGCTTGATTTCTACCGCTGTAAAGCAGCCCCAGGACAACGTTTTTGCCCGTATTACATTCAACGTGGCTCTCCCTCTGTGGAGGCCCTCTGAACTGCACTGAAAGAATCCCTGAGCCTACAGTGCCCCCTGGCAACTCTTACCTGTCATCTCTCTATTGTGACGCAAGGTCCACTGTAGGTCCAGCCTGACAGAAAGAACAGAAAATCCGGTCAACTTGTGAGACTTTTGGACGATCCAAAGTCACCTAGGCCTGACTAAGTCATTAAGAAGGTAATGCTATGCACGGCATGCAAAAGTCCCCGCCTGCAACGAAGTGTGATCATAGAAAGGCCCCGTGTGGCCGAAAGTCTCCAGTAGACAGTCAGTGAGTGATGGTAATTGCGCTGTGGGGTCAAGTTGGAAACTGGAGCATGTGAGAGAAGCCCGACTCTCCCCCTTTGGAAAGCCACTTCGATGCAGCTTCCAAGCTGCCTGAACACCACACCACCAGGACACTGTTCACTCCACACATGCCTCTGAGGAGCAGTGAGCTTTTGCCAAAGAAACCGAACGCTTGCGCTTCCTTCCTGGGAGCTCAGTCCAGAGCATACTCTAGCCTAAGTGCCAACTAAATGTGACCTCTAGTCTCGAGGTAAGGTGCACATTTTCCCTTTACCAGAGGCAGGGGTGCACCAGTTTCCAGGAAGGCTTAGTCAATGGACGGCTTTAGCTTTAGTGTGCCTCACAGCGCTCAAGCCTCTCACGGGGGCATTTCTTTCCAAGGAAGTGCACCGTGTACCAGAAGCCTTCTGAGCACAATCAAGGGATACACGGCTCTGGGACCATCCCTCACTATGCAGGTGAAAGGGCCGGCAACTAATCTGTTCTCTATGGCTAGCGTTCCACAGCTTTGAAACAGCCCCAGGAGCACGGTTCTTGGGCCGGCTTTCTTTCCATGCGGGTCTGCCACGTTGAGGACACCTAAGCTGCCCTGAAAGAAACCACCGGGGCTCCAATCCACTTTGGGGTCTCCTGCTCGACGTCTCTCTAAGTGAGGCAGAAAGTAGACTTTAGGTCGAGCCCGAAATAAAGTAGAGATTGACCGTGAGCCTTGCTAGGCATTTGGAACATGCAAAGTCACCTAGGCCCCCTGAGGGCATTTAGAGGATTATGCCATTCAGCACATGCAGAACACACTGCATCCCAAAGTTTCATCGCAGAAGGCCGAATTGTGTTCCAAGGGCCTCATTTGGCTTGTCAGAGAAGAGAGGTATATGTGCTGGGTGATCCGGTGTATAATTGAGAAGCCTGGAAAAAGGCAGTATTTTCCCCCATTTAAAAGGTACATAGTGGCGGCCTCAAGGCTGACTGAAAGACAGTGCTGTTACCGGTCTTCTAGTCACTGCTAAGAATGCCTCAGGGAAGAAAGTGAGTTTTCTCCTATGAATCCAGGTGGTCGCCTGTGCCTTGCTAGGAGTTCACCCCACCGCTTGCCCTAGCTAAAGTGCGAAGTAAACGTGACCCCCAGGCCTCAAGGTAAGCACGAGCGTTTCCTATCAGCAAAGTTTGCTGTGCAGCCATCTCCATGAACCCTGACTCGATAGAGTGCTTTAAATCCTCTACGGCTCTCCGGAGGCCTCAGAGAGACGCGTATGAATTCCCTTCTGAGGGAGCGGGTGGGTGCCGTGAGTCCCCTTTTTGTTTTCCGAGCAACACAGCGCAGAACAGGCTGTTGGGGTCAACCCTTTCTATGCAGAGGGAAGGGCAATGAACTGATCCTCGCTTGCATAGCTTGATTTCTACCGCTGTAAAGCAGCCCCAGGACAACGTTTTTGCCAGTATTACATTCAACGTGGCTCTCCCTCTGCGGAGGCCCTCTGAACTGCACTGAAAGAATCCCTGAGCCTACAGAGCCCCCTGGCAACTCTTACCTGTCATCTCTCTATTGTGACGCAAGGTCCACTGTGGGTCCAGCCTGACAGAAAGAACAGAAAAACCGGTCAACTTGTGAGACTTTTGGACGATCCAAAGTCACCTAGGCCTGACTAAGTCATTAAGCAGGTAATGCTATGCACGGCATGCAAAAGTCCCCTCCTGCAACGAAGTGTGATCATAGAAAGGCCCCGTGTGGCCGAAAGTCTCCAGTAGACAGTCAGTGAGTGATGGTAATTGCGCTGTGGGGTCAAGTTGGAAACTGGAGCATGTGAGAGAAGCCCGACTCTCCCCCTTTGGAAAGCAACTTCGATGCAGCTTCCAAGCTGCCTGAACACCACACCACCAGGACACTGTTCACTGCACAGATGCCTCTGAGGAGCAGTGAGCTTTTGCCAAAGAAACCGAATGCTTGGGCTTCCTTCCTGGGAGCTCAGCCCAGAGCATACTGTAGCTAAAGTGCCAACTAAATGTGACCTCTAGTCTCGAGGTAGGGTGCACATTTTCCCTTTACCAGAGGCAGGGGTGCACCAGTTTCCAGGAAGGCTTAGTCAATGGACGGCTTTAGCTTTTGTGTGCCTCACAGCGCTCAAGCCTCTCACGGGGGCACTTCTTTCCAAGGAAGTGCACCGTGTACCAGAAGCCTTCTGAGCACAATCAAGGGATACACGGCTCTGGGACCATCCCTCACTATGCAGGTGAAAGGGCCGGCAGCTAATCTGTTCTCTATGGCTAGCGTTCCACAGCTTTGAAAGAGCCCCAGGAGTACGGTTCTTGTGCAGGCTTTCTTTCCATGCGGGTCTGCCACGTTGAGGACACCTAAGCTGCCCTGATAGAAACCACCGGGGCTCCAATCCACTTTGGGGTCTCCTGCTCGATGTCTCTCTAAGTGAGGCAGAAAGTAGACTTTATTTAGGTCCAGCCCGAAATAAAGTAGAGATTGACCCTGAGCCTTGCTAGGCATTTGGAACATGCAAAGTCACCTCGGCCTCCTGCGGGCATTTGGAGGATTATGCCATTCAGCACATGCAGAACACACTGCATCTCCAAGTTTCATCACAAAAGGCCGAATTGTGTTCCAAGGGCCTCCTTTAGCTTGTCAGAGAAGAGAGGTATATGTGCTGGGTGTTGCGTTGTGTAATTGAGAAGCCTGGAAAAAGGCAGTATTTTCCCCCATTTGAAAGGTAGATAGTGGCGGCCTCAAGGCTGACTGAAACACAGTGCCGTTACCCGTCTTCTACTCACTGCCAGGAATGCCTCAGGGAAGAAAGTGAGTTTTCTCCTACGAAACCAGGTTGTCGCCAGTGCCTTGCTAGGAGCTCATCCCACGTCTTGCCCTAGCTAAAGTGCGCAGTAAACGTGACCCCAGGCCTCAAGGTAAGCACGAGCGTTTCCTATCAGCAAAGTTTGCTGTGCAGCCATCTCCATGAACCCTGACTCGATAGAGTGCTTTAACTCCTCTACGGCTCTCCAGAGGCCTCAGAGTGTCGCGTATGAATTCCCTTCTGAGGGAGCGGGTGGGTGCTGTGAGTCTCCTTTTTGTTTTCCGAGCAACACAGCGCAGAACCGGCTGTTGGGGTCAACGCTTTCTATGCAGAGGGAAGGGCAATGAACGGATCCTCGCTTGCATAGCTTGATTTCTACCGCTGTAAAGCAGCCCCAGGACAACGTTTTTGCCAGTATTACATTCCACGTGGCTCTCCGTCTGCGGAGGCCCTCTGAACTGCACTGAGAGAATCCCTGAGCCTACAGAGCCCCCTGGCAACTCTTACCTGTCATCTCTCTATTGTGACGCAAGGTACACTGTAGGTCCAGCCTGACAGAAACAACAGAGAAACCTGTCAACTTGTGAGACATTTGGACGATCCAAAGTCACCTAGGCCTGACTAAGTCATTAAGCGGGTAATGCTAGGCACGGCATGCAAAAGACCCCGCCTGCAACGAAGTGTGATCATAGAAAGGCCCCGTGGGGCCGGAAGTCTCCAGTAGACAGTCAGAGACGACTGGTAAATGCGCTGTGGGGTCAAGTTGGGAACTGGAGCACGTGGGAGAAGCCCGACTCTCCCCCTTTGGAAAGCAACTTCGGTGCAGCATCCAAGCTGCCTGAACACCGCACCACCAGGACACTGTTCACTCCACAGATGCCTCTGAGGAGCAGTGAGCTTTGGCCAAAGAAACCGGGCGCTTGCACTTCCTTCCTGGGAGCTCAGCCCAGAGCATACTGTAGCTAAAGTGCCAACTAAATGCGGCCTCTAGTCTCGAAGTAAGGGGCACATTTGCCCATTACCAGAGGCAGGGCTGCACCCGTTTCCAGGAAGTCTTAGTCAATGATCGGCTTTAGCTTTAGTACGCCTCACAGCGCTCAAGCCTCTCACGGGGGCACTTCTTTCCAAGGAAGTGCACCGTGTACCAGAAGCCTTCTGAGCACAATCAAGGGATACACGGCTCTGGGACCATCCCTCACTATGCAGGTGAAAGGGCCGGCAGCTAATCTGTTCTCTATGGCTAGCGTTCCACAGCTTTGAAAGAGCCCCAGGGGCACGGTTCTTGGGCCGGCTTTCTTTCCATGCGGGTCTGCCACGTTGAGGACACCTAAGCTGCCCTGATAGAAACCACCGGGGCTCCAATCCACTTTGGGGTCTCCTGCTCGATGTCTCTCTAAGTGAGGCAGAAAGTAGACTTTAGGTCCAGCCCGAAATAAAGTAGAGATTGACCCTGAGCCTTGCTAGGCATTTGGAACATGCAAAGTCACCTCGGCCTCCTGAGGGCATTTAGAGGATTATGCCATTCAGCACATGCAGAACACACTGCATCTCCAAGTTTCATCACAGAAGGCCGAATTGTGTTCCAAGGGCCTCCTTTGGCTTGTCAGAGAAGAGAGGTATATGTGCTGAGTGATCCGGTGTATAATTGAGAAGCCTGGAAAAAGGCAGTATTTTCCCCCATTTGAAAGGTACATAGTGGCGGCCTCAAGGCTGACTGAAAGACAGTGCTGTTACCCGTATTCTAGTCACTGCTAAGAATGCCTCAGGGAAGAAAGTGAGTTTTCTCCTATGAATCCATGAGGTCGCCTGTGCCTTGCTAGGAGTTCACCCCACCGCTTGCCCTAGCTAAAGTGCGAAGTAAACGTGACCCCCAGGCCTCAAGGTAAGCACGAGCGTTTCCTATCAGCAAAGTTTGCTGTGCAGCCATCTCCATGAACCCTGACTCGATAGAGCGCTTTAAATCCTCTACGGCTCTCCGGAGGCCTCAGAGAGACGCGTAAGAATTCCCTTCTGAGGGAGAGCCTGGGTGCCGTGAGTCCCCTTTTTGTTTTCCGAGCAACACAGCGCAGAACAGGCTGTTGGGGTCAACACTTTCTATGCAGAGGGAAGGGCAATGAACTGATCCTCGCTTGCATAGCTTGATTTCTACCGCTGTAAAGCAGCCCCAGGACAACGTTTTTGCCCGTATTACATTCAACGTGGCTCTCCCTCTGTGGAGGCCCTCTGAACTGCACTGAAAGAATCCCTGAGCCTACAGTGCCCCCTGGCAACTCTTACCTGTCATCTCTCTATTGTGACGCAAGGTCCACTGTAGGTCCAGCCTGACAGAAAGAACAGAAAATCCGGTCAACTTGTGAGACTTTTGGACGATCCAAAGTCACCTAGGCCTGACTAAGTCATTAAGAAGGTAATGCTATGCACGGCATGCAAAAGTCCCCGCCTGCAACGAAGTGTGATCATAGAAAGGCCCCGTGTGGCCGAAAGTCTCCAGTAGACAGTCAGTGAGTGATGGTAATTGCGCTGTGGGGTCAAGTTGGAAACTGGAGCATGTGAGAGAAGCCCGACTCTCCCCCTTTGGAAAGCCACTTCGATGCAGCTTCCAAGCTGCCTGAACACCACACCACCAGGACACTGTTCACTCCACACATGCCTCTGAGGAGCAGTGAGCTTTTGCCAAAGAAACCGAACGCTTGCGCTTCCTTCCTGGGAGCTCAGTCCAGAGCATACTCTAGCCTAAGTGCCAACTAAATGTGACCTCTAGTCTCGAGGTAAGGTGCACATTTTCCCTTTACCAGAGGCAGGGGTGCACCAGTTTCCAGGAAGGCTTAGTCAATGGACGGCTTTAGCTTTAGTGTGCCTCACAGCGCTCAAGCCTCTCACGGGGGCATTTCTTTCCAAGGAAGTGCACCGTGTACCAGAAGCCTTCTGAGCACAATCAAGGGATACACGGCTCTGGGACCATCCCTCACTATGCAGGTGAAAGGGCCGGCAACTAATCTGTTCTCTATGGCTAGCGTTCCACAGCTTTGAAACAGCCCCAGGAGCACGGTTCTTGGGCCGGCTTTCTTTCCATGCGGGTCTGCCACGTTGAGGACACCTAAGCTGCCCTGAAAGAAACCACCAGGGCTCCAATCCACTTTGGGGTCTCCTGCTCGACGTCTCTCTAAGTGAGGCAGAAAGTAGACTTTAGGTCGAGCCCGAAATAAAGTAGAGATTGACCGTGAGCCTTGCTAGGCATTTGGAACATGCAAAGTCACCTAGGCCCCCTGAGGGCATTTAGAGGATTATGCCATTCAGCACATGCAGAACACACTGCATCCCAAAGTTTCATCGCAGAAGGCCGAATTGTGTTCCAAGGGCCTCATTTGGCTTGTCAGAGAAGAGAGGTATATGTGCTGGGTGATCCGGTGTATAATTGAGAAGCCTGGAAAAAGGCAGTATTTTCCCCCATTTAAAAGGTACATAGTGGCGGCCTCAAGGCTGACTGAAAGACAGTGCTGTTACCGGTCTTCTAGTCACTGCTAAGAATGCCTCAGGGAAGAAAGTGAGTTTTCTCCTATGAATCCAGGTGGTCGCCTGTGCCTTGCTAGGAGTTCACCCCACCGCTTGCCCTAGCTAAAGTGCGAAGTAAACGTGACCCCCAGGCCTCAAGGTAAGCACGAGCGTTTCCTATCAGCAAAGTTTGCTGTGCAGCCATCTCCATGAACCCTGACTCGATAGAGTGCTTTAAATCCTCTACGGCTCTCCGGAGGCCTCAGAGAGACGCGTATGAATTCCCTTCTGAGGGAGCGGGTGGGTGCCGTGAGTCCCCTTTTTGTTTTCCGAGCAACACAGCGCAGAACAGGCTGTTGGGGTCAACCCTTTCTATGCAGAGGGAAGGGCAATGAACTGATCCTCGCTTGCATAGCTTGATTTCTACCGCTGTAAAGCAGCCCCAGGACAACGTTTTTGCCAGTATTACATTCAACGTGGCTCTCCCTCTGCGGAGGCCCTCTGAACTGCACTGAAAGAATCCCTGAGCCTACAGAGCCCCCTGGCAACTCTTACCTGTCATCTCTCTATTGTGACGCAAGGTCCACTGTGGGTCCAGCCTGACAGAAAGAACAGAAAAACCGGTCAACTTGTGAGACTTTTGGACGATCCAAAGTCACCTAGGCCTGACTAAGTCATTAAGCAGGTAATGCTATGCACGGCATGCAAAAGTCCCCTCCTGCAACGAAGTGTGATCATAGAAAGGCCCCGTGTGGCCGAAAGTCTCCAGTAGACAGTCAGTGAGTGATGGTAATTGCGCTGTGGGGTCAAGTTGGAAACTGGAGCATGTGAGAGAAGCCCGACTCTCCCCCTTTGGAAAGCAACTTCGATGCAGCTTCCAAGCTGCCTGAACACCACACCACCAGGACACTGTTCACTGCACAGATGCCTCTGAGGAGCAGTGAGCTTTTGCCAAAGAAACCGAATGCTTGGGCTTCCTTCCTGGGAGCTCAGCCCAGAGCATACTGTAGCTAAAGTGCCAACTAAATGTGACCTCTAGTCTCGAGGTAGGGTGCACATTTTCCCTTTACCAGAGGCAGGGGTGCACCAGTTTCCAGGAAGGCTTAGTCAATGGACGGCTTTAGCTTTTGTGTGCCTCACAGCGCTCAAGCCTCTCACGGGGGCACTTCTTTCCAAGGAAGTGCACCGTGTACCAGAAGCCTTCTGAGCACAATCAAGGGATACACGGCTCTGGGACCATCCCTCACTATGCAGGTGAAAGGGCCGGCAGCTAATCTGTTCTCTATGGCTAGCGTTCCACAGCTTTGAAAGAGCCCCAGGAGCACGGTTCTTGTGCAGGCTTTCTTTCCATGCGGGTCTGCCACGTTGAGGACACCTAAGCTGCCCTGATAGAAACCACCGGGGCTCCAATCCACTTTGGGGTCTCCTGCTCGATGTCTCTCTAAGTGAGGCAGAAAGTAGACTTTATTTAGGTCCAGCCCGAAAGAAAGTAGAGATTGACCCTGAGCCTTGCTAGGCATTTGGAACATGCAAAGTCACCTCGGCCTCCTGCGGGCATTTAGTGGATTATGCCATTCAGCACATGCAGAACACACTGCATCTCCAAGTTTCATCACAGAAGGCCGAATTGTGTTCCAAGGGCCTCCTTTGGCTTGTCAGAGAAGAGAGGTATATGTGCTGGGTGTTGCGTTGTGTAATTGAGAAGCCTGGAAAAAGGCAGCATTTTCCCCCATTTGAAAGGTAGATAGTGGCGGCCTCAAGGCTGACTGAAAGACAGTGCCGTTACCCGTCTTCTACTCACTGCCAGGAATGCCTCAGGGAAGAAAGTGAGTTTTCTCCTACGAAACCAGGTGGTCGCCAGTGCCTTGCTAGGAGCTCATCCCACGTCTTGCCCTAGCTAAAGTGCGCAGTAAACGTGACCCCAGGCCTCAAGGTAAGCACGAGCGTTTCCTATCAGCAAAGTTTGCTGTGCAGCCATCTCCATGAACCCTGACTCGATAGAGTGCTTTAACTCCTCTACGGCTCTCCAGAGGCCTCAGAGTGTCGCGTATGAATTCCCTTCTGAGGGAGCGGGTGGGTGCCGTGAGTCTCCTTTTTGTTTTCCGAGCAACACAGCGCAGAACCGGCTGTTGGGGTCAACGCTTTCTATGCAGAGGGAAGGGCAATGAACGGATCCTCGCTTGCATAGCTTGATTTCTACCGCTGTAAAGCAGCCCCAGGACAACGTTTTTGCCAGTATTACATTCCACGTGGCTCTCCGTCTGCGGAGGTCCTCTGAACTGCACTGAGAGAATCCCTGAGCCTACAGAGCCCCCTGGCAACTCTTACCTGTCATCTCTCTATTGTGACGCAAGGTACACTGTAGGTCCAGCCTGACAGAAACAACAGAGAAACCTGTCAACTTGTGAGACATTTGGACGATCCAAAGTCACCTAGGCCTGACTAAGTCATTAAGCGGGTAATGCTAGGCACGGCATGCAAAAGACCCCGCCTGCCACGAAGTGTGATCATAGAAAGGCCCCGTGTGGCCGGAAGTCTCCAGTAGACAGTCAGAGACGACTGGTAAATGCGCTGTGGGGTCAAGTTGGGAACTGGAGCACGTGGGAGAAGCCCGACTATCCCCCTTTGGAAAGCAACTTCGGTGCAGCATCCAAGCTGCCTGAACACCGCACCACCAGGACACTGTTCACTCCACAGATGCCTCTGAGGAGCAGTGAGCTTTGGCCAAAGAAACCGGGCGCTTGCACTTCCTTCCTGGGAGCTCAGCCCAGAGCATACTGTAGCTAAAGTGCCAACTAAATGCGGCCTCTAGTCTCGAAGTAAGGGGCACATTTGCCCATTACCAGAGGCAGGGCTGCACCCGTTTCCAGGAAGTCTTAGTCAATGATCGGCTTTAGCTTTAGTATGCCTCACAGCGCTCAAGCCTCTCACGGGGGCACTTCTTTCCAAGGAAGTGCACCGTGTACCAGAAGCCTTCTGAGCACAATCAAGGGATACACGGCTCTGGGACCATCCCTCACTATGCAGGTGAAAGGGCCGGCAGCTAATCTGTTCTCTATGGCTAGCGTTCCACAGCTTTGAAAGAGCCCCAGGGGCACGGTTCTTGTGCAGGCTTTCTTTCCATGCGGGTCTGCCACGTTGAGGACACCTAAGCTGCCCTGATAGAAACCACCGGGGCTCCAATCCACTTTGGGGTCTCCTGCTCGATGTCTCTCTAAGTGAGGCAGAAAGTAGACTTTAGGTCCAGCCCGAAATAAAGTAGAGATTGACCGTGAGCCTTGCTAGGCATTTGGAACATGCAAAGTCACCTAGGCCTCCTGAGGGCATTTAGAGGATTATGCCATTCAGCACATGCAGAACACACTGCATCCCAAAGTTTCATCGCAGAAGGCCGAATTGTGTTCCAAGGGCCTCCTTTGGCTTGTCAGAGAAGAGAGGTATATGTGCTGGGTGATCCGGTGTATAATTGAGAAGCCTGGAAAAAGGCAGTATTTTCCCCCATTTGAAAGGTACATAGTGGCGGCCTCAAGGCTGACTGAAAGACAGTGCTGTTACCCGTATTCTAGTCACTGCTAAGAATGCCTCAGGGAAGAAAGTGAGTTTTCTCCTATGAATCCAGGTGGTCGCCTGTGCCTTGCTAGGAGTTCACCCCACCGCTTGCCCTAGCTAAAGTGCGAAGTAAACGTGACCCCCAGGCCTCAAGGTAAGCACGAGCGTTTCCTATCAGCAAAGTTTGCTGTGCAGCCATCTCCATGAACCCTGACTCGATAGAGTGCTTTAAATCCTCTACGGCTCTCCGGAGGCCTCAGAGAGACGCGTATGAATTCCCTTCTAAGGGAGCGGGTGGGTGCCGTGAGTCCCCTTTTTGTTTTCCGAGCAACACAGCGCAGAACAGGCTGTTGGGGTTAATCCTTTCTATGCAGAGGGAAGGCCAATGAACTGATCCTCGCTTGCATAGCTTGATTTCTACCGCTGTAAAGCAGCCCCAGGACAACGTTTTTGCCAGTATTACATTCAACGTGGCTCTCCCTCTGCGGAGGCCCTCTGAACTGCACTGAAAGAATCCCTGAGCCTACAGAGCCCCCTGGCAACTCTTACCTGTCATCTCTCTATTGTGACGCAAGGTCCACTGTAGGTCCAGCCTGACAGAAAGAACAGAAAAACCGGTCAACTTGTGAGACTTTTGGATGATCCAAAGCCACCTAGGCCTGACTAAGTCATTAAGCAGGTAATGCTATGCACGGCATGCAAAAGTCCCCGCCTGCAACGAAGTGTGATCATAGAAAGGCCCCGTGTGGCCGAAAGTCTCCAGTAGACAGTCAGTGAGTGATGGTAATTGCGCTGTGGGGTCAAGTTGGAAACTGGAGCATGTGAGAGAAGCCCGACTCTCCCCCTTTGGAAAGCCACTTCGATGCAGCTTCCAAGCTGCCTGAACACCACACCACCAGGACACTGTTCACTCCACAGATGCCTCTAAGGAGCTGTGAGCTTTTGCCAAAGAAACCAAACGCTTGCGGTTCCTTCCTGGGAGCTCAGCCCAGAGCATACTGTAGCTAAAGTGCCAACTAAATGTGACCTCTAGTCTCGAGGTAGGGTGCACATTTTCCCTTTACCAGAGGCAGGGGTGCACCAGTTTCCAGGAAGGCTTAGTCAATGGACGGCTTTAGCTTTTGTGTGCCTCACAGCGCTCAAGCCTCTCACGGGGGCACTTCTTTCCAAGGAAGTGCACCGTGTACCAGAAGCCTTCTGAGCACAATCAAGGGATACACGGCTCTGGGACCATCCCTCACTATGCAGGTGAAAGGGCCGGCAGCTAATCTGTTCTCTATGGCTAGCGTTCCACAGCTTTGAAAGAGCCCCAGGAGTACGGTTCTTGTGCAGGCTTTCTTTCCATGCGGGTCTGCCACGTTGAGGACACCTAAGCTGCCCTGATAGAAACCACCGGGGCTCCAATCCACTTTGGGGTCTCCTGCTCGATGTCTCTCTAAGTGAGGCAGAAAGTAGACTTTATTTAGGTCCAGCCCGAAATAAAGTAGAGATTGACCCTGAGCCTTGCTAGGCATTTGGAACATGCAAAGTCACCTCGGCCTCCTGCGGGCATTTGGAGGATTATGCCATTCAGCACATGCAGAACACACTGCATCTCCAAGTTTCATCACAAAAGGCCGAATTGTGTTCCAAGGGCCTCCTTTGGCTTGTCAGAGAAGAGAGGTATATGTGCTGGGTGTTGCGTTGTGTAATTGAGAAGCCTGGAAAAAGGCAGTATTTTCCCCCATTTGAAAGGTAGATAGTGGCGGCCTCAAGGCTGACTGAAAGACAGTGCCGTTACCCGTCTTCTACTCACTGCCAGGAATGCCTCAGGGAAGAAAGTGAGTTTTCTCCTACGAAACCAGGTGGTCGCCAGTGCCTTGCTAGGAGCTCATCCCACGTCTTGCCCTAGCTAAAGTGCGCAGTAAACGTGACCCCAGGCCTCAAGGTAAGCACGAGCGTTTCCTATCAGCAAAGTTTGCTGTGCAGCCATCTCCATGAACCCTGACTCGATAGAGTGCTTTAACTCCTCTACGGCTCTCCAGAGGCCTCAGAGTGTCGCGTATGAATTCCCTTCTGAGGGAGCGGGTGGGTGCCGTGAGTCTCCTTTTTGTTTTCCGAGCAACACAGCGCAGAACCGGCTGTTGGGGTCAACGCTTTCTATGCAGAGGGAAGGGCAATGAACGGATCCTCGCTTGCATAGCTTGATTTCTACCGCTGTAAAGCAGCCCCAGGACAACGTTTTTGCCAGTATTACATTCCACGTGGCTCTCCGTCTGCGGAGGCCCTCTGAACTGCACTGAGAGAATCCCTGAGCCTACAGAGCCCCCTGGCAACTCTTACCTGTCATCTCTCTATTGTGACGCAAGGTACACTGTAGGTCCAGCCTGACAGAAACAACAGAGAAACCTGTCAACTTGTGAGACATTTGGACGATCCAAAGTCACCTAGGCCTGACTAAGTCATTAAGCGGGTAATGCTAGGCACGGCATGCAAAAGACCCCGCCTGCCACGAAGTGTGATCATAGAAAGGCCCCGTGTGGCCGGAAGTCTCCAGTAGACAGTCAGAGACGACTGGTAAATGCGCTGTGGGGTCAAGTTGGGAACTGGAGCACGTGGGAGAAGCCCGACTATCCCCCTTTGGAAAGCAACTTCGGTGCAGCATCCAAGCTGCCTGAACACCGCACCACCAGGACACTGTTCACTCCACAGATGCCTCTGAGGAGCAGTGAGCTTTGGCCAAAGAAACCGGGCGCTTGCACTTCCTTCCTGGGAGCTCAGCCCAGAGCATACTGTAGCTAAAGTGCCAACTAAATGCGGCCTCTAGTCTCGAAGTAAGGGGAACATTTGCCCATTACCAGAGGCAGGGCTGCACCCGTTTCCAGGAAGTCTTAGTCAATGATCGGCTTTAGCTTTAGTATGCCTCACAGCGCTCAAGCCTCTCACGGGGGCATTTCTTTCCAAGGAAGTGCACCGTGTACCAGAAGCCTTCTGAGCACAATCAAGGGATACACGGCTCTGGGACCATCCCTCACTATGCAGGTGAAAGGGCCGGCAGCTAATCTGTTCTCTATGGCTAGCGTTCCACAGCTTTGAAAGAGCCCCAGGGGCACGGTTCTTGGAAAGGCTTTCTTTCCATGCGGGTCTGCCACGTTGAGGACACCTAAGCTGCCCTGATAGAAACCACCGGGGCTCCAATCCACTTTGGGGTCTCCTGCTCGATGTCTCTCTAAGTGAGGCAGAAAGTAGACTTTAGGTCCAGCCCGAAATAAAGTAGAGATTGACCGTGAGCCTTGCTAGGCATTTGGAACATGCAAAGTCACCTAGGCCTCCTGAGGGCATTTAGAGGATTATGCCATTCAGCACATGCAGAACACACTGCATCCCAAAGTTTCATCGCAGAAGGCCGAATTGTGTTCCAAGGGCCTCCTTTGGCTTGTCAGAGAAGAGAGGTATATGTGCTGGGTGATCCGGTGTATAATTGAGAAGCCTGGAAAAAGGCAGTATTTTCCCCCATTTGAAAGGTACATAGTGGCGGCCTCAAGGCTGACTGAAAGACAGTGCTGTTACCCGTCTTCTAGTCACTGCTAGGAATGCCTCAGGGTAGAAAGTGAGTTTTCTCTTATGAATCCAGGTGGTCGCCTGTGCCTTGCTAGGAGTTCACCCCACCGCTTGCCCTAGCTAAAGTGCGAAGTAAACGTGACCCCCAGGCCTCAAGGTAAGCACGAGCGTTTCCTATCAGCAAAGTTTGCTGGGCAGCCATCTCCATGAAACCTGACTCGATAGAGTGCTTTAAATCCTCTACGGCTCTACGGAGGTCTCAGAGAGACACGTATGAATTCCCTTCTGAGGGAGCGGGTGGGTGCCTTGAGTCCCCTTTTTGTTTTCCGAGCAACACAGCGCAGAACAGGCTGTTGGGTTCAACCCTTTCTATGCAGAGGGAAAGGCAATGAACTGATCCTCGCTTGCATAGCTTGATTTCTACCGCTGTAAAGCAGCCCCAGGACAACGTTTTGGCCAGTATTACATTCAACGTGGCTCTCCCTCTGTGGAGGCCCTCTGAACTGCACTGAAAGAATCCCTGAGCCTACAGAGCCCCCTGGCAACTCTTACCTGTCATCTCTCTATTGTGACGCAAGGACCACTGTAGGTCCAGCCTGACAGAAAGAACAGAAAAACCGGTCAACTTGTGAGACTTTGGACGATCCAAAGACACCTAGGCCTGACTAAGTCATTAAGCAGGTAATGCTATGCACGGCATGCAAAAGTCCCCGCCTGCAACGAAGTGTGATCATAGAAAGGCCCCGTGTGGCCGAAAGTCTCCAGTAGACAGTCAGGGAGTGATGGTAATTGCGCTGTGGGGTCAAGTTGGAAACTGGAGCATGTGAGAGAAGCCCGACTCTCCCCCTTTGGAAAGCAACTTCGATGCAGTTTCCAAGCTGCCTGAACACCACACCACCAGGACACTGTTCACTGCACAGATGCCTCTGAGGAGCAGTGAGCTTTTGCCAAAGAAACCAAACGCTTGCGCTTCCTTCCTGGGAGCTCAGCCCAGAGCATACTGTAGCTAAAGTGCCAACTAAATGTGACCTCTAGTCTCGAGGTAAGGTGCACATTTTCCCTTTACCAGAGGCAGGGGTGCACCAGTTTCCAGGAAGGCTTAGTCAATGGACGGCTTTAGCTTTAGTGTGCCTCACAGCGCTTAAGCCTCTCACGGGGGCATTTCTTTCCAAGGAAATGCACCGTGTACCAGAAGCCTTCTGAGCACAATCAAGGGATACACGGCTCTGGGACCATCCCTCACTATGCAGGTGAAAGGGCCGCCAGCTAATCTGTTCTCTATGGCTAGCGTTCCACAGCTTTGAAACAGCCCCAGGAGCACGGTTCTTGGGTGGCTTTCGTTCCATGCGGGTCTGCCACGTTGAGGACACCTAAGCTGCCCTGAAAGAAACCACCGGGGCTCCAATGCACTTTGGGGTCTCCTGCTCGATGTCTCTCTAAGTGAGGCAGAAAGTAGACTTTAGGTCCAGCCCGAAATAAAGTAGAGATTGACCCTGAGCCTTGCTAGGCATTTGGAACATGCAAAGTCACCTAGGCCTCCTGAGGGCATTTAGAGGATTATGCCATTCAGCACATGCAGAACACACTGCATCCCAAAGTTTCATCGCAGAAGGCCGAATTGTGTTCCAAGGGCCTCCTTTGGCTTGTCAGAGAAGAGAGGTATATGTGCTGGGTGATCCGGTGTATAATTGAGAAGCCTGGAAAACGGCAGTATTTTCCCCCATTTGAAAGGTACATAGTGGCGGCCTCAAGGCTGACTGAAAGACAGTGCTGTTACCCGTCTTCTAGTCACTGCTAAGAATGCCTCAGGGAAGAAAGTGAGTTTTCTCCTATGAATCCAGGTGGTCGCCTGTGCCTTGCTAGGAGTTCACCCCACCGCTTGCCCTAGCTAAAGTGCGAAGTAAACGTGACCCCCAGGCCTCAAGGTAAGCACGAGCGTTTCCTATCAGCAAAGTTTGCTGTGCAGCCATCTCCATGAACCCTGACTCGATAGAGTGCTTTAAATCCTCTACGGCTCTCCGGAGGCCTCAGAGAGACACGTATGAATTCCCTTCTGAGGGAGCGGGTGGGTGCCGTGAGTCCCCTTTTTGTTTTCTGAGCAACACAGCGCAGAACAGGCTGTTTGGGTCAACCGTTTCTATGCAGAGGGAAGGGCAATGAACTGATCCTCGCTTGCATAGCTTGATTTCTACCGCTGTAAAGCAGCCCCAGGACAACGTTTTTCCCAGTATTACATTCAACGTGGCTCTCCCTCTGTGGAGGCCCTCTGAACTGCACTGAAAGAATCCCTGAGCCTACAGTGCCCTTTGGCAACTCTTACCTGTCATCTCTCTATTGTGACGCAAGGTCCACTGTGGGTCCAGCCTGACAGAAAGAACAGAAAAACCGGTCAACTTGTGAGACTTTTGGACGATCCAAAGTCACCTAGGCCTGACTAAGTCATTAAGCAGGTAATGCTATGCACGGCATGCAAAAGTCCCCGCCTGCAACGAAGTGTGATCATAGAAAGGCCCCGTGTGGCCGAAAGTCTCCAGTAGACAGTCAGTGAGTGATGGTAATTGTGCTGTGTGGTCAAGTTGGAAACTGGAGTATGTGAGAGAAGCCCGACTCTCCCCCTTTGGAAAGCAACTTCGATGCAGCTTCCAAGCTGCCTGGACACCACACCACCAGGACACTGTTCACTCAACAGATGCCTCTGAGGAGCAGTGAGATTTTGCCAAAGAAACCGAATGCTTGCGCTTCCTTCCTGGGAGCTCAGCCCAGAGCATACTGTAGCTAAAGTGCCAACTAAATGTGACCTCTAGTCTCGAGGTAGGGTGCACCTTTTTCCTTTACCAGAGGCAGGGGTGCACCAGTTTCCAGGAAGGGTTAGTCAAGGGACGGCTTTAGCTTTTGTGTGCCTCACAGCGCTCAAGCCTCTCACGGGGGCACTTCTTTCCAAGGAAGTGCACCATGTACCAGAAGCCTTCTGAGCACAATCAAGGGATACACGGCTCTGGGACCATCCCTCACTATGCAGGTGAAAGGGCCGGCAGCTAATCTGTTCTCTATGGCTAGCGTTCCACAGCTTTGAAAGAGCCCCAGGAGCACGGTTCTTGGGCAGGCTTTCTTTCCATGCGGGTCTGCCACGTTGAGGACACCTAAGCTGCCCTGATAGAAACCACCGGGGCTCCAATCCACTTTGGGGTCTCCTGCTCGATGTCTCTCTAAGTGAGGCAGAAAGTAGACTTTATTTAGGTCCAGCCCGAAATAAAGTAGAGATTGACCCTGAGCCTTGCTAGGCATTTGGAACATGCAAAGTCACCTCGGCCTCCTGCGGGCATTTAGTGGATTATGCCATTCAGCACATGCAGAACACACTGCATCTCCAAGTTTCATCACAGAAGGCCGAATTGTGTTCCAAGGGCCTCCTTTAGCTTGTCAGAGAAGAGAGGTATATGTGCTGGGTGTTGCGGTGTGTAATTGAGAAGCCTGGAAAAAGGCAGTATTTTCCCCCATTTGAAAGGTAGATAGTGGCGGCCTCAAGGCTGACTGAAACACAGTGCCGTTACCCGTCTTCTACTCACTGCCAGGAATGCCTCAGGGAAGAAAGTGAGTTTTCTCCTACGAAACCAGGTGGTCGCCAGTGCCTTGCTAGGAGCTCATCCCACGTCTTACCCTAGCTAAAGTGCGCAGTAAACGTGACCCCAGGCCTCAAGGTAAGCACGAGCGTTTCCTATCAGCAAAGTTTGCTGTGCAGCCATCTCCATGAACCCTGACTCGATAGAGTGCTTTAACTCCTCTACGGCTCTCCAGAGGCCTCAGAGTGTCGCGTATGAATTCCCTTCTGAGGGAGCGGGTGGGTGCCGTGAGTCTCCTTTTTGTTTTCCGAGCAACACAGCGCAGAACCGGCTGTTGGGGTCAACGCTTTCTATGCAGAGGGAAGGGCAATGAACTGATCCTCGCTTGCATAGCTTGATTTCTACCGCTGTAAAGCAGCCCCAGGACAACGTTTTTGCCAGTATTACATTCAACGTGGCTCTCCCTCTGTGGAGGCCCTCTGAACTGCACTGAGAGAATCCCTGAGCCTACAGAGCCCCCTGGCAACTCTTACCTGTCATCTCTCTATTGTGACGCAAGGTCCACTGTAGGTCCAGCCTGACAGAAAGAACAGAAAAACCGGTCAACTTGTGAGACTTTTGGACGATCCAAAGTCACCTAGGCCTGACTAAGTCATTAAGCAGGTAATGCTATGCACGGCATGCAAAAGTCCCCTCCTGCAACGAAGTGTGATCATAGAAAGGCCCCGTGTGGCCGAAAGTCTCCAGTAGACAGTCAGTGAGTGATGGTAATTGCGCTGTGGGGTCAAGTTGGAAACTGGAGCATGTGAGAGAAGCCCGACTCTCCCCCTTTGGAAAGCAACTTCGATGCAGCTTCCAAGCTGCCTGAACACCACACCACCAGGACACTGTTCACTGCACAGATGCCTCTGAGGAGCAGTGAGCTTTTGCCAAAGAAACCGAATGCTTGGGCTTCCTTCCTGGGAGCTCAGCCCAGAGCATACTGTAGCTAAAGTGCCAACTAAATGTGACCTCTAGTCTCGAGGTAGGGTGCACATTTTCCCTTTACCAGAGGCAGGGGTGCACCAGTTTCCAGGAAGGCTTAGTCAATGGACGGCTTTAGCTTTTGTGTGCCTCACAGCGCTCAAGCCTCTCACGGGGGCACTTCTTTCCAAGGAAGTGCACCGTGTACCAGAAGCCTTCTGAGCACAATCAAGGGATACACGGCTCTGGGACCATCCCTCACTATGCAGGTGAAAGGGCCGGCAGCTAATCTGTTCTCTATGGCTAGCGTTCCACAGCTTTGAAAGAGCCCCAGGAGCACGGTTCTTGTGCAGGCTTTCTTTCCATGCGGGTCTGCCACGTTGAGGACACCTAAGCTGCCCTGATAGAAACCACCGGGGCTCCAATCCACTTTGGGGTCTCCTGCTCGATGTCTCTCTAAGTGAGGCAGAAAGTAGACTTTATTTAGGTCCAGCCCGAAAGAAAGTAGAGATTGACCCTGAGCCTTGCTAGGCATTTGGAACATGCAAAGTCACCTCGGCCTCCTGCGGGCATTTAGAGGATTATGCCATTCAGCACATGCAGAACACACTGCATCTCCAAGTTTCATCACAAAAGGCCGAATTGTGTTCCAAGGGCCTCCTTTGGCTTGTCAGAGAAGAGAGGTATATGTGCTGGGTGTTGCGTTGTGTAATTGAGAAGCCTGGAAAAAGGCAGTATTTTCCCCCATTTGAAAGGTAGATAGTGGCGGCCTCAAGGCTGACTGAAAGACAGTGCCGTTACCCGTCTTCTACTCACTGCCAGGAATGCCTCAGGGAAGAAAGTGAGTTTTCTCCTACGAAACCAGGTGGTCGCCAGTGCCTTGCTAGGAGCTCATCCCACGTCTTGCCCTAGCTAAAGTGCGCAGTAAACGTGACCCCAGGCCTCAAGGTAAGCACGAGCGTTTCCTATCAGCAAAGTTTGCTGTGCAGCCATCTCCATGAACCCTGACTCGATAGAGTGCTTTAACTCCTCTACGGCTCTCCAGAGGCCTCAGAGTGTCGCGTATGAATTCCCTTCTGAGGGAGCGGGTGGGTGCCGTGAGTCTCCTTTTTGTTTTCCGAGCAACACAGCGCAGAACCGGCTGTTGGGGTCAACGCTTTCTATGCAGAGGGAAGGGCAATGAACGGATCCTCGCTTGCATAGCTTGATTTCTACCGCTGTAAAGCAGCCCCAGGACAACGTTTTTGCCAGTATTACATTCCACGTGGCTCTCCGTCTGCGGAGGCCCTCTGAACTGCACTGAGAGAATCCCTGAGCCTACAGAGCCCCCTGGCAACTCTTACCTGTCATCTCTCTATTGTGACGCAAGGTACACTGTAGGTCCAGCCTGACAGAAACAACAGAGAAACCTGTCAACTTGTGAGACATTTGGACGATCCAAAGTCACCTAGGCCTGACCAAGTCATTAAGCGGGTAATGCTAGGCACGGCATGCAAAAGACCCCGCCTGCCACGAAGTGTGATCATAGAAAGGCCCCGTGTGGCCGGAAGTCTCCAGTAGACAGTCAGAGACGACTGGTAAATGCGCTGTGGGGTCAAGTTGGGAACTGGAGCACGTGGGAGAAGCCCGACTATCCCCCTTTGGAAAGCAACTTCGGTGCAGCATCCAAGCTGCCTGAACACCGCACCACCAGGACACTGTTCACTCCACAGATGCCTCTGAGGAGCAGTGAGCTTTGGCCAAAGAAACCGGGCGCTTGCACTTCCTTCCTGGGAGCTCAGCCCAGAGCATACTGTAGCTAAAGTGCCAACTAAATGCGGCCTCTAGTCTCGAAGTAAGGGGCACATTTTCCCTTTACCAGAGGCAGGGCTGCACCCGTTTCCAGGAAGTCTTAGTCAATGATCGGCTTTAGCTTTAGTATGCCTCACAGCGCTCAAGCCTCTCACGGGGGCACTTCTTTCCAAGGAAGTGCACCGTGTACCAGAAGCCTTCTGAGCACAATCAAGGGATACACGGCTCTGGGACCATCCCTCACTATGCAGGTGAAAGGGCCGGCAGCTAATCTGTTCTCTATGGCTAGCGTTCCACAGCTTTGAAAGAGCCCCAGGGGCACGGTTCTTGGAAAGGCTTTCTTTCCATGCGGGTCTGCCACGTTGAGGACACCTAAGCTGCCCTGATAGAAACCACCGGGGCTCCAATCCACTTTGGGGTCTCCTGCTCGATGTCTCTCTAAGTGAGGCAGAAAGTAGACTTTAGGTCCAGCCCGAAATAAAGTAGAGATTGACCGTGAGCCTTGCTAGGCATTTGGAACATGCAAAGTCACCTAGGCCTCCTGAGGGCATTTAGAGGATGATGCCATTCAGCACATGCAGAACACACTGCATCCCAATGTTTCATCGCAGAAGGCCGAATTGTGTTCCAAGGGCCTCCTTTGGCTTGTCAGAGAAGAGAGGTATATGTGCTGGGTGATCCGGTGTATAATTGAGAAGCCTGGAAAAAGGCAGTATTTTCCCCCATTTGAAAGGTACATAGTGGCGGCCTCAAGGCTGACTGAAAGACAGTGCTGTTACCGGTCTTCTAGTCACTGCTAAGAATGCCTCAGGGAAGAAAGTGAGTTTTCTCCTATGAATCCAGGTGGTCGCCTGTGCCTTGCTAGGAGTTCACCCCACCGCTTGCCCTAGCTAAAGTGCGAAGTAAACGTGACCCCCAGGCCTCAAGGTAAGCACGAGCGTTTCCTATCAGCAAAGTTTGCTGTGCAGCCATCTCCATGAACCCTGACTCGATAGAGTGCTTTAAATCCTCTACGGCTCCCCGGAGGCCTCAGAGAGACGCGTATGAATTCCCTTCTGAGGGAGCGGGTGGGTGCCGTGAGTCCCCTTTTTGTTTTCCGAGCAACACAGCGCAGAACAGGCTGTTGGGGTTAATCCTTTCTATGCAGAGGGAAGGCCAATGAACTGATCCTCGCTTGCATAGCTTGATTTCTACCGCTGTAAAGCAGCCCCAGGACAACGTTTTTGCCAGTATTACATTCAACGTGGCTCTCCCTCTGCGGAGGCCCTCTGAACTGCACTGAAAGAATCCCTGAGCCTACAGAGCCCCCTGGCAACTCTTACCTGTCATCTCTCTATTGTGACGCAAGGTCCACTGTAGGTCCAGCCTGACAGAAAGAACAGAAAAACCGGTCAACTTGTGAGACTTTTGGATGATCCAAAGCCACCTAGGCCTGACTAAGTCATTAAGCAGGTAATGCTATGCACGGCATGCAAAAGTCCCCGCCTGCAACGAAGTGTGATCATAGAAAGGCCCCGTGTGGCCGAAAGTCTCCAGTAGACAGTCAGTGAGTGATGGTAATTGCGCTGTGGGGTCAAGTTGGAAACTGGAGCATGTGAGAGAAGCCCGACTCTCCCCCTTTGGAAAGCCACTTCGATGCAGCTTCCAAGCTGCCTGAACACCACACCACCAGGACACTGTTCACTCCACAGATGCCTCTAAGGAGCTGTGAGCTTTTGCCAAAGAAACCAAACGCTTGCGGTTCCTTCCTGGGAGCTCAGCCCAGAGCATACTGTAGCTAAAGTGCCAACTAAATGTGACCTCTAGTCTCGAGGTAGGGTGCACATTTTCCCTTTACCAGAGGCAGGGGTGCACCAGTTTCCAGGAAGGCTTAGTCAATGGACGGCTTTAGCTTTTGTGTGCCTCACAGCGCTCAAGCCTCTCACGGGGGCACTTCTTTCCAAGGAAGTGCACCGTGTACCAGAAGCCTTCTGAGCACAATCAAGGGATACACGGCTCTGGGACCATCCCTCACTATGCAGGTGAAAGGGCCGGCAGCTAATCTGTTCTCTATGGCTAGCGTTCCACAGCTTTGAAAGAGCCCCAGGAGTACGGTTCTTGTGCAGGCTTTCTTTCCATGCGGGTCTGCCACGTTGAGGACACCTAAGCTGCCCTGATAGAAACCACCGGGGCTCCAATCCACTTTGGGGTCTCCTGCTCGATGTCTCTCTAAGTGAGGCAGAAAGTAGACTTTATTTAGGTCCAGCCCGAAATAAAGTAGAGATTGACCCTGAGCCTTGCTAGGCATTTGGAACATGCAAAGTCACCTCGGCCTCCTGCGGGCATTTGGAGGATTATGCCATTCAGCACATGCAGAACACACTGCATCTCCACGTTTCATCACAAAAGGCCGAATTGTGTTCCAAGGGCCTCCTTTAGCTTGTCAGAGAAGAGAGGTATATGTGCTGGGTGTTGCGTTGTGTAATTGAGAAGCCTGGAAAAAGGCAGTATTTTCCCCCATTTGAAAGGTAGATAGTGGCGGCCTCAAGGCTGACTGAAAGACAGTGCCGTTACCCGTCTTCTACTCACTGCCAGGAATGCCTCAGGGAAGAAAGTGAGTTTTCTCCTACGAAACCAGGTTGTCGCCAGTGCCTTGCTAGGAGCTCATCCCACGTCTTGCCCTAGCTAAAGTGCGCAGTAAACGTGACCCCAGGCCTCAAGGTAAGCACGAGCGTTTCCTATCAGCAAAGTTTGCTGTGCAGCCATCTCCATGAACCCTGACTCGATAGAGTGCTTTAACTCCTCTACGGCTCTCCAGAGGCCTCAGAGTGTCGCGTATGAATTCCCTTCTGAGGGAGCGGGTGGGTGCTGTGAGTCTCCTTTTTGTTTTCCGAGCAACACAGCGCAGAACCGGCTGTTGGGGTCAACGCTTTCTATGCAGAGGGAAGGGCAATGAACGGATCCTCGCTTGCATAGCTTGATTTCTACCGCTGTAAAGCAGCCCCAGGACAACGTTTTTGCCAGTATTACATTCCACGTGGCTCTCCGTCTGCGGAGGCCCTCTGAACTGCACTGAGAGAATCCCTGAGCCTACAGAGCCCCCTGGCAACTCTTACCTGTCATCTCTCTATTGTGACGCAAGGTACACTGTAGGTCCAGCCTGACAGAAACAACAGAGAAACCTGTCAACTTGTGAGACATTTGGACGATCCAAAGTCACCTAGGCCTGACTAAGTCATTAAGCGGGTAATGCTAGGCACGGCATGCAAAAGACCCCGCCTGCAACGAAGTGTGATCATAGAAAGGCCCCGTGGGGCCGGAAGTCTCCAGTAGACAGTCAGAGACGACTGGTAAATGCGCTGTGGGGTCAAGTTGGGAACTGGAGCACGTGGGAGAAGCCCGACTCTCCCCCTTTGGAAAGCAACTTCGGTGCAGCATCCAAGCTGCCTGAACACCGCACCACCAGGACCCTGTTCACTCCACAGATGCCTCTGAGGAGCAGTGAGCTTTGGCCAAAGAAACCGGGCGCTTGCACTTCCTTCCTGGGAGCTCAGCCCAGAGCATACTGTAGCTAAAGTGCCAACTAAATGCGGCCTCTAGTCTCGAAGTAAGGGGCACATTTGCCCATTACCAGAGGCAGGGCTGCACCCGTTTCCAGGAAGTCTTAGTCAATGATCGGCTTTAGCTTTAGTACGCCTCACAGCGCTCAAGCCTCTCACGGGGGCACTTCTTTCCAAGGAAGTGCACCGTGTACCAGAAGCCTTCTGAGCACAATCAAGGGATACACGGCTCTGGGACCATCCCTCACTATGCAGGTGAAAGGGCCGGCAGCTAATCTGTTCTCTATGGCTAGCGTTCCACAGCTTTGAAAGAGCCCCAGGGGCACGGTTCTTGGAAAGGCTTTCTTTCCATGCGGGTCTGCCACGTTGAGGACACCTAAGCTGCCCTGATAGAAACCACCGGGGCTCCAATCCACTTTGGGGTCTCCTGCTCGATGTCTCTCTAAGTGAGGCAGAAAGTAGACTTTAGGTCCAGCCCGAAATAAAGTAGAGATTGACCCTGAGCCTTGCTAGGCATTTGGAACATGCAAAGTCACCTCGGCCTCCTGAGGGCATTTAGAGGATTATGCCATTCAGCACATGCAGAACACACTGCATCTCCAAGTTTCATCACAGAAGGCCGAATTGTGTTCCAAGGGCCTCCTTTGGCTTGTCAGAGAAGAGAGGTATATGTGCTGAGTGATCCGGTGTATAATTGAGAAGCCTGGAAAAAGGCAGTATTTTCCCCCATTTGAAAGGTACATAGTGGCGGCCTCAAGGCTGACTGAAAGACAGTGCTGTTACCCGTATTCTAGTCACTGCTAAGAATGCCTCAGGGAAGAAAGTGAGTTTTCTCCTATGAATCCATGTGGTCGCCTGTGCCTTGCTAGGAGTTCACCCCACCGCTTGCCCTAGCTAAAGTGCGAAGTAAACGTGACCCCCAGGCCTCAAGGTAAGCACGAGCGTTTCCTATCAGCAAAGTTTGCTGTGCAGCCATCTCCATGAACCCTGACTCGATAGAGCGCTTTAAATCCTCTACGGCTCTCCGGAGGCCACAGAGAGACGCGTAAGAATTCCCTTCTGAGGGAGAGCCTGGGTGCCGTGAGTCCCCTTTTTGTTTTCCGAGCAACACAGCGCAGAACAGGCTGTTGGGGTCAACACTTTCTATGCAGAGGGAAGGGCAATGAACTGATCCTCGCTTGCATAGCTTGATTTCTACCGCTGTAAAGCAGCCCCAGGACAACGTTTTTGCCAGTATTACATTCAACGTGGCTCTCCCTCTGTGGAGGCCCTCTGAACTGCACTGAAAGAATCCCTGAGCCTACAGTGCCCCCTGGCAACTCTTACCTGTCATCTCTCTATTGTGACGCAAGGTCCACTGTAGGTCCAGCCTGACAGAAAGAACAGAAAATCCGGTCAACTTGTGAGACTTTTGGACGATCCAAAGTCACCTAGGCCTGACTAAGTCATTAAGAAGGTAATGCTATGCACGGCATGCAAAAGTCCCCGCCTGCAACGAAGTGTGATCATAGAAAGGCCCCGTGTGGCCGAAAGTCTCCAGTAGACAGTCAGTGAGTGATGGTAATTGCGCTGTGGGGTCAAGTTGGAAACTGGAGCATGTGAGAGAAGCCCGACTCTCCCCCTTTGGAAAGCCACTTCGATGCAGCTTCCAAGCTGCCTGAACACCACACCACCAGGACACTGTTCACTCCACACATGCCTCTGAGGAGCAGTGAGCTTTTGCCAAAGAAACCGAACGCTTGCGCTTCCTTCCTGGGAGCTCAGTCCAGAGCATACTCTAGCCTAAGTGCCAACTAAATGTGACCTCTAGTCTCGAGGTAAGGTGCACATTTTCCCTTTACCAGAGGCAGGGGTGCACCAGTTTCCAGGAAGGCTTAGTCAATGGACGGCTTTAGCTTTAGTGTGCCTCACAGCGCTCAAGCCTCTCACGGGGGCATTTCTTTCCAAGGAAGTGCACCGTGTACCAGAAGCCTTCTGAGCACAATCAAGGGATACACGGCTCTGGGACCATCCCTCACTATGCAGGTGAAAGGGCCGGCAACTAATCTGTTCTCTATGGCTAGCGTTCCACAGCTTTGAAACAGCCCCAGGAGCACGGTTCTTGGGCCGGCTTTCTTTCCATGCGGGTCTGCCACGTTGAGGACACCTAAGCTGCCCTGAAAGAAACCACCGGGGATCCAATCCACTTTGGGGTCTCCTGCTCGACGTCTCTCTAAGTGAGGCAGAAAGTAGACTTTAGGTCCAGCCCGAAATAAAGTAGAGATTGACCGTGAGCCTTGCTAGGCATTTGGAACATGCAAAGTCACCTAGGCCCCCTGAGGGCATTTAGAGGATTATGCCATTCAGCACATGCAGAACACACTGCATCCCAAAGTTTCATCGCAGAAGGCCGAATTGTGTTCCAAGGGCCTCCTTTGGCTTGTCAGAGAAGAGAGGTATATGTGCTGGGTGATCCGGTGTATAATTGAGAAGCCTGGAAAAAGGCAGTATTTTCCCCCATTTGAAAGGTACATAGTGGCGGCCTCAAGGCTGACTGAAAGACAGTGCTGTTACCGGTCTTCTAGTCACTGCTAAGAATGCCTCAGGGAAGAAAGTGAGTTTTCTCCTATGAATCCAGGTGGTCGCCTGTGCCTTGCTAGGAGTTCACCCCACCGCTTGCCCTAGCTAAAGTGCGAAGTAAACGTGACCCCCAGGCCTCAAGGTAAGCACGAGCGTTTCCTATCAGCAAAGTTTGCTGTGCAGCCATCTCCATGAACCCTGACTCGATAGAGTGCTTTAAATCCTCTACGGCTCTCCGGAGGCCTCAGAGAGACGCGTATGAATTCCCTTCTGAGGGAGCGGGTGGGTGCCGTGAGTCCCCTTTTTGTTTTCCGAGCAACACAGCGCAGAACAGGCTGTTGGGGTTAATCCTTTCTATGCAGAGGGAAGGCCAATGAACTGATCCTCGCTTGCATAGCTTGATTTCTACCGCTGTAAAGCAGCCCCAGGACAACGTTTTTGCCAGTATTACATTCAACGTGGCTCTCCCTCTGCGGAGGCCCTCTGAACTGCACTGAAAGAATCCCTGAGCCTACAGAGCCCCCTGGCAACTCTTACCTGTCATCTCTCTATTGTGACGCAAGGTCCACTGTAGGTCCAGCCTGACAGAAAGAACAGAAAAACCGGTCAACTTGTGAGACTTTTGGATGATCCAAAGCCACCTAGGCCTGACTAAGTCATTAAGCAGGTAATGCTATGCACGGCATGCAAAAGTCCCCGCCTGCAACGAAGTGTGATCATAGAAAGGCCCCGTGTGGCCGAAAGTCTCCAGTAGACAGTCAGTGAGTGATGGTAATTGCGCTGTGGGGTCAAGTTGGAAACTGGAGCATGTGAGAGAAGCCCGACTCTCCCCCTTTGGAAAGCCACTTCGATGCAGCTTCCAAGCTGCCTGAACACCACACCACCAGGACACTGTTCACTCCACAGATGCCTCTAAGGAGCTGTGAGCTTTTGCCAAAGAAACCAAACGCTTGCGGTTCCTTCCTGGGAGCTCAGCCCAGAGCATACTGTAGCTAAAGTGCCAACTAAATGTGACCTCTAGTCTCAAGGTAGGGTGCACATTTTCCCTTTACCAGAGGCAGGGGTGCACCAGTTTCCAGGAAGGCTTAGTCAATGGACGGCTTTAGCTTTTGTGTGCCTCACAGCGCTCAAGCCTCTCACGGGGGCACTTCTTTCCAAGGAAGTGCACCGTGTACCAGAAGCCTTCTGAGCACAATCAAGGGATACACGGCTCTGGGACCATCCCTCACTATGCAGGTGAAAGGGCCGGCAGCTAATCTGTTCTCTATGGCTAGCGTTCCACAGCTTTGAAAGAGCCCCAGGAGTACGGTTCTTGTGCAGGCTTTCTTTCCATGCGGGTCTGCCACGTTGAGGACACCTAAGCTGCCCTGATAGAAACCACCGGGGCTCCAATCCACTTTGGGGTCTCCTGCTCGATGTCTCTCTAAGTGAGGCAGAAAGTAGACTTTATTTAGGTCCAGCCCGAAATAAAGTAGAGATTGACCCTGAGCCTTGCTAGGCATTTGGAACATGCAAAGTCACCTCGGCCTCCTGCGGGCATTTGGAGGATTATGCCATTCAGCACATGCAGAACACACTGCATCTCCACGTTTCATCACAAAAGGCCGAATTGTGTTCCAAGGGCCTCCTTTAGCTTGTCAGAGAAGAGAGGTATATGTGCTGGGTGTTGCGTTGTGTAATTGAGAAGCCTGGAAAAAGGCAGTATTTTCCCCCATTTGAAAGGTAGATAGTGGCGGCCTCAAGGCTGACTGAAACACAGTGCCGTTACCCGTCTTCTACTCACTGCCAGGAATGCCTCAGGGAAGAAAGTGAGTTTTCTCCTACGAAACCAGGTTGTCGCCAGTGCCTTGCTAGGAGCTCATCCCACGTCTTGCCCTAGCTAAAGTGCGCAGTAAACGTGACCCCAGGCCTCAAGGTAAGCACGAGCGTTTCCTATCAGCAAAGTTTGCTGTGCAGCCATCTCCATGAACCCTGACTCGATAGAGTGCTTTAACTCCTCTACGGCTCTCCAGAGGCCTCAGAGTGTCGCGTATGAATTCCCTTCTGAGGGAGCGGGTGGGTGCCGTGAGTCTCCTTTTTGTTTTCCGAGCAACACAGCGCAGAACCGGCTGTTGGGGTCAACGCTTTCTATGCAGAGGGAAGGGCAATGAACGGATCCTCGCTTGCATAGCTTGATTTCTACCGCTGTAAAGCAGCCCCAGGACAACGTTTTTGCCAGTATTACATTCCACGTGGCTCTCCGTCTGCGGAGGCCCTCTGAACTGCACTGAGAGAATCACTGAGCCTACAGAGCCCCCTGGCAACTCTTACCTGTCATCTCTCTATTGTGACGCAAGGTACACTGTAGGTCCAGCCTGACAGAAACAACAGAGAAACCTGTCAACTTGTGAGACATTTGGACGATCCAAAGTCACCTAGGCCTGACTAAGTCATTAAGCGGGTAATGCTAGGCACGGCATGCAAAAGACCCCGCCTGCAACGAAGTGTGATCATAGAAAGGCCCCGTGGGGCCGGAAGTCTCCAGTAGACAGTCAGAGACGACTGGTAAATGCGCTGTGGGGTCAAGTTGGGAACTGGAGCACGTGGGAGAAGCCCGACTCTCCCCCTTTGGAAAGCAACTTCGGTGCAGCATCCAAGCTGCCTGAACACCGCACCACCAGGACACTGTTCACTCCACAGATGCCTCTGAGGAGCAGTGAGCTTTGGCCAAAGAAACCGGGCGCTTGCACTTCCTTCCTGGGAGCTCAGCCCAGAGCATACTGTAGCTAAAGTGCCAACTAAATGCGGCCTCTAGTCTCGAAGTAAGGGGCACATTTGCCCATTACCAGAGGCAGGGCTGCACCCGTTTCCAGGAAGTCTTAGTCAATGATCGGCTTTAGCTTTAGTACGCCTCACAGCGCTCAAGCCTCTCACGGGGGCACTTCTTTCCAAGGAAGTGCACCGTGTACCAGAAGCCTTCTGAGCACAATCAAGGGATACACGGCTCTGGGACCATCCCTCACTATGCAGGTGAAAGGGCCGGCAGCTAATCTGTTCTCTATGGCTAGCGTTCCACAGCTTTGAAAGAGCCCCAGGGGCACGGTTCTTGGAAAGGCTTTCTTTCCATGCGGGTCTGCCACGTTGAGGACACCTAAGCTGCCCTGATAGAAACCACCGGGGCTCCAATCCACTTTGGGGTCTCCTGCTCGATGTCTCTCTAAGTGAGGCAGAAAGTAGACTTTAGGTCCAGCCCGAAATAAAGTAGAGATTGACCCTGAGCCTTGCTAGGCATTTGGAACATGCAAAGTCACCTCGGCCTCCTGAGGGCATTTAGAGGATTATGCCATTCAGCACATGCAGAACACACTGCATCTCCAAGTTTCATCACAGAAGGCCGAATTGTGTTCCAAGGGCCTCCTTTGGCTTGTCAGAGAAGAGAGGTATATGTGCTGAGTGATCCGGTGTATAATTGAGAAGCCTGGAAAAAGGCAGTATTTTCCCCCATTTGAAAGGTACATAGTGGCGGCCTCAAGGCTGACTGAAAGACAGTGCTGTTACCCGTATTCTAGTCACTGCTAAGAATGCCTCAGGGAAGAAAGTGAGTTTTCTCCTATGAATCCATGTGGTCGCCTGTGCCTTGCTAGGAGTTCACCCCACCGCTTGCCCTAGCTAAAGTGCGAAGTAAACGTGACCCCCAGGCCTCAAGGTAAGCACGAGCGTTTCCTATCAGCAAAGTTTGCTGTGCAGCCATCTCCATGAACCCTGACTCGATAGAGCGCTTTAAATCCTCTACGGCTCTCCGGAGGCCTCAGAGAGACGCGTAAGAATTCCCTTCTGAGGGAGAGCCTGGGTGCCGTGAGTCCCCTTTTTGTTTTCCGAGCAACACAGCGCAGAACAGGCTGTTGGGGTCAACACTTTCTATGCAGAGGGAAGGGCAATGAACTGATCCTCGCTTGCATAGCTTGATTTCTACCGCTGTAAAGCAGCCCCAGGACAACGTTTTTGCCCGTATTACATTCAACGTGGCTCTCCCTCTGTGGAGGCCCTCTGAACTGCACTGAAAGAATCCCTGAGCCTACAGTGCCCCTTGGCAACTCTTACCTGTCATCTCTCTATTGTGACGCAAGGTCCACTGTAGGTCCAGCCTGACAGAAAGAACAGAAAATCCGGTCAACTTGTGAGACTTTTGGACGATCCAAAGTCACCTAGGCCTGACTAAGTCATTAAGAAGGTAATGCTATGCACGGCATGCAAAAGTCCCCTCCTGCAACGAAGTGTGATCATAGAAAGGCCCCGTGTGGCCGAAAGTCTCCAGTAGACAGTCAGTGAGTGATGGTAATTGCGCTGTGGGGTCAAGTTGGAAACTGGAGCATGTGAGAGAAGCCCGACTCTCCCCCTTTGGAAAGCCACTTCGATGCAGCTTCCAAGCTGCCTGAACACCACACCACCAGGACACTGTTCACTCCACACATGCCTCTGAGGAGCAGTGAGCTTTTGCCAAAGAAACCGAACGCTTGCGCTTCCTTCCTGGGAGCTCAGTCCAGAGCATACTCTAGCCTAAGTGCCAACTAAATGTGACCTCTAGTCTCGAGGTAAGGTGCACATTTTCCCTTTACCAGAGGCAGGGGTGCACCAGTTTCCAGGAAGGCTTAGTCAATGGACGGCTTTAGCTTTAGTGTGCCTCACAGCGCTCAAGCCTCTCACGGGGGCATTTCTTTCCAAGGAAGTGCACCGTGTACCAGAAGCCTTCTGAGCACAATCAAGGGATACACGGCTCTGGGACCATCCCTCACTATGCAGGTGAAAGGGCCGGCAACTAATCTGTTCTCTATGGCTAGCGTTCCACAGCTTTGAAACAGCCCCAGGAGCACGGTTCTTGGGCCGGCTTTCTTTCCATGCGGGTCTGCCACGTTGAGGACACCTAAGCTGCCCTGAAAGAAACCACCGGGGCTCCAATCCACTTTGGGGTCTCCTGCTCGACGTCTCTCTAAGTGAGGCAGAAAGTAGACTTTAGGTCGAGCCCGAAATAAAGTAGAGATTGACCGTGAGCCTTGCTAGGCATTTGGAACATGCAAAGTCACCTAGGCCCCCTGAGGGCATTTAGAGGATTATGCCATTCAGCACATGCAGAACACACTGCATCCCAAAGTTTCATCGCAGAAGGCCGAATTGTGTTCCAAGGGCCTCATTTGGCTTGTCAGAGAAGAGAGGTATATGTGCTGGGTGATCCGGTGTATAATTGAGAAGCCTGGAAAAAGGCAGTATTTTCCCCCATTTAAAAGGTACATAGTGGCGGCCTCAAGGCTGACTGAAAGACAGTGCTGTTACCGGTCTTCTAGTCACTGCTAAGAATGCCTCAGGGAAGAAAGTGAGTTTTCTCCTATGAATCCAGGTGGTCGCCTGTGCCTTGCTAGGAGTTCACCCCACCGCTTGCCCTAGCTAAAGTGCGAAGTAAACGTGACCCCCAGGCCTCAAGGTAAGCACGAGCGTTTCCTATCAGCAAAGTTTGCTGTGCAGCCATCTCCATGAACCCTGACTCGATAGAGTGCTTTAAATCCTCTACGGCTCTCCGGAGGCCTCAGAGAGACGCGTATGAATTCCCTTCTGAGGGAGCGGGTGGGTGCCGTGAGTCCCCTTTTTGTTTTCCGAGCAACACAGCGCAGAACAGGCTGTTGGGGTCAACCCTTTCTATGCAGAGGGAAGGGCAATGAACTGATCCTCGCTTGCATAGCTTGATTTCTACCGCTGTAAAGCAGCCCCAGGACAACGTTTTTGCCAGTATTACATTCAACGTGGCTCTCCCTCTGCGGAGGCCCTCTGAACTGCACTGAAAGAATCCCTGAGCCTACAGAGCCCCCTGGCAACTCTTACCTGTCATCTCTCTATTGTGACGCAAGGTCCACTGTGGGTCCAGCCTGACAGAAAGAACAGAAAAACCGGTCAACTTGTGAGACTTTTGGACGATCCAAAGTCACCTAGGCCTGACTAAGTCATTAAGCAGGTAATGCTATGCACGGCATGCAAAAGTCCCCTCCTGCAACGAAGTGTGATCATAGAAAGGCCCCGTGTGGCCGAAAGTCTCCAGTAGACAGTCAGTGAGTGATGGTAATTGCGCTGTGGGGTCAAGTTGGAAACTGGAGCATGTGAGAGAAGCCCGACTCTCCCCCTTTGGAAAGCAACTTCGATGCAGCTTCCAAGCTGCCTGAACACCACACCACCAGGACACTGTTCACTGCACAGATGCCTCTGAGGAGCAGTGAGCTTTTGCCAAAGAAACCGAATGCTTGGGCTTCCTTCCTGGGAGCTCAGCCCAGAGCATACTGTAGCTAAAGTGCCAACTATATGTGACCTCTAGTCTCGAGGTAGGGTGCACATTTTCCCTTTACCAGAGGCAGGGGTGCACCAGTTTCCAGGAAGGCTTAGTCAATGGACGGCTTTAGCTTTTGTGTGCCTCACAGCGCTCAAGCCTCTCACGGGGGCACTTCTTTCCAAGGAAGTGCACCGTGTACCAGAAGCCTTCTGAGCACAATCAAGGGATACACGGCTCTGGGACCATCCCTCACTATGGAGGTGAAAGGGCCGGCAGCTAATCTGTTCTCTATGGCTAGCGTTCCACAGCTTTGAAAGAGCCCCAGGAGCACGGTTCTTGTGCAGGCTTTCTTTCCATGCGGGTCTGCCACGTTGAGGACACCTAAGCTGCCCTGAAAGAAACCACCGGGACTCCAATTCAGTTTGGGGACTCCTGCTCGACGGCCCTCTATGGGATACGGAAAACTAGACTTTAGGTCCAGCCCAAAAGAAAGTGGAAATGCACCCGGAGCATTCCTACGCATCTGGAACATCCAAAGTCACCTAGGCCTCCTGAGGGCTTTTAGAAGATTAGGCCATTCACGACATGCAGAACACACTGCATCCAAAAGTTTCATCGCAGAAGGCCGAATTGTGTTCCAAGGGTCTCCTTTGGGTTGTCAGAGAAGAGAGGTACATGTGCTGGGTGAGCCAGGTTGTGATGGAGAAGCCTGGAAAAAGGCAGTGTTTCCCCCATTTGGAAGGTAGATAGTGGCGGCCTCAAGGCTGACTGAATGACATCGCTGTTACCCGTCTGCTAGTCACTTGTAGGAATGCCTCAGTGAAGAAAGTGCGTTTTCTCCTACGAATCCAGGCGGTCTCCAGGGCCTTGCTAGGAGTTTATCCCACGCTTGCCCTAGCTAAAGTGTGAAATAAACGTGACCCCTAGCCTCAAGGTAAGCACGATTGTCTCCCAGCAACAAAGATTGGTGTGCAGCCATCTCCATGAACCCTGACTCGATAGAGTGCTTTAACTCCTCTACGGCTCTCCAGAGGCCTCAGAGTGTCGCGTATGAATTCCCTTCTGAGGGAGCGGGTGGGTGCCGTGAGTCTCCTTTTTGTTACCCGAGCAACCCAGCGCAGAACCGGCTGTTGGGGTCAACGCTTTCTATGCAGAGGGAAGGGCAATGAACGGATCCTCGCTTGCATAGCTTGATTTCTACCGCTGTAAAGCAGCCCCAGGACAACGTTTTTGCCAGTATTACATTCCACGTGGCTCTCCGTCTGCGGAGGCCCTCTGAACTGCACTGAGAGAATCCCTGAGCCTACAGAGCCCCCTGGCAACTCTTACCTGTCATCTCTCTATTGTGACGCAAGGTACACTGTAGGTCCAGCCTGACAGAAAGAACAGAGAAACCCGTCAACTTGTGAGACATTTGGACGATCCAAAGTCACCTAGGCCTGACTAAGTCATTAAGCGGGTAATGCTAGGCACGGCATGCAAAAGACCCCGCCTGCAACGAAGTGTGATCATAGAAAGGCCCCGTGTGGCCGGAAGTCTCCAGTAGACAGTCAGAGACTACTGGTAAATGCGCTGTGGGGTCAAGTTGGAAACTGGAGCACGTGGGAGAAGCCCGACTCTCCCCCTTTGGAAAGCACCTTCGGTGCAGCATCCAAGCTGCCTGAACACCGCACCACCAGGACCCTGTTCACTCCACAGATGCCTCTGAGGAGCAGTGAGCTTTTGCCAAAGAAACCGGGCGCTTGCACTTCCTTCCTGGGAGCTCAGCCCAGAGCATACTGTAGCTAAAGTGCCAACTAAATGCGGCCTCTAGTCTCGAAGTAAGGGACACATTTGCCCATTACCAGAGGCAGGGCTGCACCCGTTTCCAGGAAGTCTTAGTCAATGATCGGCTTTAGCTTTAGTATGCCTCACAGCGCTCAAGCCTCTCACGGGGGCACTTCTTTCCAAGGAAGTGCACCGTGTACCAGAAGCCTTCTGAGCACAATCAAGGGATACACGGCTCTGGGACCATCCCTCACTATGCAGGTGAAAGGGCCGGCCGCTAATCTGTTCTCTATGGCTAGCGTTCCACAGCTTTGAAAGAGCCCCAGGAGCACGGTTCTTGGTCCGGCTTTCTTTCCATGCGGGTCTGCCACGTTGAGGACACCTAAGCTGCCCTGATAGAAACCACCGGGGCTCCAATCCACTTTGGGGTCTCCTGCTCGATGTCTCTCTAAGTGAGGCAGAAAGTAGACTTTAGGTCCAGCCCGAAAGAAAGTAGAGATTGACCCTGAGCCTTGCTAGGCATTTGGAACATGCAAAGTCACCTCGGCCTCCTGCGGGCATTTGGAGGATTATGCCATTCAGCACATGCAGAACACACTGCATCTCCAAGTTTCATCACAGAAGGCCGAATTGTGTTCCAAGGGCCTCCTTTAGCTTGTCAGAGAAGAGAGGTATATGTGCTGGGTGTTGCGGTGTGTGATTGAGAAGCCTGGAAAAAGGCAGTATTTTCCCCCATTTGAAAGGTAGATAGTGGCGGCCTCAAGGCTGACTGAAAGACAGTGCCGTTACCCGTCTTCTACTCACTGCCAGGAATGCCTCAGGGAAGAAAGTGAGTTTTCTCCTACGAAACCAGGTGGTCGCCAGTGCCTTGCTAGGAGCTCATCCCACGTCTTGCCCTAGCTAAAGTGCGCAGTAAACGTGACCCCAGGCCTCAAGGTAAGCACGAGCGTTTCCTATCAGCAAAGTTTGCTGTGCAGCCATCTCCATGAACCCTGACTCGATAGAGTGCTTTAACTCCTCTACGGCTCTCGAGAGGCCTCAGAGTGTCGCGTATGAATTCCCTTCTGAGGGAGAGGGTGGGTGCCGTGAGTCTCCTTTTTGTTTCCCGAGCAACACAGCGCAGAACCGGCTGTTGGGGTCAACGCTTTCTATGCAGAGGGAAGGGCAATGAACGGATCCTCGCTTGCATAGCTTGATTTCTACCGCTGTAAAGCAGCCCCAGGACAACGTTTTTGCCAGTATTACATTCCACGTGGCTCTCCGTCTGCGGAGGCCCTCTGAACTGCACTGAGAGAATCCCTGAGCCTACAGAGCCCCCTGGCAACTCTTACCTGTCATCTCTCTATTGTGACGCAAGGTCCACTGTAGGTCCAGCCTGACAGAAAGAACAGAAAAACCGGTCAACTTGTGAGACTTTTGGACGATCCAAAGCCACCTAGGCCTGACTAAGTCATTAAGCAGGTAATACTATGCACGGCATGCAAAAGTCCCCGCCTGCAACGAAGTGTGATCATAGAAAGGCCCCGTGTGGCCGAAAGTCTCCAGTAGACAGTCAGTGAGTGATGGTAATTGCGCTGTGGGGTCAAGTTGGAAACTGGAGCATGTGAGAGAAGCCCGACTCTCCCCCTTTGGAAAGCCACTTCGATGCAGCTTCCAAGCTGCCTGGACACCACACCACCAGGACACTGTTCACTCCACAGATGCCTCTAAGGAGCTGTGAGCTTTTGCCAAAGAAACCAAACGCTTGCGGTTCCTTCCTGGGAGCTCAGCCCAGAGCATACTGTAGCTAAAGTGCCAACTAAATGTGACCTCTAGTCTCGAGGTAGGGTGCACATTTTCCCTTTACCAGAGGCAGGGGTGCACCAGTTTCCAGGAAGGCTTAGTCAATGGACGGCTTTAGCTTTTGTGTGCCTCACAGCGCTCAAGCCTCTCACGGGGGCACTTCTTTCCAAGGAAGTGCACCGTGTACCAGAAGCCTTCTGAGCACAATCAAGGGATACATGGCTCTGGGACCATCCCTCACTATGGAGGTGAAAGGGCCGGCAGCTAATCTGTTCTCTATGGCTAGCGTTCCACAGCTTTGAAAGAGCCCCAGGAGTACGGTTCTTGTGCAGGCTTTCTTTCCATGCGGGTCTGCCACGTTGAGGACACCTAAGCTGCCCTGAAAGAAACCACCGGGACTCCAATTCAGTTTGGGGACTCCTGCTCGACGGCCCTCTATGGGATACGGAAAACTAGACTTTAGGTCCAGCCCAAAAGAAAGTGGAAATGCACCCGGAGCATTCCTACGCATCTGGAACATCCAAAGTCACCTAGGCCTCCTGAGGGCTTTTAGAAGATTAGGCCATTCACGACATGCAGAACACACTGCATCCAAAAGTTTCATCGCAGAAGGCCGAATTGTGTTCCAAGGGTCTCCTTTGGGTTGTCAGAGAAGAGAGGTACATGTGCTGGGTGAGCCAGGTTGTGATGGAGAAGCCTGGAAAAAGGCAGTGTTTCCCCCATTTGGAAGGTAGATAGTGGCGGCCTCAAGGCTGACTGAATGACATCGCTGTTACCCGTCTGCTAGTCACTTGTAGGAATGCCTCAGTGAAGAAAGTGCGTTTTCTCCTACGAATCCAGGCGGTCTCCAGGGCCTTGCTAGGAGTTTATCCCACGCTTGCCCTAGCTAAAGTGTGAAATAAACGTGACCCCTAGCCTCAAGGTAAGCACGATTGTCTCCCAGCAACAAAGATTGGTGTGCAGCCATCTCCATGAACCCTGACTCGATAGAGTGCTTTAACTCCTCTACGGCTCTCCAGAGGCCTCAGAGTGTCGCGTATGAATTCCCTTCTGAGGGAGCGGGTGGGTGCCGTGAGTCTCCTTTTTGTTACCCGAGCAACCCAGCGCAGAACCGGCTGTTGGGGTCAACGCTTTCTATGCAGAGGGAAGGGCAATGAACGGATCCTCGCTTGCATAGCTTGATTTCTACCGCTGTAAAGCAGCCCCAGGACAACGTTTTTGCCAGTATTACATTCCACGTGGCTCTCCGTCTGCGGAGGCCCTCTGAACTGCACTGAGAGAATCCCTGAGCCTACAGAGCCCCCTGGCAACTCTTACCTGTCATCTCTCTATTGTGACGCAAGGTACACTGTAGGTCCAGCCTGACAGAAAGAACAGAGAAACCCGTCAACTTGTGAGACATTTGGACGATCCAAAGTCACCTAGGCCTGACTAAGTCATTAAGCGGGTAATGCTAGGCACGGCATGCAAAAGACCCCGCCTGCAACGAAGTGTGATCATAGAAAGGCCCCGTGTGGCCGGAAGTCTCCAGTAGACAGTCAGAGACTACTGGTAAATGCGCTGTGGGGTCAAGTTGGAAACTGGAGCACGTGGGAGAAGCCCGACTCTCCCCCTTTGGAAAGCAACTTCGGTGCAGCATCCAAGCTGCCTGAACACCGCACCACCAGGACCCTGTTCACTCCACAGATGCCTCTGAGGAGCAGTGAGCTTTTGCCAAAGAAACCGGGCGCTTGCACTTCCTTCCTGGGAGCTCAGCCCAGAGCATACTGTAGCTAAAGTGCCAACTAAATGCGGCCTCTAGTCTCGAAGTAAGGGGCACATTTGCCCATTACCAGAGGCAGGGCTGCACCCATTTCCAGGAAGTCTTAGTCAATGATCGGCTTTAGCTTTTGTGTGCCTCACAGCGCTCAAGCCTCTCACGGGGGCACTTCTTTCCAAGGAAGTGCACCGTGTACCAGAAGCCTTCTGAGCACAATCAAGGGATACACGGTTCTGGGACCATCCCTCACTATGCAGGTGAAAGGGCCGGCAGCTAATCTGTTCTCTATGGCTAGCGTTCCACAGCTTTGAAAGAGCCCCAGGAGCACGGTTCTTGGTCCGGCTTTCTTTCCATGCGGGTCTGCCACGTTGAGGAAACTACGCTGCCCTGAAAGAAACCACCGGGACTCCAATTCAGTTTGGGGACTCCTGCTCGACGGCCCTCTATGGGATACGGAAAACTAGACTTTAGGTCCAGCCCAAAAGAAAGTGGAGATGCACCCGGAGCATTCCTACGCATCTGGAACATCCAAAGTCACCTAGGCCTCCTGAGGGCTTTTAGAAGATTAGGCCATTCACGACATGCAGAACACACTGCATCCAAAAGTTTCATCGCAGAAGACCGAATTGTGTTCCAAGGGTATCCTTTGGGTTGTCAGAGAAGAGAGGTACATGTGCTGGGTGAGCCAGGTTGTGATGGAGAAGCCTGGAAAAAGGCAGTGTTTCCCCCATTTGGAAGGTAGATAGTGGCGGCCTCAAGGCTGACTGAAAGACATCGCTGTTACCCGTCTGCTAGTCACTTGTAGGAATGCCTCAGTGAAGAAAGTGCGTATCTCCTACGAATCCAGGCGGTCTCCAGGGCCTTGCTAGGAGTTTATCCCACGCTTGCCCTAGCTAAAGTGCGAAATAAACGTGACCCCTAGCCTCAAGGTAAGCACGATTGTCTCCCAGCAACAAAGATTGGTGTGCAGCCATCTCCATGAACCCTGACTCGATAGAGTGCTTTAACTCCTCTACGGCTCTCCAGAGGCCTCAGAGTGTCGCGTATGAATTCCCTTCTGAGGGAGCGGGTGGGTGCCGTGAGTCTCCTTTTTGTTTTCCGAGCAACACAGCGCAGAACCGGCTGTTGGGGTCAACGCTTTCTATGCAGAGGGAAGGGCAATGAACGGATCCTCGCTTGCATAGCTTGATTTCTACCGCTGTAAAGCAGCCCCAGGACAACGTTTTTGCCAGTATTACATTCCACGTGGCTCTCCGTCTGCGGAGGCCCTCTGAACTGCACTGAGAGAATCCCTGAGCCTACAGAGCCCCCTGGCAACTCTTACCTGTCATCTCTCTATTGTGACGCAAGGTACACTGTAGGTCCAGCCTGACAGAAAGAACAGAGAAACCCGTCAACTTGTGAGACATTTGGACGATCCAAAGTCACCTAGGCCTGACTAAGTCATTAAGCGGGTAATGCTAGGCACGGCATGCAAAAGACCCCGCCTGCAACGAAGTGTGATCATAGAAAGGCCCCGGGTGGCCGGAAGTCTCCAGTAGACAGAGACTACTGGTAAATGCGCTGTGGGGTCAAGTTGGGAACTGGAGCACGTGGGAGAAGCCCGAATCTCCCCCTTTGGAAAGCAACTTCGGTGCAGCATCCAAGCTGCCTGAACACCGCACCACCAGGACCCTGTTCACTCCACAGATGCCTCTGAGGAGCAGTGAGCTTTTGCCAAAGAAACCGGGCGCTTGCACTTCCTTCCTGGGAGCTCAGCCCAGAGCATACTGTAGCTAAAGTGCCAACTAAATGCGGCCTCTAGTCTCGAAGTAAGGGGCACATTTGCCCATTACCAGAGGCAGGGCTGCACCCGTTTCCAGGAAGTCTTAGTCAATGATCGGCTTTAGCTTTTGTGTGCCTCACAGCGCTCAAGCCTCTCACGGGGGCACTTCTTTCCAAGGAAGTGCACCGTGTACCAGAAGCCTTCTGAGCACAATCAAGGGATACACGGTTCTGGGACCATCCCACACTATGCAGGTGAAAGGGCCGGCAGCTAATCTGTTCTCTATGGCAAGCGTTCCACAGCTTTGAAAGACCCCCAGGAGCACGGTTCTTGGGCAGGCTTTCTTTCCATGCGGGTCTGCCACGTTGAAGACACCTAAGCTGCCCTGATAGAAACCACCGGGGCTCCAATCCACTTTGGGATCTCCTGCTCGATGTCTCTCTAAGTAAGGCAGAAAGTAGACTTTAGGTCCAGCCCGAAATAAAGTAGAGATTGACCCTGAGCCTTGCTAGGCATTTGGAACATGCAAAGTCACCTCGGCCTCCTGAGGGCATTTAGAGGATTATGCCATTCAGCACATGCAGAACACACTGCATCTCCAAGTTTCATCACAGAAGGCCGAATTGTGTTCCAAGGGCCTCCTTTAGCTTGTCAGAGAAGAGAGGTATATGTGCTGGGTGTTGCGGTGTGTGATTGAGAAGCCTGGAAAAAGGCAGTATTTTCCGCCATTTGAAAGGTAGATAGTGGCGGCCTCAAGGCTGACTGAAAGACAGTGCCGTTACCCGTCTTCTACTCACTGCCAGGAATGCCTCAGGGAAGAAAGTGAGTTTTCTTCTACGAAACCAGGTGGTCGCCAGTGCCTTGCTAGGAGCTCATCCCACGTCTTGCCCTAGCTAAAGTGCGCAGTAAACGTGACCCCAGGCCTCAAGGTAAGCACGAGCGTTTCCTATCAGCAAAGTTTGCTGTGCAGCCATCTCCATGAACCCTGACTCGATAGAGTGCTTTAACTCCTCTACGGCTCTCGAGAGGCCTCAGAGTGTCGCGTATGAATTCCCTTCTGAGGGAGCGGGTGGGTGCCGTGAGTCTCCTTTTTGTTTCCCGAGCAACACAGCGCAGAACAGGCTGTTGGGGTCAACCCTTTCTATTCAGAGGGAAGGGCAATGAACGGATCCTCGCTTGCATAGCTTGATTTCTACCGCTGTAAAGCAGCCCCAGGACAACGTTTTTGCCACTATTACGTTCCAAGTGGCTCTCCCTCTGCGGAGGCCCTCTGAACTGCACTGAGAGAATCCCTGAGCCTACAGAGCCCCCTGGCAACTCTTACCTGTCATCTCTCTATTGTGACGCAAGGTACACTGTAGGTCCAGCCTGACAGAAAGAACAGAGAAACCCGTCAACTTGTGAGACATTTGGACGATCCAAAGTCACCTAGGCCTGACTAAGTCATTAAGCGGGTAATGCTAGGCACGGCATGCAAAAGACCCCGCCTGCAACGAAGTGTGATCATAGAAAGGCCCCGTGTGGCCGGAAGTCTCCAGTAGACAGTCAGAGACGACTGGTAAATGCGCTGTGGGGTCAAGTTGGGAACTGGAGCACGTGGGAGAAGCCTGACTCTCCCCCTTTGGAAAGCAACTTCGGTGCAGCATCCAAGCTGCCTGAACACCGCACCACCAGGACACTGTTCACTCCACAGATGCCTCTGAGGAGCAGTGAGCTTTTGCCAAAGAAACCGGGCGCTTGCACTTCCTTCCTGGGAGCTCAGCCCAGAGCATACTGTAGCTAAAGTGCCAACTAAATGCGGCCTCTAGTCTCGAAGTAAGGGGCACATTTGCCCATTACCAGAGGCAGGGCTGCACCCGTTTCCAGGAAGTCTTAGTCAATGATCGGCTTTAGCTTTAGTATGCCTCACAGCGCTCAAGCCTCTCACGGGGGCACTTCTTTCCAAGGAAGTGCACCGTGTACCAGAAGCCTTCTGAGCACAATCAAGGGATACACGGCTCTGGGACCATCCCTCACTATGCAGGTGAAAGGGCCGGCCGCTAATCTGTTCTCTATGGCTAGCGTTCCACAGCTTTGAAAGAGCCCCAGGAGCACGGTTCTTGGGCAGGCTTTCTTTCCATGCGGGTCTGCCACGTTGAGGACACCTAAGCTGCCCTGATAGAAACCACCGGGGTTCCAATGCACTTTGGGGTCTCCTGCTCGATGTCTCTCTAAGTGAGGCAGAAAGTAGACTTTAGGTCCAGCCCGAAAGAAAGTAGAGATTGACCCTGAGCCTTGCTAGGCATTTGGAACATGCAAAGTCACCTCGGCCTCCTGCGGGCATTTAGAGGATTATGCCATTCAGCACATGCAGAACACACTGCATCTCCAAGTTTCATCACAGAAGGCCGAATTGTGTTCCAAGGGCCTCCTTTAGCTTGTCAGAGAAGAGAGGTATATGTGCTGGGTGTTGCGGTGTGTGATTGAGAAGCCTGGAAAAAGGCAGTATTTTCCCCCATTTGAAAGGTAGATAGTGGCGGCCTCAAGGCTGACTGAAAGACAGTGCCGTTACCCGTCTTCTACTCACTGCCAGGAATGCCTCAGGGAAGAAAGTGAGTTTTCTCCTACGAAACCAGGTGGTCGCCAGTGCCTTGCTAGGAGCTCATCCCACGTCTTGCCCTAGCTAAAGTGCGCAGTAAACGTGACCCCAGGCCTCAAGGTAAGCACCAGCGTTTCCTACCAGCAAAGTTTGCTGTGCAGCCATCTCCATGAACCCTGACTCGATAGAGTGCTTTAACTCCTCTACGGCTCTCCAGAGGCCTCAGAGTGTCGCGTATGAATTCCCTTCTGAGGGAGCGGGTGGGTGCCGTGAGTCTCCTTTTTGTTTTCCGAGCAACTCAGCGCAGAACCGGCTGTTGGGGTCAACGCTTTCTATGCAGAGGGAAGGGCAATGAACGGATCCTCGCTTGCATAGCTTGATTTCTACCGCTGTAAAGCAGCCCCAGGACAACGTTTTTGCCAGTATTACATTCCACGTGGCTCTCCGTCTGCGGAGGCCCTCTGAACTGCACTGAGAGAATCCCTGAGCCTACAGAGCCCCCTGGCAACTCTTACCTGTCATCTCTCTATTGTGACGCAAGGTACACTGTAGGTCCAGCCTGACAGAAAGAACAGAGAAACCCGTCAACTTGTGAGACATTTGGACGATCCAAAGTCACCTAGGCCTGACTAAGTCATTAAGCGGGTAATGCTAGGCACGGCATGCAAAAGACCCCACCTGCAACGAAGTGTGATCATAGAAAGGCCCCGTGGGGCCGGAAGTCTCCAGTAGACAGTCAGAGACTACTGGTAAATGCGCTGTGGGGTCAAGTTGGGAACTGGAGCACGTGGGAGAAGCCCGACTCTCCCCCTTTGGAAAGCAACTTCGGTGCAGCATCCAAGCTGCCTGAACACCGCACCACCAGGACCCTGTTCACTCCACAGATGCCTCTGAGGAGCAGTGAGCTTTTGCCAAAGAAACCGGGCGCTTGCACTTCCTTCCTGGGAGCTCAGCCCAGAGCATACTGTAGCTAAAGTGCCAACTAAATGCGGCCTCTAGTCTCGAAGTAAGGGACACATTTGCCCATTACCAGAGGCAGGGCTGCACCCGTTTCCAGGAAGTCTTAGTCAATGATCGGCTTTAGCTTTAGTATGCCTCACAGCGCTCAAGCCTCTCACGGGGGCACTTCTTTCCAAGGAAGTGCACCGTGTACCAGAAGCCTTCTGAGCACAATCAAGGGATACACGGCTCTGGGACCATCCCTCACTATGCAGGTGAAAGGGCCGGCCGCTAATCTGTTCTCTATGGCTAGCGTTCCACAGCTTTGAAAGAGCCCCAGGAGCACGGTTCTTGGTCCGGCTTTCTTTCCATGCGGGTCTGCCACGTTGAGGACACCTAAGCTGCCCTGATAGAAACCACCGGGGCTCCAATCCACTTTGGGGTCTCCTGCTCGATGTCTCTCTAAGTGAGGCAGAAAGTAGACTTTAGGTCCAGCCCGAAAGAAAGTAGAGATTGACCCTGAGCCTTGCTAGGCATTTGGAACATGCAAAGTCACCTCGGCCTCCTGCGGGCATTTGGAGGATTATGCCATTCAGCACATGCAGAACACACTGCATCTCCAAGTTTCATCACAGAAGGCCGAATTGTGTTCCAAGGGCCTCCTTTAGCTTGTCAGAGAAGAGAGGTATATGTGCTGGGTGTTGCGGTGTGTGATTGAGAAGCCTGGAAAAAGGCAGTATTTTCCCCCATTTGAAAGGTAGATAGTGGCGGCCTCAAGGCTGACTGAAAGACAGTGCCGTTACCCGTCTTCTACTCACTGCCAGGAATGCCTCAGGGAAGAAAGTCAGTTTTCTCCTACGAAACCAGGTGGTCGCCAGTGCCTTGCTAGGAGCTCATCCCACGTCTTGCCCTAGCTAAAGTGCGCAGTAAACGTGACCCCAGGCCTCAAGGTAAGCACGAGCGTTTCCTATCAGCAAAGTTTGCTGTGCAGCCATCTCCATGAACCCTGACTCGATAGAGTGCTTTAACTCCTCTACGGCTCTCGAGAGGCCTCAGAGTGTCGCGTATGAATTCCCTTCTGAGGGAGAGGGTGGGTGCCGTGAGTCTCCTTTTTGTTTCCCGAGCAACACAGCGCAGAACCGGCTGTTGGGGTCAACGCTTTCTATGCAGAGGGAAGGGCAATGAACGGATCCTCGCTTGCATAGCTTGATTTCTACCGCTGTAAAGCAGCCCCAGGACAACGTTTTTGCCAGTATTACATTCCACGTGGCTCTCCGTCTGCGGAGGCCCTCTGAACTGCACTGAGAGAATCCCTGAGCCTACAGAGCCCCCTGGCAACTCTTACCTGTCATCTCTCTATTGTGACGCAAGGTACACTGTAGGTCCAGCCTGACAGAAAGAACAGAGAAACCCGTCAACTTGTGAGACATTTGGACGATCCAAAGTCACCTAGGCCTGACTAAGTCATTAAGCGGGTAATGCTAGGCACGGCATGCAAAAGACCCCGCCTGCAACGAAGTGTGATCATAGAAAGGCCCCGGGTGGCCGGAAGTCTCCAGTAGACAGTCAGAGACTACTGGTAAATGCGCTGTGGGGTCAAGTTGGGAACTGGAGCACGTGGGAGAAGCCCGACTCTCCCCCTTTGGAAAGCAACTTCGGTGCAGCATCCAAGCTGCCTGAACACCGCACCACCAGGACCCTGTTCACTCCACAGATGCCTCTGAGGAGCAGTGAGCTTTTGCCAAAGAAACCGGGCGCTTGCACTTCCTTCCTGGGAGCTCAGCCCAGAGCATACTGTAGCTAAAGTGCCAACTAAATGCGGCCTCTAGTCTCGAAGTAAGGGGCACATTTGCCCATTACCAGAGGCAGGGCTGCACCCGTTTCCAGGAAGTCTTAGTCAATGATCGGCTTTAGCTTTAGTATGCCTCACAGCGCTCAAGCCTCTCACGGGGGCACTTCTTTCCAAGGAAGTGCACCGTGTACCAGAAGCCTTCTGAGCACAATCAAGGGATACACGGCTCTGGGACCATCCCTCACTATGCAGGTGAAAGGGCCGGCCGCTAATCTGTTCTCTATGGCTAGCGTTCCACAGCTTTGAAAGAGCCCCAGGAGCACGGTTCTTGGTCCGGCTTTCTTTCCATGCGGGTCTGCCACGTTGAGGACACCTAAGCTGCCCTGATAGAAACCACCGGGGCTCCAATCCACTTTGGGGTCTCCTGCTCGATGTCTCTCTAAGTGAGGCAGAAAGTAGACTTTAGGTCCAGCCCGAAAGAAAGTAGAGATTGACCCTGAGCCTTGCTAGGCATTTGGAACATGCAAAGTCACCTCGGCCTCCTGCGGGCATTTGGAGGATTATGCCATTCAGCACATGCAGAACACACTGCATCTCCAAGTTTCATCACAGAAGGCCGAATTGTGTTCCAAGGGCCTCCTTTAGCTTGTCAGAGAAGAGAGGTATATGTGCTGGGTGTTGCGGTGTGTGATTGAGAAGCCTGGAAAAAGGCAGTATTTTCCCCCATTTGAAAGGTAGATAGTGGCGGCCTCAAGGCTGACTGAAAGACAGTGCCGTTACCCGTCTTCTACTCACTGCCAGGAATGCCTCAGGGAAGAAAGTGAGTTTTCTTCTACGAAACCAGGTGGTCGCCAGTGCCTTGCTAGGAGCTCATCCCACGTCTTGCCCTAGCTAAAGTGCGCAGTAAACGTGACCCCAGGCCTCAAGGTAAGCACGAGCGTTTCCTATCAGCAAAGTTTGCTGTGCAGCCATCTCCATGAACCCTGACTCGATAGAGTGCTTTAACTCCTCTACGGCTCTCCAGAGGCCTCAGAGTGTCGCGTATGAATTCCCTTCTGAGGGAGCGGGTGGGTGCCGTGAGTCTCCTTTTTGTTTTCCGAGCAACACAGCGCAGAACCGGCTGTTGGGGTCAACGCTTTCTATGCAGAGGGAAGGGCAATGAACGGATCCTCGCTTGCATAGCTTGATTTCTACCGCTGTAAAGCAGCCCCAGGACAACGTTTTTGCCAGTATTACATTCCACGTGGCTCTCCCTCTGCGGAGGCCCTCTGAACTGCACTGAGAGAATCCCTGAGCCTACAGAGCCCCCTGGCAACTCTTACCTGTCATCTCTCTATTGTGACGCAAGGTACACTGTAGGTCCAGCCTGACAGATAGAACAGAGAAACCCGTCAACTTGTGAGACATTTGGACGATCCAATATCACCTAGGCCTGACTAAGTCATTAAGCGGGTAATGCTAGGCACGGCATGCAAAAGACCCCGCCTGCAACGAAGTGTGATCATAGAAAGGCCCCGTGGGGCCGGAAGTCTCCAGTAGACAGTCAGAGACTACTGGTAAATGCGCTGTGGGGTCAAGTTGGAAACTGGAGCACGTGGGAGAAGCCCGACTCTCCCCCTTTGGAAAGCAACTTCGGTGCAGCATCCAAGCTGCCTGAACACCGCACCACCAGGACCCTGTTCACTCCACAGATGCCTCTGAGGAGCAGTGAGCTTTTGCCAAAGAAACCGGGCGCTTGCACTTCCTTCCTGGGAGCTCAGCCCAGAGCATACTGTAGCTAAAGTGCCAACTAAATGCGGCCTCTAGTCTCGAAGTAAGGGGCACATTTGCCCATTACCAGAGGCAGGGCTGCACCCGTTTCCAGGAAGTCTTAGTCAATGATCGGCTTTAGCTTTTGTGTGCCTCACAGCGCTCAAGCCTCTCACGGGAGCACTTCTTTCCAAGGAAGTGCACCGTGTACCAGAAGCCTTCTGAGCACAATCAAGGGATACACGGCTCTGGGACCATCCCTCACTATGCAGGTGAAAGGGCCGGCCGCTAATCTGTTCTCTATGGCTAGCGTTCCACAGCTTTGAAAGAGCCCCAGGAGCACGGTCTTGGGCCGGCTTTCTTTCCATGCGGGTCTGCCACGTTGAGGACACCTAAGCTGCCCTGATAGAAACCACCGGGGCTCCAATCCACTTTGGGGTCTCCTGCTCGATGTCTCTCTAAGTGAGGCAGAAAGTAGACTTTAGGTCCAGCCCAAAAGAAAGTAGAGATTGACCCTGAGCCTTGCTAGGCATTTGGAACATGCAAAGTCACCTCGGCCTCCTGAGGGCATTTAGAGGATTATGCCATTCAGCACATGCAGAACACACTGCATCTCCAAGTTTCATCACAGAAGGCCGAATTGTGTTCCAAGGGCCTCCTTTAGCTTGTCAGAGAAGAGAGGTATATGTGCTGGGTGTTGCGGTGTGTGATTGAGAAGCCTGGAAAAAGGCAGTATTTTCCCCCATTTGAAAGGTAGATAGTGGCGGCCTCAAGGCTGACTGAAAGACAGTGCCGTTACCCGTCTTCTACTCACTGCCAGGAATGCCTCAGGGAAGAAAGTGAGTTTTCTCCTACGAAACCAGGTGGTCGCCAGTGCCTTGCTAGGAGCTCATCCCACGTCTTGCCCTAGCTAAAGTGCGCAGAAAACGTGACCCCAGGCCTCAAGGTAAGCACGAACGTTTCCTATCAGCAAAGTTTGCTGTGCAGCCATCTCCATGAACCCTGACTCGATAGAGTGCTTTAACTCCTCTACGGCTCTCCAGAGGCCTCAGAGTGTCGCGTATGAATTCCCTTCTGAGGGAGCGGGTGGGTGCCGTGAGTCTCCTTTTTGTTTTCCGAGCAACACAGCGCAGAACCGGCTGTTGGGGTCAACGCTTTCTATGCAGAGGGAAGGGCAATGAACGGATCCTCGCTTGCATAGCTTGATTTCTACCGCTGTAAAGCAGCCCCAGGACAACGTTTTTGCCAGTATTACATTCCACGTGGCTCTCCCTCTGCGGAGGCCCTCTGAACTGCACTGAGAGAATCCCTGAGCCTACAGAGCCCCCTGGCAACTCTTACCTGTCATCTCTCTATTGTGACGCAAGGTACACTGTAGGTCCAGCCTGACAGAAAGAACAGAGAAACCCGTCAACTTGTGAGACATTTGGACGATCCAAAGTCACCTAGGCCTGACTAAGTCATTAAGCGGGTAATGCTAGGCACGGCATGCAAAAGACCCCGCCTGCAACGAAGTGTGATCATAGAAAGGCCCCGTGTGGCCGGAAGTCTCCAGTAGACAGTCAGAGACTACTGGTAAATGCGCTGTGGGGTCAAGTTGGGAACTGGAGCACGTGGGAGAAGCCCGACTCTCCCCCTTTGGAAAGCACCTTCGGTGCAGCATCCAAGCTGCCTGTACACCGCACCTCCAGTACCCTGTTCACTCCACAGATGCCTCTGAGGAGCAGTGAGCTTTTGCCTAAGAAACCGGGCGCTTGCACTTCCTTCCTGGGAGCTCAGCCCAGAGCATACTGTAGCTAAAGTGCCAACAATGCGGCCTCTAGTCTCGAAGTAAGGGGCACATTTGCCCATTACCAGAGGCAGGGCTGCACCCGTTTCCAGGAAGTCTTAGTCAATGATCGGCTTTAGCTTTAGTATGCCTCACAGCGCTCAAGCCTCTCACGGGGGCACTTCTTTCCAAGGAAGTGCACCGTGTACCAGAAGCCTTCTGAGCACAATCAAGGGATACACCGTTCTGGGACCACCCCTCACTATGCAGGTGAAAGGGCCGGCAGCTAATCTGTTCTCTATGGCTAGCGTTCCACAGCTTTGAAAGAGCCCCAGGAGCACGGTTCTTGGGCAGACTTTCTTTCCATGCGGGTCTGCCACGTTGAGGACACCTAAGCTGCCCTGATAGAAACCACCGGGGCTCCAATCCACTTTGGGGTCTCCTGCTCGATGTCTCTCTAAGTGAGGCAGAAAGTAGACTTTAGGTCCAGCCCGAAATAAAGTAGAGATTGACCCTGAGCTTGCTAGGCATTTGGAACATGCAAAGTCACCTCGGCCTCCTGCGGGCATTTGGAGGATTATGCCATTCAGCACATGCAGAACACACTGCATCTCCAAGTTTCATCACAGAAGGCCGAATTGTGTTCCAAGGGCCTCCTTTAGCTTGTCAGAGAAGAGAGGCATATGTGCTGGGTGTTGCGGTGTGTGATTGAGAAGCCTGGAAAAAGGCAGTATTTTCCCCCATTTGAAAGGTAGATAGAGGCGGCCTCAAGGCTGACTGAAAGACAGTGCCGTTACCCGTCTTCTACTCACTGCCAGGAATGCCTCAGGGAAGAAATTGAGTTTTCTTCTACGAAACCAGGTGGTCGCCAGTGCCTTGCTAGGAGCTCATCCCACGTCTTGCCCTAGCTAAAGTGCGCAGTAAACGTGACCCCAGGCCTCAAGGTAAGCACGAGCGTTTCCTATCAGCAAAGTTTGCTGTGTAGCCATCTCCATGAACCCTGACTCGATAGAGTGCTTTAACTCCTCTACGGCTCTCCAGAGGCCTCAGAGTGTCGCGTATGAATTCCCTTCTGAGGGAGCGGGTGGGTGCCGTGAGTCTCCTTTTTGTTTCCCGAGCAACACAGCGCAGAACCGGCTGTTGGGGTCAACCCTTTCTATGCAGAGGGAAGGGCAATGAACGGATCCTCGCTTGCATAGCTTGATTTCTACCGCTGTAAAGCAGCCCCAGGACAACGTTTTTGCCAGTATTACATTCCACGTGGCTCTCCCTCTGCAGAAGCCCTCTGAACTGCACTGAGAGAATCCCTGAGCCTACAGAGCCCCCTGGCAACTCTTACCTGTCATCTCTCTATTGTGACGCAAGGTACACTGTAGGTCCAGCCTGACAGATAGAACAGAGAAACCCGTCAACTTGTGAGACATTTGGACGATCCAAAGTCACCTAGGCCTGACTAAGTCATTAAGCGGGTAATGCTAGGCACGGCATGCAAAAGACCCCGCCTGCAACGAAGTGTGATCATAGAAAGGCCCCGGGTGGCCGGAAGTCTCCATTAGACAGTCAGAGACTACTGGTAAATGCGCTGTGGGGTCAAGTTGGGAACTGGAGCACGTGGGAGAAGCCTGACTCTCCCCCTTTGGAAAGCAACTTCGGTGCAGCATCCAAGCTGCCTGAACACCGCACCACCAGGACACTGTTCACTCCACAGATGCCTCTGAGGAGCAGTGAGCTTTTGCCAAAGAAACCGGGCGCTTGCACTTCCTTCCTGGGAGCTCAGCCCAGAGCATACTGTAGCTAAAGTGCCAACTAAATGCGGCCTCTAGTCTCGAAGTAAGGGGCACATTTGCCCATTACCAGAGGCAGGGCTGCACCCGTTTCCAGGAAGTCTTAGTCAATGATCGGCTTTAGCTTTAGTATGCCTCACAGCACTCAAGACTCTCACGTGGGCACTTCTCTCCAAGGAAGTACACTGTGTACCAAAACCTTCTGAGCACAGTCAAGGGCTACACAGCTCTGGGAACATCCCTCACTATGCAGTTGAAAGGGCCGGGGACTAAGTTGTTCTCCTATGGCTAGCGTTCCACAGCTTGGAAACAGCCCCAGGAACACGGTTCTTGGCAGCCTTTCTTTCCATGCGGGTCTCCCACGTTGAGGAAACCTACGCTGCCCTGAAAGAAACCACCGGGACTCCAATTCAGTTTGGGGACTCCTGCTCGACGGCCCTCTAAGGGATACGGAAAACTAGACTTTAGGTCCAGCCCAAAAGAAAGTGGAGATGCACCCTGAGCATTCCTATGCACCTGGAACATCCAAAGTCACCTAGGCCTGCTGAGGGCTTTTAGAAGATTAGGCCATTCACGACATGCAGAACACACTGCATCCAAAAGTTTCATCGCAGAAGACCGAATTGTGTTCCAAGGGTCTCCTTTGGGCTGTCAGAGAAGAGAGGTACATGTGCTGGGTGAGCCAGGTTGTAATGGAGAAGCCTGGAAAAAGGCAGTGTTTTCCCCATTTGGAAGGTAGATAGTGGCGGCCTCAAGGCTGACTGAAAGACATTGCTGTTACCCGTCTGCTAGTCACTTGTAGGAATGCCTCAGTGAAGAAAGTGCGTTTTCTCCTACGAATCCAGGCGGTCTCCAGGGCCTTGCTAGGAGTTTATCCCACGCTTGCCCTAGCTAAAGTGCGAAATAAACGTGACCCCTAGCCTCAAGGTAAGCACGATTGTCTCCCAGCAACAAAGATTGGTGTGCAGCCATCTCCATGAACCCTGACTCGAGAGACGGCTTTAACTCCTCTACGGCTCTCCGGAGGCCTAAGAGAGTCGCGTATGAATTCCCTTCTGAGGGAGAGCGTGTGTACTGGGAGTCCCCTTTTTGTTTTCTGAGCCACATAACACAGCACAGACGGATGGGCTAAACTCTGTGCAGAGGGAAGGGCAATGAACTGCTGCTCGCTTGCAAAGCTTGATTTCTACCGCTGTAAGGCAGCCCCAGGACAACGTTTCTGCCAGTATTACATTCAACGTGGCTCTCCCTCTGTGGAGGCCCCCTGAACTGCACTGAAAGAATCCCTGAGCCTAAAGTGCATCTGGCAACTCTTACCTGTCATCTCTCTGTTGTGACCAAGGTACACTGTAGGTCCAGCCTGACAGAAAATACAGGAAAACCGGTAAAATTGGGAGGCATTTGGACTATCCAAAGTCACCTAGGCCTGACTTAGTCATCAAGCGGGTAATGCTACTCGTGGCATGCAAAACACCCCGCGTGCAAACAGGTGTGATCATACAAAGGCCCAGTGTGGCTCAAAGTCTCCAGTCGTCAGTCAGACATTGCCGGTAAATGCGCTGTGGGGTCACTTTTGAAACAGAAGCATGCGGGAGAAGCCCGACCTTCCCCCTTTGGAAAGCAACTTCGGTGCAGCTACCAAGCTGCCTGAAAACCACACCACCAGGATACTATTCATTCCACAGATGCCTCTGACGAGCAGTGAGATTTTCCAAAAAAAACCAGGTGCTTGTGACTCCCTCCTGGGCGCTCACCCCAGGGCATAGTGTAGCTAGAGTGCCAACTAAATGTGACCTCTAGTCTCGAGGTAATGTGCACCTTTTCCCACGACCAGAGATAGGGGTGCACCAGTGTGCAGGATGTCTTAGTCAATGGACGGCTTTAGCTTTAGTATGCCTCACAGCGCTCAAGACTCTCACGTGGACACTTCTCTCCAAGGAAGTACACTGTGTACCAAAAGCCTTCTGAGCACAGTCAAAGGCTACACAGCTCTGGGAACATCCCTCACTATGCAGTTGGAAGGGCCGGGAACTGAGTTGTTCTCCTATGGCTAGCGTTCCACAGCTTGGAAACAGCCTCAGGAACACGGTTCTTGGCAGCCTTTCTTTCCATGCGGGTCTGCCACGTTGAGGAAACCTACGCTGCCCTGAAAGATACCACCGGGGCTCCAATTCAGTTTGGGGACTCCTGCTCGACGGCCCTCCAAGGGATGCCGAAAACTAGACTTTAGGTCCAGCCCGAAAGAAAGTGGAGATGCACCCTGAGCATTCCTATGCACCTGGAACATCCCAAGTCACCTAGGCCTGCTGAGGGCTTTTAGACGATTATGCCATTCACCACATGCAGAACACACTGCATCCAAAAGTTTCATCGCAGAAGGCCGAATTGTGTTCCAAGGGTCTCCTTTGGGTTGTCAGAGAAGAGAGGTACATGTGCTGGGTGAGCCAGGTTGTGATGGAGAAGCCTGGAAAAAGGCAGTGTTTTCCCCATTTGGAAGGTAGATAGTGGCGGCCTCAAGGCTGACTGAAAGACATCGCTGTTACCCGTCTGCTAGTCACTTGTAGGAATGCCTCGGTGAAGAAAGTGCGTTTTCTCCTACGAATCCAGGCGGTCTCCAGGGCCTTGCTAGGAGCTCATCCCACGCTTGCCCTAGCTAAAGTGTGAAGTAAACGTGACCCCTAGCCTCAAGGTGAGCACGAGTGTCTCCCAGGAGCAAAGGTTGGTGTGCAGCCATCTCCATGAACCCTGACTCGAGAGAGGGCTTTAACTCCTCTATGGCTTTCCATAGTCCTGAGAGACTCGCGTATGAATTCCCTTCTGAGGGAGAGCGTGTGTGCTGTGAGTCCCCTTTGTGTTTTCCGAGCCACATAACACAGCACAGACGGTTGGGGTCATCTCTTTCTATGCAGAGGGAAGGGCAATGAACTGCTTCTCGCTTGCATAGCTTGATTTCTACAGCTGTAAGGCAGCCCCAGGACAACGTTTCTGCCAGTATTACATTCAACGTGGCTCTCCCTCTGTGGAGGCCCTCTGAACTGCACTGAAAGAATCCCTGAGCCTAAAGTGCATCTGGCAACTCTTACCTGTCATCTCTCTGTTGTGACCAAGGTACACTGTAGGTCCAGCCTGACAGAAAATACAGGAAAACCGGTAAAATTGGGAGGCATTTGGACTATCCAAAGTCACCTAGGCCTGACTTAGTCATTAAGCTGGTAATGCTACTCATAGCATGCAAAACACCCCGCGTGCAAACAGGTGTGATCATACAAAGGCCCAGTGTGGCTCAAAGTCTCCAGTCGTCAGTCAGACATTGCCGGTAAATGCGCTGTGGGGTCACGTTGGAAACAGAAGCATGCGGGAGAAGCCCGACCTTCCCCCTTTGGAAAGCAACTTCGGTGCAGCTACCAAGCTGCCTGAAAACCACACCACCAGGATACTATTCATTCCACAGATGCCTCTGACGAGCAGTGAGATTTTCCAAAAAAAACCAGGTGCTTGTGACTCCCTCCTGGGCGCTCACCCCAGGGCATAGTGTAGCTAGAGTGCCAACTAAATGTGACCTCTAGTCTCGAGGTAATGTGCACCTTTTCCCACGACCAGAGAAAGGGGTGCACCAGTGTGCAGGAAGTCTTAGTCAATGGATGGCTTTAGCTTTAGTATGCCTCACAGCGCTCAAGACTCTCACGTGGACACTTCTCTCCAAGGAAGTACACTGTGTACCAAAAGCCTTCTGAGCGCAGTCAAAGGCTACCCAGCTCTGGAAACATCCCTCACTATGCAGTTGGAAGGGCCGGGAACTGAGTTGTTCTCCTATGGCTAGCGTTCCACAGCTTGTAAACAGCCTCAGGAACACGGTTCTTGGCAGCCTTTCTTTCCATGCCGGTCTGCTACGCTGCCCTGAAAGAAACCACCGGGGCTCCATTTCAGTTTGGGGACTCCTGCTCAACGGCCCTCTAAGTGATACGGAAAACTAGACTTTAGGTCCAGCCCGAAAGAGAGTGGAGAGTCACCCTGAGCATTCCTATGCATCTGGAACATCCAAAGTCACCTAGGCCTCCTGAGGGCTTTTAGAGGATTATGCCATTCACCACATGCAGAACACACTGCATCCAAAAGTTTCATCGCAGAAGGCCGAATTGTGTTCCAAGGGTCTCCTTTGGGTTGTCAGAAAAGAGAGGTACATGTGCTGGGTGAGGCAGGTTGTAATTGAGAAGCCTGGAAAAAGGCAGTGTTTTCCCCATTTGGAAGGTAGATAGTGGCGGCCTCAAGGCTGACTGAAAGACATTGCACTTTTCTATGTATGGGAAGATGCAAGAATCTGGGCTCACTGAAATCATTCATTTGATATGTACCTCAGCTCTCCGGGGCCTGTATCCTATATTCTCATATCCTGAGTTTCGTCAGGGCTCACCGTCTCACGTTGGGGGGCTGCAGTCGCTAATTACTGATGTGTCAGGAAATATTCCATTTTTCAGATCCTCTCCTCTTGGTCAGGATTTTGACCAATATTTGGGAGACGTTTCAGGATCAAATTTTGTCCCCCGGCGCTGGGAGGCTCCTCCCAGGTCAGGGGAGAATTTTTGATATGCCACTCCAGGTGCTAGTTTTTGGATTAGGCCCTATTGCTAATTAAAGATCTTCTGGATCCTCTATCTAATTATGATCCAGGAGACATTTTCCCTTGTTGCTTCCTCCTGTACCTAGAATCACACTATTACAATTATTTCATGTTATAAATGTGGTCTATTTCCTCAAGATGTTTAGCCATTGAAGTATTGTTGGAGGCCTGGTTCCATACTGGGTACTGTAAGAGACACCAATCTTATAAAGTAGACAGGATATAAGTAATGCAGCTAGTAACGTTAACAAAGACACAGTACAGCAGGGAGACACAAAGAACAAACAAACTGGAAACAAAGAACAATGATCAGTATTAACTACTTGTAAACCAATTGCAATAGCAAGCGACCAGAGGTACCATAACTGATTTAGTGAGCCATCTGCTGTTTCAGTGTACCAGCGGTGCGTACTTAGACGTGCATGACTTAATCTTTGAGACAAGCATATGCTACTGGCAGGATCACCCAGGTAGAGAGAAAAAGATAAATGTTTCAATTCTGCTTACAAGGGTATAATTTAACAAATGACTGTAAATCATAATTAGTTTAAAGGGATCGTTTTGCTTACACCTGGAAAACACAGATTTAAAACAGTCATTTTTCAGATAGAAACCATAAAAATTATAACCATAATTATAACCAAAATTATAACCATAATTATAACCCTTTTACCCAGGCATGTGCAACTAATCCTTTTTGTTAACAGCTTTATGAAGCCATCAGGTTTCCCATTAGAATTCTTCAAGTTCTTACTCAGTTCACCTTTATGGTTTGAAAATCAGAAACTTGTATTTATCCAAAGGTCCTTTCTGTAAATCTTGTTGAAGAGGAAACATTTTTGCAAAGGCATCAGAGTGAAACCATGACTGTGTACAATGGTGAAAGACTTAAGAAGGCACGTTTAAATCTGATTACAGTGCAATTGAGAAAGTAACGTGGTTACTGCAGTGACATGCAACACTTTCAGATAATAAAGAGAATTCTGACTGGTAGCATTTTACCAGGACATACCAAATTTTAGGAACTCCATATAATCTGTAGAATACCTGTGTCATTTGGCATACAATAGAACCTAAGAAGATTTATTGCTTATTTGACAACACTTCCCATGTCATTCAACCTAATTAGTTAATATCTCTCTTTGGGGTGTTTCAGGGGCCCTTTGAAGCACCCCAAAGTTAGCTAGAGGTCAAAGGAACTTCATTATAATTTGATTTGGGAAGTTTTGTCAAAAAAATAAGAAAAGGGTTTAAAACAGTCAGATAGGATCCCATGTCACTGTGAAACAATAGTTATTCACTTAACCAAAGTAACAATAAAAGATTTCAAAGGCAAGTACAGAACAGATCTCTTAAAAGGTAGAAAAACTTAAAATCTGGTATCAAAGGCAGTCCAAAATCTTAAGAAACCTTGTCTTCTTAACAGAGAGAAAAGCGAAATTCAAGTTGTGCACCAGCTTACTTTTAAAATGTATTTACTCAATTAAACTTATTTTAAACTTAGTCCTGACCACGTACAGAACTCTTTTTTTCAGGGTCCACTTTCCATAAACCTTCTGTCACTTACCTTAGCACAATTCTGACTTTCAAGTGGTCAAATATCTGGAGAGATTAATTTTAGATAGACCTTCCTAAAAGATAAGTATTTTAAAAAGTTCACCTAAAGCTCTTACCTCATTTGCATTTTCTTTCCTTAAAAGTTTCTTCACATCAAGTTATTTCCTTGCTGACAAATTTGCAACAGATATAACAAGATTTTATTTAGCTTATATTAAACCTAGGCACAATAAAATATTATACTTAATGTTGATGACTCTAACAGCATGTCTATATTAATTAGATCAACAAACGAACGTTAATACCAGGTCTTAATTAATACTGACTATTTCCCAGTTCACATGAACCTGAAGCTCATGTAGCTCAGTTTCTCTTGTATTTAGAATAGTTTGGTGTGTAAGTGCTTACTTTTCTTTAAGCCAATTAAATAGAGCTCATCCACAAATCAACCTCAGCAATGTTATCCAAAGACAAAGACACATACAAGGACACAAACATACAGAGACGTCATGGTTGTCATTTCAGAATTTCAGCACTGAGTCAGGTACAGCCATGTGAAGCCCATCAGTTTAGAAAAAGAGGTTGGATTCAAATTAGGTTTCTGGCAGATGGAACAAATCCAACTCACTTGTCTATATGGCTGAATTTTTACAGAAAAGACACTTAGGTTTTTTATTTATCCTTGATAAGTCAGTTTCTAAATTACTTTACCCTCTTTCAAAAAGGTGCATTTTAGAAAGATGGCAGAGATGAGAGTTCCTGAGAAGACCAGAAAGGACATTTGCATCTCAAAGATACAGGCAAGTTTTTCCTAGGATGACTTTGTTTCCCCTTTGTTTAATATTTACAAGCCTCTTAAGATAAACAGGGAGGGTTTGGGGAGTGGTATCTATTGGAGAGTCAATCAACTCGTTCCCCACTGTCAAAGTTCCCTGGGGCTCCTGTGGGGAAATTAGAATCGGACGCCTCAAGTCCAAGGGAGTCCCCCTGGCCTCTTATAGGATGTCCGCACAAGGGAACTTGCCCTGCTGTGGATGTGGCTCCCAGTCCAAATTGGGTGGCTTGTGGAGTCTTAGATGGTGATACTAAATCAGGCTCCTGTCCTCTGGGGGTTAACACAGAAACTTCTATTTGATCCCCGTGGGTAGGGGAAACAGGAGGTGGTGAATATGATGGCGGCATGGGGGGAGGGTGGGCAGGTGGAACAACTGCCGGTGCAGCTTGCTGTTTTGCAAAACACTTCGAACTGTGAGATCCTATAAAAATTGAGTGAGCCATTTAGGGGCTACCGCCCTTCTGATCCTATATTTTGGGTCCACACCCTATTACAATAGTATACATGTCTTTCTTAGTCATAGGCTCAGGGCTATGTTACACCCATTTATCTACTATAGGCCCCAAAGGGCTCTCCTTCAGGGTTGATGGAGTATTTCCCATTTTGTACACCCAAACGCAAAAGACGCAAACAAATTCTGGCATCAGGGCACACAAAACCAAGACCAAAACCAAGGAACCAGTTCCCAAATCGGTTCTGAGGGGGTGTAGTGGTGTAGAGAGCAGCCGTCTGGTGCAGAAGCCCACAGGCAGCTAGGAGGAGCTGTGTTAGTCCAAAGGGTCCGGGACACATAGTCCATTCTCAGCCCAGAAGGAGCAGCCAGGGGGATCCAGTGGGAGGGCTTGACTAATTGAGCTTTGTGCCTGCTATAAAGCTTATTGTTTAGCTCTTTGCCAGTAAACTATGGAGGGTTTGTACGTGGCTGCATAAATGGGTCTAAGAATGATGGACAAGTGTGGTATTCGTTGCCTCCAAAGTGTGGAGAGACCTAAGTAAGATGTGTTGGGCTTGCTATAGTGTGTTGGGGTGCTGAATAGTTAACAGCTGAGGTTTAGCTGCAAAAGGAATTTCCTGGCTTTTAGAGGATCAGTTAATGCCCAGAAATTTAATAGTTGTGGACAGCCCTTGAATTTTATGTGGGGCAATAAATAGCCCACCTGTATGTTATAGATGGGTCACCAACCATGTTAGGGCCTTGTGCACCAGTCTCCTGAGGGGCTGTGGCTTAGAACCTCAGTATAGTGCCAGACGGTGCAAGGGGACACCAGGTCTTGCCAGCAAAGACTGTGGGCAATAGCTGGGCTGTTAAGATAGCCAGTAGGCAGACAGGTTAAAACATACTGGGTGCCTTCTGAAGTAAAAGTAGACTGCAGCTGGGACTCCTTAATAACTGGTACTGAATAGAACATAACAGCTAGATTGTCACAGCAAAGTAATTCCCTGGAGCCCTTTGGATATCCTTAATGAACTGGACAGTTTTGGAAATGGGAGCCTTAATAGTGGGGATCAGCATTTATATTTCAGTAGTTGATTATAAGTCACCACTCATTAATAGCAGGCTTTAATAGCAGCCAAATGGGGAAATTGAAAAGGAGAAATGGTGTGTTTAATGACTTCTTCTTTTCATAAAATCTGAATTATGGGCTGCAATCCCACAGCCCCCTGTCATACATGTTATTGGGAGATATTTACTGTCTTAGGTGGCAGTCTTATGGGCTCCCAGTTTCAGCTTCCACCAGGAAGGCCAGGAATTTGGGTTTGTTCCAAATGGCGTTGCAGTACATCAAGGCATCCATAGCTGTAATGGGAAAGGGTAGGGCCAAAGGGGCTACCACCACTAAAAGATTTTTAATAAAGATTGTTTCAATAGTGACATTCAATGGAAGTTGAATGCTTTCTACTCCCCTGACTACTATGCCTTGTAATCTAAAGTGTGGCCCTTGCTTATAATTGGAGGGGTTCCCAGGAGGCACTGTAATTTGAGCTCCCGTGGTCAATGAGAGCCATAAGAAAATTTGTTTATGTGTGTCCCAAGGAAAATTAGAGAAGTATATGGGCAAGTGTCCCAGAGGAGGGCCACGCTCCAGGGATCTGCCAGGTCCCTAAGGCAGAGGCGTTGGCAGAGGTCAGGGTAGAGGATTCGGAGAGGTGACGGCTACCCATCACTCCAGTCTCCGGAAGAGTCTGCAGCGCCTGAGCAAAAATTTCTAACTTGTGCTTGGGCGGTCTCAAGTTGACATCATTAGGGACCCCCATCTCCAGAGCTGCCAATACAGGGAGGTCTGTTAGTCATCTCATGAAGGATGGAGCTGTGTGATGGCACCACCCCTTGGTGGAGCTCAGTAAGGGTCCCAGAAGTCCTTATATCCCTTAAGGGTCCTCTGCTGGGTTCCTGGCCAATGGGGCAGCGGGGCCCATGTGCCTTTACTGGCAAGCGAGATTTGGGGCTTCCGAAAACTTATCTTTTTCGTATCCAGCTACAACATGGATGCAGTCCCACGCCTGTTGGACTGTATCTGCCGTTTCTTTGAATCGTAACCACGTGGCTCTACAATTAGGGGGAGCACCCTTCTCCCCCTTCCCTTGGACACATTTTTTCTAGAAAAATTTGCCTTTCAACCATGGTATAGTTACATGTCTCTGTTTCTTGTTCATGCTGGTCATCTGATGTTTTGGTGCAATGGATGGTGACAGGGAACACCTAGAATGGAGTTTCCTCTTCCTGACTCATACGCTGCCACTTCCTGTTTAGGGTGTCCCAGTCAGCCTGGGTGGGGTCAAGGGATGACTTGCAACAGCAGCAAGAAATGCAGCAACATAGGAGGCACTTACCTCAGCGGCATTTGCCCGTTCAGGGTACCGTGATGCCCCTGGTACAGCTGCCTCTATCATCGGTTAGGGCTGTGTGGGGAACTCTTGGATGTATGTTTAGGGCATAGGATGGTTTGGGGTAATAGTAAAGCTGTGTAGAGACTGTGTATGTGTGATCTGGGGAGAGATGAGGGGCATGAGTGCCTTTGTGAGTGTACGGTTGGTGTAGCATGGTGTGGCTGGGTGGTGGGCTGCTTCTGGGTGTTTTGAGGCTATGTGTGCAGGCATTTGAGAAGAGGTAGGGGTATGCATTTTAATGCTTTGTGTGTTGGATCTGTGTGTATTCAGAGTGCAGGGGTTATACACATGCTCATCCTGTAGGGTAAGAGTTCAGGGAGTGTATTTTTGATGTGGAGGAATTTGCAGAGATTGGGGTTGTCAGTGTAAATTGGGGCTGCTAGCTGTGTGTGTATAATCAGGGGATGTGTCAGAGGCTGTTTATAGCATCTCAAGAGGGAGATGGGTGTATGTTTGTATTGGGGGTGTGAGGTCATGATGTGTTCTGGGCGGAGTATATAGGAGAAGGTTGGAAATATTGTGTCTCTCTAATGGTATTTTGTGTTTGTCTCAGCTTCTGAGGCATTGTACATACGTGGATGTTGACAGCTGTGTGCGGACTGTATGTGTTCTATTTGGATTTGGGGGGTTGTGTCCTATATTAAGAAGTATGTGAGTTTGATTTGAATATATTTGGCTATTGTTCAAGGGTTTGTGTGTTTGCATTGAGGGGTTATATGGGGTTGGGTGGATTTTTGTGGGGTATGAGGATTTAGGTGTTTGATTATCAGGGGCCGTTGGGGGTGTGACTTTGTATTCAAGACTGTGGCTGTGATTTTATTGGGGTTTGTAGTGCATGTATATTGGAGCAGGAGGGTTCTGGGCACACAGTCAGGCATTTGCTCATAAGTAGGGAGTTTGTGTGTTTGAGGATGTTTGGAGCTCTGTGGGGCTCTGTGATGGTGGCACAGGTGACTGTGGGCAGGTGGAGTGTGTGTTGGGCTGGAAGGGAAACTCGAGGGCCTGTTGGGGACTGTGAGGCACCCATGTGAACTCCCACGTGGACTGAACTTTGTTCCTTCTGATCTTCTCTGGCTTGTCCGCATCCTGATCTTCTGTGGCATCTACTCCCCTGGAGTGGTCAGCGATACTCTGCTCATTCTTAGCCAGATGAGTCAGGAAATGTCACTTCCTCTGGCAGCTGGATGTGCCTCTTGCAAGTGAGTGGTCCTGGAGTCCAGGGTGCAGGACTGGTGGACAGATGCAGAGTGAAGCTGATTCCCCCATGAGCCCTCTCCTCAGTGAGGTGGCCAGGAGGTCAGGGCTGTATCTCCAGACAGTCAGACCTGGCCAGTCCTCTCTAGAATGTGCTGGAGCGGCCAACTCGTTGAACGCACCCTGCCAGGAGATAAACAGACCCTGAGGACAATTCCTAAGGGAGAAGTCTATACCTACCCATCTTCCACTTTCTCCTTTGGATGGCCTCTACCACAAGGTAAAAGCTAAGCCCCCTCACACGGCCTTTCTTGGCCTGGTCTTACTGAGCGGCCAGTCTCTCCCCACATCCTGGCTCACTATGGGCCCTCTGGTGATACCAGCAAGAGGGCTCCCTGCATGTCAGTTCTCACCTCCTTCCCTTGGCCCACGCTGCCCTTGCTGTTTGTCCTGCTCTTACTCTCCCAAGGCTGTTATGTTGTCACCCTGTCCAGGTGGGAAGGATCCACTGAAAATGCACATTTGAGTAATTACTGCATCACCTGAGTCTCTAGCATGTACCAGGCACTATGACGCTTGCCAAATCCCTAAAAACCCCACAAAGCGGATATGCTATTAGTTGAAGTTTGCAGGTGATGAAGCTGAGGTTCAGAGGTGAGCAACCATGACCAAGTACCCTGTATGTACCAGAATATCAATCAGACTGGTCAACGTATCCAATAAAGCCAAACATTAGTCTGATCAGTACGCCTAGATGCAAGGCTGTAAAGGCGCAAAATATGTCCCAGCACGAGAAAGAGCAGTGCCAAGTACCCCAGCAAAGAAGCAGTGTTCATATCTTGCTTTCTTAATCAAAATAACTGCACATCAACCCACAATTTCCTACTCTGTTAATAGGAGAAAAATACCAATGTGCGTTGTCCTGTAAAACTACCTTAAAAGAATATGTATGATCCCGAGTGCTTTAGTAATGACCCCAAATCACCATCATGAAGTTGGGATACTTCTTAAAACACTGCAAGTCTTACACACTGGCATATAGAACCTGTAAAGTCAGTTCTTTGGGTAATGATGGTAGATAGAAGTGGCCCAGAAGGACAGAAGACAGAAAATAGAGCAGAAACTATTTGTCCAGAGGTGACAATGGGTCATAGCCAAGGTTCAAGCATTAGGAGGGAGGTGTTGAAAATAGTAATGGGCATAGAGTGTAATAAGTCAAGGATATCTAATGTAGTTGTGGCTCGCAGGCTCAAGAACGCAGGCTCAGTAGTTGTGGGGCACGGGCTTAGTTGCTCCGCGGCATGTGGGATCTTCCTGGACCAGGACTCGAGCCTGTGTCCCCTGCATTGGCAGGCGGATTCTTAACCACTGCACCACCAGGGAAGCCCCTCATTTACTCTTAATGCTTCCCCCTGTTGAGGACAAACAGGAGGAAAAAAGAAAGGGCAGGGCTTCCTTGGTGGCGGTGGTTGAGAGTCTGCCTGCCAGTTCAGGGGACACGGGTTCGTGCTCCGGTCCGGGAGGATCCCACATGCCACCGAGTGGCTGGGCCCGTGAGCCATGGCTGCTGAGCCTGTGCGTCCAGAGCCTGTGCTCCGCAGCAGTAGAGGCCGCAACAGTGAGAGACCCACGTACCGAAAAGGAAAGAAAAAAAAAAGGCAATAGCAAGGTTCCAAATGAGCTGAGAATTGACCTTCTAAAAGGGCTCTCAATCTGGCCTCTGGTAGATGTCTGTCAGGGTTTCTGCCCAGCCTAGACCTTCCTCAGGAGAGAAGACGTTTAGGGCTTACAGTGGGCTGACTGGTGGCCCCAAAGATCTCAGGCTCTAATCCCTGGGACCTGAGAATGTTACCTTACAAGGTAAAGTTTTGCGGATATAAGGATTTTGAGCTGAGACTATCCTCGCCCTAAGTGCCATCTGTAAGTGTACTTATAAGTGAGAGACAGGAGGAGATTATATACAAAGAAGAGGCGGAGGCAGTGACCACAGAGGCAGGACTAGAGTGCTGCACCTACAAGTCAAGGGATGCCAGCAGCTTCTGTGGTTAGAGTCTTTTGAACTCCTTGGCTTTTCAGCTCCTAGGCTGTTAGATTTGAATCCGCAAATGCCCCAAGGAGAAAAGCTGCACCAAATGTCAAGCTTGCGTCTGTGTTTCCCTTCTCTCCAGAACTTGGCCCACATGTCTTGGTGTCTCTCTAACATTCAGATGCCAGCGAACAGATGTTTTCTTACTTTATCCAGGTTTTCTAAAATTTCTTTAGACTTCACCTGATCTTATGTTATTATTGAACTACCATCTCAATTACCCCTAGGAAGAAAATTTACAACTTTTAGAGAAAATGGAACCCTGGCACAGTGTTGGTAGGAATGTAAACTGGCACAGCCACTGTGGAAAACAGTATGGAGGGTTCTCAGAAAACTAAAAATAGAACTACCATATGACCTCGAAACTCAACTCCTGGGTATAAATCCGAAAAAAACAAAAACACGTGTTTTCATAAACATGTATTTGAAAAGATACATGCACCCCAATGTTCAGAGCATCATTATTTGCAATTACCAAGATATAGAAGCAACCTAAGTGTCATCAAGAGATGAATGGATAGGGGCTTCCCTGGTGGCGCAGTGGGTGACAGTCCGCCTGCCGATGCAGGAGACACGGGTTTGTGCCCCGGTCCAGGAAGATCCCACATGCCACGGAGCGGCTCTGCCCGTGAGCCATGGCCACTGAGCCTGCACGTCCGAAGCCTGTGCTCCGCAACGGGAGAGGCCACAACTGTGAGAGGCCCGCGTACCGCAAAAAAAACACACAAAAACCCCAAAACAAAACTAAAAAACACCCCGTGGGTAGTCAGAGGAGAGGACCGTCATAGCTCATCCCCCTGTGCCGTGTGCCAGGCATGATCTGAGCACTTGTACACATGCTAACTTATTAAAATACTTCTAACAATCCTATCAGGTTGGGACTACCATCACCCCGCGTACAGACTGAACAAAAGGAAACAGTACATGGTGTCCTCCTTGTGTTCACAAAGCTCGTTAACTGGCAGAGGCAGGACTTGAAGGCCACAGTCCGGCTCCCGAGTCCATGCCATGCTTTACAGCCTCCAACTTCTCACGCTCATTCCTAGAGCCACCTGGGAAGGAGGAACCAGGCAACTAAAGACTGGGTTTGAATCAGACTCCACGTCTGACCAGCCACGTGATCCCAAGCAGGGGGCCTCACCTCTCTGAGTCTCAACCTGGCTCCCTTACAAAATGGGCACATTAATGGGAATGTCAGCCTTCAGCAACGCTGTGATGAGTATCAGTGTAGCATGTGTGAACGGGCTTTGTAAACTCTGGAGTGTTCTGTGAGGTATAAACTACCCTCTATTCTCATTAGAGGGAATTCATTTCATAACCTGCTCCCGGCTCTTGAACTTTGCTGTGCATCCAGTCAGTGCTGGATGATCTGGAACCAACAGCTGGTCTATTTATGGCTGAAAACCCACAGGTCATAGGAAGACAGCAGCACCCGAGCCCCTGGGTGGCCACAAAGATAAGGTCCGTGTCTCGAGGACCGATGACATGGTGGTCACTGAAGGAACAGGCCCCCTCCTGCCCCTTCCACTAGTGACAACTGAAAACCTTGGTTTCCCCAACACCCCGATCCAAGATCAACCTGACTCTGCCCAATGTTGGAGAAGTACCGGCGTGTCCTGCAGTCCTGGCTGGCCCCCTCTGACTGTGTGTTGCCTCTTTCCACAGATCAGTGCCCTACAGCAAGGCTACAACCAGGTGCTGTGCCAGACCCTGTCTGAGAGAAACTTAGAAATCACCTCCCTGAAGCACGAGGCCGAGAACTTAAGGAGGGAGGCCGCCATCACGTCAGGTGAGGCCCTTCTGCCTTCAGGCCCCAGAGCTTCTGCCCTCCCCCTGCAGACATCACCAGTCAACCAGCACACCTGTGCCCGTGACCTGGGTGCAGCCTCAGGGATCACCCGTGTCGGTGCATTAGAGTTCTCCCTCAGTGGAGGTTTCTTGCCACCCAGTTCCGAGGGCAGGACCAGGTAAATATTTGAGAGAATGGTATCTCTTGGCTACAAGGTCTCCTGAGCACTGGCCCCACCAGGGAGAACACAGGTCACCTTGTGGCTTGGGTGGTTCCACAAAGCAGCCTGAGTGCAAACTAGAGCGTGGACAAACTGGGGTCACTCCTTTAAGGCACCCATGGTCTCACCCATTTCACCCGAGTGCACTTGGGCCTAAGGAAAACCATTTTCTAATTTTATCAGAGGTGGTTGCCTGATAAAGGGCTTGGTTTGGGAGAGGGGCAGCCAACGCACAGCTGTGGCTGAGCTTTGATTCCCTGGATTCCTTCATTGCTTCAACATGTTTCTTGAGCTCCTACTAGGTGTCAGGCCCCGTTCCAGGCTCCGGGGAGGGAGAGCCAAGCAAGACAGTCAGATTCCTGTACTCACAGATTCGGGAGGGGGTGACAGACAATAAAAGTAAACGGATGAATAAACAAGTCCACTTCAGAGAGCAGTGGTGCTGTGGAGAAAATAAACTGTGTGTCGTGGTGGCCAGCGCTTCAAGGGGGGAGGCCAAGGGGGACCAGCTTAGTGGGTGTGCAACCATGGAACTCAGGTGGGACTTGAACCCGTGGACTGGGACTCGAACCCAGTCAGAACCCACTATCTTTTAATCGAGATCACGCATCTGGTCTCGGGACTTAATAAAGCTCAGGTTCTTTATGTCTCATCGCAGAAAGAATTCAGGGAGAGACAAAGTAAGAAGTGGATTTCTTTAGAGAGAAACACACTCCACAGACAGAGTGTGGGCCATTTCAGAAGGCTAGAGGCCCCCAAATATGGGGCAGTTAGTTTTTATGGGCTGGGTAATTTTATAGGCTAATGAGTGGGAGGATTGTGACAACTCTAATATTTTGGGAAAGGGGCGGGGATTTCCAGGAATTGGGCCAACACCCAGTTTTGTTTTTTTTTTCTGTACGCGGGCCTCTCACTGTTGTGCCCTCTCCCGTTGCGGAGCACAGGCTCCGGACGCGCAGGCTCAGCGGCCATGGCTCACAGGCCCAGCCGCTCCGCGGCACGTGGGATCTTCCCGGACCGGGGCACAAACCCGTGTCCCCTGCATCGGCAGGCGGACTCTCAACCACCGCGCCACCAGGGAAGCCCCACCATCCTCTTTTTGACCTTTATGGTCATCCTCCGAACTGTCCTGGTGCTGGTGGGTGTGTCATTTCGCTCATGTATTACAATGAGCCTGTAATGAAGCTCCAGTTCCCCTGGAAGTCGAATCTTATGCCCCCTGGGACCTAGCCGATTCTAACCAGTTCATGTTGTATCCTCCACCGCTATGTCCTTCTTTTAGAGTGGACCTGTTTCAGGTGGGCAAGGACAAGCCAAGGGCAAGAGAGGCTGCATGGAGTGAACAGGGGATTGTGGGGCTGGGCAGGGTCGGGGGGTCTGGGTTTTTATTGCAAGGGTGTTGGGAATCCAGTGGAGGTTTTTAAGCAGGAACTGACATGTCTAGAGACCTGAAGAGGATGGGACCACTCACAGACGAGGGGAGGGAGAGAAGCAGGTGACAGGGAGGAGGCAGTGAGCCTCGGAGGGGCACATCACTCTGAAAGCAGCCAGCGCGTAGCAGGAAACATGCCCACAGCTGTAGAAGGCAGGCATAGCATTGAGTCGCACGTGAATCCCCATCTCTGTATGAATCTGTGCTTTTCTTCTGCCTCACTCTGCAACTTAATGACACCCACACCCACCCCCTGCTGCCCCCAGGTCTCTACTTAAGCTCCTCCCTCACTTGGGATGTCCTCAGATATTTTCTGAGCACCTCCCCCAGGCTAGGTGCTGTTCTGGGCACCAGGAATGGAAGGATGAACTCGCTGGTCCTCACCTTCCTCCCGTATGTCGGCCAGTGAAACCTCATCCAAGCATCGAGCCTGTCTCAGATCCCTCCCTCTCCAATCAGGGAGTCGGACAGACCTGGGTTGGGATAACGCTTGAGATGGGCTGGACCCACTCAAAGTGTGGCAAGCCCCAGAGGGATTTCCAAGTAACTGAACTGTGTCCTGGAGGCAAAGCTCATTTTTAAAATGAAATTCTGGAGCATTTTGTGCTTTATTTCATAGACATTCTTGATTGATACCTACCACTAAAACTGGGCCTGATGTTCTTTCAAGAAAAGAACCGTAGGAGATAACCCAATACCACTGCATTTATGCACCCTTCTTCCCACTTTTATTCAAAATGATACTACAATGCAAGAGGGAAGAGATATGGGGAGATATGTATATGCATAACTGATTCACTTGGTTATAAAGCAGAAACTAACACACCATTGTAAAGCAATTATACTCCAATAAAGATGTTAAAAAATGATGCTACAGTAATGGAGTAGTTATCTATTGCTGCATAACAAGTTACCCCAAAATGTAATGGATAAAACCCCAACCAATATTTATTATCTCCCCCAGTTTCTGTAGTTCAGGAATTTGAGCGGGGGGTGACTTAGTTCTCATGAGTTGCAGTCAAGATGTCGGCTGGGGCATCAGTCATGTCATCTAAAGCCTCGGGGGGAGCCGGAGGATCCCCCTTCAGAATGGCTGCTCATGTGGCTATTGGCTGGAGGCCTTAGTCCCTCAGCACACATGCTTCTCTCTAGGGCTGCTTGAGTGTCCTCACAACACAGCAGTTGGCTTCCCCCAGAGTGAGTGATTCAAGAGCGAGCAAAGAGTTGGCCACAGTGTCTTTTATGACCCAGCCTGAGAGGAAACAGTCCGTCATTTCCACAGTATCATATTGGTTACCCATGGCAGCCCTATTCAGGGTGGGAGGGGCTACACAGGGCATGAATTCTAGGCGGCAGGAATCATTGGGGCCATTTTGGAAGCTGGCTGCCGAGAAAAATCATAGGCGCCATGGAACAAACATAATTTAGCCACTTTGTGTTCTTGGGACATACCGTCTCATTTGACCCTTACAATAACTCTGTGTGGGACAGACAGTGGGAGGTGAAATAGCTTGTCCAAGACCACCAAGCTAATAAGTGGTAGAGAGGGGTCCAAACTCAGAGGACTGTGAAAACAGCCACCCCATCAATAGCGTCCAGCAGTGCCCTCTGCCACACGCCCGTCTCCTGGCCTCTGGAGAAGAATTCCTGGACCTTCCGTGTGCTGGGCCTCTGTTTCCCAGGCCCATGGTGTGGCCTCTCCTCCCAGCTTTGCCTGGCCTGTGCCCACAAGGGGCCCCCAAAGGTTTCTCCTCTCGCTGGTGCTGACTGCCCCTCATTCTCACTGAAGCCTCAAACCCTGTTCCGTGGACTTTGCTCTCATTCCCATTCCTGCTCTGGGACCCTTGGAAAAAGCCTCCCCAGTTCTAAGCGGGCACCGGTGGTGGCCCAGGCTTGCAAGGTCTTGTCCGAACGTTGGCTGACAGCCACAGTGTTGCCAATAATCCTTCCTGTCTCTTTGACCTCCATGAGTCTTTTGTTTTGGTTTGTTTGGTTCTTTTACAGAGATGGTGTCATCTTTGCAAAGAGACGTGTTAGTAAAGGATGGTCAAGTTCAACAACTACAACAGGAGGTGAATCAACTGAAAAGTGAGAACAAAGAAAAGGATCACCAGCTCGAAGCCCTCAGCTCCAGAGTGAGTGTCGGGTCATCAGCAAATTGTAGCTGCAAAAAGCAGACACAGTGGAGTCACATGACACACGGTGGTGAGATGAGGCCAGTGCCCAAGGACACAGGGAGGGTAGCTGCTGGGCAGGTGGCCAACTTCTCTGAAGCCTTTCAAAGGACAGTGTGTATGTGGCTCAGAAGAAGCATAATATATTTTCAAATCCAGCAAACATTTTCTAACCCCTATTATAAATGAGTTTGTTTAATCCCAGCAACAAACACACCTATGAGCATATACTGCCATTGCAAAGTTTAATATTAAGCAGAATACGATCTCTCTGTGAGCAAGGATGACCACACGGCTGCATCGTGGTCCCAGCACCACTGGTTCTCATAATTGTCTTCAAAGCAGAACGTTTGAAGATCCAGATGCAAACACGCAGACTCTCATTTCTTCCTTAGACTTTAGTGTGTAGAATGCCTCTATGGAAGATGAACGTGGTAGGCAAGCAAAGAGCTTTTTACATGTAACTTTGACTATTTGCAAATCTTGCCTTCAATGCTAACTTTAGAATCCTGACTCTATAGGATAAGATTTCTCAGTATTTGCATGATGTGCCTGTTTCTGTGAGTCAAGGTAAAACCTCAAAGCTTTCATCTCAGGTGGCAACTCAGAGATTCCCAGAGGCTACCCGATAGCTAGGTCTGCATGGGGGTGGGGTGAGAACAGATCTTGAGGTTCCAAGGAAAAGGCACAGTAAGTAATACCTGGTACGTAGTACCATATCCAGTTTGGAGCTGGTGAAAGGCACTGCATGAGCTTTGGGATCAGACAGACCAGGGTCCCATCCCAGAGCTTTATTTTATTGTAACTTATTTGGCCTCCATTTCCCCATCTGTGAAATGGGGATGACAAAATCATTTTCCGAGAAGTGGGAGGCTGGTTTTAGTTGTGCTCTTCTGCCTCTGCCTGAGGTCGGCTGCCTGGCCAAGCCCTCTGCATTCATTTCTCCCAAGCAGAGTGTCTTCCCAGGCATGTGCTATAGCTGTTTAATGTGGGGTGTGTGTGTGTGTGTGTGTGTGTGTGTGTGTGTTGTTGATGGGAAGGGGATGCAGAGCTGGTGCTAAGTAGAAGGAGTCTGCAAAGACAGCACTTTCTTGGCTCTTCTACCTCCTGAAATGCATTTGGATGATTTATGTCCCCGTTTCCCCTTCCTCGTTGACCTTGGAATGAGGTCCCTTCTCCTCTAGACTGTGCTGGCCAATAGCACAAGGGTTTGTCACCACCAAGGGTACTGCTCTTGTGAACATTTGAGATGCCTTTTTTTTAATGACATACATCATGTGTGTTAATTTTACAAAAATAAGTAGATGACATTGAGAAGAAAAAATAAAAAGAGAGGAGAGGAAAATGCTACCTTGAGAAATCAGTGTTAATATGTTCATGTCTGTTTTTCCAGTCTTGTTTCTATATATTGCCTAGAAATCAATCAATCAATCATTTTATAGTGAATTTATACTATGCACATTTTTAAAATTTTTAAATACTTATTATTTTCCCATTCTAATAAATCAACGCTCTTATCATTCGTCTTAAAATCTACATACTTTCTCCTGGATGTACCCAGTGTTATAAGTGGTCTGCTGTTCTAAACAACACTTGGGTTGTTTCCTCTTTTTTTTTTTTTTCTTCCACTGTTACAATTCTGTGAAGAGCATCCTTGAAACTACAGATTTACTTATTTCTCCAGTCATTGTCCTTAAGGTACATTCCTAAAGTGGGAATTGCTGGGTCAAAAGAAGGCACATCCATCCTTATGCCGTTAATGCCTGTTGCCAAGCCGCCCTCGGGCAAGACAGCTCCTTTTACCCCTCCACACCAGTCGGGGCAGTTGTGTCTTTCAGATGCAACCTGCACAAAAGCCCTAAGATGGACCCCAGCTCACTGGCTCGGCCCCCTCCACCCTCACCAGTCACAGCGTGAAAACATCCCAATTCCTGCACCCTAAGTACCCAGAGTCTACAAAGCTGGATTTCCCCTGCAGTGAAGTTTGCTGGCTTTTGAAGAGGAATTTAGACGCTCTATTCCTCAGAACTCATGAGAGGCATGAACTGGGAACCACTGCAGGATCCCGTGCTCCCATCACACAAATGGTCTCGCCTCTCAGAATTCAGAGGTGTGATTGGGTTATACAGCAGGAAACACTCATGGGTGTGAACACAGGTACTTGGGACCCCCAGCCAAGCCCCCGTGGCCTTGTCCTTTTTCTCCATAGTGCTCAGTGCTGAAAGAAGATTTACAGAAGGAAGATGCCCAGAAGGAGAAGTGGGAAGCCCAAGAGAAAGAGTTAAAACTCTGCAAAACCGTGCGTTGAACCTCCTGACCCCTCGGTGTCCACTGAAAGCCTAGGTTGTGGCCTTGAGGGTTTTGGAGTGGTTCCTTGGCCCATTAGCTAGCACAAGCTCTGGGGCTTTCTGGGTGTTTGTCTGTTAATGTAGTCTCCTAATTCTTTGATTTGCTGGCCTCAAAGAGATGGGTGAAAAGACCATGGAAAACACACTCTCCCCAGATTTTCTGGGCAGTTGGCTCAAGGTCCCTCATCAGGTTTCCCCTGGGGAAAGGGATGGGAGGTGGCCACCATATGCTGCTAGAAATTCACCGTGGTCCCTACCCCTGGACTTGTGATGCCCAGACTTTCATGATCCACTGTCACAAGTTTTATCACAGCCCTGAGCACTGCTATTAACACAACTCTTCTTGAAGTATTTTTGCTTAAATACATTCAATTTTACAACAATTCATAAAAACAAAATAAAAAGCAAATGTATCACTGGCCTTCTATGGAAGGTGAACATAAAAATGAATACAAAGAAAAGATGACCACTCAATGTAAATGTTCACCCCCTGTACCGGCCCGAACCCTCGTGCACATCACCAGGCATACGTTTTCCATCCGTTGGGAAGGACGGTGCCTGGGACGGGGGCAGGAGACGTGTGTTCTTCTCTCTGTCAGGAGCACACTTCTCTGCCTCAAATGAGAAAAAAGAAAAATTTCATTGTTCTTTTCTTCCAAACTGTGCCTATTGTGTCTTCCAAACAGCCCTTATTTAGATTGAACTCAAAAATATACCCCAAGGAAAGAGATTCTAATGAGTGGATAGGTATCTTGTACTGTTTAATCCAGGATCCATGCTGATCTTCAAAAGAAACTCAAATTTTCCCTCACCCAGCCCTTTCATTGCATCCGTTGAAAGAAAGTCTACTTTGCCTCAAAGATGTGGAATTGTCCCCCAAGGGAAGGAATGAAGCGAATCCCAGACTCGGTTTCTGCCTTAATGAACCGGATGAAATGAGTTCTGAAGTTGACTTCCCTGTTGTTGGAACTCTTTCAGCAAATCCATGACATGGAAAAAGAAATGAGGAAGCTCAGGGTGGAGCTGAAAAGGAGCAGTACCGAGCAGAGCCTGATCTCTATGATGCTGCGGGAAAAGAGCAAGGTATGGCAGGGACAGGTCGGCCTGGGAACCACTCTGGGGCAAGCACTCCACCTGCATCATCTCTGTTCATCCTCACAATGACCCCATGCGGTCTATACTGGTATTCACCCCACTTTACAGTTGGGAAAACTGAGGCTCACAGAGGTGAAGGAAGTTATCCAAGTTCACTTGCATAAAGTAGTTGTGGCAGAACTTGAATCCAGGTCTGCCTGACTCCAAAGCTCCTGTGTGTAACCACTACCCTAGACTGCCTTTAGATCTTAATTGTGAAATTATCTAAGAAAGAATTGATCCATTAAACCAAGTTTGCCAATGATGTTGTTCCAACTTAAATTCTCATATTGATTTTTTTTTGTCTTTTTGTTCCATCATTGAGAATGTTTTTAAAAATCTCAACATGTTTGTCATTTGTGTGTTTCTTCTTTTAATATGAACGATGTTTGCTTTATATATTTTGAGGCTGTGTTACTAGGTGCATATAAATTTAGAATCCTAATACTTCCTGTAGAGCAAAACTTTAGATCATCATGAAATGTCCCTTTTCATCTCTAGTAGTGATTCTCCCTTAACGTCTCCTTTGTCATTTAGCTTCATCACTGGCTTTCTGTTGGTTAGAGTTTTCATACCATATCTTTTTCATATGTTCTCTGTCAATTTTTGTCTTAAGGTTTAGACATATGCCTTCAAATAACGTATCATTTTTACAAAATCCAGTTTGACAATCTTTGACTTTTAGTCCATTTATATTATGTAATTACTCGTGTACTGGGGTTTAAATCTACTTGCTCAATACCAGTTGTACCATCTGTGCTATGTTCCTTTTTCTGTCCTTTCTTGCCTCCTTCTGAGTGGATGGTTTTCTCTTATTCCACTTTCCCCCTCTATTAGCTTGGAAATATTTCACTTTTTTACTATTCTCTTAGTAATAGTTAGACAATAGCATTCATCCTTGACTCACCAAAATCACACATTAATTAAGTTTTTCACTCTTCTACTATTCTCTTAGTAGTCATCCTGAAGACTACAATATGCATTCTTTTTTTTTTTTTTTTTTTTTTTTGTGGTACGTGGGCCTCTCAATGTTGTGGCCTCTCCCGTTGTGGAGCACAGGCTCCGGATGCACAGGCTCAGCGGCCATGGCTCACGGGCCCAGCTGCTCCGCGGCATGTGGGATCCTCCCGGACCGGAACACGAACCCATGTCCCCTGCATCGGCAGGCGGACTCTCAACCACTGCGCCACCAGGGAAGCCCTGCATTCTTAACTTCCCAAGAGGCAATAGTAGTTGATAATTATGCCCTTCTCCTTGACAGTGCAATGAGTTTCAAACACCTTAACTTCACTTACCCCCTCCAGATTTATAAGCCATTGCTGTCATTTTCTAAACTCCTCTTGATAGTTAATACCCCACAAGACATTAGTAGTGTTTTGCTATAGTCAGTATCATATCCACACATTACCCTTACTGTTGCTTATCTTTTCTGCATCTCTGATCACCCACCTGGGTTCATTTTTCTTGTGTCTGAAGAATACCCTTTAATGTTTTCCCTCATTGTGGCTCTGCTGATGACAAATTTTCAGATGTGCCTGTGTGTCTGTCTGGAGATGTATATTTAACCTTCATTCTTAAAACACATTTGACTGCGTATTGAATTCTACAATGGCAATTCTTTTCTTTCAGCACATTAGATACAGCTTTAGATATGTCACTATTGTCTTGTGGCTCCTATTATTCCTATTTAGAAGTCATCTGTAAGCCTAACTGTTGTACCTTTGCATAATCTGTCTTTTTCTCCGGTTGCTTTTAAGATTGTCTTTTCCCTTGATTTCCAGCAGTTTTATTATGGTTTATCTAGGTGTGGATTCAGTTTTATTTACCTCGTTCAGAGTTCGTAGGGGCTTCTTAAATCCCTGGTTTGGTGTTTTGCCTTAGTTCAGGTGCTTGGGCTCTGTACCACACAGGCAGTGGGGAGCTACTAAGGCTTCTGAACAAGTGACTGATGCAATGACATTCGTGGACAGTAATCAGGGTGAAAATGATAGTTACAATTTCTCACGTACTAGGCGTTACCTTGAACATTTCATCTTTTCATCTTCACAACAGCGCTGTGATCTAGAAATCATCCTCTCCATTTTACAGAGGAGAAAGTCAAGGCTACTAGTTACTAGTAAAGTAACTAGCCCAATGGCACAGTCGGTTTTGTCTGACTCCAGGTTCGTCTGACTTCAGTGACGCTGGCGTAGCAAACAGCCACATGCTACTGTTTACACTGAAATTAATGAAAATTAACTAAAATTTTTAGTTCAGTTCCTCCGTCACACCAGCCCCATTTCGAGTGCTCGATCCCCAGATGTGGCTGATGGCTGCCATATTAGACAACACAGCCTCGCTCAGAGTACCTGTACCGCTGGAGAAATTTCTGTTGGACAGAGCTGCCTTACAGCTGGGTAACTCTCACAGTACCGTTAAGATTGCACTGGAAGAAACTAAACTCGAGGCGAGGAGGCCACTTGTCACAGTCCAGCTTGCATGTGAGAGGGGTTGGTGGACAGGCGTGAGACCCCCGAGTGTGAGAGAGGGAGCAGGGCGGACGCTGAGGGTGACTCTGAGGCTTGGGGACGGGAACGGGGGCTGTTCATGCAGAACACAGACAGGTGCAGAGTCCAAGGCTGGACTTGGCTTTTGCAGCACATGAAGAAGGCTGCTGACATAGAAGTCAGAGCATGTTTAGACCTGGGAGAAAACTAAGGCCCAGAGAGCTTAGATGACTTTTCCAAGGTAACGGAGCTGGGTAGAGGCTCTTCCACTGGACCACACTACTCAGAAGAAAGCTCTTAAGGGCTTTTCTGGGTCTTTTATTACATCCCTGTGATCCCCCTCTTCAGATCCCTAAAAACACAGCCTGTGAATTTGTTTCAGCACAAAAACTTTCCATTTATTTACGAGAGTTTGCCTCATTTCCTGTTAGTGCCAGGGCCCAGGGCTCAGCAGGTGCATCCAAGAATTGAGCAGCTGCGAGGCCTACACTGGCCAGCCAAGGGTAGCGTGGAGCACTCCCAAGCTTACCGTGCGTTGACTGTTACCTAAGCAAGGGGGGAAAAGTAGGCAAGCTTCTCCACTTTAAATGCCTTCCTTGGCAGGCTGCAATTCTTAATAGACATTGCTTTAGCAAGCCTCCAGAGAGGTTACCACCAGTGAGTGTGCTCAAAGTGGTAACGACAAACAGTTATGATAATAAACCCAATCATAACATTTCCAAGTACCCATCACTAGTTATTAGAACGAGACTGTACGGCGGACATTCCCGTCCACCTTTCATAGGTTACAACAGTACTTAACACACTCACAGAGCCCTTAAGCACTATTCCAAACATTGAATCCCCACAATAACTCTATGCAGTGATACTAGTATCATCATCCCCCTTTGACAGATGAGGACACTGAGTCACGGAGCAGTGAAATAACTTTCCGAGTGTCGTACGGCTTGTTAGGGACCGAGCTGGGATGGGAGTGTGCGGTAGAACATAGTTGAGCCCCGGGTGCAGAGCTCGGCCCTTTCCCGTAGGGGGCAACTCCCTGTGAGTTTGCCTCCACCCTGTGCATGCCTGTGACCCCTGCTGCTGGGCTGCAGCTGTCCCTACCCCTCAGGGACTCCTCCACTGCCATTAGCAGCCCCCCCAGAAGAGTTTCCCCAGAGGGCATGATGATCACATTAGCAGCAAGCCCACGCTTTCATCATCCTTTCAGGTGGAAGAGAAGCTTCGGCAGGATTCCAGAAGGAAATTGCTTCAGCTGCAAGAAATGAGGAACAGAGAAAACCTCATTAAAGCCAATTTGGAAAGGGCAGTAGGTCAGGTAGGCGTGCTGCAGAGCCCCTTCACGGGCCCGTGCTCTCCACGGAATCCCGCACCCAAGCGGCCGGCAGGGATGAATGAGGAGGAAGACGGCCTGCCTTAGTTCACCTGCTTATTTTCTATACGAAGAAGTGTCTAGAAAGAACTAGAGCTGAGATTCTATCTAGATCTGGAGTCTGAGCTCTTAACCACGATGCTCTACTACTTCGCTATTAGTTACTAAGCTAAGCATCATTTTTCTGTGTTTTGAAGAAAGTTTCGTGAACCTTTGTCCCCCCCCCCAAAGGTAGTGGAAATGACTCCTGCGTTAGTCCTGTCCCCCATCAGCTGCAGTTCCCCTTCCCCTCATTTCAGATGAAGATCAACAGTTCTCGGGAAACTCAGCAGTATTTGCTGCAAGAAGAGTTACGGCAGCATCTGGCAGAGAAGGAGAAGCTGACCGAGGAAAGGCTACAGCAAGAGGAGAAGCTGAAAGCCAGAGTCAAGCGGCTAATGGAAGAGAAATCGGTAAGGTGGTCCCCATCCTTCTCTTTACTACTGGAAACTGATGAAATGGGCTTTCCTATGAGAAACAGAGGGCGCGTACTTAGATGGAGGAATCTCAGCAACTCCTTGTTGGGAGCTAAATTAATTAAAGAGGGTGAATGATGTAGGAGGAATTAACATGAAGCTTGAATCCTAAAACTCAGAGATCAACTTGAAGATCAACTTGAAGAGGCAAGCTTATTGAAATGTCTAGAAATGGTACTTTGTTTATATACCGCAGCTGATTTTATTGATACAAATCCCAGTCGTTACTGCGGGTCCTGGTTTGTGTCTAAGTGAGTGCAAGACCGACCAATAGTATTTCAGTCATTCTCTTCATGCATATCAGGGGAAACACATGGCCAAAACGGCTACTTACTTTTCCAGAAACCAGCCAATTAGAGGATAGTTTACAGTGGCGCCTCTCAACTCAAAGGTGTCCACGGATCATATGGGGATGTTGTTGAAATGCAGATTCTGACTCAGCAGGTCTTGGGTGGGGGGAGCCTGGGATTCTGCATTTCTGAACAGCTCCCAGCTGGTACCGATAGCACAGCTCTGCAGACTACATTTTCAGCCACAAAGTCTTAGAAGAAGGTTTACCCCAAGTTGGCTGATAAGAACCACCTGGGGCTTCCCTGGTGGCGCAGTGGTTGAGAGTCCGCCTGCCGATGCAGGGGACACGGGTTAGTGCCCTGGTCTGGGAAGATCCCACATGCCACGGAGCGGCTGGGCCTGTGAGCCATGGCCGCTGAGCCTGCGCGTCCGGAGCCTGTGCTCTGCACCGGGAGAGGCCACAACACTGAGAGGCCCGCGTACCGCAAAAAAAAAAAAAGGGAGGGGGAGGGGGCTTTTTTAAGGATATAGGGGTGAGTGCCTCATAAAAACTGGGAGCTGAAAGAGAGCCTGGCCTCGAAATAGAACTGGTAAGCCATCAGATCTCAGGCATCATCTCTTTTTCACACGCACAAGCATGCGCACACGCACACACAGGCCGTATCTCCTCTCTGTGTCTCTGTGTGGCTCCCCTGATCTCTGCTCTCTCCAGTCATATGACAGGAAGGAATGACCTCATGGTCCCCCAGTTCAAAGGACCAGCCCAGGAAGCAAGTAGCATCTTAGAGTCCATAACCCCAAATCCTGGGAGTGACCATCTTAAAAGCCCAGCCCGTGCCAAGTGCCCGATCAGCTATGACCAGGGACAGAGTCACACACATGGCTGCCTGGATCCAGGAGTAGTGCTCAGAAAAGGGTTAGACAGACCCCCTAGAGTATGCTGCATTTTACCCTCCTAAGACATCAGAGACATAAGGCATTCAGTTCAGTAACAGCTTTTCGAGAGAAAGTCCATCCCAATGAAATTGCCTATAATCAGAAACTCCTGGTTCAAAAAAAGATGCAAATGTAAGAAGAAAACGTTATCTGTGTATCTGGAAGAGAGTACACCAAAATGTGAATAAGGTTACCTGTGGGTAGTGTGATAATGGTGGATCATTTTACCTTCATTTTGCTCACGTCTATGTGTGTATATAAATATTTTTTACAACAAAGATTTTATTTTGAGTAACAAAAAATGCCATTTGAGAAATATTTGGGGATCTCCCTACAATTATAGAGTTTGGGCATTTGTTGCTCTTGCTTGTTGTAGGTTGGAGCCAGAAAAGGCACCCCAAAGATGGACCAAGGAAGGGAGATGCTGAAGAGAGAAATGTCCAGCAAATCCAGCCAGAGCCTTCTGTTTTCTAAACCTGGTGGAAGGAACTAGAAACGTCGCCCCGCTGGGCCTCGCGTGATCCTCCTTGAGTCAGTGTAACTCTTCTGCGTCAAACTACTAAGATGCTTTTTTAGGACATTAAAGGTTGCTACCCTAGTATGTTGCTTCCTAGACTGGTATTTTGCACAATACTGTATTTTGGAGTGTGTGAGGAGAGGGGTTCTTTTCACAGATATTATGAATGTAAACATACGCAGGCATATGAAGAATAAGTTTGAAATTCAGACTCCTAGGCCTGGTAGATGCAATTATGTGTTTGGGTAGTGACAAAACCAAATGTCACACCTCCAAGGAGCTCTGAGAAGCCCGCAGTTGAGAAAACCGAGGACGTGTACTGAGGCCACAGGACAGAATGGTAACCTCAGGGCTGTTGGGGCCATGGTATAGTGCATTTATATCTGAATTGATTATAATAAATGTGAACAGCAACCAGTTTTATCGCTTCCATAACAGTGAGTCATGTTTATATGGCACTCTGTGGTGTTCAAAACACTTCTCATCTAATCCTCTCTCAAGCCCTGGGAGGTAAATAACATTATGTTCCCCATTTTACAAATGAGGAAGCTGAGGCCCAGAGAGGTTAAATGGCCCGTCTAAAGTCACACAGCTAGTAAATTCAAGAATTGGGTCTGGAACCCAGGTTTCTAACTCCATCTCACGCTGCCCATTCTGCCGCACCAAGACAGCCCAGTAGGTCAAGTCCCAGGCCATCAGGACAGACCAAGTACCCAGTCATCAAAGAACACACACTGCCCAGGTGGACACACCCCTTTCCTGTGGTGTTTGAAGAGACCCTCATTTTTGCCTTCTCTCCAGCCATCTGTTCTCTCCCCGCCTTTCTTGTACAGCCAGAGACCACCAAACAAAACAGGAGGAAGAGCCAGAAGCCATGAATATCATTTATTTTTTATTTTTAAAAAGCCACAATAAAAGTATTTTGATATTTTGAAACCAAATGCATTCTTTATACTGATTAAAACTAGAAGGAAATGGGAAAAATGATTTGCATGATCTTCCTCTAAAGGTGCTTCTTACACAGTGAGAAGGGTGAGCATCACCTGACCTTAAAAATAATCTTGAAAATCCCAGCAGTTTTCCATAAAGAACATATTACTTATACTGTACCATATCCCCCAAATCCAAAACGGCAATCTCCAGCACCAGAAAAGATCACTTGGTCAGGCAGTAGTTAAGTAGCTGGCTCATGTTTGGAAGCCAAATTGTGTGGGAAAAAAAATACTTTGGTTGAATACAAATATTTGAATTTACATAACTTAAATGTAATGCCTATGTGACTCCACTGTATTTGAGGTCTTTCAAAGGACGTGTTAATCTTTATCGTATCAACATTGCAACCCACAATGGCAATGTCCTTTCTTCACTCCTTGAACTAGATGGTTCTTTAGGTGTCTCCTCAGCCACACACCCCTTTCTCTGAGAATGCACATTCCCCAACCAGGTTTACCCTACCTACTGCTGCTCTCTTGGCCACACCTGACTGGCTGATCAGTAGATAGTCTACCCAAGCCAGACCAATCAGGTTTCTCTTCGAACCCAAGCTGGGCCAATCAGCACCTGTGCCCTTGATATTTGGAAGTGGGACACGGAGTTACCACACAGGTCATTAATGGCCCGGAGCTGAAAGTCTTGATGCAGTTCCCAGCTGGGGTGGCCATTTCTCCCACTGTGTTTGGAGAAACAAAGCCAGTCTTAGAAAGACATGGCCAGGATAGATAAGCAACAGGTAGAGACAAGAAACCAAGACCCAGGGAATTCCCTGTCCGTCCACCCTGCGCTTTCACTGCCAAGGGCCCGGACTCAATCCCTGATCAGGGAGCTAGGATCCCATAAGCCACACCGTGTGGCAAAAAAAAAAAAAAAAAAGAAGAAGAAACCAAGACGACCCCCAGAGAGACAGTGCAGCAGACACTACAAGCCCCTTAGTCATTGCCTCCCTCTACTTTATAAGCAGCATGTGAAATGCCCTCATTTCCCAGCTTCCCTTGCAGCTAGACCTGGCTGTGTTGTTCAGTTCTGGCCAGTGACATGCAGGTGAAGGCCCTGGGCAGGGCTTCCCTTCTGGAATTAAAGGCAAGGCTTTGCTAGGAGAAAGTTTTTCTCTTTGTCCCTTTGCCTTGTCTCCTTTTCCTCTCCTGGAGCTCGGACTTGGAGCTGGAACAGCCATGTTGGGGATCACCAGGTAACAAGCAAGAGACCAAAGCCCACCTCAAAGGACAGTGGAGTGGAACGACATGAAAAGCCTGGGTGGGAGCCTAGTGGCATCACTGTGCTCTGCACTGTACCTCAACTGCCTACCTCTGTACATCCTGTTGTATAAATACATCAATCCTATCAGTTTCAGCCACTGTAGTCAGATGTACCTGTTTGTGCTGTGGAGCCAACCACTCAAAAGTTAGTGACTTAAAATGGCAACTATTAGTTCTCATGATTCCAGGCGTCAAGCTGGCCCCTTGTACTGGTCTGGTGGGTTTGGCTGGGGCTCGTTTAGGGTGGCTTCGTGTACATGCCTGCCTGGTCATTGCCAGGCAAGCTGGGTTAGGACAGTGGTTCTCACCTGGGGGCGATTTTGCCACCCAGGGGGCATTTGGCAATGTCTGGACACACTTTGGTTGTTAAACTGGGGTGGGGGTGATCCTATCATCTCGGGGTAGAGGCCAGGGATGCTGCTAAACATCCTGCAGTGCACAGAACAGCTGCCCACAACCAAGACTTATTTGATCCAATATGTCAATAGTACCGAGAATGAGAAACCCTGGTCTAGAAAGGCCTCAGCTGGGACATCTGATTCTGCCTGGTGTGGTCCCTCATCACCCAGCAGGCCAGACCAGGTCAAGTGTGGTGGGTACAGGTTTCCAAGAGCAACAGGAGAGAGAAAGCCCCAAAGCACACTTTTCAAGTCTCCACCTGCCATGTGTCTGCCAACATCTCATCAGACAAAGCAAGCCACATGGCTAGAGTTCATTTGGGAGGGGCTCCAAATTTTTACCATCTACCCACATCCAGGTTTCTGTTATTTAAAGCTGAAGGCAGCGCGCGCCCAGAGCGTTAACGGGCGGGGGCGGGGGTGTGGAGTTGGGAGGTCAACTGGGCCTCCTGGTAGCCTCCCTGAGTTCAACCAATCCAGTGAGGAGAAGCCGTGGGCGGGCCGAGCTCCGCTGCCAGAGCAGCGTGAAAAATTTCCCAAGGCAGAGCGAAAACCTTTCCTGAGCGACTGAGCATGCCCGCTGGTGAAAGGTCCAGCCCAGCTTTCACCACATCCCAGACTCCAGAGGGACTTTTCTGAAACCCAGAGAATTGACCATGTCCTCAAACAGCTTAAAAATCTTCCAGGGCTCCCCCATGCCTCCTCAGGAAAAAAAGATCACACTTCAGTGGGTTTTTTATGCTTCATCCTCAACCAATTTCTTCAGCCACGTCTCCCACTACTTTTGCAAGAACTCTTTTGCTCCACGGATGTTGCAAACTTGCAGCTTCTCATACATACCATGTTCTCTGTGCACACAGGTTCACCTACCTGCGATTCTCTGCCCAGGCCCTCTCTACCAGGGTAATTGCATCTGGGCTTTCTAGGTCTATGAAGACAGTCATGCTTCATCCCTCTGGCATAGTTCTTGTTTTTTGTTTTTGTTTTTGTTTTTGTTTTTTTGAATCTTTGTTGGAGTGTAGTTGCTTTACAATGGTGTGTCGGTTTCTGCTTTGTGGCAGGGTGAATCAGTTATGCATGTGCATGTGTTCCCATGTCTCTTCCCTCTTGCGTCTCCCTCCCTCCCGCCCTCCCTGTCCCACCCCTCTAGGTGGTCGTGGGGCGCCGAGCTGATCTCCCTGTGCTGTGCGGCTGCTTCCCACTAGCTATCTATTTTATGTTTGCTGGTGTATATGTGTCCATGGCATAGCTCTTCTTATTCTGTGTTGTGAATATACTCTATGTGCTCACATGTCTTATCTTCACTAGAATGTGAGCTACTTGAGGGCAGGGGTCTTGGCATATTTTATACCTGTATGGAACTCTAAGACCTACCAGGTTGCCTGGCACAGGATAGATACTCAATAATTGCTTATTGAATAAATGAATGGATTATGAGCTCCATGAAGGAAAAAACAAAAAAGCTGAAGGCATTCCAACTGATGCAGAAAGTTGCCCTGATTCCTGATGACTTTCTGGTTCCTGGTTTCTTTCCTTGGAAAGGCCCATTCCAATGCCTGCCCTTGGGTTCCACTAGGACTTTTTGTATCACTCAAGATTCTCTGGTTGCAACCAACAGAAATCTCCTGTGGCTAACTTAAACAGAAAAGGAGTTTACTGAAAGGAAATGCGGAAGGTTAGAGAATCAAAGGGCAAGCAAAGCGGAGGAGTCTGGACAGGCAGGAGCCATCTTTTCTTCCCCGTAGATATCCCCTTTTTTGCTTCAGCCGGTTTGAGTTTCTGTTATTTGCAACCAAAATGGCATTTACTAAGACGCTCTGCACAGCCCCAACTGGTAGCTCTGAGAAGCTACCAGCGATCTTTCTTTCCCCTGACGTTGTACCAAGGGACAGCAAGGTACCTGCAGTTCCCCCCCAGAACTCCCAATCTTCTGATCCCCCAAGAAGCTAAGCCAAACAACTTCCTTCCACCCTTGGCAATGGGGGCCCATTTGGATTCGTGACTTTGCAGATAAGGTGCCCTTCTCCAGCAACTTGGCAGAGCCAGCAGTGCCTGCTCTTGTGGAAACCGGGGTCATGAAGTGTCTACGGAAGAAAACAGCTTCCCCTGGATCCGTGTTGCAAAGTGTGTTCCTGGTAAGTGGAGTGGTTTCCAATTTTTTAGGGTCTTAGGAATGAAAGCAATACACTAACGATGAGAGGAAACACAAAATCTGCTAATGCATTTTTTTTTATTATTATTATTTTTAAATTTATGGCTGCATTGGGTCTTCGTTGCTGTGCCCGGGCTTTCTCTAGTTGTGGCGAGCAGGGGTTACTCTTTGTTGTGTTGCGCGGGCTTCTCATTCCATGGCCTTCTCTTGTTGCGGAGCACAGGCTCTAGGCATGGAGGCTTCAGTAGTTGTGGCTCGCAGGCTCAAGAACGCAGGCTCAGTAGTTGTGGGGCACGGGCTTAGTTGCTCCGCGGCATGTGGGATCTTCCTGGACCAGGGCTCGAGCCTGTGTCCCCTGCATTGGCAGGCGGATTCTGAACCACTGCTCCACCAGGGAAGCCCCTCATTTACTCTTAATGCTTCCCCCTGTTGAGGACAAACAGGAGGAAAAAAGAAAGGGCAGGGCTTCCTTGGTGGCGCAGTGGTTGAGAGTCTGCCTGCCAGTGCAGGGGACATGGGTTCGTGCTCCAGTCCGGAAGGATCCCACATGCCACCGAGCGGCTGGGCCCGTGAGCCATGGCTGCTGAGCCTGTGCGTCCAGAGCCTGTGCTCCGCAGCTGTAGAGGCCGCAACAGTGAGAGACCCACGTACCGAAAAGAAAAGAAAAAAAAAAGGGCAATAGCAAGGTTCCAAATGAGCTGAGAATTGACCTTCTAAAAGGGCTCTCAATCTGGCCTCTGGTAGATGTCTGTCGGGGTTTCTGCCCAGCCTAGACCCTCCTCAGGAGAGAAGACGTTTAGGGCTTACAGTGGGCTGACTGGTGGCCCCAAAGATCTCAGGCTCTAATCCCTGGGACCTGAGAATGTTACCTTACAAGGTAAAGTTTTGCGGATATAAGGATTTTGAGCTGAGACTATCCTCGCCCTAAGTGCCATCTGTAAGTGTACTTATAAGTGAGAGACAGGAGGAGATTATATCCAAAGAAGAGGCGGAGGCAGTGACCACAGAGGCAGGACTAGAGTGCTGCACCTACAAGTCAAGGGATGCCAGCAGCTTCTGTGGTTAGAGTCTTTTGAACTCCTTGGCTTTTCAGCTCCTAGGCTGTAAGATTTGAATCCGCAAATGCCCCAAGGAGAAAAGCTGCACCAAATGTCAAGCTTGCGTCTGTGTTTCCCTTCTCTCCAGAACTTGGCCCACATGTCTTGGTGTCTCTCTAACATTCAGATGCCAGCGAACAGATGTTTTCTTACTTTATCCAGGTTTTCTAAAATTTCTTTAGACTTCACCTGATCTTATGTTATTACTGAACTACCATGTCAATTACCTCTAGGAAGAAAATTTACAATTTTTAGAGAAAATGGAACCCTGGTACAGTGTTGGTAGGAATGTAAACTGGCACAGCCACTGTGGAAAACAGTATGGAGGGTTCTCAGAAAACTAAAAATAGAACTACCATATGACCTCGAAACTCAACTCCTGGGTATAAATCCGAAAAAAACAAAAACACGTGTTTTCAAAAACATGTATTTGAAAAGATACATGCACCCCAATGTTCAGAGCATCATTATTTACAATTACCAAGATATGGAAGCAACCTAAGTGTCATCAAGAGATGAATGGATAGGGGCTTCCTTGGTGGCGCAGTGGTTGAGAGTCCGCCTGCCGATGCAGGGGACACGGGTTTGTGCCCCGGTCCAGGAAGATCCCACATGCCGCGGTGAGGCTGGGCCCGTGAGCCATGGCCATTGAGCCTGTGCATCTGGAGCCTGTGCTCTGCAACGGGGGAGGCCACAACAGTGAGAGGCATGCGTACCGCAAAAAAAAAACAAAAACAAAAACAAAAGTTTAAAAGAGATGAATGGATAAAAAGATGTGGTACATATAACCAATGGAATACTACTCAGCCTTAAAAAAGAACGAAATTTTGCCATTTGCAGCAACATGGGTGGACTTGGAGGGCATTGTGGTAAGTGAAATAAGTCAAACAAAAACAAATACTGTAGGATATCACCTATATATGGAATGTAAAAAATACAACAAACTACCGAATATACCAAAAAAGAAGGAGAGTCACAGATATAGAGAACAAACTAATGGTTGCCAGCGCGGATGGGGAGGAGGGTACAATACAGGGTGGGGAGGTGAGAGATGTCAACTTCTGGGTGTACGATAGGCTCAAGGATGTATTGTACAACACAGGGAATATAGCCAATATTTTGTAATAACTGTAAATGTAAAGTAACCTTGAAAAAGTATATAAAAATTTTTTTAAAAGAAATCATATTGAAAATTGGAAACAATTTAAATGTCCATCAACAGGAAAATGCACATATAAATTATTGTATTTCCCTAGATGGGAATCCTACATAGCGAGAAAAAAAAGAAAAAGAAAAAAGGGATGCCAGCAGCCACCAGAGCTGGAAGAGGCAAGGGATGGACTCCTCCCTAGAGCATCCAAGGGAGTTTGGTCCTTCCGAAAAACCTTGATTGCAGCCCAGCTGATGCTGATTTGGGGCTTCCAGCCCCCAGACCCATGAGAGAATACGTTTGTTGTTTTAGGCCACTAAGCTTGTGGGAATTCATCACTGTGTTTAGCAAACCAACACGGGGCTCAATCTTCAACTCATTAGAGACCAGCCCCCCACTTTGATCTGAACACTTCTGGACTCTTCCTATACGGCAGGAGTGCTGTGGGAATTGCACAAAGGACCTTAGTTGTTTTGTATGTGTGGAAACAATCAAGTAGAAAATTATTCACGTTGTTCAGAGAATAGCTCATGGATGTTTAGTACGTAAACTATGGAGCATGGATGCACCTCCGTCTAAAAGGAAGGCAGGGAGAATGTTAGCTGGGAATGGTAGCAATAGGCTGGAGCCCTGAATAGTGCCTAGGAAGACAAGGAAGTTATCTGCAAGAGTAAATTAAAACCAAAGCAGGAGGTCACTTTCACCTCAAAATTCCCGAAGGCACACTCGTCCTGCTTGTTCACTGGTTCAGACTTCTCAGAGCTCTCTCTCTTTTCACTACAGAAAAAGCTAAAAAGGTAAAAACCAGAAGACCCTGGCCCGCCCTTTCCTCTCCGCCGTGTTTTTGTTCTTAGACTAAATATAAGAAAGGCAGAGACGGGAGAAAAATCAAAAGCCACCCACCTCACCTGTTCTTGGGCCCTAACTGGCCCCAGGGCTATGAAAGAGCAAAGAAAATTCCCCCCAGCACTCCCACCCCTCCCAAAAGGAGGAATCTCAGCAGCCATATTGGTGCCATGTGACCTCCACCCTCTCAAGTCACAGCTGATAGGTATGTGTTCACCTGACCCAGGAGAACCAATCAGAAGCTGGGCTGTGCTAGGCTCATCTCTCCCAGGTCCTGGTTGGGCAATGTGGTATCAGGGATTAAGGGGCCACAGGTGAGTGAAGCAGGGGATGTACCTCAGCACAGAGAGAAGCTGATTGCTGAAAGAGGCCAACATGAGGATGAGACCTCAGACATAGCTGTGTCCTGATGACTTTCTGGTCTTTGATCCTGATGCCTTGGAAAGCCCAGCTGTACTTCTGCCCCTGGGTTCCACAAGAAATGCTGTGTCCTCCCAATAAATTCCCCTTTTAAGGTCGGATCCTAAATTTAGTCCATGTCCTTGAAGGTGGGCCCTGCCTTTGCATCATATCAGGCAGTGCTGGGCCCACAGTGGATACTCCACCTGGTCTCAATTTTGATTTTCACTTTTCTCAGACCAGTTACAGTTCTGAAAAGGGGAGCCACAAGCAGATGATTGAGATAAAAGATCGTGATGGAGCACAACTGTGACTGCAGTGCAGAGCGCTGCCTGGTGTGTGTGTGCAGCTAAGTCAGCTGCATCCACCCACAGATAAGTATGGAGCTCCACAGATATGTGCCAGGGTACTGTTCTGGGTTCTGGGGATAAAGCATGAAGCCCCGCTCTCCATGGGAAGGGTCCTTGCTTGAACAGTGTTTCCCAAAGTGGGTCCCGTGGCCTTGGGTGACAATGACCATGGTCATTTTGGACTGGCTACTTGCCCTGGATCTAATCAACTTGAAAGCCACCAGGGAGCCACGTGCACAGAGAAAGCTGGTCTGCAAGAGGAGACTCATGAAGCAGAGGTTCACGGAGAAAACAGTCCTTCATAGAAAGAGATAGTTCTGGGCTCTCCTTAGCCTGGCCTCACTCACTGTCCTATAGGATGCCCCAGGCTACTTTCAATAAAGTCCTATCTTATGCTTAAACGAGTTGCAGTGGGTTTCTGTTGCTTGATGCCAAATGTTCTGAGACGCCTTGGCTCTGGATGAACACGTGTGAGATGGGAAATCTAAACTAAACCCACAACTGTGGAGCAAAACTGAAAATGGGACACAGCTTTATCCCTGGAAATGGATGGATCAATCAAACCACAGGCCATAAATGGGCAGTACACGAAGAGCCCTTCTGAGGATTACTGGTCTCATTTGTTGCCTTAAGGGCTCTGGCCAGGCCCATTTAGCTCCTACGACAAATTGTACTGAGTATTTAAGTGTGGAGGTACAAAAGGACAGCCCCTGTTCTGTATGCAAGCACAGAGGGCGAGAGATGGGCTTTCAACTGGGGAGGACTTTGTTTTAATCCAAGCACTGCTGCTTCCTAGAAGGATGATCGTGAGCAAATAATTGGATCCCTCTGAGCCTTCCTCTCTACACCAGCAAAATGGAGTTTCCTAATTTTTTTTTTTTTGTGGTACGCAGGCCTCTCACTGTTGTGGTCTCTCCCGTTGTGGAGCACAGGCTCCAGATGCACAGGTCCAGCAGCCATGGCTCATGGGCCCAGCCGCTCCGTGGCATGTGGGAACCTCCTGGACCGGGGCACGAACCCGCATCCCCTGCATCGGCAGGCGGACTCCCAACCACTGCGCCACCAGGGAAGCCTTGGAGTTTCCTACTTTTGAGCACCTGAGGAAACCACAGGCAAAGTGCCAAAGCTACACCTGACAGAGTGGAGGGGGGGGTGTGGGGGGGAGTTGCCACGTGGTGGCTGTGACTAGACCACAGTCTCCTGATGGAGAACTTGAAGATTCAAGCACTTCTCCAAGTGTGAGCCTCACACTCATTTCTGAAACCGTGTTTTGGGAAAATTCACCAGGCGCCACCAATAGTTTGCAAGGAATCTTCATATAAAGCCATTTCAGGAAAACGGCAGCAGGGCCACGTAGGTAAGACCAGTTGAGGCAGCCCTGGGGTCAGCCTTGCACAAGGCTTGGTTCCTCAACGCACGTGATGGCAACTTTCATGACATCCGTTTTGTTTCTTTTCAGTCTAACGCCGAGTTGTCTGTGTACTCAGAACTAAGTGGCTGGTACTAGGAACCATGGCCATCAGGATTTTAGCCACCCTCTTCCTGGTGAGTCCCCAAGCACATTTCCCAGGATTTTAATGGGACAACGTCCCTGATGAGCTCCATTTGGGAATCTCCAAGTTAAACAGTCTATTCATTCAACACATTTTTATTGAGCACCTACTATGGGTCACATGCTAGGGATAATCTGCAAACAAATGGATCAAGTCCCTGCTGACACAGAGGGCACATCTTGGGTGGAGGGGGGACATAAAATAAACCAATAAATAAAAATATGATGCAATGTCAGAAAATGAGAAGTGCTGTGAAGACAAATGAGGCAGGGTAAAGGACAGATGAGAAGGGATCCCAGATCTGGGTGATCAGGAAAAGTCTCGAGGGAAATCACATTGCAGAAAAGTGACGAGTGAGCCACATGGACACCTGGGTGCAGAGAATTCCGGAAAATCTCTCAAATGTTTGTGCACATTATGAATCTCCAAACAGATGCTGTATGACGTCACATTTCCCAAACCCATTTGGCCACAAAACTCTTTTTCCCCACAGAGCATCTTCCAGGGTCAGCTTTCACAGAACACCCTGCAGGGAATGGTGATGGAGCCACATCTGATATTCTGCAGGGGGAGAAACGGGCCCAGAGCAGACAAGGGTTGCCCATAGTCCTACAGCTCATTGATGAAGTCGTCCATCAGCTTTCTCGCTAGGTGGCATTCAGATCGCAGATCACCAGTAAGGGCAAGCCACTAAGATGGCCCAGCAGCGCCTGGCAGTGGTGGCGGTGGGCAACGGGGTAGAACCAAGTTCATGGGTGCAGGATGAGCCAGGCACAGGCGCCTGGAACCTCCAGCTCAGACCCCCCTGTGTCCACTCCCCGACAGAGAAGCGTGTGCCTCTGATGGGAAGCCTGCACCCCCTCATGACAGCCTCATGGCAGAGGGGTGGATGCTTTCCAAAGTTCTTGCCACCTGTGTGGGTGGTGGTTCGCAAGGCACCGTCAGACCATTCAGAAGCACCTTTCATGCTGAGCCGACAGGAGAAAGCCATTCCCCGGTGTCTTTGTAGCAATGCAGCTGGCCTAGGAAGCGATGTCCCAGAGTGCCTGAAGATGGGATGGTACGTGACAGCGAGCCACAGCACATCAGGCTCAGATCCTCCAATAACTGAAGGAGAGTAGTGGTCAGGAAACCTGCTCTCCTTGGACATTGCGAAGCAAGCTGACCCAGAGAGGGAGGGAAAGATAGGGAAATACGAGCATACAATACACAGATGCAAATTTCTCCAGAAAAGCCACTAGAGAGAACATGTATACACATGCACCAGACACCTTTAAAACGTAGCCCTGGCAACAGGAGTTTCCTTGGGACCAACCCGCCTGACTGCCATGTGTCTCATCAGACCCCTGGAACTCTGCACTTTCCAGGAAGGCAGTTAGGTGGATGACATGCTGATACAAGCCGACCAGCTCCCAGATGCAACATGTGACAAAACATTCTCAGCTTGCAGTGACACTGTTAAGGATTCAAGCCAACGCCAGAACTGAATGTTCTCACCTCAGATCAGTGGTTCTCAACCAGGATTGGGTTTGCCCCCCAGTGGACATTTGGCAAAGTCACAGTGGCCGGAGGGGGAGCTGCTGCTGGCATCTAGGAGAGCAGGGATTCTGCTAAACACCCACCAATGCATAGGACAGTCCCCACAACAAAGAACTGTTCTACCCCACAGTCAATGGGGCCGAGTTTGAAAAACGCTGCCCTGAACAAAGGAAAATCCATTCTCTTGGGCAGTGAGGATTCCCAGCAGAGAGCCTGGACACCCGGTGTCAGTTCCATAAGAAAGAAGCAGGAAACAATCATCCTTGGAGACCAGTCTGAGTGTGGTACTTACCATTTTCCTTTAAAGAAACAGTCTTTTACAAAGACTGTTTTCCTATCCCTCCCCAGTCCAGAACTATAAATCAAATTCTCCATGGCATGATATAAACAGACTTCTCTTCCCTTTCTCCTTTTCTCTATCTCCAGTCCCAATTCTGTGCATTAAAACCTGGAATTTAATTGTAATATAAAAAATGTGGGAAAGAAAAGAGTCAGTAGTAGTTAGAAACTCACATTGATTTGGAGAAATTTTAGATTATTTAAAAGCATACTTGGAACTAATGGAGGGTGAATAACCACAACAAAACCAACTAGAATACAATTTGGGAAGCAAAAGTTATGGCAAAAAGCCTTCTGGGCTATAGGTCTTCCTTATCAGAAAAAAGAACCAATGTCAAACAATACAGCATGCATCTCAGAGATCACCTAGGCTCAATACTGTATAAAATTGGAGAGGTGCATGGGAACTTTAAATGCAAGAAAATGTCCTTAGTGTTTATCATCAAGATGACTTATTTCGGAAAGCATCCTTGATGATATGTCCAGTCAAGAAAAATCATCAGCATCTACTTTAACAAAACACAAAAGAGAGAAAAATCATATAATAATGGGATAGCAAGCTTTTTCCTTCACTTTTTGGGTAAAACTTGACAAGCTGTGAATATGTGTTGGTAAGAGAAATTGTGTGAATACTTGATATAAACAAGTGAATAAATGTACCTGCCTGGGCTTCCCTGGTGGCACGGTGGTTAAGAATCCGCCTGCCAATGCAGGGGGCATGGGTTCGAGCCCTGGTCTGGGAAGATCTCACATGCCGCGGAGCAACTAAGCCCATGTGCGACAACTACCGAGCCTGTGCTCTAGAGTCCGTGAGCCACAACTACTGAGCCCGCGTGCCACAACTACTGAAGCCCATGTGCCTAGAGCCCGTGCTTCGCAACAAGAGAAGCCACTGCAATGAGAAGCCTGCGCACCACAACGAATAGTAGCCCCCGCTCGCCACAACTAGAGAAAGCCAGTGCGCAGCAAAAAAGACCCAACGCAGCCAAAAATAAAAATAAATGTACCTGCCTTATCTAAATGCTGCCTCTTTCAAAGCTGAACAACAACCACAAAAAAGATAAAAGCTGCATTTTTTTTTGTTTCTGACAAATTAGTTGTCTGTTTTGAAAATCAGATTCAAAGTATGAGCCCACGAATTGACTTTTTGATTAGGAAAGGAAGCATCATTCTAGCAGTTGCCAATGATAAATTCATTTTAGCACCAAGTGGGTTCTTTCAAATCAGCACAAAAGCATGAGAGAGAAAGATTCAGGAATACACATCTCACAGGAGATGCTGTGAGCAGAAGAGAGCAATAATTTGAAAGGTAATGCTAAGTTTATTGAAAATATCCACTCAATCAATTAAAATGGCAAAGAGGAATTGGGACCAAAAATATCTAACTGCTATTTACGATAAAAGTTGATTTTGATGTTTATTTCCCGAGTCTAAAAAAAAAAATTTAAGACCTAAGATTTTTCCATTGACCTGAAAACAGTAAAAATTGTCCATTAACCTTCCCTCAGGCCAATAATAGAAAGGTCTCAAGGGGTAGAATAGGAGCCAGAAATAAGATTGAATGGGAAACAGTAAGGAGATGCACATCAAATGACTAAATTCTATGGGTAGGTTAAAAACAGACGATCTCATTGTCCTATGTCACGTATAGCCGAATTCTCAGATGTGTACATTTTTATATGTACTTCCTTTCACTGAAACATATAAGTAAGAGGAATATGATTTTATCTCTATGGATTTCTTCAAGTCAGGGTTTCTCAGTTTTGACACTAATGATATTTGGTGCCGGAGAGCATTTATGTGAGGGGGGCCGTCCTGTGCACTGTAGGATGTTTAGCAGCATCCCTGGCCTCTACCTACTGGATACCAGTAGCTCCTCCCTGGTGTGACAATCAAACATGTGTCTAGACATTGTCAAAAGTCCCCTGGGAGGCAAAATATCCCTAACTGAGAGATACAGCTTTAAGTCTACTGGGGGAAAATGCAGTATGGAGAAGTAGACTAAAAACAGTATCAGCAGGGTGGCAATTTTCATGTTTCTGAAAGGAAGGTGTTGGTAACTGCATTCAGTCACAGGACTGGAAGAATCCAATGACTAAACCATACTGTTCTATGTAATGAAAATGCTACAAAAGGGAGAGTTTTGAACAGGAATGGTGCTCGAGCTCATTTTGTCCAACTTCCTTGTACAGCGAAGGAAAACTGAGAGGCAGAGTTGTTTGTCTAAAGACCACACCAATGCAATACAAACATAGGTGGTTACAAGTAAATACTGCGTAGTTTCCACCTGGAAAAACAAAAACACGGGAGCCAACCTGCATGAACCCCTGAGGTGGCATAGTACGAGCCTCAAACCACATAATGAGTTCAGTGGATTAAAACACATCTACACTGTTTAAATCAAAGACTCCTAATGATATTTTTTAAAACTCACTGGTCACTTTGGCAGTTGCTTCTTTGAATAATGACACATAGGAGGAAAGAACCAATCTCTTATTCTGCCTTCCCTGAACCAACTGTAGTTTATGATAAACAAATAAACAAATGGTTGATGAAGGATTCTAGCTAATAATTACCAAAGGAATAACAATCAGAAAAAAATCACAACTCTGTGACCCCACAGGAAATACGGATCCAGGGAATGATCCTCAAAGGATGCTAAACCTATTAGGTAAAAAGTTGATGGATGAGCTCCAGTGCCCATTTACAAATGAATGGATAAAACAAGGTATATACACACAAGGAAATATTATTCAGCTTTAAAAAGGAAGGAAATTCTGACACATGCTACAACATGGATGAACCTTGAGGATATTATGCTAAGTGAAAGAAGCCGGTCACTAAAAAGACAAATACCGTATGATTCCACTTATATGAGGTCCCTAGTATAGCCAGATTCATAGAAGTAGAAAATAGATGGGTGGTTGCCAGGGGCTGCAGTAAGGGGAAAATGGAGAGTAGTTGTTTAAGGGGTACACAGTTTCGGTTTTACATGATGAAAAGTTTTTGGAGGTTGGTTAAGCAACAATGTGAATATCCTTAACATTAGTGAACTGTATATTTTTAAATGGTTAAGATGGTAAATGTTATGTTATGTATATTTTACCATAATGAAAAATTAAAAATGTTAATTATTGGGGGAAAAAAAGCCGTTGGAGACGTTGTAATGGATGGCTCAGTCTGTTAGCATTGGACCTACCATTCAATCTCAATATCGTTAAAAACAGGATGACCAGACATTATGTGCTCACTGTGTGATGCAGGATGGATCACACAGTACCGCCTATGAAGGCGTCTGGACAACAAAAAGACTTTGATCTCCTCAGTCCTCTAGATCTAACTATTAGTTTACAGGAAACATGGGGAAAAGAAGAACAAGTTAACTGAAACCAAGAGGAAGTGATCAGCCAAATCCAGGATGTGAATATTCTACAGGACACAAGACCCAGTTTCTCCAACAAATCAGTGGCTGGGGGATAAAAAAGGTCAGGGGCGGGGAGTTGCTGTTACAGAATTAAAGACATGTCAGAGACATAACAACAAAGTGTAATGTGTGGACATTGTCTGGATCCTGATTCTAACAAACCAACAGTAAAAAAGATATTTCTGAGAGAATCAAGGAAATGTGAGCATGGACTGAATATTAGATGATATTCAGGAATGATTATAAGTATTTTTAGCTGTGATAATGTCCAGGCAGGGATAATGTAAAGGAACAAAAAGTCCTTTCAGTTAGGATGTCTTTATGGGTGAAATGACACAACTTGCTTTAAATTAACCTAGAAAAAAACTCAAAAAGGAAGAAAAAAGAATGAGAGAACACTGGGAAAATGTTGAAGCTGGATGATGAATACATGGAGTTAATCGCAGGCTTCTCTAGTTTTGTGTGTGTTTCCAAAATCCCATAATAAAAAACAATTTTTATGTAGGCAATCTCAAAGGAACATACAGACACACAACACAAACAGAGTGAGCTACAACCAAAGCGTAAGCAAATGAGGAAGCCATTGGTGTTTAATAAGTGCAGGAAACGGGAGATTAAGCCTTGGGCCTTGCAAAGTGAGCTAACCAAGTCTAAGATGCCTGTATTAAGCTGGCACCCTCAAAGATGCTCCACACCCTGGCAAGAGGAGGGCTTAAAATTTTTTTTTTCTGGTCTTTCAGAAAGTGGAGCCTATGAAAACCTGAAGTTTTCAATGTGGCTCTGGAGGGGAAAACTAATAATGGCCACAATACTGATGATGATGATGATCACCCTGAAGGTTTGTAACCACGTGGGTCTGGGGCTCAAGTTTACACTCCATGTATTCAGTGGGAAAACTCCAAGTTGAGGAAATAAATGTCAGTGTTCAGAGGTTATTAGCATCCCTGGCATCCAGCTGAAACAAACAAAAAAGACTTCCGAGAGAAAAGCAGCCAGGAATCAGACCCCTCAGGGTTCCCACAGATTAAGTTCAATCAAGAATGAGATCACAGTCAAATTACTAAACATCCAAGCAATAAGTCAGTATGAGCCAGAGTAAGCAGACACAACAAACAAGACATTGAGACCCCCCCCCCGCCACTCCCACCCAAAGACTTCAGATGTTGGAATTATCAGATAACAGATTCTAAAATCACTATGTATTCAATATTTTTTTTAAAGAAGGCTTTTAAAATGAGCAAGGAATGAGACTATCAAAATGGCCAGACATTTGTCCTCAGGAGTTTGTGGGAGCACAGGAGAGCTATTTGACCCCTGTACATTTGGCTCTTCCATTCTGGTGGGGAAAACAGATTTCTTTACAGAATCAAATTATGCTGGCAATAAATATTCAAGTGCTTCCAGGAGCCAGAGAGGAAATATGAGCAGTGCATTGGGCAGGCAGAACATAGGCTGTATCTAAAGAGGGAGCCTCTTCTCAACCCCAGCAGATTGTTGATCTATATACAAGAAGAGAGTCCAGGTATTGCCAGATATTCCCATTTTCCCAAAAAAAGGCATAAATCCAGATGTCAATGAGCTGTACATGTTGGCTACTGTGGTAGACATCTGGTTTTTGTCACCTGATAACAATTCACCTCTCTTCTAAAATATTATGGTGTTATGATCCCCCTTTGGGGACAACACCTTTCTCCTAGTCTCAGTCCAGTTTCTCAGAGATGGTGTTGATTCCACCTCTGGCTTCAGGGATGGGCATGTTGGCTCAAGCTCAGCCAATCAGAGCAGTCTCCTGGGCCACAATAATTGGCTGAGGAATGGGCTTGTGACCCACCCAGAGAAAATGAGAAGCAGTGAGGCCATTGGGGGAAGCTTAGGAAAAAGACTCTTATCCTTCCCAATGGAATTCAAAGCTGAGAAGATGTAAGGGCTGGAGCTTCGGCCGCCTTTTTGTGACCATTATACAGAGATTCTGTCTAAGGTTGGATCCACGTGGTTCAAAGATACCCTGAGAGCTGGAGAGAGGCCAAGGCCTCATGAAATCATCTGAGCCTGAACCCAGAGGTTCCCTCTAGACTTTTCATTTTGGGTAACCAGTGAATTTGCATTCATGCTAAAGACAATTTGAATAGGTTTCTCTGTCACTCCACAGAAAGAGGCCTCTCCATTCAGCAACTAATTAAAAGTCTTTTAACACGCTGGGAAAGCTAGACAAACATATCTGAGGGCTGACCATGGACCTTCAGTCTGCGGTCTCAGCACCTGGCCGCCCCTCTCCTTCTGTACTCCTGTCCCTAGCTTCTCTGATGACTCATCTTCTAGCCTCCATTCCCACTGCTCCTGCCCTGGACCATCCTCTTCTCTCCCTGCTCTGCCTCCGGAAATCCTACTCATCCTTCAGAACTCAAGTCAAATGGGTCCTTTTTTCTTAGCGCTTTCCTGACAACCCCACCCTAAGCCCTACCTGAGGCAGAAGAAGATACCTCTCCCTCCATCCCCATGCCCCTCTGACCGCGCCCCCCCCACCGATGAACACTCAGCCCTTCTGCTGAGGATCCTAATTACGCATCCACGTTCCTGTCTCCCCTGCTTCTTGACCGTGATCCAAATTCAGACGCAGATTAGAAGGGATGATATTTGAGGCTTAAGTTTCAAAAAACAATCAGTTCTTAGGAGAAGTCAGAAAACATGGTGAAAGATGAGGATTTGGGTCAGGGATTCGAAAGAAAAGAACAGTTGTTCTGGGGAAAAGAGAGGGTCTATGTGGAGTGCAGTGAGGAAGGAGGAAACACTGGACATATTTAGACCAAACGAAATGATTCAGAGGAAACCTGAGAAGAAATGTCTAGAGAGGCATGAGATTGATCTGACTGTAAAGGAATACAAAAAATGTGTGACGGGAATGACCCAAAACAACAACGACAAAATGCCCAAAATAGGTGCACTGTTCACATGAGTAAAGAATGCAGACAGCAGCAAGACGCTGAGCAACCTCCAGAAAACAAGAGAGAAGGTGACAAAGGATGAGGTCATTTCAAACCAGATAAACTGGGAGGCTTTCTATGGACTGAAAGGGGTTTTTCAAAAGCTAGGGCTCATGTTGGCTTGCCCCTGATGGAAACTCAGGGCACCGAGGCCTTCTGGAATTTTCTGTTCAACAGACAGACACAGGGAGGGTCCCAGGAGGCCATGCAGTGGCTAGATGTACCAAAAGAACTACCATGGGTCAAAGGACAAAACAAGCAAGGTCTCAGTTTATGAGCCACCCCAGGCAAGCACTGTCTCGCTTTTTACTTCTAAGGACCATGGGACCTTGTCCACAGTTCCCATGCCTCCTACCGTGGGACCAGTTTTTTCTTCATGTGATAAAATACCTAAGCCGGACAGTAGCCAATCACAGCGGCCTTTAACCTTTGTTGGAGACATACCTGGTTGAGGTTCTGAGCCCTCTTCCCAGAAAAATGCACACAGCCTCAGACACAACAAAGTTTCCTTCCCGTTTAAGCAGCTTATACCCGCCCTGGGGCCCATCTCTTGAACAATATTTCCTAAACTCATTCACTTAATCAAAAAAACATTTATTGAGTGCCAGCTCCCTGGTACCTGCCAGGCACTGCTGCCAGGTACTGCTCTGGGCACCAAGGATACAGGGATCCTCGCCTCATGGAGTGGACCTTCCAGTTTGTATCTGAGCCCTCAGATGATCAGAATGTCTGGCGAAGCGGCCCGGGAATTCAGTGATTCTGACATGGGGCCAGAATTAGGACCTGTCGTCCCAAAGAGCCCCAGCTCAAACACCCCTTCTGTAAGGAGAGAGGGGAGGAGTGTATTGAAATCATGTGCTCTAACTGGGAAGCTCATAGCCTGCTGAGGGAGTGTAGAGGGTACCTGCACTTTGGAAAACTGTTTGGCAGAATCTCGTAAAGCGGGACGTATGTGTGACCCAGAAATTCTACTCCTAGATATATACCCAAGAGATATGTGCACATGTGCATACCAAAAGGCATACACAACGGCCCCCAATTATCCCTGGTGTTCACACCTCTGTGTCCCCTCCCCTTGAGAGTAGGCAGAACTGTACCTTATTTCTAATCAGTAGATGCTGCAAAGGTGATGGGCATGTCATTTCTGTGATTATGTTACAGAAGTTTGTAACTTCCATCTTGCCTGGAGACTCTCTCTATGGACTCTCACTGGCTTTGATGAAGCAAGCCACCTTATGGAGAGGCCCACATGGCAAGAAACAGTGCAGGATCTCTGGCTAACAGGCAGCAAGGCGGTGAGGCCCTCAGACTAACTAACAACCCTCAGGGAACTGTATCCTGCCAACCACCACATGAACTGGAAAGAGGATCCTTCCCCAGCTGAGCCTAAGATGAGACCCCAGCCCTGGCCACCTCCCTGATTGCAGCCTGGGAGAGGCCTTGAGCAGAGAACCCAGCTAAGCAGTGCCCGGATTCCTGACCCACAGAAACTGTGACATAAGTGTGTGTTTTTTGGATCCGTTAAGTTTACCATAATTTCTTCTGCAGGAATAGATAACAGAGTGTAATGCAATGCAGCAGTGAGAATGAATGAACCACAGCTACATCAGACAACGTGGTCGAACCTCACATAGTTGAGTGAAAGAAACCTGGCAGCAAATGGAATCTGTAAGATTCCATTTCCATGAAGTTCAAAACCAAGCAGAACTAATCTATGATTGGAAGTCAGACAAGCGGGAGGGGGTAACCAGAAGTGAGCACAGGGAGTCTTCTCGGAGGGGCGGGGGCGGGTGGTGATGTTCTGCTTCTTGTTCTGGGTTCTGGTTAGGGTGGGTGCATACACTTTGTGAAAATTCTTCAAGCGTACACTTATCAGTTGTGTTCTTTTCGAGATGTAGATTATGTTTTGAAAACAAAAGTTTACAAAAAAGACAATATGCTGGAGTCCAACAGCTAGGGTTCGAATCTTGGTCCTATCACTTACAAGATTTGTAACTGGGCAAGTTACTTGACTTTTCTGAGCCCGCCTCTGTAAAATGGGTTGGGCTAAGAATTAAATAAAACAGTGCATGGCATAGTGGCTGGTACCTAACAAGCCTCAATAAACATTAGCTAGTTTGGTTCACCTCATTCATAATGGTTCATTGTTAATCTCAAAAAAAGAAGTAGTGGAGGTTGATTTGCCTGGATGCCTGCAAGTCGAATTTATGGAGTTGTCCTGCAGGTGCCACCCCACAGAGACCAGCTGGATTCTCAGAATCCCTCTAGCAGTGATCAGGGGAGCTCAGCCTGCCTCTGACACCCACACCCAGAAAGGTCCCTGGGCAACAAGCAAGATGATATGCGAGTGTTCTGAGGTCAAGTTTGCTCTGGGTTGGGACTGAGACGATGCAAATCAAAGCTCTCCCCAGGATGGCCGTGATCGGGTTGAGATGGTGGTGTCCTCCCACATCATCAAGAAAACAACAAAAACAAGCAAACAGACAGACAGCAACGCGGACATTCACAGAAGGAGTCTGTGGTATCAGGCACAGTTTACTACTTCACACATATTAACCCATTTGGTCTTTACAGTCAATGCTGTTATTACCTCCATTTTACAGGTGAGAGAAGTGAGGTACAGACAGAATAAAACAAACAAACAAACGAAACCAGGCCGATCAGAGGTGAGGTGGGATCAGCACCCTTCATCTGCAGTTTTCAAACAGAACATACAGACTGACCTCCCTGGCAAAGCTTTTTTTCTGTGTTGTTGTTTTTTTTTAGAGAGAGTAGTTTTTTGTTTTTGTTTTAATTTTTTAAAATTAATTAATTTATTTATTTTTGGCTGTGTTGGGTCTTCGTTTCTGTGCGAGGGCTTTCTCCAGTTGTGGCAAGCGGGGGTCACTCTTCATCACGGTGCACAGGCCTCTCACTATCGCGGCCTCTCTTGTTGCAGAGCACAAGCTCCAGACGCGCAGGCTCAATAGGTGTGGCTCACGGGCCTAGTTGCTCCGCGGCATGTGGGATCCTCCCAGACAAGGGCTCGAACCCACGTCCCCTGCATTGGCAGGCAGATTCTCAACCACTGCGCCACCAGGGAAGCCCGCTGGCAAAGCTCTGATTTGCAAGAGATGAATGTCCCAACCAGCCTTGTCTCTATCTGAGAAAACACCTGGGTGATTTCTCATTTTCTGACAGGGGAAGGGGGTGAGCACGGCTGCAGAAGGCCTCAGTGACCAGCTGTGATTTTGTGGTTTGAATTTATTTTTGTGAACCTGTGTGTGTGTGTGTGTGTGTGTGTGTATAAAAACCTGCATTTCCTTAGCCCATAGCGTCAGGTTATGAATGGACTGTGGAGCCTCCAGTGGCCCTTTGCTCTCCCATCTGACACCTACTCAACAGCTTAGCTACTTCCTGATCTTCCAGCGCTCTCTCTCTCTTTTACTCTCCCTTTCTCCTGTTCCAGCTCTTTCCCTGGCTCTCTCTTACCCCTTAAAGGCTGGGCAAGCTCCCTACCTCTTCCAGGCGGGAGGCCAGCATTCATTTCTTGTTGGAATGCAGGGGACAACAAGCAGATCTGGGGAGGGGGCACAGTGGATGGGCTCTCCCAGTCAAGGACAGCCCAGGGAAGGTAACTGTGGCCGAAAGAGATTTTATGGGGCAGAGGTCCTGCAGGAAAGAAGCCCAGTGGGTGGCAGGAGAGGTCCCTGGCAAGCCCCAGCTACCCCCTCCTGGCCTCAGCTCCCTCCCCCTCTTGCTGCAGGCACTGCCCAAACTTCAGGACAGCCGGAAGCCCAGATTGTTCAGGGCTGAGGGAAAGCAGGTGGTGAGCATGGGTGTCTCGTGGCTGTGACACCTGTCACGTGTGGTCCCCGGGGAAAATACCGTCCCATCACAGTCATCTAGATTCAAATCCTGTTCTGGCTGTGTCACCTTGGTCACACACCTCCATGGCTCTTGAGCCCTATTTTCCTGTTCCAGTGGGAGTGACGTGATAGAAATAACACCCGTCACGACACTTTTGGGCGCTTCTCTGCAGAGCTCCGAGGTCCAGGTGTTTCACACACACCTACTGCCCCAGGTTATGCTGAGGATTAAATGAGATGATCCACAGGAAGGACTGGGACAGAGCCCTGCGGGTGGAAAGCCCGGAGTTAACATCACTCGCTCCAGTATTAGGAGGACAGCTGGGAATGACAAAGCTGGAACCTGGACCCAGTCCTTTCAGACACCAGCATCCTGATGTTGATGGAGATACAGTACAGCCTTGGTAGACACCCAGAGCTCAAGAAGATTGATTGATTACAGGCATCACCAAGGAGCCCATATAAGCTAGAAATCTTTTTTTTTTTGGCCATGCCGTGTGGCTTGCGGGATCTTAATTTCCCCACCAGGCATTGAACCCGGGCCCTGGCAGTGAAAGCACCAAGTCCGAACCAGTGGACCGCCAGGGAATTCCCCAGGTGCAGTATTTTGAACACCCCATCATCGCAAAGTACAACTCTCACTCAGCCCAGGACATGCTATGATAAAGCCATGAGTTATTGGGGTATTTTAGTTTCTGTTTTTGAAATTTAAGTGGATGACATGGAACTGGGTTTTAAGACTTTCACACACCCTTTGAGATGACTGTGGCATCCTGTGGGGAGCGGCAGGGTCCAATCAAGATTTGGCAATTTCTGCTCCAGTGAGCCTGAATGTCAGCTTTGTTCTCCGTTTAGTATTTCCTCATCGAGAGATGGACTAATGGCAACATAGGCTCTCCCAAGCCTATCAGGGGGCCAAGGGCGGCACCGGCTCCAGGCTGGCCTGGATGGGCTCTGTAGGGTCTGGCTGGCAATGAGCAGGGTTGCGTTCTGTGCTCATGTTGATGACACTGAAGACAAGCATGGAGATGGGCATGGGGCTGGCGAGGGCCAAGGCTACAGAAGCCTAGGTCCTGGGGTAAGGACAGTTCAGCTCAGCAGCTCAAGAGTAGGAGGCAAGGCTGTGGGCGGGTGGCAAGGGCTGCCCCTGTTCATTCACTCATTCGTTCATTCAGGCACTGTTCTATGTACTGCTGATACAGCAGTGAACAAAAGAGAAAAAAAATACCCTGCCCTCATGGAGCTTAAGTTGGGGGGCAGGGGGGAGTTGGGAGTGGGGAGACTGACAGCAAATAAGAGAAGGAAACTAAATAAATAGCATGTTAGAGGAGTGGTAAGATGAAGGGAAGAGCAATAGAGTGAGGTGTTTGTTTTGTTATTCATGTTTTTTTGGGGGGGTGTCTTTTGTTTTGTTTTGTTTTTTTGGGTGGCATCATGGGGCTTGCAGGATCGACCAGGGATCGAACCGGGCAGTGAAAGCACCGAGTCCTAAACATTGGACCGCCAGGGAATTCCAAGACCCTTTTAAATAGGGTGATATTTGAGTAAAAATCTGAAGGAGCTGAAGGAGATCCCTGGGGGAAGTGCCTGGTAGGGAGAAGAAACAGTAACTGCAAAGGCCCTGAGGCAGAAATGTGCCTGGAGAGTTGAGCCTGACCCTCTCTGTTCCTCTGAAGTTACCACTCAGGGCCCCGGCCTCTGTGGTCACTCCTCATACATTCCTAAGGTCTTTCTGGTCGAAGGGAACTAACCCAGGCAGAACCTTCCAGGCTGACTGAGGGCCTGGAAGAGATTTCTAGGGACAAGTGCTGGGAGGGCTCTGCGATTCAACTGCAGGGTTGAAAAAGTCCTGAGGTTTTGCCAAGCTTTTAACAAATGCACAAGGAATTTGAAAGAATGCAACAAATTCATTCCTGGACCATGCTCCAGAGCTGCCTAATCAGAATCTCTGAGGTCTGTGCCAGGGAATGTGCATTTCTAAGAGCCTCTAGGCATGTGGGAGCATCTTTACCATATATTCCATCCCATATCGATTTCCATGATTTTTCTCTCTTATATCTTCTTCTAATTGACTAGAGTGGAGTCTGCCATCTTTCATCTTTCTCAGATGAATATTTTGAGTTTGTCTTGGGGCACCTTGTCCGTCATTGCCTGCCAGGGAAATGAGGCATTCTGTAGGTAGTCAGCAGGTCTGTTCTGCTCCCAGACAGAAGGGGCTGATTTGAAAAAGGTGACATGGGTTGAGGGGAGATAGTTGGCATTTGCATGTCTTCTCCACACGCTCCATCCCCCCAGCCCCGTGCCCATGGGGAGTGCGGGGGTGTTTCTTAAGGATCTGATCCAGGTCAACACTGGGGCCACCGTCTGACCTTATAGGGACTCAGGTGATGTTTGTAGAAGTAAAGAACACATGAATGAATAAACGCGAGTTTTGACAGGGAAGGACAGGAACAGTAAGGCTGTGGGCTTGTAAATACCCTTTCCCTAGCACGTGGGAGAATCTTCCATTCTTTCAGAAGTGTTCCTTCCACCCCACCCATCTCCCATCTCCACCCCCACCCCCAGAAGTGATGGTCCCCCCAGCTTACTCTGTTTTCTCCTCCACAACAGAGAGAACTAGAGATTCGGGTGGGACGGGGGGTACTAACCTCCAAGCTTCTCGTGGTTCAGCTCCATTACCCTCCCACGCCTGACCACCCCCTCCTCAACGCACCGAGCCTAGAGCTAAGGTCAGTAGGGAGGATTCTCGAGTCTGCTCCTTCCCCGCTGTAAGACTTGGAGCTACTTCTGTGAACACTGAGCCTGTTTCTCCATCCTTGAAACGGGGCCGGGGACCTCTAGGGGGCAGGTCGGGGAGGGCTCGCAGCGCTGCAGCGGGCTGTAATTGGCCGGGTGCTGCCAGCGCACCTCCCCCTCATCCTCGGGCACCGCGCACGCCACGCCCCTCCCCAGCTCGGCCGTCAGAATGGCGTTGCCGTGGCGACGTTTGTAAAAAGGCCGGGCGGGCGCGCGGGCTGCGGGCCTTCGCCTGGAGACTCCGCGGGAGGGCGGCAGAGCGGAGGTCAGGGCTCTCGGCGGAGGACGAGGCGTGGGCTTCTTCCTCTGGCCAGGTGAGAGCGGCGCGCGAGGAGGCGGCGGGCGGAAACCTGGGCCGGAGGAGGCCAGCCCTGCGAGGTCAAGGGCGTTGGGGTAGGCAGGGGACCCGGCGCCAGCCGAGTCCGAACTCTCTGATCCAGGCTCGGGTCGCCAGGAGCACCCCAGAAAAGGTGCCCCAACACCAGCCGTTCCTTCCTAAGTGCAGCCCCTACCTCGCCCCCCAAGGGAGGCGGCACGGGAGCTTTAAGCCTCTCCTGGGCACTAGCTCTTGGATGTCCTGTGAGTATAGCTGGGATTAAGAGAGGAACCCCTGTTTCCCATGGTTTATGGACAACACCCACCCAATGGTCAGAGACACACACACACACACACACCCGCCCCTTACCTGAACTCCCCTTCTTTAAGGAACTTTGAGGCCACTGTAAACCTCAAAAGAAAGTTTGCTCCTATAGCCCAATTCTGAGCCATCCAAAGTGGTCGGGGGAACGCAGATGACTGAAGCCCTTTTGCTCTTTCCTGTGGCTGGTGCTCCATGGCGCTGAGTAAGAACGAATTCACAGAGCTCCACACATTCAAATTACTTTGACAGTGTTTTCACGCAAGGAAGTGATGCACAGGGCAAAATGAAGGTGGAGAAATATTGTCCAATCCAAAAGCTAAAAAGATAGAATTTAGGTTTTCCAAGGAGTCATCTAAGCTAGATACTGACAGGAAAAATGAAAGGTAGTTACTATCAAAGCTTCCTAGCCAGCTGGCTGTACTGACTTGCTTTGAGGTGTCCTTTGTATTTTCATTCACTCAGCAAGTGTTTCCCAAGCACCTACTATGTGTCAGGTTCTGCCCCCCCGCCGCCCCCTGCCCTGGAGAAGGGGTAATGCACAGAACTGGCAGGAACTGCAAAGGGTCTGACATTTGACCCTGTTTGAAAGTTAGTAAATTAGCCTGCCCAGCTTATAGTTCCTAGCAGAAGGCAAGAGACTCCTGGGCCAGAAACAAAGAACTTGATTACTCACAGCACAGCCGACATAACAGGCAGCCAGAGCTGCATATGCACATTGGTTCCTGTTGCCCTGAAAGTCCCTTGGGGTGCTGCAGAGCAGCCAGTGTGGATGCTGTGCGCACAGTGGGTCTGTGTCCCAGGTAAGGAACTCCAAACTCAGGAAACTGCAATCTTTGAAAGGGGCTGCTAGCAAACCTGCCCAACTTTTGCCCCAGAAGGAGCCGTTATCTTTATTAGAAACATTACCTCTATCCTCCCAGGCTGTTTGCCATACAAGCAGCCTCGGAAAGTGAGTGCAGGACAAAATCTTTCAATGCCTTTGCTCTGAAGATGGGTACAAACACAAAATACCCATGAAGAATCGCTGCTGAACAAAATGAACACAGTCCTGGTTTTCCAGGAACATATATCTTAGTGAAAGAGAAACCAACAGCAAGCATAACTAAAGAAAGGAACAAGAACATGTCAGAGAATGATAAGTACAAGGAAGGAAACACAGCAGGGGAAAACTAGCAGGGGAATAACATGACTGAGGGTGCCTTTAGCCAGAGTGGTCAGTCAGGTGGTTGCCCCGAGGGGGGACGTCTGAGCAGAGAGAAGACCCCAGCCTTGGGGACGTCTGGGGTGAGAGCTAAAAAACAAATATGCACATGATCCAAGTTTAAGTTTTAGATTAGTGGCGTTTCCTGTGGTTTTCCTGCAGAAGAGACATTTCTTGGAAGTTTCCATTTTAGCTTAATTAGACTTGAATGTGTTGCGTGCTAACATGGTCCTCTGCAATTGAAGATTAATAACTGAAGGCAGCAGAGCATGGTTCTTTGGGAAGAGGAAATGTCTTTTCCCCTGTATACATGACAGCGAACTTAATCAAATGTATTTCTCATTATCTGAAAGCATCAATATTTGTGGGACATCCACAGGCCTCAAAGTTTACAAATATAAACTATCCTGCTTATTTTTATTTCTCTTACCCCCAGGTAGGGTCTCGTCTTCCTTTCAGAGGATAGAATGCTGGTTTCAAGGACTTTCTTTTACTACATGTGCCAAGTGTCAGCAGACAGTGCAATTCCCCCACCCCTACTCTGCCCCACCAGCAGCAATAGAGGTTTATACACTGGTTACATGCAAAGGCTCAGAGTTGTCACACACTTACTATTGTGTGACCTTAACTTCTCTGAGTCTCAGTTTCCTCATTTGTAAAGCGGGACAATACTGACACCTGCCTCGCAGGGTGGTTCTGAGGATGAAAAGAGGCCATGTGTGTAAAAGGATAGCCCAGTGCCTGGCACTTAGTAGGGATTCAGTGATGGAATGATGATGGAGATGTTGATGGAAAGCAGAGCCAGACCGGAGACCCTCTACGGTCAGACCTAGATGACTTTTGTTTTTATCCACAGTCTAACAACTTCACACTTCAGTGACCTTTCAGTTGAAAAGAGACTTTGGGGACTTTCCTGGTGGCTCAGCGGTTAAGAATCCGCCTGCCAATGCAGGGGACACGGGTTCGAGCCCTGGTCCAGGAAGATCCCACATGCCTCGGAGCAACTAAGCCAGTGCACCACAACTACTGAGCCTGCACTCTAGAGCCTGCGAGCCACAACTAGGGCCCGTGTGCCGCAACTACTGAGCCCACGTGCTCCAACTACTGAAGCCTGCACACCTAGAGCCCATGCTCCACAACAGGAGAAGCCACCACAATGAGAAGCCTGCGCACTGTGAGAAAGAGTAGCCTCCTCTCGCCGCAACTAGAGAAAGCCCACATGCAGCAACGGAGACCCAACACAGCCAAAAAAAAAAAAGGAAAAAAAAGAAAAGAGGCTATCTTTGACATGGCACTGAGATGGATCAGAATTCAAATATCATGTGAATTATCATCAACATCTTGGAACCAGCTGAAGTCACTGAAATTTTTATGTTTTAAAACACATGTATATATGGGCTTCCCTGGTGGCACAGTGGTTGAGAGTCCGCCTGCCAATGCAGGGGACACAGGTTCGTGCCCCGGTCTGGGAGGATCCCACATGCCGCGGAGTGGCTGGGCCCGTGAGCCATGGCCTCTGAGCCTGTGCATCCGGAGCCTGTGCTCCGCAACGGGATAGGCCACAACAGTGAGAGGCCCGCGTACCGCAAAAAAAAATAAAATAAAAATAATAAATAAATAAAAATAAAAAAAATAAAAAACATGTATAGGGCTTTCCTGGTGGCGCAGTGGTTGAGAATCTGCCTTCTAATACAGGGGACATGGGTTCGAGCCCTGGTCTGGGAAGATCCCATGTGCTGCGGAGCAACTAGGCCCGTGAGCCACAACTACTGAGCCTGCGCATCTGGAGCCTGTGCTCCACAACATGAGAGGCCGTGATAGTGAGAGGCCCGTGCACCGTGATGAAGAGTGGCCCCCGCTTGCCACAACTAGAGAAAGCCCTCGCACAGAAACGAAGACCCAACACAGCCAAAAATAAATAAATAAAATTTAAAAACATGTATAGGGTTTACTTTGAAATGCATTAAAATATAAAATGTATAGATGGGTAGATATGTGATAAAGCAAATAGAACAAAATGTTGATTGTAGAATCTGGGTGATTGTTCTATAGAAGTTCACCATCCACTTCTTTCAACTTTTCTGTGTGTTTGACATTTTCATAATAAAATGCCAGGAAAAGATACGTACAGAGTCTTGACCGTACAGCCAAGCTATAATCTTGATATTTTGTCTTTGGAAATCATTTTTTTTTCAACCTAAATATATGAAGGAATGCGGTGACTTAAAAAGAAAGTATCTTCTAATGCCCATTTCCTTGATGACTGACTCTTCCACACTTTAAGAAGCTCTGTAGAAGTTGGAGTTTCTTGAGTCAAAGTTCAGAAGCCCAAGATTAATAACAGTCACAATCACAGTAGGACAAATGGGTGTTTAGTGTAGCATTCACCATTCTAGATGCTTCACATTTAATCCTCACAAAACTCTTTGGGATACAGAGTATCATTAGCCCCATTTTACAGATGAGGAAACAGAGGCATAGAGAGAGAATAAGTAACTCACTCAGAGTCACAGAGCTAGTAAGTGGTGGGTTAGTAACACTGAGTATTTGATTCTGTCAGATAACTAACCCCAAACTAAGCTTAATGGGAGGTGGAGAGCGGTTATCAGTGGAATTCATATTTGTTTGGGTTTTTTTTTTTTTGCTATTGCTTGTTTGTGCTCTGAGTTACATAAAGGATGTCCTCTTGTGATCAGAAGCAAGCTCATCTATGCCGGCTATCACTGTTAAAAGGACAGTCTTAAATATGTGCGGAATTATCATTGTGATCGTTGTTAAATCCAGCTATCCACTCCTACCTCTGCTGACTTCTCCTGTGGACATTATGGTGTATTCCATTCATTCTAAATATGACATTGAATAATTAGAGGACTGTATTTTTCTAACAAAATTGTTTTCTGAAAACCTTTTATAGGGAAAGCAGAGAATATGAAAGCCTATCTAAAGAGTGCAGAAGGCTATTTTGTCCTGAATAAAAGCACTACGATTGGAAGGCATGAAAATTCAGACCTTGTTTTAGAGGTAAGACCTCTTCCTAGCCAGTCCCCGATCCTCCCTACCCCTCACACCACCAAAAGTCCTTACTGTTCTGTGGACTCCAGTCTCTTGTAAAGCACAGCCTCTGGCTAACAGTCCCAGCCTTCCTAGGTGTGCCACCAAGAACCAATCCCGGCATGTGCTGGGTCTCCCTGGCACATGTGGTAAGAATGAGCACAGTGCAAAGTGCGATGGGCCCTGTGTCCTTTGCTGACTGTGTGTGCAGTGTCCCACCCTGATGGCGCGGTTTGGAAGGTGGGCATAGAGCTGATGCTTGACCTTCACCTGCTCCGCGTCTGGCAGCCACGGCCACCTGAAGTGCCCAGCTTGAGCAATGGCCTCTCGCCCTTTCCAGAGCTTCTGGAGACTATGGGCCCCTCAGAGCCCTCCCCCGCCCCCGTACCTCCAAGTAGTAAATCAGGGTAAGCCCTGCGCATGGCCTCAGCGCTCTCTCACTTCATTTCATTCCATTCTCTGAATTAGCTGTGGCTTGGTCCACAGTCCCAGCTCATTGACAGCCAAGGAAGTTGGAAGAAATTGTAAGTAAGGAATTATACAAACAGTGGCTTTGAGCCTTTTAACATTTTGAAAGGGATTAAAATATTGAAGCAGAAAGAGAAATGCAATGGAATCCCTTTAGGACTGTGAAAGGCAGACCACTCTCAGACTTCACTCAACAGATTTTTTTAAACTTTATTTTGAAATAATTATAGATGCACAAATAGTAGAGGGAATGGCACAAAGCATGTGTGGAGTCCTGTGCCATTTTACCACGTGTGGATTTGGGTGTGGCCCTCAGGATATAGGAGTATTCCATTATCAGAGATGTCCCTTGTGATGCTCCTTTTATAGTCACAATTCCTCCTCCCACCATCGTCCCCACGCTCCGAAAACCACTAATCTGTTCTCCGTCCCTATAATTTTCATCATGTATGTATGACCTTTGTGATTGATTTTTTTTTTTTAGTCAGTGTAGTGCCCTTGACATCCATTTAGGTTATTAGCTTGTTCTTTTATTGCTGAGTAATAGTCCACGGTATGGACGTATCACCTGTGTTTAACCATTCACTTTTTGAAGGACATTTTGTTTCCATTTGGGGCTATTACAAATAAATGTACTATAAACATTTGTGTACAGGTTTTTGTGTGAGCATAAGTTTTTATTTCTCTGTGATAAATGCTCAGGAGTATGATTGCATGGATTAACATATGTGTTTATATATATTCGGTTTGTAAAGAAACTGCCAGTCTTATCCAGCGTTGCTGTACCATTTTTCATTTCCACCAGCAATGTATGAGACACATCCTCACCAGCAATTAGCATAAACACTGTTTTTCATTTTAGCTGTTTTAGTAAGTGTGTAGTGGTATCTCATCATAGTCTTAACTTGCATTTTCCAAATCGATAGTGATGTTAAATGTCTTTTCATGTATGTGTTTGCCTTCTGCATATCCTCTTCAGTGAAATATCTCTTCATATCTTTTAAGTGTCTCTAATCGAATTGTTTAGTTTTTTACCATTGAGTTTTGAGAATTCTTTATGTATTTTAGATATGAGTCCCTTGTCAGATAGATGGTTTGCAAATATTTTCTCCCATCCGTAGCTTGTCTTCTCATTCTCTTAGCAGAGTATTTCACAGAGCAAAAGCTTTAACTCTTGATGAAGTCCAGGTAGTTATTTTTTCTTTTATAGATCATGCTTTTAGTGTCATGTCTAAGAACAGGCCACAACGTCCCTGACCCTGAGGATTTTCTCTTATGTTTTCTTCTAAGTGTTTTATAGTTTTATTTTTAAATCTTTGAACCATTTTGGGTTCACTGTCGTTTATGATGTGAGATTTAGGTCAAAGTTCATTTTTCTTGCATGTGGATATTTAGTTGTTCCAGAACCATTTGTTGAAAAGACTATCCTTTCTCCATTGAATTGCTTTTGCAAGTTTGTCAAAAATAATCTGGCCATACTTTCTATGGGGGCTACTTCTTAGTTCCCTATTATGTTTCATGGATCTATTTGTCATAATGGATCTACCATTATGAGATAGCCTTGATTACTGTCGCTATGTAAGTCTTAAATCAGGTAGTGTGATTCCTCCCACTTTTCTTTAAAGAAATTTTTTAACCTATTCTAGTTGCTTTGCCTTTCCATTTACATTTTAGTGTAAGCCTGTCTGTATACACAAAATATCATGCTGTAATTTTGATTGGAATTGTGTTTTATCCTATATATCAATGTGAGAATAATTGATATACTCCTACATTGTCTTCCAATTCATGAACATGGTATATTTCTCCATTTATTCAGTGTCTCTCATGAGTGTTTTGTAGTTTTCAGCATACGAGTCCTGAACATGTTTTGTTAGATTTACACTTAAGTATGTCTCTCTTTGTTTTTTTGAGTGATTGTAAATGGTATTATATTTTTAATTTTGGTGTCCACATGTTCATTGACAGTATATAGAAATACAGTTGATTTTTGTATGCTTCTTGGGATCTTGCAACCTTAACTGCACTTTCTTATATAAGGGCTTTTGTAGATTTCTTGGGATTTTATACATAAACAATCATGTCATCTGCAAATAAGAACAATTTTATTTCTTCTTTCAGAAAAGGAGATCTGAATGCTTTTAATCTTCTTTTCCTTGCTTTATTTCCCTGGTTAAGACTTCCAGGACTCTGCTGAACAAGAGCAGTGTATAAATCCTTATATTCGCTTGTTCCTGACCTTAGGGGAAAGCAGTTACTCTTTCACCGTTAAGTAGGAGGTTAGCTGTAGGGTTTTTATACATGTTCTTACCAAGTGAGAAATTTCCCCCTTTATTCCTAGTTTTCTGAGAATGTTTATTGTAAACGCAACAGATTTAAAGATAACTCCATGAACCTCCCCGTGAGATTCTCCTCCATGATATGGTCTCCCTTCAAGGACACAGAACATCTGTTCAGTGTGCAAAGTGGGAGGAAAAAGAAGAAGAAGAAGAACTGTAGTTTCTTCTTTATCCTAACAAGGCATAGATTTGGGGTCGTTTTATTTCCTGTCTGGCTAAAGTAGAGACAGAGATCTCTGTTTTGAACCGGACTATGATATTAGAAAACTGTAGTAATTTTTAAAAGCACAGGCTTTGGAGATAGACAGAGCTGGGTTTGAATCTCATTAGGCTACTTTGTGGCTGAGTGACTTCAACCAAATTACTTAATCACTCTGAGCTCCTTTTCCCTGTCTGTAAACCTCTTACCTCACAGGGTTATTCTGAGGATTAAGTGAGAAATGCATATAAAGAGCCTGGCATGTGGTGCTCAGTGAATGTCACAATGATCATTATTATGGTCTCCTAAAACAGAGACTGAGAAGAATCCTCAGAGGTGCACAGGGTTGAGATGAGGATCCACTGACATTAATAAGCCATTTGGAAAAGGGAACTAATGAGGACAGTTATTAACTAGACAGAAATTGAGTTGCATTCATTGTATATAAATAATTGACTGCTTACTGCTCCTCGGACTTAGCTAAAGAAATACGTCACTAGGCTTCCCTGGTGGCGAAGTGGTTGAGAGTCCGCCTGCCGATACAAGGGACACGGGTTCGTGCCCCGGTCCGGGAATATCCCACATGCCGCGGAGCAGCTGGGCCCATGAGCCATGGCCGCTGAGCCAGCGTGTCCGGAGCCTGAGCTCCGCAACGGGAGAGGCCACAACAGTGAGAGGCCCATGTACCGCAAAAAAAAAAAAAAAAAAAATGTCAGGGATTTATATTACTAAAAATCATCCTTGCAATTACCAGAGGTTACATCTAGCAAATAAAAAAGATTGTTTTATTTGCTTGGATCAATCCTAAAGAATAGGCAGTCATGCTTCTAAAGATTTCTACTCATCAGCAAGGTTGACATGTTGTTTTGACTATTGGTATCGTAGTATTTCAACATCATTTACTCTTTCCGATAATGGAAGGTAGTTACATGCTTCTTGTTTTTAAAAATTGGGAGAAAGGAAAATATAAGGAAGAAAATAAAAGTCACTTGTAATCATTTGGCTCAGGGAAAAATCAATATTGATATTTGCAGGGTTTTACCCTCCAGACTTTTTTCTATATCCTGTAAGGAGTTTGGTTCCCTAAGGCAGTAGGAAGCCTGTTTATAGCCAGGCTAGTGAGAACTGTTTATAGTCAACAGTGATAACTGTTGCTATCACTCATTCATTGCACAGTATTTACCCAGAGCCTCAGCACCGAGCCAAGTCTAGGGGTACAGTGATGTCAGAACTGGACATGGTCCCTGCCATCAGGAAGCTGCCAGGAGAGAGAGAAATAAGTCAAATGATCCCACAAAGGTGTGACTAATTCCATTCCAACATTTGGGCTGTAAAGGAAAGGAATATGGAAGACAAGGAGGACTTAACTAGACAAAAGGAGAAGGGAATGGCATGTGCAAAGGCCCTGGGGTGGAAGAGCATATTGTGAACCCAAGGGACTGAGAGAAAACCAGGGCGTCCAGAAGTCAGAGTGAGAAGGAGGAGGGCTAAGGGACAAGTCGGCCTCCTTCATGTCACCATAAGGGTTTTGATCTTTATCTGAAAAGCAGTGGGAAGAAGGCTTGAAGGATTGTAAACAAGGGGGAGACCTGCCAGTGAACATCCCGGCTGCTGTGTGCAGACGAGCCATCAGGAGCTCTATTCACAATCTCCCCTCTCCCAGTTTACACGGCTCAAAAGCCTCAGCCTTGCTCATTTCACAGCTAAACCTTGCAAGTTATAATTTATATGATTTGATGTGCCTTGTAAACTGTATTTTTTAGAGTTGGATATGGCTGTTATTTAAACTCTGCTGAGAAAGGGACTCAGTTCTTCCAGAATGAAGAAACACCAAAGCCAGTGGTTGTTGGATTTTCTGCATGTTTAAGAGTGGTTGTTCAACAAGAACTCCTAGGCATTCTGACCCAGTGGGTTTGGGGTAAGGCCCAGGAATCTTCACATTTGTATGCTCCCCAGGTTCAGGTGGGGGGAATGGAGTCCCTGGAGTTGGTTCCAGGACCACACTTTGAGAACCCCACCATCAGTGCTCCCTCCCTCTCCCTTCTTGATCAGCAGAGCTCCTGCTTGTGTGTGTGTGTGTGTGTGTGTGTGTGTGTGTGTGTATTCTTTCAATAAACTTTGTTTTGAGGAAAAGAGAAGCGAAGGGTAAACAATGAAGGGCTGACTGACCCTACCCCCTCCCCAGGGACTCCCCCAGTCCCACCCTGGGGAAGTCCCAGGATCCCTAGAAGACTGAGCTCTAGGACAGCCCAAGTCAGTGCAGGGCTGCAGCTAGGAAGGTGGAGATGGAAGAGAAAAAGAAAGAACAGACATGACAGGGGGATGAAATGCTGGTGTCCACACCTCACCCTCGGTGGTCAGTGTCCTGCCAGGCATCTCCTTTCTCATGGGTTTAGCCATCTCTCCAGCCTGTGTCAGCCCTTCTCGCGTGGGATCTGAGGGTCATGAAGCCAGACTGATCTCATACACATACCCCAGATCCCATCCAGCCGGATGACTCTCGTCCCTTTTCCTGGCCCCTGTCAGTTCTGGGCTGCCTCTCAGGAAAGAACCAAAGCCTACACCATAATCTTGTTTATTATTATTAAACAAGGCTGCTGGGATTCTCCTATTATTTGCATAATTTCACGGACATGCAGGTATGTCTGCTCTGTCAAAGGACACACACAGCTGTAGCTCTGATGAGCATGGCCAAATTTCCCACCAGAGGTTTCCGGATGTGGTGTCCTGCCAGCAGTGGACGCCCGTCTCCCACTCCCTCCCCAGCCTAGGGTGCTGACCCCCCATTGGATCTTCACTGATCTACGGGGTGAAGTATGGTACCTGTGTCATTTTAATTCACATTTCTGTTATTCTAAGCGAACACCTGCATTTTGAGACATAAGGTGACAGGTGGACTCTCTGTGGGGAAATCCACGGAATGAAACAGGCCTGGGAGGGTGCACTTGCTGGCTCCCCATCTGCATCGCGCTTGTCCTCCTGCCTGGGTCGTGCTCCCATCCTCCCCCCTCACCCCTACTTCACCCCTGGCTTCTCCCCAAGTGCTCCTTGCTCTGGTGGTTCACCTGTTAGCTCTCACCAGTCCTCAGGGAATGTTTTGTCCCCTGTTTGGGAACTGGCGGCTGATTTCATTGGTCAGTACCCAGCACAGCAATTGATGGGACTAGTTTCTCACCAGCAGATGGAGGGCTTCCAAGAGGAAAAAGTTCAGAGGAAAGGGCTAGATCGTGATCTCATTTTTCTTTTTTTTTTTATTGTGGTAAGATATGCATAACATAAAATTTACCATCTTAACCACTTTTATTAAGTGTGCAGTTTAGTGGCATTAAATATATTCACACTGTTGTGCAGCCATCACCCCCATCCATCTCCAGAACTCTTTGAATCTTGCAGAACTGAAACTGCACCCATGAAACAACAACTCCCCTTGTCCCCCCATCCCAGCCCCCAGCAACCACCATTCTGCTTTCTGTCTCTATGACCTTGGCTACTCTGGGTATCTCATATAAGTAGAATCATAACAGTATTTGTCTTTTCATGACTGGCTTCTTTCACTGAGTATAATATCCTTTCACTGAGTATAATGTCCATGTTCATCCATGCTGTAGCATGTGTCCGAATTTCCTTCCTTTTTTAAGGCTGAATAATATTCCATTGTGTGGATTCACCACATTTTGTTTATTCATTCATCTACTGATGGACACTTGGGTTGTTTCCACCTTTTGGCTGTTGCAAACAATGCTATGAACATGGGTGTATAAATATCTCTTCAAGGCCCTGCTTTCAGTTCTTTGGGATATATACCCAAAAGTAGACTTGCTGGATCATATGATAATTTTATTTTTAATTGTTTCAGGAACTGCCATGCTGTTTTCCATAGTGGCTGCACCAAGTTACATTCTCACAACAGGGCACAAGGGTTCCACTTTCCCTGCGTCCTCACCAACACTTGTTATTTCCCTTTTTTTTTATACTAGCCATTCTGATGGATGTGAGATGAAAGAAAGATCATAATCTTTTGAATAGCATACATAATGCAAACAGCTACAGCATACATTTATGGACTACTTACTGCATCTCACATGGCTTTATACATCACCTATGTATGTTCTGTATATATATTTATAGAATTATATCCACAAAACAAATCCTGTGCGGGTGAGAACTACTATTATCGTTATTATCCTCATTTGATGACATGGACATGGGACTCAGAAAGGTTAAGGAACTGGCCCAAATCACACAGCTAGTCGGGGGAGGTGGGGCTGAGTTTCAGACTGAGCTGACTCAAGCTTCTAAAAACAGAAGCTTCACTTTTTGAGTGTAAATTTAGCTTTGGGAACATCTAATATCTAAATTGGAAATTCTCAGTTAACTGAGATAACAAGATAATTGACTAAGCTAGGGAAATTCCACCCTGTGGAATGGAGAATGGGGGTTGTCAGTGAAATGTGAGATCAATGTTCTCGTGATCCTCATTCATGCAACAGACTGAGGTGGTGCCATCTAGGGGGGGATTTGGGTAAAGAGGAAACGTTGACCTGGTGCTTTCCCAGGAAGAGGAGCATTGGGGCTGTTAAGTGGGGGCCCAGCAAGAAACACCACTTATCTCTCCAATCCAGCCAGAGTAAGTTCTCTGCTTATAAGGACTGGTGGAGTTCAATTAGTCCCACCTGGATAACCCAGGATAGTCTCCCACTTTTTAAAAAATTTTTAAAAAGTTTTTGGCTGGGTTTGGTCTTCGTTGCTAAGCACAGGCTTTCTCTAGTTGCAGCGAGCGAGGGTTACTCTTTGTTACGGTGCACGGGCTTCTCATTGCAGTGGCTTCTCTTGTTGTGGAGCATGGGCTCTAGGCACGCAGATTCAGTAGTTGTGGCACGTGGGCTCAGTAGTTGTGGCTCGTGGGGTCTGGAGCGCAGGCTCAGTAGTTGTGGCACACGGGCTTCGTTGCTCCATGGCATGTGGGATCTACCCGGACCAGGGCTCGAACCCGTGTCCCCTGCATTGGCAGGCGGATTCTTAACCACTGCAACACCAGGGAAGTCCTTAGTCTCCCTCTTTTAAGAGCACTGATTAGTAACCTTGACATCGGCACAGTCCCTTTGGCCACCTCATGGAGCATATTCCCAGGTTCTGGGGATCAGGGCATGGGCATCTTTGGGAGACCATTCTGCCCACCACATTAATACTACCACCTGACTGGACCGTTGCTTTGGGACTGGTCTGAGAGCTTTCTGGAAGAATCAGTAGGATCAATGCCACAGGCCATGGAGAAAGATGGCTGGATGAGCTGGCAGGTGATAATACCGTTACCAAGAGGGCAGGAAGCAGGACGGGTTGAGTGAGCACCTCAACATCCCGGAAGCAGCCAGGCAGTTTGGGGCCTGGAGATGAACCAGGGGTTGGAAATACACACCTGCGAATCGAGGGGGTGGTACAGTGGCCCCAGCCCATGGACAGAGTGTGGAGGAAACGGACATCTGAGGGGAGAGGAGCCCGACGTGGAGACCTGGAAGCAGTCAGAGAGGTGAGGGAGCCAGAGAGCTGCTGCCAGGCTGAGGGTATTCATCACAGAGACAGCTTGCTTTGTGCCAGGTACTGTTCTGGGCACTCTCGAGTGTATTAACTCATTTCATCCTTAGGAGGTTAATGTTGTTTGCCCCACATTACAGATGAGGGTGTTGAGGCACAGATAGGCCGAGTATCCTGCCTGAGGTCACAGAGGGAGGCTGGGGCACTGGGCACCACGCTCGGGCAGTCTGATTTCAGGACCAGCCTCTCCTGAGGACTTGCCGGTCCACAGGGCTCTCCCGGGGAGACCGGGGAGGAAGGATCCAGCTGACGGGGAAGCAGAGAAGCTTCTTCTTTCCTTCCACTCCCAGACTCATCATCTCACCAGCGCCTGGCCGTTTCCTCATATCCTTATTCTTTTGAAAACCCCTTTTTTTTTTTTTACTATTTCTGCACTACATCCCTTTCCGGAGGCAGTGGGGGGTTGGGGCTGGGGGCTGGGATAGCCTAGAACCAAAAGGTTAAAAGAAATAGATAAAACACACACACACACACACACACACACACACACAAGTTAATTTCAAAAATGTTATCCCACTCCTTTGAACATGTCACCAAGCAGTACCTTTTGTCAATCCTACGAAGCCCAGCTTATCAAACTCATTTTTGCTGCTCAGGGAGCAACCAAAGAGAAGCAAAGAACCGTGCCCCAGGCTGCACAGCTGGAAGGTAGCAGAGGTGGGACTTGAACTCAAGGCTTTCTAACTCCAGAGCCCATCCTCTTGCTCATAATAGAGAACATTTCCCATTTGCCCTATGTTCTCTTTTAAGTGCTTTAGTATGTATTATATCATTTATACGTCACCAGTAACTTATAAGACTGTCCTTTTGTTACCTTACAGATGAGGAAGCTGAGGTATCACTTGCCCAAGGTCACCCTGCTAGGAAGTAGGAGAGCTGGGCTCGAGCCCAGTCTAATAACCACCACGTTGCCCTGCTCCCCCAACCCCTGAACCACCAGGCCACGTGCCTCTCTCTGACAACTGTGTCACATGTCACAGGGAGGCCGAGAGCCCGAGGAGGCCCCTGAGGGCAATGGAAGTGGGTTGAGGACCCAGCGGGAGAGGAACCTCTTGAAGCCATTTGACAATAAAGGAAAGGAAGGGGGAAGGGGCGGTGTTTCCAGGCCGAGGGGGTGGTGAGCACATTCACAGGTTAGACGGAAGTTACACTGTCAAGGTGAGGATGCAGAAGAGGAGATGGTTGAGGAGAGGGACCAGACCAGGTTGGGATGAAGGCAGGACCACCCGGAGGCCCTTGGCAGCTAAGAGAAGCCTTGAAGGTCCCATCTAGGAGCTTCTCCAAGCCTGGGAAGTCCAGGTCCTGGCAGGGAGCTGAAGGCACATTCACAGGGGTGTGGAGTGATGGAGGGGAGTTTCCTGAAGGGACTCCATAGGGAGTGGGCAGGGCTCAGAGAAACCACAAAGGATAGTGCAGGGCCCAGAGCTAGTATGAGTGAGGACTGTTCCCACCCCCAGAGCTGCGGGGTGAGGGGCAGGGGCATTTCCTGGGACACGGAGACCCCGAGGGCTGGGTAGAGTCCCTCTGAGGGAAGCTGTGTGGCCCCAGAGAATGGAAGCCAGGGGAGTAAGTACCCCAAGCTCTCTCCTCCCTGCTCTGATCTCTAACCCCCCATTGGCCAAACCCAACCAGAAACCAGAGGCAAGGAGCCCATCAGCCCATGGATGTAGCTGCACAGGTGGGCCTGCTGGGCAGAGGGCACCGTGGAAAGGGATGGAGGAGGGTCTGGAGAAGCAGACGGAGGATGCAGGCAGGTGCAGGAGGTGAAGACCTAGGAGGCTGTTGTCAAAGTAGAATTAAAAGCCTAAGACCAGGAACCTGCTGGCTGGGGGGCCCAGAGGGCACTGGGACAGCCTCAGGACAGAAGTGTGAGGGTGGCAGGAGGGTTTGGGGGCCGGGATGGACTTGAAGGAGCTGGTGAGCTCGAGCAGGGCCCAGGCTGGGTGAGCGTAGGGCATTACGCATAGGGAGGGGACGGGGAGCAAAGGCTACGTGACTCAAGGAGAGGACGAGACAGAGGATAAGGAAGGCTGGGAGCGGGAAGTTATGGTCTGAGATGGGGCTTCCCAGTTCCAGGTGATGCAAGGTTGAAACCTAGCTCAAAGGACGGTTCCAGGTACACGTCGAACCTCAGGGACAACGTCAGCGAACCTCAGGGCAACATCATAACTAAGTCAGCTTCCCGAGGAGGCTTCCTCAAAGCACAGGAGTCATCAGAGCAGATGGTCATTGTTAAGAGATGTTTAAACGTCTCAATATTTTATGGACTCACTATATAATTTTTAAACATTTAAAATGCAGGAGCCTTTAAGAAATGCACTTGTTTTCTCTATTAGGTCCTGCCTGTCTCCTCTCTCATTATTAAATCACTCTCTACTCTGAAAATCACAGGGTACAAATCAAAGGTACAGGTTTTGGAATTAGACTTGTGTTCAAACCCTGACATTGCCCTGTGCCAGCATCCTGATGTTGAGTGAGTCCCTTCATCTTAGCCATTTTTTGAATCGTGGTAAAATACATATAAAGTTTACCATCTTAACCACTTTTAAGTGTACAGATCAGTAGTTGTAAGTTATTCACATTGTTGTGCAACCAGCCTCAGAATTTTTCATCTTGCAAAACTGAAACTGTACCCATTAAACAACAACTCCCCGTTTCCCCCTTCCCCAGCCCCTGGCAACCCCCATTCTATTTTGTTTCTATGAGCTTGACTACTCTATGTACCTCACATAAGTGGAATCATACAAAATTTGCCTTTTTGTGACACTTATTTCACATCATGTCCTCACGGTTCATCCATGTTGTAGCATGTGTCAGAATTTCCTTCCTCCTACACTGAATAATATTCCACTGTATGGATGGACCACATTTTGCTTATCCAATCATCGGTCAGTGGGCACTTGGGTGGCTTCCACCTTTTGGCAATTGTGAATAATGCTACTATAAACATGAGTGTACAAATATCTCGTTTTTAAGTTCCTGCTTTCAATTCTTTGGGGTATATACCCGGAAGTGGACTTGCTGGATCATATGATAATTTTATTCTAAATTGTTTGAGAAGCCGCTGTACTGTTTTTCCTATCAGCTGCACCATTTTACGTTCTCAACAGTGCATTAGTGTTCCCCTACTCTACATCCTTGCCAACACTTGTTATTTTCTGTTGCTGTTTGTTTGTTTTTGATAGTAGCCATCCTAATGGGTATGAGGTGGTATCTCACTGTGGTTTTGATATGCATTTCCCTAATGACTAGTAATGTTGAGCATCTTTTTATATGCTTGTTGGACATTTGTATATCTTCTTTGGAGAAATGTCTATTCCAGTTCTTTGCCCATATTTGATCAGGTTATTTGGGGGTTTTTTTTTGTTGTTGTTGCTGAGTTATAGTTCTCTATATATTCTTCATATTAACCCTTTTTCAGATTTGTGATTTGCAACTATTTTCTCCCATTCTCTAGATGGCCTTTCACCCTGTTTATTGTGTCCTTTGATTCACAGAAGTTTTAATTTTTGATATAGTTGAATTTATCTATTTTTACTTTTGCTGCCTATGCTTTTGGTATCAGATCCAAAAATGCATTGCCAAATCCAATGTCATAAAGCTTTCCTCCTGTGCTTTCCTCTAAAAGTTTTATAGTTTTAGACTCTGTTTAAGTCTTTGATCCACTTTGAGTTAATTTTTATACATGGTGTAAGGTAAGAGTTCAACTTAATTCTTTTGCAGTCTCTCCCAGCATCATTTGTTGAAAATACTGCTCTTTCCCCATTGAATAATCTTGGCACCCTTGTCAAAAATCATTGGACCATATATGCAAAGTTTTATTTCTGTGCTCTCTATTCTATTCTATTGGCCTATGTGCCTGACCTTATGTCAGTATCACACTGTTTTGATTGCTGTACCTTTGTATGCAGTAAGTTTTGAAATCAGGAAGTGTGAGACCTCCAACTTTGCTTTTCTTTCTCAAGAGTATTTTGGCTATTTGGGGTCCACTGAGATTCCATATGAATTTTAGGATGGATTTTTCTATTTCTGCCAAAACTGCTGTTGGGATTTTGAATCTGTAGATCCTGCTGTGTAGTAATGACATCTTAACAATATTAAGTCTTCCAACCCACGAATACAGGATGTCTTTCCATTTATTTGTGTCTTTAATTTCTTTCAGCAGCACTTTGTAGTTTTCAGTGTACACATCTTTTACCACCTTGGTTAAATTTATCCCAAAATATGTTATTCATTTTGATGCTATTGTAAATGAAATTATTTTCTTAACTTCCTTTTCAGATTGTTCATTGTGAGCATATAGAAACACAACTGATGTTTGTGTGTTGATTTTGTGTCCTACGATTTTGCTAGTGAATGGTATTTTTTAGTTCTAAGAGGGTTGTGGTTTTTCATGGACTCTTTAGGATTTTGTACATGTAAGGTCATGTTGCCTGTGAACAGAGATAATTTGACTTCTTCCTTTCGAATTTGGATGTCTTTATTTCTTTTTCTTGCCTAATTGCTCTGGCTATGACTTCCAGTACTTTGTTGAATAGAAGTGGCAAAAGCAGGTATCCTTATCTTCTTCTTGATCTTAGAGGAAAAGCTTTCAGTCTTTCACCTTTGAGTATGATGCTACCTGTGGGCCTTTCATATTTGACCTTTATTATGTTGAGGTAATTTCCCTCTATTCCCTGTTTGTTGAGTGCTTTTATCATGAAAGAGCGTTGCATTTTGTCAAATGCTTTTTGTACGTCCATCGAGATGGTCATTTTTTTCCTTCTTTCTGTTAATGTGATGTATTACGTGGATTAATTTTCATATGTTGAACCATCAAGTCTGCATTGCAAGAATAAATCCCACTTGGTCATAGTGTATGATCCTTTTACTGTGCTGTTGCATTCGGTTTCCTCCTGTTTGGTTGAGGACTGTGGTGTCAGTGTTCACAAGAGATACTGGTCTGTGGTTGTCCTGTCGTGTCCTTGTCTGGGTTTGGGATCAAGGTGATGCTGTCCTCTCACTTCAGCCTTTGAGTCTCAGATTCTTCCTCTCTAAGGTGGAGATAACACTAGAGTCCCTGTTTAGGGCCGTCATGCAGATTAAATGATAAAAATGCACACAAAATGCTTCAGCAGGGCCCAGTTCACAGGAAGCCCTCAAAATATGTTAGAGGAGGATAAGGATACTAATAAAAATAATAATGAATAAATAACAGTTCATCTCATAGTGGGACAGCTCAGTAGGCTGGGGCTTATAGACTCAGTCTGTATTAGCAGCAGGGCGTCTGTCCAGGAGCAGCACTTAGCAATTTTCCAAGTAAAGGGAGCGAGTGATATTATAGGGCCGAACTAGGAGGCTGTCTCCTGGCCTAACATGTGGTAGAGGCTCACCCAACTTTGTGGAGTCATTGAAAACTTCCTGCTTGCTTTGATGTCTTAATAATGGCCTGACAGTTTTTGAGGAACTGAACGCAGTGAAGCCTGGCAAGAGACAAACAAAATGTCACAGACAGAATTTCTCTCATTCCTGGGTTATCGAAGGTTCAAAGGACACAAAGATCAATGGCAATGGTGATGAAGATGATGTGGGGGACATTTTCCAAAGAGCTAATGTGTTTTCATTTTTTTAATACTTTATTTTTTCGAACAGTTTTAGGTTTACAGGAATTTTAGCAGAGAATACAGAGAGTTCCCATATATCCACCCCTCCAATACACACAGTTTCCCCTATTATTAACCTCATGCATTAGTGCGGTACATTCGTTACAACTGATGAACCAATATTGATATGCTATTATTAACTAAGTCCATAGGTTACATTAGGGTTCACTCTTTGCGTTGTACGTTCTTTCGTTTTGACAAATGTATAGTGACAAGTATTCACCATTACAGTATCATAAAAAATATTTTCACTGCCCTGAAATCCCCTGTGCCCCTCCTCTTCATCCTGAGCCCCAGAGCCCCTGTGCCCCTGGCAAGCACTGATCTTTTACTCTCCTTATAGTTTTACTTTTTCCAGAATTTCATACAGTTGGAATCATACGGTATGTAACCTTTTCAGACTAGGTTCTTTCACTAAGCAATATGCATTTAAGATTCCTCCATGTCTTTTTTGTTATTTGATAACTCGTTTATTTTTATCACTAGTATTTCATTGTATGGATGTACCACAATTTGTCTATCCATTTACCTTTTAAAGGACATCTTGGTTGCTTCCAGTTTTGGGCAGTTATGAATAAAGATGCTGTAAGCATGTATCCAAAATAAATGAGTCTTCATGGATATAGAGAACAGACTGTTGTTGCCAAGGGGGAGGGGGTTGAGGGAGAGATGGAGTGGGGGTTTGAGGTTAGCAGATGTGAGCTGTTACCTCCAGGATGGAGAAACAACAAGGTCCTACTGTATAGCACAGGGAACTATATTCAATATCCTGTGATAAACCATAATGGAAAAGAATATTTTAAAAAGAATGTATATATATGTATAACTGAATCACTTTGCTGTACAGCAGAAATTAATACAACATTGTAAATCGACTACATTTCAATAAAATAAATAAACAATATAAATGAGTCTTAAAAATCATCAATAAGAAACCAAACAACCCAACTTAAAAATGGGCAAAAGAGCTCAACAGACACCTCACCAGAGAAAATCTACAGATGTCAAATAAGCATATGAAAAGATGTTAAACATCATATATCATTAAGGAATTTCAAATAAACATGAAATATCTCTTCATTTATTTAGACTACTTTGATTTCTTTCATCAACATTTTGTAGTTTTCTTCATATACCTCTTCATATAGCTAAGTATTTTGTTAGATTTATTCCTAAGTACTTCATTTTTTTTTTGGTGCTAATGTAAATGGTGTTGTGTTTTTAATTTCATATTCCACTTGTTCATTGTTGGTATATAGGAAAGCAATTGACTTTTGTATATTAATCATGTATTCTGCCACCTGGGTACAATTGCTCATTAGTTCCAGGAGGGCTTTCTGTCGGTTCTTTGGGATTTTCTGCATAGACAATCATGCCATCTGCAAAATGGGCAAAAGATCTGAACAAACACCTCACCAAAGAAGATTTCTTTTTCCTTCCCAATCTATCTTTTATTCTCTTTTCTTGCCTTGTTGCATTAGCTAGGACATACAGTACAATGTTGAAAATGAGTGGTGAAAGGGGACATCTTCACCTTATTCCTGATCTTAATTGGAAAGTTTCTAGGTTCTCACCATTAAATATGACGTTAGCTTTAGGGTTTTTATAGATGTACTTTATCAGGTTGAGGAAGTTCCCCTCCATCCCTAATTTGCCAAGAGTTGTTGTGGTGGTTTGGTGGTTTGTTAGTTTATCATGGATGGTGTTTAATTTTGTCAAATGCTCTTTTTGCATCTACTGTTATGATAATGCGATTTCTCTTCTCTGCGCTGTTGATGTGATGGATTACATTAATTGATTTCCAAATGTTGAACCAGCCTTGCATACCTGGGATAAATCCCACTTGACTGTGGTGTAGAAGTCTTTTTATACATCACTGGATTCAATTTGCTAATATTTTGTTGAGGATTTTGCATCTATGTTCATGGGAGGTATTGGTCTGCAATTTTCCTGTTTTGCAATATCTTTATCTGGTTTTGCTATTAGAATAAGCTTGGCCTCACAGAATGAGCTGGGAAGTGTTCTCTCTTCTTCTATTTTCTGGAAGAGATTATTTAGAACTGATATCATTCTTTCCTTAATGTTTGATAGAATTGACCAGTGAACCCATCCAGGCCTGGTGCTTTCCATTTTGGAAGGTTATTCATTATTGATTCAAATTCTTTACTAGATATGAGTCTATTCAGAGTATTTATTTCTCCTTGTGTGAGTTTCAGTAGATTGTGTCTTTCAAGGAAATGGTCCACTTCATTAACTTATAAAATCTGTGGGCATAGAATTATTCATAATATTCCTTTATTATCCCTTCAGTGTCCATGAGATCAGTAGTGATGCCATCGCTTTCATTTCTGATTTGAGTAATTTGTATCTTCTCTCTTTTTTTCTTGGTTATCCTGCTAGAGGTTTGTCAATTTTATTGATCTTTACAAAAAAAAAAAAAAACCAAACAGCTCTTTATTTTGCTGACTTTTCTCTATTGTTTTCCTGCTTTTTATTTCATTCATTGCTTCTTTTCTTGTGCTTGTGGTAGGCTTATATTGCTCTTCTTTCTCTAGTTTCATAAGGTGGAAGCTTAGATCTTTTCAAATGTATGCCTTCAATGCCATAAACTTCCCTCCAAGCACTGCTTTCACTGCATCTTGCAAATTTTCATAGGTTGTATTTTCATTTTCATTTAGCTCAAGATAAATTTTTATTTCCCATGAGACTCCCTCCTTGACCCATCTGTTATTTAGAGGTGTGTTGTTTAATCTCCAAATATTTGGGGATTTTCCAGCTGTCTTTCTGGTATTGGTTTCTAGCCTAATTCCATTGTGTTCTGAAAACGTACTTTGCATAATTTCTATCCTTTTACATTTGTTGAGGTATATTTTGTGGCCTGGAATGTGGTCTGCTTCATGAATGTTCCATGGGAGCTTGAGAAGGATGTGTGTTTTGTTGCTGTGGGATGAAGCTGTGTGGTTGCCAGTTAGATCCAGATGATGGTAGTGCTGTTCAGTTCAACTTCATTCTTCCTAATTTTCTGCCTGGTGGGTCTGCCCGTCACTGACAGAGGGCTGTTGAGGTCTCCAGCTACCATGATGGATTCATCTGCTTCTCCTTGCAGTCCTATCAGTTTTTGCCTTCCATACTTTGATGCTCTATTGTTGGGTACATACAATGAAGGACTGTTATGTCTGCTTGGAGAATCGACCCCTTTATCACTATGTATCGCCTCTCTTTATCCCTGATAACTTTCCTTCCTCTGAAGTTGGCTCTGCCTGAAATTAATAGAGCTACTCCTGCTTTCTTCTTGTGTTTCAGTATTTTAAGTGCCAAAGTGTTTGGTAGGAATTTGAAAAGTGGGTAAAGGCACAGTCATTTGAATCAGGCAAACCTGGGAACAAGCCAAGCGAGTCAAAGTGGCTGGCTGTGGGCACACTTAATCGTTCTATGCCTCAGTTTCCTCATCTAAGAAATGAGTAACTATCGGACCTACTGTACAGCACAGGGAACTATATTCAATATCTTGCAGTAACCTGTGATGGAAAAGAATCTGAAAAAGAATAGATATTATATATATGTATAACTGAATCACTTTGCTGTACACCTGAAAGTAACACAACATTGTAAATCAACTAGACTTCAATAAAAAATAAATTTTTTTGAAATGAGGAAGTATCCCTTTGAATTATTGTGAAGATGAAACGGGATAATGCAGTAAAGCACAAATTTCCTGGCATTTGTGTAATTACACATAATGTGTCATTAATATATTCTACTAATATATGCAGTTATATTATTATCTATTCATATACTATAAGCTATTATTAATATAAGCTATTGGTTATAATTATATTGTGGGACATTAGTATAGATTTCTAAGTCCAAGTACTCTCTATGAAAGTTGGATGAGGCACTCTGAGAAGAGTGACTTAGAAAATAGTTGCAAAGTCTCAGGCTGGAGTGGATGGCTCATAGGCAGTGTCCTGAGAAGACAGAGGACTTCGCACGTGCCCTGCAGCCCATAGTCCAGGGCGCCAGGGCCGGGGGGGATGTGATATTTCCTCCTTGGTGCTGAGTTTTGCTCATTCTTCTTATTAAAGTGGTTACACAGGAGGTTTCTGACGCCACTGACAAATCACTGCCTGGGGTCTCTCTCTTTTGAGGGAAATGTGGTCACACCAGGGCCCCTATTGAAAAATAGATCATCTTTGGTTAGATAAATTCTGATTAGCTTTTAAGAAGCAACAGTAATAATTAAGCACATGGGAAAAACCTTCATTGTACACCAAGGCTTTTAAAAGGTAGTTATAAAACTATGTTTTGTGGTGTGAGCTCAATTGTGTTTAAACTTTTTTAAAAGATTGTAAGCATAGAGAAAAGACTGGAAGGATGTGAACCACCGTGTTCTCGGTGCCTGCCTCTGGGGGATGGGAGTCTAAGTGATTTTATGTCTTCTTTGTGTTTTTCTCTAGTTCTCATTTTCTGCATTATTACAAAAAACATGTTATTTTAAAAATGAATAGAACAAACAACAATTATTACAAAACCTCCCCTGAACTTTAACACTTGCAGTAAATGGACAGTTGTCACTTGCCAACTGACCTTTCTGGTTTGTGTTGGGCCATTTCTGCTGTCTTGCCACTCGGGACAACCAAAAGGATCCTTGCATGGGATCAGAGAACTATCAAGTGGCCATTCCTGGCCAATTCCCCCCGAGTTCCCTCTTGCCTCTGTGTTGCCTGACGCCCTACCCCAAAACTGGGCATCTATTCTGGGTCTGCTGTCAGGGTCTGGTGACCCTCCACTCACTAGCTGTGTGGCCTTAGGCAAGTCACTTAACCTCTCTGACCCTCAGCATCCTCCTCTTAAAATGAGGATTGCAGTGACTGTCCAGCCAGATGAAGTGGTTAGCACATTGGGGCCCCCAGTGTCAGTGGCACTAGTTATTCCTTGTTATTCCTGTTATTGCTGGCTCTGACTGTCCCCCTTCTGCATTTCAGTCTGCAGACGTCGACAACCATCACGCACTCATTGAATATAATGAGGCCGAAAGCAGCTTTGTTCTCCACGACTTCAATTCCTGCAACGGCACGTTCGTCAATGAGTGCCACATTCAGAACGTGGCTGTGAAGCTCCTACCCGGAGACATCCTGAGGTTTGGGTCCAGAGGGCTGACCTACGAACTGGTCATCGAAAACCCAGCCTCGGTGAGTCCAGGCCCCTGCGGGGGTGGGGTGGGGTGGGGTGCAGAGGTGCCGTGTTGTGTCACCTTCTGTGCAGCCTAGGGCTCGGGTACGGCCACAGGTGGAGTTCGTCTGGAGCGCGTCACTCTTCCTTTCGCGATTCTGCGAAGTTCAGCCCCATCGCGTGGGTGCCCGGGGAGAGCGAGTCCTCGCGCCCTCTTCTGGGCATTTCGTGGAATTACATGCAAGGGTTGCCTAGCGACTAGCCCGGAGCGAGAGCGTTTTCCTGAAAAGTGAAGCTTGGCGAGGGGAGGTGGAAAGCAAGTGTGTGCTTTTGAAGATGCAGAGATGGATGCTTCCTTTTTAGGCAGATCAGTGCTCTGCAACTTCCTAGCTTTGTGACCTCGGCCAGGCTTCTCTGTATGCCTGGGTCTGGGTCTTCTCAGCGGTGCAGGGCGTTGAGAGAGTATCTATGTATAAAAAGTCAAAGTCTCTGGCCAGAGTAGACGCTCAAGGCCTGCCAGCTGTTATCACACCGGATCAGAAATGTTCCCGGGATCAGGACCTAAAGTATGGCCCCAGGTTAAGCGGAACGTAACCCAAAATTCGCCCAGCAAAGCTCAGTGACAAGAAGTATCTGGTTCAGTAGGGAGGCAGGATGGGGGCTGGTTAGCAACACAGTCCTGGGTCAGAACCCCAGCTCTGCCACTGGCCTACTCGGTGCGCTCTTGCACAAACCATTGGACCCCTCGGAACCTCGGTTTCCTCATCTACAAAATGGGGCCAACGACAGCAATGACCTTGCAGGCTTATCTCGAGGGCTAAATGAGATGGTTATCATTGTAAAGCTCCCAGAATAATGCCCATTCGTGGTGAGCACACAATTAATACCTGTCGTGTGTGTCCCAGAGAGACGGCGTGTTAACCTCACTCCCCAGCACCAAGAACCCTGCATGGACTGAGACCTCCGAGGCTTAAAGTCCTTTCTGGGACGAGGCTGGGTATAAATAAATAAAGTTTAGAGAATCTAGACAGAATCCTGGGGTGTGGGTCCACTAGGCAGCCTTAAATACTCACTCAGAGAAGATGAGCACCGTCCCTCAGGCTGCAGGGCCCGTGACACTGCATCCACCACGTTTGGCTTTGAAAACCTGGGACAGTTTTCTCCTGCTGCTTCTCAGCCCCCTTTTCCTCCTTGGACCAACATTAAAGTGTGCTCACTTGTGGGATGCACTGGGATCCACTGGCCGCCCTGAGGAGGGGCTCCTGACATAGAAGGTGTTGACCTGATCAGGGGTTCTCAACATGGGTTCTAAGGATCCCCCTCGTCCGAAGCACGTGGGGAGCAGACCAACAGTGCAGATCTGGGCTTCACCCCAGGCCTGAGGACTCATACTTAGGATTCCCAGATGAAATACAGGACACCCAGTTAAATCTGAATTTCAGATAAGCAACAAATAATTTTTATGTACAGGTGTGGCTCAACTATTGCAAGGAACCATTTATGCTAAAAAAATTATTTGGTGTTTATCTGAAATTCAGATTTAACGGACACCCTATAGTTTATTATATATTGATTTATTCATTTCTTTATTTATGCGAAATCTGGCAACCATACACATCCTCCCTGGGAGTAGGGCCTGGGAATATGCATTCTCACAAGCTCCCTGATGATTCTGATGCACCGCCAATAGGAGGGAAACCGAAATTTAGAATCATTTGTATGGAACACTTACAGAATTTTTTAGGGATCAAAGAAAAGGGGATTTCACACTCCCAAGCCTGAAAATCCAAGTTCATGAAGTTTGATTCAATGTGCCCCAACATGTCTGATTCCAAGAATTTTTCAGGAATGTTCAGTCAAATTACAGGTTCCCAGGCCCCCTCCCTGGGAAATTCTGACGTTGTGGCTTGCCCGTGGGGAGAAGAAGAGGGGGAGCAGCAAACAATATCTGCATTTTTTTCTTCTTTTTTCCTACAAAGATATTTATTGAACTATTATTGATAGGGGCATAAAATTTGAAACCTAAATTTCCATCCAAAGGGGGCATTGTTTAATAAATTATATTGTTTAATATATTCTAAGGAGTTTAATATGTTATAAGGAGTTCGTTATATATGGAATACTCTTCTGCCTTTTTAAAACACAGCTTTATTAAGATATAATTGACATGCAATAAACAGCACATGTTTAAAGTCTGTAAGTGGATGGGCTTTGACATATGGGTACACCTGTGAAACCATAGCCACAATCAAGACAGTGAACAGCTCCTTCATCCTCCAAAGTTTCCTCTGGATCACAGCATGTGTTTGTTTGCTTGCTTGCTCTTAACAGTTTCACTGAAGTACAATTTACATAACAGAAACTTCACCCATTTGAAGTGTCCAATTCAATCAATTTGAATATATTGATGGAGTTGTGCAGCCATCACCACAACCTGCTCTCAGAACATTTTCCTCCATTTCTATCACCCCAAACCTCGGAGAAACCTTGGAGGTATTTCATTTTGGGGTTTGTTTTTAACTTTTAATTTTCAAAATTATGGTAAAATACACATAAAATTTACCATCTTAACCATGTTTCAGTGTACAGTTCACAGTGGCATTAAATCTATTCACACTGTTGTGCAGCCATCACCCCCATCCATCTTCAGAACTTTGTTCATCTTCCCAAACTGAAACTCTATGCCCATCACATCAAACCCCCTGCTTCCTTCCTCCCCTCCCACCATGCTTTCTGTGTCTGTGAATTGGACTATTCTAGGTTCCTCATATAAATGGTATCTTACATTGTTTGTCCTTTTGTGACCATCTTATTTCACTTAGTATGATATCCTCATGGTTCATTCCAGTTGAATATTTCATTGTATGGATTCACCACATTTTGTTTACCTGTTCATCCCTCCATGGCCACTTGGGTTGCTTCCACCTTTTGGCCATTTTGAGTAAGTTTGTTATGCACACGGGTGTACAACTATGGAATGGGGACTTTATTTTACAAGGTGCTTCTTATAAAATTGTGGGAAAAAGTGATGACGACCTCTAACCTTGAGTAGATAAGACGGAAGAAGATGCTTTGTAAGAAGAGAAACCAGGAGAGCAGCAGGAGGAATCACTGACGTGAACAGCACTGTGCTAAGCAATTCACCTGCTCTCCCTTATTTCACGCTCATAGCAACCTATGAGATGGGTTCTCCCATGATCCCCATTTTACAGAAAAGGAATCCGAAACTCAGAGAGGTTTAAGTAATTTCCCCAGGGCCACACAGCTAGTCAGTGCAAATTAAACACTATCCCCACTTGCGGAAAAAGGAGGGGAGAAAACCATTTAGTCTGATGCTAGCTGGAGCAGTAGCCTTGACTGGTTTTCACACCGAGGAAAGCATACTCTCACGGTCACTCGAATATGCACGGATTTTTTCAATTCTTATTCCTACACGCACTTGCACCTTGCTTCATTCCTCGGTTGACTGCAGGCAGCTGCACAAGTGTTCCCCTGGCCTGTGCCCAGGGCACTTTGCAGGACTCTCCACAGCCCCATCTTCTCAAAAGTGCTCTCTGCCGGGGCGTCCCCAGCTTGAGAAGCTTCCATCCATGATGCTCATATTCATGGAGGGGTCCTTTGCAGCGTCTGTGTGAGGGCGGCCTGTGGACTGACTGACACCTTCCTACAAATTCCACTTCCTGATGACCCCAAGCTGCTGGCTATTTAAAAGAAGAGAAAGGAAGAGGGGAAAAGGGAGAGGTATTGAAGAGCATCTCTCATCAAATATTTTGAAGCCCAGTTTTTCTAAAAAATTCGTGGCCATCTTGCTTCCGGCCTATTCTTGTTTCCAATTGATTTTGGGGTCCCTGGTGAGGGCGCTGTGTTTCCTCCTTGGATGGAGTTTCCACGGAGGACTGCCCTGATATCATACAGATTCAGTATGATGAGAACTGTTCTTCTCCCGACAAAGAGTTCCCAAATGAAAGCATTTATTTCAGGCTTTGTGGTGACCCTAACCAGTAGAGGAGGGTGTGACGGCATTTTATTGGGGGAGGCGGGGGAGGTGCGGGCGATTAGGAATCCAGATGTGTTTGCAGATGTCTCAGTGGTTAGAGCACGTGCCCTGAGGTCAGGCTGACTCCAGCGCCGTCCCAGCCCTGCTCTTGACCGGCTTTTATACTGGACGTGCCCAAATCATCTACCTCTCAGGGCCTCGGTCCCCACTCCTGTAACAATAGTTCCTACCACCTTGAGTGACTGTGGAATTAAGTGGGCAAAGTGCGTAAATTGCTTAGTCCAGCGTCTGGCACCTAATAAGCACATGATAACCCTCAGCTTTAGAGTCAAGCAAACCAGCATGGAGCAGCCAAGATGCCTCCTTTGTAAGTGTCCTTATGGACAGGGAAACCTCCAAAGACCTGCCCCCGCTAGCAGACAAATACATTTGCAGATAAATTACCCATAGAATAACATACAAGATGGAAAAATATAAAGAAAAACTCTTGTTTGACAAAGTGCATTGGCAGCCAGGTTGTGCCCAGGACCATCCTTTTTTTTTTTTTGTGGTCGCGGGCCTCTCACTGTTGTGGCCTCTCCCGTTGCAGAGCACAGGCTCCGGACGTGCAGGCTCAGCGGCCATGGCTCACAGGCCCAGCCCCTCCGCGGCATGTGGGATCTTTCCGGACCGGGGCCCAAACCCGTGTCCCCTGCATCGGCAGGTGGACTCTCAACCACTGCACTACCAGGGAAGCCCCCAGGACCATACTGTGTAAATTATAGCTCTCTCATCAAAGTATTACCTAGGGCTGCCATGTTGCACAACTCCAGGGTCACCATTCACAACGTAGTCCATGTGGATGGCGCCCACTGAAGTTGTGCAGGACATAACCCGCAGGGCCATCTGCAATGCCCTGAAGCAACCGTTGATTAATCCCATAGAGTCTTGGCACCAGGCGTGGGAAATTGAAGTCCCAGAGTCAGGGGTGCCGCCGTGTTGTGGGTTTTGTTGGTTGTTGCCTTTACTCGTGCTTTCTGAGCTCTGGGAAAGGAGGTGTGGAAACAAGTTGTGCTAGTCACAGTGGCGCCGTTCTTACAAGGCAGCTGAGTAAGGAAACCCACGTCACTCATATGTATCAATCATGTCTCTCTCTGTTCTGAAATACGGCAAAACAGATGGAAATGGCCAGAATGAAACAGGAAGCCAGGGGCCACAAATGACGTGCCAAGTTGTTCCATGAGGGGGTTGACAGCTCCTTGTCGGCAGCCCCCATCCCCATGACAGCCTGTGTCTGGCCTTCCCTGTAGCCTGCTCTGCCCTGTTCCCAGTCCAGCCAGGCTCTCCCACTTGGCTCCTGGATACTGTCTTCTGTCCCTGCAATGTCATGACGTTCTGTCTTGTGAGAAGCGCGCCCTCTGTCGGCCAATATTCCTTGCTGCTTTAATGGGGAAGCTCTGCAGAACACAATCGAGAAAGCAAGGGCTTTGGAGTTGGATGGACCCAAGTTGAAATGCCAGCTGCAACTGACTTTACCTTTCTGAGCTTCAATTTCCAATTTCTGCCAAGGAGCTACTCACTAATCCCAGGTCCCCTTTCCCCCTTCAGTTGTTTTTATAGAGGTCCCTGGGACCACCCCTATCATGGCATAAACTGAGGCTCAGAGAGTTTCAGCGACTTCCCCAAGGTTAGGCATCAGTCCTATAGATCCAGAGCCAGGATTAAACGCCAGCTCTCCTGAGTCTTTTGGAGGCTTTTCCTAATAGCACGAAGCATCGTGGGGCCGTGAGAGCCCAGGCAGGTCCTTCACTGCCCAGCGGTTAAGGAAGGTCTTGCAATTTGCAGTCCAACCTGTAATTTCACACGCTGACAGGGGATGATTCATTATGTGGGTAAAAACGAAAGCCACTGATAATAGAAGAAAATGCATTTTCAGTTACCTGGCTTCCTTGCTTGTTTGGCTCCACTAACTTATTTTTAGGCTGCACTAACGCCGGATCTTACTTCCTCAACCGGGGATCAAACCTGCACCACCTGCATTGGAAGCGTGGAGTCTTAACCACTGGACGGCCAGGGAAGTCCTTGGCTCCACTAACTGTTTTTTCTTTAATTATTTTATTTATTTTGTTTATTTATTTTTGGCTGCGTTGGGTCTTCGTTGATGCGCGCGGGCTTTCTCTAGTTGCGGCGAGCGGGGGCTACCCTTCGTTGCAGTGCGCGGGTTTCTCATTGCGGTCGCTTCTCTTGTTGCGGAGCATGGGCTCTAGGTGCGTGGGCTTCAGTAGTTGTGTCACGCGGGCTCAGTAGTTGTGGCTCGCGGGCTCTAGAGCACAGGCTCAGTAGTTGTGGCCCATGGGCTTAGTTGCTCCGCGGCATGTGGGATCTTCCTGGACCAGGGCTCGAATCCCTGTCCCCTGCATTGGCAGGCGGATTCTTAACCACTGCACCCCCAGGGAAGTCCACCCACTAACTCTTTACCAGGGATATTGCTGCCGTTCCTGGACAAATTCAGTTGCGCCCTTTCTTCTCCTTTTTTGACGATGGTGATCACACCTGGTGGCTAATGTTTTATGCTCATTTATTATGGACCAGGACGTGTTCACAGCATTTCATGTGCACTATCTCACCCACTTCTCACAGACTAAGAAATGGCTGTTGGTATCCCTGTGTCTTACAGACAAGGCACAGAAATGACACACTCGTCAGGGTCCCAGAGACGGAGCAGAGCCGGGAGCCGGACCAGAGTCTGTGTGACGCCAGATCCCAAGGTCTTAACCTGAGGTCGGCACGTTATGGCCCAGGGCCAAGTGCGGTCCATCGCCTGTTTCTGTAAAGTTTCCTGGGAACACAGCCATCCCATTCATTTCAGTATTGCCTGTGTTGTCGGCTACAATGGCAGAGTAAGCGGGGCAGATCCTATGGCCCACAGGGCTGGAAATGCTTACTGTCTGGCTCTACAGAAAACGTTGACCAGCCTCTGCCTGTAACACTATGCAGTCCTGCCTCTTTCATTTGACTTGGTTTCTAAAAGAACTTAAAATAGAGGGGGGAGCTGGGGAGAAAGAACTCACTCAGATTGAGCCTTACTGTGTGCCAGGAAATGTGCTGGTTAATTGCTTAAGTTTACTGAGGAATAAGAAAAAACAGACAAGCTGGAAAACTAAATTTTGAACAGGCTTTTCAATACCTCTTTAAAAAAGAGCTGGAAATATGTGGTTCTAAATATACATACACATATATATGCATTTGCAAATATAGTAATAATATAATTACATTGACATGGATCTGATAAATGTACTAGACATTAACATATTATATATACAACAGATGCATATTATAAATTTTACCTGTTTCTTCAACTGGAAAGTTTTCTTTTAAAACTGTGGACTGTTGGGAATTCCCTGGTGGTCCAGTGGTTAGGACTCAGTGCTCTCAGTGCTCTCACTGCTGAGGGCCTGGGTTCAATTCCCGGTCAGGTAACTAAGATCCCACAAGTGCACAGCGAGGCCAAAAAACAAAATAAATGAAACTATGGAATGTCTTCCCTGAGTCACTTTTGAAGCAGAAATTTGGGGTTTGTAGTCTGAAGCCTGCTGTAGCTAGAGAACTATTTATCTATCAAAGTTTCTCTAAGCAGCATTTTACTACTTGTCTTATGATTGGTTCCTTGGTCTTAAATCATTCTTCTCTGGAGATGCTGCTTTACTTTTATAAGTTGAAAGGTAAATTTGGTGCATGATGACAGTCTGGTGGGTTTTATTTGAGCATGTCATAACCTTTAAAACAACTTTCACTCTGAGTACATAGTGATGCTTATGCTAAAGTCTCAATAAGCATACTGTCCAGGAAATTTGATTGTTTGCAAGTGTCAGAAAACCAACTAAAACTAGCCTAGGCCCCCCAAAAAAAGCTCATGGAACTGAAAAGGCCAAAAGCTGCAGCTTAGGCCCAGCTGGATCCAGGCGCCCAAATCATGGTCAGGAATCTGACTCTTTCTTCCCTGTTAGCTTCCCAATCTCAGACAGACTCTTGCCTCACCTGTAGGAAAGTGGCCACCAGCAGCCCCAGCACCCTACAAAGTAGCAGTTCCAGGGATAGAGCCAGCATCTTCATTGACAGTGGCTTGGATCACGTGGCTTCCCCTGAACCAATCACTGAGGCCAGGGGCCAGGAATGCTCTGATTGGCCAGACCTGGGTTATGGTCTCACCCCTGGGGTGGAAGGGTCAGAGTTCTATGGACTCAGGATTGTCAGGGAAAGGGTGTCTTCCCTGCAAAAAAATTAAGGTGCCCATCCAGAAGATGGAAGAAATGGATGCGGGGGAGGCAAAAACAAAGAAGATGTCCATGACATTAGGAAGCATTCCTATTGCCTAAGTGGAGCCTTCCTAACGGGATTTGCCACCAGGGATCTGGGGGGAGGAAAATGATGAATAATCCACTTTTCCATTGGAAAAGTCCCAGGCCAGTCTCCAAGGAAGCAGAGTTGCTCATTTCTCTCCTGTGGTGAACTGGTGTGATGAGAAGCTCAGAGTCTGGGCCTTAGTTGTCCATCCCCAAGAAGGGTGGTGTTTCCACGTTCCTGGGACCTCTGAATAGGGCTCGTTCTTGAGGAGGATGTGGCTTTACTGTACCGGGGGTTGAGAAGCCGGCAACTGAGTGAATGACCAGAGAGTATGGTGCCCTTCAGAACAAAGCCTCTTTCTGGTCAAGCTTTGTCATCTCCTACCTGACCTTGTAGGATTTCCTCTACCCTGTGCTCTTACAGGTCCCGTGGGGACTTACTTATGTGATGAGAACTCCTGAGGCTGGGTGTTTTATATCAAAGGCGATTTCCCGAGAGCAGTGAAGTGGAGGGCACGGGGCAGCAGACAGCCTCAGGCTCGGCCTCTGCAGCAGAAACTCACACAAAAGGACCCCTGAGGCTGTGTTGTCACCAGATGTCTACAGGCGATGCAGATGACATCGGGGGAGGTGGAGACGGGAGCGCGGGCTGAACCCTTAGCATCCTGCTGAGACAGAACCCAGACTCGGTCAGGAACCGGGCCGCGTCCTGCTTCCTCTGGCAGACCACACCCTTTGTTACCAAATCAGAACCACATTGCTCCTTCTCTGAACTTAGTTGATGATCATTCATTCATTCATTCATTCATTCCGTCTCTCTATCTGGCAAGACCCAATTGAAGCAGGCCAAGTCTAGGGGCAGCAAAAGCTATTTGCAAAAATCCAGCTGTTTTCTCATTAGATTCTATTTCCCATTTTATGGACTGACCAGGAAGCTGATTAGAACTTGAAAGGAAAGGAAAAAACGTAAGATTGAAGATTTACAAGAAAATGGGAAAATTAGATGGGCCAGATCTCCTTTAACACAGCTGGGAAAAACCCAAACGAATGGCTTTTCTGAACAGCTCAAAGGGACTTAATTCTTTTAAGTTCCAAAACCTAAAAATGATGTATAACTTGGCGGTTCTGTGTTCTAAATGTATAACCCTGATTTCTCACACTGAAACCCCGTACATGATTTACCCTTTTCTTGGGGACATAGAATTATTATCCATCTCTGAGTTACGGTGACATCCCGGGAGCTGTTGAGATAAAGGCCATTTGTCCTGGCACCATGTAGCCCCCTCTCCTGGCTTCTGAGTTCTACTGGCCATGTTTTCTAGTCTCCATTCTGTCTTTCCAGGTCCATGGCTCCTCCATGCTGCGGTCAGTGTGCCTGCTCGCCACCATCACCCCTACCCCCCAGGCCCTTCCATACTGTGGGAATTAAGCTCCACATCTATATATGTTAAATTCTTCTGTAAGGAAGCCGGTCTCTTCTCCCTCCTTTATGTATTTACTCACTAATGTATCTATGTCAGTATGGATCCATGTATACTGATTTTACACTTTGAATTATAATCCAATACTCATTAACTTGTTCATCGCTCAAATTCTTCCAGCCTTGGCCACTGGGAGCTCTTTCAGATTGCTTGCTGTGTCCTTGAGCATCTCCCCACCTTTTCGTTTTGGGCACTTGCTTACTCTCTGCTGTTACAAGATGCACCAGGCTTAGCATGTGTTTTCCCCATCCCAGCCCCAGAATCAAAGTGCTTTTTATTTACACTCCATTTGCCAACTGTTCAGCTCAGTCAGCGAACACCTACCATGAGTAGCAGGCACTCTGCTGGGTGCCAGCACAGCCAGCGATTGGCTGGTAAATATTTAATGACCAGCTCTCTGGAAAAAGTAAAGTACATGGATGCATAGCATAAGGTTTACTGATATAAAGAATGTGTAGCACAGTCTATCCATGTAACAAAATATACAGTACTCTTTCTTGTAAATTCTATATAGCCAGCTGAGTCTCACAGAATGCTTTCATTGACTTTAGGTGAACTCTTGTATCCATAGCCAATTTCTCATTGCAGTTGACGAATGAGAGAGTTCCCAACCTGAGCACTGGTGGGTATTTTTGGATATTTTGGATTTATGAATAATACAAGTGAAAAAAGAAAGACGTTAGAACTTCACATGTTCATCAGTGACATGAGTGACTTTGTTGCTGCATCAGATAATAATTTTTAAATACTGGAAGAACGTTTCCCCAATTTTTTGCTCTATTCATAACATAACGGCTAAGACACAACATGCTTTTGTATAATCTGCATTGTTAACATTTACTCCATTACCGTCTTAAGTCTAGGCAATCAACAAAACAAACAAACAAACAAAATCAAGCTCTACATGAACCACCATTATTAAACCTATTTATAAAACTTTTTAAAAACCAAGCCCTCATTTATAACATTTCCTGATTTCTATGGTGTAGTACACACTCCACGGTCAATTTCAAGCTCCCAATGACGCATCCCTGAATACAGAGAAGGAAAGAGAGGTGTGGTAACACATTACTATGTAACATTTCCAACAGAAACATATAGTAGAGTGAAATAACCTCAAGAGCATAGGTAATAATAAAATAGAGTAAAATAATTAGGAAGGGGTGACTTTTAAGTTTGTATACCAATTGTTTCTGATATAATTTAATTGTAAATTTATGTAAGTTAATTCTTATTAATGGCTGTGTTTCTCAACCAGTTGGCAAAATTCCTGGACATTTAACAATCAGTTCTCGTGGGCAGGTACCAGCTGGCCCCAGCACTCCTCTGGTACAGCAGTGAACATACCACAGGTCTTCCCGGATGGAGGCTGGGGTCCTCTGAGCTGCTTCCAGGGCGTGGCATGTACCAGAAAGAATAACACTTCCATAAGACAGTTGTCAGTGTTCCTAGAAAATCCCATTTCTAAGTAGCCCATGCGATGTCTTGTGTTTTTTCACACCATCTAATGTTCATTTCCTTTTTTTAACTTGGAAAATATCCTATCATTCACTAACCAATCGTCTAAGATCCATTTGTGAGTATGGAAAGCAGGTAATAAATCATGACTTCGAGTAACCTAGAAGTCCTAAGAGCACAGGTATTGGAGTCAAATTGTGTCACCACTTCCTGGCTGTGAGAGGTTGGGCAAGTCATTTAACCTCTCTGAGCTTCAGTTTCTTAATCCACACAATGAGGTGTAAAATGCCTCCTGCAAGATTATTCTGGAGATCAGATGAGACCACATGCATTAAGTGCCCAGCACAGTCTGTGGCACATCTGTGGCTTCTCTACACAGTGGCTCATAGTCGTTGTATTGTCCACAATTACTTACAAATGGCAGAGCACATAACAAGCTCTCCAAGGGCAAGGTCTAAGTTTCCACCTTCTCTGCAGGCTCCAGGGCTTCCTGGCAGAATTCATGTGTACTGTAGGCACTCGATGTGCAAACTACTTCGAATTTTTTTTAGGGTGTCCCATTCAGCTTACACTCTTTTCAGGGTTAGAAGCAGATATTGGGGAAATAACACAAAGAACAAATAGATAATTTGAAAAAAAATGGATAGTGATTTCTTGAGTAAATCATTGACCTGTGTTTATTAAAGCTAATATAAATTCAGCCGTGGATGCGGTCATGGTTAATCCAGGTGGTTGACAACCTGCTTTTTTTTTTTTTTTTTTTCTGTACACGGGCCTCTCACTGTTGTGGCCTCTCCCGTTGTGGAGCACAGGCTCCAGACCCGCAGGTTCAACGGCCATGTCTCACGGGCCTAGCCGCTCTGTGGCATGTGGGATCTTCCCGGACCGGGGCACGAACCCGTGTTCCCTACATCGGCAGGCGGACTCTCAACCACTGCACCACCAGGGAAGCCCCAACCTGCTATTTTAAAGGTAGTATGGAAAAGAAATCAGGAGTATCACATATGCTACCTCAAAAACAAAACAAAAAAACCCAACCATGGCAACATACCATATGGTCAGAGATCAGACACAAAGAAAGAGAAAAGGCATTAGCGTGTATTTTTAAACTAAAGTTTCTAAAAACAGACTTGAAGACTTCCCTGGTGACACAGTGGATAAGAATCCACCTGCCAGTGCAGGGGACACAGGTTCGAGCCCTGGTCTGGGAAGATCCCATATGTCGTGGAGGAACTAAGCCCATGCGCCACAACTACTGAGCCTGCGCTCTAGAGCCCACGTGCCACAACTGCTGAGCCCATGTGCCCCAGCTACTGCAGCCCATGCGCCTAGAGCCCACACTCCGAAACAAGAGAAGCCACCACAAGGAGAAGCCTGCGCACCACAACAAGAGTAGCCCCCCGCTCGCCGCAACTAAAGAAAGCCTGCACGTAGCAACGAAAACCCAACACAGACAAAAATAAATAGAATTAAATCTAAAATAAATAAATAATAAAAACAAACTTGTTGATAACTGACCTTGACCCCATGCTTCCTGTACAGCCCAGAGCTAGCTTTTAATGTGAGTCTTCTTCTTATGTTTGCTTTTCTCCCTGCCTGTATCGTTGTAGTTGCCAGCAGCAATTTCTGAGAAAACCTTGACCTTCCCTTTGATAAAGCAAGCCGGGAAACTAGAGAAAACCAACTTTAACCATCCAACTAAAGCTACCCTCAACCAACATGCTTCAGAGAAAAAAAAAAAAACAACTTTATTTTTAAATGTTTAAACCCGAAGAGCTTGGAGTCTCTGCTGCGTTTATACATCTTTGGCTCCTTCCCACTAGGGGCCCTATCGTTCGGGCTCTGTGTGCTGCAAGCAACAGAAACCAGCTCTAGCCAGCCTCAGGGATGGAGCACTTCAGGGTAGCACCCCAGCCAGTGCTCAAAACCAGCTTCCTTATTTTCCCCACCATGTTCACAGCAGCATAGTTCTAATAGCCATGAGGTAGAAACCACCCAAGTGCCCATGACGCTTAATGGATTAAAAAAATACACTCTAAACTGTATGGTGGAATATTATTTAGCCTTAAAAATGAAGGAAGGGCTTCCCTGGTGGCGCAGTGGTTGAGAGTCCGCCTGCCGATGCAGGGGACACGGGTTCATGCCCCAGTCCGGGAGGATCCCGCATGCCGCGGAGCGGCCGGGCCCGTGAGCCATGGCCGCTGAGCCTGCGCGTCCGGAGCCTGTGCTCCACAACGAGAGAGGCCACAGCAGTGAGAGGCCCGCCTACCACACACACACACAAATAATAAAATAAAAGAAGGAAATTCTGACATGTTACAACATGGATGAACCTTGAGGGCATTATGCTAAGTGAAATACGCCAGTCACAAAAAGACAGGTACCATGTGATTTCACTTATTTGAGGTACTTGGTACTTAGAGTAGTCCAATTCATAGAGACACAATGTTGGTCACCACGGGCTGGGTGGCGGAGGGAATGGGGAGTTGTTGTCTAATGGTTAATAGAGTTTACGTTTTGCAAGACGAAAAAGTTCTGGAGATCCATCTCACAGAAATGTGACTATACTTAACACCACTGAACTGTATACTTTAGAATGGCTAAGATGATAAATTTTATGTTGCAGGTTATTTACCACAATTTGAAAAATAAATAAAACGCTTCCCTCTCTCCATGTCTGGGCTCCACTCCCTCATGCTGGCTGCATTCTGAAGTCCCACCAGGTCACTCCAGATCCTGGTGTCCAGCCAAGTCTTCTTGGGTCTCCTTGGCTCTGATTGCATCACTTGCCCCACCACTGAACCAATCAGTATGTCCAGGGAGTGTGATTGGTTGATTGCTTAGCCCCACCCACAGCAATGGGCCGACAGATTGGGAGGGAGATTCCTGGAATTTCCAGAAGAGCCAGGTGGGTTGCGGCCTGTCCACTACGGCAGTGAACCACTTGAGGCATGAGATATGAGCACTCCCTTTAGCACCCTGGCAGTTAGTGGGCAGTGAGGCACATCTACCTGAGCATCCCAGCACAAAAGGGAATTCCTCCACACTACCCGTGGTCTCTCGATTTGTTTTCTATCAGGCGGGGGTAAAACATATTCAAATTTCCCCCTTCCCACCTTCAGCCCTTTCATTCAATAAATCTTTATTAAATCGATGAGGAAAGGTTGTAGGAATGATTGAGGCAAGACAGCCCCAGAGGAGAGGACGGGAAGGGATAGGATGGATGGAGAAGTGAGTGCAAGGCAGGAGCAGGACACCTCAGCTTCTGAAAGGAGAGAAAGGAAGAAAGCTTAGGTGGAGACCGAGGTGCCCACAGTGGAGAGAAATTCGGATCTTCACATAAGGTAACAGAGTTCTGGAACACTACCAAGTCCGTTCCTGAAACAGGTTTCAACGGGGCCAGTGTCATCATAAATGCTGGGCCAGGTGTCGCCAGGCAATTGGAGTTTGATTTTCCCAAACAGTGTTCTCCCTGACTCCAAAAAAGTCTTCAGGGGAATTCACCGGATTCTTGACTTGGCTGGGAAAGACTGTAGCTAAAAGACTGGTTTGGGAACCTGAGTGAGTGGAGAACCTTCCTCTTGAATACAATCCAGCTGGAGCTATAGGAAGTTCTGTCTGCCAGTGCTCCTATTTCGGAAGCATTCTGTCCTGTTTCTCATTATGTGTCTGCAGTCTGCAGAAAGAGAAACGTGACCGCCACAGGCGGCAAACCTTTGAACTTAGCTTCTTCCTTGAAAAGTGTGTTTTTTTCTGCCAAGCGACTGGGGGTGGGGTTGGGGCAGAGAAGGGAGAGAGAGACAGAGAGGGAAAGAGCTTTCCAGAACCCCAGTCCCACCACCCTCTCCACCACCACCTGAGCTTGGTGAAGTCCTTAACCTCTCCAAGCCTCATTTGTAAGCTAGGAATAAGGAGAGCTCCTCCCCTTCAGGGCTATCGCGAGAAATCGGTGAGTAATTACAGTAAATGGTAGCATTCACGATGTCACGGTTTAACCACTAGGCACAGGGAGGGACGGCCACAACAGCATTAACCAAGAAAAAGCCAGGTGTCAGCACCTCTCAGCATTTGCTTCTCCCGGTGTAGATGGATTTTGATGTGCTCTCTAATGAAAGTAGATACAGACATCTTCCGCCGGGTCAGATGAAAAAAGGTTCCCTCGATAGATATTTATGGAGCGTCTGCCAAGAATCAGATGTGGCAGATGTTGAGGATCACAGGCTAATGAGCCAGCTGGGTTTCGAGCCAGTTGGGGTGCCTGCCACCCCAGAGCTCTCGGCTTCGGGGGAAGAGGTGGAATGGGAGTGCCAGGGAGACACACAGTGTGGATGTGTGTGTCCTGGAGAGCTGGGCTTGAATCTCGGAGATGTGTTCATTCATTCTTTCAACCAATATTTAAGGACCTACTGTGTATGTGCCAAGGGTTTATTCTAGGAGCTGAGGATACGGTGCTGAGCAAGGTAGACAAAAAGCTGTCAGCCTCTCAGAGCTCAGAGGTGGCGTTGTACCAGCTCAGACGCTCACTGCCAAATCTGTGATCCTGGGAAAGTCACTAGGTCTTGCTCAGCCTCGGGCTCATCACAGAGCATCAGGGGTATTAAATGAGGTAATGCATGTGAATCTCTTGACTGGGTGCCTGGCACGAAGGCTGCACCCAATAAATGGTGGTGCGATAGTGTGCAAGGTGACCCATGGTGGGGACCGCCATCCCAAATTTGGGGAGAGTGTGGGAGGGATTCTTGGGAGAAGTGACTTATACGCCGAAATCTAGGGCAGCAATTATGTCGCCGGGACAGAAAGGTGAAGACCACCCCAGCTGCTCGTAACCTCCCCTGACCCTCTTGTCTGCCCCTGCAGGTCTCCTTCCCATGGGTGAGGGGCCCAGCACCTTGGCCAAGGCCACAGCCACCTTGGGCCACCCAGGAACTGAACCAGTCACCCTCACCAACACAGACCCCCTTCTACCCGGGCATCTGGACAGCGCCAGTGCAGAGGAGCTGGTCGCAGGGGTCCCCCGAGCCCCCCATGGTCCCACCAGCCTCCCACAGGCGGCCCGTGAGTGCCAGCGAGAAGATGTTCTCCTTCAAGGTGGACAGAGCCGCCCACAGCGTTCCCATCATCAGGCAAGGTACTCATGGGTGCTTCCTTGGCGGCTTAGGGGAGGGGCTTTTGCTAGGAGGATGGGTCTCAGTTTCTGCTTTCCCCTTTTTTTTTAAATTTTTATTGAGGTGCAGTTGATTTACAGTGTTGTGTTAGTTTCAGGTATGCAGCACACTGAATCTGTTCAACATATACATGTATCCACTCTTTTTTAGCTTCTTTTCCCATATAGACCATTACAGAGTATTGAGGAGAGTTCCCTGTGCTATCCAGTAGGTCCTTCTTAGTTATCTCTTTTATGTATAGTATTGTGTATGTCAATCCCTCTCTTCCAATTTATCCCTCCCCCCTCTTATTCCCGGTAACCATAAGTTTATTTTCTACATCTGTAACTCTATCTCTGTTTTGTAGATAAGTTCATTTGTACCTTTTTTTAGATTCCACATATAAGCAATATGGTATGATGTTTGTCTTCCTCTGGCTTTTGCTTATGTTCTCTGGTTTTGAAGTAGAACATAATCAAATGTGAAAAAATTGGGATAAGCAGAAAGTTAGAAAACAGTAAAAGATAAGCTGTCACCCTTATCACCAGAATTCTCCCTGTTGACTTTTTGGTGCAAACTCCTCCAAGACTGTGCTCTGCCCATCTGCACACGTCAGTACCTGTGTGGTGAGTGTGTGTGTGTGTTTGTACATATATATGAATATATATGAATTTGTATCAGAATCTAAATTTATATACTTCAACTCAGATGTACAGACATATTGGTAACTGAAATCCCTCTTGCCTTAGGAGGTTTTTAAATATTTTATTACCATTTTACAGGTAAGAGGAGACTGAGGCTTATGGAGAAAATTACTTCTCCAGAGGTTATGTATTCAATCTAATCTAAAATAACGCTTTTCAGTCAAATTTAAGGCTGGTTATCTCAGTGACTGTCACTCACAGCCTGGTCACTTTGGGGACACACAGCCATCAGGGTTTCCTTCTCCCCCCCTCCCCCCCAGAAGGCCTCATGGCACTTGGGGAGGAGACTTCCTGTCTGTCACCATCCTCTTGGCCTTGCCAGGCTTACTGGCAGAGTAGCTGGGTCGACTTAGTCCCTGGCATGATTCCCAGGTTTCTTCTGTGGCCACTGGTGTGGAGGTCCCATTCTCTGTTTTCTGTGTCCCAGCCCCAGACCCCTCTGAGTCCCCAGGTCTCTCGATGCCTCCACACCCTTCCCTGGTCTCACTCAGGACCACTCACCTAGTCACTTCCCTCAGCCATTCAAATAATAGTTATTATTCTGAAATAAACAGACTAAGGAGCAAATGAAAGGTATCTCTGCAGTTTACATCATCATCATCATCATCTAAGGAACGCTCATGTACCAACCACCCAAGTTAAGAAATTACTCAGCCATTTCCCCCCAGCATTTTTTAAATTTAATTTTATTTATTTCTTTATTTATGGCTGTGTTGGGTCTTCACTTCTGTGCGAGGGCTTTCTCCAGCTGCGGCGAGCAGGGGCCACTCTTCATCGCGGTGCGCGGGCCTCTAACCATCGCGGCCTCTCTTGTTGCGGAGCACAAGTTCCAGCCGCGCAGGCTCAGTAGTTGTGGCTCACGGGTCCAGCTGCTCCGTGGCATGTGGGATCTTCCCAGACCAGGGTTCGAACCTGTGTCCCCTGCATTGGCAGGCAGACTCTCAAACACTGCGCCACCAGGGAAGCCCCCCCCCCAGCATTTTAATGTGAAAACTTTCAAGCATACAGCAAAGCAAAAAGAATTTTACAGAGACAGCTCTCCTCCTAATTCTACCGCTAACACTTTGCTGTACTCTTTATTACATTTCTGTCTACCCATCCTTCTTGTCCTGCATTAATCCATCTTATTTTTTGGATGCATTTCAAAATAAATAGCACACATCTGTAGTCCTCCCCCTAAATGTTTTAGCACATATACCATTAACTAGAACTCAACATTTTTTGTCTCCTTCATGTAAAATGAACACAGAATGTGTATTAGTTATCATGAATGCATAACGAATTCTCCCCAAACGTAGTAGCCTAAAGCAAAATCAAACATGTGTTATCATCTATACGGTTTCTGTGGGGTCAGGAATTTGGCAGCAGCTTAGCAGGACGGCTGTGGCTCAGGGTCCCTCGTAAGGCTGCAGTCATCTGAAGGCTTGACCTGGGCCAGAGGATCCACTTCGAACACGGCTGCTCACATGGGTGTCAGCAGGAGGCCCCGGTTCCTCACCACATGGGCCTCCCCAGAGAGTGGCTCGAGCGTTCTCATGACACGGCAGCTGCTCCTCCTGAGCAAGTGATCCTGGAGGACAAGATGGAAATGGCAACATCTCTTGTGACTAAGCCTCAGAAGTCATGCTCTGTCATTGTTGCAATATCCTGATGGTTACCCAGGGCGTCACCCTCCAGTGTGGGAGAAGACTACACACGGGCCTGAAGACCAGGAGGCGGGGATTATCAGCAGTCATCTTGGAGGCCGGCTACCACAGCCTGCCCTCGGGTCCTCAATGATTCACACTCCTCCTCCTCTCTCCCGAGGCCCCCCAGAATCTCACCCCAGTAACAGCATCGGCTCAAATTCCAGAATCTCGTCTAAATCAAGTCCAGGTACAGATGGGGCTCATGGGTGTAGTACGTTACGTTCAGCTCATCAAGTACTACTTCCAGATATCTGAAGACCTCTGAACAAAGGGTCTGTCCCTCACACACCCAGCACATATTGGTGGGACAGACATAGCATCACTGCTACATACACTCCTCTTGTTCCAAAAGAAGAAAAACAGGAAACACACAGGAGTCCCTGGCCCAAAGCAGTTCTGAAGTCCAGCTGGGAAAATATCGGCAGTTCCTTGACTGGGCTTCAGTCCAACTCTTGCCCAGAAATGACTTTCCAGGGCTCTTGGCTCTGCCCCTGGTCCGTGAGTTCCGCCTTCTGAGTCGTCCTCCCTTTCCTATGAAAGGTGTCCCATGGATGTGGCTGCATAGTTTTATAGCCTGCTTCCTGCCTGTAGAAGCTTGGGGGTCCAGACGCTTCTTTGACTTTTGTGGGTCTCTGTCAGTGTGAGTTGGCAGTGCTTCTTATTGGGGTTCATCCTATCAGGCAAAAACCACGCCCACAGACTTTTTTGTCACAAGCCCTTCCACCATGGGCTTCTGCAAAGACTGACAAAGGACAGAAGCTTCTTAGAAGCCCAGTTCTTTGACCGAAGGGTTCTCTTGGACACTGCCCTGGATCTGTATTCTTAACAAAGGATTTTACAACCACACCCTCAGCTTCTTCTCTGGACTGTGTTTTCTTGAGAGTGCCCTTGATTTGATCTTTGCCCAGAACCTGTTTCTTACATTTCATTTGCCACCGGGAGAGGCAGGGAATTTTCAAGCCCAGAACATTGCCCTGATTTAACAGCCCTTCCTTTAACTGTCTCTCCCCCTCACATTTCACTATAAGTAGCAAGAAGTAACCAGGCAGCACCTTCCAAGACTCTGTCTGGGACTCTCTTTAGCTTGACCACTCAGCCTCATCACAAACATTTTCTACCTTCCTCATGACCACAGGCAACGTGTTAGGAAACCTTCTGCCACCACCTGACAAGGATCCCTTAACCCCAGTAACATTTTCCTCACTTTCCTGGAACCCTTCCCTCACTGCCTCCTCAAAGGCCATCGGGCTTCTACTAAGACTATTCACGCTTTCTCAAGGACTCTTGGCCAAAGTCCTCCAGCTTCTGGCCACTGTTCCATCCCAAACCACTCCACATTGTAGGGTTTTTGTTAAATTTTGCACCACTCCTGGTGCCCAAACCTGTATTTGCTACTTATTGTTGCATAACAAATTACTGCAGGATGTAATGGCCTAAAACAACAGTAAACATTTGTTATCTCCTAGTTTCTCTGAGTCAGGAAGTTGGGAATGGCTTCGCTGGGGGATTCTTGCTCAGGCTTGTCCATGAGGTGGCAGTAATGGTGGTGGCTGGGCTGTGGTCCTCTGGGGGCTTGTCTGGGGCTGGAGGACCCACCTCTAGGATGGTTCACTCACATGGCTTTTGGTAAGAGGCCTCAGTTCTTCACTAAGTGCACCTCTCCATACATTGCTTGAGCATCCTCAAGCTGCCAGCTCCTCCAGACAAGTAGTCCTAGAGAGTGAGGCAGACGCTGCAATGTCTTTTAGGATCTAACCTCAGGAATCAAACTGTGTCATTTCTGCAATATCCTTGGTTACATAGAGAAGCTTTGTTACGGACTGAATTGCATTCCCCCAAAATGCATATGCTGAGGCCTCAATCCCAATATCGCAGAATGTGACCCTATTTGGAGATAGTGTATTGAAATAGATGAGTAAGTTAAAATGAGATGATTGGGTGGGCCCTAATCCAAGGGCTGGTGTCCTTGTAAGAAGAGAGAGAGAGACGCCAGGGATGCACGTGCACAGAGAAAAGGGCATGTGAGGACACAGCAGGAAGGTGGCCGTCTACAAGCCAAGGAGAGAGGCCTAACCCTGCCCACACCTTGATCTTGGACTTCCAGCCTCCAGAACTGTGAGAAAATGAATTTCTTTTGTTAAGACCTCCTGTGGTGTTTTGTTATGGCAGCCCCAGCTAACTAATATAAAGTCCATCCAGTATTGGAGAGGATGATGCAAGGGTCTGAATACCAGGAGACAAGAATCAGTGGGGCCATCTTGGAGACTGGCTACCACACCCTGAAAGGTGTAGACCTTGAATGTGTTCACTGAGTTGTGCCAATCGTGCACAACTATGTAACCCAAATTCCTATCAAGATATAGAACATTATCATCACCCCAGAAAGTTCCCTCATGTCCCTGCCCAGTCAATTCCCAGCCCCAGGCCCCAGAGGCACCCACTCTTCTGAATTCTTTTCCCGCCATGGATTAGATATTCCTGTTCTAGAATCTCAAGTACACAGAACCATGTAGTACATGTTCCTTTGTGGAAGGCTTTTTTCACTCAGCATAGTATTTCTGAGATTCATTCATTTTGTTGTATGCATCATGTTCTGTCTTATGAACATATATACAGGGATTTTGAGTTTTTTTTTTTAATGTGTCCTTTGGACACATGGCACATGGGCTGTTTCTTTTCTTTTTTTCACTCCGCCATTTAAATTTTTCCACTGTAATCACCGGTTTCTCCAGTGCCATGCTGAACTTGGGGCTTCTCTGAAGGCCTTGGATTCCCCCTGGAGAAATGAAGGATGAGTCGTATGGCTTAGAGTCCCTCACATCTACCTGGGCTCTATCTCCTCAGCCTCTCAGCTAGGTCTCATGTTTCCAAACGTTTGCCCTCGTTCCCCTGACACTCTCGCCATCCTCAGAAAAGGACTTTCATCTTCCCGTGTCATGGGGAGTTCCTTTGTGTCTGGGCCTCTCTACTCCACGCTTTAGAGAAAACTCTGTGCTCCAGTCCTCCATGATGTCTCTTGACAGAAAACACCTCTTTTTAAGGGTTCCGAGAAAGCTCTTTCCTCTCTTAGCAAAGCTGGGCTCTTCCAATTAAATTGGCTTACTGTTAGACTGTCACCTTGCTTTAGACTTGAAAAATTCTATTTGAAAACCCAAAGCCAAGGATTTATTTACTGCAGATCAGGTCAGGGTTTCTCAATCTTGGCACAGTGACAGGTGGGTCGCATAACTCCTTGTTGAAGGATCTGTCCTGTCCACTGTCGAATGTTTAGCAGCATCCCTGACTCCTACCCACCAGAGATACCAGTAGCAACACCACCACCACCAACCGCCCTAACTGTGGTACTCAAAAATGTCTCCAGACATTGTCAAAAATCAAAACATCATTTTGCCTGGGGGAGAAATCACCCTGTTCTAGTTAATACTCATCCTTCCTTTACCACAAGGCAATAAAACGTCAGCTCCAAGGCCAAATCTTAATGGCAAGAGCTCATGGGAGGTGGGGAAGAATTACTGAGAAAAGAAAATATGTGGAGTGACTTATTAAAATAGCATCTTGATTCATATATATATATATATATTTTTCCCAATAATGGGATCATATGAACCTAACATAGGTAACCTTTTTTTTTCTTTTTTTGGCCGTGCCGCTCAGCTTGCAGGATCTTTGTTCCCCAGCCAGGGATGGAACCTGTGCCCCCTGCAGTGGAAGCACAGAATCCTAATCACTGGACTGCCAAGGAATTCCCTACCTGATTTTTAAAATTCAATAATATGTCATAAACATCTTCCCACTTCAATACATTGACTACATAGTGGTTAAAAGCATAGGCTCTGAATCCAATAAACTTAGGTTCATCCCTTGACTCTACCACTTACCAGCTGTGTGTCCTTGAGCAGGTGACTTGACATCTCTGTGCCTCATATCTCTCACGTATAAAATGGAGATGGGAATAATAATGCCTATCTCACTGGGTTGTTATGAAGACGAAATCGTATCCTGCCTGTAAGTGCTGAGCACGGCGCCTGGTGCATAGCGAACATTCAGTAAATATTAAAATATTTAATATTTTAATATTTAAATTTTAAATTTTACAATCTTAATAATTTAAATATTTTAAAATTTTAATATTTAAATTTTAAATATTAAAATTTAAAAATTAAGTTATTACCTAACCATGATTGTTATTTAACTTTTATTTACAACTTACAATGTCTTAAAGGCACAGTTAAGGTGCACACATACTGCCCCTGCTGCAGACTGGTGATTATTGGAGCGCACCAGGACAGCTGGGGGTTGTTAAAATATTAAAGTAACTCCCCTGGCTTTTGGCCAACAGCTCATGCCCGAAAATTCTTAAAGTGCCTGCGTCCCCATATCCGCCGTCCCACTGCCCCAGCCCTCCCGACTCTCCCTGGGGCTTCTCCCCACTGGGACCTCCGAAGGATCCAGCATCTAGAGTTAAGCCGGTTTGGTCATACATGGCCCTTATGTTCTTTCTGATAAATAACAGTAGCCGGTAAAGAAGTTTGGGGCAGGTGAGGGGTAACTGCCTGGGGTAACGCACCTCCCTGCCTGGGTGTAAGGAAAGCAAGTCTCAGAGCAAATTCTATCCCCACAAAGACTTTGAGTAAACACACCTTCCCCAGTAAAGGGACCCCATCGATCAGCCTGTTCTGTAAGTTTGATGAAGTCCCCCCTCCGGCCATCATCTTGCAGGGAAGCGTCCCTCAAGACAGCCACGACAGGTTCGCAGAGGCAGCCGGAGTCACCCCTAGAGATGGCATCAGACGCCAGAACTCTAAGCTGAGACTGGACAGGGGCCCAGTTAGGGTCAGACCCCGAGGCCCTCCCTGGGGACACAGGCCAGGCAGTACCTTCCTCCAGTGGGAGCCGATTTCTTGAGGAATATGAAAACAGATGAAATCTTCCTCCTGAAAACTCAGTTTCCAAATTGCGATGCGCAATCAGTGTAAAATAAACCCCAGATTTCAAAGGCTTCATGCCTCGAAGGAAAAGAATATAAAATATCTCCATATTTTTTGTCGATTACGTGTTGAAATGATGCTTTTTAATGTATTGGGTTAAATAAAATTGATCATTAAAAAATCCTCTCTTCTTTTTACCTTTTTAATGTGACTACTAGAAAATTGAAAATTGCATTCTGTAGCTCCCATTATTTCTCTATCAGGCACTGCTGCTGTAGTCAGTTAGGACTTTGCTGCTCAGGATCCAAGAGAGTCAGATGGGGGCAGTGAGCTTCAAATAAAAGTTTTCTAATCATGGACCTAGTTGGGGAGGTGGAGGGAGAGAAAATGGGCAGCTGCTGAAGTTCCAGGCCCTTCTGTTCCTCGTGCCCCAGGAAACAGTGTGGCCAGGGCTGCTCATTCAACACGCAAGGCTGTGCATTCTCTGGGCACCACAGGCCATCAGCTATGTCCACTAGAGGTTCTGGGGTCCACAAAGAGGTTTGAGACCTGGCTGGGGGGCAGGAATCTTTGACTCTAAAATGCATAAATAAGAAATACAGAAGCAAAATGAATAAATGATGAATGTCCACAAACATGACAGTGAGTGCTTCATTCATCATTAATGTTAATACTCATTAAAGTTTCATCACTACTGAAAACAATTTGTTCAGTTTCTCACTTCACAAGAAGATAAGAATGTGCAGTGACTGTCCAGAAACCATAGTCACTTGGAAATTTAAAATATGCTGCTTGGGCCCAAGTGATCTCACACGTAGAATTATAGAAATCTTTACAAACGTTTCTACACCAATAAAAAGAAATGTATTCAGTGTTGATGTGAGTGAATTGCGAGATGTCTGATGTGATACAGAGTGGGGTCCCCAAACACAATGCCATAATCCCTGAAAGTCATATAAAAAGGCCTTGTAATACTGGGGTAAATAAGAAAAAGTATAGGAAAGCTTAAATGGCCATCAAGTGGATCCTAGTTAAACACATTTGGCACACTTGTACAATGGACCACAATGCTACCCTGGAAAAGAACCAAGTACAGCTACAAATACTGACATGGGAAGATGTTTTTGATATTGTTAGCTGAAAAGTAAGCTGGATAAGAATCTCTATCATGTAAATGCATTTTTGTTTATTGAAAAGATATGGCTGCAATAAAAAAAAATATAGCTAATGTTTAGTGCTAAATGCTCTACGTGAGGGGTCAGCAAACTTTTCCTGTAAAGAGCCAGAGAGTAAATACTTTAGTACTTGTGGGTCACATGGTCTCTGCTGCAACTACTCAGCTCTGCCTTTGTAGCTGGGAAGCAGCCATAAATAATATGTAAATGAATCACTGTGGCTGTGTTGCAATAAAACTTTATTTACAAACATAGGCAGAATTCCAGATTTGGCCGCAGGGCCATAGTTTGCCAAGCCCTGCTCTATATCATTATTCTATTTAATCTCCAGATAGCCCTTTATAACAGAGACTATCAGGGATCCTGAATTATGTATGTGGAAACGAAGGCTTAGAGAGAGCAAATGACTTGCCCAAGGTCCTCAGCTCTTATGCAGCATAGAAAAAAGTCTGGAAAGAGACACACCACAGTGCATCAGTGCAGTTAACGCTGGGGAAGAGAAATGAGGCAGCTCTTACCCTTTCCAGTCCTCCTGTAATGCTTTCAGTGCATAAGTCTCATGAATGTGAAGGTTAATCTGAAAATATTCTTTAAGACTTTGGGGAAACTCACTGTCTCCTCTGCCTTCTCTGTTGACCTTGTGTGTTAGTGTGGACCAACGCGGCGGAACTGTCGGAACAATCAGTGGCCGAGGAAAGTCCTGGGACAGGGCCCTACAGAGAAATTTTTGTGGACCAGGACCTGTCCCAGCACGATAAGGTGAGGGGTCTTGGGGAAGCACAGAGCTACAGCAGCAAGAGGGACCATGGAGAGATTGCCACTGCCTCTTGTTCTCTGTGTCTCAAGGACTGTCCCTTTTTCCTACTTCCAAGAAACCACCTCTTCCTCCCAAGACATTCAGCCAGGTTTGGCCACTGCTCACTTTATCCCAAATAACATCTACAACTACAAGGTACTGAGCACCTACTCTGTGCTGGGCCATGTCCTGTGCACTTGACATTTATTAGCTCGTTAATCTTCACCATCTTCAAAAAAGATTGCATCACCCTCACTTTGCAGATGAGGAAACTGAATCTCAGAGAGGTTCAGTAATGTGTTCAAGGCTGCCCAGTGCAAGGAGCAGTGTTAGGATTCAAAGCGAGGTCTGGTTAGCTTCTCAGCGGGTACTTCTAACTCCCACACAGTAATCACTTGGTCAACCTTCAGTGATGGAACAGTGATGCAAAAACACGTTCCTTGCAGGAGGACGTGAGCCCTGAAGTCAGGGAGGCGTGGGCCGAGAGACTCATTAAAGAACCAGAGAGGCTTAAAGCAGGGATGCGAGCAGAACAGGTGGATTCAAGCCATCCTGGGAAGGGCCCAGGTCAATTTCTCCCCACTTAGACACAACTCGAAAGTTACTCTAAAAGAAGGAGTCTATAATATTTCGCTTTCCTTCAGGGCCAGGGCCTGCTCCTGCAGCAATTCTCAGAGTTTGTGAGGAGCAGACCTACCTGGGGTTCTTGTCAGACACGGAAATCCAAACCTTCAGGAGGCAGGGGGTTCCAACCCAGACATCCTGGGACCAGACTCTGAAAAATGTTGCAGAAAGGCGAGAAGCCACACTCAGATTCTGTATTTATCGCTGTGTAACAAGCCATCCCAAAACTTAGCGGCTTCCAACAGCAATTCATTATTCCCCAGAATCTATGGGTTGACCTGGAAGGTTCCTTTGCTCGTGTCCCCAGGCCTCACTCATGCGTCCTCAGTAAGCTGCTGGCTTGGCCAGGCTGGTGGTCGGTCTCCATTGGCCTCCTTCCCACATCTAGGGCCTCAGCCAGGACGCCTGGACTGGTGCGCCCCTTTGTGCATGTGCCTTTTCATCACAGCACGGTGGTCTCGGGGTTCCCAGGGGGCCAGAGCAGAAGCTGCACAGCCTGTAAGAACTTGCCTGGAGATCATGCAGCATCACTTCCACTCCATTCCGTTGGTTAAAGCTAGTCACGGGGCCAGCCCAGACTAGAGGGTGGGGAAATAGACTGGATGGCAAAACTGCAAAGTATTTGTAGCCATTTTTCAACCTGCCTCAATTTTAACTTGGAAATATAGTGCAACCACTATAATTTTTTCTATTTATAGAAAATTTTTATAAGCCATTTATCATTTTTTCTATTTATAATAGAAATAATTCTTTCTCTTTATAAGTCGTTTATACCCTGACTTGCCAGGACTCCTTCAAGTGACAATAAACAAATTAGCTTGAGGGGGAGCATTGATTAGCTCATCTTATTGGAAAATTTAAAGGGCTACTAGCTTCAGGTATGGCTAGATCCAGGAGCTTGAATAATGTCATCAGAACACCTCCCCACTACCAACTTCTCCCCTCTGTTTCCCTCAGTGTCTGGCTTTCTTCATAAGGCTGGCTTTGTGTGTTAGAAAAGACAAACTCAGGCAAACAAGCCTACATGATCCAAAAGAAGGCAAGATCCTCTCCCTCTGTAATCGATGTGTGAAATCTCTGATTGACCAGCTTGGGCCACATGCACATGGGGAGGTGGGACAGGAAGGAGCAGGGCACATGACTGACAGTCCTACCCAGACCAAATGGAAGGAGGAACACTCCCTCCAAGAAGGGCAAGGGGACCCTCAGCAGGAAAGCAGAACCCACAGCTGTCCACTGCCCTCTGCAAACTTCTTATATTCCAGCACTGGCACGGGGCCTGGCACTTAGTTGCTGCCCGATGAATGTTTGTTGCATGAAAAATGAATAAGCACCTGGCTGATCATAACAGGGTGAAACAGGGGAAACTGCCCAGGAGTAGGGAATATGTCTGATGCTCTCTCTTGAAGTTTTGCCACCACCTTTCACAAGGACCCAAAGGAAGGCCCCTGGCAGCAGCTGGCAATGTCAGACAGGCTTTCTCATGAGCGAGACCCTGTCCTTCCCCAGGTCTCGGAGCTAGCAGGTCGTGAGGCTGACTGCACGGCTCTCCTGGGAATGAGCTGGCCCAGAAATTGCCCGTTTACCTCCTCCCGTGACTGCTTTGGAAAAGGCCTCTGGGGAATTTTTTCTTCTTCTTCTTCTTCAGTTTTTCTGACATTTTATTGATAACGTCTGGTGAGAAGTTTGGGGGAATTTTTTTTCCTTTTTTGGAAAACCTAACCAATTCTTTGGCTGCAGAGCTTTATCACTGGAGAGATGGAGGACAGGGTGAATTATACCTGTGGGTACAGTCTACCAGCAATTTTGTTTTTCCAGCCAAAAGTTTACATGAGCCCATGCAAATAAATCAGTATTCCTGTCTCATTTACTTTCCAGATTGAGTTACCTGGAAAAAATTCATACATGAATAGCCAAAAGAGGCAGGAAATATTAGAAGAGAGGAAAGGGAAAACAAATAGTTCAGAATGTTTTAAGTTAAAACAAATAACCCTCATTATAGGCAGAATGTGGTCAAACAGAATGTTGTTTTCCTAAGTACCTTTTTAGGTCCCCAGTGTGCTAGGCTGAATATTATAAATGAAAACACTCTAAGTAAACTTTCTAGCAACAAAAGTTCCCAAGTGGGATGGTTGTTCTTAATATGAAAGTCTAATTCTCGGGGAAAGGAAAGTTTCCGTACCTGTGAGGTATAGACATCCATTACAGGGGTCTATATACAATTACCTCATTTTAACCCAATTCTTGTCTCTATGAGATTTTCCAAGTGACAGAGATAGCCTTGAAAGTCTGCTTTTTCCCTCCCTGCCTGCCCTCACCTTCCCAAAGAATGATACCATATTTTTCCTGTCTTTCTTTAAATGGGCTCAGCCTTACACCCAGACCCACACCTAGTAAATTTCCCATCTGGCCTCCACCCAGGATGAAATAATTCTGCTGCTGGGAAAAGAAGTCAGCCGTCTCTCCGATTTTGAACTTGAATCTAAATACAAAGACACCGTGATAGCAAGCCTGCAGAACCAAGTGGCCAACCTGAGGCAGAAGCTGTTGGAAACAGCCGCCTCCAGGCAGAAGGAGAGGGTGAGCCCACCCAAGTTTCAGGTTCTGCATGAAGAGGACGATGCCCAACAGAGAGAGATCCAGAGCTTGAAAAACCAGGTAGGGCTCAGAGACAAGTGGGTCGGGGCCTTGCGGTCACAACACAGGTTGACAGCTCTCAGGTAGAGCCTGGGGGGAGCCAACCGGGTAGTTAGAAATGGGCAGTGAGCACAGCATGGTGAGGAGTACAGGGAGTGCAGGGTTGGCAAGTTTCTAGCCTTGTAAGAACAATATTAGATTTCATTAAGTGCCTACCATGCTCAGGCCCCGGTGCAGGTGCTTTTGGTGCATTAGCTTATTTATTTATTTATTTATTTATTTATTTTATTTATTTAATTTATTTATTTATGGCTGCATTGGGTCTTCGTTGCTGTGCACGGGCTTTCTCTAGTTGCAGTGAGCAGGGTCTACTCTTCACTGTGGTGCATGGGCTTCTCATTGCAGTGGCTTCTCTTGTTGCAGACCATGGGCTCTAGGCACGTGGGCTTCAGTAGTTGCAGCATGAGGGCTTCAGTAGCTGTGGCTCGCGGACTCTAGAGTGCAGGCTCAGTAGTTGTGGCCCACGGGCATAGTTTCTCCACAGCATGTGGGATCTTCCTGGACCAGGGCTCGAACTCCTGTCCCCTGCATTGGCAGGGGGATTCTTAACCACTGCACCATGAGGGAAGTCCCCTCATTAGCTAGTTAAACCTCAGTCTTCTGACACTTGCCATTCTACAGATGAGGAGACTGAGGCACGCTCAGAGATGCCCAGGAGCTTGTTACAGCTTGCACAGCAAGTGAGAGGCAGTGATGTGACTTGGGCTCAGCTCTGCCACCTTGTACACCTCATGCTTTCACACCCGCTTTGCATTTCCACCCAACTCCTGTCGCTTCAGTGACCACTTCTCACACCCACCCGGACCCAGCCAGAAAGAGCTGGAGGTGGGGAGGAGGAACCCCACAGTGTTCCAAACACTGAGGCCTTTATCACACCCTGAAGGCAGCTGCTGGTTCATTTATAGGGAATGTCACCAAAAAATCTCCACCCAGAATGTCTGGATTTACCAGTCAACTTCCTTCCTCCTGAAACTAAATCCAAAAGAAAAAAAAAATTTTTTTTAAGTTTTAAAGAACTACTTTAAAATTGGCCACTGATCTTGTACATAAATTATATCTCAACAAAGTTGATAAAAAAGCAATTGGTCATTGATGAATTTTGGCCTCAGTGCATAATTCTGCTTAAAACCGTAGTCAGGTTTGGTTCAACATGACGGAGTAGAAGGACATGCTCTCACTCCCTCTTTCGAGAACACTGGAATCACAACTAACTGCTGAACAATCTTCGACAGGAAGACACTGGAACTCACCAAAAAAGATACCCCACATGCAAAGACAAAGGAGAAGGCGCACTGAGACAGTAGGAGGGGCACAATCCCAATAAAATCAAATCCCATCACTGCTGAGTGGGTGACTCACAAACTGGAGAACGCTTATACCACAGAAGTCCACCCACTGGAGTGAAGGTTCTGAGCCCCTCGTCGGGCTTCCCAACCTGGGGGTCCAGCAATGGGAGGAGGAATTCCTAGAGACTCAGACTTTGAAGGCTAGTGGGATTTGATTGCAGGACTTTGGCAGGACTGGGGGAAAGAGAGATTCCACTATTGGAGGGCACACACAAAGTAGTGTGTGCATTGGGACCCAGGGGAAGGAGCAGTGACCCCCATAGGAGACTGAACCAGATCTACCTGCTAGTGTTGGTGGGTCTCCTGCAGAGGCAGGGGACAGCTGTGGCTCACCAAGGGACAAGGACACTGGCAGCAGAAGTTCTGGGAAGTATTCCTTGGCATGAGCCCTCCCAGAGTCTGCCATTAGCTCCACCAAAGAGCCTGGGTAGGCTCCAGTGTTGGGTCACTTCAGGCCAAACAACTAACAGGGAGGGAACCCAGACCCACCCATCAGCAGACAAGCAGATTAAAGTTTTACTGAGCTCTGCCTACCAATGCCACAGCCAGCTCTACCCACCACCAGTCCCTCCCATCAGGAAACTTCCACAAGCCTCTTAGATAGCCTCATCCACCAGAGGGCAGAGAGCAGCAGCAAGAAGAACTACAAGCGTGCAGCCTGTGGAACAAAAACCGTATTCACAGAAAGACAGACAAGATGAAAAGGCAGAGGGCTATGTAGCAGATGAAGGAACAAGATAAAACCCCAGAAAAACAACTAAATGTAATGGAGATAGGCAACCTTCCAGAAAAAGAATTCAGAATAATGATAGTGAAGATGATCCTGGACGTCAGAAAAAGAATGGAGGCAAAGATCGAGAAGATGCAAGAAACGTTTAACAGAGATCTAGAAGAATTCAAGAACAAACAAACAGAGATGGACAATACAATAACAACAACAACAAAAAAACAACACACTAGAAGGAATCAATAGAATAACTGAGGCAAAAGAACGGATAAGTGACCTGGAAGACAGAATGGTGGAATTCACTGCTGCGGAACAGAATAAAGAAAAAAGAATGAAAAGAAATGAAGACAGCTTAAGAGAACTCTGGGACAACATTAAACACAACAACGTTCACATTATACGGGTCCCAGAAGGAGAAGAGAGAGAGAAAGGACCCGAGAAGATATTGAAGAGATTATAGTCAAAAACTTCCCTAATATCAGAAAGGAAATAGCCACCCAAGTCCAGGAAGCAGAGAGAGTCCCATACAGGAGAAACCCAAGGAGAAACACACTGAGACACATAGTAATCAACTTGGCAAGAATTAAAGAAAAATTATTGACAGCAGCAAGGGAAAAATGACAAATAACATACGAGGGAACTCCCAGAAGGTTAACAGCTGATTTCTCAGCAGAAACTCTACAAGCCAGAAGGGAGTGGCATGATATACTTAAAGTGATGAAAGGGAAGAACCTACAACCAAGATTACTCTACCCAGCAAGGTTCTCATTGAGATTCAATGGAGAAATCAAAAGCTTGACAGACAAGCAAAAGCAAAGAGAATTCAGCACCACCAAAGCAGCTCTACAACAAATGTTAAAGGAACTTCTCTAAGTGGGAAACACAAGAGAAGAAAAGGACCTACAAAAACAAACCCAAAACAATTAAGAAAATGGTCATAGGAACACACATATCGATAATTACCTTAAACGCGAATGGATTAAGTGCTCCAACCAAAAGACACAGGGTTGCTGAATGGATACAAAAACAAGACCCATCTATATGCTGTCTACAGGAGACCCACTTCAGACCTAGGGACACATAACAGACTGAAAGTGAGGGGATGGAAAAAGATATTCCATGCAAATGGAAATCAAAGGAAAGCTGGAGTAGCAATACTCATATCAGGTAAAATACACTTTAAAATAAAGAATGTTACAAGAGACAAGGAAGGACACTACGTAATGATCAAGGGATCAATCCAAGAAGAAGATATAACAATTATAAATATATATGCACCCAGCATAGGAGCACCTCAATACATACGGCAATCGCTAACAGCTCTAAAAGAGGAAATCAACAGTAACACAATAATAGTGGGGGACTTGAACACCTCACTTACACCAATGGAGAGATCATCCAAAGAGAAAATTAATAAGGAAACACAAGCTTTAAATGACACAATAGACCAGATAGATTTAATTGATATTTGTAGGACATTCCATCCAAAAACAGCAGATTGCACTTTCTTCTCAAGTGCGCACGGAACATTTTCCAGGATAGATCACATCTTGGGTCACAAATCAAGCCTCAGTAAATTTAAGAAAATTAAAATCATATCAAGCATCTTTTCTGACCACAATGCTATGAGATTAGAAATGAATTACAGGGAAAAACCTGTAAAAAACACAAACACATGGAGGCTAAACAGTACGTTACTAAATAACCAAGAGATCACTGAAGAAATCAAAGAGGAAATCAAAAAATACCTAGAGACAAATGACAATGAAAACACGACGATCCAAAACCTATGGGATGCAGCAAAAGCATCCCATAGTTCTAAGAGGGAAGTTTATAGCTATACAAGCCCACCTCAAGAAACAAGAAAAATCTCAAATAAACAATCTAACGTTACACCTAAAGGAACTAGAGAAAGAAGAACAAAGAAAACCCAAAGTGAGCAGAAGGAAAGAAATCATAAAGACCAGAGTAGAAATAAATGAAATAGAAACAAAGAAAACAATAGCAAAGATCAATAAAACTAAAAGCTGGTTCTTTGAGAAGTTAAACAAAATTGATAAACCATTATCCAGACTCATCAAGAAAAAGAGGGAGAGGACTCAAATCAATAAAATTAGAAAGGAAAAAGAAGTTACAACAGACAACGCAGAAATACAAAGCATCCTAAGAGACAACTACAAACAACACTATGCCAATAAAATGGACAACCTGGAAGACATGAACAAATTCTTAGAAAGTTATAACCTTTCAAGACTGAAGCAGAAAGAAATAGAAAATATGAACAGACCAATCACAACTAATGAAGTTGAAACTATGATTAAAAATCTTCCAACAAACAGAAGTCCAGGACCAGAAGGCTTCACAGGTGAATTCTATCAAACATTTAGAGACGAGCTAACACCCATCCTTCTCAAACTCTTCCAAAAAATTGCAGAGGAAGGAACACTCCCAAACTCATTCTCTGAGGCCACCATCACCCTGATACCAAAACCAGACAAAGACACTACAAAAACAGAAAATTACAGACCAATATCACTGATGAATATAGATGCAAAAATCCTCGACAAAATACTAGCAAACAGAATCCAGCAACACATGAAAAGGATCATACACCATGATCAAGTGGGATTTACCCCAGAGAGGCAAGGATTCTTCAATATATGCAAATCAATCAATGTGATACATCATATTAACAAATTGAAAAAGAAAAACCATATGATCATCTCAATGGATGCAGAAAAAGCTTTTGACAAAATTCAACTCTGATTTATGATAAAAACTCTCCAGAAAGTGGGCATAGAGGGAACCTACTTCACCATAGTAAAGGCCATATATGACAAAGCCACAGCAAACATCATTCTCAATGGTGAAAAACTGAAAACATTTCCTCTAAGATCAGGAACAAGACAAGGATGTCCACTCTCACTACTATTCTTCAACATAGTTTTGGAAGTCCTAGCCACAGCAATCAGTGAAGAAAAAGCAATAAAAGGAATCCAAATTGAAAAAGAAGAAGTAAAACTGTCACTGTTTGCAGATGACAGGATACTCTACAGAGAGAATCCTAAAGATGCCACGAGAAAACTGCTAGAGCTAATCAATGAACTTGGTAAAGTTGCAGGACACAAAATGAATGCACAGAAATCTCTTGCATTCCTATACACTAATGATGAAAAATCTGAAAGAGAAATTAAGGAAACACTCCCATGTACCACTGCAACAAAATAATAAAATACCTAGGAATAAACCTACCTAGGGAGACAAAGACCTGTATGCAGAACACTGTAAGACACTGATGAAAGAAATTAAAGATGATAGCAACAGATGAAGAGATATACCATGTTCTTGGATTGGAAGAATCAATATTGTGAAAATGACTCTACTACCCAAAGCAATCTACAGATTCAATGCAATCCCTATCAAATTACCAATGGCATTTTTTAGAGAACTAGAACCGAAAAGCTTAAAATTTGTGTGGAGACACAAAAGACCCCGAATAGCCAAAGCAGTCTTGAGGGAAAAAAACGGAGCTGGAGGAATCAGACTCCCTAACTTCAGCCTATACTACAAAGCCACAGTAATCAAGACAATATGGTACTGGCACAAAAACAGAAATATAGGTCAATGGAACAGGATAGAAAGCCCAGAGATAAACCCACGCACCTATGCTCAACTTACCTATGACAAAGGAGGCAAAGATATACCATGGAGAAAAGACAGTCTCTTCAATAAGTGGTGCTGGGAAAACTGGACAGCTACATGTAAAAGAATGAAATTAGAACACTCCCTAACGCCATACACAAAAATAATCTCAAAATGGATTAGAGACCTAAATGTAAGACCAGACACTCTAAAATTCTTAGAGGAAAACATAGGAAGAACACTCTTTGACATAAATCACAGCTAGATATTTTTTGATCCACTTCCTAGAGTAATGGAAATAAATACAAAAATAAACAAATGGGACCTAATGAAACTTCAAAGCTTTTGCACAGCAAAGGAAACCATAAACAAGATGAAAAGACAACCCTCAGAATGGGGGAAAATATTTGCAAAGAAACAACTGACAAATGATTAATTTCCAAAATATATAAAGAGCTCATGCAGCTCAATATTAAAAAACAAACAACCCAATCCAAAAATGGGCAGAAAACCTAAATAGACATTTCTCCAAAGAAGATATACCACTAGCCAAGAAGCACATGAAAAGCTGCTCAACATCATTAATTATTAGAGAAATGCAAATCAAAACTACAATGAGGTATCAGCTCACACCAGTTAGAATGGGCATCATCAGAAAATCTACAAACAACAAATGCTGGAGAAGGTGTGGAGAAAAGGGGACCCTCTTGCACTGTTGGTGGGAATATAAATTGATACAGCCACTATGGAGAACAGTATGGAGGTTCCTTAAAAAACTAAAAATAGAATTACCATAGGACCCAGCAATCCCACTACTGGGCATATACCCAGAGAAAACCATAATTCAAAAAGCCACATGCACCCCAATGTTCATTGCAGTACTATTTACAATAGCCAGATCATGGAAGCAACCTAAATGCCCATCAGCGGACGAATGGTTAAAGAGGAAGTGGTACATATATACAATGGAATATTACTCAGCCATGAAAAGGAACAAAATTGGGTCATTTGTAGAGACGTGGATGCATCTAGAGACTGCCATACAGAGTGAAGTAAGTCAGAAAGAGAAGAACAAATATCATATATTAACGCATATATGTGGAACCTAGAAAAATGGTAAAGATGAACCAGTTTGCAGAGCAGAAATGGAGACACACATGTAGAGAACAAACGTATGGACACCAAGGGGGGAAAGCGGCAGGGGGTGGGGGTGGTGGTATGATGAATTGAGAGATTGGGATTTACATGTATACACTGATGTGTATAAAATGGGTGACTAATAAGAAAAATATAAATAAATAAATAAACATTTAAAAAAAAGAGATAGAAAAAAAAAAACCGTAGTCAGTGCTTGGGGGCCTTTGTTCTCTTGTGCTCTGTTTACTGTCTTTCCCTCTGTAACCGATTCTAGGTACACAGTTTCAGTCCTAGAAATGGTGCTCTAGAAAGGGCACAGATTGTGTATGGTGAACCTAGGAGATTCTAGCAGGATACTGTAGGCTCCATGAAGGCAAAGGTTGGGCCCAGTAACCTTCTAGAACTCTGTTAGGACTGTGGCTGTTTGTTTGTTCTTTATTCATCCATCCATCCATCCGTCCATTAATCCAAAGAAATATTTTGGGGGGCCTATCCCGTGCCATGCCCTCTTCCAGGCTCTGAGAATTCAGCAGAGAACAAGACAGACATGATCCTTCCCCCTGTTATGCTCTAGTGAGGGAGACAGAATAAACAAGTCAACAAATACATGCTCTAATATTTAAAGGAACTAATGACTCTCCTTCAAACCTGGTTTTGAAAAAACAATGAAAGTAACAGGTCCTGTAGGGATTATTAGTGCAAACAGCTACCTTGACATGTAGCTGACACATTAATGAGCACCTTTTTCTTGAACTGAACCCAATTTTGCTGAAATATTCCTTTCAGTTATTCTCCCATTTCAGAGCTTTCCTGAGAAAATGACATGTCTTTTTCAGGTACATGGATGAGGCTGAATTATTCCCACATACCTTTTTTTTTTTTTTGGCCGTACCACGCGGCTTGCAGGATCTTAGTTCCCTGACCAGAGATCAAACCCAGGCCTCCAGCAGTGGAAGCACAGAGTCCTAACCACTGGACTGCCAGGGAATTCCCCACATACCTTTTTTTAAATAATTGAAATATATTTGACATAGAATATTATATAATTTCCACGTATCTTTGAATATCAGCCGGTCCCAATTTGAGTATTATTTAAAGTGGCTGCCGATATCTGGGGGAAAAATGTTTTTTTACAAAGATATTATCTAGAAATAATTACACTGATGCATCATGCTGTTGCCGCCCCTACCCCTGGAGCTTCACTTATAACTGAAGAAGAATATTTTATAGCAAGGCATATGTGAACCAGAGGCTCGATTCGTTTGAACTCAAATCGAGTTTCATCCACTGACATTTTAGTTTCTTAACTATTCTACTGCCTGCAGGGCATTCCACCAGAAGTGTAAGCCACATGGCAGGTTGATTTATGGTTCTGATTACTTTATGTGTTTTCCCTGGTCCCCGAAGGTGTGTGCATAATGATTTGCTCTCGCAGATCTTCGATCTGCTACAATATCACTAGAAAATTCTTACCTCCATGTGCTCTTATACGCCTGTGGTAATTAGAAGCCAAATTATCATCCTGAAACAATCACTCCTCCTAGCACTCTTAACTTTCTTATGATTCAGTGCCCATTTTGTTACACAGCTTAACAGACATTAAACATCTTGGAATTTATGCCATTACAAACAATATGGATATTTACTTTGATAGTAAAAGTATCAAAGAGGTTTGAAGACTCGTTGGAGTTTTCCAGCAATCCGAAATCCTAAAACTCTGACACTCAGATTGAAATATTTTAAATCTGTCAAAACCACTGGAGTCTTAGAGGGGAACGTATGTTTTCCCTTCTGGAAGTTTGTCTCTGTGTGTTCTATCTCTGGTATCATGCAAATAAAAGCATCAAGCTGAGAAGAGCTTACAAACACTTTCAGTGTTCCAAGGACCTTTTATGGAAAAGTTGTATTTCCCCCCAACAGAGAAAAGTAAGATGTGAAAGAATTGTTTCACTCAAAGTTTCCAAAGCACAAACATGCAAAAGTATAGCCTTGGGGAGAGTGGGGGTCAGAGTGGCCTGTGTCCCCTCAACTTCTATCATAGACCCCCCCCCAATAATGTCTCAGGTGCCCCAGGGAAAAGGTAAGTGTAACTGCCCCAAATGTCCTAGACTCTGAACCATGATGGTGCATGAAACGAGTCAGAAAACTTGTGAGACCTTGACACTTCTGTTAATTCTACCAGAGTAATAATGACAAGATTTCCCAGGACACAAACCAAGACCAAAGGCTGTGCGCGCCATCTGGTGGCCATATCAGCACGCCCGAACTCCATTACCTGGGCATGCCCACCACCTCCCCCCAATCTTTTTTTTTTTTTTTTTTTTTTTTTTTTAGTGTGATGCCTGCAACCTGGTCTGATGGTAAACAGGGAAATTCCTGTATTTCTTCTTTTGGAGGGATTATTTTTATTTAAGATAGTGAGTCTCTATTTACTCTTATAACAGTTATATTTAATTTAATGCACGTTTTTAAGTTTAAAAAGGGAGCTGCTTCTACGAAAAATGCTAAGAAATTATAGTGGGACTAGCCAAGAGACATGGGAAAAATGGTGAAAGTGGTATATGAATGACTGAAGTTTAGGAACTCTCTTCGGGTGGGGTTGCCAGATAAAGTAAGGACACCCAGTTAAATTTGAATTTTAGAATTTCGTTTTAGTGTGTGTCCCAAATATTGCATGGGACACATTTGCACTGAAATATTATTCATTATCTGAAATCCTAATTTAAGTGAACATCCATTTTTCCTCCCCTAAATCTGGCAAACTTACCTTAGGAGAACAATGAAATTGCACCCATAACTTCCCTGGTGGCACAGTGGTTAGGAATCCGCCTGCCAGTGCAGGGGACACGGGCTCGAGCCCTGGTCTGGGAAGATCCCACATGCCGCGGAACATCTAAGCCCGTGTGCCACAACTATTGAGCCGTCGTGCCACAACTACTGAAGTCCGTGCGCCTAGAGCCCATGCTCTGCAACAAGAGAAGGCGCTGCAATAAACCTGTGCACCGCAACAAAGACCCAACACAGCCAAAAATAAATAAATAAAATAAATAAATTTATTTTAAAGAAAAGAAAAGAAATTGCACCCTTCTCCTTGTCACTTCCATTTTGATCTATCAAAACAAGCTAGTGGGGCTTCCCTGTAGCGCAGTGGTTGAGAGTCCACCTGCCAATGCAGGGGACGCAGGTTCGTGCCCCAGTCCAGGAAGATCCCCCATGCCGTGGAGCGGCTGGGCCCGTGGGCCATGGCCACTGAGCCTGCATGTCCGGAGCCTGTGCTCTGCAACGGGAGAGGCCACAACAGTGAGAGGCCCGCGTACAGCAAAAAAAAAAAAAAAATACTAAAACAAAACAAGCTAGCTCTTGTCCTGTCTACGGATTGTGTGGCATTTATGCCCCAATAAACGTGTCCCTGTGTTAGTACTGAGGCCTCACATCTGAAAAATCACAGGGCAAAGGCCCACAGTGCACCTTCAGGTGGGAAAGTCCTGGCCACTCAGAACAAGCAGTCTGGCCACATCAGACCGAGAGGGAGGGGGTTCCAGGCCCAGCTCTCTTTCCTGGCCTCTCGGGTACCTGCTCTGTGGAGGCCGAGGCCTGGCAGCTACTTTCGGGCCCTTACCAACGTTGCCTTTGATGGAGAGCCTTCCACACCCCACGTGTAGACCTAGACCCCTGGAGGGGGGCCCGCCCTTGAGGGGGCTCTGAGCCATGGACTTAGAGGGTGCTCACAGCAGCCATAGATAGAGCCGACCTGTGGTCCTCCCACCCACGATTCCTGTATTTCCTCTTTTTTTTCTTTTTTTTTTTTGTGGTACACATGCCTCTCACTGTTGTGGCCTCTCCCAGTGCAGAGCACAGGCTCCAGACGCACAGGCTCAGTGGCCATGGCCCACAGACACAGCTGCTCCGCCGCATGTGGGATCTTCCCGGACTGGGGCACGAACCCGCGTCACCTGCATCGGAAGGCGGACTCTCAACCACTGCACCACCAGGGAAGCCCCTGTATTTCCTCTTAATAACAACCACACTGGCGTTTAAGTGAGCCTGGCAAGGCTTAGAAATGCACACATAAAGATTACCAACTACCTTCCCCAGAGACGGACGAGGGAAGCTGAAGCTAAAACACCCCGTGAGGGCTTCCCTGGTGGCGCAGTGGTTGAGAGTCCGCATGCTGATGCAGGGGACACAGGTTCGTGCCCCGGTCCGGGAAGATCCCACATGCCGCGGAGCGGCTGGGCCCGTGAGCCATGGCCGCTGAGCCTGCGCGTCCGGAGCCTGTGCTCCGCAATGGGAGAGGCCACAACTGTGAGAGGCCCGCGTACCGCAAAAAAAAAAAACACAAAAATCCCCCGAAACAAAACAAAAAAAACACCCCGTGGGTAGTCAGAGGAGAGGACCGTCACAGCTCATCCCCCTGTGCCGTGTGCCAGGCATGATCTGAGCACTTGTACACATGTTAACTTATTAAAATACTTCTCACAATCCTATCAGGTTGGGACTACCATCACCCCGCGTACAGACTGAACAAAAGGAAACAGAATATGGTGTCCTCCTTGTGTTCACAAAGCCCGTTAACTGGCAGAGACAGGACTTGAAGGCCACAGTCCGGCTCCCGAGTCCATGCCATGCTTTACAGCCTCCAACTTCTCACGCTCATTCCTAGAGCCACCTGGGAAGGAGGAACCAGGCAACTAAAGACTGGGTTTGAATCAGACACCACGTCTGACCAGCCACATGATCCCGAGCAGGGGGCCTCGCCTCTTTGAGTCTCAACCTGGCTCCGTTGCAAAATGGGCACATTAATGGGAACGTCAGCCTTCAGCAACGCTGTGACGAGTATCAGTGTAGCATGTGTGAACGGGCTCTGTAAACTCTGGAGTGTTCTGTGAGGTATAAACTACCCTCTATTCTCATTAGAGGGAATTCATTTCATAACCTGCTCCCGGCTCTTGAACTTTGCTGTGCATCCAGTCAGTGCTGGATGATCTGGAACCAACAGCTGGTCTATTTATGGCTGAAAACCCACAGGTCATAGGAAGACAGCAGCACCGGAGCCCCTGGGTGGCCACAAAGATAAGGTTCGTGTCTCGAGGACCGATGACATGGTGGTCACTGAAGGAACAGGCCCCTCCTGCCCCTTCCACTAGTGACAACTGAAAACCTTGGTTTCCCCAACACCCCGATCCAATGTCAACCCGACTCTTTGCCCAACGTTGGAGAAGTACTGGCGTGTCCTGCAGGCCTGGCTGGCCCCCTCTGACTGTGTGTTGCCTCCTTCCACAGATCAGTGCCCTACAGCAAGGCTACAACCAGGTGCTGTGCCAGACCCTGTCTGAGAGAAAATTAGAAATCACCTCCCTGAAGCACGAGGTTGAGAACTTAAGGAGGGACGCCGCCATCACGTCAGGTGAGGCCCTTCTGCATTCAGGCCCCAGAGCTTCTGCCCTCCCCCTGCAGACATCACCAGTCAACCAGCACACCTGTGCCCTTGACCTGGGTGCAGCCTCAGGGATCACCCGTGTCGGTGCATTAGAGTTCTCCCTCAGTGGAGGTTTCTTGCCACCCAGTTCCGAGGGCAAGGCCAGGTAAATATTTGAGAGAATGGTATCTCTTGGCTACAAGGTCTCCTGAGCACTGGCCCCACCAGGGAGAACACAGGTCGCCTTGTGGCTTGGGTGGTTCCACAAAGCAGCCTGAGTGCAAACTAGAGCGTGGACAAAATGGGGTCACTCCTTTAAGGCACCCATTGTCTCACCCATTTCAGCCGAGTGCACTTGGGCCCAAGGGAAACCATTTTCTAATTTGATCAGAGGTGGTTCCCTGATAAAGGGCTTGGGTTGGGAGAGGGGCAGCCAACACACAGCTGTGACTGAGCTTTGATTCCCTGGATTCCTTCATTGCTTCCACATGTTTCTTGAGCTCCTACTAGGTGTCAGGCCCCGTTCCAGGCTCCGGGGAGGGAGAGCCAAGCAAGACAGTCAGATTCCTGTACTCACAGATTCGGGAGGGGGTGACAGACAATAAAAGTAAACGGATGAATAAACAAGCCCACTTCACAGAGCAATGGTGCTGTGGAGAAAATAAACTGTGTGTCGTGGTGGCCAGCGCTTCAAGGGGGGAGGCCAAGGGGGACCAGCTTAGTGGGTGTGCAACCATGGAACTCAGGTGGGACTTGAACCCGTGGGCTGGGACTCGAACCCAGTCAGAACCCACTATCTTTTAATCGAGATCACGCATGTGGTCTCGGGACTTACTAAAGCTCAGGTTCATTATGTCTCATCGCAGAAAGAATTCAGTGAAAGACAAAGTAAGAAGTCGATTTCTTTAGAGAGAAACACACTCCACAGACAGAGTGTGGGCCATCTCAGAAGGCTAGAGGCCCCCAAATATGGGGCGGTTAGTTTTTATGGGCTGGGTAATTTTATAGGCTAATGAGTGGGAGGATTGGGACAACTCTAATAGTTTGGGGAAGGGGCGGGGATTTCCAGGCATTGGGCCACCACCCACTTTTTTTTTTTTCTTTTTCTGTACGCGGGCCTCTCGCTGTTGTGGCCTCTCCCGTTGCGGAGCACAGGCTCTGGACGCGCAGGCTCAACGGCCATTGCTCACGGGCCCAGCTGTTCCGCAGCATGTGGGATCTTCCCGGACCAGGGCACGAACCCATGTCCCCTGGATCGGCAGGCAGACTCTCAACCACCGCGCCACCAGGGAAGCCCCACCACCCACTTTTTGACCTTTATGGTCAGCCTCGGAAGAGTCCTGGTGCTGGTGCGTGTGTCATTTTGCTCATGTATTACAATAAGCCTGTAATGAGGCTCCAGTTCCCCTGGAAGTCGAATCATACACCCCCTTGGACCTAGCCGATTCTAACCAGTTTATGCTGCATCCTCCACGGCTATGTCCTTCTTTTAGAGAGGACCTGTTTCAGGTGGGCAAGGACAAGCCAAGGGCAAGCGAGGCTGCGTGGAGTGAACAGGGGATTGTGAGGCTGGGCAGGGTCGGGGGGTCTGCGTTTTTATTCCAAGGGTGTTGGGAATCCAGTGGAGTTTTTTAAGCAGAAACTGACATGTCTAGAGACCTGAAGAGGAGGGACCACTCACAGACGAGGGGAGGGAGAGAAGCAGGTGACAGGGAGGAGGCAGTGAGCCTCGGAGGGGCACATCACTCTGAAAGCAGCCAGCGCATAGCAGGAAACATGCCCACAGCTGTAGAAGGCAGGCATAGCATTGAGTCGCACGTGAATCCCCATCTCTGTATGAATCTGTGCTTTTCTTGTGCCTCACTCTGCAACTTAATCACACCCAGCCCCACCCCCTGCTGCCCCCAGGTCTCTGCTTATGCTCCTCCCTCACTTGGGATGTCCTCAGATATTTTCTGAGCACCTCCCCCAGGCTAGGTGCTGTTCTGGGCACCAGGAATGGAAGGATGAACTCGCTGGTCCTCACCTTCCTCCCGTATGTCGCCCAGTGAAACCTCATCCAAGCATCAAGCCTGTCTCAGATCCCACCTTCTCCAATCAGGGAGTCGGACAGACCTGGGTTGGGATAACGCTTGAGATGGGCTGGACCCACTCAAAGTGTGGCAAGCCCCAGAGGGATTTCCAAGTAACTGAACTGTGTCCTGGAGGCAGAGCTCATTTTTAAAATGAAATTCTGGAGCATTTTGTGCTTTATTTCATAGACATTCTTGATTGATACCTACCACTAAAACTAGGCCTGATGTTCTTTCAAGAAAACAACTGTAGGAGATAACCCAATACCACTGCATTTATGCACCCTTCTTCCCACTTTTATTCAAAATGATACTACAATGCAAGAGGGAAGAGATATGGGGATATATGTATATGCATAACTGATTCACTTGGTTATAAAGCAGAAACTAACACACCATTGTAAAGCAATTATACTCCAATAAAGATGTTTAAAAAAATGATGCTACAGTAATGGAGTAGTTATCTATTGCTGCATAACAAGTTACCCCAAAATGTAATGGATAAAACCCCAACCAATATTTATTATCTGCCCCAGTTTCTGTAGTTCAGGAATTTGAGCAGGGGGTGACTTAGTTCTCATGAGTTGCAGTCAAGATGTCAGCTGGGGCATCAGTCATGTCATCTAAAGCCTCTGGGGGAGCCGGAGGATCACCCTTCCGAATGGCTGCTCATGTGGCTATTGGCTGGAGGCCTTAGTCCCTCAGCACACATGCTTCTCTCTAGGGCTGCTTGAGTGTCCTCACGACACAGCAGTTGGCTTCCCCCGGAGTGAGTGATTCGAGAGAGAGCAAAGAGGAGGCCACAGTGTCTTTTATGACACAGCCTGGGAGGAAACATTCCATCATTTCCACAGTATCATATTGGTTACCCATGGCAGCCCTATTCAGGGTGGGAGGGGCTACACAGGGCATGAATTCTAGGTGGTAGGGATCATTGGGGCCATTTTGGAAGCTGGCTGCCGAGAAAAATAATAGGCGCCCTGTAACAAACATAATTTAGCCACTTTGAGTTCTTGGGACATACCGCATCATTTGACCCTTACAATAACTCTGTGTGGGACAGACAGTGGGAGGTGAAATAACTTGTCCAAGACCACCAAGCTAATAAGTGGTAGAGAGGGGTCCAAACTCAGAGGAGTGTGAAAACCACCACCCCATCAATAGCGTCCAGCAGTGCCCTCTGCCACACGCCCGTCTCCTGGCCTCTGGAGAAGAATTCCTGGACCTTCCCTGTGCTGGGCCTTTGTTCCCCAGGCCCATGGTGTGGCCTCTCCTCCCAGCTTTGCCTGGCCTGTGCCCACAAGGGGCCCCCAAAGGCTTCTCCTCTCGCTGGTGCTGACTGCCCCTCATTCTCACTGAAGCCTCAAACCCTGTTCCGTGGACTTCGCTCTCATTCCCATTCCTGCTCTGGGACCCTTGGAAAAAGCCTCCCCAGTTCTAGGAGGGCACCGGTGGTGGGCCAGACTTGGAAGGTCTTGTCCAAACGTTGGCTGACAGCCATGGTGTTGCCAATAATCCTTCCTGCCTCTTTGACCTCCATGAGTCTTTTGTTTTGGTTTGGTTTGGTTCTTTTACAGAGATGGTGTCATCTTTGCAAAGAGACGTGTTAGTAAAGGATGGTCAAGTTCAACAACTACAACAGGAGGTGAATCAACTGAAAAGTGAGAACAAAGAAAAGGATCACCAGCTCAAAGCCCTCAGCTCCAGAGTGAGTGTCGGGTCATCAGCAAATTGTAGCTGCAAAAAGCAGACACAGTGGAGTCACATGACACACGGTGGTGAGATGAGGCCAGTGCCCAAGGACCCAGGGAGGGTAGCTGCTGGGCAGGTGGCCAACTTCTCTGAAGCCTTTCAAAGGACAGTGTGTATGTGGCTCAGAATAAGCAATATATATTTTCAAATCCAGCAAACATTTTCTAACCCCTATTATAAATGAGTTTGTTTAATCCCAGCAACAAACACACCTATGAGCATATACTGCCATTGCAAAGTTTAACATTAAGCAGAATACGATCTCTCTGTGAGCAAGGATGACCACACGGCTGCATCATGGTCCCAGCACCACTGGTTCTCATAATTGTCTTCAAAGCAGAATATCTGAAGATCCAGATGCAAACACGCAGACTCTCATTTCTTCCTTAGACTTTAGTGTGTAGAATGTCTCTATGGAAGATGAACGTGGTAGGCAAGCAAAGAGTTTTTTACATGTAACTGACTATTTGCAACTCTTGCCTTCAATGCTAACTTTAGAATCCTGCCTCTATAGGATAAGATTTCTCAGTATTTGTATGATGTGCCTGTTTCTGTGAATCAAGGTAAAACCTCAAAGCTTTCATCTCAGGTGGCAACTCAGAGATTCCCAGAGGCTACCCGATAGCTAGGTCTGCATGGGGGTGGGGTGAGAACAGATCTTGAGGTTCCAAGGAAAAGGCACAATAAGTAATACCTGGTACGTAGTACCATATCCAGTTTGGAGCTGGTGAAAGGCACTGCATGAGCTTTGGGATCAGACAGACCAGGGTCCCATCCCAGAGCTTTCTTTTATTGTAACTTATTTGGCCTCCATTTCCCCATCTGTGAAATGGGGATGACAAAATCGTTTTCCGAGAAGTGGGAGGCTGGTTTTAGTTGTGCTGTTCTGCCTCTGCCCTGGGTTGGCTGCCTGGCCAAGCCCTCTACATTCGTTTCTCCCAAGCAGAGTGTCTTCCCAGGCATGTGCTATAGCTGTTTTATGTGGGGTGTGTGTGTGTGTGTGTGTGTTGGGGACGGGAAGGGGATGCAGAGGTGGTGCTAAGTAGAAGGAATCTGCAAAGACAGCACCTGCTTGGCTCTTCTACCTCCTGAAATGCATTTGGATGATTTATGTCCCCGTTTCCCCTTCCTCGTTGACCTCGGAATGAGGTCCCTTCTCGTCTAGACTGTGCTGGCCAGTAGAAGAAGGGCTCCTCACCACCAAGGGTTCTGCTCTTGTGAACATTTGATATGCCTTTTTTTTTAATGACATACATCATGTGTGTTAATTTTAGAAAAATAAGTAGATGACATTGAGAAGAAAAAATGAAAAGAGAGGAGAGGAAATGCAACCTTGAGAAATCAGTGTTAATATTTTCATGTATGTTCTTCCAGTCTTATTTCTATATATTGCCTAGAAATCAATCAATCAATCATTTTATAGTGAATTTATACTATGCACATTTTTAAAAATTTTAAATACTTACTATTTTCCCATGCTAATAAATCAACGCTCTTATTATTCGTCTTAAAAGCTACATACTTTCTCCTGGATGTACCCAGTGTTATAAAGTGGTCTGCTGTTCTAAACAAGACTTGGGTTGTTTCCTCTTTTTTTTTTTTTCTTCCACTGTTACTGACAATTCTGTGAAGAGCATCCTTGAAACTACAGATTTACTTATTTCTCCAGTCATTGTCCTTAAGGTACATTCCTAAAGTGGGAATTGCTGGGTCAAAAGAAGGCACATCCATTCTTATGCCGTTAATTCCTGTTGCCGAGCCGCCTTCGGGCAAGACAGCTCCGTTTACCCCTCCACACCAGTCGGCGCAGTTGTGTCTTTGAGACTCAACCTGCACAAAAGCCGTAAGATGGACCCGAGCTCACTGGCTCGGGCCCCTCCACCCTCACCGGTCACAGCGTGAAAACATCCCAATTCCTGCACCCTAAGTACCCAGACTCTGCAAAGCTGGATTTCCCCTGCAGTGAAGTTTGCTAACTTTGAAGAGGAATTTGGATGCTCTATTCCTCAGAACTCATGAGAGGGGTGAACTGGGAACGACTGCAGGATCCCGTGCTCCCATCACACAAATGGTCTTACCTCTCAGAATTCAGAGGTGTGATTGGGTTATACAGCAGGAAACACTCCTGGGCGTGAACACAGGTACTTGGGACCCCCAGCCAAGCCCCTGTGGCCTTGTCCTTTTTCTCCACAGTGCTCAGTGCTGAAAGAAGAGTTACAGAAGGAAGATGCCCAGAAGGAGAAGTGGGAAGCCCAAGAGAAAGAGTTAAAACTCTGCAAAACCGTGCGTTGAACCTCCTGACCCCTAGGTGTCCACTGAAAGCCTAGATTGTGACCTTGAGTGTTTTGGAGGGGTTCCTTGGCTCATTAGCTAGCACAAGCTCTGGGGCTTTCTGGGTGTTTGTCTGTTAATGTAGTCTCCTAATTCTTTGATTTGCTAGCCTCAAAGAGATGGGTGAAAAGACCATGGAAAACACACTCTCCCCAGATTTTCTGGGCAGTTGGCTCAAGGCCCCTCATCAGGATTCCCCTGGGGAAAGGGACGGGAGGTGGCCACCGTATGCTGCTAGAAATTCAACGTGGTCCCTACCCCTGGACTTTGATGCCCAGACTTTCATGATCCACTGTCACAAGTTTTATCACGGCCCTGATCACTGTTATTAACACAACTCTTCTTGAATTATTTTTGCTTAAATACATTCAATTTTACAACAATTCATAAAAACAAAATAAAAAGCAAATGTATCACTGGCCTTGTATGGAAGGTGAACATAAAAATCAATACAGTGAAAAGATGACAACTCAATATAAATGTTCACCCCCTGTACCGGCCCGAACCCTCGTGCACATCACCAGGCATACGTTTTCCATCCGTTGGGAAGGACGGTGCCTGGGACGGGGAAAGGAGACGTGTGTTCTTCTCTCTGTCAGGAGCACACTTCTCTGCCTCAAATGAGATAAAAGAAAAATGTCATTGTTCTTTGCTTCCAAACTGTGCCCATTGTGTCTTCCAAACAGCCCTTATTTAGATTGAACACAAAAATGTGCCCCAAGGAAAGAGACTCTAATGAGTGGATAGGTATCTTATACTGTTTAATCCAGGATCCATGCTGATCTTCAAAAGAAACTCAAATTTTCCCTCACCCAGCCCTTTCTCTGCATCCGTTGAAAGAAAGTCTACTTTGCCTCAAAGATGTGGAATTGTCCCCCAAGGGAAGGAATGAAGCGAATCCCAGACTAGGTTTCTGCCTTAATGAACCGGATGAAATGAGTTCTGAAGTTGACTTCCCTGTTGTTGGAACTCTTTCAGCAAATCCATGACATGGAAAAAGAAATGAGGAAGCTGAGGGTGGAGCTGAAAAGGAGCAGTACCGAGCAGAGCCTGATCTCTATGACGCTGCAGGAAAAGAGCAAGGTATGGCAGGGACAGGTCGGCCTGGGAACCACTCTGGGGCCAGCACTCCACCTGCATCATCTCTGTTCATCCTCACAATGACCCCATGCGGTCTATACTGGTATTAACCCCACTTTACAGTCGGGAAAACTGACACAGAGGTGAAGGAAGTTATCCAAGTTCACTTGCATAAAGTAGTTGTGGCAGAACTTGAATCCAGGTCTGCCTGACTCCAAAGCTCCTGTGAGTAACCACTACCCTAGACTGCCTTCAAATCTTAATTGTGAAATTATCTAAGAAAGAATTGATCCATTAAATCAAGTTTGCCAATGATGTTGTTCCAACTTAAATTCTCATATTGATTTTTTTTTGTCTTTTTGTTCCATCATTGAGAATGTTTTTAAAAATCTCAACATGTTTGTCATTTGTGTGTTTCTTCTTTTAATATGAACGATGTTTGCTTTATATGTTTTGAGGCTCTGTTACTAGGTGCATATAAATTTAGAATCCTAACACTTCCTGTAGAGCAAAACTTTAGATCATCATGAAATGTCCCTTTTCATCTCTAGTAGTGTTTCTCCCTTAACGTCTCCTTTGTCATTTAGCTTCCTCACTGGCTTTCTGTTGGTTAGAGTTTTCATACCATATCTTTTTCATATGTTCTCTGTCAATTTTTGTCTTAAGGTTTAGACATATGCCTTCAAATAGCGTATCATTTTTACAAAATCCAGTTTGACAATCTTTGACTTTTAGTCCATTTATATTATGTAATTACTCGTGTACTGGGGTTTAAATCTACCTTCTTGCTCAATACCAGTTGTACCATCTGTGCTATGTTCCTTTTTCTCTCCTTTCTTGCCTCCTTCTGAGTGGATGGTTTTCTCTTATTCCACTTTCCCCCTCTATTAGCTTGGAAATATTTCACTTTTTTACTATTCTTTTAGTAATAGTAAGACAATAGCATTCATCCTTGACTCACCAAAATCACATATTAATTAAGTTTTTCACTCTTCTACTATTCTCTTAGTAGTCATCCTGAAGACTACAATATGCATTCTTTTTTTTTTTTTTTTTTTTTTTTGCGGTACGTGGGCCTCTCACTGTTGTGGCCTCTCCCGTTGTGGAGCACAGGCTCCGGACGCACAGGCTCAGTGGCCATGGCCCACGGGCCCAGCCGTTCCGTGGCATGTGGGATCCTCCCAGACCGGAACACGAACCCATGTCCCCTGCATCGGCAGGCGGACTCTCAACCACTGCGCCACCAGGGAAGCCCTGCATTCTTAACTTCCCAAGAGGCAATAGTAGTTGATAATTATGCCCTTCTCCTTGACAGTGCAATGAGTTTCAAACACCTTAACTTCACTTACCCCCTCCAGATTTATAAGCCATTGCTGTCATTTTCTAAACTCCTCTTGATAGTTAATACCCCCAAGACATTAGTAGTGTTTTGCTATAGTCAGTATCATATCCACACATTACCCTTACTGTTGCTTGTCTTTTCTGCATCTCTGATCACCCACCTGGGTTCATTTTTCTTGTGTCTGAAGAATACCCTTTAATGTTTTCCCTCATGGTGGCTCTGCTGATGACAAATTCTCAAATGTGCCTGTTTGTCTGTCTGGAGATGTATATTTAACCTCCATTCTTAAAACACATTTGACTGCGTATTGAATTCTACAATGGCAATTCTTTTCTTTCAGCACATTAGATACAGCATTAGATATGTCACTATTGTCTTGTGGCTCCTATTATTTCTATTTAGAAGTCATCTGTAAGCCTAACTGTTGTACCTTTGCATAATCTGTCTTTTTCTCCAGTTGCTTTTAAGATTGTCTTTTCCCTTGATTTCCAGCAGTTTTATTATGGTTTATCTAGGGGTGGATTCAGTTTTATTTACCTCGTTCAGAGTTCGTAGGGTCTTCTTGAATCCCTAGCTTGGTGTTTTGCCTTAGTTCAGGCACTTGGGCTCTGTACCACACAGGCAGTGGGGAGCTCCTAAGGCTTCTGAACAAGTGACTGATGCAATGACATTTGTGGACAGTAATCAGGGTGAAAATGATCGTTACAATTTCTCACGTACTAGGCGTTCCCTTGAACATTTCATCTCTTCATCTTCACAACAGCGCTGTGATCTAGAAATCATCCTCTCCATTTTACAGATGAGAAAGTCAAGGCTACTAGTTACTAGTAAAGTAACTAGCCCAATGGCACAGTCGGTTTTGTCTGACTCCAGGTTCGTCTGACTTCAGTGACGCTGGCGTAGCAAACAGCCACATGCTACTGTTTACAGTGAAATTAATGAAAATTAACTAAAATTTTTAGTTCAGTTCCTCCGTCACACCAGCCCCATTTCGAGTGCTCGATCCCCAGATGTGGCTGGTGGCTGCCGTATTAGACAACACAGCCTCGCTCAGAGTACCTGTACCGCTGGAGAAATTTCTGTTGGACAGAGCTGCCTTACAGCTGGGTAACTCTCAGAGTACCGTTAAGATTGCACTGGAAGAATCTAAACTCGAGGCGAGGAGGCCAGTTGTCACAGTCCAGCTTGCATGTTAGAGGGACTGGAGGACAGGCGTGAGACCACCAAGTGTGAGGGAGGGAGCAGGGCGGCCGCTGAAGGTGACTCTGAGGCTTGGGGACGGGAACGGGGGCTGTTCATGCAGAACACAGATAAGGGCAGAGTCCAAGGCTGGACTTGGCTTTTGCAGCACATGAAAAAGGCTGCTGACATAGAAGTCAGAGCATGTTTAGACCTGGGAGAAAACTAAGGCCCAGAGAGCTTAGATGACTTTTCCAAGGTAACGGAGCTGGGTAGAGGCTCTTCCACTGGACCACACTACTCAGAAGAAAGCTCTTAAGGGCTTTTCTGGGTCTTTTATTACATCCCTGTGATCCCCCTCTTCAGATCCCTAAAAAAACAGCCTGTGAATTTGTTTCAGCACAAAAACTTTCCATTTATTTATGAGAGTTTGCCTCATTTCCTGTTAGTGCCAGGGCCCAGGGCTCAGCAGGTGCATCCAAGAATTAAGCAGCTGCGAGGCCTACACTGGCCAGCCAAGGGTAGCGTGGAGCACGCCCAAGCTTACCGTGCGTTGACTGTTACCCAAGCAAGGGGGGAAAAGTAGGCAAGCTTCTCCACTTTAAATACCTTCCTTGGCAGGCTGCAGTTCTTAATAGACATTGCTTTAGCAAGCCTCCAGAGAGGTTACCACCAGTGAGTGTGCTCAAAGTGGTAACGACAAACAGTTATGATAATAAACCCAATCATAACATTTCCAAGTACCCATCACGAGTTATTAGAACGAGACTGTACGGCGGACATTCCTGTCCACCTTTCCTAGGTTACAACAGTACTTAACACACTCACAGAGCCCTTAAGCACTATTCCAAACATTGAATGCCCACAATAACTCTATGCAGTGATACTAGTATCATCATCCCCATTTGACAGATGAGGACACTGAGTCACGGAGCAGTGAAATAACTTTCCGAGTGTCGTACGGCTTGTTAGGGACCGAGCTGGGATGGGAGTGTGCGGTAGAACATAGTTGAGTCCCGGGTGCAGAGCTCGGCCCTTTCCCGTAGGGGGCAACTCCCTGTGAGTTTGCCTCCACCCTGTGCATGCCTGTGACCCCTGCTGCTGGGCTGCAGCTGTCCCTACCCCTCAGGGACTCCCCCACTGCCATTAGCAGCCCCCCCAGAAGAGTTTCCCCAGAGGGCATGATGATCACATTAGCAGCAAGCCCACGCTTTCATCATCCTTTCAGGTGGAAGAGAAGCTTCGGCAGGATTCCAGAAGGAAATTGCTTCAGCTGCAAGAAATGAGGAACAGAGAAAACCTCATTAAAGCCAATTTGGAAAGGGCAGTAGGTCAGGTAGGCGTGCTGCAGAGCCCCTTCACGGGCCCGTGCTCTCCACGGAATCCCGCACCCAAGCGGCCGGCAGGGATGAATGAGGAGGAAGACGGCCTGGCTTAGTTCACCCGCTTATCTCAGGGGCAGGGCTTTGTGCGGCTTCGGCGTCCCCGTGGATTTCACTAAAGAGGCTTTTCCTTCTGGGAAGCTGCCCACTCCAGTGTTTGCTGCTGCCTGAGACCCTGACCAAGCAGCCAGTCCCAGCTCAAGGCCCACCCCAGGGAACCAGCTGTGCGGTTCCCTCTTGGGAAGGGTTTGAGCTCTTGACCCCGGTGGTGTTTCTAGCACTTTCTCCTTCACATTTTTTGTCCTGACATTTACAGCGATCTTTCTTCCTCTGGGACCCCAAACAGATGCTACAGTCAGTGTCCCCAGGGAAATGCCACATTTCTGTTTGTTGGTTTGTTTGTTTGTTTGTTTTGTTTGGCTGAACCGCGTGGCCTGCAGGATTTTAGTTCCCCAACCAGGGATGGAACCCGTGCCCCCTGCAGTGGCTGCGTGGAATCTTAACCACTGGAGCGCCAGGGAAGTCCTGCCACTTTTCTTAATAAAGTAAAACCCAGAATACCACAGCTTATGCCAGGTGGAGGTGGGCAGGGTGGGGAGAGGGCCATTTCCCAGGACTCTGACCCACGATGGCCCAGTGGCCCTTCCTCTGACACGTGGCACAGACATGAGGGCCAGAACATGCAAACGAGCCTTCACCAAAGGCTAAGGGAGAGCAAAGGAGAACCCAAGACGGGGCACTGGCCCTCCAGAACACAGCCCACCGAGGGCAGCCCATCTTGGACCCCCTCCACGAGGCATCCTCTCCTGGCAGCCACGGCTCCAGGGGGACCAAGAACGTTTTGCATGTATGTGTTTGTGCTTTTCTTTTTCTGGGAGAGTGAGTCCACCTCGTCACTCATTGGATGCTCAGAAGGATCTGTAAACCACCAAAAAAGGTTAAGAACCACAATCCTCAAAGGAGCCCTCCGTCCCACCCAGCCCAGTTCCGAAAGCCCTTGTGTTTGGTAGCATCCAAGCCTGAACCATCAGTGTGACCGGAATTTGTCCCACGCGCTAAACTTCAGAGGCACCCACAAGTTAAAGGACGATGCTGACCCTCAGGTAGGTTTTAAAGCCTCTTCAACCAACTTCCACACCATCACCCCCGGTGTCCTTTCTCCTGCAGGGTGCCGACCCCTTAGCAAGGCAGAGAGCCCGCCAGCCTGGGCTTCCCTCCGTGCACCTGGGCTACCCCTCACCTTGCTGGCACTCTGCACTCACGGCGCACACCCGCCTTGAGGGCATGATCTGCACCACTTGCCGAGCGCCTGGTCATGGCTCTGGTCAGGGGTCATCCAGGAAGACCCTCAAAGACACTGAGATTCCTCCAGGTCTAGACTCGAGAGAGAAAGGACGAACGAGGCTTCTCTGCGCTGCCTGGGCCTTCCTGCTTCACCCCCTTGTCTCCACAGCCCACTCCCGGCCTAAAGTCCTGCCCTTCCCCAGGCCAGTGACCACAGGACTCAGCCCATCGTCCAGCAGGACCTGTCCCTCCCCACCCCCACCCCCCACCAAGCAGTCCTGTAGGGCGCCTCTGGTGATAACGCGGGCCATTGCCCACAGGGCCCTCTCTACATAACCTCTTCCTCAGGCGAGCTAGGACCCTCCCTTGGCCATGAAACCAGCAGACGACCCAGAGTCCCTCCAATCACCCGGCTGGCTTCTGGCAGGATGACTGCAGAGGTGTCCTTAGGAGAGTCACAATTCCTCTACTTGGCTTCCCAGAGCTCCCTGGTGTGCAGCAGACTCCTGTGTCTTAGGACCTGTTGACGTTCTCATTGATTCCGTGGCCCTTGTGGTCCTTCAGGGCTCTGTTTTAGAGCCTTTCATGACCACATTTTGCCAGTGAGCCAAAAACCCAGGCCAAGGGCCATCACGTTGGGAAATTTCCAGAGAATCTTGGGCTTCTTTGCCGTTCAAGTCTCATGAGCCTGGGGCATCTTGAACTCGTCATTCTAGAAGCCCTGATTTAATTTAACTGCATTGTTTCATCATCCATAATATGAAGACACCAGCATCAGGGAGGCACTCAGTAAAAACTGGCTGAACTGAAGGAGAGGACTTTGAACATCTGACTTGACAGGTGTTTCTGTTCTAAGCATTCGATGAACGTTTATTGAGTGCCTGCTGTGTGCCAGGCACTGCACCAGGCTCCGGGGACCTGGAGAGGAATACAGGAGACGTCGTCTTCAGGACACAAGGTCTAAGGCACAAAACGGCAGCAGGCAGCTCCACCTTCTCTCCCCAGGAGCCCTTGCTGATGACACGAGTTACCCGGGCTGGCAGCCTCAATGTTTATCTCACAGCCTGGTGCCAACGTAGCAATTACGGAAGAGCACTCCTGGCCCTGGACTTCCCACTGGATAATTGGCAGCAAGTGGCTCTTCCGAGAGCCCGAGACGTGTGTGTGCTGACCGTGTGCGTCGGCTAGGTTAAGCGGGCACACCTGAAAAGTCATTAAAACCTGCTGTCCCCCTCTCTTGTGTGGGCACTGCCCCTTCCGGTGAGAGGTGAAGGTGTTAATTACCCATAATGACCACTAAAGGCGTGCAGAGCCTTCTCACCGATTTCTCCCAGACCCAGCGATGGAGGTGCCTCCCCTAGCCTTGCAGCTGCAGCTGCGCCACTCACCTCATCCCCTTCCCTTTCTTTGTGCTGCAGCTGGAGCTTTTCAGAGGTCAGGTCCTCAAGGCCACTTGCGGACGCGTGAAACCATTCCAGGACAAACCTGTCTCCAATCAGACGGCTCGTCTCTCTTCCCCACTTTCTCCTTCAGGGACCCGGGGCTCCAGACACTGGGAGCATATGTTCCTGTTTTTTGTTGGTGGCACATATTTTTCACACTGTTGCTACACCATGAAATTTGTTTTGATTTTCTGGGATTTCCTGGCTTTTAAAGTAAAAGCCAGTTAAACTCCCTTGCAGTGTTTCTGTGAAAATCAAATTAAACCACCCAGGACTGTGTCTGGTCGGCAGACCCGCACGGTGAACCTCCGTTAGCCCCGCGAGGAAAGGGGCGGCCTCAGCATGGACGGTGCGTCCTCGCTCGCTCGTTCCTCCTGAAGTGGCAGATGGCAGTGAGGGTGGGCCTCTGGCTGTAACGATGCCTTATTATCCTTCCGTTTATCCTCTCCAATCCTGGGTGTCAGCGCGCGGGTCACAAGATCACACCACGGGCTTCTCTCGGACGACCTCCTTTTTAGGAGCCCACAGCATCAGGCTCAGCGTGATGAATCCCTCCCAGAATGCAGAAGAATCTAGAACACACTTGTGGCCACATGACAGGCCTTTGGCTCTTAAAAAACCATCTCTGATCCTGGGAAACATGCCCCGGTGACAGAGCCAATATCCACCCTCCAGAGCCATCCCCAAAACACGCCAGGACCTCCCTCCTCTGAGCTTAAGCTGAAGCCCTCCAGGTCCCCTCCCCCCAGAGCCACCCTGCATTTTAATTAATTAATTAATTTATTTTTGCTGGGTTGGGTCTTCGTTTCTGTGCGAGGGCTTTCTCCAGTTGCGGCGAGCAGGGGCCACCCTTCATCGCGGTGCGCGGGCCTCACTATCGCGGCCTCTCTTGTTGCGGAGCACAGGCTCCAGACGCGCAGGCTCAGTAGTTGTGGCTCACAGGCCCAGTTGCTCCGCGGCATGTGGGATCTTCCCCGACCAGGGCTTGAACCCGCATCCCCTGCATCGGCAGGCAGACTCCCAACCACCGCGCCACCAGGGAAGCCCCACCCTGCATTTTAAATCTTTTTTTTTTTCTTTTTCTCACCAGTTACTAGAGAAGAGCAGCAGGGTCACAGAGGACAATATCAACGTTTGGCAGAAAAAGCAGACCCTGCAGAAGGAGACCCAGCTCAGCAGCTGCAAAGAGGAGGAAATCACCCAGAACATCAAGAAGCTGAAGACATCCTTAGACCGTTGCCAGGTGCCCCCTTCTCCATTCCTCAAATGTCCCCTGTGTCTCATTTTTGTGCTCCTTGTTCAGGAAATTGTCCAGCTCTGCTTTTAGTCCACCTTTTCTCTTGTTGGAGAAATCTGTTTGAGATCAGAAAACAAAGGACCTCCAGAAATGCCTCCCAGGTGAACTTGGTGTGGCCAAGGAGAAGCTGCCCGACACACTCCAAGTACTGCCTTTGGGAGGCCCCAGACCCCGGGGGAAAAAAAAAACAGCCCCGTGTTATTTCCAGAGAAACCAAAGAAACATTCTGCTCTTTATTTGCAGTTTTCTTTTCTGTCCCAGCAGTGGAAGGCTGCTCTTACCCTTATTGGACCAGAGGGTCTGGCAGAGCCCCCACTCCATGGCTCCCATGCAGGGATCCAGCTTATCACATCAGGCAGCTGCTTCTGCTTTCTCTGGAAATATGCAGCTGCTATCTGGGGAGTCTGGGCAAATGTTGGCTTGTCAGCACTCTTTCAAATCAGGAAACCGCACTTTATGACCAGCTTGTGTGTTGATCTCAGCAGGAATTCTGTAACCAAATTTGCTTCCCCTTTCAGCCAAATCGTCCTTGGCAATTTGGCTTTGGAATTGCCTATACCTAAACAAAGGGTCTCTTTGACCATCCAGAGTCCCAATTAGAGTGCACGTGAAATAAAAGCTGCCTCCTTCCTTCCGCCCCCCAAAAAATGGAAGTAGAACTGGGCCGTCACAGGGCGGCCAACATACGGCCCTGCCTGCTTCACGGGCCCGTCAAGAACACTGCTCTGTGCGGGTCACAGCCATCAGGTGGTATTTCTGGCGATGGTGCCCGGGCTCCTCACGACCTCATCTCTTTCCAGGCATGCATGACAATGTCTTGCTGTAGCAATGACCTGAAGAAGGAGGTCGACCTCCTGCAGCACCTGCAGGTCAGCCCACCTGTCTCAGGGCTCCAGAAGGTGGCGCTGGACATCTTGCGCCTGTCACTGTCCTGGCCTGAGGAAACGGAGCATCTCCTCCACGAGGTGGGGATCCAGTTCTCCAGCTCCGACAAAGGTGATTGAAACTCTTTTCTCACATAGTTACATGACTGAACTATTGCGTTGAATCTGATCACGATGGGACATCTGTTGAGGGAGGCTTCTTAGGTATGTGGCCAAGTGTTCCCTTCTCCAGACTTCACTTTGCTTCACCACTTGAGAAGCAGTGTTCCTGGAAACAAGTACACAAGTGCGACGTGATTACTGGAGAAAAGGGAGACGTGACAGAGTCAACAGGAAAAATCGAAATTATGCTCAATCTTCTCTCTCAGAAGTAACCCTATATATACATAGAGAGAGCAGAGACGGTTTTCAGAGCAGTTTTATGTTCATGGCAAAATTGAGAGGATGATACAGAGATTTCCCAGGTACCCCCTGTCCCCACTCATACACAGCCTCCCCCATGTATCAGCATCAGCACCAGAGAGGTACAGTTGTCAGGACTGATGAACCTACATTGACACATCCTAATCACCCAAAGTCCATGGTTTATATTAGGGTTCACTCTTTTTCATTTTAATTTTATTGGAGTGTAGTTGATTTACAGTGCTGTGTAGGGGTCACTCTTGCTGTTGTACATCCTATGGGTTTGGGCTTGGACAAATGTGTGATGACATGTATCCACCATTATAATATCATACAGAATCGTTTCACTGCCCTGGCCTTTCTCGCCTTCTGAGATGGCCCACGCTCTGTCTGTGGAGTGTGTTTCTCTCTAAATAAGTCCACGTCTTACCTATCACTTTGTCTCTCACTGAATTCTTTCTGCGATGAGACATCAACAACCTGAGCTTCATTAAGTCCTGAGACCAGCAGGTCCACCAATAATGAGGCCCACCCCGGGGAGGACCCAGAGGCCCTGTAAATCACGATGCTCCACCGGGAAGATGGTCCAGTCCTGAAGGTGCCTTGGATCCCAAATCTACTGCCCTAAGCAGAAGCCAGGGAGCATGGTGGGTGATGTGGTTCAGATCAGGCCATCTCTGAGCAGATTGGTGGATTCTGTGCACAAAGCCCTGGTATTAGGTCAACTCGATTTATGAGTTTCACTTCTCAGGTCACTCTGTAACTACACAGTAACAGAAAGGACAGAGAATTCATTAAAAGCCACCTGTGGAGTCCATAGAGGGGAAGTGGGGTGGGTGAAGTTACAGATCAGGGACGTGGTAATAAAGCAAAATGATGATAACCCATAAACCCAAATATCTAGAAACTGATATTCTAGAAATTGAGGAAAGTAAAGCTACAAGTTTAACAAAATAAAAAGAAGCAAAGGAGAAGCCAACTTCAAAGCCAGCCTCTGCAATTCCTCCAGGGCAGCGCACATTTGTCTGATTGAAGCCTGGCCCTGCTGTTCTTCAGTGCCTTCCTATTAGTGCCTTAAGTAATCAACATCTCCAGTAATCCCTCTGCAGTGTTCAGGAATTCAACTCGTCATGGGGAAACCTGTGGTTTGACGACTTATGTTTTTAAGAAACCTTCTTTTCTTTTCAAAACTGGACATTTTTATTTCAAATAAAAGAACCTATCCCCCCCCAAAAAAAGAATAGTTTCACTGCCCTGAAAATCCTCTGTGCTCCCTCCCAGCCCCCGCGCAGCCCCTGGCAACCACAGATCTTTTTACCGTCGCCATAGTTTTTGCCTTTTCCAGGATATCATGTAGTTGGAATCATACAACTTTTCAGATTAGTTTCTTTTATTTAGTAATATGCATTTTCGTTTCCTCCAAGTCTTTTCATGGCTTGATAGCTCTTTTTTTCTTTTTAAGTGCCCAATAATATTCCATTATCCATTCACCTACTGAAGGACATCCTGGTGGCTTCCAAGTTTTGGCAGTTATGAATAAAGCTGCCATAAACGTCCACGTGCAGAGTTTTGTGTGGACATGTTTTCAACTCCTTTGAGTAAATACCAAGGGCGCGGTTGCTGAATTGTGTGGTTAGAGTACATTTAGGTGTTTTTTTAAATTTTAATTTATTTTATTTTATTTATTTTTGGCTGCGTTAGGTCTTCATTGCTGCGCACGGGCTTTCTCTAGTTGCCGCAAGCGGGGGCTACTCTTCCTTGTGGTGCACGGGCTTCTCATTGCAATGGCTTCTCTTGTTGCGTTGCATGGTCTCTAGGTGCGCAGGCTTCAGTAGTTGTGGCACGCGGGCTCAGTAGTTGTGGCTCACAGGCTCTAGAGCACAGGCTCAGTAGTTGTGGCACCCAGGCTTAGTTGCTCTGCGACATGCGGGATCTTCCCAGACCAGGGCTTGAACCTGTGTCCCTTGCATTGGCAGGCAGATTCTTAACCACTAGGCCACCAGGGAAGTCCGTAGAGTACATTTAGTTTTTAAGAAAACCACAAAACTCTTTTCCAAAGTGGCTGTTTTGCGTTCCCGCCAACAATGAATGAGAGTTCCTGTTGCTTCACATCCTCGCTAGCGTTTGGTATCGTCACTACTATCATATTTTGTGTGGAACTTCCAGGGCATTTTCCCATGGAAAGAGCTGTGTGATTCTAGGCAAGTTACTTCCCCTCTCTGTGCCTGTTTCTTTACCTGTAAAATGGGGATAATAGGGAATACTCACCCTGTAGGATTTTTGTGAGGATTAAAATGCATTGATATATGTAAAGTACTTAGAATATTACCTGGCATAAAATAGGCACTACCTATCCACGTGTATTGATTTTTTAACTTTACAAAAGAATAATGTCATATTATACCCAATTTCCTTTAGTTTCATTCCTAACAGTACATCTGGAGCATCCTTCAATGTCAATACACACAGATCTACATCATCGCTGTCACTGATGGCAAGGAACCCCATTCTGAAGGATGTACCATAATTTATTTAGCCAGTCCTCTATCATGGGCATTTAAGTTGCTTCCAGTTTTTCACACTTAATAGATGAGGCTGACATAAATATTATTCACACATACCTGTTCATCTTATCTTTATCATCCTAGATGTGGAAGGATATGAACCACTTTCATTCAACAAAGATTTATCGCAGGCCTCCTAGATACCAGGCACAGTGCAGGATGGAAATATAATGGGGTCAGAAACGGGTAGAATCCAGGTTAAGGGGTATATGGATGTTGGCTGTAAAATTCCTCCCTGTTCGCTGTACATTTGAAATCTTTCATTATAAAATATTGGGGAACTAACAGGCACTCTCCTTGCGCTTGTAGATCTTAGGGTCTCAGGGAGGAATAGGGTGGGGCCTTAACTGAAAAATCACTCACATGTAAAACTTTAATCATGACAGTTGCTTTGAAGAAGTGCAGGGCTCTGACCTGGTCAGGGACAGCAGGGCAACTGCAGGGTGCATAGGAGTTATTTGCCAAAGAGGGGAGGGGAGGGCATTCTGGGTGGAGGGAGCAGCGTGGTGGGATCGCAGGAAGCATGGAGAACTCAAGGGGCTTAAAGAAATGGAGGCGGAGGGCAGGGACTGGTGAAGGAGGTCCACAGGGGCTGTATCATGTTGTGGCCGGGGGCTTGCAGAGCCCTGGTAAGAAGCTCTGCTTTAACCTGAGAGCAGAGAGAAGCCCACGAAAGGTTTTAAGTAAGGAACTGATGGAACAGGCTTGCATTTGGAGACAGTCATCTTGGCCACGAGTGGAAAATGTACAGGAAGGTGGCCAGCACAGAACCCCAGGAGAGCAGTTAGGAGGCTGTCACAAGACACGATGGTGGCCCTCACTGTGGCAATGGAGGGGATGGAGCAAGAGAGAAGATTCCAGGAGCATTTAAGAGATGAATCAACAGGCCTCAGTGATGGAGTTAGATATGGCTAGAAGGGAAGTGATGGAGAGAAAGGGGGCTACAGATCTCCAGGTTTCTGGCTTGTGTTAAAAGTACAGATGTGGTTCCTTCACTAAAATCCAGAGTAAGGAATGCAACAGGAGGACCAGGTTTGAGAGAGAAGATGAGTGTGAGGTGCCTGTAGACATCCAAAGTGAGGTGCCAAGGACGCAGCTGTCACCCTGGATATCCAACCATATCAGTGATGTGGCGCCGGAACCCAGAAGAACATGTGCCACATAGCGGGTGCTTAGTCAGATGGGATGGATGGACGGGTGGATGGATGGATGGTGATTAAAGCCATACGTGTGAATGGTATCACTAGGAAGAAAGTATTGAATGAGAAGGGAGAGCCCAGGGCCACACCTGGGAAACTCCAACATTTATCGTTGATCCTTCTTGCCAAAGCGCTCTCCAGGGAGGCTGCACAACCTTGACATTCTTGCAATAATGAATGAGAATAGAGGAGTGATTTTCAACTCCGGTGATTAAACAACCCCAGCCAGGATATGTCTAAGGCAATCCAGAAGGTGGTGCGAATTTCTTTTAAATGTGTTTAAAAAGAAAGGCAAGGCTTCCCTGGTGGCACAGTGGTTGGGAGTCTGCCTGCTAATGCGGGGGACACGGGTTCGAGCCCTGGTCTGGGAGGATCCCACATGCCGCGGAGCAGCTAGGCCCGTGAGCCACAACTACTGAGCCTGCGCGTCTGGAGCCTGTGCTCCACAACAAGAGACGCTGTGATAGTGAGAGGCCCGCGCACCGCGATGAAGAGTGGCCCCTGCTTGCTGCAACTAGATGAAGCCCTCTCACAGAAACGAAGACCCAAGACAGCCAAAAAAATAAATGAATAAACAAATGTGGGGTTTAAGAAAAAAAAGAGAGGCAAAATCAAGATTAACTTTTCTGTAAGTGCCTGCCCCTCACAGATAGCATAGAGAAGAGGGGCGTTGCATTTCTCCCGGCAACCCAGACCCTCCCCAACCACTGTATTACTGTTGTTGTAATCATGGCAGGGTCTGAGTGTGCGTGAAACCAAGAGAGATGTGGCCCACAGTTCTAGCTGTTCTTCAAAATCAGAACTAAAACAAGGAAAGGTCATGATCTCTATCCTAGTAATAGCGGGGCCAAGCAATGTGTGCACTGTCCCCTCCCCAGGCTTTAAGAGTCACTGAAGCCTCTGTCTCTAAATCTAGTCTTACATTACCGTAAAGAAACATGGGTTGCAAAATTAAGCCATCAGGGGCTTCCCTGGTGGCGCAGTGGTTGAGAGTCCACCTGCTGATGCAGGGGACACGGGTGCGTGCCCCGGTCCGGGAAGATCCCACATGCCGCGGAGCGGCTGGGCCCGTGAGCCATGGCTGCTGAGCCTGCGCGTCCGGAGCCTGTGCTCCGCAACAGGAGAGGCCACAACAGTGAGAGGCCCACGTACCGCTAAAAAAAAAAAAAAAAGAAGCTGGCTCAAAAACTTTTTATGTGTTAGACCACCATGATAAGTGATTCAAGGTACTTCCCATTACTGAGGCCAGCAGGGGATCCCCCAGTCACTCATCACCATACACAAGCAGTCCTAAGAGCCTTGTGTGTTCACAGTTCCTAAGAGGAGGGTAGGAACCATGGTTTGTTTAATTCCTCCTCAGTACTTGTCACTGTGTTAGTTGTTGTACATGTACTGTGTACTTTCATCTTCCAACAGCCCAACGAGCCAGGTACTATTGTCGTCTTTATTTTGCAAGTAAGGAAACTGAGTATCAATAACATTAAGGAACTTGCTCAAAGTCACACAGCTGGTACATGGTAGTGTCAGGACTCAAACTGAGGTTGTTGTGATCCTAGCACTTGTGCTTTTTCTGTGACCCCACATGCCCTCCGAAGATCCAGAGGGGTACCAGGTACATGCCCAGTTCCTAGAGGACAGGTTCTGTCGTTAACTTGAACAGAGACAAACCTGAGAGTTTCATTCCCTGGAGTGAAGGGTGTCTGATGCGCACCGCGGGCCTCGCCCCAGCAAAGCCCCATTTGCATTAGAGCAAATAATTCTGAGTTCAGGCTTTGGAGACCAGCTGCTAAGGTGTGACTCTCAAGTGTGCGCTTACTCATTGTGTGAGCAAGTCTCGACTTCTGTGTGCCTCTGTTTACTTGGTTATAAAATGGGGTTAAGATCTCACCAGGTAGTTGTGAGGATTAAACGACTTGGTACCCAAATCATGGGGTCACACATAAGCCTTAGTAAATGGTAGCTGCCATCCGCATCAGCCTTGAATACTTGTTGATTGAATGTGAACTAAATGTGGATGGCAAGCAGATGGGTATGCGCACAGGCAGGGCAGCTTGATTTACTCACGCTGAGGTGCCTTTACCTGTGACCCCTGCCGCATCTCTATTTGACAGCTAGTCAGATTTTCTTAGCCATGAGCACTCAGTTCTCTTCCCAGGCCTTCTTCCTCGGCTCTTGACAATGGGCTGCATTTCCTAGCTGCCGAGTGGTAAAGCTGGGACTCCATCCAGGTCCCTCTGACCTCAAAGCCCCTGCTCTGAACCACCATACTACCTGCCTTTTAAAATATTGTCCTAAGGGATAAAACGCACGTAACGAGCTAGGTCTGTAAAATCCTGAAATAAATCCCTCAGGGAAATCCAGGTTGAGTAACTATTGTTGGATCATGTCATGAGCAGCCCAGGAGATTGGGGTCACTACTAAAGATCTGATTGGTTAAGATATCACCTAACACCTGTCAGAATGGCCGTCACCAAAAAGAACACAAATAACAAGTGTTGGCGAGGATATGGAGAAAAGGGAACCCTTGTACACTGTTGGTGGAAATGTAAATTGGTGTGGCCACTACGGAAAACAGTTTGAAGGTTTCTCAAAACACTAGAAATAGAACTATCATATGATCCAGCAATTCCACTCCTGGGTATTTATTCCCCTAAAATGAAAACCACTAATTCAAAAAGATACATGCACCCCAATGTTCATAGCAGCATTATATACGATAGCCAACACATGAAAGCAACCTAAGTGCCCATCAACAGATGAGTGGATAAAGAAGATGCAGTAGGGAATTCCCTGGCGGTCCAGTGGATAGGAGTTGACGCTTTCACTGCTATGGCCCAGGTTCAGTCCCTGGTTGGGGAACTAAGATCCCACAAGCTACATGGTGTGGCCACCCCCCAAAAATAGATGTGATATATCTATATCTATATCTATATCTATATCTATATCTATATCTATATATGCAGTGGAATACTACACAGCCATAAAAAAGAATGCAATTTTGCCATTTGCAGCAACATGGATGGACTTGGAGGGTACTATGCTTAGTGAAATAAGTCAGGCAGAGAAAGACAAATACTGTATGATATGACTTTTATGTGGAATCTAAAAAATAAAACTAGTGAATATAAGAAAAAAAGAAATAGACTCACAGATATAGAAAACAAACTAGTGGTTACCAGTGGGGAGCAGGAAAGGGGGAGGGACAAGTTAGAGGTAGGGAAATAAGAGGAACAAACTACTGTGCTCACTTCAGCAGCACATATATAAAATTGGAACAATACAGAGAAGATTAACATGGCCCCTGTGCAAGGATGACACGGAAATTCATGAAGCGTTCCATCCTTTTGTGACCAGAATGGGAAGGAAATTCAAAAAAGAGGGGATATATGAATACATAGAGCTGATTCACGTTGCTGTACAGTTGAAACTAACACAACATCGTAAAGCAGCTATACTCCAATTTAAAAAAAAGAGGTACAAACTACTATGTATAAAATAAATAAGCTACAATGATATATTTTACAGCACAGGGAATATAGCCAATATATATTTTTTTAATTTCAGTTTTTCCTAATTTTTTTTAATTCTTTTCTTTTTTTTTTAAACCCCACATTTGTTTATTTATTTATTTTTTTGGCTGTCTTGGGTCTTCGTTTCTGTGCGAGGGCTTTCTCTAGTTGTGGCAAGCGGGGACCACTCCTCATTGTGGTGCACTGGCCTCTCACTGTCGCGGCCTCTCTCGTTGCGGAACACAGGCTCCAGAAGCGCAGGCTCAGTAGTTGCGGCTCACGGTCCTAGTCGCTCCGCGGCATTTGGGATCCTCCCAGACCAGGGCCCGAACCCGTGTCCCCTGCATTAGCAGGCAGACTCTCAACCACTGCGCCACCAGGGAAGCCCATAGCCAATATTTTATAATAACTATAAATGGAATATAACCTTTAAAAATTGTGAATCACTATGTTGTACACCTGAAACATACAATATTTTACATTGACTATATCTCAATTAAAAAATAAAAAAGCTGCGACCTAAAAAAAAAAAAATCTGATTGCTGAAGGATTACTGTGTGGTCCCACTGGAAGACAGGAAACATCTAAGGAGGACCTTAAAAGTCAGCTCCCCTCTCCTCCTGCCTGGTTTCTCAGCTTCTTTTGATAAGGGAAAGAAAGGACTTTTTACATTGATCTTTGCAAGCTCAGTTGATTGTGTCAATTTCTGCAAGACTTTGTTGCAAATAAAAGGATTCCCTGCATACATAGAAAATCGCTCTTTCTCAGATATCCAAGATACACAGTATTTTTATGTGAAAAAAAAGAAAGTTGTAATACAATATGCACAGTGTTCTCCCCTTTTTTTTTCTTTTTTTTTTTTTTTTCAAATGCCAATATCCAACCACAGGAGAAATCTGGAGGAAAAGACATAAAAGTGTTGAGAGTATTATCCCAGCATGATGAGACTGCGTGAGCCTTGACTTTCCCGCAGTCGTTCAACAACTATTTATTGCAGCCCTACTGTGTGCCGGCCACTGAGGATACAGCGGGGGGACACTTTCCACTTTATGGGTTTCTGCCCTGTTTGGATTTGTGTAACAGGCATATGTAACTTTTGTAACCAGAACTATAATCAAGAATTGCTTCTTCTCCCAGAGAAGAAAATCCCTCTTTCCAACAGCCCAAGTCCGCATCACCCATCTCTGCCATCTCGGGATCCGCCCAGCGCCCCGCTCCTCATGCACCCTTCACATCAGCCAGCCCAGCCCTTCACTCTCCAGCCTCTAGTCTCTCTGAAAAGAGAATGACAGACCTAGGTCTGAATTCTGATCCTACTGCTTACCAGCTCCATAGCTTAACCTTGCTGGGCGTCTGTGTCTCACCTATAAATGCAAACACATTTCCTTGCTGGGCTGTTTGTAATGATCAGAAAATATCACGTGGTAAACTTCTGGCATGGTGCCTGGCACACGGCAAGTGGTTAATACTGAATAGCTATTATTATAATATTATTATTCTCACTCTTCCAAGCTGGAAATTCTCAGCAAGTGGCATTGTCAGAGGTCAAGGGCCCAGGCACGAGCCGGTTCAGCTCCCCTCCTGTCTCTCTCCGCACCCACCTTTCCTCCTTTCCCTCCATCTTCCCTCACTACGTTCTCTTTCCAAATGCAGCTCTTCCCTCCCTGAGTCTCCCCTTCTCTCTCCCTCCCAGACCACCTTGTGCACAAGCTCCTGAATCACGACCTCCTTCTTCAGCGTCTAAAGCCTCCCACTCCATCTTTCTCCTTCGTCATCAAACATGCGCTTCAAGCTGGTGCATCTTCACTGGGACCACTGCTTCTTTAGCTCCTTTTCTACTGCTTGTACTCCTGTCCCACTAAGACCTTGAAATGCATTACACCCTGTGTGCTCACCACCAACTTCCCACATTGTCTTTGCCTCTTTGGCAACTGACGTGGCCCCCCTGCACTGAAGCCCCAGCTTCCTCCCACCACCATGTTCTCTCTGGCCTACCCAACCCTCTCGGTTTGCTTTCTTGAAACCCTCTCATCTTTGATAATTACAGCTTGGGTGGGTGATGCTCCTGGCAGCCAGTAGGTGGAGGCCAGGGATGCTGCTAAATGTCCTACGGTGCCCAGGACGGCTCCCACAACGAGGACTGTCCAGCCCAACACGTCGAGATGCTGCAGTTGAGAAATGCTGCTGGCTCCTTCGTCTCTAATACATCCCGGTTATTTTTCTGAAAAAAAAAATCACCCTTCATTAAGTCAGCTCACTGCTCCATCAGAAGCTGAAATAGCAGTGACTCAGACCCTGGAGTCACACCACTGTGATCCCAATCCCTGGCTCAGCCATTTGCCAGCTGTGTGGCGTCCAGCAGCCACAGGTCTCAGAGCCCGACCGCCTCGTGTGTAAAAGGAGGCGATGGTGGGACAATACAGTGGGGTGATGCGTTGATTGCTTGGCAGAGGGCCGGGCACACAGGTCACACTCGTGACATTTCAGTGATGTTTAAATCAAGTTTATACTCTTTAGGCTACGGTTCTAGGCTGGCCACAAACTGAGCTCAGCTTTCCATCCCGACTCTTCCCTCTACTCCTCCCCTCCCCCATCATCTGCTCTACCCCAATTAAGCTCTTCCAGAACATGCACTGCATTTCCCCACCTCTCATCCTACCTCCTGCCTTCACCCCCCATATTAGTTTCCTATGGCTGTTCTAACAAATTACCACAAACTTAGGGGCTTAACACAACTCATATTTATTCTTTTACAGTTCTGGAGGCCAAAGGTCCAAAATCAGTTTCGCTAAGGTAAAGGCAAGGGGCTGCTTCCTTCTGGAGGCTCTAGGAAAGAATCCGTTTCCTTGCCTTTTCTAGTCTCTAGACTGGAAAAGGCGAGGAAATAAAAATTCCCCGCTTTCCTTGGCTCACGGCAGAGGAGCACCTTCAACTCTCTGCTTCTGTCACAACACCGTCTCTGTCTGTCTGTAGTCAGACTCCCTGTGTCTGCTTCTTGTAAGAACCCATGCGCCTATGTTGGGTCCCCCCAGCTAATCCAGGATAAGCCCGCATCTCAAGATCCTTACCTTCATCACATCTGCAAAGGTCCTTCTGCCCTGTCAGGTAATGTTCATAGGCTCTACGGATTAGGACCCAGACATCTTTGGGGGGGAGGCATCATTCACCCAACCACCTCTTCCATTCTGACACGCCATCCCCTCCAACTCTGCACACCCACACGTGCCCACGCCCAGTGGGGCCTCAGCCAAGCAGTGATCACACCAGGTGAATGATGGCGCCTCCCCTGGGACTATTTCATAGACGGATGCTGTGCAAGGACCAACCTTGGGGAACTTCCCAGGATAAATACCCTGTTTAGAGGGAATAGGGCTTTCAAGAAACCAAGCTTGCTGCTGGGTGGAGCCCTGGGCTAGGACACAGAAGCCTGGGTTCAAGTCCATCCTCACACCTGTGGCTGAAGGTTCCCCCTCAGTGCCCCCGCCCTGGGAGGCTGCAGCCTCATATGAGCTGTGTGGCCTTGGACAAGTCATTTCACCTCTCTGGGCCTCGATGCCTCACCTGCCAAGGGAGGATGGTGAGCTAATTAGTACTGGCCTGTGGTAAGGGTCCAGTAAATAGCAGCTGTGACTTTTACATGCAGTAACTTCTTCCTGAGCCTTTCTTTTGAGTGTAAACTTTTTCTTTTATAGATCACAAGGACCACATGGATGGATCATTTCTAGACTTAAAGACCCTCGGGATGGAAAAAAAATGTTCGGAAAATATTGGATGTAAAACCTGACTTGCCAACTTTTTCAAGACTAGAGATCGGAACGGTAACCAAAGAAACTTTGTCTCTGCGTTGACTGACACGTGGGGAGGGTGGGCATGAGGACAGACACTAGCCGTGTGCCCTGGCACCACTGTATACATCATTGGTTCGAGGCCAGGTCCTCCCTGATGGGCTGGCACCTGTATGGACTGGTCGGTGCCTGGCCGTACCAGCGATCCAATGTTTGAATAGAAAGGCGGCTTCCCATCATGTACAGCATGATATAGCATTGCACTGATGCTGGCCAGGTCAATCTCTGGGCCCTCCTTTTCACTTCACATGTTATATTCTGCAGAAAATATCCAACAAGCTAATGTACAACAGTATGTCATGAGCTTGCCTAACATTTGCTTTTTGCTATAAACTGAAAAACATGAACACATAAAGGGCAGCAGAAGGGAGCCATGATGATTAAGAAGACACAAGTTCTAGAATCAGAGACCTGTGTCCTAATCCCAGCTCTGCAAGCTCTGTGACCTTGGGCAGCCTCCTAACCTTTCTGGGACTTCAATTTCCCAGCTGTAAAATGATGATGGAAAAATTAAAGGAGATCATTATGTAAAGTGCTTATCCCAGTGCCTAGCTCATAGCGAGCACTTTAATAGATGATAGTTATTATTGTCAAACAGTATTTAAAGAGTATTATCCAAGAAAACCTTCCTTTCTTAGGGAGCATAGTTTGTGTTTTCCAGGATTTTCAGAAGTAATTTGATTGTTAGGTTGAAAGTGCCCTGTATCCTAAATGGATGTTTGATCGGGTGTTTGACTGACACATGACAATGGACAGCTCAGGCCAGCGTGGCTTGCTGCGGCAGCTGGTCTAAACCAGCTTTTGGAAAACATAATAAAGCCATCCTCTCTGTACCAGCATTTTCTCCTACAATTTTTCTAGACATTTGCTCACACGTCTAGAGATGTGAGTCTTCAGAAACTTGTTGGTCTTCCTGATAAAATCGAACCTTCCTTCTCTGAGGTTGGGAGTAGAGGGACCGTCTCCAGGTGGGGAGCTCAGCTGGATCTCACGTCCTGATGGTCCTGCTTCCAAGACCTTCTCCTTGGCAACAAGCCCTCATCCCACCACTGACACCACAGAGCAGGAAACCTCCTAACTCTCAATCCTCCAAGGTTGGAGTAATTAAATGAAAGAGGAGGAGAAAGAATAGCTGACATCTGTGAACTGCTTACTGTGTGCCAGGCGTTGAGCTCAGCCGGCTCCATGCCTTATGTCATTTAACCATCGTAGCAGCCTTGTGTCATAGTTACTATTATTGTCCCCATTTAACAGATAAGAAAAAGTAAGGCTTCAGGAGGTCAAGTACCTCACCCAAGGTCACAGAATAATGATTGAAGACACACCAGGGGTGTGTCCCTGGTGGTGTGTCTGCGAGCCTGCAGAGACCGTGTGGGGACTGTGTGCTTGAATCCTGTAGCCCAGGCTCTTCCTTAGTGACCCTCCCCTCAGGAAAAGAGGGGGCGTCTGGAGAGGTACAGAGGATGCAGCTCAGGGTAGCTGAAGACACTGAGCAGCATCTCAGGTTCTTTTTTTTTTTGCGGTACGCGGACCTCTCACTGTTGTGGCCTCTCCTGTTGTGGAGCACAGGCTCCGGACGCGCAGGCTCAGCGGCCACGGCTCACGGGCCCAGCTGCTCCGTGGCATGTGGGATCTTCCCGGACCGGGGCACGAACCCGTGTCCCCTGCATCGACAGGCGGACTCTCAACCACTGCGCCACCAGGGAAGCCCTCAGGTTCTTTTTGCAGCAGATATGCCCGGTTTATTGTTATCTTCAGATACCCTCTTTTATTCTCATCTCCATAGATACATAGACAAATATGTCCACTCTTATCTATCACAGTCACTTTGGGGGCCATTATAGTTTTTTAGTTGTTTTGTTTTTAATCTCAGAGGTTTTCAGGGTAGTGCCAACAAATGCTAGGGCTAAGAGGTGCTCATGGCAAGCATTAAAAGCCAATTTATTTTTTAAGGAGGCTTATTATGGTTATTTGTAGTCATTCAGATCGGGTAACCTATTCAGACTGGTGGCCATTCCATGCAGTCATTTGGGCTTCCAGCAGCCAGCTGGCTGGTTGGGGTCTTAGGGAGATGCAGCTGCAAACACTATCTGCATTGTCTCTGGAAAGGGTCTGAAGGGATGCCCACCCACCAGGTTCCAGAGCTAGGAGAAGGTTGGGCCAAATTTTGTGAGGGTATGGTTTCTGCTGCACAGAAATGAGATTCCTTTAATAAAATGGAGGGAGGCTATTTTCCACTTAACCTTCATTCGTTCATTCAACAAACATGCCCACTATGCACCACTCGGTGCCAGGTGCCATGCTGGGCACAAGGACGGAGATAGTGAGCAAAAGCCACATGGTCCCCATTTTTCTGGAGCTTGTCTTCTCAACATCAGCGGTACTGATTTTTTGAGCCAGGTAACTCTTTGTTTGGGAGACTGCCCTATGCATCGTGGGGTGTTTAGCAGCATCCTTGTCCTCTACCCACTAGACGCCAGCAGCAATTATGACACCCACAAATGTGTCCAGGCATTGCTAAATGTCCTGGAGGGGATAGGGTGGCCAGAGTCACCCCCGGTTGAGAACCACTGGCCTAAAGGGAAGACAGACGAGACGGTGGCCAAAGAATGGCACAAGTGATGCATCATTTCAAAGGCAGTTGTGCTCTGAAGGGGTAGGAACACAGTCATAAAGAAAGCAGTTCACAGAGTCAGACTGGATTTAAAACCAACTCTCTTGGCATGGACATATATACACACACACGCTACCAAAGGTAAAATAGATAGCTAGTGGGAAGCAGCTGCATCGCACAGGGAGAGCAGGTTGGTGCTGTGTGTCTACCTAGTGGGGTGGGATAGGGAGGGTGGGAGGGAGACGCAAGAGGCAGGGGATGTGGGGATATATGGATACGTATAGCTGATTCACTTTTTGATACAGCAGACACTAACACACCATTGTAAAGCAATTATACTCCAATAAAGATGTTAAAAAAATTAACTCTCTCAAATTATTCTTTAGTATCTTTCCAGTTCTTCCATTATTCTTTGGGTTATTCTTCTGGATGTAGAAAATCATAACGGAATGCCAAGAGAGTTTTTCTTCTTTTTTTTATTTCAGCCTCAAAATGGCCTTTCCAGCCCAGGGTCCATCATGGTCTCTGAGAAGTTAAGGAAAATGGATGTGGCTGACGCTTTAGATCTTAGTGAAAAACTGGTAGGTATACCCAGCATCAGTCCCCTCCTGTCCAAACGTGCGTGCCCTGCAGATAGTTTAAACATCAACTCTACATACATGTTTAGTTGTTACAGTAGCTCCACGAGACCCATCTCCTATCCCAGCATGGGCTGGAAATTGCAGAGCCCAATTCCTTGCAAGACTGGGTAGTAAGAATGAATGTTTATGTCTGTTGTCATTCCCCCTCCCCACTTCCCCCCAATTCTCAAAAAGGCATAGTGTAAATGGATGCGGGGGAAAATGAAAGTCGTACTAAAAGCCCCAAATGCACTCATTTGCAAAGCATGTGTTTCATCTCTGCAACTGCAGAAAATGAATGAAACAGAATTAGACGTTTGCCTCCTCAAAGTGGCCACCAGCGGTCTTGGGCCAGGCCTCTTACCTGCGAAATGCTTTCTCGTAGTACATGGACATGAGCAAAACCCTCGGGACTTTGATGAACATCAAAGGTATGTCAGGTCACGTGTCCATGAAACACCTCTCCCCAAAAGAGAGGGAGAGAGTCTACCAGCTTCGACAAAGAGACCTGTACCTGGTGTTTGATAAGATCACCCTACTCAAGAACCAGCTGCAGAGAAAAGAAGAGCTTTTGAGACGATACGAGAAGGACATTGAACAGCTCATGTGTGGCCCATGTCTCCGGCAAAAGGCACAGGCCTCCGTTCTCCAGGCTAAACCTCGGTGCAGCTGCAGACCCGTAGGGACCAGGACAAGAGGACAGAGGCCTGGGTGTGGAGGGGGGCAGGCGGGATGGTGACTCAGGGCCTGATGGACCCAAGTCTCTGGGCAAGAAAGCAGCAGTTAAAGTACCCTACTGTTAAGGAATAAGGTGCACCTTTTATAAATGTGTCTGATGTTTCACCATGTGTGTGCTTTTCGTAATTCCACCCTATTTTCAGTGGTATCCGTTCCCCCACCCTCTCTGGGAAATTGGGAGGGGCTGGTAGCATAACCGTTGCCCCCTTCGTGCTGCACGTCCACAGCCAATGGGCTATTTATTCTGCCCTCTAGTCCCCACATCTTCAGCCGTCCCCCCACTTGTAAGGAAACCGCGAAGCCAGGCATATATGGAAGTGTTCTGAGGATCTCCCAGGTCGGGAGCATTGGTGGTGAGTGAGAAAGCTGAGGAGAAAAGAGACTTTGTCTCTCCTGTGTGCTCAGGCAGAGCAAAGTGTCGGTTCAGATGTACCAGTCACAGGTGGCAAAGCTGAAGGACATCTCCAGAGAGGCCGAAGAAAAGGCGCTGCTGAAGGAGGCCCTGGCGCACATGGAAGAGTGGCTGCACCAGGAGAAGAGGGTCACCAGGGCGATCAGGCAGCAGAAGGTGAGAGGTCCCTGCTCGGAGCAGAGCCTCTGAGGCTGCCCCTCAGCTCCCTTTAGAAACTGCCAACTGAGGCCCCAGTGGGATCCAGGCAGCAAAGAATGCATTCACTCATTGCAAAGGAAGGTGGCAGAATAGCTTTAGCTTTAGGCAGACTTAGGTTTAGACTCTTGTTCTGCCATTTACTGTGTGACTTAAGGCAGCTTTTTTTTTTAACATCTTTATTGGAGTATAATTGCTTTACAGTGTTGTGTTCATTTCTGCTGTGTAACAATGTGAATCAGCTATATGCATACGTATATCCTCAGATCCCTCCCTCTTGTGTCTCCCTCCCACCCTCCTTATCCCACCCCTCTAGGTGGTCGCAAAGCACTGAGCTGATCTCCCTGTGCTATGCAGCTGCTTCCCACTAGCTATCTATTTTATGTTTCGTAGTGTATATATGTCCATGCCACTCTCTCACTTCGTCCCATCTTACCCTTCCCCCTCCCCATGTCCTCAAGTCCATTCTCTACATCTGTGTCTTTATTCCTGGCTGCCCCTAGGTTCATCAGAACATTCTATTTTTTTTTTTTTTTTTAGATTCCATATATATGTGTTAGCTTAACCTCTCTGAGACTCATAGTCTAGCTTGCCTCTATTTTTTTTAACTTTCTTTTTTTTAATTTAATTTTTATTTTATATTGGAGTATAGTTGTTTTACAGAGTTGTGTTAGTTTCACGTGTACAGCAAAGTGATTCAGTTATACATATACATATATCTATTCTTTTTCAGATTCTTTTCCCATATAAGTTATTACAGTATTGAGTAGAGTTCCCTGTGCTATACAGTAGGGCCTTGTTGATTACATGTATTATATATAATAGTGTGTATATGTTAAACCCAAAATCCTAATTTATCCCTCCCCACCACATTTCCACTTTGGTAACCCTAAGTTTGTTTTCAAAGTCTGTGAGTCTCTTTCTGTTTTGTAAATAAGCTCATTTGTATCATTTTTTTTAGATTCCACATATAAGTGATATCATATGATATTTGTCTTTGTCTGACCTACTTCACATAGTATGATAGTCTCTAGGTCCATCCATGTTGCTGCAAATGGCATTACTTCACTCTTTTTTATGGCTGAGTAGTATTCCACTGTATATTTGTACCACATCTTCTTTATCCACTCCTCCATCGACATTTAGGCTGCTTCCATGTCCTGGCTGTTGTGAACAGTGCTTTCTGAGACTCATAGTCTAGCTCGTCTGTATTTTTTAACTTTTGATAATTCGTGTATTTTATCTTGTTTTTTCTATCCAGATAACTATTTTTTCTACCAGTTTTATTGAGACATAATTGACACACAGCACTGTACTGAGCTTAAGGGTGTCCAGCATCATGATCTGACTTCCCTGCCTCCTGAAATGATGACCACAATCAGTTGAGTGAACAGCCCGAGTGTTTTTAAAGGCGGCGCTTCTGATTTTCATTGTTCTGCCAGGTGCCAGGTATACACCGAGGAATAAGCTCTCTGAGAATAAAGATTTGGGTTTGCTCTTCTGAGTAGCCAGAATAGTACTCCAGTCTTTCTGACTTGGGGCTGTGTATTTGTACACGCATGCTTGCGTGTATCTGTGTACATGTGCGTATGTGCTGTGTGTTTGCATGTGTGTGTATTTGCATGTGTGTGTTTGTTGCCTGCATGAGCTCTAAGGAGGCCAAGGTGATAGAAGGGTGCCCTTCTCCTCAAGCAGGAGGTGATGGTCAGATAGTTCCTTGCAGAAGCCTGCCCTCCATCCTGCGAACCTTCCAGGCAACAGGTTTCCAGACAGCAGGCTCTCTGACTTAGAGCCCCAGAAATGAAAAGTGGCTGTCCTGCTCTGAGGGAGCCTGGATGTGGTGTTTCCAGTGCTCACTGCTGTGAATTAAAAATCACAGGCCTTAGTCTGCATGTGTCATGGGGCTGCCTCAGGCAGAGGACAGTTTCCTTTCACACCAAGCAATGCCAGGGAGAGCTGGGCCAGTGACAGAGTTGTGACTTTCCCTTTGATGTGCCCTGTGGAGAGCTCACCCCTCCCCGAAATGCCCCCCCCCGCCCACAGGGCTTGGCAGACTAGGCCCCAAAGCAGAGACACCAGACCACAGAATGGGACAGAGGAGGGCCCAAAAAAAGCCATTGTCATGTACTGAAAACCTGAGGATTTACATAATCAGGCTTCACATGCATTATTCATGGGCTGCCTCATTCATACACAATGCAAGGGACGTGCCAGCCTGTTTGTCAGGAAGAAAACAATAATACATTTTAAAGTTTTGCTGGATCCTAAAGGTCACTTGTATACATCTGTCTTGGCATCCATTCCTTCCAGGGAGTATATCTTCGTTGTCTTTAAGCAGAAATGAACAGAAAGCAGAATTCCTCTTTTCTAAGTTTTACACTTAGTATTTTCACAAGGAGCCTTAGTTTTTTAGCCTCCTGTATAAAACTTTGAAACTCTTCACCCGTTCACAGAGGTGGCAAGGTTGAAGCACTGAGATGAAATTACACATCTTAAGCTTCAGAATTGCCCCCCCCAAAAAAATGGAGTTTGTAGTTTTAATGTTTGATCATCTCTTCACCAAGCAGACCTTTCAAGAATCAAAAGTCCTATTTCCACACTAATATCTTTGGCTGTGAAAATGAGACTTGGTATAAGATGCTGGGCCTTCACAGCGAACTGGGCCTGTGGCTCTGTCCATGTGGCAGAGGGACGGGAAACGCGGCCCAGGCCGTGCTCACTCGAATCCACATCCCACATCCCTTGAGAAGCCGGCAGTGTCTCTCAGAGTTCAGAGGCCAGATTTGGAGTCAAACAAATAGGGGTCAATCCCCACCGCTGCCCCGAATGACCCTAAGTGGCTTGACCTCTGTATCGCAGGTTCCTCAACAAAAGCAACCAAAACTGTTAGCAAGGGGCCTACTCCGTGGGGCATTGGGAGGGTTAAATGGCAAAATGCCTACAGTGCCTGGCATATCACAAGCCCTGTTTCTAAGGGGGAAGAATAGGCAGCTCATGCATGGGTGGGGATTCCTCTATTTTTTTCAGGGAGCTTCCTGCCAGCTGACGCCTTCCCCGGTCCTCCCAAAGCCGCCAGCTCTTATGGGACGCGCTCTTCTCTTTGGTGAATACGACTAGGGCCACGGCCAAGAAAGGACCCAGATACCTTTTGTGAAAGGGCTAAGGCTGGGATTTTCAAGAGGAAATTTTTAAATGCACAGAAGTTGCCACTTGGGAAGCACGCAAGCCCTTTCTTAGGGCTTGAAGTATAAGAAAGGCTGAAGGGCACCAGCTGCTTCTGGCAGGAGAAGCCGCTCAGCTCTCCTGCCAATCAAATCTCCAACCAATCAAGTCCTGGCTAGGGGGCGTGACCACCGCTTTGCCTTGTGGTCTCAGCCAGGAAAACCCCCTAACCTTCCCTCTGCTTAATTAGCTCAGATCCCTCTTCTTTAAGATGAGAATAAAAATGGCACCTAGCTCGTAGCCTTCCCAATGGGAGCTTGTATACAAAAGCCTTAGCACATAGGACCACAAAGCATTCACCCTCTCCTACCATCGTCATTATCCTCACTATTCTCTTTAACTCACTATCTTCCAAGATTTCCTTGGGCCCAGGTATTCTCAAGATTCTGGCTTCCTCCGTGCCACTTGTGTGTTTTGTTTGTTTGTTTGTTTGTTTTTGCGGTACGCAGGGCTCTCACTGTTGTGGCCTCTCCCGTTGCGGAGCACAGGCTCCGGACGCGCAGGCTCAGCGGCCATGGCTCACGGGCCCAGCCGCTCTGTGGCATGTGGCATCCTCCTGGACCGGGACACGAACCCTGCGTCGGCAGGCGGACTCTCAACCTCTGTGCCACCAGGGAAGCCCCACAATTGGTAGATGTTGTGTAGGAGGAGCGTGGGATGGGAGGGGCTTGGGGTGGTGCTCTTCCGCCCACAGTGATGAAGTAGAACCATGTGGCCAGGCCTATGCAGCATACGGATAGAAGAAGGCTAAAGAAAAAGACCCTCCCGCACCCCCTTCATCACATCCCAGTGTGTTCAGTAAAGTTCAGGAAAAGCAGGTGCACAGGGGCCAGGCTCTGCCCTTCAGTGCCCAGTTGCCCACTGACGGAACTTAATCCAGGAAGGAATTTTGCAGCAATGTTCAAACTGGGGTTCCCTGGAGCCTTTGGGTGCCATGGAAAGGTGTGACTCTCAAAGCACACACACCTTTCTCCCGCCAGAGAAGCTCTCCATTATCTTATACCCCAAGTTCCTCATGGGATTTTGCTTGGATAAACGGTTCTGCAAAAAAAAAGGCGGGGGATGGGGTGGGAGAGAAGAAGGCTGTTGGTTTAAAACTAACCCCTGCTTTATAATATCTGGGAATTTGGATAGTGATTGTCTCAACGGAGTTTGTGATAAATACTGAGTGGCTGCAGGCTCGAGGCCTTCTCCACGGAAAATGCGTGGAGGGCAATTGTCAGTTCAATACGGGCCCATCAGCCTTCACGGACAGTCCTCTGAGGGTAGAGTTAGCATCCTTCTGGGAGAATGGAAGAGTCTTGTAAGCACCTATGCCCTGTCCCAAAAGACAGCCTTATTTCCTCCCTGAGTTTTGTGACTACCTGGTAGGGTTGCCAGATTTAGGGGAAAACAAACAAACAAACAACACGATGCCCAGTTAAATTTTTTTTTTTTTTTTTTTTTTTTTTTGCGGTATGCGGGCCTCTCACCGTTGTGGCCTCTCCCGTTGCGGAGCACAGGCTCCGGATGCGCAGGCTCAGCGGCCATGGCCCACGGGCCCAGCCGCTCCGCGGCATATGGGATCCTCCCGGACCGGGGCACGAACCCGTATCCCCTGCATCGGCAGGCGGACTCTCAACCACTGCGCCACCAGGGAGGCCCCGCCCAGTTAAATTTTAATATCAGATAAACAAGAAAAGCTATTCAGTATAAATGTCCTAAGTATTACACGGGGCATATTCACACTCACAAATTTGTTGGCTTCATTCTGGAATTCAGATTTAACTGGGCATCCTGTATTTTATCTGGCAACCCCTCCAACATTTACTGAGCACCAACTAGACACCAAGCAGGGAGGTTCTGAACCAGGTGTCGCAAGATGGCAGCCCACAGATATATTCCATTTGTCTCTTGGGATTTTTTTTTTAAAGTTACATTTCAAAATAGGGCAGTTTCCTGGAATATTCTGGATTTCCAGCTTCTCTGGGAAACTTGGAAGATCTGGCGACCCTAGGCCCACAGACCCACAAGCCACCATCACAAGCCTCCATCTTCCAGGCCCCTTAGAAAGGCGCTGGGCTCGTGTGTTTGCTGCTGTCCACCACCACCCCAGCTCACTTCACCCACTTCTGTTACTTTCCTGGCCGCTGTAGGAATCAGGTTGGCGACCCCAGTGGATGCTCAGGGCTCTAGGAGAACGTCTCCTTCCTGACACCACTGCACATTCACCTGCGGAGAGTCAGTCTGCAAGGGAGACCCCAGTTCCCTCTCACTTTTGTGTCTCCAGTGCCTAGGGGATGCTCTTTCTTTGATGAGCTGCCCCTGAGGTGCAGGGTCTTGAGCAGATCAGGGTCAGCAATAGTCATCAAACCCCAGGGGAGCGGCAAGCTCCAGGTTTTCAGTGATGCTGGCTTGCCAACAGGCCCCTGTAGTCCCTGCCAGGGAGGTTAGCCACTGGGGCTTTCAACATTTCCACTGGGTGGAAAGCCACTGGACATCTACAGCCTCTTCCACTGATCTAGGAGGCTCTGCTTCCAGCTAAAGCAGATCTGTCCTCCAAGAAGAATACAGTATCCTTCGTAGCCTTCTTGGTTGACCACCTCCTTGTCTGCTGGAATCTGGAACAGAGATTCCCTAAAAGGTGCAGCAGGACAGTGTAGCGTTACCCCAAAGCCACACCCGCTTTTGCAGACCTCTATCCTCACCTCCTCACCTAGGAAGGCTCAACATTCCATCCAAATGGGTAGCATCTGAAAGTTGAGAAAAATCCATTTTGCTCTGATGCAAAAGGCAAAGAAGAACATAAGCTAAATTTTGTCAATATTCTTTCTGTGTTGAAGAGACGAATGTTTGGAGAGCTGATGAAGAACTCAAAGATGCAGAACTCACATTTCCAGGTGAGCCAGAAGAGAGAAGAGAGAAAACCCTAGAACGTCAGCAGGAAGCCCAGTGGACAGTTATCCCACATCTATTATGTACTGAGCATTTGGCATGTGCCGGGCACAGAGCCAAACACTCGACGTGCAGTATCTGTTTTAAGCTTCACAACAACCCTATGGGGTGGGTGTTGTTATTATACCCAATTTACAGATGAGGTGTCTGAGGCTCAGAGACTTTCTTTGTCCAGAGCCACACAGCTCAGTAGGAGAGCTGGGAATCAGTGCAGATCTGACACCCAGGTGAGTGCTAGCTTTTCCTCCTTTAGGATATAAACCTCCAGGTAATAAACCTGATACATTTCCAGTGGCATTTCTCTTAAATTTCAAGGAAGCATCCTCTAGAATTCTCTTCAAAGTTGAGAATTAAGACTATGAAATCTTGAACATGTTGAAACATTGCCATTGACAAATCAGCCCTGGAACTGGAATTAAGCCAGTCCACGTTCCCACTTTGCAGACAGTAGAGGCGAGCTCTCAGGAAGCTAGAAAGCCAAACACATTTTGGTTGAATATGAGAGAGGAGACATTCAAGTTTGATAAAAGGCCACAGTCATGCTGAGGCAACCAAATTATCATGGGAAGAAACGAAGATATTCTAGGTGAGGGATATATTTGAAAAATAGAAGCTTCTCAACCAGCATCCTTGTGCTAAGACCAGAAGGTGGTTACTCCCCAGAGCAGGATGTTAAGAGGATAGAGAGCATCCTGAGGGCCCCACTTGATCTGAGACGTTTGCCACCCTGCAAAGTGGAAACGACTGGAAGTTTGTTACTTATTCACTCACATATATGACTGAGCTGGGAGGAGGCAGAAACTGCCCTACATCTAGGTTTTGTCTGAGGACCACCTGCGGATGTGAAATGGCAGAGGAGATATTGGGATGGGCCCCGGATGTTGTGGGAACATTGTGCTTCTCTGAGATGTGAGACACCCTGGAACTTCACGCTGCCTCTGGCTTTAACAGAAGCGGGGCAGATGGTGCTTCGGCTAAGAGCAAAGAGCCAGCTTCCCATTCTCCCTGCCCTCCAGCCTGAGCTTAGAAGTTTGGTGTCTAGGATCTCCTCAGTACAGAAAGGTTTCCTCCAGGTTCCTTGCCAAGTGTAACTTGGGCGACTCCTTCCCCAAGAGTGGGCCTTGGGCTTCCCTGGTGGCGCAGTTTAGAGAGTCCGCCTGCCGATGCAGGGGACACGGGTTCATGCCCCGGTCTGGGAAGATCCCACATGCCGCGGAGCGGCTGGGCCTGTGAGCCATGGCCGCTGAGCCTACGTGTCCGGAGCCTGTGCTCCGCAACGGGAGAGGCCACAACACTGAGAGGTCCGCGTACAACCAAAAAAAAAAGGGGGGTGGAGTGGGCTTTTTTAAGGATATAGGGGTGAGTGCCTCATAAAAACTGGGAGCTGAAAGAGAGCCTGGCCTCGAAATAGAACTGGTAAGCCATCAGATCTCAGGCATCATCTCTTTTACACACACACAAGCATGCGCACACGCATACCTAGGCCGTATCTCCTCTCTGTGTCTCTGTGTGGCTCCCCTGATCTCTGCTCTCTCCAGTCATGTGACAGGAAGGAATGACCTCATGGTCCCCCAGTTCAAAGGACAAGCCCAGGAAGCAAGTAGCATCTTAGAACCCATAACCCAAATCATGGGAGTGACCATCTTGAAAGCCCAGCCCGTGCCAAGTGCCCAGTCAGCTATGACCAGGGACAGAGTCACACACATGGCTGCCTGGATCCAGGAGTAGTGCTCAGAAAAGGGTTAGACAGACCCCCTAGAGTATGCTGCATTTTACCCTCCTAAGACATCAGAGACATAAGGCATTCAGTTCAGTAACAGCTTTTCGAGAGAAAGTCCATCCCAATGAAATTGCCTATCATCAGAAACTCCTGGTTCAAAAAAAGATGCAAATGTCAGAAGAAAACGTTATCTGTGTATCTGGAAGAGTGTACACCAAAATGTGAATAAGGTTACCTGTGGGTAGTGTGATAATGGTGGATCATTTTACCTTCGTTTTGCTCACGTCTATGTATGTATATAAATACTTTTTACAACAAAGATTTTATTTTCAGTAAAAAAAAATGCCATTTGAGAAATATTTGGGGATCTCCCTACAATTATAGAGTTTGGGCATTTGTTGCTCTTGCTTGTTGTAGGTTGGAGCCAGAAAAGCCACCCCAAAGATGGACCAAGGAAGGGAGATGCTGAAGAGAGAAATGTCCAGCAAATCCAGCCAGAGCCTTCTGTTTTCTAAACCTGGTGGAAGGAGCTAGAAACGTCGTCCCGCTGGGCCTCGCGTGATCCTCCATGAGTCAGTGTAACTCTTCTGCGTCAAACTACTAAGATGCTTTTTTAGGACATTAAAGGTTGCTACCCTAGTGTGTTGCTTCCTAGACTGGTATTTTGCACAATACTGTATTTTGGAGTGTGTGAGGAGAGGGGTTCTTTTCACAGATATTATGAATGTAAACATACGCAGGCATATGAAGAATAAGTTTGAAATTCAGACTCCTAGGCCTGGTCGATGCAATTATGTGTTTGGGTAGTGACAAACCCAAATGTCACACCTCCAAGGAGCTCTGAGAAGCCCGCAGTTGAGAAAACCCAGGGCGTGTACTGGGGCCACAGGACAGAATGGTAACCTCAGGGCTGTTGGGGCCATGGTATAGTGCATTTATATCTGAATTGATTATAATAAATGTGAACAGCAACCAGTTTTATCGCTTCCATAACAGTGAGTCATGTTTATATGGCGCTCTGCGGTGTTCAAAACACTTCTCGTCTAATCCTCTCTCAAGCCCTGGGAGGTAAATAGCATTATGTTCCCCATTTTACAAATGAGGAAGCTGAGGCCCAGAGAGGTTAAATGGCCCGTCTAAAGTCACACAGCTAGTAAATTCAAGAATTGGGTCTGGAACCCAGGTTTCTAACTCCATCTCACGCTGCCCATTCTGCCGCACCAAGACAGCCCAGTAGGTCAAGTCCCAGGCCATCAGGACAGACCAAGTACCCAGTCATCAAAGAACACACACTGCCCAGGTGGACACACCCCTTTCCCGTGGTGTTTGAAGAGACCCTCATTTTTGCCTTCTCTCCAGCCATCTGTTATCTCCCTGCCTTTCTTGTACGGCCAGAGACCACCAAATAAAACAGGAAGAAGAGCCAGAAGCCATGAATATCATTTATTTTTTATTTTTAAAAAGCCACAATAAAAGTATTTTGATATTTTAAAACCAAATGCATTCTTTATACTGATTAAAACTAGAAGGAAATGGGAAAAATGATTTGCATCATCTTCCACTAAAGGTGCTTCTTACACAGTGAGAAGGGTGAGCATCACCTGACCTTAAAAATAATCTTGAAAATCCCAGCAGTTTTCCATAAAGAACATATTACTTATACTGTACCATATAGCCAAAATCCAAAACAGCCATCTCCAGCACCAGAAAAGATCACTTGGTCAGGCAGTAGTTAAGTAGCTGGCTCATGTTTGGAAGCCAAATTGTGTGGGAAAAAAACTACTTTGGTTGAATACAAATATTTGAATTTGCATAAGTTAAATGTAATGCCTGTGTGACTCCACTGTATTTGAGGTCTTTCAAAGGACGTGTTAATCTTTACCGAATCAACATTGCAACCCACAATGGCAATGTCCTTTCTTCACTCCTTGAACTAGATGGTTCTTTAGGTGTCTCCTTAGCCACACACCCCTTTCTCTGAGAATGCACATTCCCCAACCAGGCTTACCCTACCTACTGCTGCTCTCTTGGCCACACCTGACTGGCTGATCAGTAGATATTCTACCCAAGCCAGACCAATCAGGTTTCTCTTCTAACCCAAGCTGGGCCAATCAGCACCTGTGCCCTTGATATTTGGAAGTGGGACATGGAGTTACCACACAGGTCATTAATGGCCTGGAGCTGAAAGTCTTGATGCAGTTCCCAGCTGGGGTGGCCATTTCTCCCACTGTGTTTGGAGAAACAAAGCCAGTCTTAGAAAGACATGGCCAGGATAGATAAGCAACAGGTAGAGACAAGAAACCAAGACCCAGGGAATTCCCTGGCAGTCCACCCTGCCCTTTCACTGCCAAGGGCCCGGACTCAATCCCTGATCAGGGAGCTAGGATCCCATAAGCCAAACAGTGTGGCAAAAAAAAAAAAAAAGAAGAAGAAACCAAGACGACCCCCAGAGAGACAGTGCAGCAGACACTACAAGCCCCTTAGTCATTGCCTCCCTCTACTGTATAAGCAGCACGCGAAATGCCCTCATTTCCCAGCCTCCCTTGCAGCTAGACCTGGCTGTGTTGTTCAGTTCTGGCCAGTGACATGCAGGTGAAGGCCCTGGGCAGGGCTTCCCTTCTGGAATTAAAGGCAAGGCTTTGCTAGGAGAAAGTTTTTCTCTTTGTCCCTTTGCCTTGTCTCCTTTTCCTCTCCAGGAGCTCGGACTTGGAGCTGGAACAGCCATGTTGGGGATCACCAGGTAACAAGCAACAGACCAAAGCCCATCTCAAAGGACAGTGGAGTGGAAAGACATGAAAAGCCTGGTTGGGAGCCTAGTGGCATCACTGTGCTCTGCACTGTACCTCAACTGCCTACCTCTGTACATCCTGTTGTATAAATAAATCAATCCTATCAGTTTCAGCCACTGTAGTCAGATGTACCTGTTTGTGCTGTGGAGCCAACCACTCAAAAGTTAGTGACTTAAAATGGCAACTATTAGTTCTCATGATTCCAGGCGTCAAGCTGGCCCCTTGTACTGGTCTGGTTGGTTTGGCTGGGGCTAGTTTAGGGTGGCTTCGTGTACATGCCTGCCTGGTCATTGCCAGGCAAGCTGGGTTAGGACAGTGGTTCTCAACTGGGGGCGATTTTGCCACCCAGGGGTCATTGGGCAATGTCTGGACACACTTTGGTTGTTAAACTGGGGTGGGGGTGATCCTATCATCTAGGGGTAGAGGCCAAGGATGCTGCTAAACATCCTGCAGTGCACAGAACAGCTGCCCACAACCAAGACTTATTTGATCCAATATGTCAATAGTACCGAGAATGAGAAACCCTGGTCTAGAAAGGCCTCAGCTGGGACGTCTGATTCTGCCTGGTGTGGTCCCTCATCACCCAGCAGGCCAGACCAGGCCACGTGTGGTGGGTACAGGTTTCCAAGAGCAACAGGAGAGAGAAAGCCCCAAAGCACACTTTTCAAGTCTCCACCTGCCATGTGTCTGCCAACATCTCATCAGACAAAGCAAGCCACATGGCTAGAGTTCATTTGGGAGGGGCTCCAAATTTTTACCATCTACCCACATCCAGGTTTCTGTTATTTAAAGCTGAAGGGCTTCCCTGGTGGCGCAGTGGTTGAGAGTCCGCCTGCCGATGCAGGGGACACGGGTTCGTGCCCCGGTTCGGGAAGATCCCACATGCTGTGGAGCGGCTGGGCCCGTGAGCCATGGCCGCTGAGCCTGGCGTCCGGAGCCTGTGCTCCACAAGGGGAGAGGCCACAACAGTGAGAGGCCCACATACAGCCAAAAAAAAAAAAAAAAAAAAAAAAAAAAAAAAAAAAAAAAAAAAGCTGAAGGCAGCGTGCGCCCAGAGCGTTAACGGGCGGGGGCGGGGGTGTGGAGTTGGGAGGTCAACTGGGCCTCCTGGTAGCCTCCCTGAGTTCAACCAATCCAGTGAGGAGAAGCCGTGGGCGGGGCGAGCTCCTCTGCCAGAGCAGCGTGAAAAATTTCCCAAGGCAGAGCGAAAACCTTTCCTGAGCCACTGAGCATGCCCGCTGGTGAAAGGTCCAGCCCAACTTTCACCACATCCCAGACTCCAGAGAGACTTTTCTGAAACCCAGAGAATTGACCATGTCCTCAAGCAGCTTAAAAATCTTCCATGGCTCCCCCATGCCTCCTCAGGAAAAAAAGATCACACTTCAGTGGGTTTTTTATGCTTCATCCTCAACCAATTTCTTCAGCCACGTCTCCCACTACTTTTTCAAGAACTCTTTTGCTCCACGGATGTTGAAAACTTGCAGCTTCTCATACATACCATGTTCTCTGTGCACACAGGTTCACCTACCTGCGATTCTCTGCCCAGGCCCTCTCTACCAGGATAATTGCATCTGTGCTTTCTAGGTCTATGAAGACAGTCATGCTTCATCCCTCTGGCATAGCTCTTCTTTTTTTTTGCATCTTTGTTGGAGTGTAGTTGCTTTACAATGGTGTGTTGGTTTCTGCTTTGTGGCAGGGTGAATCAGTTATGCATGTGCATGTGTTCCCATGTCTCTTCCCTCTTGCGTCCCTCCCGCCCTCCCTGTCCCAACCCTCTAGGTGGTCACGGGGCACCCAGCTGATCTCCCTGTGCTATGCGGCTGCTTCCCACTAGCTATCTATTTTATGTTTGCTGGTTTATATGTGTCCATGGCATAGCTCTTCTTATTCTGTGTTGTGAATATACTCTATGTGCTCACATGTCTTATCTTCACTAGAATGTGAGCTACCTGAGGGCAGGGGTCTTGGCATATTTTATACCTGTATGGAACTCTAAGACCTAGCAGGGTGCCTGGCACAGGATAGACACTCAATAATTGCTTATTGAATAAATGAATGGATTATGAGCTCCATGAAGGAAAAAAAAAAAAAAGCTGAAGGCATTCCAACTGATGCAGAAAGTTGCCCTGATTCCTGATGACTTTCTGGTTCTTGGTTTCTTTCCTTGGAAAGGCCCATTCCAATGCCTGCCCTTGGGTTCCACTAGGACTTTTTGTATCACTCAAGATTCTCTGGTTGCAACCAACAGAAATCTCCTGTGGCTAACTTAAAGAGAAAAGGAGTTTACTGAAAGGAAATGCGGAAGGTTAGAGAATCAACGGGCAAGCAAAGCGGAGGAGTCTGGACAGGCAGGAGCCATCTTTTCTTCCCCGTAGATGTCCCCTTTTTTGCTTCAGCCGGTTTGAGTTTCTGTTATTTGCAACCAAAATGGCATTTACTAAGACGCTCTGCACAGCCCCAACTGGTAGCTCTTTGAAGCTACCAGCGACCTTTCTTTCCCCTGACGTTGTACCAAGGGACAGCAAGGTACCTGCAGTCCCCCCACCAGAACTCCCAATTTTCTGATCCCCCAAGAAGCTAAGCCAAACAACTTCCTTCCACCCTTGGCAATGGGGGCCCATTTGGATTCGTGGCTTTGCAGATAAGGTGCCCTTCTCCAGCAACTTGGCAGAGCCAGCAGTGCTTGCTGTTGTGGAAACTGGGGTCATGAAGTGTCTACGGAAGAAAACAGCTTCCCCTGGATCCATGTTGCAAAGTGTGTTCCTGGTAAGTGGAGTGGTTTCCAATTTTTTAGCGTCTTAGGAATGAAAGCATTACACTAACGATGAGAGGAAACCCAAAATCTGCTAATGCATTTATTTTTTTATTATTATTATTATTTTTAAAATTTATGGCTGCATTGGGTCTTCGTTGCTGCGCCCGGGCTTTCTCTAGTTGTGTCGAGCAGGGGCTACTCTTTGTTGCGTTGTGCAGGCTTCTCATTCCATGGCCTTCTCTTGTTGCGGAGCACAGGCTCTAGGCATGGAGGCTTCAGTAGTTGTGGCTCGCAGGCTCAGTAGTTGTGGCGCACGGGCTTAGTTGCTCCGCGGCATGTGGGATCTTCCTGGACCAGGGCTCGAGCCTGTGTCCCCTGCATTGGCAGGTGGTTTCTTAACCACTGCACCACCAGGGAAGCCCCTCATTTACTCTTAATGCTTCCCCCTGTTGAGGAAAAACAGGAGGAAAAAAGAAAGGGCGGGGCTTCCTTGGATGCCAGCAGCCACCAGAGCTGGAAGAGGCAAGGGATGGACTCCTCCCTAGAGCATCCAAGGGAGTTTGGTCCTTCTGAAAAACCTTGATTGCAGCCCAGCTGATGCTGATTTGGGGCTTCCAGCCCCCAGACCCATGAGAGAATACGTTTGTTGTTTTAGGCCACTAAGCTTGTGGGAATTCATCACTGTGTTTAGCAAACCAACACGGGGCTCAATCTTCAACTCATTAGAGACCAGCCCCCCACTTTGATCTGAACACTTCTGGACTCTTCCTATACGGCAGGAGTGCTGTGGGAATTGCACAAAGGACCTTAGTTGTTTTGTATGTGTGGAAACAATCAAGTAGAAAATTATTCACGTTGTTCAGAGAATAGCTCATGGATGTTTAGTACGTAAACTATGGAGCATGGATGCACCTCCGTCTAAAAGGAAGGCAGGGAGAATGTTAGCTGGGAATGGTAGCAATAGGCTGGAGCCCTGAATAGTGCCTAGGAAGACAAGGAAGTTATCTGCAAGAGTAAATTAAAACCAAAGCAGGAGGTCACTTTCACCTCAAAATTCCCGAAGGCACACTCATCCTGCTTGTTCACTGGTTCAGACTTCTCAGAGCCCTCTCTCTTTTCACTACAGAAAAAGCTAAAAAGGTAAAAACCAGAAGAAAGACCCTGGCCCTTCCTTTCCTCTCCGCCGTGTTTTTGTTCTTAGACTAAATATAAGAAAGGCAGAGACAGGGGAGAAAAATCAAAAGCCACCCACCTCACCTGTTCTTGGGCCCTAACTGGCCCCAGGGCTATGAAAGAGCAAAGAAAATTCCCCCAGCACTCCCACCCCACCCAAAAGGAGGAATCTCAGCAGCCATATTGGTGCCATGTGACCTCCACCCTCTCAAGTCACAGCTGATAGTTATGTGTTCACCTGACCCAGGAGAACCAATCAGAAGCTGGGCTGGGCTAGGTTCATCTCTCCCAGGTCCTGGGTTGGGCAATGTGGTATCAGGGATTAAGGGGCCACAGGTGAGTGAAGCAGGGGACGTACCTCAGCACAGAGAGAAGGTGACTGCTGAAAGAGGCCGACATGAGGATGAGACCTCAGACATAGCTGTGTCCTGATGACTTTCTGGTCTTTGGTCCTGATGCCTTGGAAAGCCCAGCTGTACTTCTGCCCCTGGGTTCCACAAGAAATGCTGTGTCCTCCCAATAAATTCCCCTTTTAAGGTCGGATCCTAAATGTAGTCCATGTCCTTGAAGGCGGGCCCTGCCTTTGCATCATATCAGGCAGTGCTGGGCCCACAGTGGATACTCCACCTGGTCTCAATTTTGATTTTCACTTTTCTCAGACCAGTTACAGTTCTGAAAAGGGGAGCCACAAGCAGATGATTGAGATAAAAGATCGTGTTGGAGCACAACTGTGACTGCAGTGCAGAGCGCTGCCTGGTGTGTGTGTGCAGCTAAGTCAGCTGCATCCACCCACAGATAAGTATGGAGCTCCACAGATATGTGCCAGGGTACTGTTCTGGGTTCTGGGGATAAAGCATGAAGCCCCTCTCTCCATGGGAAGGGTCCTTGCTTGAACAGTGTTTCCCAAAGTGGGTCCCGTGGCCTTGGGTGACAATGACCATGGTCATTTTGGACTGGCTACTTGCCCTGGATCTAATCAACTTGAAAGCCACCAGGGAGCCACGTGCACAGAGAAAGCTGGTCTGCAAGAGGAGACTCATGAAGCAGAGGTTCACGGAGAAAACAGTCCTTCATAGAAAGAGATAGTTCTGGGCTCTCCTTAGCCTGGCCTCACTCACTGTCCTATAGGATGCCCCAGGCTACTTTCAATAAAGTCCTATCTTATGCTTAAACGAGTTGCAGTGGGTTTCTGTTGCTTGATGCCAAATGTTCTGAGACGCCTTGGCTCTGGATGAACATGTGTGAGATGGGAAATCTAAACTAAACCCACAACTGTGGAGCAAAACTGAAAATGGGACACAGCCTTATCCCTGGAAATGGATGGATCAATCAAACCACAGGCCATAAATGGGCAGTACACGAAGAGCCCTTCTGAGGATTACTGGTCTCATTTGTTGCCTTAAGGGCCCTGGCCAGGCCCATTTAGCTCCTAGGACAAATTGTGCTGAGTATTTAAGTGTGGAGGTACAAAAGGACAGCCCCTGTTCTGTATGCAAGCACAGAGGGCGAGAGATGGGCTTTCAACTGGGGAGGACTTTGTTTTAATCCAAGCACTGCTGCTTCCTAGAAGGATGATCGTGAGCAAATAATTGGATCCCTCTGAGCCTTCCTCTCTACACCAGCAAAATGGAGTTTCCTAATTTTTGTGTGTGTGTGTGTGGTATGCAGGCCTCTCACTGTTGTGGTCTCTCGTGTTGTGGAGCGCTGGCTCCAGATGCGCAGGTCCAGCAGCCATGGCTCATGGGACCAGCCGCTCCGTGGCATATGGGATCCTCCCGGACTGGGGCACCTGCATTTCCTCTTAATAACAACCACACTGGCGTTTAAGTGAGCCTGGCTAGGCTTACAAATGCACACATAAAGATTACCAACTACCTTCCACAGAGATGGAAGAGGGAAGCTGAAGCTAAAACACCCTGTGAGGGCTTCCCTGGTGGCGCAGTGGTTGAGAGTCCGCCTGCCGATGCAGGGGACACGGGTTCGTGCCCTGGTCCAAAAAGATCCCACATGCCGCAGATTGGCTGGGTCTGTGGGCCATGGCCACTGAGCCTGTGCGTCCGGAGCCTGTGCTCCACAGTGGGAGAGGCCACAACTGTGAGAGGCCCGCGAACCGCAAAAAAAAAAAAAAAAAAACCCCAAACCAAAACAAAAAAAACACCCCGTGGGTAGTCAGAGGAGAGGACGGTCACAGCTCATCCCCCTGAGCCGTGTGCCAGGCATGATCTGAGCACTTGTACACATGCTTACTTATTAAAATACTTCTAACAATCCTATCAGGTTGGGACTACCATCACCCTGCGTACAGACTGAACAAAAGGAAACAGAATATGGTGTCCTCCTTGTGTTCACAAAGCCCGTTAACTGGCAGAGACAGGACTTGAAGGCCACAGTCCGGCTCCCGAGTCCATGCCATGCTTTACAGCCTCCAACTTCTCACGCTCATTCCTAGAGCCACCTGGGAAGGAGGAACCAGGCAACTAAAGACTGGGTTTGAATCAGACTCCACGTCTGACCAGCCACGTGATCCCGAGCAGGGGGCCTCGCCTCTCTGAGTCTCAACCTGGCTCCCTTAATGGAAACGTCAGCCTTCAGCAACGCTGTGACGAGTAACAGTGTAGCATGTGTGAACGGGCTCTGTAAACTCTGGAGTGTTCTGTGAGGTATAAACTACCCTCTATTCTCATTAGAGGGAATTCATTTCATAACCTGCTCCCGGCTCTTGAACTTTGCTGTGCATCCAGTCAGTGCTGGATGATCTGGAACCAACAGCTGGTCTATTTATGGCTGAAAAACCCACAGGTCATAGGAAGACAGCAGCACCGGAGCCCCTGGGTGGCCACAAAGATAAGGTCCATGTCTCGAGGACCGATGACATGGTGGTCACTGAAGGAACAGGCCCCCTCCTGCCCCTTCCACTAGTGACAACTGAAAACTTTGGTTTCCCCAACACCCCGATCCAAGATCAACCCGACTCTTTGCCCAATGTTGGAGAAGTACCGGCGTGTCCTGCAGGCCTGGCTGGCCCCCTCTGACTGTGTGTTGCCTCCTTCCACAGATCAGTGCCCTACAGCAAGGCTACAACCAGGTGCTGTGCCAGACCCTGTCTGAGAGAAACTTAGAAATCACCTCCCTGAAGCACGAGGCCGAGAACTTAAGGAGGGAGACCGCCATTACGTCAGGTGAGGCCCTTCTGCATTCAGGCCTCAGAGCTTTTGCCCTCCCCCTGCAGACATCACCAGTCAACCAGCACACCTGTGCCCGTGACCTGGGTGCAGCCTCAGGGATCACCCGTGTCGGTGCATTAGAGTTCTCCCTCAGTGGAGGTTTCTTGCCGCCCAGTTCCGAGGGCAGGGCCTGGTAAATATTTGAGAGAATGGTATCTCTTGGCTACAAGGTCTCCTGAGCACTGGCCCCACCAGGGAGAACACAGGTCGCCTTGTGGCTTGGGTGGTTCCACAAAGCAGCCTGAGTGCAAACTAGAGCGTGGACAAAATGGGGTCACTCCTTTAAGGCACCCATGGTCTCACCCATTTCAGCCGAGTGCACTTGGGCCCAAGGGAAACCATTTTCTAATTTGATCAGAGGTGGTTACCTGACAAAGGGCCTGGGTTGGGAGAGGGGCAGCCAACGCACAGCTGTGGCTGAGCTTTGATTCCCTGGATTCCTTCATTGCTTCAACATGTTTCTTGAGCTCCTACTAGGTGTCAGGCCCCATTCCAGGCTCCGGGGAGGGAGAGCCAAGCAAGACAGTCAGATTCCTGTACTCACAGATTCGGGAGGGGGTGACAGACAATAAAAGTAAACGGATGAATAAACAAGCCCACTTCAGAGAGCAGTGGTGCTGTGGAGAAAATAAACTGTGTGTCGTGGTGGCCAGCGCTTCAAGGGGGGAGGCCAAGGGGGACCAGCTTAGTGGGTGTGCAACCATGGAACTCAGGTGGGACTTGAACCCGTGGGCTGGGACTCGAACCCAGTCAGAACCCACTATCTTTTAATCGAGATCACGCATGTGGTCTCGGGACTTAATAAAGCTCAGGTTCTTTATGTCTCATGCAGAAAGAATTCAGTGAGAGACAAAGTAAGAAGTGGATTTCTTTAGAGAGAAACACACTCCACAGACAGAGTGTGGGCCATCTCAGAAGGCTAGAGGCCCCTAAATATGGGGTGGTTAGTTTTTATGGGGTGGGTAATTTTATTGGCTAATGAGTGGGAGGATTGTGACAACTCTAATATTTTGGGGAAGGGGCGGGGATTTCCAGGAATTGGGCCACCACCCACTTTTTTTTTTTTCCTGTACACGGGCCTCTCGCTGCTGTGGCCTCTCCCGTTGCGGAGCCCTGGCTCCGGACGCACAGGCTCAGTGGCCATGGCTCATGGGCCCAGTCGCTCCGCGGCATGTGGGATCTTCCCGGACAGGGGCACGAACCCGTGTCCCCTGAATCGGCAGGCGGACTCTCAACCACCGCGCCACCAGGGAAGCCCCACCACCCACTTTTTGACCTTTATGGTCAGCCTCGGAACTGTCCTGGTACTGGTGGGTGTGTCATTTCGCTCATGTATTACAATGAGTCTGTAATGAGGCTCCAGTCCCCCTGGAAGTCGTATCTTACGCCCCCTTGGACCTAGCTGATTCTAACCAGTTTATGTTGTATCCTCCACGGCTATGTCCTTCTTTTAGAGAGGACCTGTTTCACGTGAGCAAGGACAAGCCAAGGGCAAGAGAGGCTGCATGGAGTGAACAGGGGATTGTGGGGCTGGGCAGGGTCGGGAGGTCTGGGTTTTTATTCCAAGGGTGTTGGGAATCCAGTGGAGGTTTTTAAGCAGAAACTGACATGCCTAGAGACCTGAAGAGGATGGGACCACTCACAGACGAGGGGAGGGAGAGAAGCAGGTGACAGGGAGGAGGCAGTGAGCCTCGGAGGGGCACATCACTCTGAAAGCAGCCAGCGCGTAACAGGAAACATGCCCACAGCTGTAGAAGCCAGACATAGCATTGAGTCGCACGTGAATCCCCATCTCTGTATGAATCCGTGCTTTTCTTCTGCCTCACTCTGCAACTTAATCACACCCAGCCCCACCCCCTGCTGCCCCCAGGTCTCTGCTTATGCTCCTCCCTCACTTGGGATGTCCTCAGATATTTTCTGAGCACCTCCCCCAGGCTAGGTGCTGTTCTGGGCACCAGGAATGGAAGGATGAACTCGCTGGTCCTCACCTTCCTCCCGTATGTCGGCCAGTGAAACCTCATCCAAGCATCAAGCCTGTCTCAGATCCCACCTTCTCCGATCAGGGAGTCGGACAGACCTGGGTTGGGATAACGCTTGAGATGGGCTGGACCCACTCAAAGTGTGGCAAGCCCCAGAGGGATTTCCAAGTAACTGAACTGTGTCCTGGAGGCAAAGCTCATTTTTAAACTGAAATTCTGGAGCATTTTGTGCTTTATTTCATAGACATTCTTGATTGATATCTACCACTAAAACTGGGCCTGATGTTCTTTCAAGAAAAGAACCATAGGAGATAACCCAATACCACTGCATTTATGCACCCTTCTTCCCACTTTTATTCAAAATGATACTACAATGCAAGAGGGAAGAGATATGGGGAGATATGTATATGCATAACTGATTCACTTGGTTATAAAGCAGAAACTAACACACCATTGTAAAGCAATTATACTCCAATAAAGATGTTTAAAAAAATGATACTACAGTAATGGAGTAGTTATCTATTGCTGCATAACAAGTTACCCCAAAATGTAATGGATAAAACCCCAACCAATATTTATGATCTCCCCCAGTTTCTGTAGTTCAGGAATTTGAGCGGGGGGTGACTTAGTTCTCATGAGTTGCAGCCAAGATGTCGGCTGGGGCATCAGTCATGTCATCTAAAGCCTCAGGGGGAGCCGGAGGATCCCCCTTCCGAATGGCTGCTCATGTGGCTATTGGCTGGAGGCCTTAGTCCCTGAGCACACATGCTTCTCTCTTGGGCTGCTTGAGTGTCCTCACAACACAGCAGTTGGCTTCCCCCAGAGTGAGTGATTCAAGAGGGAGCAAAGAGGAGGCCACAGTGTCTTTTATGACTCAGCCTGAGAGGAAACAGTTCGTCATTTCCACAGTATCATATTGGTTACCCATGGCAGCCCTATTCAGGGTGGGAGGGGCTACACAGGGCATGAATTCTAGGCGGCAGGGATCATTGGGGCCATTTTGGAAGCTGGCTGCCGAGAATAATAATAGGCGCCATGGAACAAACATAATTTAGCCACTTTGTGTTCTTGGGACATACCGTCTCATTTGACTCTTACAATAAATCTGTGTGGGACAGACAGTGGGAGGTGAAATAGCTTGTCCAAGACCATGAAGCTAATAAGTGGTAGAGAGGGGTCCAAACTCAGAGGACTGTGAAACCAACCACCCCATCAATAGCGTCCAGCAGTGCCCTCTGCCACACACCCGTCTCCTGGCCTCTGGAGAAGAATTCCTGGACCTTCCCTGTGCTGGGCCTTTGTTCCCCAGGCCCATGGTGTGGCCTCTCCTCCCAGCTTTGCCTGGCCTGTGCTCACAAGGGGCCCCCAAAGGTTTCTCCTCTCGCTGGTGCTGACTGCCCCTCATTCTCACTGAAGCCTCAAACCCTGTTCCGTGGACTTTGCTCTCATTCCCATTCCTGCTCTGGGACCCTTGGAAAAAGCCTCCCCAGTTCTAGGCGGGCACCGGTGGTGGCCCAGGCTTGGAAGGTCTTGTCCGAACATTGGCTGACAGCCATGGTGTTGCCAACAATCCTTCCTGCCTCTTTGACCTCCATGAGTCTTTTGTTTTGGTTTGGTTTGGTTCTTTTACAGAGATGGTGTCATCTTTGCAAAGAGACGTGTTAGTAAAGGATGGTCAAGTTCAACAACTACAACAGGAGGTGAATCAACTGAAAAGTGAGAACAAAGAAAAGGATCACCAGCTCGAAGCCCTCAGCTCCAGAGTGAGTGTCGGGTCATCAGCAAATTGTAGCTGTGAAAAGCAGACACAGTGGAGTCACATGACACACGGTGGTGAGATGAGGCCAGTGCCCAAGGACCCAGGGAGGGTAGCTGCTGGGCAGGTGGCCAACTTCTCTGAAGCCTTTCAAAGAACAGCATGTATGTGGCTCAGAATAAGCATAATATATTTTCAAATCCAGCAAACATTTTCTAACCCCTATTATAAATGAGTTTGTTTAATCCCAGCAACAAACACACCTATGAGCATATACTGCCATTGCAAAGTTTAATATTAAGCAGAATACGATCTCTCTGTGAGCAAGGATGGCAGAATACGATCTCTCTGTGAGCAAGGATGACCACACGGCTGCATCGTGGTCCCAGCACCACTGGTTCTCATAATTGTCTTCAAAGCAGAACGTTTGAAGGTCCAGATGCAAACACGCAGACTCTCATTTCTTCCTTAGACTTTAGTGTGTAGAATGTCTCTATGGAAGATGAATGTGGTAGGCAAGCAAAGAGCTTTTTACATGTAACTTTGACTATTTGCAAATCTTGCCTTCAATGCTAACTTTAGAATCCTGACTCTATAGGATAAGATTTCTCAGTATTTGCATGATGTGCCTGTTTCTGTGAGTCAAGGTAAAACCTCAAAGCTTTCATCTCAGGTGGCAACTCAGAGATTCCCAGAGGCTACCCGATAGCTAGGTCTGCATGGGGGTGGGATGAGAACAGATCTTGAGGTTCCAAGGAAAAGGCACAGTAGGTAATACCTGGTACGTAGTACCATACCCAGTTTGGAACTGGTGAAAGGCACTGCATGAGCTTTGGGATCAAACAGACCAGGGTCCAATCCCAGAGCTTTCTTTTATTGTAACTTATTTGGCCTCCATTTCCCCATCTGTGAAATGGGGATGACAAAATCGTTTTCAGAGAAGTGGGAGGCTGGTTTTCGTTGTGCTCTTCTGCCTCTGCCCGAGGTTGGCTGCCTGGCCAAGCCCTCTTCATTCGTTTCTCCCAAGCAGACTGTCTTCCCAGGCATGTGCTATAGCTGTTTTATGTTTGTGTGTGTGTGTGTGTGTGTGTGTGTGTGTGTGTGTGTTGGGGACGGGAAGGGGATGCAGAGCTGGTGCTAAGTAGAAGGAATCTGCAAAGACAGCACCTGCTTGGCTCTTCTACCTCCTGAAGTGCATTTGGATGATTTATGTCCCCGTTTCCCCTTCCTCATTGACCTTGGAGTGAGGTCCCTTCTCCTCTAGACTGTGCTGGCCAGTAGCACAAGGGCTCGTCACCACCAAGGGTACTGCTCTTGTGAACATTTGAGATGCCTTTTTTTTTAATGACATACATCATGTGTGTTAATTTTAGAAAAATAAGTAGATGACATTGAGAAGAAAAAATAAAAAGAGAGGAGAGGAAATGCTACCTTGAGAAATCAGTGTTAATATTTTCATGTCTGTTTTTCCAGTCTTGTTTCTATATATTGCCTAGAAATCAATCAATCAATCATTTTATAGTGAATTTATACTATGCACATTTTTTAAATTTTTAAATACTTATTATTTTCCCATTCTAATAAATCAACGCTCTTATCATTCGTCTTAAAAGCTACATACTTTCTCCTGGATGTACCCAGTGTTATAAAGTGGTCTGCTGTTCTAAACAACACTTGGGTTGTTTCCTCTTTTTTTTTTTTTTTCTTCCACTGTTACTGACAATTCTGTGAAGAGCATCCTTGAAACTACAAATTTACTTATTTCTCCAGTCATTGTCCTTAAGGTACATTCCTAAAGTGGGAATTGCTGGGTCAAAAGAAGGCACATCCATCCTTATGCCCTTAATGCCTGTTGCCAAGCCGCCCTCGGGCAAGACAGCTCCGTTTTCCCCTCCACACCAGTCAGGGCAGTTGTGTCTTTGAGATGCAACCTGCACAAAAGCCCTAAGATGGACCCCAGCTCACTGGCTCGGCCCCCTCCACCCTCACCGGTCACAGCGTGAAAACATCCCAATTCCTTCACCCTAAGTACCCAGACTCTACAAAGCTGGATTTCGCCTGCAGTGAAGTTTGCTGGCTCTTGAAGAGGAATTTAGATGCTCTATTCCTCAGAACTCATGAGAGGGGTGAACTGGGAATGACTGCAGGATCCCGTGCTCCCATCACACAAATGGTCTCGCCTCTCAGAATTCAGAGGTGTGATTGGGTTATACAGCAGGAAACACTCCTGGGCGTGAACACAGGTACTGGGAACCCCTGCCAAGCCCCCGTGGCCTTGTCCTTTTTCTCCACAGTGCTCAGTGCTGAAAGAAGAGTTACAGAAGGAAGATGCCCAGAAGGAGAAGTGGGAAGCCCAAGAGAAAGAGTTAAAACTCTGCAAAACCGTGCGTTGAACCTCCTGCCCCCTAGGTGTCCACTGAAAGCCTAGATTGTGGCCTTGAGGGTTTTGGAGGGGTTCCTTGGCCCATTAGCTAGCACAAGCTCTGGGGCTTTCTGGGTGTTTGTCTGTTAATGTAGTCTCCTAATTGGTTTGCTGGCCTCAAAGAGATGGGTGAAAAGACCATGGAAAACACACTCTCCCCAGATTTTCTGGGCAGTTGGCTCAAGGCCCCACATCAGGTTTCCCCTGGGGAAAGGGACGGGAAGTGGCCACCGTATGCTGCTAGAAATTCACCGTGGTCCCTACCCCTGGACTTGTGATGCCCAGACTTTCATGATCCACTGTCACAAGTTTTATCACAGCCCTGAACACTGTTATTAACACAACTCTTCTTGAAGTATTTTTGCTTAAATACATTCAATTTTACAACAATTCATAAAAACAAAGTAAAAAGCAAATGTATCACTGGCCTTGTATGGAAGGTGAACATAAAAATGAATACAATGAAAAGATGACCACTCAATGTAAATGTTCACCCCCTGTACCAGCCCGAACACTCGTGCACATCACCAGGCATACGTTTTCCATCCGTTGGGAAGGACGGTGCCTGGGACGGGGGGAGGAGACGTGTGTTCTTCTCTCTGTCAGGAGCACACTTCTCTGCCTCAAATGAGAAAAAAGAAAAATATCATTGTTCTTTTCTTCCAAACTGTGCCTATTGTGTCTTCCAAACAGCCCTTATTTAGATTGAACTCAAAAATATACCCCAAGGAAAGAGACTCTAATGAGTGGATAGGTATCTTGTACTGTTTAATCCAGGATCCATGCTGATCTTCAAAAGAAACTCAAATTTTCCCTCACCCAGCCCTTTCATTGCATCCGTTGAAAGAAAGTCTACTTTGCCTCAAAGATGTGGAATTGTCCCCCAAGGGAAGGAGTTAAGCGAATCCCAGACTCGGTTTCTGCCTTAATGAACCGGATGAAATGAGTTCTGAAGTTGACTTCCCTGTTGTTGGAACTCTTTCAGCAAATCCATGACATGGAAAGAGAAATGAGGAAGCTCAGGGTGGAGCTGAAAAGGAGCAGTACCGAGCAGAGCCTGATCTCTATGACGCTGTGGGAAAAGAGCAAGGTATGGCAGGGACAGGTCGGCCTGGGAACCACTCTGGGGCAAGCACTCCACCTGCATCATCTCTGTTCATCCTCACAATGACCCCATGCGGTCTATACTGGTATTCACCCCACTTTACAGTCGGGAAAACTGAGGCTCACAGAGGTGAAGGAAGTTATCCAAGTTCACTTGCATAAAGTAGTTGTGGCAGAACTTGAATCCAGGTCTGCCTGACTCCAAAGCTCCTGTGTGTAACCAGTACCCTAGACTGCCTTCAGATCTTAATTGTGAAATTATCTAAGAAAGAATTGATCCATTAAATCAAGTTTGCCAATGATGTTGTTCCAACTTAAATTCTCATATTGATTTTTTTTGTCTTTTTGTTCCATCATTGAGAATGTTTTTAAAAATCTCAACATGTTTGTCATTTGTGTGTTTCTTCTTTTAATATGAACGATTTTTGCTTTATATATTTTGAGGCTGTGTTACTAGGTGCATATAAATTTAGAATCCTAATACTTCCTGTAGAGCAAAACTTTAGATCATCATGAAATGTCCCTTTTCATCTCTAGTAGTGTTTCTCCCTTAACGTCTCCTTTGTCATTTAGCTTCATCACTGGCTTTCTGTTGGTTAGAGTTTTCATACCATATCTTTTTCATATGTTCTCTGTCAATTTTTGTCTTAAGGTTTAGACATATGCCTTCAAATAGCGTATCATTTTTACAAAATCCAGTTTGACAATCTTTGACTTTTAGTCCATTTATATTATGTAATTACTCGTGTACTGGGGTTTAAATCTACCTTCTTGCTCAATACCAGTTGTACCATCTGTGCTATGTTCCTTTTTCTCTCCTTTCTTGCCTCCTTCTGAGTGGATGGTTTTCTCTTATTCCACTTTCGCCCTCTATTAGCTTGGAAATATTTCACTTTTTTACTATTCTTTTAGTAATAGTAAGACAATAGCATTCATCCTTGACTCACCAAAATCACACATTAATTAAGTTTTTCACTCTTCTACTATTCTCTTAGTAGTCATCCTGAAGACTACAATATGCATTCTTTTTTTTTTTTTTTTTTTTTTTTTTTGCGGTACGTGGGCCTCTCACTGTTGTGGCCTCTCCCGTTGTGGAGCACAGGCTCCGGACGCACAGGCTCAGTGGCCATGGCCCACGGGCCTAGCCGTTCCGCGGCATGTGGGATCCTCCCGGACCGGAACACGAACCCATGTCCCCTGCATCGGCAGGCGGACTCTCAACCACTGCGCCACCAGGGAAGCCCTGCATTCTTAACTTCCCAAGAGGCAATAGTAGTTGATAATTATGCCCTTCTCCTTGACAGTGCAATGAGTTTCAAACACCTTAACTTCACTTACCCCCTCCAGATTTATAAGCCATTGCTGTCATTTTCTAAACTCCTCTTGATAGTTAAAACCCCACAAGACATTACTAGTGTTTTTCTATAGTCAGTATCATATCCACACATTACCCTTACTGTTGCTTGTCTTTTCTGCATCTCTGATCACCCACCTGGGTTCATTTTTCTTGTGCCTGAAGAATAGCCTTTAATGTTTTCCCTCATTGTGACTCTACTGATGACAAATTCTCAAATGTGCCTGTGTGTCTGTCTGGAGATGTATATTTAACCTTCATTCTTTTTTTTTTTTTTTTTTTTTTTTTGCAGTATGTGGGCCTCTCACTGTTGTGGCCTCTCCCGTTGCGGAGCACAGGCTCCGGATGCACAGGCCCAGCGGCCATGGCTCACGGGCCCAGCCGCTCCACGGCATGTGGGATCTTCCCAGACTGGGTCACGAACCCGTTTCCCCTGCATCGGCAGGCGGACTCTCAACCACTGCGCCACCAGGGAAGCCCACCTTCATTCTTAAAACACATTTGACTGTGTATTGAATTCTACAATGGCAATTCTTTTCTTTCAGCACATTAGATACAGCATTAGATATGTCACTATTGTCTTGTGGCTCCGATTATTTCTATTTAGAAGTCATTTGTAAGCCTAACTGTTGTACCTTTGCATAACCTGTCTTTTTCTCTGGTTGCTTTTAAGATTGTCTTTTCCCCTGATTTCCAGCCGTTTTATTATGGTTTATCTAGGTGTGGATTCAGTTTTATTTACCTCGTTCAGAGTTCGTAGGGGCTTCTTGAATCCCTGGCTTGGTGTTTTGCCTTAGTTCAGGCGCTTGGGCTCTGTACCACACAGGCAGTGGGGAGCTACTAAGGCTTCTAAACAAGTGACTGATGGAAAGACATTCGTGGACAGTAATAAGGGTGAAAATGATAGTTACAATTTCTCAGGTACTAGGCGTTCCCCTGAACATTTCATCTCTTCATCTTCACAACAGCGCTGTGATCTAGAAATCATCCTCTCCATTTTACAGATGAGAAAGTCAAGGCTACTAGTTACTAGTAAAGTAACTAGCCCAATGGCACAGTCGGTTTTGTCTGACTCCAGGTTCATCTGACTTCAGTGACCCTGGCGTAGCAAACAGCCACATGCTACTGTTTTCACTGAAATTAATAAAAATTAACTAAAATTTTTAATTCAGTTCCTCCGTCACACCAGCCCCATTTCGAGTGCTTGATCCCCAGATGTGGCTGGTGGCTGCCGTATTAGACAACACAGCCTCGCTCAGAGTACCTGTACCGTTGCAGAAAGTTCTGTTGGACAGAGCTGCCTTACAGCAAGGTAACTCTCACAGTCCCGTTAAGATTGCACTGGAAGAAACTAAACTAGAGGCGAGGAGGCCAGTTGTCACAGTCCAGCTAGCATGTGAGAGGGACTGGAGGACAGGCGTGAGACCACTGAGTGTGAGAGAGGGAGCAGGGCGGCCGCTGAAGGTGACTCTGAGACTTGGGGACGGGAACGGGGGCTGTTCATGCAGAGCACAGATAAGGGCAGAGCCCAAGGCTGGACTTGGCTTTTGCAGCATATGAAAAAGGCTGCTGATACAGAAGTCAGAGCATGTTTAGACCTGGGAGAAAACTAAGGCCCAGAGAGCTTAGATGACTTTTCCAAGGTAACGGAGCTGGGTAGAGGCTCTTCCACTGGACCACACTACTCAGAAGAAAGCTCTTAAGGGCTTTTCTGGGTCTTTTATTACATCCCTGTGATCCCCCTCTTCAGATCCCTAAAAAAACAGCCTGTGAATTTGTTTCAGCACAAACACTTTCCATTTATTTATGAGAGTTTGCCTCATTTCCTGCTAGTGCCAGAGCCCAGGGCTCAGCAGGTGCATCCAAGAATTGAGCAGCTGCGAGGCCTACACTGGCCAGCCAAGGGTAGCGTGGAGCACTCCCAAGCTTACCATGCGTTGACTGTTACCCAAGCAAGGGGGGAAAACTAGGCAAGCTTCTCCACTTTAAATGCCTTCCTTGGTAGGCTGCAATTCTTAATAGACATTGCTTTAGCAAGCCTCCAGAGAGGTTACCACCAGTGAGTGTGCTCAAAGTGGTAACGACAAACAGTTATGATAATAAACCCAATCATAACATTTCCAAGTACCCATCACGAGTTATTAGAACGAGACTGTACGGCGGACATTGCCGTCCACCTTTCATAGGTTACAACAGTACTTAACACACTCACAGAGCCCTTAAGCACTATTCCAAACATTGAATGCCCACAATAACTCTATGCAGTGACACTAGTATCATCATCCCCATTTGACAGATGAGGACACTGAGTCACGGAGCAGTGAAATAACTTTCCGAGTGTCGTACGGCTTGTTAGGGACCGAGCTGGGATGGGAGTGTGCGGTAGAACATAGTTGAGCCCCGGGTGCAGAGCTCGGCCCTTTCCCGTAGGGGGCAACTCCCTGTGAGTTTGCCTCCACCCTGTGCATGCCTGTGACCCCTGCTGCTGGGCTGCAGCTGTCCCTACCCCTCAGGGACTCCCCCACTGCCATTAGCCCCCCCAGAAGAGTTTCCCCAGAGGGCATGATGGTCACATTAGCAGCAAGCCCTCGGTTTCATCATCCTTTCAGGTGGAAGAGAAGCTTCGGGAGGATTCCAGAAGGAAATTGCTTCAGCTGCAAGAAATGAGGAACAGAGAAAACCTCATTAAAGCCAATTTGGAAAGGGCAGTAGGTCAGGTAGGCGTGCTGCAGAGCCCCTTCACGGGCCCGTGCTCTCCACAGAATCCCGCACCCAAGCGGCCGGCAGGGATGAAAGAGGAGGAAGACGGCCTGCCTTAGTTCACCCGCTTCTTTTCTATATGAAGAAGTGTCTAGAAAGAACTAGAGCTGAGAGTCTACCTAGATCTGGAGTCTGAGCTCTTAACCACGATGCTCTACTACTTCGCTATTAGTTACTAAGCTAAGCATCGTTTTTCTGTGTTTTGAAGAAAGTTTCGTGAACCTTTGTCCCGCCCCCAAAGGTAGTGGAAATGACTCCTGCGTTAGTCCTGTCCCCCATCAGCTGCAGTTCCCCTTCCCCTCATTTCAGATGAAGATCAACAGTTCTTGGGAAACTCAGCAGTATTTGCTGCGAGAAGAGTTACGGCAGCATCTGGCAGAGAAGGAGAAGCTGACTGAGGAAAGGCTACAGCAAGAGGAGAAGCTGAAAGCCAGAGTCAAGCGGCTAATGGCAGAGAAATCGGTAAGGTGGTCCCCGTCCTTTTCTTTACTACTGGAAACTGATGAAATGGGCTTTCCTATGAGAAACAGAGGGCACGTACTTAGATGGAGGAATCTCAGCAACTCCTTGTTGGGAGCTAAATTAATTAAAGAGGGTGAATGGTGTAGGAGGAATTAACATGAAGCTTGAATCCTAAAACTCAGAGATCAACTTGAAGATCAACTTGAAGAGGCAAGCTTATTGAAATGTCTAGAAATGGTACTTTGTTTATATACCGCAGCTGATTTTATTGATACAAATCCCAGTCGTTACTGCGGGTCCTGGTTTGTGTCTAAGTGTGTGCAAGACCAACCAATAGTATTTCAGTCTTTCTCTTCATGCATATCAGGGGAAACACATGGCCAAAACTGCAACTTACTTTTCCAGAAACCAACCAATTAGAGGATAGTTTACAGTGGCGCCTCTCAACTCAAAGGTGTCCACGGATCATATGGGGATGTTGTTGAAATGCAGATTCTGACTCAGCAGGTCTCGGGTGGGGGGAGCCTGGGATTCTGCATTTCTGAACAGCTCCCAGCTGGTACCAAGAGCACAGCTCTGCAGACTACATTTTTAGCCACAAAGTCTTAGAAGAAGGTTTTCCCCAAGTTGGCCGATAAGAACCACCTGGGTCTTCTCTGGTGGCAGAGTAGTTGAGAGTCCGCCTGCCGATGCAGGGGACACGGGTTCGTGCCCCGGTCTGGGAAGATCCCACATGCCGCGGAGCGGCTGGGCCTGTGAGCCATGGCCGCTGAGCCTGCGCGTCCGGAGCCTGTGCTCCGCAACTGGAGAGGCCACAACACTGAGAGGCCCGCGTACCGCAAAAAAAAAGGGGAGTGGAGGGGGCTTTTTTAAGGATATAGGGGTGAGTGCCTCATAAAAACTGGGAGCTGAAAGAGAGCCTGGCCTCGAAATAGAACTGGTAAGCCATCAGATCTCAGGCATCATCTCTTTTACACACACACAAGCATGCGCACATGCACACACAGGCCGTATCTCCTCTCTGTGTCTCTGTGTGGCTCCCCTGATCTCTGCTCTCTCCAGTCATGTGACAGGAAGGAATGACCTCATGGTCCCCCAGTTCAAAGGACCAGCCCAGGAAGCAAGTAGCATCTTAGAGCCCATAACCCCAAATCCTGGGAGTGACCATCTTAAAAGCCCAGCCCGTGCCATGTGCCCGATCAGCTATGACCAGGGACAGAGTCACACACATGGCTGCCTGGATCCAGGAGTAGTGCTCAGAAAAGGGTTAGACAGACCCCCTAGAGTATGCTGCATTTTACCCTCCTAAGACATCAGAGACATAAGGCATTCAGTTCAGTAACAGCTTTTCGAGAGAAAGTCCATCCCAATGAAATTGCCTATCATCAGAAACTCCTGGTTCAAAAAAAGATGCAAATGTCAGAAGAAAACGTTATCTGTGTATCTGGAAGAGTGTACACCAAAATGTGAATAAGGTTACCTGTGGGTAGTGTGATAATGGTGGATCATTTTACCTTCGTTTTGCTCACGTCTATGTGTGTATATAAATACTTTTTACAACAAAGATTTTATTTTCAGTAAAAAAAAATGCCATTTGAGAAATATTTGGGGATCTCCCTACAATTATAGAGTTTGGGCATTTGTTGCTCTTGCTTGTTGTAGGTTGGAGCCAGAAAAGGCACCCCAAAGATGGACCAAGGAAGGGAGATGCTGAAGAGAGAAATGTCCAGCAAATCCAGCCAGAGCCTTCTGTTTTCTAAACCTGGTGGAAGGAACTAGAAACGTCGTCCCGCTGGGCCTCGCGTGATCCTCCGTGAGTCAGTGTAACTCTTCTGCGTCAAACTACTAAGATGCTTTTTTAGGACATTAAAGGTTGCTACCCTAGTGTGTTGCTTCCTAGACTGGTATTTTGCACAATACTGTATTTTGGAGTGTGTGAGGAGAGGGGTTCTTTTCACAGATATTATGAATGTAAACATACGCAGGCATATGAAGAATAAGTTTGAAATTCAGACTCCTAGGCCTGGTCGATGCAATTATGTGTTTGGGTAGTGACAAACCCAAATGTCACACCTCCAAGGAGCTCTGAGAAGCCCGCAGTTGAGAAAACCCAGGGCGTGTACTGGGGCCACAGGACAGAATGGTAACCTCAGGGCTGTTGGGGCCATGGTATAGTGCATTTATATCTGAATTGATTATAATAAATGTGAACAGCAACCAGTTTTATCGCTTCCATAACAGTGAGTCATGTTTATATGGCGCTCTGCGGTGTTCAAAACACTTCTCGTCTAATCCTCTCTCAAGCCCTGGGAGGTAAATAGCATTATGTTCCCCATTTTACAAATGAGGAAGCTGAGGCCCAGAGAGGTTAAATGGCCCGTCTAAAGTCACACAGCTAGTAAATTCAAGAATTGGGTCTGGAACCCAGGTTTCTAACTCCATCTCACGCTGCCCATTCTGCCGCACCAAGACAGCCCAGTAGGTCAAGTCCCAGGCCATCAGGACAGACCAAGTACCCAGTCATCAAAGAACACACACTGCCCAGGTGGACACACCCCTTTCCCGTGGTGTTTGAAGAGACCCTCATTTTTGCCTTCTCTCCAGCCATCTGTTCTCTCCCTGCCTTTCTTGTACGGCCAGAGACCACCAAATAAAACAGGAAGAAGAGCCAGAAGCCATGAATATCATTTATTTTTTATTTTTAAAAAGCCACAATAAAAGTATTTTGATATTTTAAAACCAAATGCATTCTTTATACTGATTAAAACTAGAAGGAAATGGGAAAAATGATTTGCATGATCTTCCACTAAAGGTACTTCTTACACAGTGAGAAGGGTGAGCATCACCTGACCTTAAAAATAATCTTGAAAATCCCAGCAGTTTTCCATAAAGAACATATTACTTATACTGTACCATATCCCCCAAATCCAAAACAGCCATCTCCAGCACCAGAAAAGATCACTTGGTCAGGCAGTAGTTAAGTAGCTGGCTCATGTTTGGGAGCCAAATTGTGTGGGAAAAAAACTACTTTGGTTGAATACAAATATTTGAATTTGCATAAGTTAAATGTAATGCCTGTGTGACTCCACTGTATTTGAGGTCTTTCAAAGGACGTGTTAATCTTTATCGTATCAACATTGCAACCCACAATGGCAATGTCCTTTCTTCACTCCTTGAACTAGATGGTTCTTTAGGTGTCTCCTCAGCCACACACCCCTTTCTCTGAGAATGCACATTCCCCAACCAGGTTTACCCTACCTACTGCTGCTCTCTTGGCCACACCTGACTGGCTGATCAGTAGATATTCTACCCAAGCCAGACCAATCAGGTTTCTCTTCTAACCCAAGCTGGGCCAATCAGCACCTGTGCCCTTGATATTTGGAAGTGGGACACGGAGTTACCACACAGGTCATTAAGGGTCCGGAGCTGAAAGTCTTGATGCAGTTCCCAGCTGGGGTGGCCATTTCTCCCACTGTGTTTGGAGAAACAAAGCCAGTCTTAGAAAGACATGGCCAGGATAGATAAGCAACAGGTAGAGACAAGAAACCAAGACCCAGGGAATTCCCTGGCAGTCCGCCCTGCCCTTTCACTGCCAAGGGCCCGGACTCAATCCCTGGTCAGTTAGCTAGGATCGCATAAGCCACACCGTGTGGCAAAGAAAAAAAAAAGAAGAAGAAGAAACCAAGACGACCCCCAGAGAGACAGTGCATCAGACACTACAAGCCCCTTAGTCATTGCCTCCCTCTACTGTATAAGCAGCACGCGAAATGCCCTCATTTCCCAGCCTCCCTTGCAGCTAGACCTGGCTGTGTTGTTCAGTTCTGGCCAGTGACATGCAGGTGAAGGCCCTGGGCAGGGCTTCCCTTCTGGAATTAAAGACAAGGCTTTGCTAGGAGAAAGTTTTTCTCTTTGTCCCTTTGCATTGTCTCCTTTTCCTCTCCTGGAGCTCAGTCTTGGAGCTGGAACAGCCATGTTGGGGATCACCAGGTAACAAGCAAGAGACCAAAGCCCACCTCAAAGGACAGTGGAGTGGAAAGACATGAAAAGCCTGGGTGGGAGCCTAGTGGCATCACTGTGCTCTGCACTGTACCTCAACTGCCTACCTCTGTACATCCTGTTGTATAAATAAATCAATCCTATCAGTTTCAGCCACTGTAGTCAGATGTACCTGTTTGTGCTGTGGAGCCAACCACTCAAAAGTTAGTGACTTAAAATGGCAACTATTAGTTCTCATGATTCCAGGCGTCAAGCTGGCCCCTTGTACTGGTCTGGTTGGTTTGGCTGGGGCTAGTTTAGGGTGGCTTCGTGTACATGCCTGCCTGGTCATTGCCAGGCAAGCTGGGTTAGGACAGTGGTTCTCAACTGGGGGCGATTTTGCCACCCAGGGGTCATTGGGCAATGTCTGGACACACTTTGGTTGTTAAACTGGGGTGGGGGTGATCCTATCATCTCGGGGTAGAGGCCAGGGATGCTGCTAAACATCCTGCAGTGCACAGAACAGCTGCCCACAACCAAGACTTATTTGATCCAATATGTCAATAGTACCGAGAATGAGAAACCCTGGTCTAGAAAGGCCTCAGCTGGGACGTCTGATTCTGCCCGGTGTGGTCCCTCATCACCCAGCAGGCCAGACCAGGCCACGTGTGGTGGGTACAGGTTTCCAAGAGCAACAGGAGAGAGAAAGCCCCAAAGCACACTTTTCAAGTCTCCACCTGCCATGTGTTTGCCAACATCTCATCAGACAAAGCAAGCCACATGGCTAGAGTTCATTTGGGAGGGGCTCCAAATTTTTACCATCTACCCACATCCAGGTTTCTGTTATTTAAAGCTGAAGGCAGCGCGCGCCCAGAGCGTTAACGGGCGGGGGCGGGGGTGTGGAGTTGGGAGGTCAACTGGGCCTCCTGGTAGCCTCCCTGAGTTCAACCAATCCAGTGAGGAGAAGCCGTGGGCGGGGCGAGCTCCGCTGCCAGAGCGGCGTGAAAAATTTCCCAAGGCAGAGCGAAAACCTTTCCTGAGCCACTGAGCATGCCCGCTGGTGAAAGGTCCAGCCCAACTTTCACCACATCCCAGACTCCAGAGAGACTTTTCTGAAACCCAGAGAATTGACCATGTCCTCAAGCAGCTTAAAAATCTTCCATGGCTCCCCCATGCCTCCTCAGGAAAAAAAGATCACACTTCAGTGGGTTTTTTATGCTTCATCCTCAACCAATTTCTTCAGCCACGTCTCCCACTACTTTTTCAAGAACTCTTTTGCTCCACGGATGTTGAAAACTTGCAGCTTCTCATACATACCATGTTCTCTGTGCACACAGGTTCACCTACCTGCGATTCTCTGCCCAGGCCCTCTCTACCAGGATAATTGCATCTGTGCTTTCTAGGTCTATGAAGACAGTCATGCTTCATCCCTCTGGCATAGCTCTTCTTTTTTTTTGCATCTTTGTTGGAGTGTAGTTGCTTTACAATGGTGTGTTGGTTTCTGCTTTGTGGCAGGGTGAATCAGTTATGCATGTGCATGTGTTCCCATGTCTCTTCCCTCTTGCGTCCCTCCCGCCCTCCCTGTCCCAACCCTCTAGGTGGTCACGGGGCACCCAGCTGATCTCCCTGTGCTATGCGGCTGCTTCCCACTAGCTATCTATTTTATGTTTGCTGGTTTATATGTGTCCATGGCATAGCTCTTCTTATTCTGTGTTGTGAATATACTCTATGTGCTCACATGTCTTATCTTCACTAGAATGTGAGCTACTTGAGGGCAGGGGTCTTGGCATATTTTATACCTGTATGGAACTCTAAGACCTAGCAGGGTGCCTGGCACAGGATAGACACTCAATAATTGCTTATTGAATAAATGAATGGATTATGAGCTCCATGAAGGAAAAAAAAAAAAAAAGCTGAAGGCATTCCAACTGATGCAGAAAGTTGCCCTGATTCCTGATGACTTTCTGGTTCTTGGTTTCTTTCCTTGGAAAGGCCCATTCCAATGCCTGCCCTTGGGTTCCACTAGGACTTTTTGTATCACTCAAGATTCTCTGGTTGCAACCAACAGAAATCTCCTGTGGCTAACTTAAAGAGAAAAGGAGTTTACTGAAAGGAAATGCGGAAGGTTAGAGAATCAACGGGCAAGCAAAGCGGAGGAGTCTGGACAGGCAGGAGCCATCTTTTCTTCCCCGTAGATGTCCCCTTTTTTGCTTCAGCCGGTTTGAGTTTCTGTTATTTGCAACCAAAATGGCATTTACTAAGACGCTCTGCACAGCCCCAACTGGTAGCTCTTTGAAGCTACCAGCGACCTTTCTTTCCCCTGACGTTGTACCAAGGGACAGCAAGGTACCTGCAGTCCCCCCACCAGAACTCCCAATTTTCTGATCCCCCAAGAAGCTAAGCCAAACAACTTCCTTCCACCCTTGGCAATGGGGGCCCATTTGGATTCGTGACTTTGCAGATAAGGTGCCCTTCTCCAGCAACTTGGCAGAGCCAGCAGTGCCTGCTGTTGTGGAAAGTGGGGTCATGAAGTGTCTACGGAAGAAAACAGCTTCCCCTGGATCCATGTTGCAAAGTGTGTTCCTGGTAAGTGGAGTGGTTTCCAATTTTTTAGCGTCTTAGGAATGAAAGCATTACACTAACGATGAGAGGAAACCCAAAATCTGCTAATGCATTTATTTTTTTATTATTATTATTATTTTTAAAATTTATGGCTGCATTGGGTCTTCGTTGCTGCGCCCGGGCTTTCTCTAGTTGTGTCGAGCAGGGGCTACTCTTTGTTGCGTTGTGCAGGCTTCTCATTCCATGGCCTTCTCTTGTTGCGGAGCACAGGCTCTAGGCATGGAGGCTTCAGTAGTTGTGGCTCGCAGGCTCAGTAGTTGTGGCGCACGGGCTTAGTTGCTCCGCGGCATGTGGGATCTTCCTGGACCAGGGCTCGAGCCTGTGTCCCCTGCATTGGCAGGCGGTTTCTTAACCACTGCACCACCAGGGAAGCCCCTCATTTACTCTTAATGCTTCCCCCTGTTGAGGAAAAACAGGAGGAAAAAAGAAAGGGCGGGGCTTCCTTGGATGCCAGCAGCCACCAGAGCTGGAAGAGGCAAGGGATGGACTCCTCCCTAGAGCATCCAAGGGAGTTTGGTCCTTCTGAAAAACCTTGATTGCAGCCCAGCTGATGCTGATTTGGGGCTTCCAGCCCCCAGACCCATGAGAGAATACGTTTGTTGTTTTAGGCCACTAAGCTTGTGGGAATTCATCACTGTGTTTAGCAAACCAACACGGGGCTCAATCTTCAACTCATTAGAGACCAGCCCCCCACTTTGATCTGAACACTTCTGGACTCTTCCTATACGGCAGGAGTGCTGTGGGAATTGCACAAAGGACCTTAGTTGTTTTGTATGTGTGGAAACAATCAAGTAGAAAATTATTCACGTTGTTCAGAGAATAGCTCATGGATGTTTAGTACGTAAACTATGGAGCATGGATGCACCTCCGTCTAAAAGGAAGGCAGGGAGAATGTTAGCTGGGAATGGTAGCAATAGGCTGGAGCCCTGAATAGTGCCTAGGAAGACAAGGAAGTTATCTGCAAGAGTAAATTAAAACCAAAGCAGGAGGTCACTTTCACCTCAAAATTCCCGAAGGCACACTCATCCTGCTTGTTCACTGGTTCAGACTTCTCAGAGCTCTCTCTCTTTTCACTACAGAAAAAGCTAAAAAGGTAAAAACCAGAAGAAAGACCCTGGCCCTTCCTTTCCTCTCCGCCGTGTTTTTGTTCTTAGACTAAATATAAGAAAGGCAGAGACAGGGGAGAAAAATCAAAAGCCACCCACCTCACCTGTTCTTGGGCCCTAACTGGCCCCAGGGCTATGAAAGAGCAAAGAAAATTCCCCCAGCACTCCCACCCCACCCAAAAGGAGGAATCTCAGCAGCCATATTGGTGCCATGTGACCTCCACCCTCTCAAGTCACAGCTGATAGTTATGTGTTCACCTGACCCAGGAGAACCAATCAGAAGCTGGGCTGGGCTAGGTTCATCTCTCCCAGGTCCTGGGTTGGGCAATGTGGTATCAGGGATTAAGGGGCCACAGGTGAGTGAAGCAGGGGACGTACCTCAGCACAGAGAGAAGGTGACTGCTGAAAGAGGCCGACATGAAGATGAGACCTCAGACATAGCTGTGTCCTGATGACTTTCTGGTCTTTGGTCCTGATGCCTTGGAAAGCCCAGCTGTACTTCTGCCCCTGGGTTCCACAAGAAATGCTGTGTCCTCCCAATAAATTCCCCTTTTAAGGTCGGATCCTAAATGTAGTCCATGTCCTTGAAGGCGGGCCCTGCCTTTGCATCATATCAGGCAGTGCTGGGCCCACAGTGGATACTCCACCTGGTCTCAATTTTGATTTTCACTTTTCTCAGACCAGTTACAGTTCTGAAAAGGGGAGCCACAAGCAGATGATTGAGATAAAAGATCGTGTTGGAGCACAACTGTGACTGCAGTGCAGAGCGCTGCCTGGTGTGTGTGTGCAGCTAAGTCAGCTGCATCCACCCACAGATAAGTATGGAGCTCCACAGATATGTGCCAGGGTACTGTTCTGGGTTCTGGGGATAAAGCATGAAGCCCCTCTCTCCATGGGAAGGGTCCTTGCTTGAACAGTGTTTCCCAAAGTGGGTCCCGTGGCCTTGGGTGACAATGACCATGGTCATTTTGGACTGGCTACTTGCCCTGGATCTAATCAACTTGAAAGCCACCAGGGAGCCACGTGCACAGAGAAAGCTGGTCTGCAAGAGGAGACTCATGAAGCAGAGGTTCACGGAGAAAACAGTCCTTCATAGAAAGAGATAGTTCTGGGCTCTCCTTAGCCTGGCCTCACTCACTGTCCTATAGGATGCCCCAGGCTACTTTCAATAAAGTCCTATCTTATGCTTAAACGAGTTGCAGTGGGTTTCTGTTGCTTGATGCCAAATGTTCTGAGACGCCTTGGCTCTGGATGAACATGTGTGAGATGGGAAATCTAAACTAAACCCACAACTGTGGAGCAAAACTGAAAATGGGACACAGCCTTATCCCTGGAAATGGATGGATCAATCAAACCACAGGCCATAAATGGGCAGTACACGAAGAGCCCTTCTGAGGATTACTGGTCTCATTTGTTGCCTTAAGGGCCCTGGCCAGGCCCATTTAGCTCCTAGGACAAATTGTGCTGAGTATTTAAGTGTGGAGGTACAAAAGGACAGCCCCTGTTCTGTATGCAAGCACAGAGGGCGAGAGATGGGCTTTCAACTGGGGAGGACTTTGTTTTAATCCAAGCACTGCTGCTTCCTAGAAGGATGATCGTGAGCAAATAATTGGATCCCTCTGAGCCTTCCTCTCTACACCAGCAAAATGGAGTTTCCTAATTTTTTTTTGTGTGTGTGTGTGGTATGCAGGCCTCTCACTGTTGTGGTCTCTCCTGTTGTGGAGCGCTGGCTCCAGATGCGCAGGTCCAGCAGCCATGGCTCATGGGACCAGCCGTTCCGTGGCATGTGGGATCCTCCCGGACTGGGGCACCTGTATTTCCTCTTAATAACAACCACACTGGCGTTTAAGTGAGCCTGGCTAGGCTTACAAATGCACACATAAAGATTACCAACTACCTTCCACAGAGATGGAAGAGGGAAGCTGAAGCTAAAACACCCTGTGAGGGCTTCCCTGGTGGCGCAGTGGTTGAGAGTCCGCCTGCCGATGCAGGGGACACGGGTTCGTGCCCTGGTCCAAAAAGATCCCACATGCCGCAGATTGGCTGGGTCTGTGGGCCATGTCCACTGAGCCTGTGCGTCCGGAGCCTGTGCTCCGCAATGGGAGAGGCCACAACAGTGAGAGGCCCGCGAACCGCAAAAAAAAAAAACAAACAAAAAAACCCCAAACCAAAACAAAAAAAACACCCCGTGGGTAGTCAGAGGAGAGGACGGTCACAGCTCATCCCCCTGAGCCGTGTGCCAGGCATGATCTGAGCACTTGTACACATGCTTACTTATTAAAATACTTCTAACAATCCTATCAGGTTGGGACTACCATCACCCTGCGTACAGACTGAACAAAAGGAAACAGAATATGGTGTCCTCCTTGTGTTCACAAAGCCCGTTAACTGGCAGAGACAGGACTTGAAGGCCACAGTCCGGCTCCCGAGTCCATGCCATGCTTTACAGCCTCCAACTTCTCACGCTCATTCCTAGAGCCACCTGGGAAGGAGGAACCAGGCAACTAAAGACTGGGTTTGAATCAGACTCCACGTCTGACCAGCCACGTGATCCCGAGCAGGGGGCCTCGCCTCTCTGAGTCTCAACCTGGCTCCCTTAATGGGAACGTCAGCCTTCAGCAACGCTGTGACGAGTAACAGCGTAGCATGTGTGAAGGGGCTCTGTAAACTCTGGAGTGTTCTGTGAGGTATAAACTACCCTCTATTCTCATTAGAGGGAATTCATTTCATAACCTGCTCCTGGCTCTTGAACTTTGCTGTGCATCCAGTCAGTGCTGGATGATCTGGAACCAACAGCTGGTCTATTTATGGCTGAAAACCCACAGGTCATAGGAAGACAGCAGCACCGGAGCCCCTGGGTGGCCACAAAGATAAGGTCCATGTCTCGAGGACCGATGACATGGTGGTCACTGAAGGAACAGGCCCCCTCCTGCCCCTTCCACTAGTGACAACTGAAAACTTTGGTTTCCCCAACACCCCGATCCAAGATCAACCCGACTCTTTGCCCAATGTTGGAGAAGTACCGGCGTGTCCTGCAGGCCTGGCTGGCCCCCTCTGACTGTGTGTTGCCTCCTTCCACAGATCAGTGCCCTACAGCAAGGCTACAACCAGGTGCTGTGCCAGACCCTGTCTGAGAGAAACTTAGAAATCACCTCCCTGAAGCACGAGGCCGAGAACTTAAGGAGGGAGACCGCCATTACGTCAGGTGAGGCCCTTCTGCATTCAGGCCTCAGAGCTTTTGCCCTCCCCCTGCAGACATCACCAGTCAACCAGCACACCTGTGCCCGTGACCTGGGTGCAGCCTCAGGGATCACCCGTGTCGGTGCATTAGAGTTCTCCCTCAGTGGAGGTTTCTTGCCGCCCAGTTCCGAGGGCAGGGCCTGGTAAATATTTGAGAGAATGGTATCTCTTGGCTACAAGGTCTCCTGAGCACTGGCCCCACCAGGGAGAACACAGGTCGCCTTGTGGCTTGGGTGGTTCCACAAAGCAGCCTGAGTGCAAACTAGAGCGTGGACAAAATGGGGTCACTCCTTTAAGGCACCCATGGTCTCACCCATTTCAGCCGAGTGCACTTGGGCCCAAGGGAAACCATTTTCTAATTTGATCAGAGGTGGTTACCTGACAAAGGGCCTGGGTTGGGAGAGGGGCAGCCAACGCACAGCTGTGGCTGAGCTTTGATTCCCTGGATTCCTTCATTGCTTCAACATGTTTCTTGAGCTCCTACTAGGTGTCAGGCCCCATTCCAGGCTCCGGGGAGGGAGAGCCAAGCAAGACAGTCAGATTCCTGTACTCACAGATTCGGGAGGGGGTGACAGACAATAAAAGTAAACGGATGAATAAACAAGCCCACTTCAGAGAGCAGTGGTGCTGTGGAGAAAATAAACTGTGTGTCGTGGTGGCCAGCGCCTCAAGCGGGGAGGCCAAGGGGGACCAGCTTAGTGGGTGTGCAACCATGGAACTCAGGTGGGACTTGAACCCGTGGGCTGGGACTCGAACCCAGTCAGAACCCACTATCTTTTAATCGAGATCACGCATGTGGTCTCGGGACTTAATAAAGCTCAGGTTCTTTATGTCTCATGCAGAAAGAATTCAGTGAGAGACAAAGTAAGAAGTGGATTTCTTTAGAGAGAAACACACTCCACAGACAGAGTGTGGGCCATCTCAGAAGGCTAGAGGCCCCTAAATATGGGGTGGTTAGTTTTTACGGGGTGGGTAATTTTATTGGCTAATGAGTGGGAGGATTGTGACAACTCTAATATTTTGGGGAAGGGGCGGGGATTTCCAGGAATTGGGCCACCACCCACTTTTTTTTTTTTCCTGTACACGGGCCTCTCGCTGCTGTGGCCTCTCCCGTTGCGGAGCCCTGGCTCCGGACGCACAGGCTCAGTGGCCATGGCTCATGGGCCCAGTCGCTCCGCGGCATGTGGGATCTTCCCGGACAGGGGCACGAACCCGTGTCCCCTGAATCGGCAGGCGGACTCTCAACCACCGCGCCACCAGGGAAGCCCCACCACCCACTTTTTGACCTTTATGGTCAGCCTCGGAACTGTCCTGGTACTGGTGGGTGTGTCATTTCGCTCATGTATTACAATGAGTCTGTAATGAGGCTCCAGTCCCCCTGGAAGTCGTATCTTACGCCCCCTTGGACCTAGCTGATTCTAACCAGTTTATGTTGTATCCTCCACGGCTATGTCCTTCTTTTAGAGAGGACCTGTTTCACGTGAGCAAGGACAAGCCAAGGGCAAGAGAGGCTGCATGGAGTGAACAGGGGATTGTGGGGCTGGGCAGGGTCGGGAGGTCTGGGTTTTTATTCCAAGGGTGTTGGGAATCCAGTGGAGGTTTTTAAGCAGAAACTGACATGCCTAGAGACCTGAAGAGGATGGGACCACTCACAGACGAGGGGAGGGAGAGAAGCAGGTGACAGGGAGGAGGCAGTGAGCCTCGGAGGGGCACATCACTCTGAAAGCAGCCAGCGCGTAACAGGAAACATGCCCACAGCTGTAGAAGCCAGACATAGCATTGAGTCGCACGTGAATCCCCATCTCTGTATGAATCCGTGCTTTTCTTCTGCCTCACTCTGCAACTTAATCACACCCAGCCCCACCCCCTGCTGCCCCCAGGTCTCTGCTTATGCTCCTCCCTCACTTGGGATGTCCTCAGATATTTTCTGAGCACCTCCCCCAGGCTAGGTGCTGTTCTGGGCACCAGGAATGGAAGGATGAACTCGCTGGTCCTCACCTTCCTCCCGTATGTCGGCCAGTGAAACCTCATCCAAGCATCAAGCCTGTCTCAGATCCCACCTTCTCCGATCAGGGAGTCGGACAGACCTGGGTTGGGATAACGCTTGAGATGGGCTGGACCCATTCAAAGTGTGGCAAGCCCCAGAGGGATTTCCAAGTAACTGAACTGTGTCCTGGAGGCAAAGCTCATTTTTAAACTGAAATTCTGGAGCATTTTGTGCTTTATTTCATAGACATTCTTGATTGATACCTACCACTAAAACTGGGCCTGATGTTCTTTCAAGAAAAGAACCGTAGGAGATAACCCAATACCACTGCATTTATGCACCCTTCTTCCCACTTTTATTCAAAATGATACTACAATGCAAGAGGGAAGAGATATGGGGAGATATGTATATGCATAACTGATTCACTTGGTTATAAAGCAGAAACTAACACACCATTGTAAAGCAATTATACTCCAATAAAGATGTTTAAAAAAAATGATACTACAGTAATGGAGTAGTTATCTATTGCTGCATAACAAGTTACCCCAAAATGTAATGGATAAAACCCCAACCAATATTTATGATCTCCCCCAGTTTCTGTAGTTCAGGAATTTGAGCGGGGGGTGACTTAGTTCTCATGAGTTGCAGCCAAGATGTCGGCTGGGGCATCAGTCATGTCATCTAAAGCCTCAGGGGGAGCCGGAGGATCCCCCTTCCGAATGGCTGCTCATGTGGCTATTGGCTGGAGGCCTTAGTCCCTGAGCACACATGCTTCTCTCTTGGGCTGCTTGAGTGTCCTCACAACACAGCAGTTGGCTTCCCCCAGAGTGAGTGATTCAAGAGGGAGCAAAGAGGAGGCCACAGTGTCTTTTATGACTCAGCCTGAGAGGAAACAGTTCGTCATTTCCACAGTATCATATTGGTTACCCATGGCAGCCCTATTCAGGGTGGGAGGGGCTACACAGGGCATGAATTCTAGGCGGCAGGGATCATTGGGGCCATTTTGGAAGCTGGCTGCCGAGAATAATAATAGGCGCCATGGAACAAACATAATTTAGCCACTTTGTGTTCTTGGGACATACCGTCTCATTTGACCCTTACAATAAATCTGTGTGGGACAGACAGTGGGAGGTGAAATAGCTTGTCCAAGACCATGAAGCTAATAAGTGGTAGAGAGGGGTCCAAACTCAGAGGACTGTGAAACCAACCACCCCATCAATAGCGTCCAGCAGTGCCCTCTGCCACACGCCCGTCTCCTGGCCTCTGGAGAAGAATTCCTGGACCTTCCCTGTGCTGGGCCTTTGTTCCCCAGGCCCATGGTGTGGCCTCTCCTCCCAGCTTTGCCTGGCCTGTGCTCACAAGGGGCCCCCAAAGGTTTCTCCTCTCGCTGGTGCTGACTGCCCCTCATTCTCACTGAAGCCTCAAACCCTGTTCCGTGGACTTTGCTCTCATTCCCATTCCTGCTCTGGGACCCTTGGAAAAAGCCTCCCCAGTTCTAGGCGGGCACCGGTGGTGGCCCAGGCTTGGAAGGTCTTGTCCGAACATTGGCTGACAGCCATGGTGTTGCCAACAATCCTTCCTGCCTCTTTGACCTCCATGAGTCTTTTGTTTTGGTTTGGTTTGGTTCTTTTACAGAGATGGTGTCATCTTTGCAAAGAGACGTGTTAGTAAAGGATGGTCAAGTTCAACAACTACAACAGGAGGTGAATCAACTGAAAAGTGAGAACAAAGAAAAGGATCACCAGCTCGAAGCCCTCAGCTCCAGAGTGAGTGTCGGGTCATCAGCAAATTGTAGCTGTGAAAAGCAGACACAGTGGAGTCACATGACACACGGTGGTGAGATGAGGCCAGTGCCCAAGGACCCAGGGAGGGTAGCTGCTGGGCAGGTGGCCAACTTCTCTGAAGCCTTTCAAAGAACAGCATGTATGTGGCTCAGAATAAGCATAATATATTTTCAAATCCAGCAAACATTTTCTAACCCCTATTATAAATGAGTTTGTTTAATCCCAGCAACAAACACACCTATGAGCATATACTGCCATTGCAAAGTTTAATATTAAGCAGAATACGATCTCTCTGTGAGCAAGGATGGCAGAATACGATCTCTCTGTGAGCAAGGATGACCACACGGCTGCATCGTGGTCCCAGCACCACTGGTTCTCATAATTGTCTTCAAAGCAGAACGTTTGAAGGTCCAGATGCAAACACGCAGACTCTCATTTCTTCCTTAGACTTTAGTGTGTAGAATGTCTCTATGGAAGATGAACGTGGTAGGCAAGCAAAGAGCTTTTTACATGTAACTTTGACTATTTGCAAATCTTGCCTTCAATGCTAACTTTAGAATCCTGACTCTATAGGATAAGATTTCTCAGTATTTGCATGATGTGCCTGTTTCTGTGAGTCAAGGTAAAACCTCAAAGCTTTCATCTCAGGTGGCAACTCAGAGATTCCCAGAGGCTACCCGATAGCTAGGTCTGCATGGGGGTGGGATGAGAACAGATCTTGAGGTTCCAAGGAAAAGGCACAGTAGGTAATACCTGGTACGTAGTACCATACCCAGTTTGGAACTGGTGAAAGGCACTGCATGAGCTTTGGGATCAAACAGACCAGGGTCCAATCCCAGAGCTTTCTTTTATTGTAACTTATTTGGCCTCCATTTCCCCATCTGTGAAATGGGGATGACAAAATCGTTTTCTGAGAAGTGGGGGGCTGGTTTTCGTTGTGCTCTTCTGCCTCTGCCCGAGGTTGGCTGCCTGGCCAAGCCCTCTGCATTCGTTTCTCCCAAGCAGACTGTCTTCCCAGGCATGTGCTATAGCTGTTTTATGTATGTGTGTGTGTGTGTGTGTGTGTGTGTGTGTGTGTGTGTGTGTGTGTTGGGGACGGGAAGGGGATGCAGAGCTGGTGCTAAGTAGAAGGAATCTGCAAAGACAGCACCTGCTTGGCTCTTCTACCTCCTGAAGTGCATTTGGATGATTTATGTCCCCGTTTCCCCTTCCTCATTGACCTTGGAGTGAGGTCCCTTCTCCTCTAGACTGTGCTGGCCAGTAGCACAAGGGCTCGTCACCACCAAGGGTACTGCTCTTGTGAACATTTGAGATGCCTTTTTTTTTAATGACATACATCATGTGTGTTAATTTTAGAAAAATAAGTAGATGACATTGAGAAGAAAAAATAAAAAGAGAGGAGAGGAAATGCTACCTTGAGAAATCAGTGTTAATATTTTCATGTCTGTTTTTCCAGTCTTGTTTCTATATATTGCCTAGAAATCAATCAATCAATCATTTTATAGTGAATTTATACTATGCACATTTTTTAAATTTTTAAATACTTATTATTTTCCCATTCTAATAAATCAACGCTCTTATCATTCGTCTTAAAAGCTACATACTTTCTCCTGGATGTACCCAGTGTTATAAAGTGGTCTGCTGTTCTAAACAACACTTGGGTTGTTTCCTCTTTTTTTTTTTTTTCTTCCACTGTTACTGACAATTCTGTGAAGAGCATCCTTGAAACTACAAATTTACTTATTTCTCCAGTCATTGTCCTTAAGGTACATTCCTAAAGTGGGAATTGCTGGGTCAAAAGAAGGCACATCCATCCTTATGCCCTTAATGCCTGTTGCCAAGCCGCCCTCGGGCAAGACAGCTCCGTTTTCCCCTCCACACCAGTCAGGGCAGTTGTGTCTTTGAGATGCAACCTGCACAAAAGCCCTAAGATGGACCCCAGCTCACTGGCTCGGCCCCCTCCACCCTCACCGGTCACAGCGTGAAAACATCCCAATTCCTTCACCCTAAGTACCCAGACTCTACAAAGCTGGATTTCGCCTGCAGTGAAGTTTGCTGGCTCTTGAAGAGGAATTTAGATGCTCTATTCCTCAGAACTCATGAGAGGGGTGAACTGGGAATGACTGCAGGATCCCGTGCTCCCATCACACAAATGGTCTCGCCTCTCAGAATTCAGAGGTGTGATTGGGTTATACAGCAGGAAACACTCCTGGGCGTGAACACAGGTACTGGGAACCCCTGCCAAGCCCCCGTGGCCTTGTCCTTTTTCTCCACAGTGCTCAGTGCTGAAAGAAGAGTTACAGAAGGAAGATGCCCAGAAGGAGAAGTGGGAAGCCCAAGAGAAAGAGTTAAAACTCTGCAAAACCGTGCGTTGAACCTCCTGCCCCCTAGGTGTCCACTGAAAGCCTAGATTGTGGCCTTGAGGGTTTTGGAGGGGTTCCTTGGCCCATTAGCTAGCACAAGCTCTGGGGCTTTCTGGGTGTTTGTCTGTTAATGTAGTCTCCTAATTGGTTTGCTGGCCTCAAAGAGATGGGTGAAAAGACCATGGAAAACACACTCTCCCCAGATTTTCTGGGCAGTTGGCTCAAGGCCCCACATCAGGTTTCCCCTGGGGAAAGGGACGGGAAGTGGCCACCGTATGCTGCTAGAAATTCACCGTGGTCCCTACCCCTGGACTTGTGATGCCCAGACTTTCATGATCCACTGTCACAAGTTTTATCACAGCCCTGAACACTGTTATTAACACAACTCTTCTTGAAGTATTTTTGCTTAAATACATTCAATTTTACAACAATTCATAAAAACAAAGTAAAAAGCAAATGTATCACTGGCCTTGTATGGAAGGTGAACATAAAAATGAATACAATGAAAAGATGACCACTCAATGTAAATGTTCACCCCCTGTACCAGCCCGAACACTCGTGCACATCACCAGGCATACGTTTTCCATCCGTTGGGAAGGACGGTGCCTGGGACGGGGGGAGGAGACGTGTGTTCTTCTCTCTGTCAGGAGCACACTTCTCTGCCTCAAATGAGAAAAAAGAAAAATATCATTGTTCTTTTCTTCCAAACTGTGCCTATTGTGTCTTCCAAACAGCCCTTATTTAGATTGAACTCAAAAATATACCCCAAGGAAAGAGACTCTAATGAGTGGATAGGTATCTTGTACTGTTTAATCCAGGATCCATGCTGATCTTCAAAAGAAACTCAAATTTTCCCTCACCCAGCCCTTTCATTGCATCCGTTGAAAGAAAGTCTACTTTGCCTCAAAGATGTGGAATTGTCCCCCAAGGGAAGGAGTTAAGCGAATCCCAGACTCGGTTTCTGCCTTAATGAACCGGATGAAATGAGTTCTGAAGTTGACTTCCCTGTTGTTGGAACTCTTTCAGCAAATCCATGACATGGAAAGAGAAATGAGGAAGCTCAGGGTGGAGCTGAAAAGGAGCAGTACCGAGCAGAGCCTGATCTCTATGACGCTGTGGGAAAAGAGCAAGGTATGGCAGGGACAGGTCGGCCTGGGAACCACTCTGGGGCAAGCACTCCACCTGCATCATCTCTGTTCATCCTCACAATGACCCCATGCGGTCTATACTGGTATTCACCCCACTTTACAGTCGGGAAAACTGAGGCTCACAGAGGTGAAGGAAGTTATCCAAGTTCACTTGCATAAAGTAGTTGTGGCAGAACTTGAATCCAGGTCTGCCTGACTCCAAAGCTCCTGTGTGTAACCAGTACCCTAGACTGCCTTCAGATCTTAATTGTGAAATTATCTAAGAAAGAATTGATCCATTAAATCAAGTTTGCCAATGATGTTGTTCCAACTTAAATTCTCATATTGATTTTTTTTGTCTTTTTGTTCCATCATTGAGAATGTTTTTAAAAATCTCAACATGTTTGTCATTTGTGTGTTTCTTCTTTTAATATGAACGATTTTTGCTTTATATATTTTGAGGCTGTGTTACTAGGTGCATATAAATTTAGAATCCTAATACTTCCTGTAGAGCAAAACTTTAGATCATCATGAAATGTCCCTTTTCATCTCTAGTAGTGTTTCTCCCTTAACGTCTCCTTTGTCATTTAGCTTCATCACTGGCTTTCTGTTGGTTAGAGTTTTCATACCATATCTTTTTCATATGTTCTCTGTCAATTTTTGTCTTAAGGTTTAGACATATGCCTTCAAATAGCGTATCATTTTTACAAAATCCAGTTTGACAATCTTTGACTTTTAGTCCATTTATATTATGTAATTACTCGTGTACTGGGGTTTAAATCTACCTTCTTGCTCAATACCAGTTGTACCATCTGTGCTATGTTCCTTTTTCTCTCCTTTCTTGCCTCCTTCTGAGTGGATGGTTTTCTCTTATTCCACTTTCCCCCTCTATTAGCTTGGAAATATTTCACTTTTTTACTATTCTTTTAGTAATAGTAAGACAATAGCATTCATCCTTGACTCACCAAAATCACACATTAATTAAGTTTTTCACTCTTCTACTATTCTCTTAGTAGTCATCCTGAAGACTACAATATGCATTCTTTTTTTTTTTTTTTTTTTTTTTTGCGGTACGTGGGCCTCTCACTGTTGTGGCCTCTCCCGTTGTGGAGCACAGGCTCCGGACGCACAGGCTCAGTGGCCATGGCCCACGGGCCTAGCCGTTCCGCGGCATGTGGGATCCTCCCGGACCGGAACACGAACCCATGTCCCCTGCATCGGCAGGCGGACTCTCAACCACTGCGCCACCAGGGAAGCCCTGCATTCTTAACTTCCCAAGAGGCAATAGTAGTTGATAATTATGCCCTTCTCCTTGACAGTGCAATGAGTTTCAAACACCTTAACTTCACTTACCCCCTCCAGATTTATAAGCCATTGCTGTCATTTTCTAAACTCCTCTTGATAGTTAAAACCCCACAAGACATTACTAGTGTTTTTCTATAGTCAGTATCATATCCACACATTACCCTTACTGTTGCTTGTCTTTTCTGCATCTCTGATCACCCACCTGGGTTCATTTTTCTTGTGCCTGAAGAATAGCCTTTAATGTTTTCCCTCATTGTGACTCTACTGATGACAAATTCTCAAATGTGCCTGTGTGTCTGTCTGGAGATGTATATTTAACCTTCATTCTTTTTTTTTTTTTTTTTTTTTTTTTGCAGTATGTGGGCCTCTCACTGTTGTGGCCTCTCCCGTTGCGGAGCACAGGCTCCGGATGCACAGGCCCAGCGGCCATGGCTCACGGGCCCAGCCGCTCCACGGCATGTGGGATCTTCCCAGACTGGGTCACGAACCCGTTTCCCCTGCATCGGCAGGCGGACTCTCAACCACTGCGCCACCAGGGAAGCCCACCTTCATTCTTAAAACACATTTGACTGTGTATTGAATTCTACAATGGCAATTCTTTTCTTTCAGCACATTAGATACAGCATTAGATATGTCACTATTGTCTTGTGGCTCCGATTATTTCTATTTAGAAGTCATTTGTAAGCCTAACTGTTGTACCTTTGCATAACCTGTCTTTTTTTTTTTTTTTTTTTTTTTTTGCGGTACGCGGGCCTCTCACTGCCGCGGCCTCCCCCGTCGCGGAGCGCAGGCTCCGGACGCGCAGGCCCAGCAGCCATGGCTCACGGGCCCAGCCGCTCCGCGGCATGTGGGATCCTCCCAGACCGGGGCACGAACCCGTATCCCCTGCATCGGCAGGCGGACTCTCAACCACTGCGCCACCAGGGAAGCCCATAACCTGTCTTTTTCTCTGGTTGCTTTTAAGATTGTCTTTTCCCCTGATTTCCAGCCGTTTTATTATGGTTTATCTAGGTGTGGATTCAGTTTTATTTACCTCGTTCAGAGTTCGTAGGGGCTTCTTGAATCCCTGGCTTGGTGTTTTGCCTTAGTTCAGGCGCTTGGGCTCTGTACCACACAGGCAGTGGGGAGCTACTAAGGCTTCTAAACAAGTGACTGATGGAAAGACATTCGTGGACAGTAATAAGGGTGAAAATGATAGTTACAATTTCTCAGGTACTAGGCGTTCCCCTGAACATTTCATCTCTTCATCTTCACAACAGCGCTGTGATCTAGAAATCATCCTCTCCATTTTACAGATGAGAAAGTCAAGGCTACTAGTTACTAGTAAAGTAACTAGCCCAATGGCACAGTCGGTTTTGTCTGACTCCAGGTTCGTCTGACTTCAGTGACCCTGGCGTAGCAAACAGCCACATGCTACTGTTTTCACTGAAATTAATAAAAATTAACTAAAATTTTTAATTCAGTTCCTCCGTCACACCAGCCCCATTTCGAGTGCTTGATCCCCAGATGTGGCTGGTGGCTGCCGTATTAGACAACACAGCCTCGCTCAGAGTACCTGTACCGTTGCAGAAAGTTCTGTTGGACAGAGCTGCCTTACAGCAAGGTAACTCTCACAGTCCCGTTAAGATTGCACTGGAAGAAACTAAACTAGAGGCGAGGAGGCCAGTTGTCACAGTCCAGCTAGCATGTGAGAGGGACTGGAGGACAGGCGTGAGACCACTGAGTGTGAGAGAGGGAGCAGGGCGGCCGCTGAAGGTGACTCTGAGACTTGGGGACGGGAACGGGGGCTGTTCATGCAGAGCACAGATAAGGGCAGAGCCCAAGGCTGGACTTGGCTTTTGCAGCATATGAAAAAGGCTGCTGATACAGAAGTCAGAGCATGTTTAGACCTGGGAGAAAACTAAGGCCCAGAGAGCTTAGATGACTTTTCCAAGGTAACGGAGCTGGGTAGAGGCTCTTCCACTGGACCACACTACTCAGAAGAAAGCTCTTAAGGGCTTTTCTGGGTCTTTTATTACATCCCTGTGATCCCCCTCTTCAGATCCCTAAAAAAACAGCCTGTGAATTTGTTTCAGCACAAACACTTTCCATTTATTTATGAGAGTTTGCCTCATTTCCTGCTAGTGCCAGAGCCCAGGGCTCAGCAGGTGCATCCAAGAATTGAGCAGCTGCGAGGCCTACACTGGCCAGCCAAGGGTAGCGTGGAGCACTCCCAAGCTTACCATGCGTTGACTGTTACCCAAGCAAGGGGGGAAAACTAGGCAAGCTTCTCCACTTTAAATGCCTTCCTTGGTAGGCTGCAATTCTTAATAGACATTGCTTTAGCAAGCCTCCAGAGAGGTTACCACCAGTGAGTGTGCTCAAAGTGGTAACGACAAACAGTTATGATAATAAACCCAATCATAACATTTCCAAGTACCCATCACGAGTTATTAGAACGAGACTGTACGGCGGACATTGCCGTCCACCTTTCATAGGTTACAACAGTACTTAACACACTCACAGAGCCCTTAAGCACTATTCCAAACATTGAATGCCCACAATAACTCTATGCAGTGACACTAGTATCATCATCCCCATTTGACAGATGAGGACACTGAGTCACGGAGCAGTGAAATAACTTTCCGAGTGTCTTACGGCTTGTTAGGGACCGAGCTGGGATGGGAGTGTGCGGTAGAACATAGTTGAGCCCCGGGTGCAGAGCTCGGCCCTTTCCCGTAGGGGGCAACTCCCTGTGAGTTTGCCTCCACCCTGTGCATGCCTGTGACCCCTGCTGCTGGGCTGCAGCTGTCCCTACCCCTCAGGGACTCCCCCACTGCCATTAGCCCCCCCAGAAGAGTTTCCCCAGAGGGCATGATGGTCACATTAGCAGCAAGCCCTCGGTTTCATCATCCTTTCAGGTGGAAGAGAAGCTTCGGGAGGATTCCAGAAGGAAATTGCTTCAGCTGCAAGAAATGAGGAACAGAGAAAACCTCATTAAAGCCAATTTGGAAAGGGCAGTAGGTCAGGTAGGCGTGCTGCAGAGCCCCTTCACGGGCCCGTGCTCTCCACAGAATCCCGCACCCAAGCGGCCGGCAGGGATGAAAGAGGAGGAAGACGGCCTGCCTTAGTTCACCCGCTTCTTTTCTATATGAAGAAGTGTCTAGAAAGAACTAGAGCTGAGAGTCTACCTAGATCTGGAGTCTGAGCTCTTAACCACGATGCTCTACTACTTCGCTATTAGTTACTAAGCTAAGCATCGTTTTTCTGTGTTTTGAAGAAAGTTTCGTGAACCTTTGTCCCGCCCCCAAAGGTAGTGGAAATGACTCCTGCGTTAGTCCTGTCCCCCATCAGCTGCAGTTCCCCTTCCCCTCATTTCAGATGAAGATCAACAGTTCTTGGGAAACTCAGCAGTATTTGCTGCGAGAAGAGTTACGGCAGCATCTGGCAGAGAAGGAGAAGCTGACTGAGGAAAGGCTACAGCAAGAGGAGAAGCTGAAAGCCAGAGTCAAGCGGCTAATGGCAGAGAAATCGGTAAGGTGGTCCCCGTCCTTTTCTTTACTACTGGAAACTGATGAAATGGGCTTTCCTATGAGAAACAGAGGGCACGTACTTAGATGGAGGAATCTCAGCAACTCCTTGTTGGGAGCTAAATTAATTAAAGAGGGTGAATGGTGTAGGAGGAATTAACATGAAGCTTGAATCCTAAAACTCAGAGATCAACTTGAAGATCAACTTGAAGAGGCAAGCTTATTGAAATGTCTAGAAATGGTACTTTGTTTATATACCGCAGCTGATTTTATTGATACAAATCCCAGTCGTTACTGCGGGTCCTGGTTTGTGTCTAAGTGTGTGCAAGACCAACCAATAGTATTTCAGTCTTTCTCTTCATGCATATCAGGGGAAACACATGGCCAAAACTGCAACTTACTTTTCCAGAAACCAACCAATTAGAGGATAGTTTACAGTGGCGCCTCTCAACTCAAAGGTGTCCACGGATCATATGGGGATGTTGTTGAAATGCAGATTCTGACTCAGCAGGTCTCGGGTGGGGGGAGCCTGGGATTCTGCATTTCTGAACAGCTCCCAGCTGGTACCAAGAGCACAGCTCTGCAGACTACATTTTTAGCCACAAAGTCTTAGAAGAAGGTTTTCCCCAAGTTGGCCGATAAGAACCACCTGGGTCTTCTCTGGTGGCAGAGTAGTTGAGAGTCCGCCTGCTGATGCAGGGGACACGGGTTCGTGCCCCGGTCTGGGAAGATCCCACATGCCGCGGAGCGGCTGGGCCTGTGAGCCATGGCCGCTGAGCCTGCGCGTCCGGAGCCTGTGCTCCGCAACTGGAGAGGCCACAACACTGAGAGGCCCGCGTACCGCAAAAAAAAAGGGGAGTGGAGGGGGCTTTTTTAAGGATATAGGGGTGAGTGCCTCATAAAAACTGGGAGCTGAAAGAGAGCCTGGCCTCGAAATAGAACTGGTAAGCCATCAGATCTCAGGCATCATCTCTTTTACACACACACAAGCATGCGCACATGCACACACAGGCCGTATCTCCTCTCTGTGTCTCTGTGTGGCTCCCCTGATCTCTGCTCTCTCCAGTCATGTGACAGGAAGGAATGACCTCATGGTCCCCCAGTTCAAAGGACCAGCCCAGGAAGCAAGTAGCATCTTAGAGCCCATAACCCCAAATCCTGGGAGTGACCATCTTAAAAGCCCAGCCCGTGCCATGTGCCCGATCAGCTATGACCAGGGACAGAGTCACACACATGGCTGCCTGGATCCAGGAGTAGTGCTCAGAAAAGGGTTAGACAGACCCCCTAGAGTATGCTGCATTTTACCCTCCTAAGACATCAGAGACATAAGGCATTCAGTTCAGTAACAGCTTTTCGAGAGAAAGTCCATCCCAATGAAATTGCCTATCATCAGAAACTCCTGGTTCAAAAAAAGATGCAAATGTCAGAAGAAAACGTTATCTGTGTATCTGGAAGAGTGTACACCAAAATGTGAATAAGGTTACCTGTGGGTAGTGTGATAATGGTGGATCATTTTACCTTCGTTTTGCTCACGTCTATGTGTGTATATAAATACTTTTTACAACAAAGATTTTATTTTCAGTAAAAAAAAATGCCATTTGAGAAATATTTGGGGATCTCCCTACAATTATAGAGTTTGGGCATTTGTTGCTCTTGCTTGTTGTAGGTTGGAGCCAGAAAAGGCACCCCAAAGATGGACCAAGGAAGGGAGATGCTGAAGAGAGAAATGTCCAGCAAATCCAGCCAGAGCCTTCTGTTTTCTAAACCTGGTGGAAGGAACTAGAAACGTCGTCCCGCTGGGCCTCGCGTGATCCTCCGTGAGTCAGTGTAACTCTTCTGCGTCAAACTACTAAGATGCTTTTTTAGGACATTAAAGGTTGCTACCCTAGTGTGTTGCTTCCTAGACTGGTATTTTGCACAATACTGTATTTTGGAGTGTGTGAGGAGAGGGGTTCTTTTCACAGATATTATGAATGTAAACATACGCAGGCATATGAAGAATAAGTTTGAAATTCAGACTCCTAGGCCTGGTCGATGCAATTATGTGTTTGGGTAGTGACAAACCCAAATGTCACACCTCCAAGGAGCTCTGAGAAGCCCGCAGTTGAGAAAACCCAGGGCGTGTACTGGGGCCACAGGACAGAATGGTAACCTCAGGGCTGTTGGGGCCATGGTATAGTGCATTTATATCTGAATTGATTATAATAAATGTGAACAGCAACCAGTTTTATCGCTTCCATAACAGTGAGTCATGTTTATATGGCGCTCTGCGGTGTTCAAAACACTTCTCGTCTAATCCTCTCTCAAGCCCTGGGAGGTAAATAGCATTATGTTCCCCATTTTACAAATGAGGAAGCTGAGGCCGCGAGAGGTTAAATGGCCCGTCTAAAGTCACACAGCTAGTAAATTCAAGAATTGGGTCTGGAACCCAGGTTTCTAACTCCATCTCACGCTGCCCATTCTGCCGCACCAAGACAGCCCAGTAGGTCAAGTCCCAGGCCATCAGGACAGACCAAGTACCCAGTCATCAAAGAACACACACTGCCCAGGTGTACACACCCCTTTCCCGTGGTGTTTGAAGAGACCCTCATTTTTGCCTTCTCTCCAGCCATCTGTTCTCTCCCTGCCTTTCTTGTACGGCCAGAGACCACCAAATAAAACAGGAAGAAGAGCCAGAAGCCATGAATATCATTTATTTTTTATTTTTAAAAAGCCACAATAAAAGTATTTTGATATTTTAAAACCAAATGCATTCTTTATACTGATTAAAACTAGAAGGAAATGGGAAAAATGATTTGCATGATCTTCCACTAAAGGTACTTCTTACACAGTGAGAAGGGTGAGCATCACCTGACCTTAAAAATAATCTTGAAAATCCCAGCAGTTTTCCATAAAGAACATATTACTTATACTGTACCATATCCCCCAAATCCAAAACAGCCATCTCCAGCACCAGAAAAGATCACTTGGTCAGGCAGTAGTTAAGTAGCTGGCTCATGTTTGGGAGCCAAATTGTGTGGGAAAAAAACTACTTTGGTTGAATACAAATATTTGAATTTGCATAAGTTAAATGTAATGCCTGTGTGACTCCACTGTATTTGAGGTCTTTCAAAGGACGTGTTAATCTTTATCGTATCAACATTGCAACCCACAATGGCAATGTCCTTTCTTCACTCCTTGAACTAGATGGTTCTTTAGGTGTCTCCTCAGCCACACACCCCTTTCTCTGAGAATGCACATTCCCCAACCAGGTTTACCCTACCTACTGCTGCTCTCTTGGCCACACCTGACTGGCTGATCAGTAGATATTCTACCCAAGCCAGACCAATCAGGTTTCTCTTCTAACCCAAGCTGGGCCAATCAGCACCTGTGCCCTTGATATTTGGAAGTGGGACACGGAGTTACCACACAGGTCATTAAGGGTCCGGAGCTGAAAGTCTTGATGCAGTTCCCAGCTGGGGTGGCCATTTCTCCCACTGTGTTTGGAGAAACAAAGCCAGTCTTAGAAAGACATGGCCAGGATAGATAAGCAACAGGTAGAGACAAGAAACCAAGACCCAGGGAATTCCCTGGCAGTCCGCCCTGCCCTTTCACTGCCAAGGGCCCGGACTCAATCCCTGGTCAGTTAGCTAGGATCGCATAAGCCACACCGTGTGGCAAAGAAAAAAAAAAGAAGAAGAAGAAACCAAGACGACCCCCAGAGAGACAGTGCATCAGACACTACAAGCCCCTTAGTCATTGCCTCCCTCTACTGTATAAGCAGCACGCGAAATGCCCTCATTTCCCAGCCTCCCTTGCAGCTAGACCTGGCTGTGTTGTTCAGTTCTGGCCAGTGACATGCAGGTGAAGGCCCTGGGCAGGGCTTCCCTTCTGGAATTAAAGACAAGGCTTTGCTAGGAGAAAGTTTTTCTCTTTGTCCCTTTGCATTGTCTCCTTTTCCTCTCCTGGAGCTCAGTCTTGGAGCTGGAACAGCCATGTTGGGGATCACCAGGTAACAAGCAAGAGACCAAAGCCCACCTCAAAGGACAGTGGAGTGGAAAGACATGAAAAGCCTGGGTGGGAGCCTAGTGGCATCACTGTGCTCTGCACTGTACCTCAACTGCCTACCTCTGTACATCCTGTTGTATAAATAAATCAATCCTATCAGTTTCAGCCACTGTAGTCAGATGTACCTGTTTGTGCTGTGGAGCCAACCACTCAAAAGTTAGTGACTTAAAATGGCAACTATTAGTTCTCATGATTCCAGGCGTCAAGCTGGCCCCTTGTACTGGTCTGGTTGGTTTGGCTGGGGCTAGTTTAGGGTGGCTTCGTGTACATGCCTGCCTGGTCATTGCCAGGCAAGCTGGGTTAGGACAGTGGTTCTCAACTGGGGGCGATTTTGCCACCCAGGGGTCATTGGGCAATGTCTGGACACACTTTGGTTGTTAAACTGGGGTGGGGGTGATCCTATCATCTCGGGGTAGAGGCCAGGGATGCTGCTAAACATCCTGCAGTGCACAGAACAGCTGCCCACAACCAAGACTTATTTGATCCAATATGTCAATAGTACCGAGAATGAGAAACCCTGGTCTAGAAAGGCCTCAGCTGGGACGTCTGATTCTGCCCGGTGTGGTCCCTCATCACCCAGCAGGCCAGACCAGGCCACGTGTGGTGGGTACAGGTTTCCAAGAGCAACAGGAGAGAGAAAGCCCCAAAGCACACTTTTCAAGTCTCCACCTGCCATGTGTTTGCCAACATCTCATCAGACAAAGCAAGCCACATGGCTAGAGTTCATTTGGGAGGGGCTCCAAATTTTTACCATCTACCCACATCCAGGTTTCTGTTATTTAAAGCTGAAGGCAGCGCGCGCCCAGAGCGTTAACGGGCGGGGGCGGGGGTGTGGAGTTGGGAGGTCAACTGGGCCTCCTGGTAGCCTCCCTGAGTTCAACCAATCCAGTGAGGAGAAGCCGTGGGCGGGGCGAGCTCCGCTGCCAGAGCGGCGTGAAAAATTTCCCAAGGCAGAGCGAAAACCTTTCCTGAGCCACTGAGCATGCCCGCTGGTGAAAGGTCCAGCCCAACTTTCACCACATCCCAGACTCCAGAGAGACTTTTCTGAAACCCAGAGAATTGACCATGTCCTCAAGCAGCTTAAAAATCTTCCATGGCTCCCCCATGCCTCCTCAGGAAAAAAAGATCACACTTCAGTGGGTTTTTTATGCTTCATCCTCAACCAATTTCTTCAGCCACGTCTCCCACTACTTTTTCAAGAACTCTTTTGCTCCACGGATGTTGAAAACTTGCAGCTTCTCATACATACCATGTTCTCTGTGCACACAGGTTCACCTACCTGCGATTCTCTGCCCAGGCCCTCTCTACCAGGATAATTGCATCTGTGCTTTCTAGGTCTATGAAGACAGTCATGCTTCATCCCTCTGGCATAGCTCTTCTTTTTTTTTGCATCTTTGTTGGAGTGTAGTTGCTTTACAATGGTGTGTTGGTTTCTGCTTTGTGGCAGGGTGAATCAGTTATGCATGTGCATGTGTTCCCATGTCTCTTCCCTCTTGCGTCCCTCCCGCCCTCCCTGTCCCAACCCTCTAGGTGGTCACGGGGCACCCAGCTGATCTCCCTGTGCTATGCGGCTGCTTCCCACTAGCTATCTATTTTATGTTTGCTGGTTTATATGTGTCCATGGCATAGCTCTTCTTATTCTGTGTTGTGAATATACTCTATGTGCTCACATGTCTTATCTTCACTAGAATGTGAGCTACTTGAGGGCAGGGGTCTTGGCATATTTTATACCTGTATGGAACTCTAAGACCTAGCAGGGTGCCTGGCACAGGATAGACACTCAATAATTGCTTATTGAATAAATGAATGGATTATGAGCTCCATGAAGGAAAAAAAAAAAAAAAAGCTGAAGGCATTCCAACTGATGCAGAAAGTTGCCCTGATTCCTGATGACTTTCTGGTTCTTGGTTTCTTTCCTTGGAAAGGCCCATTCCAATGCCTGCCCTTGGGTTCCACTAGGACTTTTTGTATCACTCAAGATTCTCTGGTTGCAACCAACAGAAATCTCCTGTGGCTAACTTAAAGAGAAAAGGAGTTTACTGAAAGGAAATGCGGAAGGTTAGAGAATCAACGGGCAAGCAAAGCGGAGGAGTCTGGACAGGCAGGAGCCATCTTTTCTTCCCCGTAGATGTCCCCTTTTTTGCTTCAGCCGGTTTGAGTTTCTGTTATTTGCAACCAAAATGGCATTTACTAAGACGCTCTGCACAGCCCCAACTGGTAGCTCTTTGAAGCTACCAGCGACCTTTCTTTCCCCTGACGTTGTACCAAGGGACAGCAAGGTACCTGCAGTCCCCCCACCAGAACTCCCAATTTTCTGATCCCCCAAGAAGCTAAGCCAAACAACTTCCTTCCACCCTTGGCAATGGGGGCCCATTTGGATTCGTGACTTTGCAGATAAGGTGCCCTTCTCCAGCAACTTGGCAGAGCCAGCAGTGCCTGCTGTTGTGGAAACTGGGGTCATGAAGTGTCTACGGAAGAAAACAGCTTCCCCTGGATCCATGTTGCAAAGTGTGTTCCTGGTAAGTGGAGTGGTTTCCAATTTTTTAGCGTCTTAGGAATGAAAGCATTACACTAACGATGAGAGGAAACCCAAAATCTGCTAATGCATTTATTTTTTTATTATTATTATTATTTTTAAAATTTATGGCTGCATTGGGTCTTCGTTGCTGCGCCCGGGCTTTCTCTAGTTGTGTCGAGCAGGGGCTACTCTTTGTTGCGTTGTGCAGGCTTCTCATTCCATGGCCTTCTCTTGTTGCGGAGCACAGGCTCTAGGCATGGAGGCTTCAGTAGTTGTGGCTCGCAGGCTCAGTAGTTGTGGCGCACGGGCTTAGTTGCTCCGCGGCATGTGGGATCTTCCTGGACCAGGGCTCGAGCCTGTGTCCCCTGCATTGGCAGGCGGTTTCTTAACCACTGCACCACCAGGGAAGCCCCTCATTTACTCTTAATGCTTCCCCCTGTTGAGGAAAAACAGGAGGAAAAAAGAAAGGGCGGGGCTTCCTTGGATGCCAGCAGCCACCAGAGCTGGAAGAGGCAAGGGATGGACTCCTCCCTAGAGCATCCAAGGGAGTTTGGTCCTTCTGAAAAACCTTGATTGCAGCCCAGCTGATGCTGATTTGGGGCTTCCAGCCCCCAGACCCATGAGAGAATACGTTTGTTGTTTTAGGCCACTAAGCTTGTGGGAATTCATCACTGTGTTTAGCAAACCAACACGGGGCTCAATCTTCAACTCATTAGAGACCAGCCCCCCACTTTGATCTGAACACTTCTGGACTCTTCCTATACGGCAGGAGTGCTGTGGGAATTGCACAAAGGACCTTAGTTGTTTTGTATGTGTGGAAACAATCAAGTAGAAAATTATTCACGTTGTTCAGAGAATAGCTCATGGATGTTTAGTACGTAAACTATGGAGCATGGATGCACCTCCGTCTAAAAGGAAGGCAGGGAGAATGTTAGCTGGGAATGGTAGCAATAGGCTGGAGCCCTGAATAGTGCCTAGGAAGACAAGGAAGTTATCTGCAAGAGTAAATTAAAACCAAAGCAGGAGGTCACTTTCACCTCAAAATTCCCGAAGGCACACTCATCCTGCTTGTTCACTGGTTCAGACTTCTCAGAGCTCTCTCTCTTTTCACTACAGAAAAAGCTAAAAAGGTAAAAACCAGAAGAAAGACCCTGGCCCTTCCTTTCCTCTCCGCCGTGTTTTTGTTCTTAGACTAAATATAAGAAAGGCAGAGACAGGGGAGAAAAATCAAAAGCCACCCACCTCACCTGTTCTTGGGCCCTAACTGGCCCCAGGGCTATGAAAGAGCAAAGAAAATTCCCCCAGCACTCCCACCCCACCCAAAAGGAGGAATCTCAGCAGCCATATTGGTGCCATGTGACCTCCACCCTCTCAAGTCACAGCTGATAGTTATGTGTTCACCTGACCCAGGAGAACCAATCAGAAGCTGGGCTGGGCTAGGTTCATCTCTCCCAGGTCCTGGGTTGGGCAATGTGGTATCAGGGATTAAGGGGCCACAGGTGAGTGAAGCAGGGGACGTACCTCAGCACAGAGAGAAGGTGACTGCTGAAAGAGGCCGACATGAAGATGAGACCTCAGACATAGCTGTGTCCTGATGACTTTCTGGTCTTTGGTCCTGATGCCTTGGAAAGCCCAGCTGTACTTCTGCCCCTGGGTTCCACAAGAAATGCTGTGTCCTCCCAATAAATTCCCCTTTTAAGGTCGGATCCTAAATGTAGTCCATGTCCTTGAAGGCGGGCCCTGCCTTTGCATCATATCAGGCAGTGCTGGGCCCACAGTGGATACTCCACCTGGTCTCAATTTTGATTTTCACTTTTCTCAGACCAGTTACAGTTCTGAAAAGGGGAGCCACAAGCAGATGATTGAGATAAAAGATCGTGTTGGAGCACAACTGTGACTGCAGTGCAGAGCGCTGCCTGGTGTGTGTGTGCAGCTAAGTCAGCTGCATCCACCCACAGATAAGTATGGAGCTCCACAGATATGTGCCAGGGTACTGTTCTGGGTTCTGGGGATAAAGCATGAAGCCCCTCTCTCCATGGGAAGGGTCCTTGCTTGAACAGTGTTTCCCAAAGTGGGTCCCGTGGCCTTGGGTGACAATGACCATGGTCATTTTGGACTGGCTACTTGCCCTGGATCTAATCAACTTGAAAGCCACCAGGGAGCCACGTGCACAGAGAAAGCTGGTCTGCAAGAGGAGACTCATGAAGCAGAGGTTCACGGAGAAAACAGTCCTTCATAGAAAGAGATAGTTCTGGGCTCTCCTTAGCCTGGCCTCACTCACTGTCCTATAGGATGCCCCAGGCTACTTTCAATAAAGTCCTATCTTATGCTTAAACGAGTTGCAGTGGGTTTCTGTTGCTTGATGCCAAATGTTCTGAGACGCCTTGGCTCTGGATGAACATGTGTGAGATGGGAAATCTAAACTAAACCCACAACTGTGGAGCAAAACTGAAAATGGGACACAGCCTTATCCCTGGAAATGGATGGATCAATCAAACCACAGGCCATAAATGGGCAGTACACGAAGAGCCCTTCTGAGGATTACTGGTCTCATTTGTTGCCTTAAGGGCCCTGGCCAGGCCCATTTAGCTCCTAGGACAAATTGTGCTGAGTATTTAAGTGTGGAGGTACAAAAGGACAGCCCCTGTTCTGTATGCAAGCACAGAGGGCGAGAGATGGGCTTTCAACTGGGGAGGACTTTGTTTTAATCCAAGCACTGCTGCTTCCTAGAAGGATGATCGTGAGCAAATAATTGGATCCCTCTGAGCCTTCCTCTCTACACCAGCAAAATGGAGTTTCCTAATTTTTTTGTGTGTGTGTGTGTGGTATGCAGGCCTCTCACTGTTGTGGTCTCTCCTGTTGTGGAGCACTGGCTCCAGATGCGCAGGTCCAGCAGCCATGGCTCATGGGACCAGCCGTTCCGTGGCATGTGGGATCCTCCCGGACTGGGGCACCTGTATTTCCTCTTAATAACAACCACACTGGCGTTTAAGTGAGCCTGGCTAGGCTTACAAATGCACACATAAAGATTACCAACTACCTTCCACAGAGATGGAAGAGGGAAGCTGAAGCTAAAACACCCTGTGAGGGCTTCCCTGGTGGCGCAGTGGTTGAGAGTCCGCCTGCCGATGCAGGGGACACGGGTTCGTGCCCTGGTCCAAAAAGATCCCACATGCCGCAGATTGGCTGGGTCTGTGGGCCATGGCCACTGAGCCTGTGCGTCCGGAGCCTGTGCTCCGCAATGGGAGAGGCCACAACAGTGAGAGGCCCGCGAACCGCAAAAAAAAAAAAAAAAAAAAAAAAACCCAAACCAAAACAAAAAAAACACCCCGTGGGTAGTCAGAGGAGAGGACGGTCACAGCTCATCCCCCTGAGCCGTGTGCCAGGCATGATCTGAGCACTTGTACACATGCTTACTTATTAAAATACTTCTAACAATCCTATCAGGTTGGGACTACCATCACCCTGCGTACAGACTGAACAAAAGGAAACAGAATATGGTGTCCTCCTTGTGTTCACAAAGCCCGTTAACTGGCAGAGACAGGACTTGAAGGCCACAGTCCGGCTCCCGAGTCCATGCCATGCTTTACAGCCTCCAACTTCTCACGCTCATTCCTAGAGCCACCTGGGAAGGAGGAACCAGGCAACTAAAGACTGGGTTTGAATCAGACTCCACGTCTGACCAGCCACGTGATCCCGAGCAGGGGGCCTCGCCTCTCTGAGTCTCAACCTGGCTCCCTTAATGGGAACGTCAGCCTTCAGCAACGCTGTGACGAGTAACAGCGTAGCATGTGTGAAGGGGCTCTGTAAACTCTGGAGTGTTCTGTGAGGTATAAACTACCCTCTATTCTCATTAGAGGGAATTCATTTCATAACCTGCTCCTGGCTCTTGAACTTTGCTGTGCATCCAGTCAGTGCTGGATGATCTGGAACCAACAGCTGGTCTATTTATGGCTGAAAACCCACAGGTCATAGGAAGACAGCAGCACCGGAGCCCCTGGGTGGCCACAAAGATAAGGTCCATGTCTCGAGGACCGATGACATGGTGGTCACTGAAGGAACAGGCCCCCTCCTGCCCCTTCCACTAGTGACAACTGAAAACTTTGGTTTCCCCAACACCCCGATCCAAGATCAACCCGACTCTTTGCCCAATGTTGGAGAAGTACCGGCGTGTCCTGCAGGCCTGGCTGGCCCCCTCTGACTGTGTGTTGCCTCCTTCCACAGATCAGTGCCCTACAGCAAGGCTACAACCAGGTGCTGTGCCAGACCCTGTCTGAGAGAAACTTAGAAATCACCTCCCTGAAGCACGAGGCCGAGAACTTAAGGAGGGAGACCGCCATTACGTCAGGTGAGGCCCTTCTGCATTCAGGCCTCAGAGCTTTTGCCCTCCCCCTGCAGACATCACCAGTCAACCAGCACACCTGTGCCCGTGACCTGGGTGCAGCCTCAGGGATCACCCGTGTCGGTGCATTAGAGTTCTCCCTCAGTGGAGGTTTCTTGCCGCCCAGTTCCGAGGGCAGGGCCAGGTAAATATTTGAGAGAATGGTATCTCTTGGCTACAAGGTCTCCTGAGCACTGGCCCCACCAGGGAGAACACAGGTCGCCTTGTGGCTTGGGTGGTTCCACAAAGCAGCCTGAGTGCAAACTAGAGCGTGGACAAAATGGGGTCACTCCTTTAAGGCACCCATGGTCTCACCCATTTCAGCCGAGTGCACTTGGGCCCAAGGGAAACCATTTTCTAATTTGATCAGAGGTGGTTACCTGACAAAGGGCCTGGGTTGGGAGAGGGGCAGCCAACGCACAGCTGTGGCTGAGCTTTGATTCCCTGGATTCCTTCATTGCTTCAACATGTTTCTTGAGCTCCTACTAGGTGTCAGGCCCCATTCCAGGCTCCGGGGAGGGAGAGCCAAGCAAGACAGTCAGATTCCTGTACTCACAGATTCGGGAGGGGGTGACAGACAATAAAAGTAAACGGATGAATAAACAAGCCCACTTCAGAGAGCAGTGGTGCTGTGGAGAAAATAAACTGTGTGTCGTGGTGGCCAGCGCCTCAAGCGGGGAGGCCAAGGGGGACCAGCTTAGTGGGTGTGCAACCATGGAACTCAGGTGGGACTTGAACCCGTGGGCTGGGACTCGAACCCAGTCAGAACCCACTATCTTTTAATCGAGATCACGCATGTGGTCTCGGGACTTAATAAAGCTCAGGTTCTTTATGTCTCATGCAGAAAGAATTCAGTGAGAGACAAAGTAAGAAGTGGATTTCTTTAGAGAGAAACACACTCCACAGACAGAGTGTGGGCCATCTCAGAAGGCTAGAGGCCCCTAAATATGGGGTGGTTAGTTTTTACGGGGTGGGTAATTTTATTGGCTAATGAGTGGGAGGATTGTGACAACTCTAATATTTTGGGGAAGGGGCGGGGATTTCCAGGAATTGGGCCACCACCCACTTTTTTTTTTTTCCTGTACACGGGCCTCTCGCTGCTGTGGCCTCTCCCGTTGCGGAGCCCTGGCTCCGGACGCACAGGCTCAGTGGCCATGGCTCATGGGCCCAGTCGCTCCGCGGCATGTGGGATCTTCCCGGACAGGGGCACGAACCCGTGTCCCCTGAATCGGCAGGCGGACTCTCAACCACCGCGCCACCAGGGAAGCCCCACCACCCACTTTTTGACCTTTATGGTCAGCCTCGGAACTGTCCTGGTACTGGTGGGTGTGTCATTTCGCTCATGTATTACAATGAGTCTGTAATGAGGCTCCAGTCCCCCTGGAAGTCGTATCTTACGCCCCCTTGGACCTAGCTGATTCTAACCAGTTTATGTTGTATCCTCCACGGCTATGTCCTTCTTTTAGAGAGGACCTGTTTCACGTGAGCAAGGACAAGCCAAGGGCAAGAGAGGCTGCATGGAGTGAACAGGGGATTGTGGGGCTGGGCAGGGTCGGGAGGTCTGGGTTTTTATTCCAAGGGTGTTGGGAATCCAGTGGAGGTTTTTAAGCAGAAACTGACATGCCTAGAGACCTGAAGAGGATGGGACCACTCACAGACGAGGGGAGGGAGAGAAGCAGGTGACAGGGAGGAGGCAGTGAGCCTCGGAGGGGCACATCACTCTGAAAGCAGCCAGCGCGTAACAGGAAACATGCCCACAGCTGTAGAAGCCAGACATAGCATTGAGTCGCACGTGAATCCCCATCTCTGTATGAATCCGTGCTTTTCTTCTGCCTCACTCTGCAACTTAATCACACCCAGCCCCACCCCCTGCTGCCCCCAGGTCTCTGCTTATGCTCCTCCCTCACTTGGGATGTCCTCAGATATTTTCTGAGCACCTCCCCCAGGCTAGGTGCTGTTCTGGGCACCAGGAATGGAAGGATGAACTCGCTGGTCCTCACCTTCCTCCCGTATGTCGGCCAGTGAAACCTCATCCAAGCATCAAGCCTGTCTCAGATCCCACCTTCTCCGATCAGGGAGTCGGACAGACCTGGGTTGGGATAACGCTTGAGATGGGCTGGACCCACTCAAAGTGTGGCAAGCCCCAGAGGGATTTCCAAGTAACTGAACTGTGTCCTGGAGGCAAAGCTCATTTTTAAACTGAAATTCTGGAGCATTTTGTGCTTTATTTCATAGACATTCTTGATTGATACCTACCACTAAAACTGGGCCTGATGTTCTTTCAAGAAAAGAACCGTAGGAGATAACCCAATACCACTGCATTTATGCACCCTTCTTCCCACTTTTATTCAAAATGATACTACAATGCAAGAGGGAAGAGATATGGGGAGATATGTATATGCATAACTGATTCACTTGGTTATAAAGCAGAAACTAACACACCATTGTAAAGCAATTATACTCCAATAAAGATGTTTAAAAAAAATGATACTACAGTAATGGAGTAGTTATCTATTGCTGCATAACAAGTTACCCCAAAATGTAATGGATAAAACCCCAACCAATATTTATGATCTCCCCCAGTTTCTGTAGTTCAGGAATTTGAGCGGGGGGTGACTTAGTTCTCATGAGTTGCAGCCAAGATGTCGGCTGGGGCATCAGTCATGTCATCTAAAGCCTCAGGGGGAGCCGGAGGATCCCCCTTCCGAATGGCTGCTCATGTGGCTATTGGCTGGAGGCCTTAGTCCCTGAGCACACATGCTTCTCTCTTGGGCTGCTTGAGTGTCCTCACAACACAGCAGTTGGCTTCCCCCAGAGTGAGTGATTCAAGAGGGAGCAAAGAGGAGGCCACAGTGTCTTTTATGACTCAGCCTGAGAGGAAACAGTTCGTCATTTCCACAGTATCATATTGGTTACCCATGGCAGCCCTATTCAGGGTGGGAGGGGCTACACAGGGCATGAATTCTAGGCGGCAGGGATCATTGGGGCCATTTTGGAAGCTGGCTGCCGAGAATAATAATAGGCGCCATGGAACAAACATAATTTAGCCACTTTGTGTTCTTGGGACATACCGTCTCATTTGACCCTTACAATAAATCTGTGTGGGACAGACAGTGGGAGGTGAAATAGCTTGTCCAAGACCATGAAGCTAATAAGTGGTAGAGAGGGGTCCAAACTCAGAGGACTGTGAAACCAACCACCCCATCAATAGCGTCCAGCAGTGCCCTCTGCCACACACCCGTCTCCTGGCCTCTGGAGAAGAATTCCTGGACCTTCCCTGTGCTGGGCCTTTGTTCCCCAGGCCCATGGTGTGGCCTCTCCTCCCAGCTTTGCCTGGCCTGTGCTCACAAGGGGCCCCCAAAGGTTTCTCCTCTCGCTGGTGCTGACTGCCCCTCATTCTCACTGAAGCCTCAAACCCTGTTCCGTGGACTTTGCTCTCATTCCCATTCCTGCTCTGGGACCCTTGGAAAAAGCCTCCCCAGTTCTAGGCGGGCACCGGTGGTGGCCCAGGCTTGGAAGGTCTTGTCCGAACATTGGCTGACAGCCATGGTGTTGCCAACAATCCTTCCTGCCTCTTTGACCTCCATGAGTCTTTTGTTTTGGTTTGGTTTGGTTCTTTTACAGAGATGGTGTCATCTTTGCAAAGAGACGTGTTAGTAAAGGATGGTCAAGTTCAACAACTACAACAGGAGGTGAATCAACTGAAAAGTGAGAACAAAGAAAAGGATCACCAGCTCGAAGCCCTCAGCTCCAGAGTGAGTGTCGGGTCATCAGCAAATTGTAGCTGTGAAAAGCAGACACAGTGGAGTCACATGACACACGGTGGTGAGATGAGGCCAGTGCCCAAGGACCCAGGGAGGGTAGCTGCTGGGCAGGTGGCCAACTTCTCTGAAGCCTTTCAAAGAACAGCATGTATGTGGCTCAGAATAAGCATAATATATTTTCAAATCCAGCAAACATTTTCTAACCCCTATTATAAATGAGTTTGTTTAATCCCAGCAACAAACACACCTATGAGCATATACTGCCATTGCAAAGTTTAATATTAAGCAGAATACGATCTCTCTGTGAGCAAGGATGGCAGAATACGATCTCTCTGTGAGCAAGGATGACCACACGGCTGCATCGTGGTCCCAGCACCACTGGTTCTCATAATTGTCTTCAAAGCAGAACGTTTGAAGGTCCAGATGCAAACACGCAGACTCTCATTTCTTCCTTAGACTTTAGTGTGTAGAATGTCTCTATGGAAGATGAACGTGGTAGGCAAGCAAAGAGCTTTTTACATGTAACTTTGACTATTTGCAAATCTTGCCTTCAATGCTAACTTTAGAATCCTGACTCTATAGGATAAGATTTCTCAGTATTTGCATGATGTGCCTGTTTCTGTGAGTCAAGGTAAAACCTCAAAGCTTTCATCTCAGGTGGCAACTCAGAGATTCCCAGAGGCTACCCGATAGCTAGGTCTGCATGGGGGTGGGATGAGAACAGATCTTGAGGTTCCAAGGAAAAGGCACAGTAGGTAATACCTGGTACGTAGTACCATACCCAGTTTGGAACTGGTGAAAGGCACTGCATGAGCTTTGGGATCAAACAGACCAGGGTCCAATCCCAGAGCTTTCTTTTATTGTAACTTATTTGGCCTCCATTTCCCCATCTGTGAAATGGGGATGACAAAATCGTTTTCTGAGAAGTGGGGGGCTGGTTTTCGTTGTGCTCTTCTGCCTCTGCCCGAGGTTGGCTGCCTGGCCAAGCCCTCTGCATTCGTTTCTCCCAAGCAGACTGTCTTCCCAGGCATGTGCTATAGCTGTTTTATGTATGTGTGTGTGTGTGTGTGTGTGTGTGTGTGTGTGTGTGTGTGTGTGTGTTGGGGACGGGAAGGGGATGCAGAGCTGGTGCTAAGTAGAAGGAATCTGCAAAGACAGCACCTGCTTGGCTCTTCTACCTCCTGAAGTGCATTTGGATGATTTATGTCCCCGTTTCCCCTTCCTCATTGACCTTGGAGTGAGGTCCCTTCTCCTCTAGACTGTGCTGGCCAGTAGCACAAGGGCTCGTCACCACCAAGGGTACTGCTCTTGTGAACATTTGAGATGCCTTTTTTTTTAATGACATACATCATGTGTGTTAATTTTAGAAAAATAAGTAGATGACATTGAGAAGAAAAAATAAAAAGAGAGGAGAGGAAATGCTACCTTGAGAAATCAGTGTTAATATTTTCATGTCTGTTTTTCCAGTCTTGTTTCTATATATTGCCTAGAAATCAATCAATCAATCATTTTATAGTGAATTTATACTATGCACATTTTTTAAATTTTTAAATACTTATTATTTTCCCATTCTAATAAATCAACGCTCTTATCATTCGTCTTAAAAGCTACATACTTTCTCCTGGATGTACCCAGTGTTATAAAGTGGTCTGCTGTTCTAAACAACACTTGGGTTGTTTCCTCTTTTTTTTTTTTTTTCTTCCACTGTTACTGACAATTCTGTGAAGAGCATCCTTGAAACTACAAATTTACTTATTTCTCCAGTCATTGTCCTTAAGGTACATTCCTAAAGTGGGAATTGCTGGGTCAAAAGAAGGCACATCCATCCTTATGCCCTTAATGCCTGTTGCCAAGCCGCCCTCGGGCAAGACAGCTCCGTTTTCCCCTCCACACCAGTCAGGGCAGTTGTGTCTTTGAGATGCAACCTGCACAAAAGCCCTAAGATGGACCCCAGCTCACTGGCTCGGCCCCCTCCACCCTCACCGGTCACAGCGTGAAAACATCCCAATTCCTTCACCCTAAGTACCCAGACTCTACAAAGCTGGATTTCGCCTGCAGTGAAGTTTGCTGGCTCTTGAAGAGGAATTTAGATGCTCTATTCCTCAGAACTCATGAGAGGGGTGAACTGGGAATGACTGCAGGATCCCGTGCTCCCATCACACAAATGGTCTCGCCTCTCAGAATTCAGAGGTGTGATTGGGTTATACAGCAGGAAACACTCCTGGGCGTGAACACAGGTACTGGGAACCCCTGCCAAGCCCCCGTGGCCTTGTCCTTTTTCTCCACAGTGCTCAGTGCTGAAAGAAGAGTTACAGAAGGAAGATGCCCAGAAGGAGAAGTGGGAAGCCCAAGAGAAAGAGTTAAAACTCTGCAAAACCGTGCGTTGAACCTCCTGCCCCCTAGGTGTCCACTGAAAGCCTAGATTGTGGCCTTGAGGGTTTTGGAGGGGTTCCTTGGCCCATTAGCTAGCACAAGCTCTGGGGCTTTCTGGGTGTTTGTCTGTTAATGTAGTCTCCTAATTGGTTTGCTGGCCTCAAAGAGATGGGTGAAAAGACCATGGAAAACACACTCTCCCCAGATTTTCTGGGCAGTTGGCTCAAGGCCCCACATCAGGTTTCCCCTGGGGAAAGGGACGGGAAGTGGCCACCGTATGCTGCTAGAAATTCACCGTGGTCCCTACCCCTGGACTTGTGATGCCCAGACTTTCATGATCCACTGTCACAAGTTTTATCACAGCCCTGAACACTGTTATTAACACAACTCTTCTTGAAGTATTTTTGCTTAAATACATTCAATTTTACAACAATTCATAAAAACAAAGTAAAAAGCAAATGTATCACTGGCCTTGTATGGAAGGTGAACATAAAAATGAATACAATGAAAAGATGACCACTCAATGTAAATGTTCACCCCCTGTACCAGCCCGAACACTCGTGCACATCACCAGGCATACGTTTTCCATCCGTTGGGAAGGACGGTGCCTGGGACGGGGGGAGGAGACGTGTGTTCTTCTCTCTGTCAGGAGCACACTTCTCTGCCTCAAATGAGAAAAAAGAAAAATATCATTGTTCTTTTCTTCCAAACTGTGCCTATTGTGTCTTCCAAACAGCCCTTATTTAGATTGAACTCAAAAATATACCCCAAGGAAAGAGACTCTAATGAGTGGATAGGTATCTTGTACTGTTTAATCCAGGATCCATGCTGATCTTCAAAAGAAACTCAAATTTTCCCTCACCCAGCCCTTTCATTGCATCCGTTGAAAGAAAGTCTACTTTGCCTCAAAGATGTGGAATTGTCCCCCAAGGGAAGGAGTTAAGCGAATCCCAGACTCGGTTTCTGCCTTAATGAACCGGATGAAATGAGTTCTGAAGTTGACTTCCCTGTTGTTGGAACTCTTTCAGCAAATCCATGACATGGAAAGAGAAATGAGGAAGCTCAGGGTGGAGCTGAAAAGGAGCAGTACCGAGCAGAGCCTGATCTCTATGACGCTGTGGGAAAAGAGCAAGGTATGGCAGGGACAGGTCGGCCTGGGAACCACTCTGGGGCAAGCACTCCACCTGCATCATCTCTGTTCATCCTCACAATGACCCCATGCGGTCTATACTGGTATTCACCCCACTTTACAGTCGGGAAAACTGAGGCTCACAGAGGTGAAGGAAGTTATCCAAGTTCACTTGCATAAAGTAGTTGTGGCAGAACTTGAATCCAGGTCTGCCTGACTCCAAAGCTCCTGTGTGTAACCAGTACCCTAGACTGCCTTCAGATCTTAATTGTGAAATTATCTAAGAAAGAATTGATCCATTAAATCAAGTTTGCCAATGATGTTGTTCCAACTTAAATTCTCATATTGATTTTTTTTGTCTTTTTGTTCCATCATTGAGAATGTTTTTAAAAATCTCAACATGTTTGTCATTTGTGTGTTTCTTCTTTTAATATGAACGATTTTTGCTTTATATATTTTGAGGCTGTGTTACTAGGTGCATATAAATTTAGAATCCTAATACTTCCTGTAGAGCAAAACTTTAGATCATCATGAAATGTCCCTTTTCATCTCTAGTAGTGTTTCTCCCTTAACGTCTCCTTTGTCATTTAGCTTCATCACTGGCTTTCTGTTGGTTAGAGTTTTCATACCATATCTTTTTCATATGTTCTCTGTCAATTTTTGTCTTAAGGTTTAGACATATGCCATTAAATAGCGTATCATTTTTACAAAATCCAGTTTGACAATCTTTGACTTTTAGTCCATTTATATTATGTAATTACTCGTGTACTGGGGTTTAAATCTACCTTCTTGCTCAATACCAGTTGTACCATCTGTGCTATGTTCCTTTTTCTCTCCTTTCTTGCCTCCTTCTGAGTGGATGGTTTTCTCTTATTCCACTTTCGCCCTCTATTAGCTTGGAAATATTTCACTCTTTTACTATTCTTTTAGTAATAGTAAGACAATAGCATTCATCCTTGACTCACCAAAATCACACATTAATTAAGTTTTTCACTCTTCTACTATTCTCTTAGTAGTCATCCTGAAGACTACAATATGCATTCTTTTTTTTTTTTTTTTTTTTTTTTTGCGGTACGTGGGCCTCTCACTGTTGTGGCCTCTCCCGTTGTGGAGCACAGGCTCCGGACGCACAGGCTCAGTGGCCATGGCCCACGGGCCTAGCCGTTCCGCGGCATGTGGGATCCTCCCGGACCGGAACACGAACCCATGTCCCCTGCATCGGCAGGCGGACTCTCAACCACTGCGCCACCAGGGAAGCCCTGCATTCTTAACTTCCCAAGAGGCAAGAGTAGTTGATAATTATGCCCTTCTCCTTGACAGTGCAATGAGTTTCAAACACCTTAACTTCACTTACCCCCTCCAGATTTATAAGCCATTGCTGTCATTTTCTAAACTCCTCTTGATAGTTAAAACCCCACAAGACATTACTAGTGTTTTTCTATAGTCAGTATCATATCCACACATTACCCTTACTGTTGCTTGTCTTTTCTGCATCTCTGATCACCCACCTGGGTTCATTTTTCTTGTGCCTGAAGAATAGCCTTTAATGTTTTCCCTCATTGTGACTCTACTGATGACAAATTCTCAAATGTGCCTGTGTGTCTGTCTGGAGATGTATATTTAACCTTCATTCTTTTTTTTTTTTTTTTTTTTTTTTTGCAGTATGTGGGCCTCTCACTGTTGTGGCCTCTCCCGTTGCGGAGCACAGGCTCCGGATGCACAGGCCCAGCGGCCATGGCTCACGGGCCCAGCCGCTCCACGGCATGTGGGATCTTCCCAGACTGGGTCACGAACCCGTTTCCCCTGCATCGGCAGGCGGACTCTCAACCACTGCGCCACCAGGGAAGCCCACCTTCATTCTTAAAACACATTTGACTGTGTATTGAATTCTACAATGGCAATTCTTTTCTTTCAGCACATTAGATACAGCATTAGATATGTCACTATTGTCTTGTGGCTCCGATTATTTCTATTTAGAAGTCATTTGTAAGCCTAACTGTTGTACCTTTGCATAACCTGTCTTTTTCTCTGGTTGCTTTTAAGATTGTCTTTTCCCCTGATTTCCAGCCGTTTTATTATGGTTTATCTAGGTGTGGATTCAGTTTTATTTACCTCGTTCAGAGTTCGTAGGGGCTTCTTGAATCCCTGGCTTGGTGTTTTGCCTTAGTTCAGGCGCTTGGGCTCTGTACCACACAGGCAGTGGGGAGCTACTAAGGCTTCTAAACAAGTGACTGATGGAAAGACATTCGTGGACAGTAATAAGGGTGAAAATGATAGTTACAATTTCTCAGGTACTAGGCGTTCCCCTGAACATTTCATCTCTTCATCTTCACAACAGCGCTGTGATCTAGAAATCATCCTCTCCATTTTACAGATGAGAAAGTCAAGGCTACTAGTTACTAGTAAAGTAACTAGCCCAATGGCACAGTCGGTTTTGTCTGACTCCAGGTTCGTCTGACTTCAGTGACCCTGGCATAGCAAACAGCCACATGCTACTGTTTTCACTGAAATTAATAAAAATTAACTAAAATTTTTAATTCAGTTCCTCCGTCACACCAGCCCCATTTCGAGTGCTTGATCCCCAGATGTGGCTGGTGGCTGCCGTATTAGACAACACAGCCTCGCTCAGAGTACCTGTACCGTTGCAGAAAGTTCTGTTGGACAGAGCTGCCTTACAGCAAGGTAACTCTCACAGTCCCGTTAAGATTGCACTGGAAGAAACTAAACTAGAGGCGAGGAGGCCAGTTGTCACAGTCCAGCTAGCATGTGAGAGGGACTGGAGGACAGGCGTGAGACCACTGAGTGTGAGAGAGGGAGCAGGGCGGCCGCTGAAGGTGACTCTGAGACTTGGGGACGGGAACGGGGGCTGTTCATGCAGAGCACAGATAAGGGCAGAGCCCAAGGCTGGACTTGGCTTTTGCAGCATATGAAAAAGGCTGCTGATACAGAAGTCAGAGCATGTTTAGACCTGGGAGAAAACTAAGGCCCAGAGAGCTTAGATGACTTTTCCAAGGTAACGGAGCTGGGTAGAGGCTCTTCCACTGGACCACACTACTCAGAAGAAAGCTCTTAAGGGCTTTTCTGGGTCTTTTATTACATCCCTGTGATCCCCCTCTTCAGATCCCTAAAAAAACAGCCTGTGAATTTGTTTCAGCACAAACACTTTCCATTTATTTATGAGAGTTTGCCTCATTTCCTGCTAGTGCCAGAGCCCAGGGCTCAGCAGGTGCATCCAAGAATTGAGCAGCTGCGAGGCCTACACTGGCCAGCCAAGGGTAGCGTGGAGCACTCCCAAGCTTACCATGCGTTGACTGTTACCCAAGCAAGGGGGGAAAACTAGGCAAGCTTCTCCACTTTAAATGCCTTCCTTGGTAGGCTGCAATTCTTAATAGACATTGCTTTAGCAAGCCTCCAGAGAGGTTACCACCAGTGAGTGTGCTCAAAGTGGTAACGACAAACAGTTATGATAATAAACCCAATCATAACATTTCCAAGTACCCATCACGAGTTATTAGAACGAGACTGTACGGCGGACATTGCCGTCCACCTTTCATAGGTTACAACAGTACTTAACACACTCACAGAGCCCTTAAGCACTATTCCAAACATTGAATGCCCACAATAACTCTATGCAGTGACACTAGTATCATCATCCCCATTTGACAGATGAGGACACTGAGTCACGGAGCAGTGAAATAACTTTCCGAGTGTCTTACGGCTTGTTAGGGACCGAGCTGGGATGGGAGTGTGCGGTAGAACATAGTTGAGCCCCGGGTGCAGAGCTCGGCCCTTTCCCGTAGGGGGCAACTCCCTGTGAGTTTGCCTCCACCCTGTGCATGCCTGTGACCCCTGCTGCTGGGCTGCAGCTGTCCCTACCCCTCAGGGACTCCCCCACTGCCATTAGCCCCCCCAGAAGAGTTTCCCCAGAGGGCATGATGGTCACATTAGCAGCAAGCCCTCGGTTTCATCATCCTTTCAGGTGGAAGAGAAGCTTCGGGAGGATTCCAGAAGGAAATTGCTTCAGCTGCAAGAAATGAGGAACAGAGAAAACCTCATTAAAGCCAATTTGGAAAGGGCAGTAGGTCAGGTAGGCGTGCTGCAGAGCCCCTTCACGGGCCCGTGCTCTCCACAGAATCCCGCACCCAAGCGGCCGGCAGGGATGAAAGAGGAGGAAGACGGCCTGCCTTAGTTCACCCGCTTCTTTTCTATATGAAGAAGTGTCTAGAAAGAACTAGAGCTGAGAGTCTACCTAGATCTGGAGTCTGAGCTCTTAACCACGATGCTCTACTACTTCGCTATTAGTTACTAAGCTAAGCATCGTTTTTCTGTGTTTTGAAGAAAGTTTCGTGAACCTTTGTCCCGCCCCCAAAGGTAGTGGAAATGACTCCTGCGTTAGTCCTGTCCCCCATCAGCTGCAGTTCCCCTTCCCCTCATTTCAGATGAAGATCAACAGTTCTTGGGAAACTCAGCAGTATTTGCTGCAAGAAGAGTTACGGCAGCATCTGGCAGAGAAGGAGAAGCTGACCGAGGAAAGGCTACAGCAAGAGGAGAAGCTGAAAGCCAGAGTCAAGCGGCTAATGGCAGAGAAATCGGTAAGGTGTTCCCCGTCCTTCTCTTTACTACTGGAAACTGATGAAATGGGCTTTCCTATGAGAAACAGAGGGCGCGTACTTAGATGGAGGAATCTCAGCAACTCCTTGTTGGGAGCTAAATTAATTAAAGAGGGTGAATGATGTAGGAGGAATTAACATGAAGCTTGAATCCTAAAACTCAGAGATCAACTTGAAGATCAACTTGAAGAGGCAAGGTTATTGAAATGTCTAGAAATGGTACTTTGTTTATATACCGCAGCTGATTTTATTGATACAAATCCCAGTCGTTACTGCGGGTCCTGGTTTGTGTGTAAGTGAGTGCAAGACCAACCAATAGTATTTCAGTCTTTTGCTTTCTCTTCATGCATATCAGGGGAAACACATGGCCAAAACGGCTACTTACTTTTCCAGAAACCAGCCAATTAGAGGATAGTTTACAGTGGCGCCTCTCAACTCAAAGGTGTCCACGGATCATATGGGGATGTTGTTGAAATGCAGATTCTGACTCAGCAGGTCTCGGGTGGGGGGAGCCTGGGATTCTGCATTTCTGAACAGCTCCCAGCTGGTACCGATAGCACAGCTCTGCAGACTACATTTTCAGCCACAAAGTCTTAGAAGAAGGTTTTCCCCAAGTTGGCCCATAAGAATCACCTGGGGCTTCCCTGGTGGCACAGTGGTTGACAGTCTGCCTACCGATGCAGGGGACACGGGTTCGTGCCCTGGTCTGGGAAGATCCCACATGCCACGGAGCGGCTGGGCCTGTGAGCCATGGCCGCTGAGCCTGCGCGTCCGGAGCCTGTGCTCTGCACCGGGAGAGGCCACAACACTGAGAGGCCCGCGTACCGCAAAAAAAAAAAAGGGAGGGGGAGGGGGCTTTTTTAAGGATATAGGGGTGAGTGCCTCATAAAAACTGGGAGCTGAAAGAGAGCCTGGCCTCGAAATAGAACTGGTAAGCCATCAGATCTCAGGCATCATCTCTTTTTCACACGCACAAGCATGCGCACACGCACACACAGGCCGTATCTCCTCTCTGTGTCTCTGTGTGGCTCCCCTGATCTCTGCTCTCTCCAGTCATATGACAGGAAGGAATGACCTCATGGTCCCCCAGTTCAAAGGACCAGCCCAGGAAGCAAGTAGCATCTTAGAGCCCGTAAGCCCAAATCCTGGGAGTGACGATCTTAAAAGCCCAGCCCGTGCCAAGTGCCCGATTAGCTATGACCAGGGACAGAGTCACACACATGGCTGCCTGGATCCAGGAGTAGTGCTCAGAAAAGGGTTAGACAGACCCCCTAGAGTATGCTGCATTTTACCCTCCTAAGACATCAGAGACATAAGGCATTCAGTTCAGTAACAGCTTTTCGAGAGAAAGTCCATCCCAATGAAATTGCCTATCATCAGAAACTCCTGGTTCAAAAAAAGATGCAAATGTCAGAAGAAAACGTTATCTGTGTATCTGGAAGAGTGTACACCAAAATGTGAATAAGGTTACCTGTGGGTAGTGTGATAATGGTGGATCATTTTACCTTCGTTTTGCTCACGTCTATGTGTGTATATAAATACTTTTTACAACAAAGATTTTATTTTCAGTAAAAAAAAATGCCATTTGAGAAATATTTGGGGATCTCCCTACAATTATAGAGTTTGGGCATTTGTTGCTCTTGCTTGTTGTAGGTTGGAGCCAGAAAAGGCACCCCAAAGATGGACCAAGGAAGGGAGATGCTGAAGAGAGAAATGTCCAGCAAATCCAGCCAGAGCCTTCTGTTTTCTAAACCTGGTGTAAGGAACTAGAAACGTCGCCCCGCTGGGCCTCGCATGATCCTCTGTGAGTCGGTGTAACTCTTCTGCGTCAAACTACTAAGATGCTTTTTTAGGACATTAAAGGTTGCTACCCTAGTGTGTTGCTTCCTAGACTGGTATTTTGCACAGTACTGTATTTTGGAGTGTGTGAGGAGAGGGGTTCTTTTCACAGATATTATGAATGTAAACATACACAGGCATATGAAGAATAAGTTTGAAATTCAGACTCCTAGGCCTGGTCGATGCAATTATGTGTTTGGGTAGTGACAAACCCAAATGTCACACCTCCAAGGAGCTCTGAGAAGCCCGCAGTTGAGAAAACCCAGGGCGTGTACTGGGGCCACAGGACAGAATGGTAACCTCAGGGCTGTTGGGGCCATGGTATAGTGCATTTATATCTGAATTGATTCTAATAAATGTGAACAGCCACCAGTTTTATCGCTTCCATAACAGTGAGTCATGTTTATATGGCGCTCTGCGGTGTTCAAAACACTTCTCATCTAATCCTCTCTCAAGCCCTGGGAGGTAAATAGCATTATGTTCCCCATTTTACAAATGAGGAAGCTGAGGCCCAGAGAGGTTAAATGGCCCGTCTAAAGTCACACAGCTAGTAAATTCAAGAATTGGGTCTGGAACCCAGGTTTCTAACTCCATCTCACGCTGCCCATTCTGCCGCACCAAGACAGCCCAGTAGGTCAAGTCCCAGGCCATCAGGACAGACCAAGTACCCAGTCATCAAAGAACACACACTGCCCAGGTGGACACACCCCTTTCCCGTGGTGTTTGAAGAGACCCTCATTTTTGCCTTCTCTCCAGCCATCTGTTCTCTCCCTGCCTTTCTTGTACGGCCAGAGACCACCAAAAAAAAAAAAAAAAAAAAGGAGGAAGAGCCAGAAGCCATGAATATCATTTATTTTTTATTTTTAAATAGCCACAATAAAAGTATTTTGATATTTTAAAACCAAATGCATTCTTTATACTGATTAAAACTAGAAGAAATGGGAAAAATGATTTGCATGATCTTCCTCTAAAGGTGCTTCTTACACAGTGAGAAGGGTGAGAATCACCTGACCTTAAAAATAATCTTGAAAATCCCAGCAGTTTTCCATAAAGAACATATTACTTATACTGTACCATATCCCCAAAATCTCCAGCACCAGAAAAGATCACTTGGTCAGGCAGTAGTTAAGTAGCTGGCTCATGTTTGGAAGCCAAATTGTGTGGGAAAAAAAATACTTTGGTTGAATACAAATATTTGAATTTACATAAGTTAAATGTAATGCCTATGTGACTCCACTGTATTTGAGGTCTTTCAAAGGACGTGTTAATCTTTATCGTATCAACATTGCAACCCACAATGGCAATGTCCTTTCTTCACTCCTTGAACTAGATGGTTCTTTAGGTGTCTCCTCAGCCACACACCCCTTTCCCTGAGAATGCACATTCCCCAACCAGGTTTACCCTACCTACTGCTGCTCTCTTGGCCACACCTGACTGGCTGATCAGTAGATATTCTACCCAAGCCAGACCAATCAGGTTTCTCTTCTAACCCAAGCTGGGCCAATCAGCACCTGTGCCCTTGATATTTGGAAGTGGGACACGGAGTTACCACACAGGTCATTAAGGGTCCGGAGCTGAAAGTCTTGATGCAGTTCCCAGCTGGGGTGGCCATTTCTCCCACTGTGTTTGGAGAAACAAAGCCAGTCTTAGAAAGAGATGGCCAGGATAGATAAGCAACAGGTAGAGACAAGAAACCAAGACCCAGGGAATTCCCTGGCCGTCCACCCTGCGCTTTCACTGCCAAGGGCCCGGACTCAATCCCTGATCAGGGAGCTAGGATCCCATAAGCCACACTGTGTGGCAAAAAAAAAAATAAAGATGAAGAAACCAAGACGACCCCCAGAGAGACAGTGCATCAGACACTACAAGCCCCTTAGTCATTGCCTCCCTCTACTGTATAAGCAGCACGTGAAATGCCCTCATTACCCAGCCTCCCTTGCAGCTAGACCTGGCTGTGTTGTTCAGTTCTGGCCAGTGACATGCAGGTGAAGGCCCTGGGCAGGGCTTCCCTTCTGGAATTAAAGGCAAGGCTTTGCTAGGAGAAAGTTTTTCTCTTTGTCCCTTTGCCTTGTCTCCTTTTCCTCTCCTGGAGCTCGGACTTGGAGCTGGAGCAGCCATGTTGGGGATCACCAGGTAACAAGCAAGAGACCAAAGCCCACCTCAAAGGACAGTGGAGTGGAAAGACATGAAAAGCCTGGGTGGGAGCCTAGTGGCATCACTGTGCTCTGCACTGTACCTGAACTGCCTACCTCTGTACATCCTGTTGTATAAATAAATCAATCCTATCAGTTTAAGCCACTGTGGTCAGATGTACCTGTTTGTGCTGTGGAGCAAATCACTCAAAAGTTAGTGACTTAAAATGGCAACTATTAGTTCTCATGATTCCAGGCATCAAGCTGGCCCCTTGTACTGGTCTGGTTGGTTTGGCTGGGGCTAGTTTAGGGTGGCTTCGTGTACATGCCTGCCTGGTCATTGCCAGGCAAGCTGGGTTAGGACAGTGGTTCTCACCTGGGGGCGATTTTGCCACCCAGGGGGCATTGGGCAATGTCTGGACACACTTTGGTTGTTAAACTGGGGTGGGGGTGATCCTATCCTCTAGGGGTAGAGGCCAGGGATGCTGCTAAACATCCTGCAGTGCACAGAATAGCTGCCCACAACCAAGACTTGTTTGATCCAATATGTCAATAGTACCGAGAATGAGAAGCCCTGGTCTAGAAAGGCCTCAGCTGGGATGTCTGATTCTGCCTGGTGTGGTCCCTCATCACCCAGCAGGCCAGACCAGGCCACGTGTGGTGGGTACAGGTTTCCAAGAGCAGCAGGAGAGAGAAAGCCGCAAAGCACACTTTTCAAGTCTCCACCTTCCATGTGTCTGCCAACATCTCATCAGACAAAGCAAGCCACATGGCTAGAGTTCATTTGGGAGGGGCTCCAAATTTTTACCATCTACCCACATCCAGGTTTCTGTTATTTAAAGCTGAAGGCAGCGCGCGCGCAGAGCGTTAACGGGCGGGGGCGGGGGTGTGGAGTTGGGAGGTCAACTGGGCCTCCTGGTAGCCTCCCTGAGTTCAACCAATCCAGTGAGGAGAAGCCGTGGGCGGGGCGAGCTCCGCTGCCAGAGCGGCGTGAAAAATTTCCCAAGGCAGAGCGAAAACCTTTCCTGAGCGACTGAGCATGCCCAGTGGTGAAAGGTCCAGCCCAACTTTCACCACATCCCAGACTCCAGAGGGACTTTTCTGAAACCCAGAGCATTGACCATGTTCTCAAACAGCTTAAAAATCTTCCATGGCTCCCCCATGCCTCCTCAGGAAAAAAAGATCACAGTTCAGTGGGGTTTTTATGCTTCATCCTCAACCAATTTCTTCAGCCACGTCTCCCACTACTTTTTCAAGAACTCTTTTGCTCCACGGATGTTGAAAACTTGCAGCTTCTCATACATACCATGTTCTCTGTGCACACAGGTTCACCTACCTGCGATTCTCTGCCCAGGCCCTCTCTACCAGGATAATTGCATCTGTGCATTCTAGGTCTATGAAGACAGTCATGCTTCATCCCTCTGGCATAGCTCTTGTGTTTTTTTTTTTGCATCTTTGTTGGAGTGTAGTTGCTTTACAAAGGTGTGTCGGTTTCTGCATTGTGGCAGGGTGAATCAGTTATGCATGTGCATGTGTTCCCATGTCTCTTCCCTCTTGCGTCTCCCTCCCTCCCGCCCTCCCTGTTCCACCCCTCTAGGTGGTCGCGGGGCGCCGAGCTGATCTCCCTGTGCTGTGCGGCTGCTTCCCACTAGCTATCTATTTTATGTTTGCTGGTGTATATGTGTCCATGGCATAGCTCTTCTTCTTCTGTGTTGTGAATATACTCTATGTGCTCACATGTCTTATCTTCACTAGAATGTGAGCTACTTGAGGGCAGGGGTCTTGGCATATTTTATACCCGTATGGAACTCTAAGACCTACCAGGTTGCCTGGCACAGGATAGATACTCAATAATTGCTTATTGAATAAATGAATGGATTATGAGCTCCATGAAGGCATTCCAACTGATGCAGAATGTTGCCCTGATTCCTGATGACTTTCTGGTTCCTGGTTTCTTTCCTTGGAAAGGCCCATTCCAATGCCTGCCCTTGGGTTCCACTAGGACTTTCTGTATCACTCAAGATTCTCTGGTTGCAACCAACAGAAATCTCCTGTGGCTAACTTAAACAGAAAAGGAGTTTACTGAAAGGAAATGCGGAAGGTTAGAGAATCAAAGGGCAAGCAAAGCTGAGGAGTCTGGACAGGCAGGAGCCATCTTTTCTTCCCCGTAGATGTCCCCTTTTTTGCTTCAGCCGGTTTGAGTTTGTTATTTGCAACCAAAATGGCATTTACTAAGACGCTCTGCACAGCCCCAACTGGTAGCTCTGAGAAGCTACCAGCGATCTTTCTTTCCCCTGACATTGTACCAAGGGACAGCAAGGTACCTGCAGTTCCCCCCCAGAACTCCCAATCTTCTGATCCCCCAAGAAGCTAAGCCAAACAACTTCCTTCCACCCTTGCCAATGGGGGCCCATTTGGATTCGTGACTTTGCAGATAAGGTGCCCTTCTCCAGCAACTTGGCAGAGCCAGCAGTGCCTGCTGTTGTGGAAACCGGGGTCATGAAGTGTCTATGGAAGAAAACAGCTTCCCCTGGATCCGTGTTGCAAAGTGTGTTGCTGGTAAGTGGAGTGGTTTCCAATTTTTTAGGATCTTAGGAATGAAAGCAATACACTATCGATGAGAGGAAACACAAAATCTTCTAATGCATTTTTTATTATTATTATTATTTTTAAATTTATGGCTGCATTGGGTCTTCGTTGCTGCGCCCGGGCTTTCTCTAGTTGTGGCGAGCAGGGGTTACTCTTTGTTGTGTTGTGCGGGCTTCTCATTCTATGGCCTTCTCTTGTTGTGGAGCACAGGCTCTAGGCATGGAGGCGTCAGTAGTTGTGGCTCGCAGGCTCAAGAACGCAGGCTCAGTAGTTGTGGGGCACGGGCTTAGTTGCTCCGCGGCATGTGGGATCTTCCTGGACCAGGGCTCGAGCCTGTGTCCCCTGCATTGGCAGGCGGATTCTTAACCACTGCTCCACCAGGGAAGCCCCTCATTTACTCTTAATGCTTCCCCCTGTTGAGGACAAACAGGAGGAAAAAAGAAAGGGCAGGGCTTCCTTGGTGGCGCAGTGGTTGAGAGTCTGCCTGCCAGTGCAGGGGACACGGGTTCGTGCTCCGGTCCGGGAGGATCCCACATGCCACCGAGCGGCTGGGCCCGTGAGCCATGGCTGCTGAGTCTGTGCGTCCAGAGCCTGTGCTCCGCAGCAGTAGAGGCCGCAACAGTGAGAGACCCACGTACCGAAAAGAAAAGAAAAAAAAAAAGGGCAATAGCAAGGTTCCAAATGAGCTGAGAATTGACCTTCTAAAAGGGCTCTCAATCTGGCCTCTGGTAGATGTCTGTCAGGGTTTCTGCCCAGCCTAGACCCTCCTCAGGAGAGAAGACGTTTAGGGCTTACAGTGGGCTGACTGGTGGCCCCAAAGATCTCAGGCTCTAATCCCTGGGACCTGAGAATGTTACCTTACAAGGTAAAGTTTTGCAGATATAAGGATTTTGAGTTGAGACTATCCTCGCCCTAAGTGCCATCTGTAAGTGTACTTATAAGTGAGAGACAGGAGGAGATTATATACAAAGAAGAGGCGGAGGCAGTGACCACAGAGGCAGGACTAGAGTGCTGCACCTATAAGTCAAGGGATGCCAGCAGCTTCTGTGGTTAGAGTCTTTTGAACTCCTTGGCTTTTCAGCTCCTGGGCTGTAAGATTTGAATCCACAAATGCCGCAAGGAGAAAAGCTGCACCAAATGTCAAGCTTGCGTCTGTGTTTCCCTTCTCTCCAGAACTTGGCCCACATGTCTTGGTGTCTCTCTAACATTCAGATGCCAGCGAACAGATGTTTTCTTACTTTATCCAGGTTTTCTAAAATTTCTTTAGACTTCACCTGATCTTATGTTATTATTGAACTACCATCTCAATTACCCCTAGGAAGAAAATTTACAATGTTTAGAGAAAATGGAACCCTGGTACAGTGTTGGTAGGAATGTAAACTGGCACAGCCACTGTGGAAAACAGTATGGAGGGTTCTCAGAAAACTAAAAATAGAACTACCATATGACCTCGAAACTCAACTCCTGGGTATAAATCCGAAAAAAACAAAAACACGTGTTTTCAAAAACATGTATTTGAAAAGATACATGCACCCCAATGTTCAGAGCATCATTATTTGCAATTACCAAGATATGGAAGCAACCTAAGTGTCATCAAGAGATGAATGGATAGGGGCTGCCCTGGTGGCGCAGTGGTTGAGAGTCCGCCTGCCGATGCAGGGGACACGGGTTTGTGCCCCGGTCCAGGAAGATCCCACATGCCGCGGTGAGGCTGGGCCCGTGAGCCATGGCCGTTGAGCCTGTGCATCTGGAGCCTGTGCTCTGCAACGGGGGAGGCCACAACAGTGAGAGGCCCGCGTACCGCAAAAAAAAAAAAAAAAAAAAAAAAAAAAAAATTAAATGAGATGAATGGATAAAGAAGATGTGGTACATATAACCAATGGAATACTACTCAGCCTTAAAAAAGAACGAAATTTTGCCATTTGCAGCAACATGGGTGGACTTGGAGGGCATTCTGGTAAGTGAAATAAGTCAAACAAAAACAAATACTGTAGGATATCACCTATATATGGAATGTAAAAAATACAACAAACTACCGAATATACCAAAAAAGAAGGAGAGTCACAGATATAGAGAACAAACTAATGGTTGCCAGCGCGGAGGGGGAGGAGGGTACAATACAGGGTGGGGAGGTGAGAGATGTAAACTTCTGGGTGTACGATAGGCTCAAGGATGTATTGTACAACACAGGGAATATAGCCAATATTTTGTAATAACTGTAAATGTAAAGTAACCTTGAAAAAGTATATAAAAATTTTTTTAAAAGAAATCATATTGAAAATTGGAAACAATTTAAATGTCCATCAACAGGAAAATGCACATATAAATTATTGTATTTCCCTAGATGGGAATCCTACATAGCGAGAAAAAAAAAAAAAAAGAAAAGAAAAAAGGGATGCCAGCAGCCACCAGAGCTGGAAGAGGCAAGGGATGGACTCCTCCCTAGAGCATCCAAGGGAGTTTGGTCCTTCTGAAAAACCTTGATTGCAGCCCAGCTGATGCTGATTTGGGGCTTCCAGCCCCCAGACCCATGAGAGAATACGTTTGTTGTTTTAGGCCACTAAGCTTGTGGGAATTCATCACTGTGTTTAGCAAACCAACACGGGGCTCAATCTTCAACTCATTAGAGACCAGCCCCCCACTTTGATCTGAACACTTCTGGACTCTTTCTATACGGCAGGAGTGCTGTGGGAATTGCACAAAGGACCTTAGTTGTTTTGTATGTGTGGAAACAAGTAGAAAATTATTCATGTTGTTCAGAGAATAGCTCATGGATGTTTAGTACGTAAACTATGGAGCATGGATGCACCTCCGTCTAAAAGGAAGGCAGGGAGAATGTTAGCTGGGAATGGTAGCAATAGGCTGGAGCCCTGAATAGTGCCTAGGAAGACAAGGAAGTTATCTGCAAGAGTAAATTAAAACCAAAGCAGGAGGTCACTTTCACCTCAAAATTCCCGAAGGCACACTCGTCCTGCTTGTTCACTGGTTCAGACTTCTCAGAGCTCTCTCTCTTTTCACTACAGAAAAAGCTAAAAAGGTAAAAACCAGAAGAAAGACCCTGGCCCTTCCTTTCCTCTCCGCCATGTTTTGGTTCTTAGACTAAATATAAGAAAGGCAGAGACAGGGGAGAAAAATCAAAAGCCACCCACCTCACCTGTTCTTGGGCCCTAACTGGCCCCAGGGCTATGAAAGAGCAAAGAAAATTCCCCCCAGCACTCCCACCCCTCCCAAAAGGAGGAATCTCAGCAGCCATATTGGTGCCATGTGACCTCCACCCTCTCAAGTCACAGCTGATATGTATGTGTTCACCTGACCAGGAGAACCAATCAGAAGCTGGGCTGTGCTAGGCTCATCTCTCCCAGGTCCTGGGTTGGGCAATGTGGTATCAGGGATTAAGGGGCCACAGGTGAGTGAAGCAGGGGACGTACCTCAGCACAGAGAGAAGGTGACTGCTGAAAGAGGCCGACATGAGGATGAGACCTCAGACATAGCTGTGTCCTGATGACTTTCTGGTCTTTGGTCCTGATGCCTTGGAAAGCCCAGCTGTACTTCTGCCCCTGGGTTCCACAAGAAATGCTGTGTCCTCCCAATAAATTCCCCTTTTAAGGTCGGATCCTAAATGTAGTCCATGTCCTTGAAGGCGGGCCCTGCCTTTGCATCATATCAGGCAGTGCTGGGCCCACAGTGGATACTCCACCTGGTCTCAATTTTGATTTTCACTTTTCTCAGACCAGTTACAGTTCTGAAAAGGGGAGCCACAAGCAGATGATTGAGATAAAAGATCGTGTTGGAGCACAACTGTGACTGCAGTGCAGAGCGCTGCCTGGTGTGTGTGTGCAGCTAAGTCAGCTGCATCCACCCACAGATAAGTATGGAGCTCCACAGATATGTGCCAGGGTACTGTTCTGGGTTCTGGGGACAAAGCATGAAGCCCCGCTCTCCATGGGAAGGGTCCTTGCTTGAACAGTGTTTCCCAAAGTGGGTCCCGTGGCCTTGGGTGACAATGACCATGGTCATTTTGGACTGGCTACTTGCCCTGGATCTAATCAACTTGAAAGCCACCAGGGAGCCACGTGCACAGAGAAAGCTGGTCTGCAAGAGGAGACTCATGAAGCAGAGGTTCACGGAGAAAACAGTCCTTCATAGAAAGAGATAGTTCTGGGCTCTCCTTAGCCTGGCCTCACTCACTGTCCTATAGGATGCCCCAGGCTACTTTCAATAAAGTCCTATCTTATGCTTAAACGAGTTGCAGTGGGTTTCTGTTGCTTGATGCCAAATGTTCTGAGACGCCTTGGCTCTGGATGAACACGTGTGAGATGGGAAATCTAAACTAAACCCACAACTGTGGAGCAAAACTGAAAATGGGACACAGCTTTATCTCTGGAAATGGATGGATCAATCAAACCACAGGCCATAAATGGGCAGTACACGAAGAGCCCTTCTGAGGATTACTGGTCTCATTTGTTGCCTTAAGGGCCCTGGCCAGGCCCATTTAGCTCCTAGGACAAATTGTGCTGAGTATTTAAGTGTGGATGTACAAAAGGACAGCCCCTGTTCTGTATGCAAGCGCAGAGGGCGAGAGATGGGCTTTCAACTGGGGAGGACTTTGTTTTAATCCAAGCACTGCTACTTCCTAGAAGGATGATCGTGAGCAAATAATTGGATCCCTCTGAGCCTTCCTCTCTACACCAGCAAAATGGAGTTTCCTAATTTTTTTTTTTTTTTTTTTTTTTTTTTTGTGGTACGCAGGCCTCTCACTGTTGTGGTCTCTCCCGTAGTGGAGCACAGGCTCCAGATGCACAGGTCCAGCAGCCATGGCTCATGGGCCCAGCCGCTCCGTGGCATGTGGGAACCTCCTGGACCGGGGCACGAACCCGCGTCCCCTGCATCGGCAGGCGGACTCCCAACCACTGCGCCACCAGGGAAGCCTTGGAGTTTCCTACTTTTGAGCACCTGAGGAAACCACAGGCAAAGTGCCAAAGCTACGCCTGACACAGAGTGGAGGCGGGGGTGTGGGGGGGAGTTGCCACGTGGTGGCTGTGACTAGACCACAGTCTCCTGATGGAGAACTTGAAGATTCAAGCACTTCTCCAAGTGTGAGCCTCACACTCATTTCTGAAACCGTGTTTTGGGAAAATTCAACAGGCGCCACCAATAGTTTGCAAGGAATCTCATATAAAGCCATCTCAGGAAAACGGCAGCAGGGCCACGTAGGTAAGACCAGTTGAGGCAGCCCTGGGGTCAGCCTTGCACAAGGCTTGGTTCCTCAAGGCACGTGATGGCAACTCTCATGACGTCCGTTTTGTTTGTTTTCAGTCTAACGCCGAGTTGTCTGTGTACTCAGAACTAAGTGGCTGGTACTAGGAACCACGGCCATCAGGATTTTAGCCACCCTCTTCCTGGTGAGTCCCCAAGCACATTTCCCAGGATTTTAATGGGACAACGTCCCTGATTAGCTACATTTGGGAATCTCCAAGTTAAACAGTCTATTCATTCAACACATTTTTATTGAGCACCTACTATGGGTCACATGCTGGGGATAATCTGCAAACAAATGGATCAAGTCCCTGCTGACACAGAGGGCACATCTTGGGTGGAGGGGGGACATAAAATAAACCAATAAATAAAAATATGATGCAATGTCAGAAAATGAGAAGTGCTGTGAAGACAAATGAGGCAGGGTAAAGGACAGATGAGAAGGGATCCCAGATCTGGGTGATCAGGAAAAGTCTCGAGGGAAATCACATTGCAGAAAAGTGACGAGTGAGCCACATGGACACCTGGGTGCAGAGAATTCCGGAAAATCTCTCAAATGTTTGTGCACATTATGAATCTCCAAACAGATGCTGTATGACGTCACATTTCCCAAACCCATTTGGCCACAAAACTCTTTTTCCCCACAGAGCATCTTCCAGGGTCAGCTTTCACAGAACACCCTGCAGGGAATGGTGATGGAGCCACATCTGATATTCTGCAGGGGGAGAAACGGGCCCAGAGCAGACAAGGGTTGCCCATAGTCCTACAGCTCATTGATGAAGTCGTCCATCAGCTTTCTCGCTAGGTGGCATTCAGATCGCAGATCACCAGTAAGGGCAAGCCACTAAGATGGCCCAGCAGCGCCTGGCAGTGGTGGCGGTGGGCAGCGGGGTAGAACCAAGTTCATGGGTGCAGGATGAGCCAGGCACAGGCGCCTGGAACCTCCAGCTCAGACCCCCCTGTGTCCACTCCCCGACAGAGAAGCGTGTGCCTCTGATGGGAAGCCTGCACCCCCTCATGACAGCCTCATGGCAGAGGGGTGGATGCTTTCCAAAGTTCTTGCCACCTGTGTGGGTGGTGGTTCGCAAGGCACCGTCAGACCATTCAGAAGCACCTTTCATGCTGAGCCGACAGGAGAAAGCCATTCCCCGGTGTCTTTGTAGCAATGCAGCTGGCCTAGGAAGCGATGTCCCAGAGTGCCTGAAGATGGGATGGTACGTGACAGCGAGCCACAGCACATCAGGCTCAGATCCTCCAATAACTGAAGGAGAGTAGTGGTCAGGAAACCTGCTCTCCTTGGACATTGCGAAGCAAGCTGACCCAGAGAGGGAGGGAAAGATAGGGAAATACGAGCATACAATACACAGATGCAAATTTCTCCAGAAAAGCCACTAGAGAGAACATGTATACACATGCACCAGACACCTTTAAAACGTAGCCCTGGCAACAGGAGTTTCCTTGGGACCAACCCGCCTGACTGCCATGTGTCTCATCAGACCCCTGGAACTCTGCACTTTCCAGGAAGGCAGTTAGGTGGATGACATGCTGATACAAGCCGACCAGCTCCCAGATGCCACATGTGACAAAACGTTCTCAGCTTGCAGTGACACTGTTAAGGATTCAAGCCAACGCCAGAACTGAATGTTCTCACCTCAGATCAGTGGTTCTCAACCAGGATTGGGTTTGCCCCCCAGTGGACATTAGGCAAAGTCACAGTGGCCGGAGGGGGAGCTGCTGCTGGCATCTAGGAGAGCAGGGATTCTGCTAAACACCCACCAATGCATAGGACAGTCCCCACAACAAAGAACTGTTCTACCCCACAGTCAATGGGGCCGAGTTTGAAAAACGCTGCCCTGAACAAAGGAAAATCCATTCTCTTGGGCAGTGAGGATTCCCAGCAGAGAGCCTGGCCACCCGGTGTCAGTTCCATAAGAAAGAAGCAGGAAACAATCATCCTTGGAGACCAGTCTGAGTGTGGTACTTACCATTTTCCTTTAAAGAAACAGTCTTTTACAAAGACTGTTTTCCTATCCCTCCCCAGTCCAGAACTATAAATCAAATTCTCCATGGCATGATATAAACAGACTTCTCTTCCCTTTCTCCTTTTCTCTATCTCCAGTCCCAACTCTGTGCATTAAAACCTGGAATTTAATTGTAATATAAAAAATGTGGGGGCTTCCCTGGTGGCGCAGTGGTTGAGCGTCCGCCTGCCAATGCCGGACACACGAGTTCGAGCCCTCGTCTGGGAAGATCCCACATGCCACGGAGCAGCTGGCCCCGTGAGCCACAATTACTGAGCCTGCGCGTCTGGAGCCTGTGCTCCGCAACAAGAGAGGCCGCGATAGTGAGAGGCCCGCGCACCGCGATGAGGAGTGGCCCCCACTTGCCACAACTAGAGAAAGCCCTCGCACAGAAACGAAGACCCAACACAGCCATAAAAAAAAAAAAAAAATGTGGGAAAGAAAAGAGTCAGTAGTAGTTAGAAACTCAAATTGATTTGGAGAAATTTTAGATTATTTAAAAGCATACTTGGAACTAATGGAGGGTGAATAACCACAACAAAACCAACTAGAATACAATTTGGGAAGCAAAAGTTATGGCAAAAAGCCTTCTGGGCTATAGGTCTTCCTTATCAGAAAAAAGAACCAATGTCAAACAATACAGCATGCATCTCAGAGATCACCTAGGCTCAATACTGTATAAAATTGGAGAGGTGCATGGGAACTTTAAATGCAAGAAAATGTCCTTAGTGTTTATCATCAAGATGACTTATTTCAGAAAGCATCCTTGATGATATGTCCAGTCAAGAAAAATCATCAGCATCTACTTTAAGAAAACACAAAAGAGAGAAAAATCATATAATAATGAGATAGCAAGCTTTTTCCTTCACTTTTTGGGTAAAACTTGACAAGCTGTGAATATATGTGTTGGTAAGAGAAATTGTGTGAATACTTGATATAAACAAGTGAATAAATGTACCTGCCTGGGCTTCCCTGGTGGCACAGTGGTTAAGAATCCGCCTGCCAATGCAGGGGCCATGGGTTCGAGCCCTGGTCTGGGAAGATCTCACATGCCGTGGAGCAACTAAGCCCATGTGCGACAACTACCGAGCCTGTGCTCTAGAGTCCGTGAGCCACAACTACTGAGCCCGTGTGCCACAACTACTGAAGCCCATGTGCCTAGAGCCCGTGCTTCGCAACAAGAGAAGCCACTGCAATGAGAAGCCCGCGCACCGCAACGAATAGTAGCCCCCGCTCGCCGCAACTAGAGAAAGCCAGTGCGCAGCAAAAAAGACCCAACGCAGCCAAAAATAAAAATAAATGTACCTGCCTTATCTAAATGCTGCCTCTTTCAAAGCTGAACAACAACCACAAAAAAGATAAAAGCTGCATTTTTTTTTGTTTCTGACAAATTAGTTGTCTGCTTTGAAAATCAGATTCAAAGTATGAGCCCACGAATTGACTTTTTGATTAGGAAAGGAAGCATCATTCTAGCAGTTGCCAATGATAAATTCATTTTAGCACCAAGTGGGTTCTTTTAAATCAGCACAAAAGCATGAGAGAGAAAGATTCAGGAATACACATCTCACAGGAGATGCTGTGAGCAGAAGAGAGCAATAATTTGAAAGGTAATGCTAAGTTTATTGAAAATATCCACTCAATCAATTAAAATGGCAAAGAGGAATTGGGACCAAAAATATCTAACTGCTATTTACGATAAAAGTTGATTTTGATGTTTATTTCCCGAGTCTAAAAAAAAAAATTTAAGACCTAAGATTTTTCCATTGACCTGAAAACAGTAAAAATTGTCCATTAACCTTCCCTCAGGCCAATAATAGAAAGGTCTCAAGGGGTAGAATAGGAGCCAGAAATAAGATTGAAGGGAAACAGTAAGGAGATGCACATCAAATGACTAAATTCTATGGGTAGGTTAAAAACAGACGATCTCATTGTCCTACGTCATGTATAGCCGAATTCTCAGATGTGTACATTTTTATATGTACTTCCTTTCACTGAAACATATAAGTAAGAGGAATATGATTTTATCTCTATGGATTTCTTCAAGTCAGTGTTTCTCAGTTTTGACACTAATGATATTTGGTGCCGGAGAGCATTTAGGTGAGGGGGGCCGTCCTGTGCACTGTAGGATGTTTAGCAGCATCCCTGGCCTCTACCTACTGGATACCAGTAGCTCCTCCCTGGTGTGACAATCAAACATGTGTCTAGAAATTGTCAAAAGTCCCCTGGGAGGCAAAATATCCCTAACTGAGAGATACAGCTTTAAGTCTACTGGGGGAAAATGCAGTATGGAGAAGTAGACTAAAAACAGTATCAGCAGGGTGGCAATTTTCATGTTTCTGAAAGGAAGGTGTTGGTAACTGCATTCAGTCACAGGACTGGAAGAATCCAATGACTAAACCATACTGTTGTATGTAATGAAAATGCTACAAAAGGGAGAGTTTTGAACAGGAATGGTGCTCGAGCTCATTTTGTCCAACTTCCTTGTACAGCGAAGGAAAACTGAGAGGCAGAGTTGTTTGTCTAAAGACCACACCAATGCAATACAAACATAGGTGGTTACAAGTAAATACTGCGTAGTTTCCACCTGGAAAAACAAAAACACGGGAGCCAACCTGCATGAACCCCTGAGGTGGCATAGTACGAGCCTCAAACCACATAATGAGTTCAGTGGATTAAAACACATCTACACTGTTTAAATCAAAGACTCCTAATGATATTTTTTAAAACTCACTGGTCACTTTGGCCGTTGCTTCTTTGAATAATGACACATAGGAGGAAAGAACCAATCTCTTATTCTGCCTTCCCTGAACCAAGTGTAGTTTATGATAAACAAATAAACAAATGGTTGATGAAGGATTCTAGCTAATAATTACCAAAGGAATAACAATCAGAAAAAAATCACAACTCTGTGACCCCACAGGAAATACGGATCCAGGGAATGATCCTCAAAGGATGCTAAACCTATTAGGTAAAAAGTTGATGGATGAGCTCCAGTGCCCATTTACAAATGAATGGATAAAACAAGGTATATACACACAAGGAAATATTATTCAGCCTTAAAAAGGAAGGAAATTCTGACACATGCTACAACATGGATGAACCTTGAGGATATTATGCTAAGTGAAAGAAGCCGGTCACTAAAAAGACAAATACCGTATGATTCCACTTATATGAGGTCCCTAGCGTAGCCAGATTCATAGAAGTAGAAAATAGATGGGTGGTTGCCAGGGGCTGCAGTAAGGGGAAAATGGAGAGTAGTTGTTTAAGGGGTACACAGTTTCGGTTTTACATGATGAAAAGTGTTTGGAGGTTGGTTAAGCAACAATGTGAATATCCTTAACATTAGTGAACTGTATATTTTTAAATGGTTAAGATGGTAAATGTTATGTATATTTTACCATAATGAAAAATTAAAAATGTTAATTATTGGGGGAAAAAAAGCCGTTGGAGACGTTGTAATGGATGGCTCAGTCTGTTAGCATTGGACCTACCATTCAATCTCAATATCGTTAAAAACAGGATGACCAGACATTATGTGCTCACTGTGTGATGCAGGATGGATCACACAGTACCGCCTATGAAGGCGTCTGGACAACAAAAAGACTTTGATCTCCTCAGTCCTCTAGATCTAACTATTAGTTTACAGGAAACATGGGGAAAAGAAGAACAAGTTAACTGAAACCAAGAGGAAGTGATCAGCCAAATCCAGGATGTGAATATTCTACAGGACACAAGACCCAGTTTCTCCAACAAATCAGTGGCTGGGGGATAAAAAAGGTCAGGGGCGGGGAGTTGCTGTTACAGAATTAAAGACATGTCAGAGACATAACAACAAAGTGTAATGTGTGGACATTGTCTGGATCCTGATTCTAACAAACCAACAGTAAAAAAGATATTTCTGAGAGAATCAAGGAAATGTGAGCATGGACTGAATATTAGATGATATTCAGGAATGATTATAAGTATTTTTAGCTGTGATCATGTCCAGGCGGGGATAATGTAAAGGAACAAAAAGTCCTTTCAGTTAGGATGTCTTTATGGGTGAAATGACACAACTTGCTTTAAATTAACCTAGAAAAAAACTCAAAAAGGAAGGAAAAAGAATGAGAGAACACTGGGAAAATGTTGAAGCTGGATGATGAATACATGGAGTTAATCGCAGGCTTCTCTAGTTTTGTGTGTGTTTCCAAAATCCCATAATAAAAAACAATTTTTATGTAGGCAGTCTCAAAGGAACATACAGACACACAACACAGAGTGAGCTACAACCAAAGCGTAAGCAAATGAGGAAGCCATTTGCATTTAATAAGAGCAGGAAACAGGAGATTAAGCCTTGGGCCTTGCAAAGTGAGCTAACCAAGTCTAAGATGCCTGTATTAAGCTGGCACCCTCAAAGATGCTCCACACCCTGGCAAGAGGAGGGCTTAAAATTTTTTTTTTCTGGTCTTTCGGAAAGCGGAGCCTATGAAAACCTGAAGTTTTCAATGTGGCTCTGGAGGGGAAAACTAATAATGGCCACAATACTGATGATGATGATGATCACCCTGAAGGTTTGTAACCACGTGGGTCTGGGGCTCAAGTTTACACTCCATGTATTCAGTGGGAAAACTCCAAGTTGAGGAAATAAATGTTAGTGTTCAGAGGTTATTAGCATCCCTGGCATCCAGCTGAAACAAACAAAAAAGACTTCCGAGAGAAAAGCAGCCAGGAATCAGACCCCTCAGGATTCCCACAGATTAAGTTCAATCAAGAATGAGATCACAGTCAAATTACTAAACATCCAAGCAATAAGTCAGTATGAGCCAGAGTAAGCAGACACAACAAACAAGACATTGAGACCCCCCCCGCCACTCCCACCCAAAGACTTCAGATGTTGGAATTATCAGATAACAGATTCTAAAATCACTATGTATTCAATATTTTTTTTAAAGAAGGCTTTTAAAATGAGCAAGGAATGAGACTATCAAAAATGGCCAGGCATTTGTCCTCAGGAGTTTGTGGGAGCACAGGAGAGCTATTTGACCCCTGTACATTTGGCTCTTCCATTCTGGTGGGGAAAACAGATTTCTTTACAGAATCAAATTATGCTGGCAATAAAAATTCAAGTGCTTCCAGGAGCCAGAGAGGAAATATGAGCAGTGCATTGGGCAGGCAGAACATAGGCTGTATCTAAAGACGGAGCCTCTTCTCAACCCCAGCAGACTGTTGATCTATATACAAGAAGAGAGTCCAGGTATTGCCAGATATTCCCATTTTCCCAAAAAAAGGCATAAATCCAGATGTCAATGATCTGTACATGTTGGCTACTGTGGTAGACATCTGGTTTTTGTCACCTGATAACAATTCACCTCTCTTCTAAAATATTATGGTGTTATGATCCCCCTTTGGGGACAACACCTTTCTCCTAGTCTCAGTCCAGTTTCTCAGAGATGGTGTTGATTCCACCTCTGGCTTCAGGGATGGGCACGTTGGCTCAAGCTCAGCCAATCAGAGCAGTCTCCTGGGCCACAATAATTGGCTCAGCAATGGGCTTGTGACCCACCCAGAGAAAATGAGAAGCAGTGAGGCCATTGGGGGAAGCTTAGGAAAAAGACTCTTATCCTTCCCAATGGAATTCAAAGCTGAGAAGATGTAAGGGCTGGAGCTTCGGCCGCCTTTTTGTGACCATTATACAGAGATTCTGTCTAAGGTTGGATCCACGTGGTTCAAAGATACCCTGAGAGCTGGAGAGAGGCCAAGGCCTCATGAAATCATCTGAGCCTGAACCCAGAGGTTCCCTCTAGACTTTTCATTTTGGGTAACCAGTGAATTTGCATTCATGCTAAAGACAATTTGAATAGGTTTCTCTGTCACTCCACAGAAAGAGGCCTCTCCATTCAGCAACTAATTAAAAGTCTTTTAACACGCTGGGAAAGCTAGACAAACATATCTGAGGGCTGACCATGGACCTTCAGTCTGCGGTCTCAGCACCTGGCCACCCCTCTCCTTCTGTACTCCTGTCCCTAGCTTCTCTGATGACTCATCTTCTAGCCTCCATTCCCACTGCTCCTGCCCTGGACCATCCTCTTCTCTCCCTGCTCTGCCTCCGGAAATCCTACTCATCCTTCAGAACTCAAGTCAAATCGGTCCTTTTTTCTTAGTGCTTTCCTGACAACCCCACCCTAAGCCCTACCCGAGGCAGAAGAAGATGCCTCTCCCTCCATCCCCAGGCCCCTCTGACCCCCCCGATGAACACTCAGCCCTTCTGCTGAGGATCCTAATTACGCAGCCACGTTCCTGTCTCCCCTGCTTCTTGACCGTGATCCAAATTCAGACCCAGATTAGAAGGGATGATATTTGAGGCTTAAGTTTCAAAAAACAATCAGTTCTTAGGAGAAGTCAGAAAACATGGTGAAAGATGAGGATTTGGGTCAGGGATTCGAAAGAAAAGAACAGTTGTTCCGGGGAAAAGAGAGGGTCTATGTGGAGTGCAGTGAGGAAGGAGGAAACACTGGACATATTTAGACCAAACGAAATGATTCAGAGGAAACCTGAGAAGAAATGTCTAGAGAGGCATGAGATTGATCTGACTGGAAAGGAATACAAAAAATGTGTGACGGGAATGACCCAAAACAACAACGACAAAATGCCCAAAATAGGTGCACTGTTCACCTGAGAAAAGAATGCAGACAGCAGCAAGACGCTGAGCAACCTCCAGAAAACAAGAGAGAAGGTGACCAAGGATGAGGTCATTTCAAACCAGATAAACTGGGAGGCTTTCTATGGATTGAAAGGGGTTTTTCAAAAGCTAGGGCTCATGTTGGCTTGCCCCTGATGGAAACTCAGGGCACCGAGGCCTTCTGGAATTTTCTGTTCAACAGAAAGACACAGGGAGGGTCCCAGGAGGCCAGGCAGTTGCTAGATGTACCAAAAGACATACCATGGGTCAAAGGTCAAAACAAGCAAGGTCTCAGTTTATGAGCCACCCCAGGCAAGCACTGTCTCGCTTTTTACTTCTAAGGACCATGGGACCTTGTCCACAGTTCCCATGCCTCCTACCGTGGGACCAGTTTTTTCTTCATGTGATAAAATACCTAAGCTGGACAGTAGCCAATCACAGCGGCCTTTAACCTTTGTTGGGGACATACCTGGTTGAGGCTCTGAGCCCTCTTCCCAGAAAAATGCACACAGCCTCAGACACAACAAAGTTTCCTTCCCGTTTAAGCAGCTTATACCCGCCCTGGGGCCCATCTCTTGAACAATATTTCCTAAACTCATTCACTTAATCAAAAAAATATTTATTGAGTGCCAGCTCCCTGGTACCTGCCAGGCACTGCTGCCAGGTACTGCTCTGTGCACCAAGGATACAGGGATCCTCGCCTCATGGAGTGGACCTTCCAGTTTGTATCTGAGCCCTCAAATGATCAGAATGTCTGGCAAAGCGGCCCGGGAATTCAGTGATTCTGACATGGGGCTAGAATTAGGACCTGTCGTCCCAAAGAGCCCCAGCTCAAACACCCCTTCTGTAAGGAGAGAGGGGAGGAGTGTATTGAAAGCATGTGCTCTAACTGGGAAGCTCATAGCCTGCTGAGGGAGTGTAGAGGGTACCTGCACTTTGGAAAAATGTTTGGCAGAATCTCGTAAAGCGGGACGTATGTGTGACCCAGAAATTCTACTCCTAGATATATACCCAAGAGATATGTGCACATGTGCATACCAAAAGGCATACACAACGGCCCCCAATTATCCCTGGTGTTCACACCTCTGTGTCCCCTCCCCTTGAGAGTAGGCAGAACTGTACCTTATTTCTAATCAGTAGATGCTGCAAAGGTGATGGGCATGTCATTTCTGTGATTATGTTACAGAAGATTGTAACTTCCATCTTGCCTGGAGACTCTCTCTATGGACTCTCACTGGCTTTGATGAAGCAAGCCACCTTATGGAGAGGCCCACATGGCAAGAAACAGTGCAGGATCTCTGGCTAACAGGCAGCAAGGAGGTGAGGCCCTCAGACTAACTAACAACCCTCAGGAAACTGTATCCTGCCAACCACCACATGAACTGGAAAGAGGATCCTTCCCCAGCTGAGCCTCAGATGAGACCCCAGCCCTGGCCACCTCCCTCATTGCAGCCTGGGAGAGGCCTTGAGCAGAGAACCCAGCTAAGCAGCGCCCGGATTCCTGACCCACACAAACTGTGACATAAGTGTGTGTTTTTTGGATCCGTTAAGTTTGCCATAATTTGTTCTGCAGGAATAGATAACGGAGTGTAATGCAATGCAGCAGTGAGAATGAATGAACCACAGCTACATCAGACAACGTGGTCGAACCTCACATAGTTGAGTGAAAGAAACCTGGCAGCAAATGGAATCTGTAAGATTCCATTTCCATGAAGTTCAAAACCAAGCAGAACTAATCTATGATTGGAAGTCAGACAAGCGGGAGGGGGTAACCAGAAGTGAGCACAGGGAGTCTTCTCGGAGGGGCGGGGGCGGGTGGTGATGTTCTGCTTCTTGTTCTGGGTTCTGGTTAGGGTGGGTGCATACACTTTGTGAAAATTCTTCAAGCGTACACTTATCAGTTGTGTTCTTTTCGAGATGTATATTATGTTTTGAAAACAAAAGTTTACAAAAAAGACAATATGCTGGAGTCCAACATCCAGGGTTCGAATCTTGGACCTATCACTTACAAGATTTGTAACTGGGCAAGTTACTTGACTTTTCTGAGCCCGCCTCTGTAAAATGGGTTGGGCTAAGAATTAAATAAAACAGTGCATGGCATAGTGGCTGGTACCTAACAAGCCTCAATAAATATTAGCTAGTTTGGTTCACCTCATTCATAATGGTTCATTGTTAATCTCAAAAAAAGAAGTAGTGGAGGTTGATTTGCCTGGATGCCTGCAAGTCGAATTTATGGAGTTGTCCTGCAGGTGCCACCCCACAGAGACCAGCTGGATTCTCAGAATCCCTCTAGCAGTGATCAGGGGAGCTCAGCCTGCCTCTGACACCCACACCCAGAAAGGTCCCTGGGCAACAAGCAAGATGATATGCGAGTGTTCTGAGGTCAAGTTTGCTCTGGGTTGGGACTGAGATGATGCAAATCAAAGCTCTCCCCAGGATGGCCGTGATCGGGTTGAGATGGTGGTGTCCTCCCACATCATCAAGAAAACAACAAAAACAAGCAAACAGACAGACAGCAACGCGGACATTCACAGAAGGAGTCTGTGGTATCGGGCACAGTTTACTACTTCACACATATTAACCCATGTGGTCTTTACAGTCAATGCTGTTATTACCTCCATTTTACAGGTGAGAGAAGTGAGGTACAGACAGAATAAAACAAACAAACAAACGAAACCAGGCCGATCAGAGGTGAGGTGGGATCAGCACCCTTCATCTGCAGTTTTCAAACAGAACATACAGACTGACCTCTCTGGCAAAGCTTTTTTTCTGTGTTGTTGTTTTTTTTTAGAGAGAGTAGTTTTTTATTTTTGTTTTAATTTTTTAAAATTAATTAATTTATTTATTTTTGGCTGTGTTGGGTCTTTGTTTCTGTGCGAGGGCTTTCTCCAGTTGTGGCAAGCGGGGGTCACTCTTCATCACGGTGCACAGGCCTCTCACTATCGCGGCCTCTCTTGTTGCAGAGCACAAGCTCCAGACGCGCAGGCTCAATAGTTGTGGCTCACGGGCCTAGTTGCTCCGCGGCATGTGGGATCCTCCCAGACAAGGGCTCGAACCCACGTCCCCTGCATTGGCAGGCAGATTCTCAACCACTGCGCCACCAAGGAAGCCCCCTGGCAAAGCTCTGATTTGCAAGAGATGAATGTCCCAACCAGCCTTGTCTCTATCTGAGAAAACACCTGGGTGATTTCTCATTTTCTGACAGGGGAAGGGGGTGAGCACGGCTGCAGAAGGCCTCAGTGACCAGCTGTGATTTTGTGGTTTGAATTTATTTTTGTGAACCTGTGTGTGTGTGTGTGTGTGTGTGTGTATAAAAACCTGCATTTCCTTAGCCCATAGCGTCAGGTTATGAATGGACTGTGGAGCCTCCAGTGGCCCTTTGCTCTCCCATCTGACACCTACTCAACAGCTTAGCTACTTCCTGATCTTCCAGCGCTCTCTCTCTCTCTTTTACTCTCCCTTTCTCCTTTTCCAGCTCTTGCCCTGGCTCTCTCTTACCCCTTAAAGGCTGGGCAAGCTCCCTACCTCTTCCAGGCGGGAGGCCAGCATTCATTTCTTGTTGGAATGCAGGGGACAACAAGCAGATCTGGGGAGGGGGCACAGTGGATGGGCTCTCCCAGTCAAGGACAGCCCAGGGAAGGTAACTGCGGCCCAATGAGATTTTATGGGGCAGAGGTCCTGCAGGAAAGAAGCCCAGTGGGTGGCAGGAGAGGTCCCTGGCAAGCCCCAGCTACCCCCTCCTGGCCTCAGCTCCCTCCCCCTCTTGCTGCAGGCACTGCCCAAACTTCAGGACAGCCGGAAGCCCAGATTGTTCAGGGCTGAGGGAAAGCAGGTGGTGAGCATGGGTGTCTCGTGGCTGTGACACCTGTCACGTGTGGTCCCCGGGGAAAATACCGTCCCATCACAGTCATCTAGGTTCAAATCCTGTTCTGGCTGTGTCACCTTGGTCACACACCTCCATGGCTCTTGAGCCCTATTTTCCTGTTCCAGTGGGAGTGACGTGATAGAAATAACACCCGTCACGACACTTTTGGGCGCTTCTCTGCAGAGCTCCGAGGTCCAGGTGTTTCACACACACCTACTGCCCCAGGTTATGCTGAGGATTAAATGAGATGATCCACAGGAAGGACTGGGACAGAGCCCTGCGGGTGGAAAGCCCGGAGTTAACATCACTCGCTCCAGTATTAGGAGGACAGCTGGGAATGACAATGCTGGGACCTGGACCCAGGCCTTTCAGACACCAGCATCCTGATGTTGATGGAGATACAGTACAGCCTTGGTAGACACCCAGAGCTCAAGAAGATTGATTGATTACAGGCATCACCAAGGAGCCCATATAAACTAGAAATCTCTTTTTTTTTTTTTTTTGGCCATGTCTTGTGGCTTGCGGGATCTTAATTTCCCCACCAGGGATTGAACCCGGGCCATGGCAGTGAAAGCACCAAGTCCTAACCAGTGGACCGCCAGGGAATTCCCCAGGTGCAGTATTTTGAACACCCCATCATCGCAAAGTACAACTCTCACTCAGCCCAGGACATGCTATGATAAAGCCATGAGTTATTGGGGTATTTTAGTTTCTGTTTTTGAAATTTAAGTGGATGACATGGAACTGGGTTTTAAGACTTTCACACACCCTTTGAGATGACTGTGGCATCCTGTGGGGAGCGGCAGGGTCCAATCAAGATTTGGCAATTTCTGCTCCAGTGAGCCTGAATGTCAGCTTTGTTCTCCGTTTAGTATTTCCTCATCGAGAGATGGACTAATGGCAACATAGGCTCTCCCAAGCCTATCAGGGGGCCAAGGGCGGCACCGGCTCCAGGCTGGCCTGGATGGGCTCTGTAGGGTCTGGCTGGCAATGAGCAGGGTTGCGTTCTGTGCTCATGTTGATGACACTGAAGACAAGCATGGAGATGGGCATGGGGCTGGCGAGGGCCAAGGCTACAGAAGCCTAGGTCCTGGGGTAAGGACAGTTCAGCTCAGCAGCTCAAGAGTAGGAGGCAAGGCTGTGGGCGGGTGGCAAGGGCTGCCCCTGTTCATTCACTCATTCGTTCATTCAGGCACTGTTCTATGTACTGGTGATACAGCAGTGAACAAAAGAGAAAAAAAAAACCCTGCCCTCATGGAGCTTAAGCTGGGGGCAGGGGGGAGTTGGGAGTGGGGAGACTGACAACAAATAAGAGAAGGAAACTAAATAAATAGCATGTTAGAGGAGTGGTAAGATGAAGGGAAGAGCAATAGAGTGAGGTGTTTGTTTTGTTATTCATGTTTTTTTGGGGGGGTGTCTTTTGTTTTGTTTTGTTTTTTTGGGTGGCATCATGGGGCTTGCAGGATCGACCAGGGATCGAACCGGGCAGTGAAAGCACCGAGTCCTAAACCCTGGATCGCCAGGGAATTCCAAGACCCTTTTAAATACGGTGATACTTGAGTAAAAATCTAAAGGAGCTGAAGGAGATCCCTGGGGGAAGTGCCTGGTAGGGAGAAGAAACAGTAACTGCAAAGGCCCTGAGGCAGAAATGTGCCTGCAGAGTTGAGCCTGACCCTCTCTGTTCCTCTGAAGTTACCACTCAGGGCCCCGGCCTCTGTGGTCACTCCTCATACATTCCTAAGGTCTTTCTGGTCGAATGGAACTAACCCAGGCAGAACCTTCCAGGCTGACTGAGGGCCTGGAAGAGATTTCTAGGGACAAGTGCTGGGAGGGCTCTGCGATTCAACTGCAGGGTTGAAAAAGTCCTGAGGTTTTGCCAAGCTTTAAACAAATGCACAAGGAATTTGAAAGAATGCAACAAATTCATTCCTGGACCATGCTCCAGAGCTGCCTAATCAGAATCTCTGAGGTCTGTGCCAGGGAATGTGCATTTCTAAGAGCCTCTAGGCATGTGGGAGCATCTTTACCATATATTCCATCCCATATCGATTTCCATAATTTTTCTCTCTTATATCATCTTCTAATTGACTAGAGTGGAGTCTGCCATCTTTCATCTTTCTCAGATGAATATTTTGAGTTTGTCTTGGGGCACCTTGTCCGTCATTTCCTGCCAGGGAAATGAGGCATTCTGTAGGTAGTCAGCAGGTCTGTTCTGCTCCCAGACAGAAGGGACTGATCTGAAAAAGGTGACATGGGGTGAGGGGAGATAGTTGGCATTTGCATGTCTTCTCCACACGCTCCATCCCCCCAGCCCCGTGCCCATGGGGAGTGCGGGGGGGTTTCTTAAGGATCTGATCCAGGTCAACACTGGGGCCACCGTCTGACCTTATAGGGACTCAGGTGATGTTTGTAGAAGTAAAGAACACATGAATGAATAAACGCGAGTTTTGACAGGGAAGGACAGGAACAGTAAGGCTGTGGGCTTGTAAATACCCTTTCCCTAGCACGTGGGAGAATCTTCCATTCTTTCAGAAGTGTTCCTTCCACCCCACCCATCTCCCATCTCCACCCCCACCCCCAGAAGTGATGGTCCCCCCAGCTTACTCTGTTTTCTCCTCCACAACAGAGAGAACTAGAGATTCGGGTGGGACGGGGGGTACTAACCTCCAAGCTTCTCGTGGTTCAGCTCCATTACCCTCCCACGCCTGACCACCCCCTCCTCAACGCACCGAGCCTAGAGCTAAGGTCAGTAGGAAGGATTCTCGAGTCTGCTCCTTCCCCGCTGTAAGACTTGGAGCTACTTCTGTGAACACTGAGCCTGTTTCTCCATCCTCTAGCGGGCAGGTCGGGGAGGGCTCGCAGCGCTGCAGCGGGCTGTAATTGGCCGGGTGCTCCCAGCGCACCTCCCCCTCATCCTCGGGCGCCGCGCACGCCACGCCCCTCCCCAGCTCGGCCGTCAGAATGGCGTTGCCGTGGCGACGTTTGTAAAAAGGCCGGGCGGGCGCGCGGGCTGCGGGCCTTCGCCTGGAGACTCCGCGGGAGGGCGACAGAGCGGAGGTCAGGGCTCTCGGCGGAGGACGAGGCGTGGGCTTCTTCCTCTGGCCAGGTGAGAGTGGCGCGCGAGGAGGCGGCGGGCGGAAACCTGGGCCGGAGGAGGCCAGCCCTGCGAGGTCAAGGGCGTTGGGGTAGGCAGGGGACCCGGCGCCAGCCGAGTCCGAACTCTCTGATCCAGGCTCGGGTCGCCAGGAGCACCCCAGAAAAGGTGCCCCAACACCAGCCATTTCTTCCTAAGTGCAGCCCCTACCTCGCCCCCCAAGGGAGGCGGCACGGGAGCTTTAAGCCTCTCCTGGGCACTAGCTCTTGGATGTCCTGTGGGTATAGCTGGGATTAAGAGAGGAACCCCTGTTTCCCATGATTTATGGACAACACCCACCCAATGGTCAGAGACACACACACACACACACCCGCCCCTTACCTGAACTCCCCTTCTTTAAGGAACTTTGAGGCCACTGTAAACCTCAAAAGAAAGTTTGCTCCTATAGCCCAATTCTGAGCCATCCAAAGTGGTCGGGGGAACGCAGATGACTGAAGCCCTTTTGCTCTTTCCTGTGGCTGGTGCTCCATGGCGCTGAGTAAGAACGAATTCACAGAGCTCCACACATTCAAATTACTTTGACAGTGTTTTCACGCAAGGAAGTGATGCACAGGGCAAAATGAAGGTGGAGAAATATTGTCCAATCCAAAAGCTAAAGAGATAGAATTTAGGTTTTCCAAGGAGTCATCTAAGCTAGATACTGACAGGAAAAATGAAAGGTAGTTACTATCAAAGCTTCCTAGCCAGCTGGCTGTACTGACTTGCTTTGAGGTGTCCTTTGTATTTTCATTCACTCAGCAAGTGTTTCCCAAGCACCTACTATGTGTCAGCTACTGCCCCCCCACCGCCCCCTGCCCTGGAGAAGGGGTAATGCACAGAACTGGCAGGAACTGCAAAGGGTCTGACATTTGACCCTGTTTGAAAGTTAGTAAGTTAGCCTGCCCAGCTTATAGTTCCTGGCAGAAGACAAGAGACTCCTGGGCCAGAAACAAAGAACTTGATTACTCACAGCACAGCTGACATAAAAGGCAGCAGAGCTGCATATGCACATTGGTTCCTGTTGCCCTGAAAGTCCCTCAGGGTGGTGCAGAGCAGCCAGTGTGGATGTTGTGCGCACAGTGGGTCTGTGTCCCAGGTAAGGAACTCCAAACTCAGGAAACTGCAATCTTTGAAAGGGGCTGCTAGCAAACCTGCCCAAGTTTTGCCCCAGAAGGAGCCGTTATCTTTATTAGAAACATTACCTCTATCCTCCCAGGCTGTTTGCCATACAAGCAGCCTCGGAAAGTGAGTGCAGGACAAAATCTTTCAATGCCTTTGCTCTGAAGATGGGTACAAACACATAATACCCATGAAGAATCGCTTCTGAACAAAATGAACACAGTCCTGGTTTTCCAGGAACATATACCTTAGTGAAAGAGGAACCAACAGCAAGCATAACTAAAGAAAGGAACAAGAACATGTCAGAGAATGATAAGTACAGGGAAGGAAACACAGCAGGGGAAAACTAGCAGGGGAATAACATGACTGAGGGTGCCTTTAGCCAGAGTGGTCAGTCAGGTGGTTGCCCCGAGGGGGGACGTCTGAGCAGAGAGAAGACCCCAGCCTTGGGGACGTCTGGGGTGAGAGCTAAAATACATATATGCACATGATCCAAGTTTAAGTTTTAGATTAGTGGCGTTTCCTGTGGTTTTCCTGCAGAAGAGACATTTCTTGGAAGTTTCCATTTTAGCTTAATTAGACTTGAATGTGTTGCGTGCTAACATGGTCCTCTGCAATTGAAGATTAATAACTGAAGGCAGCAGAGCATGGTTCTTTGGGAAGAGGAAATGTCTTTTCCCCTGTATACATAACAGCGAACTTAATCAAATGTATTTCTCATTATCTGAAAGCATCAATATTTGTGGGACATCCACAGGCCTCAAAGTTTACAAATATAAACTATCCTGCTTATTTTTATTTCTCTTACCCCCAGGTAGGGTCTCGTCTTCCTTTCAGAGGATAGAATGCTGGTTTCAAGGACTTTCTTTTATTACATGTGCCAAGTGTCAGCAGACAGTGCAATTCCCCCACCCCTACTCTGCCCCACCAGCAGCAATGGAGGTTTGTACACTGGTTACATGCAAAGGCTCAGAGTTGTCACACACTTACTATTGTGTGACCTTAACTTCTCTGAGTCTCAGTTTCCTCATTTGTAAAGCGGGACAATACTGACACCTGCCTCGCAGGGTGTTTCGGAGGGTGAAAAGAGGCCATGTGTGTAAAAGGATAGCCCAGTGCCTGGCACTTAGTAGGGATTCAGTGATGGAATGATGATGGAGATGTTGATGGAAAGCAGAGCCAGACAGGAGACCCTCTACGGTCAGACCTAGAGATTTTTGTTTTTATGCACAGTTTAAGAACTTCACACTTCAGTGACCTTTCAGTTGAAAAGAGACTTTGGGGACTTTTCTGGTGGCTCAGCAGTTAAGAATCCGCCTGCCAATGCAGGGGACACGGGTTCGAGCCCTGGTCCAGGAAGATCCCACATGCCTCGGAGCAACTAAGCCAGTGCACCACAACTACTGAGCCTGCACTCTAGAGCCAGCGAGCCACAACTAGGGCCCGTGTGCCGCAACTACTGAGCCCACGTGCTTCAACTACTGAAGCCTGGACACCTAGAGCCCACGCTCCACAACAGGAGAAGCCACCACAATGAGAAGCCTGCGCACTGTGAGGAAGAGTAGCCTCCGCTCGCCGCAACTAGAGAAAGCCCGCATGCAGCAACGAACACCCAACAGAGCCAAAAAAAAAAAAAAGGAAAAAAAAGAAAAGAGGCTATCTTTGACATGGCACTGAGATGGATCAGAATTCAAATATCATGTGAATTATCATCAACATCTTGAACCAGCTGAAGTCACTGAAATTTTTATGTTTTAAAACACATGTATATATGGGCTTCCCTGGTGGCACAGTGGTTGAGAGTCTGCCTGCCGATGCAGGGGACACGGGTTCGTGCCCCGGTCTTGGAGGATCCCACATGCTGCGGAGCGGCTAGGCCCGTGAGCCATGGCCTCTGAGCCTGTGCGTCCGGAGCCTGTGCTCCGCAACGGGAGAGGCCACAACAGTGAGAGGCCCGCGTAACGCAAAAAAAAAAAAAAAAAAAAAAATTAAAAATAAATAAATAAATAAAAAACATGTATAGGGCTTCCCTGGTGGCGCAGTGGTTGAGAATCTGCCTGCTAATACAGGGCACATGGGTTCGAGCCCTGGTCTGGGAAGATCCCACGTGCCACGGAGCAACTAGGCCCGCGAGCCACAACTACTGAGCTTGCGCATCTGGAGCCTGGGCTCCACAACAAGAGAGGCCGCGATAGTGAGAGGCCCGCGCACCGCCATGAAGAGTGGCCCCCGCTTGCCACAACTAGGGGAAGCCCTCGCGCAGAAACGAAGACCCAACACAGCCAAAAATTAATAAATAAATTTTAAAACCATGTATAGGATTTACTTTGAAATGCATTAAAATATAAAATGTATAGATGGGTAGATATGTGAAAAAGCAAATAGAGCAAAATGTTGATTGTAGAATCTGGGTGGTGGTTCTATAGAAGTTCACCATCCACTTCTTTCAACTTTTCTGTGTGTTTGACGTTTTCATAATAAAATGCCAGCAAAAGATACGTACAGAGTCTTGACCGTACAGCCAAGCTATAATCTTGAGATTTTGTCTTTGGAAATCATTTTTTTTCAACCTAAATATATGAAGGAATGCGGTGACTTAAAAAGAAAGTATCTTCTAATGCCCATTTCCTTGATGGCTGACTCTTCCACACTTTAAGAAGCTCTGTAGAAGTTGGGGTTTCTTGAGTCAAAGTTCAGAAGCCCAAGATTAATAACAGTCACAATCACAGTAGGACAAATGGGTGTTTAGTGTAGCAATCACCATTCTAGATGCTTCACATTTAATCCTCACAAAACTCTTTGGGATACAGAGTATTATTAGCCCCATTTTACAGATGAGGAAACAGAGGCATAGAGAGAGAATAAGTAAATCACCCAGAGTCACAGAGCTAGTAAGTGGTGGGTTAGTAACACTGAGTACTTGATTCTGTCAGATAACTAACCCCAAACTAAGCTTAATGGGAGGTGGAGAGCGGTTATCAGTGGAATTCAGATTTGTTTTTTTTTTTTTTTTTTTTTGCTATTGCTTGTTTGTACTCTGAATTACATAAAGGATGTCCTCTTGTGATCAGAAGCAAGCTCATCTATGCCGGCTATCACTGTTAAAAGGACAGTCTTAAAAATGTGCAGAATTATCATTGTGATCATTGTTAAATCCAGCTATCCACTCCTACCTCTGCTGACTTCTCCTGTGGACATTATGGTGTATTCCATTCATTCTAAATATGACATTGAATAATTAGAGGACTGTATTTTTCTAACAAAATTGTTTTCTGAAAACCTTTTATAGGGAAAGCAGAGAATATGAAAGCCTATCTAAAGAGTGCAGAAGGCTATTTTGTCCTGAATAAAAGCACTACGATTGGAAGGCATGAAAATTCAGACCTTGTTTTAGAGGTAAGACCTCTTCCTACCCAGTCCCCGACCCTCCCTACCCCTCACACCACCAAAAGTCCTTACTGTTCTGTGGACTCCAGTCTCTTGTAAAGCACAGCCTCTGGCTAACAGTCCCAGCCTTCCTCGGTGTGCCACCAATAACCAATCCCGGCATGTGCTGGGTCTCCCTGGCACATGTGGTAAGAATGAGCACAGTGCAAAGTGCGATGGGCCCTGTGTCCTTTGCTGACTGTGTGTGCAGTGTCCCACCCTGATGGCACAGTTTGGAAGGTGGGCGTAGAGCTGATGCTTGACCTTCACCTGCTCCGCGTCTGGCAGCCACGGCCACCTGAAGGGCCCAGCTTGAGCAATGGCCTCTCGCCCTTTCCAGAGCTTCTGGAGACTACAGGCCCCTCAGAGCCCTCCCCCGCCCCCGTACCTCCAAGTCGTAAATCAGGGTAAGCCCTGGGCATGGCCTCAGTGCTCTCTCACTTCATTTCATTCCATTCTCTGAATTAGCTGTGGCTTGGTCCACAGTCCCAGCTCATTGACAGCCAAGGAAGTTGGAAGAAATTGTAAGTAAGGAATTATAAAAACAGTGGCTTTGAGCCTTTTACCATTTTGAAAGGGATTAAAATATTGAAGCAGAAAGAGAAATGCAATGGAATCCCTTTAGGACTGTGAAAGGCAGACCACTCTCAGACTTCACTCAACAGAGTTTTTTAAACTTTATTTTGAAATAATTATAGATGCACAAATGGTAGAGAGAATGGCACGAAGCATGTGTGGAGACCTGTGCCATTTTACCACGTGTGGATTTGGGTGTGGCCATCAGGATATAGGAGTATTGCATCATCAGAGATGTCCCTTGTGATGCTCCTTTTATAGTCACAATTCCTCCTCCCACCATCGTCCCCACGCTCTGAAAACCACTAATCTGTTCTCCGTCTCTATAATTTTCATCATTTATCTATGACCTTTGCGATTGATTTTTTTTTTTTTTAGTCATTGTAATGCCCTTGACATCCATTTAGGTTATTAGCTTGTTCTTTTATTGCTGAGTAATAGTCCACGGTATGGACGTATCACCTATGTTTAACCATTCACTTTTTGAAGGACATTTTGTTTCCATTCGGGGCTATTACAAATATATGTACTGTAAACATTTGTATACAGGTTTTTGTGTGAACATAAGTTTTTATTTCTCTGTGATAAATGCTCAGGAGTATGATTGCATGGATTAACATATGTGTTTATATATATTCGGTTTGTAAAGAAACTGCCAGACTTATCCAGCATGGCTGTACCATTTTTCATTTCCACCAGCAATGTATGAGACACATCCTCACCAGCAATTAGCATAAACACTGTTTTTCATTTTAGCTGTTTTAGTAAGTATGTAGTGGTATCTCATCATAGTCTTAACTTGCATTTCCCAAATCGATAGTGATGTTAAATGTCTTTTCATGTACGTGTTTGCCTTCTGCATATCCTCTTCAGTGAAATATCTCTTCATATCTTTTAAGTGTCTCTAATCGAATTGTTAATTTTTTTACCATTGAGTTTTGAGAATTCTTTATGCATTTTAGATATGAGTCCCTTGTCAGATAGATGGTTTGCAAATATTTTCTCCCATCCGTAGCTTGTCTTTTCATTCTCTTAGCAGAGTATTTCACAGAGCAAAAGCTTTAACTCTTGATGAAGTCCAGGTAGTTATTTTTTCTTTTATAGATCATGCTTTTAGTGTCATGTCTAAGAACATGCCACAAGGTCCCTGACCCTGAGGATTTTCTCTTATGTTTTCTTCTAAGTGTTTTATAGTTGTATGTTTAAATCTATGAACCATTTTGGGTTCACTGTCGTTTATGATGTGAGATTTAGGTCAAAGTTCATTTTTCTTGCATGTGGATATTTAGTTGTTCCAGAACCATTTGTTGAAAAGACTATCCTTTCTCCATTGAATTGCTTTTGCAAGTTTGTCAAAAATAATCTGGCCATACTTTCTATGGGGGCTACTTCTTAGTTCCCTATTATGTTTCATGGATCTATTTGTCATAATGGATCTACCATTATGAGATAGCCTTGATTACTGTCGCTATGTAAGTCTTAAATCAGGTACAGTGATTCCTCCCACTTTTCTTTAAAAAAAGTTTTTAACCTATTCTAGTTCCTTTGCCTTTCCATTTACATTTTAGTGTAAGCCTGTCTGTATATACAAAATATCATGCTGTAATTTTGATTGGAATTGTGTTTAATCCTATATAAGAATGTGAGAATAATTGATATACTCCTACATTGTCTTCCAATTCATGATCATGGTATATTTCTCCATTTATTCAGTGTCTCTCATGAGTGTTTTGTAGTTTTCAGCATACGAGTCCTGAACATGTTTTGTTAGATTTACACTTAAGTATATCTCTCTTTTTTTTTGAGTGATTGTAAATGGTATTATATTTTTAATTTTGGTGTCCACATGTTCATTGACAGTATATAGAAATACAGTTGATTTTTGTATGCTTCTTGGTATCTTGCAAACTTAACTGCACTTTCTTATATAAGGGCTTTTGTAGATTTCTTGGGATTTTATACATAAACAATCATGTCATCTGCAAATAAGAACAATTTTATTGCTCCTTTCAGAAAAGGAGATCTGAATGCCTTGAATCTTCTTTTCCTTGCTTTATTTCCCTGGTTAAGACTTCCAGGACTCTGCTGAACAAGAGCAGTGTATAAATCCTTATATTCGCTTGTTCCTGACCTTAGGGGAAAGCAGTTACTCTTTCACCGTTAAGTAGGAGGTTAGCTTTGGGTTTTTATACATGTTCTTACCAAGTGAGAAATTTCCCCCTTTATTCCTAGTTTTCTGAGAATGTTTATTGTAAACTCAACAGATTTAAAGATAACTCCATGAACCTCCCCGTGAGATTCTCCTCCATGATATGGTCTCCCTTCAAGGACACAGAACATCTGTGCAGTGTGCAAAGTGGTAGGAAAAAGAAGAAGAAGAACTGTAGTTTCTTCTTTATCCTAACAAGGCATAGATTTGGGGTCGTTTTATTTCCTGTCTGGCTAAAGTAGAGACAGAGATCTCTGTTTTGAACTGGACTATGATATTAGAAAACTGTAGTAATTTTTAAAAGCACAGGCTTTGGAGATAGACAGAGCTGGGTTTGAATCTCATTAGGCTACTTTGTGGCTGAGTGACTTCAACCAAATTACTTAATCACTCTGAGCTCCTTTTCCCTGTCTGTAAACCTCTTACCTCACAGGGTTATTCTGAGGATTAAGTGAGAAATGCATATAAAGAGCCTGGCATGTGGTGCTCAGTGAATGACACAATGATCATTATTATGGTCTCCTAAAACAGAGACTGAGAAGAATCCTCAGAGGTGCACAGGGTTGAGATGAGGATCCACTGACATTAATAAGCCATTTGGAAAAGGGAACTAATGAGGACAGTTATTAACTAGACAGAAATTGAGTTGCATTCATTGTATATAAATAATTGACTGCTTACTGCTCCTCGGACTTAGCTTAAGAAATACGTCACTAGGCTTCCCTGGTGGCGAAGTGGTTGAGAGTCCGCCTGCCGATACAAGGGACACGGGTTCGTGCCCCGGTCTGGGAATATCCCACATGCCGCGGAGCGGCTGGGCCCGTGAGCCATGGCCGCTGAGCCAGCGTGTCCGGAGCCTGAGCTCCGCAACAGGAGAGGCCACAACAGTGAGAGGCCTGTGTACTGCAAAAAAAAAAAAAAAAAAAAAAATGTCAGGGATTTATATTACTAAAAATCATCCTTGCAATTACCCAGAGGTTACATCTAGCAAATAAAAAGGATTGTTTGTTTTATTTGCCTGGATCAATCCTAAAGAATAGGCAGTCATGCTTCTAAAGATTTCTACTCATCAGCAAGGCTGACATGTTGTTTTGACTATTGGTATTGTAGTATTTCGACATCATTTACTCTTTCCGATAATGGAAGGTAGTTACATGCTTCTTGTTTTTAAAAATTGGGAGAAAGGAAAATATAAGGAAGAAAATAAAAGTCACTTGTAATCATTTGGCTCAGGGAAAAATCAATATTGATATTTGCAGGGTTTTACCCTCCAGACTTTTTTCTATATCCTGTAAGGAGTTTGGTTCCCTAAGGCAGTAGGAAGCCTGTTTATAGCCAGGCTAGTGAGAACTGTTTATACTCAACAGTGATAACTGTTGCTATCACTCATTCATTGCACAGTATTTACCCAGAGCCTCAGCACCGAGCCAAGTCTAGGGGTACAGTGCTGGCAGAACTGGACATGGTCCCTGCCATCAGGAAGCTGCCAGGAGAGAGAGAAATAAGTCAAATGATCCCACAAAGGTGTGACTAATTCCATTCCAACATTGGGGCTGTAAAGGAAAGGAATATGGAAGACAAGGAGGACTTAACTAGACAATAGGAGAAGGGAATGGCATGTGCAAGGGCCCTGGGGTGGAAGAGCATATTGTGAACCCAAGGGACTGAGAGAAAACCAGGGCGTCCAGAAGTCAGAGTGGGAAGGAGGAGGGCTAAGGGACAAGTCGGCCTACTTCATGTCACCATAAGGGTTTTGATCTTTATCTGAAAAGCAGTGGGAAGAAGGCTTGAAGGATTGTAAACAAGGGGGAGACCTGCCAGTGAACATCCTGGCTGCTGTGTGCAGACGAGCCATCAGGAGCTCTAGTCACAATCTCCCCTCTCCCATTTTACACGGCTCAAAAGCCTCCGCCTTGCTCATTTCACAGCTAAACCTTGCAAGTTATAATTTATATGATTTGATGTGCCTTGTAAAGTGTAATCTTTAGAGTTGGATGTGGCTGTTATTTAAACTCTGCTGAGAAAGGGACTCAGTTCTTCCAGAATGAAGAAACACCAAAGCCAGTGGTTGTTGGATTTTCCGTATGTTTAAGAGTGGTTGTTCAACATGAACTCCTAGGCATTCTGACCCAGTGGGTTTGGGGTAAGGCCCAGGAATCTTCACATTTATATGCTCCCCAGGTTCAGGTGGGGGGAATGGAGTCGCCTGGAGTTGGTTCCAGGACCACACTTTGAGAACCCCACCATCAGTGCTCCCTCCCACTCCCTTCTTGATCAGCAGAGCTCCTGCTTGTGTGTGTGTGTGTGTGTTTGTGTATTCTTTCAATAAATTTTGTTTTGAGGAAAAGAGAAGTGAAGGGTAAACAATGAAGGGCTGACTGACCCTACCCCTCCCCAGGGGCTCCCCCAGTCCCACCCTGGGGAAGTCCCAGGATCCCTAGAAGACTGAGCTCTAGGACAGCCCAAGTCAGTGCAGGGCTGCAGCTAGGAGGGTGGAGATGGAAGAGAAAAAGAAAGAACAGACATGACAGGGGGATGAAATGCTGGTGTCCACCCCTCACCCTCGGTGGTCAGTGTCCTGCCAGGCATCTCCTTTCTCATGGGTTTAGCCATCTCTCCAGCCTGTGTCAGCCCTTCTTGCGTGGGATCTGAGGGTCGTGAAGCCAGACTGATCTCATACACACACCCCAGATCCCATCCAGCCAGATGACTCTCGTCCCTTTTCCTGGCCCCTGCCAGTTCTGGGCTGCCTCTCAGGAAAGAACCAGAGCCTACACCATAATCTTGTTTATTATTATTAAACAAGGCTGCTGGGATTCTCCTATTATTTGCGTAATTTCACGGACATGCAGGTATGTCTGCTCTGTCAAAGGACACACACAGCTGTAGCTCTGATGGGCATGGCCAAATTTCCCACCAGAGGTTTCCGGATGTGGTGTCCTGCCAGCAGTGGACGCCCGTCTCCCACTCCCTCCCCAGCCTAGGGTGCTGACCCCCCATTGGATCTTCACTGATCTATGGGGTGAAGTATGGTACCTGTGTCATTTTAATTCACATTTCTCTTATTCTAAGCGAACACCTGCATTTTGAGACAGAAGGTGACAGGTGGACTCTCTGTGGGGAAATCCACGGAATGAAACAGGCCTGGGAGGGTGCACTTGCTGGCTCCCCATCTGCATCACGCTTGTCCTCCTGCCTGGGTCGTGCTCCCATCCTCCCCCCTCACCCCCACCTCACCCCTGGCTTCTCCCCAAGTGCTCCTTGCTCTGGTGGTTCACCTGTTTGGTCTCACCAGTCCTCAGGGAATGTTTTGTCCCCTGTTTGTGAACTGACGGCTGATTTCATTGGTCAGTACCCACCACAGCAATTGATGGGACTAGTTTCTCACCAGCAGATGGAGGGCTTCCAAGAGGAAAAAGTTCAGAGGAAAGGGCTAGATCGTGATTTCATTTTTCTCATTTTTTTTTATTGTGGTAAGATATGCATAACATAAAATTTACCATCTTAACCACTTTTATTAAGTGTGCAGTTCAGTGGCATTAAATATATTCACACTGTTGTGCAGCCATCACCCCCATCCATCTCCAGAACTCTTTGAATCTTGCAGAACTGAAACTGCACCCATGAAACAACAACTCCCCTTGTCCCCCCATCCCAGCCCCAGCAACCACCGTTCTGCTTTCTGTCTCTATGACCTTGGCTACTCTGGGTATCTCATATAAGTAGAATCATAACAGTATTTGTCTTTTCATGACTGGCTTCTTTCACTGAGTATAATATCCTTTCACTGAGTATAATGTCCATGTTCATCCATGCTGTAGCATGTGTCCGAATTTCCTTCCTTTTTTAAGGCTGAATAATATTCCATTGTGTGGATTCACCACATTTTGTTTATTCATTCATCTACTGATGGACACTTGGGTTGTTTCCACCTTTTGGCTGTTGCAAACAATGCTATGAACATGGGTGTATAAATATCTCTTCAAGGCCCTGCTTTCAGTTCTTTGGGATATATACCCAAAAGTAGACTTGCTGGATCATATGATAATTTTATTTTTAATTGTTTGAGGAACTGCCATGCTGTTTTCCATAGTGGCTGCACCAAGTTACATTCTCACAACAGGGCACAAGGGTTCCACTTTCCCTGCTTCCTCACCAACACTTGTTATTTCCCTTTTTTTTTTATAGTAGCCATTCTGATGGATGTGAGATGAAAGAAAGATCATAATCTTTTGAATAGCATACATAATACAAACAGCTACAGCATACATTTATGGACTACTTACTGTATCTCACATGGCTTTATACATCATCTATGTATGTTCTGCATATATATTTATAGAATTATATCCACAAAACAAATCCTGTGCGGGTGAGAACTACTATTATCATTATTATCCTCATTTGATGACATGGACATGGGACTCAGAAAGGTTAAGGAACTGGCCCAAATCACACAGCTAGACGGGGGAGGTGGGGCTGAGTTTCAGACTGAGCTGACTCAAGCTTCTAAAAACAGAAGCTTCACTTTTTGAGTGTAAATTTAGCTTTGGGAACATCTAATATCTAAATTGGAAATTCTCAGTTAACTGAGATAACAAGATAATTGAGTAAGCTAGGGAAATTCCACCCTGTGGAATCGAGAATGGGGGTTGTCAGTGAAATGTGAGATCAATGTTCTCCTGATCCTCATTCATGCAACAGACTGAGGTGTTGCCATCTAGCGGGGGATTTGGGTAAAGAGGAAACGTTGACCTGGTGCTTTCCCAGGAAGAGGAGCATTGGGGCTGTTAAGTGGGGGCCCAGCAAGAAACACCACTTATCTCTCCAATCCAGCCAGAGTAAGTTCTCTGCTTCTAAGGACTGGTGGAGTTCAATTAGTCCCACCTGGATAACCCAGGATAGTCTCCCACTTTTTAAAAAATTTTTAAAAAGTTTTTGGCTGGGTTTGGTCTTCGTTGCTGAGCACAGGCTTTCTCTAGTTGCAGCGAGCGAGGGTTACTCTTTGTTACGGTGCATGGGCTTCTCATTGCAGTGGCTTCTCTTGTTGTGGAGCACGGGCTCTAGGCACGCGGATTCAGTAGTTGTGGCACGTGGGCTCCGTAGTTGTGGCTCGTGGGCTCTGGAGCGCAGGCTCGGTAGTTGTGGCACACGGGCTTCATTGCTCCATGGCATGTGGGATCTTCCCGGACCAGGGCTCGAACCCGTGTCTCTTGCATTGGCAGGCGGATTCTTAACCACTGCAACACCAGGGAAGTCCTTAGTCTCCCTCTTTTAAGAGCACTGATTAGTAACCTTGACATCGGCACAGTCCCTTTGGCCACGTCATGGAGCATATTCCCAGGTTCTGAGGATCAGGGCATGGGCATATTTGGGAGACCATTCTGCCCACCACATTAATACTACCACCTGACTGGACCGTTGCTTTGGGACTGGTCTGAGAGCTTTCTGGAAGAATCAGTAGGATCAATGCCACAGGCCATGGAGAAAGATGGCTGGATGAGCTGGCAGGTGATAATCCCGTTACCAAGAGGGCAGGAAGCAGGACTGGTTGAGTGAGCACCTCAACATCCCGGAAGCAGCCAGGCAGTTTGGGGCCTGGAGATGAACCAGGGGTTGGAAATACACACCTGCGAATCGAGGGGGTGGCACAGTGGCCCCAGCCCATGGACAGAGTGCAGAGGAAACGGACATCTGCAGGGAGAGGAGCCCGGCGTGGAGACCTGGAAGCAGTCAGAGAGGTGAGGGAGCCAGAGAGCTGCTGCCAGGCTGAGGGTATTCATCACAGAGACAGCTTGCTTTGTGCCAGGTACTGTTCTGGGCACTTTCGAGTGTATTAACTCATTTCATCCTTAGGAGGTTAGTGTTGCTTGCCCCCACTTTACAGATGAGGGCGTTGAGGCACAGATAGGCTGAGTATCCTGCCTGAGGTCACAGAGGGAGGCTGGGGCACTGGGCACCACGCTCGGGCAGTCTGATTTCAGGACCAGCCTCTCCTGAGGCCTTGCCGGTCCACAGGGCTCTCCCGGGGAGACCGGGGAGGAAGGATCCAGCTGACGGGGAAGCAGAGAAGCTTCTTCTTTCCTTCCAATCCCAGACCCGTCGTCTCACCAGCGCCTGGCCATTTCCTCATATCCTTATTCTTTTGAAAACCCCATTTTTTTTTTTTTTACTATTTCTGCACTACATCCCTTTCTGGAGGCAGTGGGGGGATGGGGCTGGGAATGGGATAGCCTAGAACCAAAAGGTTAAAAGAAATAGATAAAACACACACACACACACACACAAACACACACACACAAGTTAATTTCAAAAATGTTATCCCACTCCTTTGAACATGTCACCAAGCAGTACCTTTTGTCAATCCTACGAAGCCCAGCTTATCAAACTCATTTTTGCTGCTCAGGGAGCAACCAAAGAGAAGCAAAGAACCATGCCCCAGGCTGCACAGCTGGAAGGTAGCAGAGGTGGGACTTGAACTCAAGGCTTTCTAACTCCAGAGCCCATCCTCTTGCTCATAATAGAGAACATTTCCCATTTGCCCTATGTTCTCTTCTAAGTGCTTTAGTATGTATTATATCATTTATACGTCACCAGTAGCTTATAAGACTGTCCTTTTGTTACCTTACAGATGAGGAAGCTGAGGTATCACTTGCCCAAGGTCACCCTGCTAGGAAGTAGGAGAGCTGGACTCGAGCCCAGTCTAATAACCACCACGTTGCCCTGCTCCCCCAACCCCTGAACCACCAGGCCACGTGCCTCTCTCTGACAACTGTGTCACATGTCACAGGGAGGCCGAGAGCCCGAGGGCCCCCGAGGGCAATGGCAGTGGGTTGAGGACCCAGCGGGAGAGGAACCTCTTGAAGCCATTTGACAATAAAGGAAAGGAAGGGGGAAGGGGCGGCGTTTCCAGGCCGAGGGGGTGGTGAGCACGTTCACAGGTTAGACGGAAGTTACACTGTCAAGGTGAGGATGCAGAAGAGGAGATGGTTGAGGAGAGGGACCAGACCAGGGTGGGATGAAGGCAGGACCACCCGGAGGCCCTTGGCAGCTAAGAGAAGCCTTGAAGGTCCCACCTAAGAGCTTCTCCAAGCCTGGGAAGTCCAGGTCCTGGCAGGGAGCTGAAGGCACATTCACAGGGGTGTGGAGTGATGGAGGGGAGTTTCCTGAAGGGACTCCATAGGGAGTGGGCAGGGCTCAGAGAAACCACAAAGGATAGTGCAGGGCCCAGAGCTAGTATGAGTGAGGACTGTTCCCACCCCCAGAGCTGAGGGGTGAGGGGCAGGGGCATTTCCTGGGACCCGGAGACCCCGAGGGCTGGGTAGAGTCCTCTGAGGGAAGCTGTGTGGCCCCAGAGAATGGAAGCCAGGGGAGTAAGTACCCCAAGCTCTCTCCTCCCTGCTCTGATCTCTAACCACCCCCATTGGCCAAACCCAACCAGAAACCAGACACAAGGAGCCCGTCAGCCCATGGATGTAGCCGCACAGGTGGGCCTGCTGGGCAGAGGGCACCATGTAAAGGGATGGAGGAGGGTTGGGAGAAGCAGACGGAGGATGCAGGCAGGTGCAGGAGGTGAAGACCTAGGAGGCTGTTGTCAAAGTAGAATGAAAAGCCTGAGAGCAGGGACCTGCTGGCTGTGGGGCCCAAAGGGCACTGGGCCAGCCTCAGGACAGAAGTGTGAGGGTGGCAGGAGGGTTTGGGGGCCGGGATGGACTTGAAGGAGCTGGTGAGCTTGAGCAGGGCCCAGGCTAGGTGAGCATAGGGCATTACCCCTAGGGAGCAAACAGGGAGCAAAGGCTACGTGACTCAAGGGGAGGATGAGACAGAGGATAAGGAAGGCCGGGAGTGGGAGGTTATGGTCTGAGATGGGGCTTCCCAGTGCCAGGTGATGCAAGGTTGAAACCTAGCTCCAAAGGACGGTTCCAGGTACACGTCGAACCTCAGCGACAATGTCAGTGAACCTCAGGGCAATGTCATAACTAAGTCAGCTTCCCGAGGAGGCTTCCTTAAAGCACAGGGGTCATCAGAGCAGATGGTCATTGTTAATAGAAGTTTAAACGTCTCAATATTTTATGGACTCACTATATACTTTTTAAAGACATTTTCAATGCAGGAGCCTTAAAAAATGCACTTGTTTTGTATATTAGGTCCTGCCTGTCTCCTCTCTCATTATTAAATCACTCTCTACTCTGAAAATCACAGGGTACAAATCAAAGGTACAAGTTTTGGAATTAGACTTGGGTTCAAACCCTGACATTGCCCTGGGCCAGCATCCTGATGTTGAGTGAGTCCCTTCATCTTAGCCATTTTTTAAATCGTGGTAAAATACCTATAAAGTTTACCGTCTTAACCACTTTTAAGTGTACAGATCAGTAGTTGTAAGTTATTCACATTGTTGTGCAACCAGCCTCAGAATTTTTCATCTTGCAAAACTGAAACTGTACCCATTAAACAACAATTCCCCATTTCCCCTTCCCCAGCTCCTGGCAACCCCCGTTCTATTTTGTTTCTATGAGCTTGACTACTTTATGTACCTCACATAGTGGAATCATACAAAATTTGCTTTTTTGTGACACTTATTTCACATAATGTCCTCACGGTTCATCCGTGTTGTAGCATGTGTCAGAATTTCCTTCCTCCTACACTGAATAATATTCCACTGTATGGATGGACCACATTTTGCTTATCCAATCATCAGTCAGTGGGCACTTGGGTGGCTTCCACCTTTTGGCAATTGTGAATAATGCTACTGTAAACATGAGTGTACAAATAACTCTTTAAGTTCCTGCTTTCAATTCTTTGGGGTATATACCCAGAAGTGGACTTGCTGGATCATATGATAATTTTATTCTAAATTGTTTGAGAAGCCGCTCTACTGTTTTCCATATCAGCTGCACCATTTTACATTCTCAGCGGTGCATAAGTGTTCCCCTACTCTACATCCTTGCCAACACTTGTTATTTTCTGTTGCTGTTTGTTTGTTTTTGATAGTAGCCATCCTAATGGGTATGAGGTGGTATCTCACTGTGGTTTTGATTTGAATTTCCCTAATGACTAGTAATGTTGAGCATCTTTTTATATGCTTGTTGGACATTTATATATCTTCTTTGGAGAAATGTCTATTCCAGTTCTTTGCCCATATTTGATCAGGTTATTTGGGGGTTCTTTTTTGTTGTTGTTGTTGAGTTATAGTTCTCTATATATTCTTCATATTAACCCTTTTTCAGATTTGTGTTTTGCAACTATTTTCTCACATTCTCTAGATGGCCTTTCACCCTGTTTATTGTGTCCTTTGATTCACTGAAGTTTTAATTTTTGATATAGTTGAATTTATCTATTTTTACCTTTGCTGCCTATGCTTTTGGTATCATATCCAATAATGCATTGCCAAATCCAATGTCATAAAGCTTTCCTCCTGTGTTTTCCTCTAAAAGTTTTATAATTTTAGACTCTGTTTAAGTCTTTGATCCACTTTGAGTTAATTTTTATACATGGTGTAAGGTAAGAGTTCAACTTAATTCTTTTGCAGTCTTTCCCAGCATCATTTGTTGAAAATACTGTTCTTTCCCCATTGAATAATCTTGGCACCCTTGTCAAAAATCATTGGATCATATATGCAAACTTTTATTTCTGTGCTCTCTATTCTATTCTATTGGCCTATGTGCCTGACCTTATGTCAGTATCACACTGTTTTGATTACTGTACCTTTGTATGCAGTAAGTTTTGAAATCAGGAAGTGTGAGACCTCCAACTTTGCTTTTCTTTCTCAAGAGTATTTTGGCTATTTGGGGTCCACTGAGATTCCATATGAATTTTAGGATGGATTTTTCTATTTCTGCCAAAACTGCTGTTGGGATTTTGAATCTGTAGATCCTGCTGTGTAGTAATGACATCTTAACAATATTAAGTGTTCCAACCCACGAATACAAGGTGTCTTTCCATTTATTTGTGTCTTTAATTTCTTTCAGCAGCACTTTGTAGTTTTCAGTGTACACATCTTTTACCACCTTGGTTAAATTTATCCCAAAATATGTTATTCATTTTGATGCTATTGTAGATGAAATTATTTTCTTAACTTCCTTTTCAGATTGTTCATTGTGAGCATATAGAAACACAACTGATGTTTGTGTGTTGATTTTGTGTCCTACGATTTTGCTAGTGAATGGTATTTTTTAGTTCTAAGAGGGTTGTGGTTTTTCATGGACTCTTTAGGATTTTGTACATGTAAGATCATGTTGCCTGTGAACAGAGATAATTTGACTTCTTCCTTTCGAATTTGGATGCCTTTATTTCTTTTTCTTGCCTAATTGCTCTGGCTAGGACTTCCAGTACTTTGTTGAATAGAAGTGGCAAAAGCAGGTATCCTTATCTTCTTCTTGATCTTAGAGGAAAAGCTTTCAGTCTTTCACCTTTGAGTATGATGCTACCTGTGGGCCTTTCATATTTGACCTTTATTATGTTGAGGTAATTTCCCTCTATTCCCTGTTTGTTGAGTGCTTTTATCATGAAAGAGTGTTGCATTTTGTCAAATGCTTTTTGTACGTCCATCGAGATGATCATTTTTTTCCTTCTTTCTGTTAATGTGATGTATTACGTGGATTAATTTTCATATGTTGAACCATCAGGTCTGCATTCCAAGAACAAATCCCACTTGGTCATAGTGTATGATCCTTTTAACGTGCTGTTGCATTCGGTTTCCTCCTGTTTGGTTGAGGACTGTGGCGTCAGTGTTCACAAGAGATACTGGTCTGTGGTTGTCCTGTCGTGTCCTTGTCTGGGTTTGGGATCAAGGTGATGCTGTCCTCTCACTTCAGCCTTTGAGTCTCAGCTTCTTCCTCTCTAAGGTGGAGATAACACTAGAGTCCCTGTTTAGGGCCCTCATGCAGATTAAATGATAAAAATGCACACAAAATGCTTCAGCAGGGCCCAGTTCACAGGAAGCCCTCAAAATATGTTAGAGGAGGATAAGGATAATAACAAAAATAATAATAAATAAATAACAGTTCATCTCATAGTGGGACAGCTCAGTAGGCTGGGGCTTACAGACTCAGCCTGTATTAGCAGCAGGGCGTCTGTCCAGGAGCAGCACTTAGCAATTTTCCAAGTAAAGGGAGCGAGTGATATTATAGGCCAAACTAGGAAGCTGTCTCCTGGCCTAACATGTGGTAGAGGCTCACCCAACTTTGTGGAGTCATTGAAAACTTCCTGCTTGCTTTGATGTCTTAATAATGGCCTGACAGTTTTTGAGGAACTGAACGCAGTGAAGCCTGGCAAGAGACAAACAAAATGTCACAGACAGAATTTCTCTCATTCCTGGGTTATCAAAGGTTCAAAGGACACAAAGATCAATGGCAATGGTGATGAAGGTGATGTGGGTGACATTTTCCAAAGAACTAATGTGTTTTCATTTCTTTAATACTTTATTTTTTTGAACAGTTTTAGGTTTACAGGAATTTTAGCAGAGAATACAGAGAGTTCCCATATATCTACCCCTCCAATACACACAGTTTCCCCTATTATTAACCTCATGCATTAGTGCGGTACATTCGTTACAACTGATGAACCAATATTGATATGCTATTATTAACTAAGTCCATAGTTTACATTAGGGTTCACTCTTTGCGTTGTACGTTCTTTCGTTTTGACAAATGTATAGTGACAAGTATCCACCATTACAGTATCATAAAAAATATTTTCACTGCCCTGAAATCCCCTGTGCCCCTCCTCTTCATCCTGAGCCCCAGAGCCCCTGTGCCCCTGGCAAGCACTGATCTTTTACTCTCCTTATAGTTTTACTTTTTCCAGAATTTCATACACGTGGAATCATACGGTATGTAACCTTTTCAGACTAGGTTCTTTCACTAAGCAATATGCATTTAAGATTCCTCCATGTCTTTTTTGTTATTTGATAACTCATTTATTTTTATCACTAGTATTTCATTGTATGGATGTACCACAATTTGTCTATCCATTTACCTTTTAAAGGACATCTTGGTTGCTTCCAGTTTTGGGCAGTTATGAATAAAGATGCTGTAAGCATGTATCCAAAATAAATGAGTCTTCATGGATATAGAGAACAGACTGTGGTTGCCAAGGGGGAGGGGGTTGAGGGAGAGATGGAGTGGGGGGTTGAGGTTAGCAGATGTAAGCTGTTACATCCAGGATGGAGAAACCACAAGGTCCTACTGTACAGCACAGGGAACTATATTCAATATCCTGTGATAAACCATAATGGAAAAGAATATTTTAAAAAGAATGTATATATATGTATAACTGAATCACTTTGCTGTAGAGCAGAAATTAATACAACATTGTAAATCAACTACATTTCAATAAAATAAATTAATAAACAATATAAATAAGTCTTAAAAATCAACAATAAGAAACCAAACAACCCAACTTAAAAATGGGCAAAAGAGCTCAACAGACACCTCACCAAAGAAAATCTACAGATGTCAAATAAGCATATGAAAAGATGTTAAACATCATATATCATTAAGGAATTTCAAATAAACATGAAATATCTTTTCATTTATTTAGACTACTTTGATTTCTTTCATCAATATTTTGTAGTTTTCTTCATATACCTCTTCATATAGCTAAGTATTTTGTTAGATTTATTCCTAAGTACTTCATTTTTTTTTTTTGGTGCTAAAGTAAATGGTGTTGTGTTTTTAATTTCATATTCCACTTGTTCATTGTTGGTATATAGGAAAGCAATTGACTTTTGTATATTAATCATGTATTCTGCCACCTGGGTACAATTGCTCATTAGTTCCAGGAGGGCTTTCTGTCGGTTCTTTGGGATTTTCTGCATAGACAATCATGCCATCTGCAAAATGGGCAAAAGATCTGAACAAACACCTCACCAAAGAAGATTTCTTTTTCCTTCCCAATCTATCTTTTATTCTCTTTTCTTGCCTTGTTGCATTAGCTAGGACATACAGTACAATGTTGAAAATGAGTGGTGAAAGGGGACATCTTCACCTTATTCCTGGTCTTAATTGGAAAGTTTCTAGGTTCTCACCATTAAATATGACGTTAGCTTTAGGGTTTTTATAGATGTACTTTATCAGGTTGAGGAAGTTCCCCTCCATCCCTAATTGGCCAAGAGTTGTTGTGGTGGTTTGGTGGTTTGTTAGTTTATCATGGATGGTGTTTAATTTTGTCAAATGCTCTTTTTGCATCTACTGTTATGATAATGCGATTTCTCTTCTCTACGCTGTTGATGTGATGGATTACATTAATTGATTTCCAAATGTTGAACCAGCCTTGCATACCTGGAATAAATCCCACTTGACTGTGGTGTAGAAGTCTTTTTATACATCACTGGATTCAATTTGCTAATATTTTGTTGAGGATTTTGCATCTATGTTCATGGGAGGTATTGGTCTGCAATTTTCCTGTTTTGCAATATCTTTATCTGGTTTTGCTATTAGAATAAGCTTGGCCTCACAGAATGAGCTGGGAAGTGTTCTCTCTTCTTCTATTTTCTGGAAGAGATTATTTAGAACTGATATCATTCTTTCCTTAATGTTTGATAGAATTGACCAGTGAACCCATCCAGGCCTGGTGCTTTCCATTTTGGAAGGTTATTCATTATTGATTCAAATTCTTTACTAGATATGAGTCTATTCAGAGTATTTATTTCTCCTTGTGTGAGTTTCAGTAGATCGTGTCTTTCAAGGAAATGGTCCACTTCATTAAGTTATAAAATCTGTGGGCATAGAATTATTCATAATATTCCTTTATTATCCCTTCAGTGTCCATGAGATCAGTAGTGATGCCATCGCTTTCATTTCTGATTTGAGTAATTTGTATCTTCTCTCTTTTTTTCTTGGTTATCCTGCTAGAGGTTTGTCAATTTTATTGATCTTTACAAAAAAAAAAAAAAAAAAAACAGCTCTTTATTTTGCTGACTTTTCTCTATTGTTTTCCTGCTTTTTATTTCATTCATTGCTTCTTTTCTTGTGCTTGTGGTAGGCTTATATTGCTCTTCTTTCTCTAGTTTCATAAGGTGGAAGCTTAGATCTTTTCAAATGTATGCCTTCAATGCCATAAACTTCCCTCCAAGCACTGCTTTCACTGCATCTTGCAAATTTTCATAGGTTGTATTTTCATTTTCATTTAGCTCAAGATAAATTTTTATTTCCCATGAGACTCCCTCCTTGACCCATCTGTTATTTAGAGGTGTGTTGTTTAATCTCCAAATATTTGGGGATTTTCCAGCTGTCTTTCTGGTATTGGTTTCTAGCCTAATTCCATTGTGTTCTGAAAACGTACTTTGCATAATTTCTATTCTTTTACATTTGTTGAGGCATATTTTGTGGCCTGGAATGTGGTCTGCTTCATGAATGTTCCATGGGAGCTTGAGAAGGATGTGTGTTTTGTTGCTGTGGGATGAAGCTGTGTGGTTGCCAGTTAGATCCAGATGATGGTAGTGCTATTCAGTTCAACTTCATTCTTACTAATTTTCTGCCTGGTGGGTCTGCCCGTCACTGACAGAGGGCTGTTGAGGTCTCCAGCTACCATGATGGATTCATCTGCTTCTCCTTGCAGTCCTATCAGTTTTTGCCTTCCATACTTTGATGCTCTATTGTTGGGTACATACAATGAAGGACTGTTATGTCTGCTTGGAGAATTGACCCCTTTATCACTATGTATCGCCTCTCTTTATCCCTGATAACTTTCCTTCCTCTGAAGTTGGCTCTGCCTGAAATTAACAGAGCTACTCCTGCTTTCTTCTTGTGTTTCAGTATTTTAAGTGCCAAAGTGTTTGGTAGGAATTTGAAAAGTGGGTAAAGGCACAGTCATTTGAATCAGGCAAACCTGGGAACAAGCCAAGCGAGTCAAAGTGGCTGACTGTGGGCACACTTAATCGTTCTATGCCTCAGTTTCCTCATCTAAGAAATGAGTAACTATCGGACCTACTGTACAGCACAGGGAACTATATTCAATATCTTGCAGTAACCTGTGATGGAAAAGAATCTGAAAAAGAATAGATATTATATATATGTATAAGTGAATCACTTTGCTGTACACCTGAAACTAACACAACATTGTAAATCAACTAGACTTCAATAAAAAATTAAATTTTTTTTGAAATGAGGAAGTATCCCTTTGAATTATTGTGAAGATGAAACGGGATAATGCAGTAAAGCACTTAGCAAATTTCCTGGCATTTGTGTAATTACACATAATGTGTCATTAATATATTCTACTAATATATGCAGTTATATTATTATCTATTCATATACTATAAGCTATTATTAATATAAGCTATAGGTTATAATTATATTGTGGGACATTAGTATAGATTTCTAAGTCCAAGTACTCTCTATGAAAGTTGGATGAGGCACTCTGAGAAGATTGACTTAGAAAATAGTTGCAAAGTCTCAGGCTGGAGTGGATGGCTCATAGGCAGTGTCCTGAGAAGACAGAGGACTTCGCACGTGCCCTGCAGCCCATAGTCCAGGGCGCCGGGGCCAGGGGGGGATGTGATATTTCCTCCTTGGTGCCGAGTTTTGCTCATTCTTCTTATTAAAGTGGTTACACAGGAGGTTTCTGACGCCACTGACAAATCACTGTCTGGGGTCTCTCTCTTTTGAGGGAAATGTGGTCACACCAGGGCCCCTATTGAAAAATAGATCATCTTTGGTTAGATAAATTCTGATTAGCTTTTAAGAAGCAACAGTAAGAATTAAGCACATGGGAAAAACCTTCATTGTACACCAAGGCTTTTAAAAGGTAGTTATAAAACTATGTTTTGTGGTGTGAGCTCAATTGTGTTTAAACTTTTTAAAAAGATTGTAAGCATAGAGAAAAGACTGGAAGGATGTGAACCACTGTCTTCTCGGTGCCTGCCTCTGGGGGACGGGAGTCTAAGTGATTTTAATGTCTTCTTTGTGTTTTTCTCTAGTTCTCATTTTCTGCATTATTACAAAAAACATGTTATTTTAAAAATGAATAGAACAAACAACAATTATTACAAGACCTCCCCTTAACTTTAACACTTGCAGTAAATGGACAGTTGTCACTTGCCAACTGACCTTTCTGGTTTGTGTTGGGCCATTTCTGCTGTCTTGCCACTCGGGACAACCAAAAGGATCCTTGCATGGGATCAGAGAACTATCAAGTGGCCAATTCCTGGCCAATTCCCCCCGAGTTCCCTCTTGCCTCTGTGTTGCCTGACGCCCTACCCCAAAACTGGGCATCTATTCTGGGTCTGCTGTCAGGGTCTGGTGACCCTCCACTCACTAGCTGTGTGGCCTTAGGCAAGTCACTTAACCTCTCTGACCCTCAGCATCCTCCTCTTAAAATGAGGATTGCAGTGACTGTCCAGCCAGATGAAGTGGTTAGCACATTGGGGCCCCCAGTGTCAGTGGCACTAGTTATTCCTTGTTATTCCTGTTATTGCTGGCTCTGACTGTCCCCCTTCTGCATTTCAGTCTGCAGACGTCGACAACCATCACGCACTCATTGAATATAATGAGGCCGAAAGCAGCTTTGTTCTCCACGACTTCAATTCCTGCAACGGCACGTTCGTCAATGAGTGCCACATTCAGAACGTGGCTGTGAAGCTCCTACCCGGAGACATCCTGAGGTTTGGGTCCAGAGGGCTGACCTACGAACTGGTCATCGAAAACCCAGCCTCGGTGAGTCCAGGCCCCTGCGGGGGTGGGGTGGGGTGGGGTGGGGTGGGGTGCAGAGGTGCCGTGTTGTGTCACCTTCCGTGCAGCCTAGGGCTCGGGTACGGCCACAGGTGGAGTTCGTCTGGAGCGCGTCACTCTTCCTTTCGCGATTCTGCGAAGTTCAGCCCCATCGCGTGGGTGCCCGGGGAGAGCGAGTCCTCCCGCCCTCTTCTGGGCATTTCGTGGAATTACATGCAAGGGTTGCCTAGCGACCAGCCTGGAGCGAGAGCGTTTTCCTGAAAAGTGAAGCTTGGCGAGGGGAGGTGGAAAGCAAGTGTGTGCTTTTGAAGATGCAGAGATGGATGCTTCCTTTTTAGGCAGATCAGTGCTCTGCAACTTCCTAGCTTTGTGACCTCGGCCAGGCTTCTCTGTATGCCTGGGTCTGGGTCTTCTCAGCGGTGCAGGGCGTTGAGAGAGTATCTATGTATAAAAAGTCAAAGTCTCTGGCCAGAGTAGACGCTCAAGGCCTGCCAGCTGTTATCACACCGGATCAGAAATGTTCCCGGGATCAGGACCTAAAGTATGGCCCCAGGTTAAGCGGAACGTAACCCAAAATTCGCCCAGCAAAGCTCAGTGACAAGAAGTATCTGGTTCAGTAGGGAGGCAGGATGGGGGCTGGTTAGCAACACAGTCCTGGGTCAGAACCCCAGCTCTGCCACTGGCCTACTCGGTGCGCTCTTGCACAAACCATTGGACCCCTCGGAACCTCGGTTTCCTCATCTACAAAATGGGGCCAACGACAGCAATGACCTTGCAGGCTTATCTCGAGGGCTAAATGAGATGGTTATCGTTGTAAAACTCCCAGAATAATGCCCATTCGTGGTGAGCACACAATGAATACCTGTCGTGTGTGTCCCAGAGAGACGGCGTGTTAACCTCACTCCCCAGCACCAAGAACCCTGCATGGACTGAGACCTCCGAGGCTTAAAGTCCTTTCTGGGACGAGGCTGGGTATAAATAAATAAAGTTTAGAGAATCTAGACAGAATCCTGGGGTGTGGGTCCACTAGGCAGCCTTAAATACTCACTCAGAGAAGATGAGCACCGTCCCTCAGGCTGCAGGGCCCGTGACACCGCATCCACCACGTTTGGCTTTGAAAACCTGGGACAGTTTTCTCCTGCTGCTTCTCAGCCCCCTTTTCCTCCTTGGACCAACATTAAAGTGTGCTCACTTGTGGGATGCACTGGGATCCACTGGCCGCCCTGAGGAGGGGCTCCTGACCCAGAAGGTGTTGACCTGATCAGGGGTTCTCAACATGGGTTCTAAGGATCCCCCTCGTCCGAAGCACGTGGGGAGCAGACCAACAGTGCAGATCTGGGCTTCACCCCAGGCCTGAGGACTCATACTTAGGATTCCCAGATGAAATACAGGACACCCAGTTAAATCTGAATTTCAGATAAGCAACAAATAATTGTTATGTACAGGTGTGGCCCAACTATTGCAAGGAACCACTTATGCTAAAAAAATTATTTGGTGTTTATCTGAAATTCAGATTTAACGGACACCCTATAGTTTATTATATATTGATTTATTCATTTCTTTCTTTATGCGAAATCTGGCAACCATACACATCCTCCCTGGGAGTAGGGCCTGGGAATATGCATTCTCACAAGCTCCCTGATGATTCTGATGCACCGCCAATAGGAGGGAAACCGAAATTTAGAATCATTTGTATGGAACACTTACAGAATTTTTTAGGGATCAAAGAAAAGGGGATTTCACACTCCCAAGCCTGAAAATCCAAGTTCATGAAGTTTGATTCAATGTGCCCCAACATGTCTGATTCCAAGAATTTTTCAGGAATGTTCAGTCAAATTACAGGTTCCCAGGCCCCCTCCCTGGGAAATTCTGACGTTGTGGCTTGCCCGTGGGGAGAAGAAGAGGGGGAGCAGCAAACAATATCTGCATTTTTTTCTTCTTTTTTCCTACAAAGATATTTATTGAACTATTATTTATAGGGGCATAAAATTTGAAACCTAAATTTCCATCCAAAGGGGGCATTGTTTAATAAATTATATTGTTTAATATATTCTAAGGAGTTTAATATATTATAAGGAGTTCGTTATATATGGAATACTCTTCTGCCTTTTTAAAACACAGCTTTAGTAAGATATAATTGACATGCAATAAACAGCACATGTTTAAAGTCTGTAAGTGGATGGGCTTTTACATATGGGTACACCTGTGAAACCATAGCCACAATCAAGACAGTGAACAGCTCCTTCATCCTCCAAAGTTTCCTCCGGATCACAGCATGTGTTTGTTTGCTTGCTTGCTCTTAACAGCTTCACTGAAGTACAATTTACATAACAGAAACTTCACCCATTTGAAGTGTCCAATTCAATCAATTTGAATATATTGATGGAGTTGTGCAGCCATCACCACAACCTGCTCTCAGAACATTTTCCTCCATTTCTATCACCCCAAACCTCGGAGAAACCTTGGAGGTATTTCATTTTGGGGTTTGTTTTTAACTTTTAATTTTCAAAATTATGGTAAAATACACATAAAATTTACCATTTTAACCATGTTTCAGTGTACAGTTCACAGTGGCATTAAATCTATTCACACTGTTGTGCAGCCATCACCCCCATCCATCTTCAGAACTTTGTTCATCTTCCCAAACTGAAACTCTATGCCCATCACATCAAACCCCCTGCTTCCTTCCTCCCCTCCCACCATGCTTTCTGTGTCTGTGAATTGGACTATTCTAGGTTCCTCATATAAATGGTATCTTACATTGTTTGTCCTTTTGTGACCATCTTATTTCACTTAGTATGATATCCTCATGGTTCATTCCAGTTGAATATTTCATTGTATGGATTCACCACATTTTGTTTACCTGTTCATCCATCCATGGCCACTTGGGTTGCTTCCACCTTTTGGCCATTTTGAGTAAGTTTGTTATGCACACGGGTGTACAACTATGGAATGGGGACTTTATTTTACAAGGTGCTTCTTATATAATTGTGGGAAAAAGTGATGACGACCTCTAACCTTGAGTAGATAAGACGGAAGAAGATGCTTTGTAAGAAGAGAAACCAGGAGAGCAGCAGGAGGAATCACTGACGTGAACAGCACTGTGCTAAGCAATTCACCTGCTCTCCCTTATTTCACGCTCATAGCAACCTATGAGATGGGTTCTCCCATGATCCCTATTTGACAGACAAGGAATCCGAAACTCAGAGAGGTTAAGTAATTTCCCCAGGGCCACACAGCTAGTCAGTGCAAATTAAACACTATCCCCACTTGCGGAAAAAGGAGGGGAGAAAACCATTTAGTCTGATGCTAGCTGGAGCAGTAGCCTTGACTGGTTTTCACACCGAGGAAAGCATACTCTCACGGTCTCTCGAATATACACGGATTTTTTCAATTCTTATTCCTACACGCACTTGCACCTTGCTTCATTCCTCGGTTGACTGCAGGCAGCTGCACAAGTGTTCCCCTGGCCTGTGCCCAGGGCACTTTGCAGGACTCTCCACAGCCCCATCTTCGCAAAAGTGCTCTCTGCCGGGGCGTCCCCAGCTTGAGAAGCTTCCATCCATGATGCTCATATTCATGGAGGGGTCCTTTGCAGCGTCCGTGTGAGGGCGGCCTGTGGACTGACTGACACCTTCCTACAAATTCCACTTCCTGATGACCCCAACCTGCTGGCTATTTAAAAGAAGAGAAAGGAAGAGGGGAAAAGGGAGAGGTATTGAAGAGCATCTCTCATCAAATATTTTGAAGCCCAGTTTTTCTAAAAAATTCGTGGCCCTCTTGCTTCCGGCCTATTCTTGTTTCCAATTGACTTTGGGGTCCCTGGTGAGGGCGCTGTGTTTCCTCCTTGGATGGAGTTTCCACGGAGGACTGCCGTGATATCATACAGATTCAGTATGATGAGAACTGTTCTTCTCCCGACAAAGAGTTCCCAAATGAAAGCATTTATTTCAGGCTTTGTGGTGACCCTAACCAGTAGAGGAGGGTGTGACGGCATTTTATTGGGGGAGGCGGGGGAGGTGCGGGCAGTTAGGAATCCAGATGTGTTTGCAGATGTCTCAGTGGTTAGAGCACGTGCCCTGAGGTCAGGCTGACTCCAGCGCCGTCCCAGCCCTGCTCTTGACCGGCTTTTATACTGGACGTGCACAAATCATCTACCTCTCAGGGCCTCGGTCCCCACTCCTGTAACAATAGTTCCTACCACCTTGAGTGACTGTGGAATTAAGTGGGCAAAGTGTGTAAATTGCTTAGTCCAGCGTCTGGCACCTAATAAGCACATGATAACCCTCAGCTTTAGAGTCAAGCAAACCAGCATGGAGCAGCCAAGATGCCTCCTTTGTAAGTGTCCTTTTGGACAGGGAAACCTCCCAAAACCTGCCCCCGCTAGCAGATAAATACATTTGCAGATAAATTACCCTTAGAATAACATACAAGATGGAAAAATATAAAGAAAAACTTTTGTTTGACAAAGTGCATTGGCAGCCAGGTTGTGCCTAGGACCATTCTTTTTTTTTTTTTTTTTTGTGGTCGCGGGCCTCTCACTGTTGTGGCCTCTCCCGTTGCAGAGCACAGGCTCTGCACGTGCAGGCTCAGCGGCCATGGCGCACAAGTCCAGCTGCTCCGCGGCATGTGGGATCATCTGGGACTGGGGCACAAACCCGTGTCCCCTGCATCGGCAGGTGGACTCTCAACCACTGCGCCACCAGGGAAGCCCCCAGGACCATACTGTGTAAATTATAGCTCTCTCATCAAAGTATAACCTAGGGCTGCCATGTTGCACAACTCCAGGGTCACCATTCACAACGTAGTCCATGTGGATGGCGCCCACTGAAGTTGTGCAGTACATAACCCGCAGGGCCATCTGCAATGCCCTGAAGCAACCGTTGATTAATCCCATAGAGTCTTGGCACCAGGCGTGGGAAATTGAAGTCCCAGAGTCAGGTGTGCTGCCGTGTTGTGGGTTTTGTTGGTTGTTGCCTTTACTCGTGCTTTCTGAGCTCTGGGAAAGGAGGTGTGGAAACAAGTTGTGCTAGTCACAGTGGCGCCGTTCTTACAAGGCAGCTGAGTAAGGAAACCCACGTCACCCATATGTATCAATCATGTCTCTCTCTGTTCTGAAATACGGCAAAACTGATGGAAATGGCCAGAATGAAAAAGGAAGCCAGGCGCCACAAATGACGTGCCGAGTTGTTCCATGAGGGGGTTGACAGCTCCTTGGCGGCAGCCCCCATCCCCATGACAGCCTGTGTCTGGCCTTCCCTGTAGCCTGCTCTGCCCTGTTCCCAGTCCAGCCAGGCTCTCCCACGTGGCTCCTGGATACTGTCTTCTGTCCCTGCAATGTCCTGACGTTCTGTCTTGTGAGAAGAGCGCCATCTGTCGGCCAATATTCCTTGCTGCTTTAATGGGGAAGCTCTGCAGAACACAATCCAGAAAGCAAGGGCTTTGGAGTTGGATGGACCCAAGTTGAAATGCCAGCTGCAACTAGCTTTACCTTTCTGAGCTTCAATTTCCAATGTCTGCCAAGGAGCTACTCATTAATCCCAGGTCCCCTTTCCCCCTTCAGTTGTTTTTATAGAGGTCCCTGGGACCACCCCTATCATGGCATAAACTGAGGCTCAGAGAGTTTCAGCGACTTCCCCAAGGTTAGGCATCAGTCCTATAGATCCAGAGGCAGGATTAAAAGCCAGCTCTCCTGAGTCTTTTGGAGGCTTTTCCTAATAGCATGAAGCATCGTGGGGCCGTGAGAGCCCAGGCAGGTCCTTCACTGCCCAGCGGTTAAGGAAGGTCTTGCAATTCCCAGTCCAACCTGTAATTTCACACGCTGACAGGGGATGATTCATTATGTGGGTAAAAACGAAAGCCACTGATAATAGAAGAAAATGCATTTTCAGTTACCTGGCTTCCTTGCTTGTTTGGCTCCACTAACTTATTTTTAGGCTGCACTAACGCAGGATCTTAGTTCCTCAACCGGGGATCAAACCTGCACCACCTGCATTGGAAGCGTGGAGTCTTAACCACTGGACGGCCAGGGAAGTCCTTGGCTCCACTAACTGTTTTTTCTTTAATTATTTTATTTATTTTATTTATTTATTTTTGGCTGTGTTGGGTCTTCGTTGATGCGCGCGGGCTTTCTCTAGTTGCGGCGAGCGGGGGCTACCCTTCGTTGCAGTGCGCGGGTCTCTCATTGCGGTCGCTTCTCTTGTTGCGGAGCATGGGCTCTAGGTGCGTGGGCTTCAGTAGTTGTGTCACGCGGGCTCAGTAGTTGTGGCTTGCGGGCTCTAGAGCACAGGTTCAGTAGTTGTGGCCCATGGGCTTAGTTGCTCCGCGGCATGTGGGATCTTCCTGGACCAGGGCTCGAATCCCTGTCCCCTGCATTGGCAGGCAGATTCTTAACCACTGCGCCCCCAGGGAAGTCTACCCACTAACTCTTTACTAGGGATATTGCTGCCGTTCCTGGACAAATTCAGTTGCCCCCTTTCTTCTTCTTTTTTGACAATGATGATCATACCTGATGGCTAATGTTTTATGCTCATTTATTATGGACCAGGAAGTGTTCCCAGCATGTCACGTGCACTATCTCATGCACTTCTCACAGACTAAGAAATGGCTGTTAGTATCCCTGTGTCTTACAGACAAGGCACAGAAATGACACACTCGTCAGGGTCACAGAGGAGGAGCAGAGCCGGGAGCCGGACCAGAGTCTGTGTGATGCCAGATCCCAAGGTCTTAACACGAGGTCGGCACGTTATGGCCCAGGGCCAAGTGCAGGCCATTGGCTGTTTCTGTAAAGTTTCCTGGGAACACAGCCATCCCATTCATTTCAGTATTGCCTGTGTTGTCGGCTACAACGGCAGAGTAAGCTGGGCAGATCATATGGCACACAGGGCTGGAAATGCTTACTGTCTGGCTCTACAGAAAACGTTCACCAGCTTCTGCTTGTAACACTATGCAGTACTGCCTCTTTCATTTGACTTGGTTTCTAAAAGAAGAACTTAAAATAGAGGGGGGAGCTGGGGAGAAAGAACTCACTCAGATTGAGCCTTACTGTGTGCCAGGAAATGTGCTGGTTAATTGCTTAAGTTTACTGAGGAATAAGAAGAAACAGACAAGCTGGAAAAATAAATTTTGAACAGTCTTTTCAATACCTCTTTAAAAAAGAGCTGGAAATATGTGGTTCTGAGTATACATACACATATATATGCATTTGCAAATATAGTAATAATATAATTACATTGACATGGATCTGATAAATATACTAGACATTAACATATTATATATACAACAGATGCATATTATAAATTTTACCTGTTTCTTCAACTGGAAAGTTTTCTTTTAAAACTGTGGAATGTTGGGAATTCCCTGGTGGTCCAGTGGTTAGGACTCAGTGCTCTCACTGCTGAGGACCTGGGTTCAGTTCCTGGTCAGGTAACTAAGATCCCACAAGTGCACAGTGAGTCCAAAAAACGAAATAAATGAAACTATGGAATGTCTTCCCTGAGTCACTTTTGAAGCAGAAATTTGGGGTTTGTAGTCTGAAGCCTGCTGTAGCTAAAGAGCTATTTATCTATCAAAGTTTCTCTAAGCAGCGTTTTACTACTTGTCTTATGATTGGTTCCTTGGTCTTAAATCATTCTTCTCTGGAGATGCTGCTTTACTTTTATAAGTTTAAAGGTAAATTTGGTGCATGATGACAGTCTGGTGGGTTTTATTTGAGCATGTCATAACCTTTAAAACAACTTTCACTCTGAGTACATAGTGATGCTTATGCTAAAGTCTCAATAAGCATACTGTCCAGGAAATTTGATTGTTTGCAAGTGTCAGAAAACCAACTAAAACTAGCCTAGGCAAAAAAAAAAAAAAAAAGCTCATGGAACTGAAAAGGCCAAAAGCTGCAGCTTAGGCCTAGCTGGATCCAGGCGCCCAAATCATGGTCAGGAATCTGACTCTTTCTTCCCTGTTAGCTTCCCAATCTCAGACAGACTCTTGCCTCACCTGTAGGAAAGTGGCCAGCAGCAGCCCCAGCACCCTACAAAGTAGCAGTTCCAGGGAAAGAGCCAGCATCTTCATTGATAGTGGCTTGGATCACGTGGCTTCCCCTGAACCAATCACTGAGGCCAGGGGCCAGGAATGCTCTGATTGGCCAGGCCTGGGTTATGGTCTCACCCCTGGGGTGGAAGGGTCAGAGTTCTATGGACTCAGGATTGTCAGGGAAAGGGTGTCTTCCCTGCAAAAAAATTAAGGTGCCCATCCAGAAGATGGAAGAAATGGATGCGGGGGAGGCAAAAACAAAGAAGATGTCCATGACATTAGGAAGCATTCCTATTGCCTAAGTGGAGCCTTCCTAACGGGATTTGCCACCAGGGATCTGGGGGGAGGAAAATGATGAATAATCCACTTTTCCATTGGAAAAGTCCCAGGCCAGTCTCCAAGGAAGCAGAGTTGCTCATTTCTCTCCTGTGGTGAACAGGTGTGATGAGAAGCTCAGAGTCGGGGCCTTAGTTGTCCATCCCCAAGAAGGGTGGTGTTTCCACATTCCTGGGACCTCTGAATAGGGCCCGTTGTTGAGGAGGATGTGGCTTTACTGTACCGGGAGTTGAGAAGCCGGCAACTGAGTGAATGACCAGAGAGTATGGTGCCCTTCAGAACAAAGCCTCTTTCTGGTCAAGCTTTGTCATCTCCTACCTGACCTTGTAGGATTTCCTCTACCCTGTGCTCTTACAGGTCCCATGGGGACTTACTTATGTGATGAGAACTCCTGAGGCTGGGTGTTTTATATCAAAGGCGATTTCCCGAGACCAGTGAAGTGGAGGGCACGGGGCAGCAGACAGCCTCAGGCTCGGCCTCTGCAGCAGAAACTCACACAAAAGGACCCCTGAGGCTGTGTTGTCACCAGATGTCTACAGGCGATGCAGATGACATCGGGGGAGGTGGAGACGGGAGCGCGGGCTGAACCCTTAGCATCCTGCTGAGACAGAACCCGTACCCGGCCAGGAACCGGGCCGCGTCCTGCTTCCTCTGGCAGACCACACCCTTTGTTACCAAATCAGAACCACGTTGCTCCTTCTCTGAACTTAGTTGATGATCATTCATTCATTCATTCATTCATTCATTCCATCTCTCTATCTGGCAAGACCGAATTGAAGCAGGCCAAGTCTAGGGGTAGCAAAAGCTATTTGCAAAAATCCGGCTGTTTTCTCATTAGATTCTATTTCCCATTTTATGGACTGACCAGGAAGCTGATTAGAACTTGAAAGGAAAGGAAAAACCGTAAGATTGAAGATTTACAAGAAAATGGGAAAATTAGATGGGCCAGATCTCCTTGAACACAGCTGGGAAAACCCCAAACGAATGGCTTTTCTGAACAGCTCAAAGGGACTTAATTCTTTTAAGTACGAATGGCTTTTCTGAACAGCTCAAAGGGACTTAATTCTTTTAAGTTCCAAAACCTAAAAATGATGTATAACTTGGCGGTTCTGTGTTCTAAATGTATAACCCTGATTTCTCACACTGAAACCCCGTACCTGATTTACCCTTTTCTTGGGGACATAGAATTATTATCCGTCTCTGAGTTACGGTGACATCCCGGGAGCTGTTGAGATAAAGGCCATTTGTCCTGGCACCATGTAGCCCCCTCTCCTGGCTTCTGAGTTCTACTGGCCATGTTTTCTAGTCTCCATTCTGTCTTTCCAGGTCCATGGCTCCTCCATGCTGCGGTCAGTGTGCCTGCTCGCCACCATCACCCCTACCCCCCAGGCCCTTCCATACTGTGGGAATTAAGCTCCACATCTATGTATGTTAAATTCTTCTGTAAGGAAGCCGGTCTCTTCTCCCTCCTTTATGTATTTACTCACTAATGTATCTATGTCGGTATGGATCCATGTATACTGATTTTACACTTTGAATTATAATCCAATACTCATTAACTTGTTCATCGCTCAAATTCTTCCAGCCTTGGCCACTGGGAGCTCTTTCAGATTGCTTGCTGTGTCCTTGAGCATCTCCCCACCTTTTCGTTTTGGGCACTTCCTTACTCTCTGCTGTTACAAGATGCGCCAGGCTTAGCATGTGTTTTCCCCATCCCAGCCCCAGAATCAAAGTGCTTTTTATTTACACTCCATTTGCCAACTGTTCAGCTCAGTCAGCGAACACCTACCATGAGTAGCAGGCACTCTGCTGGGTGCCAGCACAGCCAGCGATTGGCTGGTAAATATTTAATGACCAGCTCTCTGGGAAAAGTAAAGTACATGGATGCATAGCATAAGGTTTACTGATATAAAGAATGTGTAGCACAGTCTTTCCATGTAACAAGATATACAGTACTCTTTCTTGTAAATTCTATATAGCCAGCTGAGTCTCACAGAATGCTTTCATTGACTTTAGGTGATCTCTTGTATCCATAGCCAATTTCTCATTGCAGTTGACGAATGAGAGAGTTCCCAACCTGAGCACTGGTGGGTATTTTTGTATATTTTGGATTTATGAATAATACAAGTGAAAAAAGAAAGACGTTAGAACTTCACATGTTCATCAGTGACATGAGTGACTTTGTTGCTGCATCAGATAATAATTTTTAAATACTCGAAGAACGTTTCCCCAATTTTTTGCTCTATTCATAACATAACGGCTAAAACACAACATGCTTTTGTATAATCTGCATTGTTAACGTTTTCTCCATTACCGTCTTAAGTCTAGGCAATCAACAAAACAAACAAACAAACAAAATCAAGCTCTACATGTACCACCATTATTAAACCTATTTATAAAACTTTTTAAAAACCAAGTCCTCATTTATAACATTTCCTGATTTCTATGGTGTAATACGCCCTCCACGGTCAATTTCAAGCTCCCAATGACACATCCCTGAATACAGAGAAGGAAAGAGAGGTGTGGTAACACATTACTATGTAACATTTCCAACAGAAACATATAGTAGAGTGAAATAACCTCAAGAGCATAGGTAACAATAAAATAGAGTAAAATAATTAGGAAGGGGTGACTTTTAAGTTTGTATCACCTTTGATTCTAATATAATTTAATTGTAAACTTATGTAAGTTAATTCTTATTAATGGCTGTGTTTCTCAACCAGTTGGCAAAATTCCTGGACATTTAACAATCAGTTCTCGTGGGCGGGTACCAGCTGGCCCCAGCACTCCTCTGGTACAGCAGTGAACATACCACAGGTCTTCCCGGATGGAGGCTGGGGTCCTCTGAGCTGCTTCCAGGGCGTGGCATGTACCAGAAAGAATAACACTTCCATAAGACAGTTGTCAGTGTTCCTAGAAAATCCCATTTCTAAGTAGCCCATGCGATGTCTTGTGTTTTTTCACACCATCTAATGTTCATTTCCTTTTTTTAACTTGGAAAATATCCTATCATTCACTAACCAATCGTCTAAGATCCGTTTGTGAGTATGGAAAGCAGGTAATAAATCATGACTTCGAGTAACCTAGAAGTCCTAAGAGCACAGGTATTGGAGTCAAATAGTGTCACCACTTCCTGGCTGTGAGACCTTGGGCAAGTCATTTAACCTCTCTGAGCTTCAGTTTCTTAATCCACACAATGAGGTGTAAAATGCCTCCTGCAAGATTATTCTGGAGATCAGATGAGACCACATGCATTAAGTGCCCAGCACAGTCTGTGGCACATCTGTGGCTTCTCTACACAGTGGCTCATAGTCGTTGTATTGTTGACAATTACTTACAAATGGCAGAGCGCATAACAAGCTCTCCAAGGGCAAGGTCTAAGTTTCCACCTTCTCTGCAGGCTCCAGGGCTTCCTGGCAGAATTCATGTGTACTGTAGGCACTCGATGTGCAAACTACTTCGAACTTTTTTTAGGGTGTCCCATTCAACTTACACTCTTTTCAGGGTTAGAAGCAGATATTGGGGAAATAACACAAAGAACAAATAGATAATTTGAAAAAACAATGGATAGTGATTTCTTGAGTAAATCATTGACCTGTGTTTATTAAAGCTAATATAAATTCAGCCGTGGATGTGGTCATGGTTAATCCAGGTGGTTGAAAACCTGCTTTTTTTTTTTTTTTTCGGTACACGGGCCTCTCACTGTTGTGGCCTCTCCCGTTGTGGAGCACAGGCTCCAGACGCGCAGGCTCAGCGGCCATGTCTCACGGGCCTAGCCGCTCTGCGGCATGTGGGATCTTCCCGGACTGGGGCACCAACCCGTGTTCCCTACATCGGCAGGAGGACTCTCAACCACTGCACCACCAGGGAAGCCGCAACCTGCTATTTTAAAGGTAGTATGGAAAAGAAATCAGGAGTATCACATATGCTACCTCAAAAACAAAACAAAAACCCAACCATGGCAACATACCATATGGTCAGAGAACAGACACAAAGAAAGAGAAAAGGCATTAGCGTGTACTTTTAAACTAAAGTTTCTAAAAACAGACTTGAAGACTTCCCTGGTGACACAGTGGATAAGAATCCACCTGCCAGTGCAGGGGACACAGGTTCGAGCCCTAGTCTGGGAAGATCCCATATGTCGTGGAGGAACTAAGCCCATGCGCCACAACTACTGAGCCTGCGCTCTAGAGCCCACGTGCCACAGCTGCTGAGCCCATGTGCCCCAGCTACTGCAGCCCATGCGCCTAGAGCCCACACTCCGAAACAAGAGAAACCACCACAAGGAGAAGCCTGTGCACCACAACAAGAGTAGCCCCCCACTCGCCGCAACTAAAGAAAGCCTGCACGTAGCAACGAAAACCCAACACAGACAAAAATAAATAGAATTAAATCTAAAATAAATAAATAATAAAAACAGACTTGTTGATAACTGACCTTGACCCCATGCTTCCTGTACAGCCCAGAGCTGGCTTTTAATGTGAGTCTTCTTCTTATGTTTGCTTTTCTCCCTGCCTGTTTCGTTGTAGTTACCAGCAGCAATTTCTGAGAAAACCTTGACCTTCCCTTTGATAAAGCAAGCCGGGAAACTAGAGAAAACCAACTTTAACCTTCCAACTAAAGCTACCCTCAACCAACATGCTTCAGAGAAAAAAAAAAAAACCTTTATTTTTAAATTTTTATACCCGAAGAGCTTGGAGTCTCTGCTGCGTTTATACATCTTTGGCTCCTTCCCACTAGGGGCCCTATCGTTCGGGCTCTGTGTGCTGCAAGCAACAGAAACCAGCTCTAGCAAGCCTCAGGGATGGAGCACTTCAGGGTAGCACCCCAGCCAGGGCTCAAAACCAGCTTCCTTATTTTCCCCACCATGTTCACAGCAGCATAGTTATAATAGCCAAGAGGTAGAAACCACACAAGTGCCCATGACACTTAATGGATAAACAAAATACACACTAAACTGTATGGTGGAATATTATTTAGCCTTAAAAATGAAGGAAGGGCTTCCCTGGTGGCGCAGTGGTTGAGAGTCCGCCTGCCGATGCAGGGGACACGGGTTCATGCCCCAGTCCGGGAGGATCCCACATGCTGCAGAGCGGCTGGGCCCGTGAGCCATGGCCGCTGAGCCTGTGCGTCCGGAGCCTGTGCTCCACAACGAGAGAGGCCACAGCAGTGAGAGGCCCGCCTACCACACACACACAAAAATAATAAAATAAAAGAAGGAAATTCTGACATGTTACAACATGGATGAACCTTGAGGGCATTATGCTAAGTGAAATACGCCAGTCACAAAAAGACAGGTACCATGTGATTTCACTTATTTGAGGTACTTGGTACTTAGAGTAGTCCAATTCATAGAGACAGAATGTTGGTCACCACGGGCTGGGTGGCGGAGGGAATGGGGAGTTGTTGTCTAATGGTTAATAGAGTTTACGTTTTGCAAGACGAAAAAGTTCTGGAGATCCATCTCACAGAAATGTGACTATACATAACACCACTGAACTGTATACTTTAAAATGGCTAAGATGATAAATTTTATGTTGCAGGTTATTTACCACAATTTGAAAAATAAATAAACAGCTTCCCTCTCTCCATGTCTGGGCTCCACTCCCTCATGCTGGCTGCATTCTGAAGTCCCACCAGGTCACTCCAGATCCTGGTGTCCAGCCAAGTCTTCTTGGGTCTCCTTGGCTCTGATTGCATCACTTGCCCCACCACTGAACCAATCAGTATGTCCAGGGAGTGTGATTGGTTGATTGCTTAGCCCCACCCACAGCAATGGGCCGACAGATTAGGAGAGAGATTCCTGGAATTTCCAGAAGAGCCAGGTGGGTTGCGGCCTGTACACTACGGCAGTGGATCACTTGAGGCATGAGATATGACCACTCCCTTCAGCACCCTGGCAGTTAGTGAGCAGTGAGGCACATCTACCTGAGCATCCCAGCACAAAAGGGAATTCCTCCACCCTACCCGTGGTCTCTCGATTTGTTTTCTATCAGGCGGGGGTAAAACATATTCAAATTTCCCCCTTCCCACCTTCAGCCCTTTCATTCAATAAATCTTTATTAAATCGATGAGGAAAGGTTGTAGGAATGATTGAGGCAAGACAGCCCCAGAGGAGAGGACGGGAAGGGATAGGATGGATGGAGAAGTGAGTGCAAGGCAGGAGCAGGACACCTCAGCTTCTGAAAGGAGAGAAAGGAAGAAAGCTTCGGTGGAGACCGAGGTGCCCACAGTGGAGAGAAATTCGAATCTTCACATAAGGTAACAGAGTTCTGGAACACTGCCAAGTCCGTTCCTGAAACAGGTTTCAACGGGGCCAGTGTCATCATAAATGCTGGGCCAGGTGTCGCCAGGCAATTGGAGTTTGATTTTCCCGAACAGTGCTCTCCCTGACTCCAAAAAAGTCTTCAGGGGAATTCACCAGATTCTTGACTTGGCTGGGAAAGACTGTAGCTAAAAGACTGGTTTGGGAACCTGAGTGAGTGGAGAACCTTCCTCTTGAATACAATCCAGCTGGAGCTATAGGAAGTTCTGTCTGCCAGTGCTCCTATTTCGGAAGCATTCTGTCCTGTTTCTCATTATGTGTCTGCAGTCTGCAGAAAGAGAAACGTGACCGCCACAGGCGGCAAACCTTTGAACTTAGCTTCTTCCTTGAAAAGTGTGTTTTTTTCTGCCAAGCGACTGGGGGTGGGGTTGGGGCAGAGAAGGGAGAGAGAGACAGAGAGGGAAAGAGCTTTCCAGAACCCCAGTCCCACCACCCTCTCCACCACCACCTGAGCTTGGTGAAGTCCTTAACCTCTCCAAGCCTCATTTGTAAGCTAGGAATAAGGAGAGCTCCTCCCCTTCAGGGCTATCGCGAGAAATCGGTGAGTAATTACAGTAAATGGTAGCATTCACGATGGTCACGGTTTAACCACTAGGCACAGGGAGGGATGGCCACAACAGCATTAACCAAGAAAAAGCCAGGTGTCAGCACCTCTCAGCATTTGCTTCTCCCGGTGTAGATGGATTTTGATGTGCTCTCTAATGAAAGTAGATACAGACATCTTCCGCCGGGTTAGATGAAAAAAGGTTCCCTCGATAGATATTTATGGAGCGTCTGCCAAGAATCAGATGTGGCAGATGTTGAGGATCACAGGCTAATGAGCCAGCTGGGTTTCGAGCCAGTTGGGGTGCCTGCCACCCCAGAGCTCTCGGCTTCGGGGAACAGGTGGAATGGGAGTGCCAGGGAGACACACAGTGTGGATGTGTGTGTCCTGGAGAGCTGGGCTTGAATCTCGGAGATGTGTTCATTCATTCTTTCAACCAATATTTAAGGACCTACTGTGTATGTGCCAAGGGTTTATTCTAGGAGCTGAGGATACGGTGCTGAGCAAGGTAGACAAAAAGCTGTCAGCCTCTCAGAGCTCAGAGGTGGCGTTGTACCAGCTCAGACGCTCACTGCCAAATCTGTGGTCCTGGGAAAGTCACTAGGTCTTGCTCAGCCTCGGGCTCATCACAGAGCATCAGGGGTATTAAATGAGGTAATGCATGTGAATCTCTTGAGTGGGTGCCTGGCACGAAGGCTGCACCCAATAAATGGTGGTGCGATAGTGTGCAAGGTGACCCATGGTGGGGACCGCCATCCCAAATTTGGGGAGAGTGTGGGAGGGATTCTTGGGAGAAGTGACTTATACGCCGAAATCTAGGGCAGCAATTATGTCGCCGGGACAGAAAGGTGAAGACCACCCCAGCTGCTCGTAACCTCCCCTGACCCTCTTGTCTGCCCCTGCAGGTCTCCTTCCCATGGGTGAGGGGCCCAGCACCTTGGCCAAGGCCACAGCCACCTTGGGCCACCCAGGAACTGAACCAGTCGCCCTCACCAACAGAGACCCCCTTCTACCCGGGCATCTGGACAGCGCCAGTGCAGAGGAGCTGGTCGCAGGGGTCCCCCGAGCCCCCCATGGTCCCACCAGCCTCCCACAGGCAGCCCGTGAGTGCCAGCGAGAAGATGTTCTCCTTCAAGGTGGACAGAGCCGCCCACAGCGTTCCCATCATCAGGCAAGGTACTCATGGGCGCTTCCTTGGCGGCTTAGGGGAGGGGCTTTTGCTAGGAGGATGGGTCTCAGTTTCTGCTTTCCCCTTTTTTTAAAAATTTTTATTGAGGTGCAGTTGATTTACAGTGTTGTGTTAGTTTCAGGTATGCAGCACACTGAATCTGTTCAACATGTACATGTATCCACTCTTTTTTAGCTTCTTTTCCCATATAGACCATTACAGAGTATTGAGGAGAGTTCCCTGTGCTATCCAGTAGGTCCTTCTTAGTTATCTCCTTTATGTATAGTATTGTGTATGTCAATCCCTCTCTTCCAATTTATCCCTCCCCCCTCTTATTCCCGGTAACCATAAGTTTATTTTCTACGTCTGTAACTCTATCTCTGTTTTGTAGATAAGTTCATTTGTACCTTTTTTTAGATTCCACATATAAGCAATATGGTATGATATTTGTCTTTCTCTGGCTTTTGCTTATGTTCTCTGGTTCTGAAGTAGAACATAATCAAATGTGAAAAAATTGGGATAAGCAGAAAGTTAGAAAACAGTAAAAGATAAGCTGTCACCCTTATCACCAGAATTCTCCCTGTTGACTTTTTGGTACAAACTCCTCCAAGACTGTGCTCTGCCCATCTGCACACGTCAGTACCTCTGTGGTGAGTGAGTGTGTGTGTGTGTGTGTGTGTGTGTGTGTTTGTACATATATATGAATATATATGAATTTGTATCAGAATCTAAATTTATATACTTCAACTCAGATGTACAGACATATTGGTAACTGAAATCCCTCTTGCCTTAGGAGGTTTTTAAATATTTTATTACCATTTTACAGGTAAGAGGAGACTGAGGCTTATGGAGAAAATTATTTCTCCGGAGGTTATGTATTCAATCTAATCTAAAATAACGCTTTTCGGTCAAATTTAAGGCTGGTTATCTCAGTGACTGTCACTCACAGCCTGGTCACTTTGGGGACACACAGCCATCAGGGTTTCCTTCTCCCCCCCTCCCCCCCAGGAGGCCTCATGGCACTTGGGGAGGAGACTTCCTGTCTGTCACCATCCTCTTGGCCTTGCCAGGCTTACTGGCAGAGTAGCTGGGTCGACTTAGTCCCTGGCATGATTCCCAGGTTTCTTCTGTGGCCACTGGTGTGGAGGTCCCATTCTCTGTTTTCTGTGTCCCAGCCCCAGACCCCTCTGAGTCCCCAGGTCTCTCGATGCCTCCACACCCTTCCCTGGTCTCACTCAGGACCACTCACCTAGTCACTTCCCTCAGCCATTCAAATAATAGTTATTATTCTGAAATAAACAGACTAAGGAGCAAATGAAAGGTATCTCTGCAGTTTACATCATCATCATCATCATCTAAGGAACGCTCATGTACCAACCACCCAAATTAAGAAATTACTCAGCCATATGCCCCCAGCATTTTTTTAAATTTAATTTTATTTATTTCTTTATTTATGACTGTGTTGGGTCGTCACTTCTGTGCGAGGGCTTTCTACAGCTGCGGCGAGCAGGGGCCACTCTTCATCACGGTGCGCGGGCCTGTAACCATCGCGGCCTCTCTTGTTGCGGAGCACAAGTTCCAGCCGCGCAGGCTCAGTAGTTGTGGCTCACGGGTCCAGCTGCTCCGTGGCATGTGGGATCTTCCCAGACCAGGGTTCGAACCTGTGTCCCCTGCATTGGCAGGCAGACTCTCAAACACTGCGCCACCAGGGAAGCCCCCCCCCAGCATTTTAATGTGAAAACTTTCAAACATACAGCAAAGCAAAAAGAATTTTACAGAGACAGCTCTCCTCCTAATTCTACCGCTAACACTTTGCTGTACTCTTTATTACATTTCTGTCTACCCATCCTTCTTGTCCTGCATTAATCCATCTTATTTTTTGGATGCATTTCAAAATAAATAGCACACATCTGTAGTCCTCCCCCTAAATGTTTTAGCACATATACCATTAACTAGAACTCAACATTTTTTGTCTCCTTCATGTAAAATGAACACAGAATGTGTATTAGTTATCATGAATGCATAACGAATTCTCCCCAAACATAGTAGCCTAAAGCCAAATCAAACATGTGTTATCATCTATACGGTTTCTGTGGGGTCAGGAATTTGGCAGCAGCTTAGCAGGACGGCTGTGGCTCAGGGTCCCTCGTAAGGCTGCAGTCATCTGAAGGCTTGACCTGGGCCAGAGGATCCACTTCGAACACGGCTGCTCACATGGGTGTCAGCAGGAGGCCCCGGTTCCTCACCACATGGGCCTCCCCAGAGAGTGGCTCGAGCGTTCTCAGGACACGGCAGCTGCTCCTCCTGAGCAAGTGATCCTGGAGGACAAGATGGAAATGGCAACATCTCTTGTGAGTAAGCCTCAGAAGTCATGCTCTGTCATTGTTGCAATATCCTGATGGTTACCCAGGGCGTCACCCTCCAGTGTGGGAGAAGACTACACAGGGGCCTGAAGACCAGGAGGCGGGGATTATCAGCAGTCATCTTGGAGGCCAGCTACCACAGCCTGCCCTCGGGTCCTCAATGATTCACACTCCTCCTCCTCTCTCCCGAGGCGCCCCAAAATCTCACCCCAGTAACAGCATCGGCTCAAATTCCAGAATCTCGTCTAAATCAAGTCCAGGTACAGATGGGGCTCATGGGTGTAGTACGTTACGTTCAGCTCATCAAGTACTACTTCCAGAAATCTGAAGACCTCTGAACAAAGGGTCTGTCCCTCACACACCCAGCACATATTGGTGGGACAGACATAGCATCACTGCTACATACACTCCTCTTGTTCCAAAAGAAGAAAAACAGGAAACACACAGGAGTCCCTGGCCCAAAGCAGTTCTGAAGTCCAGCTGGGAAAATATCGGCAGTTCCTTGACTGGGCTTCAGTCCAACTCTTGCCCAGAAATGACTTTCCAGGGCTCTTGGCTCTGCCCCTGGTCCGTGAGTTCCGCCTTCTGAGTCGTCCTCCCTTTCCTATGAAAGGTGTCCCATGGATGTGGCTGCATAGTTTTATAGCCTGCTTCCTGCCTGTAGAAGCTTGGGGGTCCAGACGCTTCTTTGACTTTTGTGGGTCTCTGTCAGTCTGAGTTGGCAGTGCTTCTTATTGGGGTTCATCCTATCAGGCAAAAACCACACCCACAGACTTTTTTGTCACAAGCCCTTCCACCATGGGCTTCTGCAAAGACTGACAAAGGACAGAAGCTTCTTAGAAGCCCAGTTCTTTGACCGAAGGGTTCTCTTGGACACTGCCCTGGATCTGTATTCTTAACAAAGGATTTTACAACCACACCCTCAGCTTCTTCTCTGGACTGTGTTTTCTTGAGAGTGCCCTTGATTTGATCTTTGCCCAGAACCTGTTTCTTACATTTCATTTGCCACCTGGAGAGGCAGGGAATTTTCAAGCCCAGAACATTGCCCTGATTTAACAGCCCTTCCTTTAACTGTCTCTCCCCCTCACATTTCACTATAAGTAGCAAGAAGTAACCAGGCAGCACCTTCCAAGACTCTGTCTGGGACTCTCTTTAGCTTGACCACTCAGCCTCATCACAAACATTTTCTACCTTCCTCATGACCACAGGCAACGTGTTAGGAAACCTTCTGCCACCACCTGACAAGGATCCCTTAACCCCAGTAACATTTTCCTCACTTTCCTGGAACCCTTCCCTCACTGCCTCCTCAAAGGCCATCGGGCTTCTACTAAGACTATTCACGCTTTCTCAAGGACTCTTGGCCAAAGTCCTCCAGCTTCTGGCCACTGTTCCATCCCAAACCACTCCACATTGTAGGGTTTTTGTTAAATTTTGCACCACTCCTGGTGCCCAAACCTGTATTTGCTACTTATTGTTGCATAACAAATTACTGCAGGATGTAATGGCCTAAAACAACAGTAAACATTTGTTATCTCCTAGTTTCTCTGAGTCAGGAAGTTGGGAATGGCTTCGCTGGGGGATTCTTGCTCAGGCTTGTCCATGAGGTGGCAGTCATGGTGGTGGCTGGGCTGTGGTCCTCTGGAGGCTTGTCTGGGGCTGGAGGACCCACCTCTAGGATGGTTCACTCCCATGGCTTTTGGTAAGAGGCCTTAGTTCTTCACTAAGTGCACCTCTCCATACGTTGCTTGAGCATCCTCAAGCTGCCAGCTCCTCCAGACAGGTGGTCCTAGCGAGTGAGGCAGAAGCTGCAATGTCTTTTAGGATCTAACCTCAGGAATCAAACTGTGTCATTTCTGCAATATCCTTGGTTACATAGAGAAGCTTTGTTACGGACTGAATTGCATTCCCCCAAAATGCATATGCTGAGGCCTCAATCCCAATATCGCAGAATGTGACCCTATTTGGAGATAGTGTATTGAAATAGATGAGTAAGTTAAAATGAGATGATTGGGTGGGCCCTAATCCAAGGGCTGGTGTCCTTGTAAGAAGAGAGAGGGAGACGCCAGGGATGCACGTGCACAGAGAAAAGGGCATGTGAGGACACAGTAGGAAGGTGGCCGTCTGCAAGCCAAGGAGAGAGGCCTAACCCTGCCCACACCTTGATCTTGGACTTCCAGCCTCCAGAACTGTGAGAAAATGAATTTCTTTTGTTAAGACCTCCTGTGGTGTTTTGTTATGGCAGCCCCAGCTAACTAATATAAAGTCCATCCAGTATTGGAGAGGATGATGCAAGGGTCTGAATACCAGGAGACAAGAATCAGTGGGGCCATCTTGGAGACTGGCTACCACATCCTGAAAGGTGTTAGACCTTGAATGTGCTCACTGAGTTGTGCCAATCGTGCACAACTATGTAACCCAAATTCCCATCAAGATATAGAACATTACCATCACCCCAGAAAGTTCCCTCATGTCCCTCCCCAGTCAATTCCCAGCCCCAGGCCCCAGAGGCACCCACTCTTCTGAATTCTTTTCCCGCCATGGATTAGATATTCCTGTTCTAGAATCTCAAGTACACAGAACCATGTAGTACATGTTCCTTTGTGGAAGGCTTTTTTCACTCAGCATAGTATTTCTGAGATTCATTCATTTTGTTGTATGCATCATGTTCTGTCTTATGAACATATATACAGGGTTTTTGGGGTTTTTTTTTAATGTGTCCTTTGGACACATGGCACATGGGCTGTTTCTTTTCTTTTTTTCACTCTGCCATTTAAATTTTTCCACTGTAATCACCGGTTTCTCCAGTGCCATGCTGAACTTGGGGCTTCTCTGAAGGACTTGGATTCCCCCTGGAGAAATGAAGGATGAGTCGTATGGCTTAGAGTCCCTCACATCTACCTGGGCTCTATCTCCTCAGCCTCTCAGCCAGGTCTCATGTTTCCAAACGTTTGCCCTCGTTCCCCTGACACTCTCGCCATCCTCAGAAAAGGACTTTCATCTTCCCGTGTCATGGGGAGTTCCTTTGTGTCTGGGCCTCTCTACTCCACGCTTTAGAGAAAACTCTGTGCTCCAGTCCTCCATGCTGTCTCTTGACAGAAAACACCTCTTTTTAAGGGTTCCGAGAAAGCTCTTTCCTCTCTTAGCAAAGCTGGGCTCTTCCAATTAAATTGGCTTACTGTTAGACTGTCACCTTGCTTTAGACTTGAAAAATTCTATTTGAAAACCCAAAGCCAAGGATTTATTTACTGCAGATCAGGTCAGGGTTTCTCAATCTTGGCACAGTGACAGGTGGGTCGCATAACTCCTTGTTGAAGGATCTGTCCTGTCCACTGTCGAATGTTTAGCAGCATCCCTGACTCCTACCCACCAGAGATACCAGTAGCAACACCACCACCACCAACCGCCCTAACTGTGGTACTCAAAAATGTCTCCAGACATTGTCAAAAATCAAAACATCATTTTGCCTGGGGGAAAAATCACCCTGTTCTAGTTAATACTCATCCTTCCTTTACCACAAGGCAATAAAACGTCAGCTCCAAGGCCAAATCTTAATGGCAAGAGCTCATGGGAGGTGGGGAAGAATTACTGAGAAAAGAAAATATGTGGAGTGACTTATTAAAATAGCATCTTGATTCATATATATATATATTTTTTCCCAATAATGGGATCATATGAACCTAACATAGGTAACCTTTTTTTTTCTTTTTTTGGCCGTGCCGCTCAGCTTGCAGGATCTTTGTTCCCCAGCCAGGGATGGAACCTGTGCCCCCTGCAGTGGAAGCACAGAATCCTAATCACTGGACTGCCAAGGAATTCCCTACCTGATTTTTAAAATTCAATAATATGTCATAAACATCTTCCCACTTCAATACATTGACTACATAGTGGTTAAAAGCATAGGCTCTGAATCCAACAAACTTAGGTTCATCCCTTGACTCTACCACTTACCAGCTGTGTGTCCTTGAGCAGGTGACTTGACGTCTCTGTGCCTCATATCTCTCACGTATAAAATGGAGATGGGAATAATAATGCCTATCTCACTGGGTTGTTATGAAGACGAAATCGTATCCTGCCTGTAAGTGCTGAGCACGGTGCCTGGTGCATAGCGAACATTCAGTAAATATTAAAATATTTAATATTTTAATATTTAAATTTTAAATTTTACAATCTTAATAATTTGTATATTTTAAATTTTAATATTTAAATTTTAAATATTAAAATTTAAAAATTAAGTTATTACCTAACCATGATTGTTATTTAACTTTTATTTACAACTTACAATGTCTGAAAGACACAGTTAAGGTGCACACATACTGCCCCTGCTGCAGACTGGTGATTATTGGAGCGCACCAGGACAGCTGGGGGTTGTTAAAATATTAAAGTAACTCCCCTGCCTTTTGGCCAACAGCTCATGCCCGAAAATTCTTAAAGTGCCTGCGTCCCCATATCCACCGTCCCACCGCCCCAGACCTCCCGACTCTCCCTGGGGCTTCTCCCCACTGGGACGTCCGAAGGATCCAGCATCTAGAGTTAAGCCGGTTTGGTCATACATGGCCCTTAGGTTCTTTTTGATAAATAACAGTAGCCGGTAAAGAAGTTTGGGGCAGGTGAGGGGTAACTGCTCCCGCACCTCCCTGCCTGGGTGTAAGGAAAGCAAGTCTCAGAGCAAATTCTAGCCCCACAAAGACTTTGAGTAAACACACCTTCCCCAGTAAAGGGACCCCATCGATCAGCCTCTTCTGTAAGTTTGATGAAGTCCCCCCTCCGGCCATCATCTTGCAGGGAAGCGTCCCTCAAGACAGCCACGACAGGGTCGCAGAGGCAGCCGGAGTCACCCCTAGAGATGGCATCAGACGCCAGAACTCTAAGCTGAGACTGGACAGGGGCCCAGTTAGGGTCAGACCCCGAGGCCCTCCCTGGGGACACAGGCCAGGCAGTACCTTCCTCCAGTGAGAGCCGATTTCTTGAGGAATATGAAAACAGATGAAATCTTCCTCCTGAAAACTCAGTTTCCAAATTGAGATGCGCAATCAGTGTAAAATAAACCCCAGATTTCAAAGGCTTCATGCCTCGAAGAAAAAGAATATAAAATATCTCCATATTTTTTGTCGATTACATGTTGAAATGATGCTTTTTAATGTATTGGGTTAAATAAAATTGATCATTAAAAAATTCCTCTCTTCTTTTTACCTTTTTCACGTGACTACTAGAAAATTGAAAATTGCATTCTGTAGCTCCCATTATTTCTCTATCAGGCACTGCTGCTGTAGTCAGTTAGGACTTTGCTGCTCAGGATCCAAGAGAGTCAGATGGGGGCAGTGAGCTTCAAATAAAAGTTTTCTAATCATGGACCTAGTTGGGGAGGTGGAGGGAGAGAAAATGGGCAGCTGCTGAAGTTCCAGGCCCTTGTGTTCCTCGCGCCCCAGGGAACACTGTGGCCAGGGCTGCTCATTCAACACGCAAGGCTGTGCATTCTCTGGGCACCACAGGCCATCAGCTATGTCCACTAGAGGTTCTGGGGTCCACAAAGAGGTTTGAGACCTGGCTGGGGGGCAGGAATCTTTGACTCTAAAATGCATAAATAAAAAATACAGAAGCAAAATGAATAGATGATGAATGTCCACAAACGTGACAGTGCCTGCTTCATCCATCATTAATGTTAAGACTCATTAAAGTTCCATCACCACTGAAAACAATTTGTTCAGTTTCTCACTTCACAAGAAGATAAGAATGTGCAGTGACTGTCCAGAAACCATAGTCACTTGGAAATTTAAAATACGCTGCTTGGGCCCAAGTGATCTCACACGTAGAATTATAGAAATCTTTACAAACGTTTCTACACCAATAAAAAGAAATGTATTCAGTGTTGATGTGAGTGAATTGCGAGATGTCTGATGTGATACAGAGTGGGGTCCCCAAACACAATGCCATAATCCCTGAAAGTCATATAAAAAGGCCTTGTAATACTGGGGTAAATAAGAAAAAATATAGGAAAGCTTAAATGGCCATCAAGTGGATCCTAGTTAAACACGTTTGGCACACTTGTACAATGGACCCCAATGCTACCCTGGAAAAGAACCAAGTACAGCCTCAAATACTGACATGGGAAGATGTTTTTGATATTGTTAGCTGAAAAGTAAGCTGGATAAGAATCTCTATCATGTAAATGCATTTTTGTTTCTTGAAAAGATATGGCTGCAATAAAACAAACAGAGCTAATGTTTAGGGCTAAATGCTCTACTTGAGGGGTCAGCAAACTTCTCCTGTAAAGAGCCAGAGAGTAAATACTGTAGTACTTGTGGGTCACATGGTCTCTGCTGCAACTACTCAGCTCTGCCTTTGTAGCTGGGAAGCAGCCATAAATAATATGTAAATGAATCACTGTAGCTGTGTTGCAATAAAACTTTATTTACAAACATAGGCAGAAGGCCAGATTTGGCCGCAGGGCCATAGTTTGCCAAGCCCTGCTCTATATCATTATTCTATTTAATCTCCAGATAGCCCTTTATAACAGAGACTATCAGGGATCCTGAATTATGTATGTGGAAACGAAGGCTTAGAGAGAGCAAATGACTTGCCCAAGGTCCTCAGCTCTTATGCAGCATAGAAAAAAGTCTGGAAAGAGACACACCACAGTGCATCAGTTCAGTTAATGCTGGGGAAGAGAAATGAGGCAGCTCTTACCCTTTCCAGTCCTCCTGTAATGCTTTCAGTGCATAACTCTCATGAATGTGAAAGTTAATCTGAAAATATTTTTTAAGACTTTGGGGAAACTCACTGTCTCCTCTGCCTTCTCTGTTGACCTTGTGTGTTAGTGTGGACCAACGCCGCGGAACTGTCGGAACAATCAGTGGCCGAGGAAAGTCCTGGGACAGGGCCCTACAGAGAAATTTTTGTGGACCAGGACCTGTCCCAGCACGATAAGGTGAGGGGTCTTGGGGAAGCACAGAGCTACAGCAGCAAGAGGGACCATGGAGAGATTGCCACTGCCTCTTGTTCTCTGTGTCTCAAGGACTGTCCCTTTTTCCTACTTCCAAGAAACCACCTCTTCCTCCCAAGACATTCAGCCAGGTTTGGCCACTGCTCATTTTATCCCAAATAACATCTACAACTACAAGGTACTGAGCACCTACTGTGTGCTGGGCCATGTCCTGTGCACTTGACATTTATTAGCTCGTTAATCTTCACCATCTTCAAAAAAGATTTTATCACCCTCACTTTGCAGATGAGGAAACTGAAGCTCAGAGAGGTTCAGTAATGTGTTCAAGGCTGTCCAATGCAAGGAGCAGTGTTAGGATTCAAAGCGAGGTCTGGTTAGCTTCTCAGCGGGTACTTCTAACTCCCACACAGTAATCACTTGGTCAACCTTCAGTGATGGAACAGTGATGCAAAAACACGTTCCTAGCAGGAGGAATTGAGCCCTGAAGTCAGGGAGGCCTGGGCCGAGAGACTCGTTAAAGAACCAGAGAGGTTTAAAACAGGGATGCGAGCAGAACAGGTGGATTCAAGCCATCCTGGGAAGGGCCCAGGTCAATTTCTCCCCACTTAGACACGACTTGAAAGTTACTCTAAAAGAAGCAGTCTATAATATCTCGCTTTCCTTCAGGGCCAGGGCCTGCTCCTGCAGCAATTCTCAGAGTTTGTGAGGAGCAGACCTACCTGGGGTTCTTGTCAGACACGGAAATCCAAACCTTCAGGAGGCAGGGGGTTCCAACCCAGGCATCCTGGGACCAGACTCTGCAAAATGTTGCAGAAAGGCGAGAAGCCACACTCAGATTCTGTATTTATCGCTGTGTAACAAGCCATCCCAAAACTTAGCGGCTTCAAACAGCAATTCATTATTCCCCAGAATCTATGGGTTGACCTGGAAGGTTCCTTTGCTCGTGTCCCCTGGCCTCACTCATGCGGCCTCAGTCAGCCGCTGGCTTGGCCAGGCTGGTGGTCGGTCTCCATTGGCCTCCTTCCCACATCTAGGGCCTCAGCCAGGACGCCTGGACTGGTGCGCCCCTTTGTGCATGTGGTTTTTCATCACAGCACAGTGGTCTCAGGGTTCCCAGGGGGTCAGAGCAGAAGCTGCACAGCCTGTAAGAACTTGCCTGGAGATCATGCAGCATCACTTCCACTCCATTCCGTTAGTTAAAGCTAGTCACGGGGCCAGCCCAGACTAGAGGGTGAGGAAATAGACTGGATGGCAAAACTGCAAAGTATTTGTAGACATTTTTCAACCTGCCTCAATTTTAACTTGGAAATATAGTGCAACCACTATAATTTTTTCTATTTATAGAAAATTTTTATAAGCCATTTATCATTTTTTCTATTTATAATAGAAATAATTCTTTCTCTTGATAAGTCGTTTATACCCTGACTTGCCAGGACTCCTTCAAGTGACAATAAACAAATTAGCTTGAGGGGGAGCATTGATTAGCTCATCTTATTGGAAAATTTAAAGGGCCACTAGCTTCAGGTATGGCTAGATCCAGGAGCTTGAATAATGTCATCAGAACACCTCCCCACTACCAACTTCTCCCCTCTGTTTCCCTCAGTGTCTGGCTTTCTTCATAAGGCTGGCTTTGTGTGTTAGAAAAGACAAACTCAGGCAAACAAGCCTACATGATCCAAAAGAAGGCAAGATCCTCTCCCTCTGTAATCGATGTGTGAAATCTCTGATTGACCAGCTTGGGCCACATGCACATGGGGAGGTGGGACAGGAAGGAGCAGGGCACATGACTGACAGTCCTACCCAGACCAAATGGAAGGAGGAACACTCCCTCCAAGAAGGGCAAGGGGACCCTCAGCAGGAAAGCAGAACCCACAGCTGTCCACTGCTCTCTGCAAACTTCTTATATTCCAGCACTGGCACGGGGCCTGGCACTTAGTTGCTGCCCGTTGAATGTTTGTTGCATGAAAAATGAATAAGCACCTGGCTGATCATAACAGGGTGAAACAGGGGAAACTGCCCAGGAGTAGGGAATATGTCTGATGCTCTCTCTTGAAGTTTTGCCACCAACTTTCACAAGGACCCAAAGGAAGGCTCCTGGCAGCAGCTGGCTGTGTCAGACAGGCTTTCTCATGAGCGAGACCCTGTCCTTCCCCAGGTCACGGAGCTAGCAGGTCGTGAGGCTGACTGCACGGCTCTCCTGGGAATGAGCTGGCCCAGAAATTGCCCGTTTACCTCCTCCCGTGACTGCTTTGGAAAAGGCCTCTGGGGAATTTCTTCTTCTTCTTCTTCTTCAGTTTTTCTGACATTTTATTGATAACGTCTGGTGAGAAGTTTGGGGGAAATTTTTTTTCCTTTTTTGGAAAACCTAACCAATTCTTTGGCTGCAGAGCTTTATCACTGGAGAGATGGAGGACAGGGTTAATTATACCTGTGGGTACAGTCTACCAGCAATTTTGTTTTTCCAGCCAAAAGTTTACATGAGCCCATGCAAATAAATCAGTATTCCTGTCTCATTTACTTTCCAGATTGAGTTACCTGGAAAAAATTCATACATGAATAGCCAAAAGAGGCAGGAAATATTAGAAGAGAGGAAAGGGAAAACAAATAGTTCAGAATGTTTTAAGTTAAAACAAATAACCCTCATTATAGGCAGAATGTGGTCAAACAGAATGTTGTTTTCCTAAGTACCTTTCCTAGGTCCCCGGTGTGCTAGGCTGAATATTATAAATGAAAACACTCTAAGTAAACTTTCTAGCAACAAAAGTTCCCAAGTGGGATGGTTGTTCTTAATATGAAAGTCTAATTCTCGGGGAAAGGAAAGTTTCCGTACCTGTGAGGTACAGACATCCATTACAGGAGTCTATATACAAGTACATCATTTTAACCCAATTCTTGTCTCTATGAGATTTTCCAAGTGACAGAGATAGCCTTGAAAGTCTGCTTTTTCCCTCCCTGCCTGCCCTCACCTTCCCAAAGAATGATACCATATTTTTCCTGTCTTTCTTTAAATGGGCTCAGCCTTACACCCAGACCCACACCTAGTAAATTTCCCATCTGGCCTCCACCCAGGATGAAATAATTCTGCTGCTGGGAAAAGAAGTCAGCCGTCTCTCCGATTTTGAACTTGAATCTAAATACAAAGACACGGTGATAGCAAGCCTGCAGAACCAAGTGGCCAACCTGAGGCAGAAGCTGTTGGAAACAGCTGCCTCCAGGCAGAAGCAGAGGGTGATCCCGCCCAAGTTTCAGGTTCTGCATGAAGAGGACGATGCCCAACATAGAGAGATCCAGAGCTTGAAAAAGCAGGTAGGGCTCAGAGACAAGTGGGTCGGGGTCTTGGGGTCACAACACAGGGTGACAGCTCTCAGGTAGAGCCTTGGCGGAGCCACCCGGGTAGTTAGAAATGGGCAGTCAGCACAGCATGGAGAAGAGTGCAGATCCAGGGAGTGGAGGGTTGGCAAATTTCTAGCCTTGTAAGAACAATATTAGATTTGATTAAGTGCCTACCATGTTCAGGCCCCGGTGCAGGTGCTTTGGGTGCATTAGCTTATTTATTTATTTATTTATTTATTTATTTATTTTATTTATTTATTTATTGGCTGCATTGGGTCTTCGTTGCTGTGCACGGGCTTTCTCTAGTTGCAGTGAGCAGGGGCTACTCTTCACTGCAGTGCGTGGGCTTCTCATTGCAGTGGCTTCTCTTGCTGCAGAGCATGGGCTTCAGTAGTTGCAGCATGAGGGCTTCAGTAGCTGTGGCTCGCGGACTCTAGAGTGCAGGCTCAGTAGTTGTGGCCCACGGGCATAGTTTCTCCACGGCATGTGGGATCTTCCTGGACCAGGGCTTGAACTCGTGTCCCCTGTATTGGCAGGCAGATTCTTAACCACTGCACCATGAGGGAAGTCCCCTCATTAGCTAGTTAAACCTCAGTCTTCTGACACATGCCATTCTACAGATGAGGAGACTGAGGCACGCTCAGAGATGCCCAGGAGCTTGTTACAGCTTGCACAGCAAGTGAGAGGCAGTGATGTGACTTGGGCTCAGCTCTGCCACCTTGTACACCTCATGCTTTCACACCCACTTTGCATTTCCACCCAACTCCTGTCGCTTCAGTGACCACTTCTCACACCCACCCGGACCCAGCCAGAAAGAGCTGGAGGTGGGGAGGAGGAACCCCACAGTGTTCCAAACACTGAGGCCTTTATCAAACCCTGAAGGCAGCTGCTGGTTCATTTATAGGGAATTTCACCAAAAAATCTCCACCCAGAATGTCTGGATTTACCAGTCAACTTCCTTCCTCCTGAAACTAAATCCAAAAAAGAAAAAAAAATTTTTTTTAAGTTTTAAAGAACTACTTTAAAATTGGCCACTGATCTTGTACATAAATTATATCGCAACAAAGCTGATAAAAAAGCAATTGGTCATTGATGAATTTTGGCCTCAGTGCATAATTCTGCTTAAAACCGTAGTCAGATTTGGTTCAACATGGCGGAGTAGAAGGACATGCTCTCACTCCCTCTTTCGAGAACACTGGAATCACAACTAACTGCTGAACAATCTTCGACAGGAAGACACTGGAACTCACCAAAAAAGATACCCCACATGCAAAGACAAAGGAGAAGGCGCACTGAGACAGTAGGAGGGGCGCAATCCCAATGAAATCAAATCTCATCACTGCTGGGTGGGTGACTCACAAACTGGAGAACACTTATACCACAGAAGTCCACCCACTGGAGTGAAGGTTCTGAGCCCCTCGTCGGGCTTCCCAACCTGAGAGTCCAGCAATGGGAGGAGGAATTCCTAGAGACTCAGACTTTGAAGGCTAGTGGGATTTGATTGCAGGACTTTGGCAGGACTGGGGGAAAGAGAGATTCCACTCTTGGAGGGCACACACAAAGTAGTGTGTGCATTGGGACCCAGGGGAAGGAGCAGTGACCCCCCTAGGAGACTGAACCAGATCTACCTGCTAGTGTTGGTGGGTGTCCTGCAGAGGCAGGGGACAGCTGTGGCTCACCAAGGGACAAGGGCACTGGCAGCAGAAGTTCTGGGAAGTATTCCTTGGCATGAGCCCTCCCAGAGTCTGCCCTTAGCTCCACCAAAGAGCCTGGGTAGGCTCCAGTGTTGGGTCACTTCAGGCCAAACAACTAACAGGGAGGGAACCCAGACCCACCCATCAGCAGACAAGCAGATTAAAGTTTTACTGAGCTCTGCCTACCAATGCCACAGCCAGCTCTACCCACCACCAGTCCCTCCTATCAGGAAACTTCCACAAGCCTCTTAGATAGCCTCATCCACCAGAGGGCAGACAGCAGCAACAAGAAGAACTACAATCCTGCAGCTTGTGGAACAAAAACAATATTCACAGAAAGACAGAAAAGATGAAAAGGCAGAGGGCTATGTAACAGATGAAGGAACAAGGTAAAACCCCAGAAAACAACTAAATGAAATGGAGATAGGCAACCTTCCAGAAAAAGAATTCAGAATAATGATAGTGAAGATGATCCTGGACCTCAGAAAAAGAATGGAGGCAAAGATCGAGAAGATGCAAGAAATGTTTAACAAAGATCTAGAAGAATTCAAGAACAAACAAACAGAGATGAACAATACAATAACTGAAAAAAAAAACACACTAGAAGGAATCAATAGAATAACTGAGGCAAAAGAAACGGATAAGTGACCTGGAATACAGAATGGTGGAATTCACTGCTGCAGAACAGAATAAAGATAAAAGAATGAAAAGAAATGAAGACAGCTTAAGAGACCTCTGGGACAACATTAAACACAACAACGTTCACATTATACGGGTCCCAGAAGGAGAACAGAGAGAGAAAGGACCCGAGAAGATATTGAAGAGATTATAGTCAAAAACTTCCCTAACATCGGAAAGGAAATAGCCACCCAAGTCCAGGAAGCACAGAGAGTCCCATACAGGAGAAACCCAAGGAGAAACACACCGAGACACATAGTAATCAACTTGGCAAAAATTAAAGAAAAATTATTGACAGCAGCAAGGGAAAAATGACAAATAACATACAAGGGAACTCCCAGAAGGTTAACAGCTGATTTCTCAGCAGAAACTCTACAAGCCAGAAGGGAGTGGCATGATATACTTAAAGTGATGAAAGGGAAGAACCTACAACCCAGATTACTCTACCCAGCAAGGATCTCATTGAGATTCGATGGAGAAATCAAAAGCTTGACAGACAAGCAAAAGCTAAGAGAATTCAGCACCACCAAACCAGCTCTACAACAAATGTTAAAGGAACTTCTCTAAGTGGGAAACACAAGAGAAGAAAAGGACCTACAAAAACAAACCCAAAACAATTAAGAAAATGGTCATAGAAACATACATATCGATAATTACCTTAAACGTGGATGGATCAAATGCTCCAACCAAAAGACACAGGGTTGCTGAAAGGATACAAAAACAAGACCTATCTATATGCTGTCTCCAGGCGACCCACTTCAGACCTAGGGACACATAGAGACTGAAAGTGAGGGGATGGAAAAAGATATTCCATGCAAATGGAAATCAAAGGAAAGCTGGAGTAGCAATACTCATATCAGGTAAAATACACTTTAAAATAAAGAATGTTACAAGAGACAAGGAAGGACACTACGTAATGATCAAGGGATCAATCCAAGAGGAAGATATAACAATTATAAATATATATGCACCCAACATAGGAACACCTCAATACAAAAGGCAATCGCTAACAGCTCTAAAAGAGGAAATCAACAGTAACACAATAATAGTGGGGGACTTGAACACCTCACTTACACCAATGGACAGATCATCCAAAGAGAAAATTAATAAGGAAACACAAGCTTTAAATGACACAATAGACCAGATAGATTTACTTGATATTTGTAGGACATTCCATCCTAAAACAGCAGATTACACTTTCTTCTCAAGTGCGCACGGAACATTTTCCAGGATAGATCACGTTTTGGGTCACAAATCAAGCCTCAGGAAATTTAAGAAAATTAAAATCATATCAAGCATCTTTTCTGACCACAACGCTATGAGATTAGAAATGAATTACAGGGAAAAACCTGTAAAAAACACAAACACATAGAGGCTAAACAGTACGTTACTAAATAACCAAGAGATCACTGAAGAAATCAAAGAGGAAATCAAAAAATACCTTGAGACAAATGACAATGAAAACACGACGATCCAAAACCTATGGGATGCAGCAAAAGCATCCCATAGTTCTAAGAGGGAAGTTCATAGCTATACAAGCCTACCTCAAGAAACAAGAAAAATCTCAAATAAACAATCTAACGTTACACCTAAAGGAACTAGAGAAAGAAGAACAAACAAAACCCAAAGTGAGCAGAAGGAAAGAAATCATAAAGATCAGAGCAGAAATAAATGAAATAGAAACAAAGAAAACAATAGCAAAGATCAATAAAACTAAAAGCTGGTTCTTTGAGAAGTTAAACAAAATTGATAAACCATTATCCAGACTCATCAAGAAAACGAGGGAGAGGACTCAAATCGATAAATTAGAAAGGAAAAAGAAGTTACAACAGACACCGCAGAAATACAAAGCATCCTAAGAGACAACTACAAGCAACTCTATGCCAATAAAATGGACAACCTGGAAGACATGAACAAATTCTTAGAAAGTTATAACCTTTCAAGTCTGAACCAGGAAGAAATAGAAAATATGAACAGACCAATCACAAGTAATGAAATTGAAACTGTGATTAAAAATCTTCCAACAAACAGAAGTCCAGGACCAGAAGGCTTCACAGGTGAATGCTATCAAACATTTAGAGACGAGCTAACACCCATCTTTCTCAAACTCTTCCAAAAAATTGCAGAGGAAGGAACACTCCCAAACTCATTCTCTGAGGCCACCATCACCCTGATACCAAAACCAGACAAAGATACTACAAAAACAGAAAATTACAGACCAATATCACTGATGAATATAGATGCAAAAATCCTCAACAAAATACTAGCAAACAGAATCCAACAACACATTAAAAGGATCATACACCATGATCAAGTGGGATTTATCCCAAAGAGGCAAGGATTCTTCAATATATGCAAATCAATCAATGTGATACACCATATTAACAAATTGAAAAAGAAAAACCATATGATCATCTCAATGGATGCAGAAAAAGCTTTTGACAAAATTCAACTCTGATTTATGATAAAAACTCTCCAGAAAGTGGGCATAGAGGGAACCTACTTCACCATAGTAAAGGCCATATATGACAAAGCCACAGAAAACATCATTCTCAATGGTGAAAAACTGAAAGCATTTCCTCTAAGATCAGGAACAAGACAAGGATGTCCACTCTCACTACTATTCTTCAACATAGTTTTGGAAGTCCTAGCCACAGCAATCAGTGAAGAAAAAGCAATAAAAGGAATCCAAATTGAAAAAGAAGAAGTAAAACTGTCACTGTTTGAAGATGACAGGATACTCTACAGAGAGAATCCTAAAGATGCCACCAGAAATCTACGAGAGCTAATCAATGAACTTGGTAAAGTTGCAGGACACAAAATGAATGCACAGAAATCTCTTGCATTCCTATACACTAATGATGAAAAATCTGAAAGAGAAATTAAGGAAACACTCTCATGTACCACTGCAACCAAAAAATACAATACCTAGGAATAAACCTACCTAGGGAGACAAAGACCTGTATGCAGAAAACTGTAAGACACTGATGAAAGCAATTAAAGATGATAGCAACAGATGGAGAGATATACCATGTTCTTGGATTGGAAGCATCAATATTGTGAAAATGACTCTACTACCCAAAGCAATCTACAGATTCAATGCAATCCCTATCAAATTACCAATGGCATTTTTTAGAGAACTAGAACAAAAAAGCTTAAAATTTGTGTGGAGACACAAAAGACCCCGAATAGCCAAAGCAGTCTTGAGGGAAAAAAACGGAGCTGGAGGAATCAGACTCCCTAACTTCAGCCTATACTACAAAGCCACAGTAATCAAGACAATATGGTACTGGCACAAAAACAGAAATATAGGTCAATGGAACAGAATAGAAAGCCCAGAGATAAACCCACACACCTATGGTCAACTAATCTATGACAAAGGAGGCAAGGATATACCGTGGAGAAAAGAGAGTCTCTTCAATAAGTGGTGATGGGAAAACTGGACAGCTACATGTAAAAGAATGAAATTAGAACACTCCCTAATGCCATACACAAAAATAAACTCAAAATGGATTAGGGACCTAAATGTAAGACCAGACACTCTAAAATTCTTAGAGGAAAACATAGGAAGAACACTCTTTGACATAAATCACAGCAAGATATTTTTTGATCCACTTCCTAGAGTAATGGAAATAAATACAAAAATAAACAAATGGGACTTAATGAAACTTCAAAGCTTTTGCACAGCAAAGGAAACCATAAACAGGATGAAAAGACAACCCTCAGACTGGGGGAAAATACTTGCAAAGGAAGCAACTGACAGATGATTAATATCCAAAATATATAAAGAGCTCATGCAGCTCAATATTAAAAAAACAAACAACCCAATCCAAAAATGTGCAGAATACCTAAATAGACGTTTCTCCAAAGAAGATATACCGCTGGCCAAGAAGCACATGAAAAGCTGCTCAACATCATTAATTATTAGAGAAATGCAAATCAAAACTGCAATGAGGTATCACCTCACACCAGTTAGAATGGGCATCATCAGAAAATCTACAAACAACAAATGCTGGAGAAGGTGTGGAGAAAAGGGGACCCTCTTGCACTGTTGGTGGGAATGTAAATTGATACAGCCACTATGGAGAACAGTATGGAGGTTCCTTAAAAAACTAAAAATAGAATTACCATAGGACCCAGCAATCCCACAACTGGGCATATACCCAGAGAAAACCATAATTCAAAAAGCCACATGTACCCCAATGTTCATTGCAGTACTATTTACAATAGCCAGATCATGGAAGCAACCTAAATGCCCATTGACGGACGAATGGTTAAAGAGGAAGTGGTACATATATACAATGGAATATTACTCAGCCATAAAAAGGAACAAAATTGGGTCATTTGTAGAGACATGGATGCATCTAGAGACTGCCATACAGAGTGAAGTAAGTCAGAAAGAGAAGAACAAATATCATATATTAACGCATATATGTGGAACCTAGAAAAATGGTAAAGATGAACCAGTTTGCAGAGCAGAAATTGAGACACACATGTAGAGGACAAACGTATGGACACCAAGGGGGGAAAGCGGCAGGGGGTGGGGGTGGTGGTATGATGAATTGAGAGATTGGGATTTACATGTATACACTGATGTGTATAAAATGGGTGACTAATAAGAAAAATATAAATAAATAAATAAACATTTTAAAAAAGGAGAGAGGAAAAAAAAACCATAGTCAATGCTTGGGGGCCTTTGTTCTCTTGTTCTCTGTTTACTGTCTTTCCCTCTGTAACCGATTCTAGGTACACAGTTTCAATCCTAGAAATGGTGCTCTAGAAAGGACACAGATTGTGTATGGTGAACCTAGGAGATTCTAGCAGGAAACTGTAAGCTCCATGAAGGCAAAGGTTGGGCCCAGTAACCTTCTAGAACTCTGTTAGGACCGTGTCTGTTTGTTTGTTCTTTATTCATCCATCCATCCATCCGTCCATTAATCCAAAGAAATATTTTGGGGGGCCTATCCCGTGCCATGCCCTCTTCCAGGCTCTGAGAATTCAGCAGAGAACAAGACAGACATGATCCTTCCCCCTGTTATGCTCTAGTGAGGGAGACAGAATAAACAAGTCAACAAATACATGCTCTAATATTTAAAGGAACTAATGACTCTCCTTCAAACCTGGTTTTGAAAAAACAAGGAAAGTAACAGGTCCTGTAGGGATTATTAGTGCAAACAGCTACCTTGACATGTAGCTGACAGATTAATGAGCATCTTTTTCTTGAACTGAACACAATTTTGCTGAAATATTCCTTTCAGTTATTCTCCCATTTCAGAGCTTTCCTGAGAAAGTGACATGTCTTTTTCAGGTACATGGATGAGGCTGAATTATTCCCACATACCTTTTTTTTTTTTTGGCCGTACCACGCGGCTTGCAGGATCTTAGTTCCCTGACCAGAGATCAAACCCAGGCCTCCAGCAGTGGAAGCACAGAGTCCTAACCACTGGACTGCCAGGCAATTCCCCACATACCTTTTTTTAAATAATTGAAATATATTTGACATAGAATATTATATAATTTCCACATATCTTTGAATATCAGCCGGTCCCAATTTGAGTATTATTTAAAGTGGCTGCCGATATCTGGGGGAAAAATGTTTTTTTACAAAGAAATTATCTAGAAATAATTACACTGATGCATCGTGCTGTTGGCTCCCCTACCCCTGGAGCTTCACTTATAACTGAAGAAGAATATTTTATAGCAAGGCATATATGAACCAGAGGCTCCATCGGTTTGAACTCAAATCGAGTTTCATCCACTGACATTTTAGTTTCTTAACTATTCTACTGCCTGCAGAGCATTCCACCAGAAGTGTAAGCCACATGGCAGGTTGATTTATGGTTCTGATTACTTTATGTGTTTTCCCTGGTCCCTGAAGGTGTGTGCATAATGATTTGCTCTCAGAGATCTTCGATCTGCTACAGTATCACTAGAAAATTCTTACCTCCATGTGCTCTTATACGCCTGTGGTAATTAGAAGCCAAATTATCATCCTGAAACAATCACTCCTCCTAGCACTCTTAACTTTCTTATGATTCAGTGCCCATTTTATTACACAGCTTAACAGACATTAAACATCTTGGAATTTATGCCATTACAAACAATATGGATATTTACTTTGATAGTAAAAGTATCAAAGAGGTTTGAAGAGTCTTTGGAGTTTTCCAGCAATCCAAAATCCTAAAACTCTGACACTCAGATTGAAATATTTTCAATCTGTCAAAACCACTGGAGTCTTAGAGGGGAACATACGTTTTCCCTTCTGGAAGTTTGTCTCTGTGTGTTCTATCTCTGGTATCATGCAAATAAAAGCATTAAGCTGAGAAGAGCTTACAAACACTTTCAGTGTTCCAAGGACCTTTTATGGAAAAGTTGTAGTTCCCCCCAACAGAGAAAAGTAAGATGTGAAAGAATTTTTTTACTCAAAGTTTCCAAAGCACAAACATGCAAAAGTATAGCCTTGGGGAGAGTGGGGGTCAGAGTGGCCTGTGTCCCCGCAACTTCCAGCATAGACCCCCCCCAATAATGTCTCAGGTGCCCCAGGGAAAAAGTAAGTGTAACTGCCCCAAATGTCCTAGACTCTGAACCATGATGGTGTATGAAACGAGTCAGAAAACTTGTGAGACCTTGACGTATCTGTTAACTCTACCAGAGTAATAATGACAAGATTTCCAAGGACACAAACCAAGACCAAAGGCTGTGAGCGCCATCTGGTGGCCATATCAGCACGCCCGAACTCCATTAACTGGGCATGCCCACCACCTCCCCCCAATCTTTTTTTTTTTTTTTTTTTTAGAGTGATGCCCGCAACCTGGTCTGATGATAAACAGGGAAATTCCTGTATTTCTTCTTTTGGAGGGATTATTTTTATTTAAGACACTGAGTCTCTATTTATTCTTATAACAGTTATTTTTAATTTAATGCACGTTTTTAAGTTTAAAAAGGGAGCTGCTTCTACGAAAAATGCTAAGAAATTATAGTGGGGCTAGCCAAGAGACATGGGAAAAATGGTGAAAGTGGTATATGAATAACTGAAGTTTAGGAACTCTCTTCGGGTGGGGTTGCCAGATAAAGTAAGGACACCCAGTTAAATTTGAATTTTAGAATTTCGTTTTAGTGTGTGTCCCAAATATTGCATGGGACACACTTGCACTAAAATATTATTCATTATCTGAAATCCTATTTTAAGTGAACATCCTTTTTTCCTCCCCTAAATCTGGCAACCTTACCTTAGGAGAACAAAGAAATTGCACCCAGGACTTGGCTGGTGGCACAGTGGTTAGGGATCCGCCTGCCAGTGCAGGGGACACGGGATCGAGCCCTGGTCCGGGAAGATCCCACATACCGTGGAGCATGTAAGCCTGTGCGCCACAACTACTGAGCGCTCTTGCCACAACTACTGAAGCCCGTGTGCTTAGAGCCCAGGCTCTGCAACAAGAGAAGGCGCCACAATAAGCCTATGCACCGCAACAAAGACCTAACACACCAAAAATAAATAAATAAATAAAATTTATTTTTAAAAAAAGAAAAGAAATTGCATCCTTCTCCTTGTCACTTCCATTTTGATCTATCAAAACAAGCTAGTGGGGCTTCCCTGGTGGTGCAGTGGTTGACAGTCCGCCTGCCGATGCAGGGGACGCAGGTTCGTGCCCCGGTCTGGGAAGATCCCACATGCTGCGGAGCGGCTGGGCCCGTGGGCCATGGCCACTGAGCCTGCACTTCCGGAGCGTGTGCTCCACAACGGAAGAGGCCACAACAGTGAGAAGCCCGCGTACAGCGAAAAAAAAAAAAAAAAAAACAAGCTAGCTCTTGTCCTGTCTATGGATTGCTTGACATTTATGCCCCAATAAACGTGCCCCTGTGGGAGTACTGAGGCCTGACATCTGAAAAATCACAGGGCAAAGGCCCACAGTGCACCTTGAGGTGGGAATGTCCGGGCCACTCAGAACAAGCAGTCTGGCCACATCAAACCGAGAGGGAGGGGGTTCTGGGCCCAGCTCTCTTTCCCGGCCTCTCGGGTACCTGCTCTGTGGAGGCCGAGGCCTGGCAGCTACTTTCGGGCCCTTACCAACGTTGCATTTGATGGAGAGCCTTCCACACCCCACGTGTAGACCTAGACCCCTAGAGGGGGGCCCGCCCTTGAGGGGGCTCTGAGCCATGGACTTAGAGGGTGCTCACAGCAGCCATAGATAGAGCCGGCCTGTGGTGCACCCACCCACGATTCCTGTATTTCCTTTATTTTTTTTTATTATTTTTTTTTGTGGTACACATGCCTCTCACTGTTGTGGCCCCTCCCATTGCGGAGCACAGGCCCCGGATGCGCAGGCTCGGCGGCCATGGCCCACAGACCCAGCCGCACCGCGGCATGTGGGATCTTCCCGGACTGGGTCACGAACCCGCGTCACCTGCATCAGCAGGCGGACTGTCACCCACCTCGTCACCAGGGAAGCCCCTGTATTTCCTCTTAATAACAACCACACTGGCGTTTAAGTGAGCCTGGCAAGGCTTACAAATGCACACATAAAGATTACCAACTACATTCTCCAGAGACGGACGAGGGAAGTTGAAGCTAAAACACACCGTGAGGGCTTCCCTGGTGGCGCAGTGGTTGAGAGTCCACCGGCCGATGCAGGGGACACGGGTTCGTGCCCCGGTCCGGAAAGATACCACATGCTGCGGAGGGGCTGGGCCCCTGAGCCATGGTCGCTAAGCCTGCGCGACTGGAGCCAGTGCTCCGCAATGGGAGAGGCCACAACAGTGAGAGGCCCGCGTACCGCAAAAAAACCCCAAAATAAACCCAAAACAAAAGAAAAAAACACCCCGTGGGTAGTCAGAGGAGAGGACCGTCATAGCTCATCCCCCTGTGCCGTGTGCCAGGCATGATCTGAGCACTTGTACACATGTTAACTTATTAAAATACTTGTAACAATCCTATCAGGTTGGGACTACCATCACCCCGCGTGCAGACTGAACAAAAGGAAACAGAATATGGTGTCCTCCTTGTGTTCACAAAGCCCGTTAACTGGCAGAGACAGGACTTGAAGGCCACAGTCCGGCTCCCGAGTCCATGCCATGCTTTACAGCCTCCAACTTCTCACGCTCAATCCTAGAGCCACCTGGGAAGGAGGAACCAGGCAACTAAAGACTGGGTTTGAATCAGACTCCACGTCTGACCAGCCACGTGATCCCGAGCAGGGGGCCTCGCCTCTCTGAGTCTCAACCTGGCTCCCTTGCAAAATGGGCACATTAATGGGAACGTCAGCCTTCAGCAACGCTGTGACGAGTATCAGTGTAGCATGTGTGAACGGGCTCTGTAAACTCTGGAGTGTTCTGTGAGGTATAAACTACCCTCTATTCTCATTAGAGGGAATTCATTTCATAACCTGCTCCCGGCTCTTGAACTTGGCTGTGCATCCAGTCAGTGCTGGATGATCTGGAACCAACAGCTGGTCTATTTATGGCTGAAAACCCACAGGTCATAGGAAGACAGCAGCACCGGAGCCCCTGGGTGGCCACAAAGATAAGGTTCGTGTCTTGAGGACTGATGACATGGTGGTCACTGAAGGAACAGGCCCCTCCTGCCCCTTCCACTAGTGACAACTGAAAACCTTGGTTTCCCCAACACCCCGATCCAAGATCAACCCGACTCTTTGCCCAACGTTGGAGAATTACCGGCGTGTCCTGCAGGCCTGGCTGGCCCCCTCTGACTGTGTGTTGCCTCCTTCCACAGATCAGTGCCCTACAGCAAGGCTACAACCAGGTGCTGAGCCAGACCCTGGAAATCACCTCCCTGAAGCACGAGGCCGAGAACTTAAGGAGGGAGGCCGCCATCACGTCAGGTGAGGCCCTTCTGCATTCAGGCCCCAGAGCTTCTGCCCTCCCCCTGCAGACATCACCAGTCAACCAGCACACCTGTGCCCGTGACCTGGGTGCAGCCTCAGGGATCACCCGTGTCGGTGCATTAGAGTTCTCCCTCAGTTTAGGTTTCTTGCCACCCAGTTCCGAGGGCAGGGCCTGGTAAATATTTGAGAGAATGGTATCTCTTGGCTACAAGGTCTCCTGAGCACTGGCCCCACCAGGGAGAACACAGGTCGCCTTGTGGCTTGGGTGGTTCCACAAAGCAGCCTGAGTGCAAACTAGAGCGTGGACAAAATGGGGTCACTCCTTTAAGGCACCCATGGTCTCACCCATTTCAGCCGAGTGCACTTGGGCCCAAGGGAAACCATTTTCTAATTTGATCAGAGGTTGTTCCCTGATAAAGGGCTTGGGTTGGGAGAGGGGCAGCCAACGCACAGCTGTGGCTGAGCTTTGATTCCCTGGATTCCTTCATTGCTCCACATGTTTCTTGAGCTCCTACTAGGTGTCAGGCCCCGTTCCAGGCTCTGGGGAGGGAGAGCCAAGCAAGACAGTCAGATTCCTGTACTCACAGATTTGGGAGGGGGTGACAGACAATAAAAGTAAACGGATGAATAAACAAGCCCACTTCAGAGAGCAGTGGTGCTGTGGAGAAAATAAACTGTGTGTCGTGGTGGCCAGCGCTTCAAGGGAGGAGACCAAGGGGGACCAGCTTAGTGGGTGTGCAACCATGGAACTCAGGTGGGACTTGAACCCGTGGGCTGGGACTCAAACCCAGTCAGAACCCACTATCTTTTAATCGAGATCACTCATCTGGCCTCGGGACTTAATAAAGCTCAGGTTCTTTATGTCTCATCGCAGAAAGAATCCAGTGAGAGACAAAGTAAGAAGTGGATTTCTTTAGAGAGAAACACACTCCACAGACAGAGTGTGGGCCATCTCAAAGGCTAGAGACCCCCAAATATGGGGCGGTTAGTTTTTATGGGGTGGGTAATTTTATAGGCTAATGAGTGGGAGGATTGTGACAACTCTAATATTTTGGGGAAGGGGCAGGGATTTCCAGGAATTGGGCCAACACCCACTTTTTTTTTTTTTTTTTTTCCTGTACGCGGGCCTCTCGCTGTTGTGGCCTCTCCCGTTGCGGAGCACAGGCTCTGGACGCGCAGGCTCAGCGGCCATGGCTCACGGGCCCAGCTGCTCCGTGGCATGTGGGATCTTCCCGGACCGGGGCACGAACCCGTGTCCCCTGCATCGGCAGGCGGACTCTCAACCACCGCGCCACCAGGGAAGCCCCACCACCCACTTTTTGACCTTTATGGTCAGCCTCGGAACAGTCCTGGTGCTGGTGCGTGTGTCATTTTGCTCATGTATTACAATAAGCCTGTAATGAGGCTCCAGTTCCCCAGGAAGTCGAATCTTATGCCCCCTTGGACCTAGCTGATTCTAACCAGTTTATGTTGTATCCTCCACGGCTATGTCCTTCTTTTAGAGAGGACCTGTTTCAGGTGGACAAGGACAATCCAAGGGCAAGCGAGTCTGCGTGGAGTGAACAGGGGATTGTGGGGCTGGGCAGGGTTGGGGGGTCTGGGTTTTTATTGCAAGGGTGTTGGGAATCCAGTGGAGTTTTTTAAGCAGAAACTGACATGTCTAGAGACCTGAAGAGGATGGGACCGCTCACAGACGAGGGGAGGGAGAGAAGCAGGTGACAGGGCGGAGGCAGTGAGCCTCGGAGGGGCACATCACTCTGAAAGCAGCCGGCGCGTAACAGGAAACATGCCCACAGCTGTAGAAGCCAGGCATAGCATTGAGTCGCACGTGAATCCCCATCTCTGTATGAATCTGTGCTTTTCTTCTGCCTCACTCTGCAACTTAATCACACCCAGCCCCACCCCCTGCTGCCCCCAGGTCTCTGCTTATGCTCCTCCCTCACTTGGGATGTCCTCAGATATTTTCTGAGCACCTCCCCCAGGCTAGGTGCTGTTCTGGGCACCAGGAATGGAAGGATGAACTCGCTGGTCCTCACCTTCTTCCCATATGTCAGCCAGTGAAACCTCATCCAAGCATCGAGCCTGTCTCAGATCCCACCTTCTCCGATCACGGAGTCGGACAGACCTGGGTTGTGATAACGCTTGAGATGGGCTGGACCCACTCAAAGTGTGGCAAGCCCCAGAGGAATTTCCAAGTAACTGAACTGTGTCCTGGAGGCAAAGCTCATTTTTAAACTGAAATTCTGGAGCATTTTGTGCTTTATTTCATAGACATTCTTGATTGATACCTACCACTAAAACTGGGCCTGATGTTCTTTCAAGAAAAGAACCGTAGGAGATAACCCAATACCACTGCATTTATGCACCCTTCTTCCCACTTTTATTCAAAGTGATACTACAATGCAAGAGGGAAGAGATATGGGGAGATATGTATATGCATAACTGATGCACTTGGTTATAAAGCAGAAACTAACACACCATTGTAAAGCAATTATACTCCAATAAAGATGTTAAAAAAAATGATACTACAGTAATGGAGTAGTTATCTATTGCTGCATAACAAGTTACCCCAAAATGTAATGGATAAAACCCCAACCAATATTTATTATCTCACCCAGTATCTGTAGTTCAGGAATTTGAGCGGGGGGTGACTTAGTTCTCACGAGTTGCAGTCAAGATGTCGGCTGGGGCATCAGTCATGTCATCTAAAGCCTCGGGGGGAGCCGGAGGATCCCCCTTCCGAATGGCTGCTCATGTGGCTATTGGCTGGAGGCCTTAGTCCCTCAGCCCACATGCTTCTCTCTAGGGCTGCTTGAGTGTCCTCACGACACAGCAGTTGGATTCCCCTGGAGTGAGTGATTCGAGAGAGAGCAAAGAGGAGCCCACAGTGTCTTTTATGACACAGCCTGGGAGGAAACAGTCCGTCATTTCCACAGTATCATATTGGTTACCCATGGCATCCCTATTCAGGGTGGGAGGGGCTACACAGGGCATGAATTCTAGGTGGTAGGGATCACTGGGGCCATTTTGGAAGCTGGCTGCCGAGAAAAATAATAGGCGCCCTGTAACAAACATAATTTAGCCACTTTGTGTTCTTGGGACATACCGCATCATTTGACCCTTACAATAACTCTGTGTGGGACAGACAGTGGGAGGTGAAATAACTTGTCCAAGACCACCAAGCTAATAAGTGGTAGAGAGGGGTCCAAACTCAGAGGACTGTGAAACCAACCACCCCATCAATAGTGTCCAGCAGTGCCCTCTGCCACACGCCCGTCACCTGGCCTCTGGAGAAGAATTCCTGGACCTTCCCTGTGCTGGGCCTTTGTTCCCCAGGCCCATGGTGTGGCCTCTCCTCCCAGCTTTGCCTGGCCTGTGCCCACAAGGGGCCCCCAAAGGCTTCTCCTCTCGCTGGTGCTGACTGCCCCTCATTCTCACTGAAGCCTCAAACCCTGTTCCGTGGACTTCGCTCTCATTCCCATTCCTTCTCTGGGACCCTTGGAAAAAGCCTCCCCAATTGTAGGCAGGCAGTGGTGGTGGCCAGGACTTGGAAGGTCTTTTCCAAACATTGGCTGACAGCCACGGTGTTGCCAATAATCCTTCCTGCCTCTTTGACCTCCATGAGTCTTTTGTTTTGGTTTGGTTTGGTTCTTTTACAGAGATGGTGTCATCTTTGCAAAGAGACGTGTTAGTAAAGGATGGTCAAGTTCAACAACTACAACAGGAGGTGAATCAACTGAAAAGTGAGAACAAAGAAAAGGATCACCAGCTCGAAGCCCTCAGCTCCAGAGTGAGTGTCGGGTCATCAGCAAATTGTAGCTGCGAAAAGCAGACACAGTGGAGTCACATGACACACGGTGGTGAGATGAGGCCAGTGCCCAAGGACCCAGGGAGGGTAGCTGCTGGGCAGGTGGCCAACTTCTCTGAAGCCTTTCAAAGGACAGCATGTATGTGGCTCAGAATAAGCATAATAGATTTTCAAATCAAGCAAACATTTTCTAACCCCTATTATAAATGAGTTTGTTTAATCCCAGCAACAAACACACCTATGAGCATATACTGCCAGTACAAAGTTTAACATTAAACAGAATACGATCTCTCTGTGAGCAAGGATGACCAAACGGCTGCATCATGGTCCCAGCACCACTGGTTCTCATAATTGTCTTCAAAGCAGAATATCTGAAGATCCAGATGCAAACACGCAGACTCTCATTTCTTCCTTAGACTTTAGTGTGTAGAATGTCTCTATGGAAGATGAACGTGGTAGGCAAGCAAAGAGCTTCTTCCATGTAACTGACTCTTTGCAAATCTTGCCTTCAATGCTAACTTTAGAATCCTGACTCTAGAGGATAAGATTTCTCAGTATTTGTATGATGTGCCTGTTTCTGTGAGTCAAGGTAAAACCTCGAAGCTTTCATCTCAGGTGGCAACTCAGAGATTCCCAGAGGCTACCGGATAGCTAGGTCTGCATGGGGGTGGGGTGAGAACAGATCTTGAGGTTCCAAGGAAAAGGCAAAATAAGTAATACCTAGTACATAGTACCATACCCAGTTTGGAGCTGGTGAAAGGCACTGCACGAGCTTTGGGATCAGACAGACCAGGGTCCAATCCCAGAGCTTTCTTTCATTGTAACTTATTTGGCCTCCATTTCCCCATCTGTGAAATGGGGATGACAAAATCGTTTTCTGAGAAGTGGGAGGCTGGTTTTAGTTGTGCTCTTCTGCCTCTGCCCTGGGTCGGCTGCCTGGCCAAGCCCTCTGCATTCGTTTCTCCCAAGCAGAGTGTCTTCCCAGGCATGTGCTATAGCTGTTTAATGTGGGGTGTGTGTGTGTGTGTGTTGGGGACGGGAAGGGGATGCAGAGGTGGTGCTAAGTAGAAGGAATCTGCAAAGACAACAACTGCTTGGCTCTTCTACCTCCTGAAGTGCATTTGGATGATTTATGTCCCCGTTTCCCCTTCCTTGTTGACCTCGGAATGAGGTCCCTTCTCCCCTAGACTGTGCTGGCCAGTAGCACAAGGGCTCGTCACCACCAAGGGTACTGCTCTTGTGAACATTTGAGATGCCTTTTTTTTTTAATGACATACATCATGTGTGTTAATTTTAGAAAAATATGTAGATGACATTGAGAAGAAAAAATAAAAAGAGAGGAGAGGAAATGCTACCTTGAGAAATCAGTGTTAATATTTTCATGTATGTTCTTCCAGTCTTATTTCTATATATTGCCTAGAAATCAATCAATCAATCATTTTATAGTGAATTTATTCTATGCACCTTTTTAAAATTTTTAAATACTTACTATTTTCCTGTGCTAATAAATCAGCGCTCTTATCATTCGTCTTAAATGCTACATACTTTCTCCTGGATGTACCCAGTGTTATAAAGTGGTCTGCTGTTCTAAACAACACTTGGGATGTTTCCTCATTTTTTTTTTTATTCCACGGTTACTGACAATTCTGTGAAGAGCATCCTTGAAACTACAGATTTACTTATTTCTCCAGTCATTGTCCTTAAGGTACATTCCAAAAGTGGGAATTGCTGGGTCAGAAGAAGGCACATCCATCCTTATGCACTTAATGCCTGTTGCCAAGCCACCCTCGGGCAAGACAGCTCCGTTTACCCCTCCACACCAGTCGGGGCAGTTGTGTCTTTGAGACTCAACCTGCACAAAAGCCCTAAGATGGACCCCAGCTCTCTGGCTCGGCCCCCTGCACCCTCACCGGTCACAGCCTGAAAACATCCCAATTCCTGCACCCTAAGTACCCAGACTCTACAAAGCTGGATTTCCCCTGAATTGAAGTTTGCTGGCTCTTGAAGAGGAATTTAGACGCTCTATTCCTCAGAACTCATGAGAGGGGTGAACTGGGAATGACTGCAGGATCCTGTGCTCCCATCACACAAATGGTCCCGCCTCTCAGAATTCAGAGGTGTGATTGGGTTATACAGCAGGAAACACACCTGGGCGTGAACACAGGTACTTGGGACCCCCAGCCAAGCCCCCGTGGCCTTGTCCTTTTTCTCCACAGTGCTCAGTGCTGAAAGAAGGGTTACAGAAGGAAGATGCCCAGAAGGAGAAGTGGGAAGCCCAAGAGAAAGAGTTAAAACTCTGCAAAACCGTGCGTTGAACCTCCTGACCCCTAGGTGTCCACTGAAAGCCTAGATTGTGGCCTTGAGGGTTTTGGAGGGGTTCCTTGGCCCATTAGCTAGCACAAGCTCTGGGGCTTTCTGGGTGTTTGTCTGTTAATGTAGTCTCCTAATTCTTTGATTTGCTAGCCTCAAAGAGATGGGTGAAAAGACCATGGAAAACACACTCTCCCCAGATTTTCTGGGCAGTTGGCTCAAGGCCCCTCATCAGGTTTCCCCTGGGGACAGGGATGGGAGGTGGCCACCATATGCTGCTAGAAATTCACCGTGGTCCCTACCCCTGGACTTGTGATGCCCAGACTTTCATGATCCACTGTCACAAGTTTTATCACAGCCCTGAGCACTGTTATTAACACAACTCTTCTTGAAGTATTTTTGCTTAAATACATTCAATTTTACAACAATTCATAAAAACAAAATAAAAAGCAAATGTATCACTGGCCTTGTATGGAAGGTGAACATAAAAATTTATAAAATGAAAAGATGACCACTAAATGTAAATGTTCACCCCCTGTACTGGCCCGAACCCTCGTGCACATCACCAGGCATACGTTTTCCATCCGTTGGGAAGGACGGTGCCTGCGACGGGGGCAGAAGACGTGTGTTCTTCTCTCTGTCAGGAGCACACTTCTCTGCCTCAAATGAGATAAAAGAAAAATGTCATTGTTCTTTTCTTCCAAACTGTGCCCATTGTGTCTTCCAAACAGCCCTTATTTAGATTGAACTCAAAAATGTGCCCCAAGGAAAGAGACTCTAATGAGTGGATAGGTATCTTATACTGTTTAATCCAGGATCCATGCTGATCTTCAAAAGAAACTGAAATTTTCCCTCACCCAGCCCTTTCATTGCATCCGTTGAAAGAAAGTCTACTTTGCCTCAAAGATGTGGAATTGTCCCCCAAGGGAAGGAATGAAGCGAATCCCAGACTAGGTTTCTGCCTTAATGAACCAGATGAAATGAGTTGTGAAGTTGACTTCCCTGTTGTTGGAACTCTTTCAGCAAATCCATGACATGGAAAAAGAAATGAGGAAGCTCAGGGTGGAGCTGAAAAGGAGCAGTACCGAGCAGAGCCTGATCTCTATGACGCTGCAGGAAAAGAACAAGGTATGGCAGGGACAGGTCAGCCTGGGAACCACTCTGGGACAAGCACTCCACCTGCATCATCTCTGTTCATCCTCACAATGACCCCATGCGGTCTATACTGGTATTAACCCCACTTTACAGTTGGGAAAACTGAGGCTCACAGAGGTGAAGGAAGTTATCCAAGTTCACTTGCATAAAGTAGTTGTGGCAGAACTTGAATCCAGGTCTGCCTGACTCCAAAGCTCCTGTGTGTAACCGCAACCCTAGCCTGCCTTCAGATCTTAATTGTGAAATTATCTAAGAAAGAATTGATCCGTTAAATCAAGTTTGCCAATGATGTTGTTCCAACTTAAATTCTCATATTGATTTTTTTTGTCTTTTTGTTGCATCATTGAGAATGTTTTTAAAAATCTCAACATGTTTGTCATTTGTGTGTTTCTTCTTTTAATATGAACGATGTTTGCTTTATATATTTTGAGGCTGTGTTACTAGGTGCATATGAATTTAGAATCCTAATACTTCCTGTAGAGCAAAACTTTAGATCATCATGAAATGTCGCTTTTCATCTCTAGTAGTGTTTCTCCCTTAACGTCTCCTTTGTCATTTAGCTTCATCACTGGCTCTCTGTTGGTTAGAGTTTTCATACCATATCTTTTTCATATGTTCTCTGTCAATTTTTGTCTTAAGGTTTAGACATATGCCATTAAATAGCGTATCATTTTTACAAAATCCAGTTTGACAATCTTTTACTTTTAGTCCATTTATATTATGTAATTACTCATGTACTGGGGTTTAAATCTACCTTCTTGCTCAATACCAGTTGTACCATCTGTGTTATGTTCCTTTCTCTCCTTTCTTGCCTCCTTCTGAGTGGATGGTTTTCTCTTATTCCACTTTCCCCCTCTATTAGCTTGGAAATATTTCACTTTTTTACTATTCTTTTAGTAATAGTAAGACAATAGCATTCATCCTTGACTCACCAAAATCACACATTAATTAAGTTTTTCACTCTTCTACTATTCTCTTTGTAGTCATCCTGAAGACTACAATATGCATTCTTTTTTTTTTTTTTTTTTTTTTTTTGCGGTACGCGGGCCTCTCACTGTTGTGGCCTTTCCTGTTGTGGAGCACAGGCTCCGGACGCACAGGCTCAGCGGCCATGGCTCATGGGCCAAGCTGCTCCGCGGAATGTGGGATCCTCCCAGACCGGAACACGAACCCATGTCCCCTGCATCGGCAGGTGGACTCTCAACCACTGCGCCACCAGGGAAGCCCTGCATTCTTAACTTACCAAGAGGCAATAGTAGTTGATAATTATGCCCTTCTCCTTGACAGTGCAATGAGTTTCAAACACCTTAACTTCACTTACCCCCTCCAGATTTATAAGCCATTGCTGTCATTTTCTAAACTCCTCTTCATACTTAAAACCCCACAAGACATTATTAGTGTTTTTCTATAGTCAGTATCATATCCACACATTACCCTTACTGTTGCTTGTCTTTTCTGTATCTCTGATCACCCACCTGGGTTCATTTTTCTTGTGTCTGAAAATACCCTTTAATGTTTTCCCTCATTGTGGCTCTGCTGATGACAAATTCTCACATGTGCCTGTGTGTCTGCCTGGAGATGTATATTTAACCTTCACTCTTAAAACACATTTGACTGCGTATTGAATTCTACAATGGCAATTCTTTTCTTTCAGCACATTAGATATGTCACTATTGTCTTGTGGCTCCTATTATTTCTATTTAGAAGTCATCTGTAAGCCTAACTGTTGTACCTTTGCATAATCTGTCTTTTTCTCCGGTTGCTTTTAAGATTGTCTTTTCCCTTGATTTCCAGCAGTTTTATTATGGTTTATCTAGGTGTGGATTCAGTTTTATTTACCTCGTTCAGAGTTCGTAGCTGCTTCTTGAATCCCTGGCTTGGTGTTTTGCCTTAGTTCAGGAGCTTGGGCTCTGTACCACACAGGCAGTGGGGAGCTACTATGGCTTCTGAACAAGTGACTGATGGAAAGACATTCGTGGACAGTAATCAGGGTGACAATGATAGTTACAATTTCTCACTTACTAGGTGTTCCCTTGAACATTTCATCTCTTCATCTTCACAACAGCACTGTGATCTAGAAATCATCCTCTCCATTTTACAGATGAGAAAGTCAAGGCTACTAGTTACTAGTAAAGTAACTAGCCCAATGGCACAGTCGGTTTTGTCTGACTCCAGGTTCGTCTGACTTCAGTTACCCTGGCGTAGCAAACAGCCACATGCTACTGTTTACACTGAAATTAATGAAAATTAAAGAAAATTATTTATTCAGTTCCTCCGTCACACCAGCCCCATTTTGAGTGCTTGATCCCCAGATGTGGCTGGTGGCTACCGTATTAGACAACACAGCCTCGCTCAGAGTACCTGTACCATTGCAGAAAGTTCTGTTGGACAGAGCTGCCTTACAGCTGGGTAACTCTCACAGTACCGTTAAGATTGCACGGGAAGAAACTAAACTTGAGGCAAGGAGGCCAGTTGTCACAGTCCAGCTTGCATGTGAGAGGGACTGGAGGACAGGCGTGAGACGACCGAGTGTGAGAGAGGGAGCAGGGCGGCCGCTGAAGGTGACTCTGAGGCTTGGGGCTGGGAACGGGGGCTGTTCATGCAGAACACAGACAGGGGCAGAGTCCAAGGCTGGACTTGGCTTTTGCAGTACATGAAACAGGCTGCTGACATAGAAGTCAGAGCATGTTTAGACCTGGGAGAAAACTAAGGCCCAGAGAGTTTAGATGACTTTTCCAAGGTAACGGAGCTGGGTAGAGGCTCTTCCACTGGACCACACTACTCAGAAGAAATCTCTTAAGGGCTTTTCTGGGTCTTTTATTAGATCCCTGTGATCCGCCTCTTCAGATCCCTAAAAAAACAGCCTGTGAATTTGTTTCAGCACAAAAACTTTCCATTTATTTACGAGAGTTTGCCTCATTTCCTGTTAGTGCCAGGGCCCAGGGCTCAGCAGGTGCATCCAAGAATTGAGCAGCTGCGAGGCCTACACTGGCCAGCCAAGGGTAGCGTGGAGCACTCCCAAGCCTACCGTGCGTTGACTGTTACCCAAGCAAGGGGGGATAAGTAGGCAAGCTTCTCCACTTTAAATGCCTTCGTTTGCAGGCTGCAATTCTTAATAGACATTGCTTTAGCAAGCCTCCATAGAGGTTACCACCAGTGAGTGTGCTCAAAGTGGTAATGACAAACAGTTATGATAATAAACCCAATCATAACATTTCCAAGTACCCATCACGAGTTATTAGAAAGAGACTGTACGGCGGACATTCCCGTCCACCTTTCATAGGTTACAACAGTACTTAACACACTCACAGAGCCCTTAAGCACTATGCCAAACATTGAATCCCCACAATAACTCTATGCAGTGATACTAGTATCATCATCCCCATTTGACAGATGAGGGCACTGAGTCACGGAGCAGTGAAATAACTTTCCGAGTCTCGTACGGCTTGTTAGGGACGGAGCTGGGATGGGAGTGTGCGGTAGAACATAGTTGAGCCCCGGGTGCAGAGCTCATCCCTTTCCCGTAGGGGGCAACTCCCTGTGAGTTTGCCTCAACCCTGTGCATGCCTGTGACCCCTGCTGCTGGGCTGCAGCTGTCCCTACCCCTCAGGGACTCCCCCACTGCCACTAGCACCCCCCAAGAAGAGTTTCCCCAGAGGGCATGATGATCACATTAGCAGCAAGCCCTCGGTTTCATCATCCTTTCAGGTTGAAGAGAAGCTTCGGGAGGATTCCAGAAGGAAATTGCTTCAACTGCAAGAAATGAGGAACAGAGAAAACCTCATTAAAGCCAATTTGAAAAGGGCAGTAGGTCAGGTAGGCGTGCTGCAGAGCCCCTTCACAGGCCTGTGCTCTCCACGGAATCCCACACCCAAGTGGCCGGCAGGGATGAATGAGGAGGAAGACGGCCTGCCTTAGTTCACCCGCTTATTTTCTATACGAAGAAGTGTCTAGAAAGAACTAGAGCTGAGATTCTATCTAGATCTAGAGTCTGAGCTCTTAACCACGATGCTCTACTACTTCGCTATTAGTTACTATGCTAAGCATCGTTTTTCTGTGTTTTGAAGAAAGTTTCGTGAACCTTTGTCCCGCCCCCAAAGGTAGTGGAAATGACTCCTGCGTTAGTCCTGTCCCCCATCAGCTGCAGTTCCCCTTCCCCTCATTTCAGATGAAGATCAACAGTTCTCAGGAAACTCGGCAGCATCTGGCAGAGAAGGAGAAGCTGACCGAGGAAAGGCTACAGCAAGAGGAGAAGCTGAAAGCCAGAGTCAAGCGGCTAATGGAAGAGAAATCGGTAAGGTGGTCCCCGTCCTTCTCTTTACTACTGGAAACTGATGAAATGGGCTTTCCTATGAGAAACAGAGGGCGCGTACTTAGATGGAGGAATCTCAGCAACTCCTTGTTGGGAGCTAAATTAATTAAAGAGGGTGAATGATGTAGGAGGAATTAACATGAAGCTTGCATCCTAAAACTCAGAGATCAACTTGAAGATCAACTTGAAGAGGCAAGGTTATTGAAATGTCTAGAAATGATACTTTGTTTATATACCGCAGCTGATTTTATTGATACAAATCCCAGTCGTTACTGCGGGTCCTGGTTTGTGTCTAAGTGTGTGCAAGACCAACCAATAGTATTTCAGTCTTTTGCTTTCTCTTCATGCATATCAGGGGAAACACATGGCCAAAACGGCTACTTACTTTTCCAGAAACCAGCCAATTACAGGATAGTTAACAGTGGCACCTCTCAACTCAAAGGTGTCCACGGATCATATGCGGATGTTGTTGAAATGCAGATTCTGACTCAGCAGGTCTCGGGTGGGGGGAACCTGGGATTCTGCATTTCTGAACAGCTCCCAGCTGGTACCGATAGCACAGCTCTGCAGACTACATTTTCAGCCACAAAGTCATAGAAGAAGGTTTTCCCCAAGTTGGCCGATAAGAACCACCTGGGGCTTCCCTGGTGGCGCAGTGGTTGAGAGTCCGCCTGCCGATGCAGGGGACACCGGTTCGTGCCCCGGTTCGGGAAGACCCCACGTGCCGTGGAGCGGCTGGGCCTGTGAGCCATGGCCACTGAGCCTGCGTGTCCGGAGCCTGTGCTCCGCAACGGGAGAGGCCACAAGAGTGAGAGGCCCGAGTAACGCAAAAAAAAAAAAAAAAAAAAAAGGCCGCTCCAGGGACTTCCCTGGCGGTCCAGTTGTTAAGACTCTGTGCTTCCGCTGCAGGGGGCACGGTTTCGATCCCTGGTCAGGGAACTAAGATCCCACATGCCGCATGGTGCCGGCAAAAAAAAAAAAGCCCCTCCAGGAGCAAATCTGATGTGATTGTTCAGAGATGAGACCAGAATGACAACAAGTGGAAACCCCAGCTTAGAAGAGCATTAGAAGAACAAGAGAAAGAAAACGTGGGGAGGGAACACAGGGGGGATCTCTTATTTATAGTGATGCTAAGTCGGTAGGAAAGTTGGAAATCTTCCTAGATGGGACTTTGTATTCGAAATGAAATTTTTAAATTCCTTCTCTGCTGAAGCCCTGTAATGATATTTTCCAAGGTACTGAGTAAGTGACAGGGTTTCTGCTAATCCATGATTTGTTCATGTTTCTTCAAATACAAGAGAGGGAGGTTGTGATCACTGATAAAGCTGCTGTCCTCACCATTCTGGCCGCAGGAGCAGTCCTTCAGTGATCTAGGGGCCAAGTGCAAAGGGTCCCGACATGAGGAAGTCATTCAGCATCAGAAAGAGGCTTTATCTGAGCTTCGTGCACGAATTAAAGAACTTGAGAAGGCCTGCTTGTCAAGTAAGTTTCCTCCTGCCTAGTCACCCCTCTGTGCTGAGAACCGCGGACCCCAGACTTGAGGGTTCACTTTAGGGACTAACCAATTTGCCAGGACCACCATCTTCTATCCCCATCATTTCATAACTAAAAAAACAGAGTTATAAAAAAAGATGGGCAGGAAAAAAAAATAGATGGGTAGGCATGAGCTCGAGTCAAGAGCAGGCCTTGATATTAAATAAACAGGATTTCATGAAAAACTCAGAACCTTGTCCCTCTTTTTCTTATTTCACTGTGGCCCAGTGAAAACTTTTTCATAGACTGATGCTGTGCAAGGACCAACCTTGGGGAACTTCCCAGGATAAATACCCTGTTTAGAGGGAATAGGGCTTTCAAGAAGCCAAGCTTGCTGCTGGGTGGAGCCCTGGGCCAGGACACAGAAGCCTGGGTTCAAGTCCATCCTCACACCTGTGGCCGAAGGTTCCCCCTCAGTGCCCCCGCCCTGGGAGGCTGCAGCCTCATATGAGCTGTGTGGCCTTGGACAAGTCATGTCACCTCTCTGGGCCTCGATGCCTCACCTGCCAAGGGAGGATGGTGAGCTAATTAGTACTGGCCTGTGGTAAGGGTCCAGTAAATAGCAGCTGTGACTTTTACATGCAGTAACTTCTTCCTGAGCCTTTCTTTTGAGTGTAAACTTTTTCTTTTATAGATCACAAGGACCACATGGATGGATCATTTCTAGACTTAAAGACCCTCGGGATGGAAAAAAATGTTCGGAAAATATTGGATGTAAAACCTGACTTGCCAACTTTTTCAAGAGTAGAGATCGGAACGGTAACCAAAGAAACTTTGTCTCTGCATTGACTGACACGTGGGGAGGGTGGGCATGAGGACAGACACGAGCCGTGTGCCCTGGCACCACTGTATACATCATTGGTTTGAGGCCAGGTCCTCCCTGATGGGCTGGCACCTGTATGGACTGGTCGTTGCCTGGCCGTAATAGTGATCCAATGTTTGAATAGAAAGGCGGCTTCCCATCATGTACAGCATGATATAGCATTGCACTGATGCTGGCCAGGTCAATCTCTGGGCCCTCCTTTTCACATCACATGTTATATTCTGCAGAAAATATCCAACAAGCTAATGTACAACATTATGTCATGAGCTTGCCTAACACTTGCTTTTTGCTATAAACTGAAAAACATGAACACATAAAGGGCAGCAGAAGGGAGCCATGATGATTAAGAAGACACAAGTTCTAGAATCAGAGACCTGTGTCCTAATCCCAGCTCTACAAGCTCTGTGACCTTGGGCAGGCTCCTAACCTTTCTGGGACTTCATTTCCCAGCTGTAAAATGATGATGGAAAAATTAAAGGAGATCATCATGTAAAGTGCTTATCCCAGTGCCTAGCTCATAGCGAGCACTTTAATAGATGATAGTTATTATTGTCAAACAGTATTTAAAGAGTATTATCCAAGAAAACCTTCCTTTCTTAGGGAGCATAGTTTGTGTTTTCCAGGATTTTCAGAAGTAATTTGATTGTTAGGTTGAAGGTGCCGTGTATCCTAAATGGATGTTTGATCAGGTGTTTGACTGACACATGACAATGGACAGCTCAGGTCAGCGTGGCTTGCTGCGGCAGCTAGTCTAAACCAGCTTTTGGAAAACATAATAAAGCCATCCTCTCTGTACCAGCATTTTCTCCTACAATTTTTCTAGACATTTGCTCACACGTCTAGAGATGTGAGTCTTCAGAAACGTGTTGGTCTTCCTGGTAAAATCGAATCTTCCTTCTCTGAGGTTGGGAGTAGAGGGCCTGTCTCCAGGTGGGGAGCTCAGCTGGATCTCACGTCCTGATGGTCCTGCTTCCAAGATTGACCTTCCCCTTGGCAACAAGCCCTCATCCCACCACTGACACCACAGAGCAGGAAACCTCCCAACTCTCAATCCTCCAAGGTTGGCAGTAATTAAAGGAAAGAGCAGGAGGAAGAATAGCTGACATCTGTGAACTGCTTACTGTGTGCCAGGCGTTGAGCTCAGCCGGCTCCATGCCTTATGTCATTTAACCATCGTAGCAGCCTTGTGTCATAGTTACTATTATTGTCCCCATTTAACAGATAAGAAAAATTAAGGCTTCAGGAGGTCAAGTACCTCACCCAAGGTCACAGAATAATGATTGAAGACACACCAGCGGTGTGTCCCTGGTGGTCTGTCTGCGAGCCTGCAGAGACCGGGTGGGGACTGTGTGCTTGGATCCTGTAGCCCAGGCTCTTCCTTAGTGACCCTCCCCTCAGGAAAAGAGGGGGCGTCTGGAGCGGTACAGAGGATGCAGCTCAGGGTAGCTGAAGACACTGAACAGCATCTCAGGTTCTTTTTGCAGCAGATCTGCCCGGTTTATTGTCATCTTCAGATACCCTCTTTTATTCTCATCTCCATAGGTACATAGACAAATATGTCCACTCTTATCTATCACAGTCACTTTGGGGGCATTTATATTTCTGTAGTTGTTTTGTTTTTAATCTCAGAGGGTTTCAGGGTAGTGCCAACAAATGCTAGGGCTAAGAGAGGCTCATGGCAAGCATTAAAAGCCAATTTATTTTTTAAGGAGGCTTGTTATGGTTATTTGTAGTCGTTCAGATCAGGTCCCCTATTCAGTCTGGTGGCCTTTCCATGCAGTCAGTTGGGCTTCCAGCAGCCAGCTGGCTGGTTGGGGTCTTAGGGAGATGCAGCTGCAAACACTATCTGCATTGTCTCTGGAAAGGTTCTGAAGGGATGCCCACCCACCAGGTTCCAGAGCTAGGAGAAGGTTGGGCCGAATTTTGTGAGGGTATGGTTTCTGCTGCACAGAAATGAGATTCCTTTAGTAAAAAGGAGGGAGGCCATTTTCCACTTAACCTTCATTCGTTCATTCAACAAACATGACCACTATGCACCACTCGGTGACAGGTGCCATGCTGGGCACAAGGAGGGAGATAGTGAGCAAAAGCCACATGGTCTCCATTTTTCTGGAGCTTGTCTTCTCAACATCAGCGGTACTGATTTTTTGAGCCAGGTAACTCTTTGTTTGGGAGACTGCCCTATGCATCATGGGGTGTTTAGCAGCATCCTTGTCCTCTACCCACTAGACGCCAGCAGCAATTATGACACCCACAAATGTGTCCAGGCATTGCTAAATGTCCTGGAGGGGGTAGGGTGGCCAGAGTCACCCCCGGTTGAGAACCACTGGCCTAAAGGGAAGACAGACGAGACGGTGGCCAAAGAACGGCACAAGTGATGCATCATTTCAAAGGCAGTTGTGCTCTGAAGGGGTAGGAGCACAGTCATAAAGAAAGCAGTTCACAGAGTCAGAGTGGATTTAAAACCAACTCTCTTGGCGTGGACATATATACACACACACGCTACCAAAGGTAAAATAGATAGCTAGTGGGAAGCAGCTGCATAGCACAGGGAGAGCAGGTCGTTGCTGTGTGTCTACCTAGAGGGGTGGGATAGGGAGGGTGGGAGGGAGATGCAAGAGTCAGGGGATATGGTGATATATGGATACGTATAGCTGATTCACTTTTTGATACAGCAGAAACTAACACACCATTGTAATGCAATTATACTCCAATAAAGATGTTAAAAAAATTAACTCTCTCAAATTATTCTTTAGTATCTTTCCGGTTCTTCCATTATTCTTTGGGTTATTATTCTGGATGTAGAAAATCATAATGGAATGCCAAGAGAGTTTTTCTTCTTTTTTTTATTTCAGCCTCAAAATGGCCTTTCCAGCCCAGGGTCCATCATGGTCTCTGAGAAGTTAGGGAAAATGGATGTGGCTGACGCTTTAGATCTCAGTGAAAACCTGGTAGGTATACCCAGCATCAGTCCCCTCCTGTGCAAACCTGTGTGCCCTGCAGATAGTTTAAACATCAACTCCACATACATGTTTAGTTGGTACAGTAGCTCCACGAGACCCATCTCCTATCCCAGCATGGGCTGGAAATTGCAGAGCCCAATTCCTTGGAAGACTGGGTAGTAAGAATGAATGTTTATGTCTGTTGTCATTCCCCCTCCCCCACCCCAATTCTCAAAAAGGCATAGTGTAAATGGATGCGGGGGAAAATGAAAGTCGTACTAAAAACCCCAAATGCACTCATTTGCAAAGCATGTGTTTCTTCTCTGCAACTGCAGAAAATGAATGAAACAGAGTTAGATGTTTGCCTCCTCAAAGTGGCCACCAGCGGTCTTGGGCCAGGCCTCTTACCTGAGAAATGCTTTCTCGTAGTACATGGATATGAGCAAAACCCTCGGGACTTTGATGAACATCAAAGATATGTCAGGTCACGTGTCCATGAAACACCTCTCCCCAAAAGAGAGGGAGAGAGTCTACCAGCTTCGACAAAGAGACCTGTACCTGGTGTTTGATAAGATCACCCTACTCAAGAACCAGCTGCAGAGAAAAGAAGAGCTTTTGAGACGATACGAGGAGGATATTGAACAGCTCAAGTATGGCCCGTGTCCCCGGCAAAAGGCCCAGGCCTCCATTCTCCAGGCTAAACCTCGGTGCAGCTGCAGACCCGTAGGGACCAGGACAAGAGGACAGAGGCCTGGGTGTGGAGGGGGGAGGCGGGATGGTGACTCAGGGCCTTATGGACCCAAGTCTCTGGGCAAGAAAGCAGCAGTTAAAGTACCCTACTGTTAAGGAATAAGGTGCACCTTTTATAAATGTGTCTGATGTTTCACCATGTGTGTGCTTTTCGTAATTCCACCCTATTTTCAGTGGTATCCGTTACCCCACCCTCTCTGGGAAATTGGGAGGGGCTGGTAGCATAACCGTTGCCCCCTTCATGCTGCACGTCCACAGCCAATGGGCTATTTATTCTGCCCTCTAGTCCCCACATCTTCAGCCTTCCCCCCACTTGTAAGGAAACCGCGAAGCCAGGCATATATGGAAGTGTTCTGAGGATCTCCCAGGTCAGGAGCATTGGTGGTGAGTGAGAAAGCTGAGGAGAAAAGAGACTTTGTCTCTCCCGTGTGCTCAGGCAGAGCAAAGTGTCGGTTCAGATGTACCAGTCACAGGTGGCAAAGCTGAAGGACGACACCTCCAAAGAGGCCGAAGAAAAGGCGCTGCTGAAGGAGGCCCTGGCGCACATGGAAGAGCGGCTGCACCAGGAGAAGAGGGTCACCAGGGCGATCAGGCAGCAGAAGGTGAGAGGTCCCTGCTCGGAGCAGAGCCTCTGAGGCTGCCCCTCAGCTCCCTTTAGAAACAGCCAACTGAGGTCCCAGTGGGATCCAGGCAGCACAGAATGCATTCGCTCATTGCAAAGGAAGGTGGCAGAATAGCTTTAGCGTTAGGCAGACTTAGGTTTAGACTCTTGTTCTGCCATTTACTGTGTGACTTCAGGCAGCTTTTTGTTTTTAACATCTTTATTGGAGTATAATTGCTTTACAGTGTGGTGTTCGTTTCTGCTGTATAACAAAGTGAATCAGCTATATGCATACGTATATCCTCAGATCCCTCCCTCTTGTGTCTCCCTCCCACCCTCCTTATCCCACCCATCTAGGTGGTCACAAGGCACTGAGCTGATCTCCCTGTGCTATGCAGCTCTTTCCCACTAGCTATCTATTTTATGTTTCGTAGTGTATATATGTCCATGCCACTCTCTCACTTCGTCTCAGCTTACCCTTCCCCCTCCCCATGTCCTCAAGTCCATTCTCTACCTCTGTGTCTTTATTCCTGGCTGCCCCTAGGTTCATCAGAACCTTGTTTGTTTTTTTTTTTTTTAGATTCCATATATATGTGTTAGATTAACCTCTCTGAGACTCATAGTCTAGCTTGCCTCTATTTTTTTAAACTTTCTTTTTCTTTAATTTAATTTTTATTTTATATTGGAGTATAGTTGATTTGCAGAGTTGTGTTAGTTTCAGGTGTACAGCAAAGTGATTCAGTTATACATATACATATATCTATTCTTTTTCAGATTCTTTTCCCATATAAGTTATTACAGAATATTGAGTAGAGTTCCCTGTGCTATACAGTGGGTCCTTGTTGATTACATATTTTATGTATAATAGTGTGCATATGTTAATCCCAAACTCCTAATTTGTCCCTCCCCAACACATTTCCACTTTGGTAACCATAAGTTTGTTTTCAAAGTCTGTGAGTCTGTTTCTGTTTTGTAAATAAGCACATTTGTATCATTTTGTTTAGATTCCATATATAAGTGATATCAAATGATATTTGTCTTTGTCTGACTTACTTCACATAGTATGATAGTCTCTAGGTCCATCCATGTTGCTGCAAATGGCATTACTTCATTCTTTTTTATGGCAGAGTAGTATTCCACTGTATATTTGTACCACATCTTCTTTATCCACTCCTCCATCGACATTTAGGCTGCTTCCATGTCCTGGCTGTTGTGAACAGTGCTTTCTGAGACTCATAGTCTAGCTCGTCTGTATTTTTTTAACTTTTGATAATTCGTGTATTTTATTTTGTTCTTTCTATCCAGATAACTATTTTTTCCACCAGTTTTATTGAGACATAATTGACACATAGCACTGTACTGAGTTTAAGGGTGTCCAGCGTCATGATCTGACTTCCCTGCCTCCTGCAATGATGACCACAATCAGTTGAGTGAACAGCCCGAGTGTTTTCAAAGGCGGCGATTCTGACTGTCATTGTTCTGCCAGGTGCCAGGGATACACCGAGGAATAAGCTCTCTGAGAATAAAGATCTGGGTTTGCTCTTCTGAGTAGCCAGAACAGTACGCCAGTCTTTCTGACTTGGGGCTGTGTATTTGTACACGCATGCTTGCGTGTATGTGTGTACATGTGAGTATGTGCTGTGTGTTGGCATGTGTGTGTATTTGTATGTGTGTGTTTGTTGCCTGCATGAGCTCTAAGGAGGCCAAGGTCATAGAAGGGTGCCCTTCTGCTCAACCAGGAGGTGATGGTCAGATAGTTCCTTGCAGAAGCCTGCCCCCCATCCTGCGAACCTTCCAGGCAATAGGTTTCCAGACAGCAGTCTGTCTGGCTTAGAGCCCCAGAAATGAAAAGTGGCTGTCCTGCTCTGAGGGAGCCTGGATGAAGTGTTTCCAGTGCTCACTGCTGTGAATTAAACATCACAGACCTTAGTCTGCATATGTCATGGGGCTGCCTCAGGCAGAGGACAGTTTCCTTTCACACCAAGCAATGCCAGGGAGAGCTGGGCCAGTGACAGAGTTGTGACTTTCCCTTTGATGTGCCCTCTGCAGAGCTCACCCCTCCCCGAAGTGCCCCCCCCCGCCCCCAGGGCTTGGCAGACTAGGCCCCAAAGCAGAGACACCAGACCACAGAATGGGACAGCGTAGGGCCCAAAAAAAGCCATTGTCATGTACTGAAAACCTGAGGATTTACATAATCAGGCTTCACATGCATTATTCATGGGCTGCCTCATTCATACACAATGCAAGGGACGTGCCAGCCTGTTTGTCAGGAAGAAAACAATACTACATTTTAAAGTTTTGCTGGATCCTAAAGGTCACTTGTATACATCTGTCTTGGCATCCATTCCTTCCAGGGAGTATACCTTCGTTGTCTTTAAGCAGAAATGAACAGAAAGCAGAATTCCTCTTTTCTAAGTTTTACACTTAGTATTTTCACAAGGAGCCTTAGTTTTTTAGCCTCCTGTATAAAACTTTGAAACTCTTCACCCGTTCACAGAGGTGGCAAGGTTGAAGCACTGAGATGAAATTACACATCTTAAGCTTCAGAATTGCCCCCCCCAAAAAAAATGGAGTTTGTAGTTTTAATGTTTGATCATCTCTTCACCAAGCAGACCTTTCAAGAATCAAAAGTCCTATTTCCACACTAATATCTCTGGCTGTGAAAATGAGACTTGGTATAAGATGCTGGGCCTTCACAGCGAACTGGGCCTGTGGCTCTGTCCATGTGGCAGAGGGACGGGAAACGCGGCCCAGGCCGTGCTCACTCGAATCCACATCCCACATCCCTCGAGAAGCCGGCAGTGTCTCTCAGAGTTCAGAGGCCAGATTTGGAGTCAAACAAATAGGGGTCAAGCCCCACCACTGCTCCGAATGACCCTGAGTAAGTGGCTTGACCTCTGTATCGCAGGTTCCTCAACAAAAGCAACCAAAACTCTTAGCAAGGGGCCTACTCCGTGGGGCAGTGGGAGGGTTAAATGGCAAAATGCCTACAGTTCCTGGCATATCACAAGCCCTGTTTCTAAGGGGGAAGAATAGGCAGCTCATGCATGGGTGGGGATTCCTCTATTTTTTCCAGGGAGCTTCCTGCCAGCTGACGCCTTCCCCGGTCCTCCCAAAGCCGCCACCTCTTATGGGACGCGCTCTTCTCTTTGGTGAATACGACTAGGGCCACGGCCAAGAAAGGACCCAGATACCTTTTGTGAAAGGGCTAAGGCTGGGATTTTCAAGAGGAAATTTTTAAATGCACAGAAGTTGCCACTTGGGAAGCACGCAAGCCCTTTCTTAGGACTTGAAGTGGAAGAAAGGCTGAAGGGCACCAGCTGCTTCTGGCAGGAGAAGCCGCTCAGCTCTCCTGCCAATCAAATCTCCAACCAATCAAGTCCTGGCTAGGGGGCGTGACCACCGCTTTGCCTTGTGGTCTCAGCCAGGAAAACCCCCTAAGCTTCCCTCTGCTTAATTAGCTCAGATCCCTCTTCTTTAAGATGAGAATAAAAATGGCACCTAGCTCGTAGCCTTCCCAATGGGAGCTTGTATACAAAAGCCTTAGCACATAGGACCACAAAGCATTCACCCTCTCCTACCATCGTCATTATCCTCACTATTCTCTTTAACTCACTATCTTCCAAGATTTCCTTGGGCCCAGGTATTCTCAAGATTCTGGCTTCCTCCGTGCCACTTGTGTGTTTTGTTTGTTTGTTTGTTTGTTTTTGCGGTACGCAGGGCTCTCACTGTTGTGGCCTCTCCCGTTGCGGAGCACAGGCTCCAGACGCGCAGGCTCAGCGGCCATGGCTCACGGGCCCAGCCGCTCTGTGGCATGTGGCATCCTCCTGGACCGGGACACGAACCCTGCACCGGCAGGCGGACTCTCAACCTCTGCGCCACCAGGGAAGCCCCACAATTGGTAGATGTTGTGTAGGAGGAGCGTGGGATGGGAGGGGCTTGGGGTGGTGCTCTTCCGCCCACAATGATGAAGTAGAACCATGTGGCCAGGCCTATGCAGCATACGGATAGAAGAAGGCTAAAGAAAAAGACCCTCCCGCACCCCCTTCATCACATCCCAGTGAGTTCAGTAAAGTTCAGGAAAAGCAGGTGCACAGGGGCCAGGCTCTGCCCTCAGTGCCCAGCTGCCCACTGATGGAACTTAATCCAGGAAGGAATTTTGCAGCAATGTTCAAACTGGGGTTCCCTGGAGCCTTTGGGTGCCATGGAAGGGTGTGACTCTCAAAGCACACACACCTTTCTCCCGCCAGAGAAGCTCTCCGTTATCTTATACCCCAAGTTCCTCATGGGATTTTGCTTGGATAAAGGGTTCTGCAAACAAAAGGGAGGGGGGGGATGGGGTGGGAGAGAAGAAGGCTGTTGGTTTAAAACTAACCCCTGCTCTATAATATCTGGGCATTTGGATAGTGATTGTCTCAGCGGAGTTTGTGATAAATACCGAGTGGCCGCAGGCTCGAGGCTTCTCCACGGAAAACGCCTGGAGGGCAATTGTCAGTTCAGTACGGGCCCATCAGCCTTCACGGACAGTCCTCTGAGGGTAGAGTCAGCATCCTTCTGGGAGAAGGGAAGAGTCTCGTAAGCACCTATGCCCTGTCCCAAAAGACAGCCTTATTTCCTCCCTGAGTTTTGTGACTACCCGGTAGGGTTGCCAGATTGAGGGGAAAACAAACAAACCAAAAACACGATGCCCAGTTAAATTTTAATTTCAGATAAACAACAAAAGCTATTCGGTATAAATGTCCTAAATATTACACGGGGCATATTCGCACTCACAAATTTGTTGGCTTCATTCTGGAATTCAGATTTAACTGGGCATCCTGTATTTTATCTGGCAACCCCTCCAACATTTACTGAGCACCAACTAGACACCAAGCAGGGAGGTTCTGAAGCAGGTGTCGCAAGATGGCAGCCCACAGATATATTCCATTTGTCTCTTGGGATTTTTTTTTTAAGTTACATTTCAAAATAGGGCAGTTTCCTGGAATATTCTGGATTTCCAGCTTCTCTGGGAAACTTGGAAGATCTGGCGACCCTAGGCCCACAGACCCACAAGCCACCATCACAAGCCTCTATCTTCCAGGCCCCTTAGAAAGGCGCTGGGCTCGTGTGTTTGCTGCTGTCCACCACCACCCCAGCTCACTTCACCCACTTCTTTTACTTTCCTGGCCGCTGTAGGAATCAGGTTGGCGACCCCAGTGGATGCTCAGGGCTCTAGGAGAACGTCTCCTTCCTGACACCACTGCACATTCACCTGCGGAGTGTCAGTCTGCAAGGGAGACCCCAGTTCCCTCTCACTTTTGTGTCTCCAGTGCCTAGGGGACGCTCTTTCTTTGATGAGCTGCCCCTGAGGTGCAGGGTCTTGAGCAGATCAGGGTCAGCAATAGTCATCAAACCCCAGGGGAGCGGCAAGCTCCAGGTTTTCAGTGATGCTGGCTTGCCAACAGGCCCCTGTAGTCCCTGCCAGGGAGGTTAGCCACTGGGGCTTTCAACATTTCCACTGGGTGGAAAGCCACTGGACATCTACAGCCTCTTCCACTGATCTAGGAGGCTCTGCTTCCAGCTAAAGCAGATCTGTCCTCCAAGAAGAATGCAGTATCCTTCATAGCCTTCTTGGTTGACCACCTCCTTCTCTGCTGGAATCTGGAACAGAGATTCCCTAAAAGGTGCAGCAGGACAGTGTAGCGTTACCCCAAAGCCACACCCCCTTCTGGAGACCTCTATCCTCACCTCCTCACCTAGGAAGGCTCAACATTCCATCCAAATGGGTAGCATCTGAAAGTTGAGAAAAATCCATTTTTCTCTGATGCAAAAGGCAAAGAAGAACATAAGCTAAATTTTGTCAATATTCTTTCTGTGTTAGAGACGAATGTTTGGAGAGCTGATGAAGAACTCAAAGATGCAGAACTCACATTTCCAGGTGAGCCAGAAGAGAGAAGAGAGAAAACCCTAGGACGTCAGCAGGAAGCCCAGTGGACAGTTATCCCACATCTATTATGTATTGAGCCTTTGGCATGTGCCGGGCACAGAGCCAAACACTTGACGTGCAGTATCTCTTTTAAGCTTCACAACAACCCTATGGGGTGGGTGTTGTTATTATACCCAATTTACAGATGAGGTGTCTGAGGCTCAGAGACTTTCTTTGTCCAGAGCCACACAGCTCAGTAGGAGAGCTGGGAATCAGTGCAGATCTGACACCCAGGTGAGTGCTAGCTTTTCCTCCTTTAGGTTATAAACCTCCAGGTAATAAACCTGATACATTTCCAGTGGAATTTGTCTTAAATTTCAAGGAAGCATCCTCTAGAATTCTCTTCAAAGTTGAGGATTAAGACTATGAAATCTTGAACATGTTGAAACATTGCCATTGACAAATCAGCCCTGGAACTGGAATTAAGCCAGTCCACGTTCCCACTTTGCAGACAGTAGAGGCGAGCTCTCAGGAAGCTAGAAAGCCAAACACATTTTGGTTGAATATGAGAGAGGAGACATTCAAGTTTGATAAAAGGCCACAGTCATGCTGAGGCAACCAAATTATCATGGGAAGAAACGAAGATATTCTAGGTGAGGGATATATTTGAAAAATAGAAGCTTCTCAACCAGCATCCTTGTGCTAAGACCAGAAGGTGGTTACTCCCCAGAGCAGGATGTTAAGAGGATAGAGAGCATCCTGAGGGCCCCACTTGATCTGAGACGTTTGCCACCCTGCAAAGTGGAAACGACTGGAAGTTTGTTACTTATTCACTCACATATATGACTGAGCTGGGAGGAGGCAGAAACTGCCCTACATCTAGGTTTTGTCTGAGGACCAGCGGGGATGTGAAATGGCAGAGGAGATATTGGGATGGGTCCCGGATGTTGTGGGAACATTGTGCTTCTCTGAGATGTGAGACACCCTGGAACTTCACGCTGCCTCTGGCTTTAACAGAAGCAGGGCAGATGGTGCTTCGGCTAAGAGCAAAGAGCCAGCTTCCCATTCTCCCTGCCCTCCAGCCTGAGCTTAGAAGTTTGGTGTCTAGGATCTCCTCAGTACAGAAAGGTTTCCTCCAGGTTCCTTGCCAAGTGTAACTTGGGCGACTCCTTCCCCAAGAGTGGGCCTTGGGCTTCCCTGGTGGCTCAGTGTTTGAGAGTCCGCCTGCCTATGCAGGGGACACGGGTTCATGCCCCGGTCTGGGAAGATCCCACATGCCGCGGCCTGTGAGCCATGGCCGCTGAGCCTGCGTGTACGGAGCCTGTGCTCCGCAACGGGAGAGGCCACAACACTGAGAGGCCCGTGTACCGAAAAAAATTAAAAAGAGGGGGAGGGGGCTTTTTTAAGGATATAGGGGTGAGTGCCTCATAAAAACTGGGAGCTGAAAGAGAGCCTGGCCTCGAAATATAACTGGTAAGCCATCAGATCTCAGGCATCATCTCTTTTACACACACACAAGCATGTGCACACGCACACACAGGCCGTATCTCCTCTCTGTGTCTCTGTGTGGCTCCCCTGATCTCTGCTCTCTCCAGTCATGTGACAGGAAGGAATGACCTCATGGTCCCCCAGTTCAAAGGACCAGCCCAGGAAGCAAGTAGCATCTTAGAGCCCATAAGCCCAAATCCTGGGAGTGACCATCTTAAAAGCCCAGCCCGTGCCAAGTGCCCGATCAGCTATGACCAGGGACAGAGTCACACACATGGCTGCCTGGATCCAGGAGTAGTGCTCAGAAAAGGGTTAGACAGACCCCCTAGAGTATGCTGCATTTTACCCTCCTAAGACATCAGAGACATAAGGCATTCAGTTCAGTAACAGCTTTTCGAGAGAAAGTCCATCCCAATGAAATTGCCTATCATCAGAAACTCCTGGTTCAAAAAAAGATGCAAATGTAAGAAGAAAACGTTATCTGTGTATCTGGAAGAGTGTACACCAAAATGTGAATAAGGTTACCTGTGGGTAGTGTGAATATGGTGGATCATTTTACCTTCGTTTTGCTCACGTCTGTGTGTATATAAATATTTTTTACAACAAAGATTTTATCTTGAGTAAAAAAAAATGTCATTTGAGAAATATTTGGGGATCTCCCTACAATTATAGAGTCTGGGCATTTGTTGCTCTTGCTTGTTGTAGGTTGGAGCCAGAAAAGGCACCCCAAAGATGGACCAAGGAAGGGAGATGCTGAAGAGAGAAATGTCCAGCAAATCCAGCCAGAGCCTTCTGTTTACTAAACCTGGTGGAAGGAACTAGAAACGTCGTCCCGCTGGGCCTTGCGTGATCCTCCGTGAGTCAGTGTAACTCTTCTGCGTCAAACTACTAAGATGCTTTTTTAGGACATTAAAGGTTGCTACCCTAGTGTGTTGCTTCCTAGACTGGTATTTTGCACAATACTGGATTTTGGAGTGTGTGAGGAGAGGGGTTCTTTTCACAGATATTATGAATGTAAACATACGCAGGCATATGAAGAATAAGTTTGAAATTCAGACTCCTAGGCCTGGTAGATGCAATTATGTGTTTGGGTAGTGACAAACCCAAATGTCACACCTCCAAGGAGCTCTGAGAAGCCCGCAGTTGAGAAAACCCAGGGCGTGTACTGGGGCCACAGGACAGAATGGTAACCTCAGGGCTGTTGGGGCCATGGTATAGTGCATTTATATCTGAATTGATTATAATAAATGTGAACAGCAACCAGTTTTATCGCTTCCATAACAGTGAGTCATGTTTATATGGCGCTCTGCGGTGTTCAAAACACTTCTCGTCTAATCCTCTCTCAAGCCCTGGGAGGTAAATAGCATTATGTTCCCCATTTTACAAATGAGGAAGCTGAGGCCGCGAGAGGTTAAATGGCCCGTCTAAAGTCACACAGCTAGTAAATTCAAGAATTGGGTCTGGAACCCAGGTTTCTAACTCCATCTCACGCTGCCCATTCTGCCGCACCAAGACAGCCCAGTAGGTCAAGTCCCAGGCCATCAGGACAGACCAAGTACCCAGTCATCAAAGAACACACACTGCCCAGGTGTACACACCCCTTTCCCGTGGTGTTTGAAGAGACCCTCATTTTTGCCTTCTCTCCAGCCATCTGTTCTCTCCCTGCCTTTCTTGTACGGCCAGAGACCACCAAATAAAACAGGAAGAAGAGCCAGAAGCCATGAATATCATTTATTTTTTATTTTTAAAAAGCCACAATAAAAGTATTTTGATATTTTAAAACCAAATGCATTCTTTATACTGATTAAAACTAGAAGGAAATGGGAAAAATGATTTGCATGATCTTCCACTAAAGGTACTTCTTACACAGTGAGAAGGGTGAGCATCACCTGACCTTAAAAATAATCTTGAAAATCCCAGCAGTTTTCCATAAAGAACATATTACTTATACTGTACCATATCCCCCAAATCCAAAACAGCCATCTCCAGCACCAGAAAAGATCACTTGGTCAGGCAGTAGTTAAGTAGCTGGCTCATGTTTGGGAGCCAAATTGTGTGGGAAAAAAACTACTTTGGTTGAATACAAATATTTGAATTTGCATAAGTTAAATGTAATGCCTATGTGACTCCACTGTATTTGAGGTCTTTCAAAGGACGTGTTAATCTTTATCGTATCAACATTGCAACCCACAATGGCAATGTCCTTTCTTCACTCCTTGAACTAGATGGTTCTTTAGGTGTCTCCTCAGCCACACACCCCTTTCCCTGAGAATGCACATTCCCCAACCAGGTTTACCCTACCTACTGCTGCTCTCTTGGCCACACCTGACTGGCTGATCAGTAGATATTCTACCCAAGCCAGACCAATCAGGTTTCTCTTCTAACCCAAGCTGGGCCAATCAGCACCTGTGCCCTTGATATTTGGAAGTGGGACACGGAGTTACCACACAGGTCATTAATGGCCCGGAGCTGAAAGTCTTGATGCAGTTCCCAGCTGGGGTGGCCATTTCTCCCACTGTGTTTGTAGAAACAAAGCCAGTCTTAGAAAGACATGGCCAGGATAGATAAGCAACAGGTAGAGACAAGAAACCAAGACCCAGGGAATTCCCTGGCCGTCCACCCTGCGCTTTCACTGCCAAGGGCCCGGACTCAATCCCTGGTCAGTTAGCTAGGATCGCATAAGCCACACCGTGTGGCAAAAAAAAAAAAAAGAAGAAGAAGAAACCAAGACGACCCCCAGAGAGACAGTGCAGCAGACACTACAAGCCCCTTAGTCATTGCCCCCCTCTACTGTATAAGCAGCCCGCGAAATGCCCTCATTTCCCAGCCTCCCTTGCAGCTAGACCTGGCTGTGTTGTTCAGTTCTGGCCAGTGACATGCAGGTGAAGGCCCTGGGCAGGGCTTCCCTTCTGGAATTAAAGGCAAGGCTTTGCTAGGAGAAAGTTTTTCTCTTTGTCCCTTTGCCTTGTCTCCTTTTCTTCTCCTGCAGCTCGGACTTGGAGCTGGAGCAGCCATGTTGGGGATCACCAGGTAACAAGCAAGAGACCAAAGCCCACCTCAAAGGACAGTGGAGTGGAAAGACATGAAAAGCCTGGGTGGGAGCCTAGTGGCATCACTGTGCTCTGCACTGTACCTGAACTGCCTACCTCTGTACATCCTGTTGTATAAATAAATAAATCCTATCAGTTTAAGCCACTGTGGTCAGATGTACCTGTTTGTGCTGTGGAGCCAACCACTCAAAATTTAGTGACTTAAAATGGCAACTATTAGTTCTCATGATTCCAGGCGTCAAGCTGGCCACTTGTACTAGTCTGGTTGGTTTGGCTGGGGCTCGTTTAGGGTGGCTTCGTGTACATGCCTGCCTGGTCATTGCCAGGCAAGCTGGGTTAGGACAGTGGTTCTCACCTGGGGGCAATTTTGCCACCCAGGGGGCATTGGGCAATGTCTGGACACACTTTGGTTGTTAAACTGGGGTGGGGGTGATCCTATCATCTCGGGGTAGAGGCCAGGGATGCTGCTAAACATCCTGCAGTGCACAGAACAGCTGCCCACAACCAAGACTTATTTGATCCAATATGTCAATAGTACCGAGAATGAGAAACCCTGGTCTAGAAAGGCCTCAGCTGGGACGTCTGATTCTGCCTGGTGTGGTCCCTCATCACCCAGCAGGCCAGACCAGGCCACGTGTGGTGGGTACAGGTTTCCAAGAGCAGCAGGAGAGAGAAAGCCCCAAAGCACACTTTTCAAGTCTCCACCTGCCATGTGTTTGCCAACATCTCATCAGACAAAGCAAGCCACATGGCTAGAGTTCATTTGGGAGGGGCTCCAAATTTTTACCATCTACCCACATCCAGGTTTCTGTTATTTAAAGCTGAAGGCAGCGCGCGCCCAGAGCGTTAACGGGCGGGGGCGGGGGTGTGGATTTGGGAGGTCAACTGGGCCTCCTGGTAGCCTCCCTGAGTTCAACCAATCCAGTGAGGAGAAGCCGTGGGCGGGCCGAGCTCCGCTGCCAGAGCGGCGTGAAAAATTTCCCAAGGCAGAGCGAAAACCTTTCCTGAGCGACTGAGCATGCCCAGTGGTGAAAGGTCCAGCCCAACTTTCACCACATCCCAGACTCCAGAGGGACTTTTCTGAAACCCAGAGAATTGACCATGTCCTCAAACAGCTTAAAAACCTTTCAGGGCTCCCCCATGCCTCCTCAGGAAAAAAAGATCACACTTCAGTGGGTTTTTTATGCTTCATCCTCAACCAATTTCTTCAGCCACGTCTCCCACTACTTTTGCAAGAACTCTTTTGCTCCACGGATGTTGAAAACTTGCAGCTACTCATACATACCATGTTCTCTGTGCACACAGGTTCACCTACCTGCGATTCTCTGCCCAGGCCCTCTCTACCAGGGTAATTGCATCTGGGCTTTCTAGGTCTATGAAGACAGTCATGCTTCATCCCTCTGGCATAGCTCTTGTTTTTTTTTTTTTTTTTTGCATCTTTGTTGAAGTGTAGTTGCTTTACAATGGTGTGTTGGTTTCTGCTTTGTGGCAGGGTGAATCAGTTATGCATGTGCATGTGTTCCCATGTCTCTTCCCTCTTGCGTCTCCCTGCCTCCCGCCCTCCCTGTCCCACCCCTCTAGGTGGTCGCGGGGCGCCGAGCTGATCTCCCTGTGCTGTGCAGCTGCTTCCCACTAGCTATCTATTTTATGTTTGCTGGTGTATATGTGTCCATGGCATAGCTCTTCTTATTCTGTGTTGTGAATATACTCTATGTGCTCACATGTCTTATCTTCACTAGAATGTGAGCTACTTGAGGGCAGGGGTCTTGGCATATTTTATACCTGGATGGAACTCTAACACCGACCAGGGTGCCTGGCACAGGAGAGATACTCAATAATTGTTTATTGAATAAATGAATGGATTATGAGCTCCATGAAGGGAAAAAAAAAAAGCTGAAGGCATTCCAACTGATGCAGAAAGTTGCCCTGATTCCTGATGACTTTCTGGTTCCTGGTTTCTTTCCTTGGAAAGGCCCATTCCAATGCCTGCCCTTCGGTTCCACTAGGACTTTTTGTATCACTCAAGATTCTCTGGTTGCAACCAACAGAAATCTCCTGTGGCTAACTTAAACAGAAAAGGAGTTTACTGAAGGGAAATGCGGAAGGTTAGAGAAACAAAGGGCAAGCAAAGCGGAGGAGTCTGGACAGGCAGGAGCCATCTTTTCTTCCCCGTAGATGTCCCCTTTTTTCTTCAGCCGGTTTGAGTTTCTGTTATTTGCAACCAAAATGGCATTTACTAAGACGCTCTGCACAGCCCCAACTGGTAGCTCTGAGAAGCTACCAGCGACCTTTCTTTCCCCTGACGTTGTACCAAGGGACAGCAAGGTACCTGCAGTCCCCCCCCCCAGAACTCCCAATCTTCTGATCCCCCAAGAAGCTAAAGCAAACAACTTCCTTCCGCCCTTGCCAATGGGGGCCCATTTGGATTTGTGACTTTGCAGATAAGGTGCCCTTCTCCAGCAACTTGGCAGAGCCAGCAGTGCCTGCAGTTGTGGAAACAGGGGTCATGAAGTGTCTACGGAAGAAAACAGATTCCCCTGGATCCGTGTTGCAAAGTGTGTTCCTGGTAAGTGGAGTGGTTTCCAATTTTTTAGGGTCTTAGGAATGAAAGCAATACACTAACGATGAGAGGAAACCCAAAATCTGCTAATGCATTTATTTTATTATTATTATTATTATTATTTTTAATTTATGGCTGCATTGGGTCTTCGTTGCTGCGCCCGGGCTTTCTCTAGTTGTTGTGAGCAGGGGCTACTCTTTGTTGCGTTGCGTGGGCTTCTCATTCCATGGCCTTCTCTTGTTGCGGAGCACAGGCTCTAGGCATGGAGGCTTCAGTAGTTGTGGCTCGCAGGCTCAAGAACGCAGGCTCAGTAGTTGTGGCGCACGGGCTTAGTTGCTCCGCGGCATGTGGGATCTTCCTGGACCAGGGCTCGAGCCTGTGTCCCCTGCATTGGCAGGCGGATTCTTAACCACTGCACCACCAGGGAAGCCCCTCATTTACTCTTAATGCTTCCCCCTGTTGAGGACAAACAGGAGGAAAAAAGAAAGGGCAGGGCTTCCTTGGTGGCGCAGTGGTTGAGAGTCCGCCTGCCAGTGCAGGGCACACGGGTTCGTGCTCTGGTCCGGGAGGATCCCACATGCCACCGAGTGGCTGGGCTCGTGAGCCATGGCTGCTGAGCCTGTGCGTCCAGAGCCTGTGCTCCGCAGCAGTAGAGGCCGCAACCGTGAGAGACCCACGTACCGAAAAGAAAAGAAAAAAAAAAGGGGGCAATAGCAAGGTTCCAAATGAGCTGAGAAATGACCTTCTAAAAGGGCTCTCAATCTGGCCTCTGGTAGATGTCTGTCAGGGTTTCTGCCCAGCCTAGACCTTCCTCAGGAGAGAAGACGTTTAGGGCTTACAGTGGGCTGACTGGTGGCCCCAAAGATCTCAGGCTCTAATCCCTGGGACCTGAGAATGTTACCTTACAAGGTAAAGTTTTGCGGATATAAGGATTTTGAGTTGAGACTATCCTCGCCCTAAGTGCCATCTGTAAGTGTACTTATAAGTGAGAGACAGGATGAGATTATATACAAAGAAGAGGCGGAGGCAGTGACCACAGAGGCAGGACTAGAGTGCTGCACCTACAAGTCAAGGGATGCCAGCAGCTTCTGTGGTTAGAGTCTTTTGAACTCCTTGGCTTTTCAGCTCCTAGGCTGTAAGATTTGAATCCGCAAATGCCCCAAGGAGAAAAGCTGCACCAAATGTCAAGCTTGCGTCTGTGTTTCCCTTCTCTCCAGAACTTGGCCCACATGTCTTGGTGTCTCTCTAACATTCAGATGCCAGCGAACAGATGTTTTCTTACTTTATCCAGGTTTTCTAAAATTTCTTTAGACTTCACCTGATCTTATGTTATTACTGAACTACCATCTCAATTACCTCTAGGAAGAAAATTTACAATTTTTAGAGAAAATGGAACCCTGGTACAGTGTTGGTAGGAATGTAAACTGGCACAGCCACTGTGGAAAACAGTATGGAGGGTTCTCAGAAAACTAAAAATAGAACTACCATATGACCTCGAAACTCAACTCTTGGGTATAAATCCGAAAAAAACAAAAACACGTGTTTTCAAAAACATGTATTTAAAAAGATACATGCACCCCAATGTTCAGAGCATCATTATTTGCAATTACCAAGATATGGAAGCAACCTAAGTGTCATCAAGAGATGAATGGATAGGGGCTTCCCTGGTGGCGCAGTGGTTGACAGTCCGCCTGCCGATGCAGGGGACACGGGTTCGGGCCCCGGTCCGGGAAGATCCCACATGCCGCAGAGCGACTCTGCCCGTGAGCCATGGCCACTGAGCCTGCGCGTCCGAAGCCTGTGCTCCGCAACGGGAGAGGCCACAACTGTGAGAGGCCCGCGTACCGCAAAAAAAAACACACAAAAACCCCAAAACAAAACTAAAAAACACCCCGTGGGTAGTCAGAGGAGTGGACCGTCACAGCTCATCCTCCTGTGCCGTGTGCCAGGCATGATCTGAGCACTTGTACACATGCTAACTTATTAAAATACTTCTAACAATCCTATCAAGTTGGGACTACCATCACCCCGCGTGCAGACTGAACAAAAGGAAACAGAATATGGTGTCCTCCTTGTGTTCACAAAGCCCGTTAACTGGCAGAGGCAGGACTTGAAGGCCACAGTCCGGCTCCCGAGTCCATGCCATGCTTTACAGCCTCCAACTTCTCAAACTCATTCCTAGAGCCACCTGGGAAGGAGGAACCAGGCAACTAAAGACTGGGTTTGAATCAGACTCCACGTCTGACCAGCCACGTGATCCCGAGCAGGGGGCCTCGCCTCTCTGAGTCTCAACCTGGCTCCCTTACAAAATGGGCACATTAATGGGAATGTCAGCCTTCAGCAACGCTGTGACGAGTATCAGTGTAGCATGTGTGAACGGGCTTTGTAAACTCTGGAGTGTTCTGTGAGGTATAAACTACCCTCTATTCTCATTAGAGGGAATTCATTTCATAACCTGCTCCCGGCTCTTGAACTTTGCTGTGCATCCAGTCAGTGCTGGATGATCTGGAACCAACAGCTGGTCTATTTATGGCTGAAAACCCACAGGTCATAGGAAGACAGCAGCACCGGAGCCCCTGGGTGGCCACAAAGATAAGGTCCGTGTCTCGAGGACCGATAACATGGTGGTCACTGAAGGAACAGGCCCCCTCCTGCCCCTTCCACTAGTGACAACTGAAAACCTTGATTTCCCCAACACCCCGATCCAAGATCAACCCGACTCTGCCCAATGTTGGAGAAGTACTGGCGTGTCCTGCAGGCCTGGCTGGCCCCCTCTGACTGTGTGTTGCCTCTTTCCACAGATCAGTGCCCTACAGCAAGGCTACAACCAGGTGCTGTGCCAGACCCTGTCTGAGAGAAACTTAGAAATCACCTCCCTGAAGCACGAGGCCGAGAACTTAAGGAGGGAGACCGCCATCACGTCAGGTGAGGCCCTTCTGCATTCAGGCCCCAGAGCTTCTGCCCTCCCCCTGCAGACATCACCAGTCAACCAGCACACCTGTGCCCTTGACCTGGGTGCAGCCTCAGGGATCACCCGTGTCGGTGCATTAGAGTTCTCCCTCAGTGGAGGTTTCTTGCCGCCCAGTTCCGAGGGCAGGGCCTGGTAAATATTTGAGAGAATGGTATCTCTTGGCTACAAGGTCTCCTGAGCACTGGCCCCACCAGGGAGAACACAGGTCGCCTTGTGGCTTGGGTGGTTCCACAAAGCAGCCTGAGTGCAAACTAGAGCGTGGACAAACTCGGGTCACTCCTTTAAGGCACCCATGGTCTCACCCATTTCAGCCGAGTGCACTTGGGCCCAAAGGAAACCATTTTCTAATTTTATCAGAGGTGGTTGCCTGATAAAGGGCTTGGGTTGGGAGAGGGGCAGCCAACGCACAGCTGTGGCTGAGCTTTGATTCCCTGGATTCCTTCATTGCTTCCACATGTTTCTTGAGCTCCTACTAGGTGTCAGGCCCCGTTCCAGGCTCCGGGGAGGGAGAGCCAAGCAAGACAGTCAGATTCCTGTACTCACAGATTCGGGAGGGGGTGACAGACAATAAAAGTAAACGGATGAATAAACAAGCCCACTTCAGAGAGCAGTGGTGCTGTGGAGAAAATAAACTGTGTGTCGTGGTGGCCAGCGCTTCAAGGGGGAAGGCCAAGGGGGACCAGCTTAGTGGGTGTGCAACCATGGAACTCAGGTGGGACTTGAACCCGTGGGATGGGACTCGAACCCAGTCAGAACCCACTATCTTTTAATCGAGATCACGCATGTGGTCTCGGGACTTAATAAAGCTCAGGTTCTTTATGTCTCATGCAGAAAGAATTCAGTGAGAGACAAAGTAAGAAGTGGATTTCTTTAGAGAGAAACACACTCCACAGACAGAGTGTGGGCCATCTCATAAGGCTAGAGGCCCCTAAATATGGGGTGGTTAGTTTTTATGGGGTGGGTAATTTTATTGGCTAATGAGTGGGAGGATTGTGACAACTCTAATATTTTGGGGAAGGGGCGGGGATTTCCAGGATTTGGGCCACAACCCACTTTTTTTTTTTTTCCTGTACACAGGCCTCTCGCTGCTGTGGCCTCTCCCGTTGCGGAGCCCTGGCTCCGGACGCACAGGCTCAGTGGCCATGGCTCACGGGCCCAGCCGTTCCGCGGCATGTGGGATCTTCCCGGACAGGGGCACGAACCCGTGTCCCCTGCATCGGCAGGAGGACTCTCAACCACCGCGCCACTAGGGAAGCCCCACCACCCACTTTTTGACATTTATGGTCAGCCTCGGAACTGTCCTGGTACTGGTGGGTGTGTCATTTCGCTCATGTATTACAATGAGTCTGTAATGAGGCTCCAGTCCCCCTGGAAGTCGAATCTTACGCCCCCTTGGACCTAGCTGATTCTAACCAGTTTATGTTGTATCCTCCACGGCTATGTCCTTCTTTTAGAGAGGACCTGTTTCACGTGGGCAAGGACAAGCCAAGGGCAAGAGAGGCTGCATGGAGTGAACAGGGGATTGTGGGGCTGGGCAGGGTCGGGGGGTCTGGGTTTTTATTCCAAGGGTGTTGGGAATCCAGTGGAGGTTTTTAAGCAGAAACTGACATGCCTAGAGACCTGAAGAGGATGGGACCACTCACAGACGAGGGGAGGGAGAGAAGCAGGTGACAGGGAGGAGGCAGTGAGCCTCGGAGGGGCACATCACTCTGAAAGCAGCCGGCGCGTAACAGGAAACATGCCCACAGCTGTAGAAGCCAGACATAGCATTGAGTCGCACGTGAATCCCCATCTCTCTATGAATCTGTGCTTTTCTTCTGCCTCACTCTGCAACTTAATCACACCCAGCCCCACCCCCTGCTGCCCCCAGGTCTCTGCTTATGCTCCTCCCTCACTTGGGATGTCCTCAGATATTTTCTGAGCACCTCCCCCAGGCTAGGTGCTGTTCTGGGCACCAGGAACGTAAGGATGAACTCGCTGGTCCTCACCTTCCTCCCGTATGTCGGCCAGTGAAACCTCATCCAAGCATCAAGCCTGTCTCAGATCCCACCTTCTCTGATCAGGGAGTCGGACAGTCCTGGGTTGGGATAACGCTTGAGATGGGCTGGAGCCACTCAAAGTGTGGCAAGCCCCAGAGGGATTTCCAAGTAACTGAACTGTGTCCTGGAGGCAAAGCTCATTTTTAAAATGAAATTCTGGAGCATTTTGTGCTTTATTTCATAGACATTCTTGATTGATACCTACCACTAAAACTGGGCCTGATGTTCTTTCAAGAAAAGAACCGTAGGAGATAACCCAATACCACTGCATTTATGCACCCTTCTTCCCACTTTTATTCAAAATGATACTACAGTGCAAGAGGGAAGAGATATGGGGAGATATGTATATGCATAACTGATGCACTTGGTTATAAAGCAGAAACTAACACACCATTGTAAAGCAATTATACTCCAATAAAGATGTTAAAAAAAATGATGCTACAGTAATGGAGTAGTTATCTATTGCTGCCTAACAAGTTACCCCAAAATGTAATGGATAAAACCCCAACCAATATTTATTATCTCCCCCAGTTTCTGTAGTTCAGGAATTTGAGCGGGGGGTGACTTAGTTCTCATGAGTTGCAGTCAAGATGTTGGCTGGGGCATCAGTCATGTCATCTAAAGCCTCGGGGGGAGCCGGAGGATACCCCTTCCGAATGGCTGCTCATGTGGCTATTGGCTGGAGGCCTTAGTCCCTCAGCCCACATGCTTCTCTCTAGGGCTGCTTGAGTGTCCTCACAACACAGCAGTTGGCTTCCCCCAGAGTGAGTGATTCAAGAGGGAGCAAAGAGGAGGCCACAGTGTCTTTTATGACTCAGCCTGAGAGGAAACAGTCCGTCATTTCCACAGTATCATATTGGTTACCCATGGCAGCCCTATTCAGGGTGGGAGGGGCTACACAGGGCATGAATTCTAGGCGGCAGGGATCATTGGGGCCATTTTGGAAGCTGGCTGCCGAGAAAAATAATAGGCGCCATGGAACAAACATAATTTAGCCACTTCTTGTTCTTGGGACATACCGTCTCATTTGACCCTTACAATAAATCTGTGTGGAACAGACAGTGGGAGGTGAAATAGCTTGTCCAAGACCATGAAGCTAATAAGTGGTAGAGAGGGGTCCAAACTCAGAGGACTGTGAAACCAACCACCCCATCAATAGCGTCCAGCAGTGCCCTCTGCAACACGCCCGTCTCCTGGCCTCTGGAGAAGAATTCCTAGACCTTCCCTGTGCTGGGACTTTGTTCCCCATGCCCATGGTGTGGCCTCTCCTCCCAGCTTTGCCTGGCCTGTGCCCACAAGGGGCCCCCACAGGTTTCTCCTCTCGCTGGTGCTGACTGCCCCTCATTCTCACTGAAGCCTCAAACCCTGTTCTGTGGACTTTGCTCTCATTCCCATTCCTGCTCTGGGACCCTTGGAAAAAGCCTCCCCAGTTCTAGGCGGGCACCGGTGGTGGCCCAGGCTTGGAAGGTCTTGTCCGAACGTTGGCTGACAGCCATGGTGTTGCCAATAATCCTTCCTGCCTCTTTCACCTCCATGAGTCTTTTGGTTTGGTTTGGTTTGGTTCTTTTACAGAGATGGTGTCATCTTTGCAAAGAGACGTGTTAGTAAAGGATGGTCAAGTTCAACAACTAAAACAGGAGGTGAATCAACTGAAAAGTGAGAACAAAGAAAAGGATCACCAGCTCGAAGCCCTCAGCTCCAGAGTGAGTGTCGGGTCATCAGCAAATTGTAGCTGCAAAAAGCAGACACAGTGGAGTCACATGACACACGGTGGTGAGATGAGGCCAGTGCCCAAGGACACAGGGAGGGTAGCTGCTGGGCAGGTGGCCAACTTCTCTGAAGCCTTTCAAAGGACAGTGTGTATGTGGCTCAGAATAAGCATAATAGATTTTCAAATCAAGCAAACATTTTCTAACCCCTATTATAAATGAGTTTGTTTAATCCCAGCAACAAACACACCTATGAGCATATACTGCCATTGCAAAGTTTAATATTAAGCAGAATACGATCTCTCTGTGAGCAAGGATGACCACACGGCTGCATCGTGGTCCCAGCACCACTGGTTCTCATAATTGTCTTCAAAGCAGAACGTTTGAAGATCCAGATGCAAACACGCAGACTCTCATTTCTTCCTTAGACTTTAGTGTGTAGAATGCCTCTATGGAAGATGAACGTGGTAGGCAAGCAAAGAGCTTTTTACATGTAACTTTGACTATTTGCAAATCTTGCCTTCAATGCTAACTTTAGAATCCTGACTCTATAGGATAAGATTTCTCAGTATTTGCATGATGTGCCTGTTTCTGTGAGTCAAGGTAAAACCTCAAAGCTTTCATCTCAGGTGGCAACTCAGAGATTCCCAGAGGCTACCCGATAGCTAGGTCTGCATGGGGGTGGGGTGAGAACAGATCTTGAGGTTCCAAGGAAAAGGCACAGTAGGTAATACCTGGTACGTAGTACCATACCCAGTTTGGAGCTGGTGAAAGGCACTGCATGAGCTTTGGGATCAGACAGACCAGGGTCCAATCCCAGAGCTTTCTCTTATTGTAAATTATTTGGCCTCCATTTCCCCATCTGTGAAATGGGGATGACAAAATCGTTTTCTGAGAAGTGGGAGGCTGGTTTTAGTTGTGCTCTTCTGCCTCTGCCCTGGGTTGGCTGCCTGGCCAAGCCCTCTGCATTCGTTTCTCCCAAGCAGAGTGTCTTCCCAGGCATGTGCTATAGCTGTTTAATGTGGGGTGTGTGTGTGTGTGTGTGTGTGTGTGTGTGTGTTGGGTACGGGAAGGGGATGCAGAGGTGGTGCTAAGTAGAAGGAATCTGCAAAGACAGCACCTGCTTGGCTCTTCTACCTCCTGAAGTGCATTTGGATGATTTATGTCCCCGTTTCCCCTTCCTTGTTGACCTTGGAATGAGGTCCCTTCTCCTCTAGACTGTGCTGGCCAGTAGCACAAGGGCTCGTCACCACCAAGGGTACTGCTCTTGTGAACATTTGAGATGCCTTTTTTTTTAAATGACATACATCATGTGTGTTAATTTTAGAAAAATAAGTAGATGACATTGAGAAGAAAAAATAAAAAGAGAGGAGAGGAAATGCTACCTTGAGAAATCAGTGTTAATATTTTCATGTATGTTCTTCCAGTCTTATTTCTATATATTGCCTAGAAATCAATCAATCAATCATTTTATAGTGAATTTATTCTATGCACCTTTTTAAAATTTTTAAATACTTACTATTTTCCCGTGCTAATAAATCAGCGCTCTTATCATTCGTCTTAAAAGCTACATACTTTCTCCTGGATGTACCCAGTGTTATAAAGTGGTCTGCTGTTCTAAACAACACTTGGGTTGTTTCCTCATTTTATTTTTATTCCACAGTTACTGACAATTCTGTGAAGAGCATCCTTGAAACTACAGATTTACTTATTTCTCCAGTCATTGTCCTTAAGGTACATTCCTAAAGTGGGAATTGCTGGGTCAAAAGAAGGCACATCCATCCTTATGCACTTAATGCCTGTTGCCGAGACGCCCTCGGGCAAGACAGCTCCGTTTACCCCTCCACACCAGTCGGGGCAGTTGTGTCTTTGAGACTCAACCTGCACAAAAGCCCTAAGATGGACCCCAGCTCTCTGGCTAGGCCCCCTGCACCCTCACCGGTCACAGCGTGAAAACATCCCAATTCCTTCACCCTAAGTACCCAGACTCTACAAAGCTGGATTTCCCCTGCAGTGAAGTTTGCTGGCTTTTGAAGAGGAATTTAGGCGCTCTATTCCTCAGAACTCATGAGAGGGTGAACTGGGAATGACTGAAGGATTCCGTGCTCCCATCACACAAATGGTCTCGCCTCTCAGAATTCAGAGGTGTGATTGGGTTATACAGCAGGAAACACTCCTGGGCGTGAACACAGGTACTTGGGACCCCCAGCCAAGCCCCCGTGGCCTTGTCAATTTTATGCACAGTGCTCAGTGCTGAAAGAAGAGTTACAGAAGGAAGATGCCCAGAAGGAGAACTGGGAAGCCCAAGAGAAAGAGTTAAAACTCTGCAAAACCGTGCGTTGAACCTCCTGACCCCTAGGTGTCCACTGAAAGCCTAGATTATGGCCTTGAGGGTTTTGGACGGGTTCCGTGGCCCATTAGCTAGCACAAGCTCTGGGGCTTTCTGGGTGTTTGTCTGTTAATGTAGTCTCCTAATGCTTTGATTTGCTAGCCTCAAAGAGATGGGTGAAAAGACCATGGAAAACACACTCTCCCCAGATTTTCTGGGCAGTTGGCTCAAGGTCCCTCATCAGGTTTCCCCTGGGGAAAGGGACGGGAGGTGGCCACCATATGCTGCTAGAAATTCACCGTGGTCCCTACCCCTGGACTTGTGATGCCCAGACTTTCATGATCCACTGTCACAAGTTTTATCACAGCCCTGAGCACTGTTATTAACACAACTCTTCTTGAAGTATTTTTGCTTAAATACATTCAATTTTACAACAATTCATAAAAACAAAATAAAAAGCAAATGTATCACTGGCCTTCTATGGAAGGTGAACATAAAAATCAATACAGTGAAAAGATGACCACTCAATGTAAATATTCACCCCCTGTACAGGCCCGAACCCTCGTGCACATCACCAGGCATATGTTTTCCATCCGTTGGGAAGGACGGTGCCTGGGACGGGGGCAGGAGACGTGTGTTCTTCTCTCTGTCAGGAGCACACTTCTCTGCCTCAAATGAGATAAAAATGTCATTGTTCTTTTCTTCCAAACTGTGCCCATTGTGTCTTCCAAACAGCCCTTATTTAGATTGAACTCAAAAATGTGCCCCAAGGAAAGAGACTCTAATGAGTGGATAGGTATCTTGTACTGTTTAATCCAGGATCCATGCTGATCTTCAAAAGAAACTCAAGTTTTCCCTCACCCAGCCCTTTCATTGCATCCGTTGAAAGAAAGTCTACTTTGCCTCAAAGATGTGGAATTGTCCCCCAAGGGAAGGAATGAAGCGAATCCCAGACTAGGTTTCTGCCTTAATGAACCGGATGAAATGAGTTCTGAAGTTGACTTCCCTGTTGTTGGAACTCTTTCAGCAAATCCATGACATGGAAAAAGAAATGAGGAAGCTCAGGGTGGAGCTGAAAAGGAGCAGTACCGAGCAGAGCCTGATCTCTATGACGCTGCAGGAAAAGAGCAAGGTATGGCAGGGACAGGTCGGCCTGGGAACCACTCTGGGGCAAGCACACCACCTGCATCATCTCTGTTCATCCTCACAATGACCCCATGCGGTCTATACTGGTATTCACCCCACTTTACAGTCGGGAAAACTGAGGCTCACAGAGGTGAAGGAAGTTATCCAAGTTCACTTGCATAAAGTAGTTGTGGCAGAGCTTGAATCCAGGTCTGCCTGACTCCAAAGCTCCTGTGTGTAACCACAACCCTAGACTGCCTTCAGATCTTAATTGTGAAATTATCTAAGAAAGAATTGATCCATTAAATCAAGTTTGCCAATGATGTTGTTCCAACTTAAATTCTCATATTGATTTTTTTTTGTCTTTTTGTTCCATCATTGAGAATGTTTTTAAAAATCTCAACATGTTTGTCATTTGTGTGTTTCTTCTTTTTATATGAACGATTTTTGCTTTATATATTTTGAGGCTGTGTTACTAGGTGCATATAAATTTAGAATCCTAATACTTCCTGTAGAGCAAAACTTTAGATCATCATGAAATGTCCCTTTTCATCTCTAGTAGTGTTTCTCCCTTAACGTCTCCTTTGTCATTTAGCTTCATCACTGGCTTTCTGTTGGTTAGAGTTTTCATACCATATCTTTTTCATATGTTCTCTGTCAATTTTTGTCTTAAGGTTTAGACATATGCCTTCAAATAGCGTATCATTTTTACAAAATCCAGTTTGACAATCTTTGACTTTTAGTCCATTTATATTATGTAATTACTCGTGTACTGGGGTTTAAATCTACCTTCTTGCTCAATACCAGTTGTACCATCTGTGCTATATTCCTTTTTCTCTCCTTTCTTGCCTCCTTCTGAGTGGATGGTTTTCTCTTATTCCACTTTCGCCCTCTATTAGCTTGGAAATATTTCACTTTTTTACTATTCTTTTAGTAATAGTAAGACAATAGCATTCATCCTTGACTCACCAAAATCACACATTAATTAAGTTTTTCACTCTTCTACTATTCTCTTAGTAGTCATCCTGAAGACTATAATATGCATTCTTTTTTTTTTTTTTTTTTTTTGCGGTACGTGGGCTTCTCACTGTTGTGGCCTCTCCCGTTGTGGAGCACAGGCTCCGGACGCACAGGCTCAGTGGCCATAGCCCACGGGCCCAGCCGTTCCGCGGCATGTGGGATCCTCCCGGACCGGAACACGAACCCATGTCCCCTGCATCGGCAGGCGGACTCTCAACTACTGCGCCACCAGGGAAGCCCTATCCTGTGGTTTTTAAGTATCCCTGCACACTCTGCCTGTCTCTAGAGTATTAAGTCCAGTTGCGCTGTTTTTACCTCTTGGTTTATTGAGATTATTATTTACTTGCATTAAAATGTACCAATTTCAAAGGTACAGTTTGATTAATTTTGGTAATTGTATACCAGGTGTAACCACCACCACGACCCAGATATAGAAAAGTTACTTACCCTTTAAAAGTTTTCCATCCCAATTTGCCCCAATTCAGTTTTGAGACACTTTATTGAGTTTTACTGCTTTCTCTAACATCGACTCTTCGGGTGATTTAGGAAAGTCACTTTACCTCTCTGGATGTGTTTTTGCTTTTATAACATGAAAAATGCCAGAACAGATGTGTTACCAAGGGCCCTTGCAATACTTTCAGAAAATGAGGGGGTAGGGTAAGGGCGGGGATCTCAGCCTTGCGTCCTCATTCTTCACACAGCACACGCATGTGGCAGATCCTAGTGGGAAAAGCCTGTGGTCGCACCAGAGAGAATTAGGTTTCCATCTCCTCTCTTGCTAGTGTGTATGTAACCTTTTGTAAGCATCAGCTTTCTCATCTCCAATATCAGGCTTATTAACAAGGTCTATTTGTTTACTGTTGTGAGGATGAATTGAGATGCACCGGCAGCCTTAAATGTTAGTTGGTATTTGTATTATGGCATAATAGAAAGGCACTGCATTCAACCATCTCAGTTACTACACGTTTATGCAGGCTGATTCTCACAGCCAAAACAGACGCACAAAGTACACCCACCCATTTACATACCTGGGGAAGCCCGAAGCCTCCCTTGCCTGCCTTCCTTACGGGGCTCAGAGAAAAGCTGCGCATGCGTGCGCGTGCTTCCAAAGCGCCTCGCTAGGGGGCGGAATGGGAAACAGGAAGTTCTAACGCCTGTCGTACAAGCGCGACGTAAAGCGGGTCTGCTTTATGGCACCCTGCTTCCGCCGTAAAGCGCCGTTGGCAATCCCGCGTGAGTGGGTTGACGAGACGACTGCCAGGTGAAAAACGCGGTTCTTGGAGGTTGGCTGACTTGACGTCTTCCCCATGGGCAAACGCGGGAGCCGGAGCCGGAGCCGGAGCCGGAGCCGGAGCCAGAGCCAGCTGCTCAACTCCCTAACTAAAAAGCAGAAGCATCATCTAAGGGATTTCGGCGAGGAGCATCCCTTCTATGACAGGTATGGAGAGGCAAGGCTGGGACCGGCGCTGCCGGCGTCCTTTCCCGGTGGGAGCCCGCGTGTCCCCGCGTTTGGTCCGCCGGTGCCCCGGGGGTAGTGACAGGGCAGCTCCCGCCGCGTGCCACGCTGCCCCGGCGCCGGCCTAGCTCGCCCGGGGATCCTGGCGGCTTCCCGCCTGAGGTGGGGTTCTTCGCCGGTCTTCCTACCCTTTGTTGAGCCTGTAGTTTTATGCTAGACGGCACGCCTCCTGTGTGGCGACTGGGCAGAGGTTTTATAAGCTTGTGTTCGTTTTCTATGTTTTTAAAGAATTGCTTGGGGGCTTCCCTGGTGGCGCAGTGGTTAAGAATCCGCCTGCCAAGGGAGGGGACAGGGGTTCGAGCCCTGGTCCGGGAAGATCCCACATGCCGCGGTGCAAGTAAGCCCGTGCGCCACAACTATTGAGCCTGCACTCTAGAGCCCGCGAGCCACAACTACTGAGCCAGGTTGGTGCAACTACTGATGCCGGCGAGCCTAGAGCCCCTGCTCCGCAACAAGAGAAGCCACCTGTCGCCGCAACTAGAGAAAGCCCGGGCGCAGCAACGAAGACCCATAGCAGGCCAAAATAAATAAATTAAAGAAGTTAAAAAAAATAAAAAAAGAATTGCTTGGGACCCTCGACCTCACCTATCTATTCAATGACCATGAGGAAACTAATGTTTGGGTAGTTGTGGGTTCCTCTCTAAGTGTCCAGACTCTCAGTTATGATCTTAGTGCTCATCCCACCCCTTTGGGCTGCTTTATCAACAGTTAGAGGGATAGTCTACTTAAGAAATTTGCTAGAAAAGGTGAACCCCGAGGGCTTTTATTTGCCAAAATTTCCCATCTTTTGGATGAGAGCCTGTTACTGTGTGACTGTAGTATTTGTCATGTGGTCTTGTTAGACTTTTTCATTCGTCTCTTATTATCTATTTGGCATATCCTTCCAAAACCTGTCCAAATGCATATGGAGTTTTTACTTGACAATAGATATAATGTATTTATAACGGTATAGTCTGCCATGTTCATTTAAAGTTGTATCATTAGACTTTTCCTAATTGCTACCTACTAGTAGTTAAAGTTTAACATTGCCTGTTTCTTCTTAGGGTTTCCAGAAAGGAAGCAAAACCACAGACTTGTCAACTGGTAATGCTTTATACCTTCTTTATGATAGTAGATTCTGGACTGTTACTTTTAAGATTATATATGGTACTAAAGTTTGGCTACATTTCCACTCTCTTTGATTTTAGATGTAAGCTATATTTTAGTAATATTGCTTAGTTTTAAGTGCAGATGTCTGTTAAAATGCCATTGTGATAACTAATGTAGTATAGAGTATGGAACTGTCCTGAGAGATTAGCCTGTTAGAACCTGTTAAGGAGGCTTACCAGAGGGCTCTTGGTGAATCCTAAGAGGGAATGTCATGTTTGCTTAACATAAAATAGAGTGCAAAATCATCAAAGGTCTTATTTCATTACCACAGACTCAGAAATAAAGTACTTTTTTGTTGTAAGTTTTCCTGTTGCTCCTTTAAAGGTGCCAAATGTCTGACACATAGGTTAGATCGCCTTATAACCTAAAGCTCCATGTGTTTAGTTTGCTGTCTTCCCATGTGGAACATGAGCAGTTCAAAGAAGAGGAAGCGCTTCTAGAATCATAGCTAGATTAGCTGTTTTAAACAAATTTGGTGCTCGGTCTGGTTGAATAGATAGGATTGCATATTTGCAGAAAAGCTAGTTTTTATTTAGAAAAGTCTGAACTTGGTTCCACTGTGGGCCTGATGATAGTCGTGGGGTAGCAACAAGACCAGTATAATTTTTGTTTTTAAAATCCCCATTTTCCTTTTAGTCAGAGAGTTTATAGATACTTTAAGTTCTGAAAGTGAAGCATAGAGTGAACCAGAACAAGTTTCTGGTTACAACAGACTACTTGCCACATTAAAGGATGTCTCCAAGGAAGATGAGGAGGAGGAAGAGGAGGAAGACAGTGTTCTAGATGAGACAGAAATGAATCTTGAAGATGGCGATAGTGACGTCATTGTGGAGGAAGAGCTGGCAGTGGAGTCCACTGACATGCAGAAGAGTGAGTGTCTCTGATGTGGGTTTATCATCTTTGCAGGGACCACAGACAGATTGCCCCAGGGGCAGGGTGCCTTGTACCACAGAGCTGGGTGAAAGCACATGGATTCAAAGCAGAGATTCTTAGCATTGTTGGGCTCTGTGATATCTTCAAGAATCTGATGAAAACACAGGACCCTGTGGCCATAAAAATGCAGAAATGACATTTTTGCTTACGATTTCCAGGATTTCATCAATCCTACTTCAAATTCCCCTGATTGGGAGGAAAGGGAACATAATTCTGTTTTTGTAATGGTCTCAATTTATGAAAGAGATTATTGTTCCTGCCTTAGAGGAACCAAGTTTAATGGAAGCTAGACATAAAATATACAAAACTTTTCAAGCATCAAATCTGAATGGAACCGATAAATATAAGGTGTTAAAGAGATGCAAAGTGGTCACATGCTGCCAGGGTAAACGAGGGGAGGCTTCAGAGAAGAGCTGGGACTGAAAGCTGAAAGGGACTCTGTCTCACTCAGACATCTAGGTGACTATTTTTTTAAAAATTATCATTAATTTATTTATTTCTGGCTGCATTGTGTCTTTGTTGCAGTGCGCCGGCTTCTCACTGTGGTGGCTTCTCTTGTTGTGGAGCATGGGCTCTAGGCACGTGGGCTTCGCTAGTTGTGGCACACGGGCTCAGTAGTTGTGGCTCACGGGCTCTAGAGCACAGGCTCTGTAGTTGTGGCGCACGGGCTTAGTTGCTCGGCGACATGTGGGATCTCCCCAGACTAGGGCTTGAAACCACGTCCCCTGCATTAGCAGGCGAATTCTTAACCACTGTGCCACCAGGGAAGTCCCCATAGGTGACTTTTTAATTTAACTTTAAAATCAACTTTATTGAAGTATGAATTACATTCAACAAGGTGTACCCATTTTAAGCGTGTAATTTGATAAGTTTTGACAAATGTGTATATCTATATTGTCATCGCCAAAGTCAAGATACAGAACACTTCCAATACCTGCAACAAGTTCCTTCTTATCCTTTTACAGTCAGTTTCCCAGGCCTGGCATCAGGCAACCACTGACATGCTTTCTTTCACTATGTATTAGTGTTTCCTTTTCTAGAAATTCATATGAATGGAAGCATACAATAAGTACCCTTTTGCACGTGGCTTCTTTGGCTCCTCATGTTGTGACTCATCCGTGTAGCTCATATTAGTAATTCATTTCTTTTTATTACTGGAATAATAGTCCATTGTCTGAATATATCTGGGTAACTTTTTATATTCTATTATCTTAATGCCTACTTGCCTTACTGTATTTTTTTTCTATACTTTAAGGTGTCACACACCATTCTTAGTATTTTCATTCATCACTTGTACTCGGATAAAAAAATCGTTGCCTCAGACTTAGGGATTGTTTTAATTTTGTTGGTTTTCCAGTTTTCTTTCATGTTTTAGGTTTTTAAAAATGAAAAGTTTGGCTTTTTAAATTATAAAAGTAATATATATTTACTGTAAAAATTTAAGAGGGTAATACAGTTAACGTATATCTCCTCCACCGTGGGATGAACACCTTTAACATTTTATAGAACCTTCCAGACTACTTTTTTATGGATATATGAGTGAATATATATTTGTGTGTATGTGCATAATGGCCTCATACATTTCTGTAAGTTAGTTTTTTCTTTAATAATATAACGTGTGTAACTGTGGGTTACTGCCGCTAGAACCCTGGTGTCCAAACTCCCAGGCCAAATCTCCTTCTACTACATTACACTACCATGGGGAAGCTTAAAAAAGAAAGGGAAAGTATGAAGGGTGATTTTTCCATAAATTAAATCAACTTGAAAAGGTGCATTTGGAGAGTCAGAGAGTACTGATATTGTCAGAAAGAAGAAAGGTTTAAAAGCTGGTTAAATCTCATTCAAAAAAAATCCATATGTACCACATTGTAAAAAAGAGAAGGAAGACGGCGTTCATGATTACTGGGCTGGCAGGGTAGGGGACAGTTGCATGCTGGGGTTGGCTCTCGTACTGGCTCTTCCACTCTTCACACTTGTGCTCGGCCAGGGCCAGGGACCGCTGAGGGAGATCAGAGGAGAGGGTGGTGCCTTGGGGGTTCCAGGGAGTTGTGCAGCTGGCTCCCTTGCCACCCAGACTGCCCCAGGGTTCCCAGCCCCAAGGATTATGGAGCATCCCCACACCTGTTTGCTCTGCAGTTGCTGTTGTGCACGCATTTTCTCCTCCAGCACTTTCTGCAGTGTCTCCTTGGCCTTCTGCTCATAGCTGTTTTCCTGGTCTTCCATCCGTAATAGCAACTTATTCATTGCCCAAGAAGTGTATTTCTGTAAATTTGAGGCAATTCAACAAATACACATTGACCTACTGTGTGCTAAAGCCTGAGCAGGGATACAGAAATGAAAAGAAATTGGTCCTTGCCCACAGGGCAGAGATGTCCGTAATCTGGTGGACCTTCTTCCAGGCTGGAGGCAGGCAGGGAGAGTCCCTCAGGTGATGTGAGAGGTGAGTGGGGATAAAAAACTGCCCTGGGCATGCTGGGCCTCCTCCCCTAGGCCTTCCACAGGCATTTGAAATCCGACATTTCCAAAGGGAAATCATCTTTCTAAACCTGCTCCTATCTCAGTGGCCAGCATCACCCCCCACCCAGTCTCCCAAACCCTAAACCAGGGAATCATCCTTGATTTCTCTCTCACCTTCTTCAAGGAATCAGTTCATCATCAAGCTCTGTCAAATCAGCGTCTTTAACGGCTCCTTCGTTACCTGTATCCTCTATCCCTACCGCCACCTCCTTAGTTCAGACCCTAGTGACACTATTATATGGATTATATAGAGACTATGTATTATCTTCATGCCTTGCCTCCCTCCAAACCCTTTTCAGTCCTGCAGCTAGAGGGTTCTTTCTAAAACTTAAATCTGATCCCATCACAACCTGCTTAAATCTCTCAGTGGTTCTCAGTGTTCTAAGAATCAGGTCCAAACTCCTTGGCATGGTTCCTACTTACAAGCCCAGACTTTCATCTCATGCTGCCTCCACGCAAGCTGAACTGCTTGTAGGTCCCCTAAGCACTGTGCTTTTCAGCCTCTGCCTTTGCCCATAAAGCTTCTTCTGCTTAGAGTATCGTGACCCACGCTTCTCACCTGGTTAACTTCTACCCATGTTCAAGATTCAGCCCTAGAATCATAAATTCTGATAAACTTAGCCAACCATACCTACCCCCCGACTCTTTATGGATTAGGCAGTTTTACTGGTGTTACATAGTATCTATATTTCTGATCTATTGACTCATCTGTCTCCTTTAAGGGATTGTAAACTCCTTTGAGGCAGGGAGCATTTTTATTTTTGTATTTTTTGTATTTTATTTATTTATTTATTTATTTATTTATTTTTATTAGTTTCTGCTTTATAACAAAGTGAATCAGTTACACATATACATCTGTTCCCACATCCCTTCCCTCATGCATCTCCCTCCCTCCCACCCTCCCCATCCCACCCCTCCAGGCGGTCACAAAGCACCGAGCTGATCTCCCTGTGCTCTGCGGCTGCTTCCCACTATCTATCTACCTTACATTTGGTAGTGTATATATGTCCATGCCTCTCTTTCGCTTTGTCACAGCTTACCCTTCCCCCTCCCCATATCCTCAAGTCCATTCTCAAGTAGGTTTGTGTCTTTATTCCCGTTTTACCCCTAGGTTCTTCATGACATTTTTTAAAAATTCCATATATATGTGTTAGCATACGGTATTTGTCTTTCTCTTTCTGACTTACTTCACACTGTATGACAGACTCTAGGTCTATCCACCTCATTACAAATAGCTCAGTTTCGTTTCTTTTTATGGCTGAGTAATATTCTGTTGTATATATGTGCCACATCTTCTTTATCCATTCATCCGATGATGGACACTTAGGTTATTTCCATCTCCGGGCTATTGTGAATAGAGCTGCAATGAACATTTTGGTACATGTCTCTTTTTGAATTATGGTTTTCTCAGGGTATATGCCTAGTAGTGGGATTGCTGGGTCATATGGTAGTTCTATTTGTAGTTTTTTAAGGAACCTCCATACTGTTCTCCATAGTGGCTGTACCAATTCACATTCCCACCAGCAGTGCAAGAGTGTTCCCTTTTCTCCACACCCTCTCCAGCATTTATTGTTTCTAGATTTCTTGATGATGGCCACTCTGACTGGTGTGAGATGATATCTCATTGTAGTTTTGATTTGCATTTCTCTAATGATTAGTGATGTTGAGCATTCTTTCATGTGTTTGTTGGCAGTCTGTATATCTTCTTTGGAGAAATGCCTATTTAAGTCTTCTGCCCATTTTTGGATTGGGTTGTTTGTTTTTTTGCTATTGAGCTGCATGAGCTGTTTATAAATTTTGGAGATTAATCCTTTGTCAGTTGCTTCATTTGCAAATATTTTCTCCCATTCTGAGGGTTGTCTTTTGGTCTTGTTTATGGTTTCCTTTGCTGTGCAAAAGCTTTGAAGTTTCATTCGGTCCCATTTGTTTATCTTTGTTTTTATTTCCATTTCTCTAGGAGGTGGGTCCAAAAGGATCTTGCTGTGATTTATGTCATAGAGTGTTCTGCCTATGTTTTCCTCTAAGAGTTTGATAGTTTCTGGCCTTATATTTAGGTCTTTAATCCATTTTGAGCTTATTTTTGTGTATTGTATTAGGGAATGATCTAGTCTCATACTTCTACATGTCCCTGTCCAGTTTTCCCAGCACCACTTATTGAAGAGGCTTTCCTTTCTCCACTGTACATTCCTGCCTCCTTTATCAAAGATAAGTTGAGCATATGTGCGTGGGTTTATCTCTGGGCTTTCTATCCTGTTCCATTGATCTATCTTTCTGTTTTTGTGCCAGTACCACACTGTCTTGATTACTGTAGCTTTGTAGTATAGTCTGAAGAGGGAGCATTTTTAAAAAAATAAAATTATTTTTGTAGGCTTGGGGATCTGAACAATATTCAGTAAAGTCAAGTTTTAAAAATTAATACATTTGTATTTTTAGAATTTCTCCTGGCTTGAAGGTCAAAAAGACAAAGACACAAGAGCAGCTTTGCAAATTCACTGGGGGTCTTGCCTTTCCAGTGCTTTTCATTTTCACGCCCTGTGATTTTTGGGAAAGCAGGAGCCTCTTACTGTCGCTTCTGGGTTACCCAACTGGGTAAGAGATAGTCTAGATAATGCAGATTTAGAGTTCAATATCAAATCATTTCCATTTAGCTTTGGAGTCATCTGAAAATTTGGATTTAAATGTTGAGTGGGTCTTATGTTCTTGGAATTGTCATTAGAAACCAGATACAGGAGTTACTGGTTGAGATCATACATGGTTATGTCCAGGTTATTGGACTTAACCATGCTGGTCACTGACCAGCTTTATCCCCCTTTGAAAACGAGTAGACTGGCATTCTGGATTATATGTCAGTCTCTTAGGAGCTTGGTTGGCATTACTGAAAAAATAAAAGTTGTGGATCCGCAAACCCATAGACTCTATAGGCTATGTTCCCCTGCAGAATTCTAACTACATGGCCACCTTATCTTCCTAACATCAAGTGGGAGCAGTCTGGCCGGTCCATCTCATTCTCTTGATCTTGAGTCCTCTGCAAAAGACATCCCCCTTTTCTGCACCAGCACATACGTCACAGCCCTGAAGAAAGTGTAGACATCTGAGATACGTTAACAGTGGGGGAGGGCTGATATCCCGTGAACAGACACATAGATGCCTGTTAGACCTGGAAATTGAAAACCAGAGAGGCGGGGCCACACTGGTTTTGGCCCAGGCCACCAGCCACTGGTGTTCCCAGCAAAATGTTCCCAATGTGGGAGTTTGAGGAAGCAGGGAAAGGCAGGTGGTGTGAGTTTATTAGGACTTGAGGCCCTCAGCCTTGCACTGAGGCCAGCTGAACCCCCAGAGCGTGCTTCCTGCCCTCCTATGGGCTGCTACTCCTAAAGGTACTTGGTTTCAACAGTTATTTGTGCATCAGGTTAAAGACTGAAGGGAGAGGGAACTGCAAGCCTAAATTCTTCATATCATACGCCACCTCCCTTTCTCTTCTTATTATATAAGCAATTCATGTGAAAAACAAATAAGGCAAGCCAAACAAAACAAAATTACCTGAAATCTTGCTATCCAAAAGTTGCCATTAGTATTTTGGTGTATACGTGTTCCAGATTTTTCTTTATTTTTAACCCTTCATTAAGGCCATTGTAGTCTTGACAGATGATGCTGGCACAAGCACCTGAGATGAGACTCCTCTTTTTAAAATACTGTATTTGCATTTGGCTTAATTTGTCTCAGGCCCTGCCTTGCCTGGTCCCCAGCGTGGTGTTTTCTGCTGCAGTCTCTGTAAATTGGAGTTGGGGTGATGGGGCGGTCAGGCAGGGCTGTGTGTATCTGTGTCTGTATGAGGGAGGGCGGGCACACTTTCCAGTGTTTCTGGGCAACAATCAGGCACTCACTGCAGTTTCCTATCCCTCAGGCCTGGGCTGTGGAGACAGGGGAAGTACCAGGAAGGGGTGGACGACCCCGACCCAGCTAAATGGAAGGCCCAGCTCCGCTGTGCGCTCAACAAGAGCAGGGAATTCAACCTGATGTACGACGGCACCAAGGAGGTGCCCATGAACCCAGTGAAGATATATCAAGTGTGTGACATCCCCCAGCCCCAGGGCTCTATCATTAACCCAGGTGAAGCCCCAGCTGCTGGGGAGAAGGTGGACAGTGTGCCAGGTTCCGGGCTGGACCCTTAAAGCGATAGTCGACTTGAAAGTCGCCTCGCTTACAAAGTTGAAGACTGGTAAATAAAGCAAGAAATGCTGTCCCTAGAAAGAACCCAGAGAACAAAAGATATAAACTCAGCACAGTCTTCCTGCCCACCCAGTGGAACAGTAAAGCATTAGAAAGAAGAGGGGGTATTGAGTTCTATAAAAAATAACTTCTCTTGGGACTCAACACTGAGAACAGAGGCCAGGTAGTTTAGAAGAAGGAGGGCTTAAAACTTAGAAGGTCTGAGTTATAAACCTCGGTCTTTCTATTTCACTACTTGTGGGACATTGAATCAAGTCATTCAACGTTTTGAGCCTCAGCTTCTTCCACTATAAAATCTGAGTTCTGATCTTTCCTGCGTATTTCAAAGGCTGTTCTAAGAATCAATTGCCATGACATTATGAAGGCTATTAAGTTCTCTTTATAAATGATGGGTAAGTGATCATTTAATTTGTATGGTATTTTTCCTAGGAGAATACCACCTGATCCCTATATTTACTCAATGTTGAGCCAGTTCCGACTAAGAGCCAGATAATTTAGACTTGACCTCCAGTGAATCTAGTGAGGCTCTGCCATGAGGGAAGGGTCTGTCTTCACAGTAAGCTTATAAAGGAGAGAAGCTGTGCTCCTTGGGTCCTTAGAAGGGATGCGAATGTGTAGAAAGGGGTTTAGAGTAGGAATTAAAAGGTTTCTAGGAGAAGGGAGTAGGGTCTGCAGCTCCTGGATAGGGGAGGGGATGAGAGCTTGCACTGGGGCTCCGTAGGAGGAGCTGGGAGTGGGCTGCAGGGATGACAGTGCAACGTGAGCGCCTCACTTTTGACCTTTGTGTGTGTGTGTGTGTGTTTCTCGGGTAGGATCCACTGGATCTGCTCCTTGGGATGAGAAAGATAATGGTGTGGATGAAGAAGATGAGGAAGGTGAGCTGGACCAGTCACAGCACCACGTTCCCATCCAGGACCCCTTCCCCTTCCTGAACATCAATGGTGAGTGGGGTGGGGGGTGGGACCGAGGCATGGAGAGGATGTAAGGGGCTTTGATTTTGCAACCGTTGACACCATATCCACCATTGCACTGGGAGCAGCGACCAGGCCCTGGGGCCAGGCTGCCAGTCTGTTAGCAAGTAGGAGTCATAGGCAAAGGCACTCCGTAGGCATAGTTATCCCAGTGGGGTGGCTTCTAGGCAGAGAGAGCATCTTCTGAATCTTACGTGATAATTCAGAGAAATTAAAAAATTAAACTCGTTCTCCATCCCGCATACAAATACACAAGCTGTTACAAATTTTGCTGATTTCCTTCAGGCCAAGTGCAGGGAGCATTTTCGTGAATTGTAGGCAAACTCTTCTGCTATTTCCCTCGGTACAAATTTTCTGTCACTGCCTTAACAGCCTCTGCTAAGGCCGTATCATGGGAAACTTGTGGCTCTACAGCTCTTAATACTAGGCTCTGATACAATTTCTCTACTAGAGACTTTTATCTTTTTTAAATTTATTTATTTATTTATTTATTTATTGTGGTACGCGGGCCTCTCACTGTTGTGGCCTCTCCCATTGCGGAGCACAGGCTCCGGACGCGCAGGCTCGGCGGCCGTGGCTCACGGGCCCAGCCGCTCCGCGGCATGTGGGATCTTCCCGGACCGGGGCACGAACCCGTGTCCCCTGCATCGGCAGGCGGACTCTCAACCACTGCGCCACCAGGGAAGCCCTATCTTTTTTTAAAATTGACTTTTTGAATTCAGCTTCCCAGGAAAGATGCGTTTAGAGGTTGGAGGGTCCCTGTGAGACAGAGCAGGTACTGCACCTCCCATTGCACGTTCTGAGGACGCTCAACCACAAGGTGAACTGCTCTTCCACAGCATCTTCCCTTGAACTTTTCACTGACATGCTCCTAGTCATATGACTTGCATTCAGTTGAGTAGCTTTTCACTACTTTTCTAAGTTCCATCTGGCTGCTAGGGTCAAAGGAGATACTTTTGCCACCTAGAAAATTTAGTATATGAAGAGGATTCCTGTAGGATTTTGCAGTCCCCTTCCCTAGGTGATGCCCCTTCTTTTGAGAATCAGGAAATGACTCTTATCTGTCTACTTGCCCTCCTTCACTTACCCTGTCATTTATAACCTTGCAACCAAGTGATGAGTAAAGACAACGATCATAGAGCTCTCTCAGGTTAATACTGCCACAGCTACATTCCCACTTGGTGCAATTTTAAGATTTGGACGTTTGGAAATGTGAGATCCTTTCCCAAATCTTTGGCTCACTCATTCTGTTATTCTCACCCCTTAAAAGGATGCAACCCATTTCCAGGATCATGATTTCCCTTTTTTTTTTTTTCCCATGTTTTTTTAAAGCTAATATTGTGTGTCCTTATGTTATGGGCCACCTTGGATCCTTTATGGAAACATGTGAACATATATTAAAAAATAAAAAAGTAAAATATGGCCCTACAGCCACACCGGGATTTCATTGCCCTGAGAGAGGAGTTGGGGTGCATCAGTGACTTCCACGAAGCCTATACTTTCAAACAGGCTCCGGGCCAGCCAGTTTCCGGCTTCAGCAAGGAGAATGTTCCAGCGGTAACCAACAAGGAGAACCTGGTGACGCCGGTCTCGACTGCATTCCTGGAGCCGACCCTGGGGAGCGACGGCTCTGCGGTCACGTTCGGGAAAACCCAAGAGGATCCCAAACCATTTTGCGTGGGCAGTGCCCCACCGAGTGTGGACGTCACCCCCACCTACACCAAAGACGGAGCTGACGAGGCAGGATCAACCGATGGCAAAGTTCTGAAACCGAAGCCATCTAAGCTGGCAAAGAGAATCGCAAACTCCGCTGGTTACGTGGGTGACCGGTTCAAGTGTGTCGCTACCGGACTGTACGCAGACTCCCGTCAGCTCAGTCGGGAGGAGCGGGCATTGCAGGTGAGCCCCCACCACCCGAATTTCAGGAGCCTGACCAGTTGTCAGGTTTTTTTAATGTGTGAAGAGGAGGGGGCCGGGGGTATGATAGGGCAGGACACTGGGCTGATTTGGTTAATGAAGCTTAGGATAATTTAAATGTTTGAAATGTGTCCAGTAAGGGGACGTAAGTGGATACTTTAAGTTATTCTGTAGATTTTAAGCGAACTCCACTCGAATGCTGATAACGGAAGTTTTTTTTTTTTTTTTCTTTTTGCGGTATGCGGGCCTCTCATTCTTGTGGCCTCTCCCGTTGCAGAGCACAGGCTCCGGACGCGCAGGCCCAGCGGCCATGGCTCACGGGCCCAGCCGCTCCGCGGCATATGGGATCCTCCCAGACCGGGGCACGAACCCGTATCCCCTGCACCGGCAGGCGGACTCTCAACCACTGCGCCACCAGGGAGGCCCGGAAGTTTTAATTATTGCGAAGGATGTCTAAAAGACTGCATGACATTTACCTATCAATCGCTTTGATTTCTCTGCCGTTACTGTACGTTAACAAATATACCTAAAAGCGCTGCTTAGAATGCCTTACGTGATACTTGGTGGAGGTGTGTAGCGGCCGCATGTCTGTGAGATTCGTGCAATTTTTTTTTCCACCCAAAAAACAAACAAACAAACAAAACAAAAACACAAACCTTGCTTAATGGGATAGAGTATGTATTTAACTTGCTAGTGAATGATAGATGTTGTATAGGAATTTCCTTAAGATATTTTACTTTTAATTAAAACACAAATAAAGCCAAATTGTTTTGCAATGTTAAGAAAAAAATTGGTTTATGCTTATAAAAATGGCTGAAGTTATCTAAATGATCCATTGAGTGCCCATTTTAATTACATAGATGGAAGGATTACAAGAGGACAGTATTTTATGTCTACCCGCTGCTTACTGTGAGGTCAATTCTTCAAATTTTTATTACTAGAATCTTCCATAAACCTTTTGAGTTAAATTTCATTTCCAAATATACAAAGGGAAGTTTGTGGGCCATGGTCGTCTTTATTCACTGTGCATTTGTTTTCTTTTCTGTTGTGTTTTTGTTTCGCTTTCTTTGTGTCGTGTTTTTGTTTTGTTTTATTTACCTTCGAAAGAGAATGTCTGTCTGTATGCCACAGTGTATGTATGGCTATACATACACACCACATATATCTCTACATACGTATGGCTTTACGAATAAAGAGTGTGTGACTAGTTACACATAGACACTCTTACATTTTTATCGTTCAATTTTAAAATATCTCAGTTGTATCATAAATTGTGGTTGGTTTTGGGCAAACTTTTCTTTGAAGATACCTTCCTTTAAGGTAAGGGCAGTGAAATAGCTTTGGTGGTAAGGTGTGTCTTTTTTCCATCTCCGTTCTCTTTGTAGCGTGCAGTGATGCGCTTCTCAGAGTTGGAGATGAAAGAGCGAGAAGGTGGCCACCCCACGACCAAAGACTCCGAGGTGCGCAAATTCAGCCCCGCTGACTGGGAAAGGCTGAAAGGAAGTCAGGACAAAAAGCCAAAGTCGGTCACCCCGGAGGAGGCCATTGCCGACCAGAACGACAGTGAGAGATGTAAGTGAACCCAGGCGGCTCGCGTGTGGTACCACGTCGGTGGGAACGGGGCGGTTCCGCTCCCAGTGCCGAGGGAGGTGAGAGGAAGCAGTATGCTTCCGACGGCCCAGCGTCTGGGTGCTGGCTGTTCGGAGAACGGGCTGCTCTGGCCACCCTTCCCAGCTGTGGATTGCAAGGCTGGTTGTCCTTTGGAGCGTTGCGGCATCCAGGAGTGAAGCACCTATGAAATGCTGTTTCCTGGCACGCGTCTCCTTTTTCCGGAGCAATGCTAGTCCTGTAGTTAGTAATAGTCTGATACAGTAGAGCAGAGGAATGGCAGTGCAGGACCTCCGGCGTAGCAGGTATGTGTTCTGTTGTGTAGCAGGTACGGACACGGGTTTTTGGTAGCAGTGGGATGACACTTGCAGCCAGAGCCAGACCCTCCAGAGTGACAGTCTCCTGTGGGAGGGAGTGGAGAGTACTCGGACTCTCCCTCCAGAGGCAGAGGTTTCGTTCAAGTGCGATGAGGGCTGATGAAGGCCCCAGAGAGATGAGCATCATTGTGTTCTGTGGAGGCTCGTTTGCAGTCATGAGGAGCTGACACCACGCTCCCAGGCCGTGGGATCAGCGAGGCCGTTCTTCCCACCAGACGGGCTGTGTTCTGTTCTGGAGGCCGAACTGGAGAGAAAGCTCGTGTTGGCCTCGAGTCACACTCTGCGGTCCCCTCGGCTGCTCCCCCACTGGGGTTGACTTCGGGCTTTGCCCTCGAGACTTCCTGGGCTAATGAGATGCGTTGGCAGCAAGTGGAGGTCTTTCTCCCGCTTTCTTCAGTGTGCGTGCTTGTGGCCTGTGGCCTGCAGCCTGCTCCGGACCCCAGAAACCTCACCGGTGATGGTGAGTGAGGGCACCTAGGTGAACGTCGAGGACAGGGTGGGCGTGCAATCCTCCTGAGACGGGACAGTCGGGGGTGGTGGGCACGTTTGGGAGGCCCAGGCCCTTGGACCCAGTCGTAGGGTCGGCGTTGGCCCGCACGCTTAGGTCGTGGGTGCCTGATCCAGTTCGGGAAAATTGTGGTCAGCAGCAGCGTGTGCTTCTCTCTGCTGCTTGGAGCACTGCCCTCCCCCAGCTCATCTTTGGGGTCAGACAAAGGCCTGTGGCCAGGGTTCTGGGTAAGCCACACCGGGACCGGTGTGTCCCACGTGGCTCCCGTAGAAGGGGATTTCTGGGGCTAGTCAGTGGCGGCCTTACCCGAGGGATGGGGCTCTTGATGTGCCTGGAGTAGACGATTCCGAGCTCCTCCCCCTCGGGATTGGAATGAAAAACGGAGGGTCCAGGCCACCCTGGAGTGAAGCAGCAAGAAGGCCTCCCTCCTTGCCTGTGCTCACAGCTGACACGCAGCCCTTACCCTCCTGAGTGGCCTCATAACTCAGCTCCTAGGGAAGTTTCTCAGAGAGATGTGGTAAAAGTGGGCAAGGCCAAGTTCACGGGGATGCACTTTTCTGAGGAGGGAATCTGCCTGTTGCGGGTGGATGGTGAGGGAGGCTGGAGGAAGGGAGCGGGCAGTTAACCGGCCTCGAGTCTTCTCGCCCTTTTCTCCAGCAACGTGGCCAAACCCAGGGTGGCCGCTGCCCTTCATGTCTCAGTGGCCTCACCCACCCTTCTTCCCAGAGACGTTAGTGTGCGTCCTTGCCAGTCTTTCCTGCTGACCGTGGAGACGAGAACTCGGTGTGGCTGATGGGGAGCAGGGCCTGAGCCCCAGATGATTCCGAAAGCCCCCTCCCCCCACCGCCTGCCTCCAATCTCAGACCGACCGACGGGTCTCTTCCTGGAGCACCCGGGACGTGGCCCAGTGAGCCATGAATCGCCACCATGGGAGGGCAGGAGAAGGGTTGGGGAAGGTGAGGGGCTCCGTTTGAAAGGTTGGGGCAATGGAGGTGGGTTCCCCACCCACCCTCTGTCTTGTAGAGACGTGGGGTTTGTAAATAGCTGGTCAGGAAAGGTCACCTGAAGGGGCCACTGTTCTTACTGCAGCCTCCACGTCCAAGGCCCAGCAGGTGTTCATTCCATTCAGCTGGATATGAACGGGCCTTCTTGTTCTTGGGCCATCACGTCTTCAGCTGATATGGGCTCAGGTCCTTCTCATGGGTGTCGGTGTGGCCGAGAGCCGAGCTGTGAGCACATGGGAGCTGGGGCGGGGATTTGGGGCGGGCATGGGTCCCAGAGAGGGTCCAGGACGCCTTCAAGATGCCTTCCCCCTTCTGAGGCAGCCCCTACCCATGGAGGGCCCAGGAGCTTCTAAGGTGGTGGGTGCTGTTTGCACGGCCCTGGTTGTCCTGGCGCGGGTGCATCTTGTTGCTAGGGGTTGTTTAAAAAAAGGAATTAACTTGAAAACACAGTGGCCGAGATACTCATTTATTCTTTATGATCACATGGGTGGCTGAGTGAAATTTTTATTTTGGAAGTTCACCAAATGAGTTTGGAGGTTCCTCAGACTTGGAAGTTCATCACTAGGAACCCTCAGTGGCATTTGAAGATGGGGCGGGGCAAGGAGGCATTGGTCCCTTCCTTCTCAAACTTGGAGTAACCATCTCCCTTGCGAACCACTTGGCTGGGACAGGCCTAGGTCCTGCTCAGTGGCAGTGCCTGGCCAGGAGCTGGAGGAAGGCTCAGTCAAGGGGCTTCATGAAACTTCTTTGCTCAGGGAACTTCTCTTCCAGCTGAGCACCTGCACGTTTGTAAACTACTTTGGAACAGAGATCCCCTGCACTCCTTCTGTAGCGGGTGTAACTTTGAACAAGGTTAGCCCTGACTGGAGGTGCTATTACAGTTAAGCTACAGAGAAGGGGATTTTAATCCTGGGGAGCCTTGCAGCGACTCAGAACCCTCTCACCTTGTTTAGGCCTCACTGGGCATGGCTCAACAGTGGTGAGGGTGCTTTGTTGCCACAGTGACTTGTAAATGTTGCTGTGGTGATGCTTCTGTGAGGTGATGCTATGGTACAACCATAATGAATTTGGGATATATGTGCTGTGAGTCATAAGACCATGCTGCAGGGACCACGTTCACATCTTGCTTAGACTGGGTGACCAAGGGCACATGGCTTCCCACTTTTAGAAGGGCCAAAAGTAGCAATGATGGCAAAGCCTGATGGTTAGGATCCCCGTGCATCTATTTATCTCCCCATCTCTTTTGCCCTCAAGGGTCATCCTCGTGTGGGTCGTGGTTAGAACAGTCTTTGAGAAGCTCCAAGTGACACGGAGCCTCTACCCCATAGCTGGTGGCCATGGGCATCTTGAGCAGTCGGGGTGGGTGTCCTTCAGGGTTATTACTGGCCTGGGTAAGGTCACACTAACGTAAGGTCTTGGGGGGCCTTAGCTGAGGGGAATTGAGATCTTTGCCCTAAAAGGCTCTGGGGTTGGGGGAAGGGTGGATGGACCTAGTTTGGAAAAAGAAACTTTCAACTTGGACATGGGGGTTCTTAAGGTAGCCCTTCCATCCCTCCATGGATCCCCTCCCACGGAGCTTTTAGGGAAGGCTGATTGGACCAGAGAAGTCCAATGGTGTAACCAGCAGGGCTCACCTCTTAAAATTTCCTACATTTCAGGCCTGAGATTCAGGCTGGTCTGAAAGTCTTGGCATCTTTTGGTTAAAGGGATTTTTCCAGCCTTTCTCTGTGCTGAGCCCGGCCCGTGATTATGAAGCCCACCCTGGAGGGAGGCTAGCAGTAACATTCCCACTTTTTTTTTTTTTTGCGGTATGCGGGCCTCTCACTGTTGTGGCCTCTCCCGTTGCGGAGCACAGGCTCCGGACGCGCAGGCCCAGCGGCCATGGCTCACGGGCCCAGCCGCTCCGCGGCATGTGGGGTCTTCCCAGACCGGGGCACGAACCCGTGTCCCCTGCATCGGCAGGCGGACTCTCAACCACTGCGCCACCAAGGAAACCCAACATTCCCACTTTACAAGTGAAGGGGGCCGAGTTGTAAAGCGGCGCCATTCCTGCCCGAGTGTTTAAGAGGGTCACAGAGCAGCCCGAGTGAGAGTTGCAGCACGCCGTCTTCACCGGGCCTGCGGTAGCCTGGGCTGCATCACCCGTAAGCACAGGCCAGGAGTTTGGGGTTTCTCCTGCTGCCATGGCAGGAGACCCTCGCGGTTGGGGTGATTCCACCATTCCGGCAAGACTAGATGGGGATCTCTCCCACCTTGGGATACCCTTGAAGAAAAGCTAAGTGTGTTCCACCCTTGAGAACACAGGTCAGGCTAGCCCAGGCCAGGGTGAGGTTCATCCCCACAACTGGCTGCCATTAAATGCTGGGAATGCTCCCAAGAGAGGCTGATCAGGGAACCAGCCTGCTGAGCAGAAGTGGGAGTGATACTTGAAGTGGTCTAGGGAGAGGAGGAGGAATGCGAGCAGCATGTGAGGGGTGTGTCCATGATTTCATCTAGAAAAACGGGCTGTGGGAGCTTAGCTCAGGTGTTAACGAAATACCAAACTCATACACCCACCCCCACCCCCGGCCGGTGATGGACACAGGGTCATCTTCGGGGAACTCTTTAACAGCACAGTGATCATTATGGAATTATTTGTGTGTTAGAAACAATGTGACTAGCAAAGCAGTTGAACTGTTTCTTTGGCTAGAGCAAAAGTGAGGAGTGATGTTAGGCTGGGGTGATTGGAGGAAAAGCCCCAAGTGGATGCTAGATTGAGCAGAGGGGCAGGAGCAACACAGGCGGAGCTGAGGTGTGAGTACTTCAGCCCTGCCCGCCGCACCCCCCCACCCCACCCCCACGAAGGGGGTTGGAGTCTTGTCTTTGAAATGTCCTTAGATGCTTGTTGCCTGGGAAGGAAGGCGTGGAGACGTGCCAGGTGGGTGACTGGTGTCACTGTGGGCCTTCTTCCTAGACAGGAAATAGGAGCAGCCCCTCGATGGCAGTGAAATGCTTTCCCCCCACGGGTGTGGAAAGAGGACAGACGGACTTGTAGCAATCTGGTTGAGTTCTTTGAAATTGCCCTTGACCCTTGTGTGTGCACCAGGAAGCCTTTCCTTTCCCTTTGCCAGGCTCCTCTTGCCTTGGTCTCCCCAGCTTCTCAGCCTCCCACCATTCTTTCCCTACCCTTTTTCTTCACCCTCGCCCCTGCTGACCCAAGTGAACATTGGTGCTATGTCTGTGTAGATGGCAGTTGGGGGCTATTTGGTCTCTTGATGACATCAGCCTTTTTTGTTGACTAGGAGCTGTTTCCATAGTCATTTGTAGCTCTGCCCTGATTGGTTGGATCTTACTGTGAGGTCACTCACCCCCCGTTGTAGCTCTGCCCTGATTGGTTGGATCTTACTGTGAGGTCACTCACCCCCCCTTTAAAAGTAAGCCACCTTGGAGAGTTAAGCAGTTAGGGAGTGATCTCACATGCCTATAGACGGATGGTGTAGATGCCTCACCTTGACCCTTGAAGGATGGATTGTGAGTGGGCTACGCGCCTCATTTTCTGCTTTCTTTGCTGGTTGTGTTCAGCTGTCCTTCCTTTGGGACGTCTTTCTGAGGGTTTTGTGCTTCTGGCGTGTGAGGCCCCTGGTCTCCAAAGGGGGGTGGTCTGTTGGTAGCAGATTGCCTTGGGCGTGGGGGTCCTGCCTGCTCCTGGTGACCTTTGTTCCCTCCTTTCCGGGTTGTCTCCCCTCCCCTAGGGGAGTGTTATGATGGAAGCAAACCTGACCGCTTTGAAGCCCCAGAAGACAGTGATCTTCCTGAGGATATGGACACGGAGCCCCCCAGAGAGTCCCCCGCCGACCAGGCGGCCCCGGACGCGTCACGCAGCCCCACCCTCCGGCTGAACAGAAAGCGCAAGGTGTCTGGCAATAGGAACCACACTGAGACCACTGTGCTCCCGGAGGACTCTCTGCTGAAAGCCAAGCGGAGACGGGTCTCCAAAGGTGAGCTCGGTTTGGCTTCGGGCCCGCAGGGCACCCTACAGAAGTCCTGGAGCGGAGCAGTGGAAAGTTCCAGTCCCACCCTGGATCCCTGGGGGGAGCCACTCACACCTCCCCACCCCCCACCCCCATCCCACCCCCCACCCCCCCAAAGCCAGGTGGCGGGGCTGGAGCCCAAAGGTGGCCAAAGGCAAATAGACCCCCTCCCGAGACTTGGTGACAAGTTCCAGCCAACACAGTGACCACACCCCTCCCCTCCCCCACCCCTGTTAGTGATGTGTAAGACAGTTTGTTCCCCGCACCACCACCCCCGCCCCGGGGGGCTTCTTCATTAATTTGTAGTTATTTCTCCATTAGCTGACTGGCCTGAGAGGGAAATGACAAACAGTTCCTCTAACCACTTAGAAGAGCCACATTATAGTGAGCTGACCAACCTGAGGTGTGCATTGAATTAACAGGGCTCCATCCCAGAAAGCAGCGCCGCTTGCTGCACCTTAGAGAACGGCGGGAGCAGAGAGCAAACCTGGCCGGCAGGGCAGGAAGGAAGTGACCCAGGCGGTTCAGCCTGCGGTCACCCCCCAGGGCAATAGCATCTCCGAAGAGAAACCTGGCAGGAAAAGGGCAGAGGCCAAAAGCAACAGCAGCTGGTTGGAGGAGTCCCTTAAATGCAGTGACAATGAACAAGGATACGCACGGGGCGGGGGGCGCTCCTGGAGGGTGGATCACCCGCCCTCTGTGGGAAACGGCCCTGGAGGGGACCTGAGCGCCATCCAAGTTGACAAGAGTAGCGTGTGGCGAGCGGGGAGTTTTCTTCCTGAGGTCCTTTCAGCCTGCACACTTCCTTATGGAATGGACAGTGAGGCGGGAGCTCGACTTCCTGGGCTGCTCCTCATCACCCAGCCCGCGGCTGGGCAGGAAGGGAAGTCTTGGGTGACCCCGGGCGCTTGTCAGTGCCCTCTTTCCAGCCTCAGGCTGTCCCCAGTCGCCCTGTCCCGAGCACCCAGGCCCCCCACGGGTGGGGACGGGAGCGCACGAAGGGCTGGCTTCTGCCCTCTCTTGCGGCCCTTTGAAGCGACTTGCCATTTGGCGTTTCGTGGGTTAGCCTATTTGCCGGTTGAATGTGGGATGATTAACATATTAGCACTTTGAAAACATAATTGGTATATCTTTAAAAACTGAAGCTGCTCCAACGATCAGTGCTAACAATGGGCTTTTCTTTCCTCACCGGCTACAACTGTGTAACGCCCGCTGCTTCTCCCCCTGACAGATGTGCTGTGCATGGACGAAGAAATGGATTGGCAGCCTTCGCCCCTGCTGCAGAAATACACCGACAACAGCGAGAAACCATCCGGGAAGCGACCGTGCAAAACCAAGCATTTGATCCCTCAGGAGCCCAGGCGGGGCTTGCCGCTGCCAGGGGACTCCTAGGTGGACAATGCGGATGGCAAGGTACCTCTTGCCCCTGGCTCTCCCCCGCCCCCCGGGCCCATGCAGGCACATCCCGCCTGCCTGCTTCTCTGCTTCTGGGGACAAAGCTTTCCTTTTCCTGAACCCCTCCCCCCAAAACGTCCCTGCCCCTTCCTAGGGGACGTGTCTCCTGGGTGGTGGTGAAGTTTCCAGCTAGTAAAAATGCAACCCCTTCCTCGCGCCCCGCCTCCCCCAGACTGAGAGGAGGAAAAGTGCTTTCCTCCACTCAGGTTTGTAACTCAGGGAGGAGGCGAACCAGGCGGGTGGAGGAAGGACAGCCTGAAATGTGTGCGCTGCCTGGTTTCGTGATAGGTGACCGTCCGGAGATTTTGAAAGCGGCCTGAGCCCAGTTCCGGCTATGATCTTTCGCCGGCCAAGCAGGACCAGAAGGCCTTGGACTGTTTGCAGCAATTGTTACCAGCTTCCCAGGCCTCGCAGCTGACATGGTCAAGCTCCCCTCCAGAGACCACCCAGTCCCGCCCGATGCCACCGGAAGCGCGGAGACTTATTGTCAATAAGAACGCGGGCGAGACCCTCCTACAGCAGGCCTCCCGGCTTGGCTACGAGGTGAGCATCCTTGTGGGTGCCCCGGATCAGGATCCACCGGCTGCTGCTCCTTGGGTGGGGGACACACTGGCTGGGGATGGGGGGCGGGTCTCAGAGCCCAGCCCCCTCCACGTGGCGGGCTGGGCTGGGTGTTCCAGCAGGGTGTTTGCGTTGGCTCCCGCTCACACTGCGGGCTCTTTGGTGGCTTGTTCAGTCGTGGTGTGAAAAGAAAGGCAGGCCTCTCTGATGTTCCGTTCCCGTTCAGGCAGGCAGGCTGCTTCGGCCAGTCTGGCTCACTTATCTCTGATATAAAATCTGACCTAACCCAGGGCTTGGCGACCAGGGGAATTTTAATGAGCCCTTTTGGATTCTGAATAGCAAGAAGGAGAGTAGGAGAGTAGTTATTAGCTCTACTAACTTGTGCTGTTTGGGGCAGAGTGATGCCCCTGTGGGGTAGCGGGTGGGAAGTGTCTGTGCAGAGTAGGGGTGGGAGTGGGGCAGACCTGAGCAGTCTCTTTCTGAGAGGGCACGGGAGCCGAGGGCTGATGGGCGGGGAGCAGGGCTTGAGCCTTGCACAAAACTCCCTGTCCACACTGCTGTATCCCAACCCAGCACGGCTGATGACAGTGATGGCCTCTATTGCCAGAGCAACATAGAAAGATAGCTGATATCTGCCTAAGCCCGTGTGATCTGTAGTAACTCCTTTCACCCTTTTAACATGTTCACTTGGGAGTAACGCGTACTAGCCCACTCTCGGATGAGGAAACTGAGCCTCAGAGGGGTTAGCTGATACCCGTACAGGTAGCAATCCAGCAGTGCTCCACAGCCCACCACGCTCCTCAGCAAGACTGGCTCACACTGGAATTGCCCTTTTTACAGTTCAAAACCTCTGTGAGACAGATGACTCTCCATGCCCTGTGCAGTTCCCCCACCATACTTGTCAGTAGCAATTGTGATGTAATAGCCCACAGGGCAAAGGCATTTTTCTGTGCTGGCATCAGCCCTCTGGGAGTTGAATGGTGACAGTAAAACGCGGTTCAGCAGGCTGAGCGTGGAGGTGTGGCTGAGCACTGGGGTGGCAGGACCCAGGCTGGCCCGGAGCCCTGGCGCCCACACCCTCAGCCAGCTCTGTGCCCCTGTCCCCCGTCTCCCGTCGTGTCCCCCCACCCCGGTCCATAGTGCCGTGAGCCCTTGGAAGTGTGCCTGCCTTGGCCTTAAGGCATGACTGTGGGTGGGAAGTTGGAAGCACTAGGGCTATGCTTAGTTTGGGGTGTTTTGTTGTTGTTGTTGTGGGTTGAATGTGCTGTTGTTTATATCTACACGTCTCTTGGAGACCTCTCCATTAGCTAGAGAGCACTTTGTGGTAGTTAGCGCAGTTACTTGCAGGTGAAGTCCAAGGAGCACCCAGTTGGTTTCCCAAGAGCTGAGAGCGGGCGCCTAGGAGGACAGAGCAGATGTTGCACATAGTGTTGAGCTAGACCCCCCCGTGGTTGAGAAGATAGTCTCCTTGCTTCCAGCAAACGCTGGAGGTGGGGGGGAGACCCCTAACCCCAACTTTTGGGTTAGGGTTGAGAAAGTAGACTCCCGCTTCCAGCAAATGCTGGAGATGGGGGGGGCGGGGTGCTGCTGCACCCACCGTGGAGGGCGGGGCTCCGAGCCCCACCTGTGAACTTGGCATCATTTCCAGCAGCCTCCCTTTGGGACCAGAGAGGTCAAAAGACCCTCGTTGGTCCTCTAAGACAGTTTCCATTTTGGTTTGGTGGCTCTGAGGCCTGGACCAAGGGGCACTTGATCCATCCTTTTTTAGGCTACCTGGCCTTTGATTGCACAGGAAGCCTTGGGAATGTTTACGGTGGGATTTGTTTTTTTCTTCAAATGTAAATTTCAATATGTAGATTCCACACATCACCAGTGTTGATGCTGAACATTGTGACAAGTAGATGAACGCTTTCAACTTTGAATCCAACTTTCTGGGATTTCTCTGGGCAGAATTTTAAATGTTGGGATGATGGCCCAGTTGGGAGATGTGGCAGCTTCAACCTTTTCAAATTGAAGGACAGTTTGCTTAAGCAGATAAGGGTGTGGTTTGGGAGGGTTTTCCTGAAGTTTTGTCTTCAGCATTCTTGGTTATTTTCTTCTGCTTAGCCAAAGATACCATGTGCAGTATAAAGGCTGTCTGAGCTTTATGTCATGATAATGTGGTTCTGGAAGTTTAGAAACACACTCTGGCTTCAGATCCGCGTTAAATAGATCACTTGCGTGGCCAAAGACCTCAAACCTTTCCCTCCTGGGAAAAAGGCTTCTATTTCTTAGGCTAAAACGCTAGTGTGCAACCACATGCTTGTGCCTTTAGCGGTGATGGTTAAATTTTCTATGAATTGAATAAGTCATGTTTTTTAAAAAGTTAATGAGGCATTTAATTAACTCACAACGTCGGGCTTATGGCCTTTATGGTTACATTTTGCGGGTAGTGGCATTCGGCTTATAGCCGCTGAACAGAGAGCTGTCCGACAAAAGCAGTTTGACTTTGCTCTGGAATGGCTGGGCTGCCCTTCAGACACTCCCGTTTATTTCTAGCGGAGAAAATAAACCAAGGAATGTGTTGCGTCGACAGACTCGCCCTGCCTCTTCACCTTTCAGTTAGAGAAAGTGCTGGTGGCGACGGTTGCCATCCATTTAGAGGCCATCACCCTCTTAGCTAGGAGAGTGTAGTTAGCCCACTTGACCCCCAACAGAGAAGGCCTGTGGGGTGCTCGTCACAGCTGGATTGCATCCCTCTAACTGGGGCCCTCTGGGGCCTTTTGAATCTTCCCAGCTGACCAGGTACCAAAGACCTGAGTTTTAGGTCTAGTACTTCATGTTAATTGAACTTGGGGTTTAATATCTCTAGGCCTCAGTTTCCAAGTGTTGAATGAGGATAGTACTACCTTCCTTTCCTGGTAGCTCCTGGGTTCCTGTGGGTGACAGAAGACGTCCTCATCTGGGGAATGAGAAGCACTGTGTAAACAGTGGGATCAACGTGGTTGAGTTAGGACAGCCCATGGCAAAAAGTCTGACCTGGCCGTGGGGCTACTGCTGCCTTTGCTGCCATCTTCCAGGAGAAGAGAGTTGACTTACCCACCAGCTTGGACGGCCTTTCATTTCTAGGTACCCTTGAATCTGCCCTAGTAGTGATGAAGGTTTCCAGGTGAAGGCCATGATTGTCACAGCAAATAAACCCTGGGTTGAGTAAATTGATGTGTGCATAGCAGTTGGTGGCGTTCAGACCTGATCCCAGAGCCACGTGACAGGGCCTCTCCGTGGCTGGCGCACACAACTCATTAGCTTGCAGCCGTCCACTCAAGTCTGGCTAGTGAGGGCCTGCTAAAAGAGCAGCAGCTTCATGCGGTATCCTGGATACCAGGGCTCGGGGCAGGTGGCCTGGGAGCCCAGAGGATTGTGGGCTTTCTGGCAGGTTGGGATGTAAAGGGAGAAATGCATTCGTGGGCGTGCCTTTTCTCTTCCTCCTCTTGTTTTGGAAGGGAGCTGCTGCAGTGACCTGAAGTAACAGGGCACCAATGGCCAGGTTTACCAGCATGCCCCATTAGGTTCACGTGGTAAGCAAATGGAACATTCTAGTTCGCTCCCAAGTGAGTGGTCACCTTTGATTGGCGTGTCCTCCAAAGGGCATAAAAGGTTTTACAGAACCCATCTCGCACTTATGGGCGGCTAGAATGACCCCCGTTTTAGGTTTAACAGATGAGTTACCTGAGAGATGTCACAAGGAGGCCTGTTCTGACCCCATCCCATCCCCCCTTACCCAGCAGACCATGTGTTGGGCCACATGCACGTTCTGCCTACTCCCAGCTCTCAGAACCTGACGGCTCTCTGCTGGGCACGACTTACCCAGTATAAACAGTATAATGTGTTTTCTGGTGGCAAATGCTTTCGATGTGTCTGAAAACTTTCTTAAGGTAATAAAACATTGAATAAGTTCCTGCTCTGCTTACTGGGAGTGGTTCATATTAATATTTTAACAAGCCAAAGAAATAAGGTTAATAACAGTGATTCTAATGCACAGTGTTGACACAGAACATCTCCGGGGGCGGGGGTGAATGTTTTATTTGATTCTTGAAATGTGGAGGTTGCAGCCTGTGGTGTATCAGGTTCCTGTCATTAACTTGAGTAAATATGAGAATATTAGACTGATTCTGCCCCGAGAGGGTGGAGTGAGGCAAAATAGAGGGTGGGGTTATTGGAGGCATTTTGTGTCATTCCTCGAGGATGGAGGGAGAGAGCTTCTCTTTAACTCTACTTAACGTACAGACAAGAGCATCTGAGGCCCAGGTTCTGATTTGGGGTCTTAACAGGGGGCGCGAGGATGTAGCTGACCTGTGTGTCCCTGCTTCTCTAAGCTGGGGAATGTTCTCTGGCTGATTTAAGCTCTCTTTAAGTGTTGGTCATCCATACTTTTATCTAAACTTGTGTTATCGTCCACTGCCACTGACTGAACAGACCCATCAAGTGAGAATGGTCTGTGCTTGGCAATGTGTCATCTAAGATGTTAGCAGCTGTGACACTTCTGTACTGGTCACGTCGGCCCCTGGGCTGAGGGCTTTCATCGCTATCCGAATGCGTCCTCTCAGCAGCCCTGTGGAAGCTTGGAGAAGTTCAAGGGTAACTTGCCCATGGCCAGGCCACTGGTGCAGCAGAGCCTTAGACAACACTGTCTGCATCTCCAAGCCCTTCTCACACACTCTCACCCCCGACCAGGATGCTTGCCGCCTGCCCGCGCTATGGTGGGCTTTTGGCCCCAAGGATGTATGCCTTTGAAAGTGGGCACCGCCAAGCTATGGGGAGGTCACCCTTACAAGGTTCACTGTATGGTTGACTGATGGTATCTCCTCTCCTCTCCTCTCCTCTCCTCTCCCCGTAGGAAGTGGTCTTGTACTGCCTGGAGAACAAGATTTGTGATGTGAACCACCGCGACAACGCGGGTTACTGTGCCCTGCACGAGGCTTGTGCAAGAGGTTGGCTCAACATCGTACGACACCTCCTTGAATATGGCGCCGATGTCAACTGCAGTGCCCAGGATGGAACCGGGTCAGTGGCGGTCTTGCTCTTGGCCTGGCCCTGCTGGGGCATAGGCAGTGGTTCTCAGGGTGTGCGGGGAACCCCAGAAGGAAAGATGGAGAGTGAGTGCCATGTAAGCACACTGGTGGTGGAGTCCTCTAGAATGGAATCGGACAGATCTTTCTGGCAAATTTACATAGAACTTTAAAACTCTGTGACACTCTTATGGACAGAGGTCCCTGAAAATGTTGAGCCTGCATGAATAATCAGGGGTGTTCTCTTTTAAGACCCTGGACTCTTCACCAGCGTCTGTTGAATCTCACTCTTGAACATATATGTGAGTTGAAAGTTGCAGGAGTACAGACAGGTCCAGTGGCAACTGGCTTGATAGGACCTGCCGTGTCCACCCACATCCCCGGGCCTGGCCCCCACTCTGTCCTTGACCTCGGTTTATTGGCCAGAGGCCCAGGTCTGAGTCAGCCCAAGCATCTTCCTGGTTGTACCTGGGATGCCACCACGAGGCAGGGCACTGGGGCTTTCCTGACGGTCATAACATTAGCAAAACTGTAAGGTATTTGGTGGTTCGTGGTTTCCAAATCGCATCCTTTCTGGATGGGACTGCGGACAGTGTTCCTGACCCCAGCGGACACGGGCAGGAGGACTCTGTATCCTCCTGAGAACTCGCCCTGCCTGTCGACTGCTTCTGGGCGAGAGGGTTGATCACTCATCTCCAAGTTGGTTTCAGGAGAGGTTCCACTTTGCCCCCAGTTTCTTTGACAAACTGCACTTTTTGGGTTTTGTTTGTAATGGTATAACAATGGCTTGTTGTATCTGCTTCCGTGATGCTGGGATTCTTCCCCCCACCCCTCCGTACGTTACCTTCTTACAGTCTGTCACTATTTAAGTTCATTGGAAACGTTTTCATCTAGGCCTGAGTTCCTCCTTGGGCCATGCATTAAGAGAGATTTGCATTGAAGAATTAGGCCTGAGATGGTCCCTTCACCTGTCCCGTAAAGGGTTATGTGTTGAAATAACAGAGTAATTTGTCGCAGCGACCGTACACTCACCTCCTCGGTGAAATAGCGCGCCTACGAGGCTTGGCCGCACACGCTCGATTTTGCCCCGTGTCCTTAGAAGCAAGCGTCGCGTGCACGGGTGTAATCCCCCGCACCTCTCCTAGGCCTCTCCACGATGCTGTCAAGAATGATCATCTCGAAATTGTCCGCTTGCTCCTCTCCTACGGTGCTGTTCCTACCCTGGCTACATACTCAGGTAGAACCATCAAGAAAGTGAACCACAGCGAACTTCTGGAGAAGTTCTTAACAGGTACGGCAGAGGTCAAGACACGGTCTTGTTCAAGCATCTAGACGGTGACTTCACAGCCTTTCACCTGGGTTCCCCCTACCCCCACCCCCCCGTTTACTCTAAGTGACCCTTTACTGGGAAAAGCGGCCCAACGTTAGTCTGTCAAAGAAGAGATACGTACTTTGAGTTTTGCGAGGTGGGGGGCTGGAAAACTCTTAGCTAGCCAGGCTAGCTTTTGTTTGGCAGGCTGGGGTGGTGAGGCGGGCAGTCCCTCAGGAAGGCGGGTGGACGCGTGGGGAGGTTTCAGTCAGATACCTGGAGGCGTGTGCAGTGGGACTTGTCAGGAGGTGACACCAGCCCCAGCGTGAGATGTTCCCGAACTCCAGCAGCATTTGCCTCTTACCAGCAGGCGTTATCTTGTTTCTCTCTCTCTCTCTCTCTCTCCCCCTCTCTCTCCACACTGTTGAAATAACCTGCAGGCTCCTGACGACGGTAACCCCGGTTGCTCTTCGGAGTTCTCTGGCAGCTGTGTGTGTGGTGAGCAGCCTTGTTCGTTTCAGTTGGGCTTGTGGGGGTGGGGGTGGGGGTGGGGGTGGTGCTGTGAGCAGGGCTTGCTTGGGAAAGAATTTTTCCAGGGTCCTTTTTGGAGAACAGCTGGAATCTTGCTCCAGCTTACTGACCTCTCTCTTGTTTGCCCCCCCGGTTAGAACCAGATGATGAAAGTGGTTACGATGTTTTAGCAAATCCCCCAGGACCGGAGGACCAGGATGACAGCAACGAGGCCTATGGTGACCTATTGGAATCTGAATTTTCCGAAGACCCCGTTTTGCCGTGTTATAACGTCCAGGTGTCCGTCGCTCAGGGGTGAGCGTGGCCAGCGTGTGGTCGAGAGCCAGCCCAGCTGCTCTGTGGGGTGGCAGGAGTTAGAAATCCCCTTCAGCAGATGAGGGTGGATGGGTTGGGGGGTGAGTGAATTCCTCACCAAGTGTCCACCGACCTCACATAATGCAGTGGAACTTTTCCAGAAAAGTTTGGGGGATGGGAGGGCTCCCCAGCCAACTGCCCTCATTGGAACACACCCCTAGAGCCCAAAGGATACGGGAGTCAGCGACTGCAATTGCACAGTTTCAGTCACTAAACTCTTGGGGAAGGGATCCTCCCCAAACGGCTACCATAGGGGCCTTCCAAGGCGCGTGAGGTCCACGGGACAATACCGATGTGTACCCTCTTCTCGTATAAGATTAGAGAAAGCCGTATGTGGCACCTGGGATCTTATGTGTCTTCAGATTTGCTTAGATCGAGTCTTGTCCCCACAGTCGGGCCACTGTGCCCCATGACCAACCCTTCGGAGTGAACACATCAGGAAACCTTGCTCTGCTGTGTGTTGACCCCGGTGCTTAAGGAGTAGCATCCTCCTTGGACTCTGAGGCTGGGACCGTGTCTGCCTTTGTGGTGACATTGTATTCGGGATAGAGATGATAAAGCGTGGCAGGGTATCAGGAAGGATTGTACCACCTCCCTTCTCGAAAAAGCCTCACTCCCGGCAGCATTGAGGGGCGGGTTGGAGGTGTGGGAAAGGCAAGGAAAGCCAGGTGACCTCGAGTGTTTCTCATGCTCTCTCCGTGAGGGCCGGAGGAGAGGAGAAGTCAAAGAGGTGTTTGCCATCTCCCTTGGGTTGGCATACAGACTGGTTTTCCCCAGTGACTAGAACGGGGTGCACTTACTTGGAGAGGGGTGACCTGAGTTGTGGCCAGAGCCAAGGCAGCACTGGGGTGGCCTGCAACGAGGCTGGTTCAGGGGCGCTGCTCCTGCTTTTGTCTAAGTTGGCTGATCTGCCCTAGGTGGTCTCTTAACACATGCACATGAGTCCAGAGTTCCCCCGCTAGAAGTAGATCTTCCGGGCTTCCCTGGTGGCACAGTGGTTAAGAATCCGCCTGCCATTTCAGGGGACACAGGTTCGAGCCCTGGTCCGGGAAGATCCCACATGCCACGGAGCAACTAAGCCCGTGCGCCACAGCTAATGAGCCTGCACTCTAGAGCCCGCGAGCCACAACTAGAGAAAGCCCGTGCACAGCAACAGGCCCAATGCAGCCAAAAATAAATAAATAAAATTAAAAAAAAAAAAAAGTAGTAGATCTTTTAAGGACAGTGAGAAGTGGGGTGGGGGTGGGGTAATCAAAGTGGAAGTAGCAGGCCCTTTCACCGCCAGGAGACGGGTAGTTTATAGTTGGGAGCGCCTCTAATTTTGCCGGAAACTCAAACCACTGTCCTTTCTCTGGTGTAGGCGTCGTAACTGGCTGTTGCTCTCAGACCTGCTCAAGAAACTGCAAATGTCCTCCTGCATATTCCGCTGCAATTTTCCAAATGTGGAAATTGTCACCATCGCGGAGGCCGAGTTCTACCGGCAAGTGTCAGCAAGTCTCTTATTCTCTTGCCCCAAAGACCTGGAGTCCTTTAATCCGGAAAGTAAGGAGCTCTTAGATGTGGTGGAGTTCACGAACGAGCTTCAGACTCTGCTGGGCTCATCCGTGGAGTGGATCCTCCCCAGAGACCTGGACTCAGACGACGCCTGGTGAGCTCGCCGGGGCCCGCCGTGTACAGTGTGTCATGGTGTTAATCCTTGTACATATGTGTCCTAATACGACTATTTCTGTAAAGAAAGGACACGATGAGACACGACTCCAGTCGGAAGGACTTTGAAACATGTTTTTTTCTTTTTAAAATTTTAAGTCAGTTTTTATGAAGTTGTTAATAAAGTTTCTTTACTTTTCAATGTACACATGCTTCGGAATATGTTTGTTTTTACTCGGAACAATTGTTTCTTTTCTTTTTTAAGGAGAAAAAAAAAAAGGCAAAGGAGCTCCACACTTTGACTTAATTTCATACAAAGCTCCGACGACAGAGGCCATAACTGTTGAGAGTTGCTTTGGGGGCAAATTAAACCAGTAAAATTTTAAACTCTTCCTCCATATTAAAGGGATTGAATAAATTGGCCACTTTGGTGCACCTGTGTCCTGCGAATTGTCCAGTTGGAGATGGAGGTTTAGGAAGTGAGTTTCAGTCTTGTTTAAGTCTCTTCCCATCAGACTGGTGTCGTGATTTCCTACACACCATGTTACTTCCTGTCTACCTTTCCTTGGTGTTGTTCATGCCTGGATTATCTCCTGTACCTGCTCAAACCTTGGTCCATTCTCATTTGTACCATGGAAGTTTGTCATGCTGGATACTGTCAGAACTAATTTTACTTAAGTTTGTGTTAAGGTGCAAAGCACACGTTTTGTATATTTTCTGTTTTTTGTGTTTGTCTATATTTTATGGTTTCGCTTCAAGAAATATTATGGGAAGGGAAATAGCAAGATGTAAAGAGCAAAAAAGTCATCATTCTCTTTCAATTGTTAGAACATCTATCTGCAATCATAATTATGATGCACTGTGGTATGTGTTAAAATAGTAAATACATGTAACGTCCCGTAGGAGCAGCAAACTCTGGTGTTGGTGAGGGTGTGTCATGGAAGTAATCACAAAGCAGGTGACTGTTGGTTGGGGTCCTGAAACATTAGTGTGCCTTCCCTGTGTCCAGTAGTGGTCTGGAGGGGTCAGGAAGCCTGCCTTTGAATTTGAGGGAACAGAGGGTTTGAGGTCCTCTCTCTTCTATTGCTCTAGTACACTGCATAGCAGCAGTATACTGGGTTTACAGTTGACGTTTAAATCGCTGATTGATCATTAAGATTGGGATGTATCTTTGGAAATGAAAATAGGAAGAATCGTATGCTTTTTTTTTTTTTTCTTTTTTTTCCTATATCTGAAAAGGTATGTAGTACTTTGCTGAGTGGTTGGGAATAAAGTTTGCAGTATTCAGTGTATTCAGTTTTAGTATCTAAATAGAATTAAACTGTTGCTGTAAAGTGGAATAGCACTTTGTTATTGACAAGTTTTAGAATGCATCTGTTCGTCAATTACCTGTTTGGGAAGATTGTAGTTAATGATTTTGAGAATGTGGCTATAAACCTCCAACTGACTCAAGAAAAGCAAATAAGTCAAGATTGACAAATGTATAGGCTCTTCATCTTTTGTGTGTGTGGGTTTTTTTTTTTCCTTTTAGTTATTTGTCAAGGTATAAAGAATTCTATCACACTTAAGACAAGTTAAGTAAACGTCACGGGGTGTATTCTGACATGGCATGGAGCAGATCACATGGCCTAGATCTTAAAGGTGATTTTATGTTTAAACTTTCATGAAAACATATGTGATTGAAACACATTAATATATTGATACAGAGGGCAGTTAATTTTTGTCTTTTTGTGTGTGTGTGTGTGGTACTGTTGTGGCCTCTCCCGTTGTGGAGCACAGGCTCTGGACGCGCAGGCTCAGCGGCCATGGCTCACGGACCTAGCCGCTCCGCGGCATGTGGGATCTTCCCGGACCGGGGCACGAACCCATGTCCCCTGCATTGGCAGGCGGACTCTCAACCACTGCGCCACCAGGGAAGCCCTAATTTTTGCCTTTTGATACATGTGAGCGCAGCTTTCATTTTGCTGAAAGAATATGACCAGTTTTCAGTTTGGGATTCTACCATTTAGTAAAGATAGTCCACTTAATTTTAGAAATAAGAGATTTAATATATACTACCTAATAATACTTTTATGTATTATTTTACTGAAAACATTTATTGTAATACTGTGAAGAAACTATGCCATTCTAGTCTTCAAGACTTAAATGAATCAAGTGTTTATTAGCTGTTGTAGTTTTTAAACTAATAAAAGTCAGTACATCAGCAATTTGTAAATACAGTTTTTAAAATATGCCTTAACAACTTTACAGTGGTTATAATGACTGTATTTAGGCCTAAAGTTAGTTAATAATTTGACATGAAGGCTTTTTAATAGTTTGATGGTGCAGATCAGGGATAGGTAAACTCTGGCTGGTGGGCCAGATCCAGCCCGTCGCCTGGCTTTGTAAAGGAAGTTTTTCTGGAACATAGTCGCACCCGTTGTTTACATGGTAGTTATGGCTCCTTTCACCCTACACCAGTGGGGCAGAGTAGTTGCAACAGTAACTGTACAGCCCAGAAATCTGGAAATGTTTAAATTTAGATTTTAAAAATTGAGAACTTCTTTGAGCCTATACAGGGCAAGTCCATTGACCCCTGAGGTAGAAAACAGTCAGGAACTTGGGTGCGGAAGCCAAATGGCCTAGGTTCAAATCCCCTTTCTCCCATTTCATAGCTAGTGACCATGGGCAAATCACTTAACCTCTATGCCTCCTTATGAGGTTTAAATGCACTTATTTGTATAAATAGTGCCTGGCACATACTAAGCGCCGTGTAAGTGATTGCTGTTGTTTCTGCTTGGAGTTTTAATAAGTTAATAGAAAAATGACACTAATGATTTTCCTTTTAGAGTAACAAAGGCACTTTGAGTCTTTTACATTTTCAGGAATGTAATAAGACTTTTTTCATTGACAGTCAGTGTTCCCTGTTACCAAAATTTACTTTATGAATATAAAGAATTGAATATCTTCAAGACAGTACTTTTGCTTAAATGTCAAACCATTATTTTCCCAAGGCACATCAAACTGGCTCTGCATAGTCCAGGCCTCTAAAGCTTGTGTGCACACCCTAGGTAGCATGTGAGATACATTTTGTAAATATAGTTTTTTAAATAATGCTTGAGACTTCCCTGGCGGTCCAGCAGTTAACACTATGTGCTCCCAATGTAGGGGGCTTGGGTTCGATCCCTGCTCAAGGAACTAGATCCCACGTGCCTGCCATAACTAAGAGCCCACATGCCACAACTAAAAGATCCGGCATGCTGCAACTAAAGACCCGGCACAGCCAAACAAACAAACAAGCAAATAAATAAATAAATCTTTATAAAAAAATAAGTAAAATAAAATAATGCCTTAGGAGTTAGGAAAAGAAAATATTAGAACATTTTTACCTTTGTATTATTTTTAAAAATCTGTGTAGTTTATCATGTACATAAATTATATGTATGGAACTTTGTGTATATAATTTGTTAATAAATAAGATGCATATTAAAAAGTTTTCTTATGATTTGCCCAGTCAGGTGTTTGGAGGCCATTGGAGGACAGGATGATGAAATATAGGGCCTCAGCAAAGATAGAATTTAGAACCAATTCCCTGACTTAGAAGATAAGGAAAATAATTCATAGACTGTAATTGAGTTGTCCAACTTTACATAAGTGTTCAGAAACAGGAAATGCAGTGGCTAGAATCTAATCACTGACCGAGCAGAATCTGGGTCACTCACTGGACTCGTAAACCAGAAGTGACTGTTGAAGTTCTCAGGTTGATGCTCCTGGCATATATGCTTGATCTGTGTGTGTGTGTAAATCTCTGACATAAGAAGCCATACTCAGGCACACCCTGTTTCCTTATTCAAGCATCTTAATTTCATCCCATTAAATCTTTGAAGTATCAGACTACCAGAAGGCATGAAGAAACCTGGGCTGAGAGTCTTCATTCCAGGAGACGTGATCTTGACTGCATGGCTGGTTTGAGGCGCATCACTCTGAACTGCAACCCGCTCATTGGTGACCTGGGTGCAAGTGCTTTGGCAGAATCTCTTAGTGAGGATTTATGGCTTAGAGGGAAATTCTAAAATTGAAAATATTGAATTTTTAATATGCTTAGCTTTTGGCATGATACTATTGTGATAGGATGTTTTAAAGCCTCATTTTACTGATAGCTTTTATTTTGCTTTTAAACTTTCTCTAAGAGTTGCATATATCCTTTACAGAAAATACAGAGTTACAAGAGAACCTATAATTTTAATACCCAGATATAATCACTGTTCATTTTGGCGTATATACTTTCAGTCTTTTTTTCTTCTACAAATATATATGTACACTTAGGGATTACAAAAATAGAATTGTAGTATACTTGCTATTTCACATTCCTGCTTTTTTCACTTAAAGATGTATCATGTAGTATTGCGTCGTATTGATGTCCCATAGTTTAATCAATTCTTTGCAATTCTATTTAGACAGTTTGCTTTTCCCTGTCAGAAACAATGTGAATACGTTGTATATACATCTCTGTGTCCATCGGGATTACTTCTGTAGAATAAGGTACTACAAGTGGAATGACTAAGTGTGACCTATTTTTAAGACATTTGATACACATGGCCAAATTACCACCCAGAAAGGCTATGCCAATTTGTAGTCCACCCCAACAGTAGATGGGAAGCCTGCCTCTCACAAACACTGGCCTGTAGCACTTGTAAAAAAATGTGAAACTACAAAAATGAGTACCTCTCCATTTTCTATGCAAGTGGGATTACTCCAAATTTTATAACTTTTTTCAATTAATTTAGTATGAGCATTTTAGCAAGTCAGTAAATTTGCATCTCCTACATCATTTTTTGTGATTGTTCAGTATTCCATTATATGAATATGCCACAGTGCACATAGCTTATCCATTCTTGTATATAAGCTTTGTCCAGTTTTTCAGTTACAAATAGTACTCTGATATATATCCTTACCTATATCTCTGACTATTTCTTTTGGTTAAATTCTTAGAAAGAGAGTTGTTGGATCCAAAGGGTATAGACATTATTTAAAGGCTTTTCTTACAGAATCTTGGCTTCATCTGATAGGAGAATAACCACATTTTGTTTTATTTTGTATTCATTTGATTGACTGGTGAGGTTTACTGGCTGTTTGTATTAATTTGGCTATTTGGTTAATTATACCCTGTGTCCATTCTTAGTGTAGTGAGAGTTTGTAAGGGTTGTATCATATCCTGTCAGATCCGTATGTCTGACTTGCTATTTCTATGTGTCATGGGGGTGTTGAAAGACTCCAGTTATTTTAATGTGATGGTCCACACAACACTTAAACAAAAGACTCATGATAGTTTCCTTTCATGTAATATTTTTTAATACCTGTGCTTTAGTGATGATCCCTTTGGTTTAAATGAGTAGGTTGTTCAGCCCCAGAACTACTAGAATTCATGATCAGTTTTTCTGGGTTTTGTCTGACCTTTTACTGCGAGGGTTCTTGACCATCCTACTTTCATGATAGGTTTTTAGTATGTATTCTCTATTCACACATTGTTGAAAGTTTTTATTATTTGTATCCTCTTAGATTTGTCTTTTTTTCCTCTAAAACTAACAGTTATTACATTTCTTCTATTTTGTTTTCCCCTTTGAACTAGTTTCAAGTGTGATTTGGAGCTGAAGATCATGATCAAAAGAATGCAGTGCATTTCTGAGCTCCACCAGGTTTTGCTTGTGAGGTTTACATGCCCCTGCCGCCCTTGCTAATTATGAACTGAGATTCATTTTGTGATGCTTTTTGCTCATAGGTTATATACAGTTATTCTTCAGTTCTGTAATTGTAAAATACGTTGTATGATTTATTGGTACTAAAGCCAGGGTTATCACTGCACATCCAAGAAGAGGTTTTTAAATTGGATTATGCATTATGTGTGTGCATATATGTTTCTGTTTTTTTCCATACCCAAAATTACAAACCTGCCATGACTTGTCTTGTGCAGGACTCTTCCACACGTGAGAAAATGAGAGTTGTCTATATGTTAAATCTGTAGAGTTAGCAAGTGACGTTTGTCTTTCATCGAAAGCACTTGACCTGCAGCAGTGCGGCCTCACCAGTGAAGGAGCAAAGGCTTTACTAAAGGCCCCTGAAACCAACAGAACTCTGCTCGTTCTGGATATAAGAAAAAATCTGCTTGTTGGTATGTGGTCACTTTTTTTAAATTGATGAACACATAGCAAAACAAAAACAATTTGTTCAGGTATTGACAGTTTTTTAAAACTTAATGTGTTTAACTTTCCTCATCATATACAGTTGGCCCGTGAACAACGTGGGGTTAGGGGTGTCGACCCCTACACAGTTCAAGATCTGGGTATAAGTTTATAGTCAGTGGTTCCACATCTGTGGATTCAACCAACCTTGGATCATGTAGGACGATAGTACATATGTATTGAAAACTATGCGTGTGTCAGTGGACCCGCGAGGTTCAAACCCATGTTGTTCAAGCTTCAACTGTACTTTTCTAGTGTTGCACTTCCCTTATGTTTTTAGCAGCTACTGTACTAACTAAAGTGAATTATACTTGTCAATTTTTCTTATCTCTACTCTGAATAGAGGTGAACCTAGATACTAAGCCTGCTTCCACCAAGAGCATTCTTTCTTTCCTGTGCAGCCTCTGAATTCTTGCCAGGAGTACTTTATTCATTTGTCAGATTCACAAGTAATTTTGTAATCATCTTCTGTGTGCCAGATACGGGTTTAGGGACTAGGGATAAAGCAGTGAACCAGACAGACAAAAGTCTTGCCCTCATGGAACTTACATTCTAGTGAAGGACATCAGATAGAAATGAGTAAACAGATAAGTCATATTAATTTTAGAGAGTAGGAAGTGCAAAACTATCTTAATGTAAGGAGAGTGAGGGAGAGCAGGTAGGACTCCATTGGATAGGTTTGTTAGGGGACAGCTTCACTGGAGAAGTGGCATTTGAACGGAGACCTGAATGAAGAGAGGAGCAAGCCATGGAAGATGTGGAGTAAGCACATTCCAGGACAAGGAGGCAATGAGTATGTAGGCATGTAGGTGGGTGGAGTATTTAAGGAAAAGCAAGGAGGCCAATCTGGGCAGAGTACTGAGTGAAGAAGAGTGTGGTATGACATGAGGTCAAGGAGCTAGCCAGGGGTCTGCTCTTGTAAAGTCTTGAAGGCCAGAGTAAAGATGTGGATTATTCTAAATGAGTAGAGGGGTTTGAACTGGAAAAAGGCATGATCCAAATCGTATCTGAATAAGGTGACCTGGTATAGAGAAGGGACTTGGGAGGATAAAGAAGAGGAACAGGGGGCTTCCCTGGTGCCGCAGTGGTTGAGAATCCACCTGCCGATGCAGGGGACGCGGGTTCGTGCCCCGGTCCAGGAAGATCCCACATGCCTCGGAGCGACTGGGCCCATGAGCCATGGCCGCTGAGCCTGCGCGTCCGGAGCCTGTGCTCCGCAACGAGAGAGGCCACAACAGTGAGAGGCCCGTGTACAGCAAAAAAAAAAAAAAAAGAAGAGGAACAGGGAGACCAGTTAGGAGACTATCACAGTGCTCCAAATAAGAGATGTTTATGGCCTAGGTTAGGTTGGAAGTTTGCAGCAAATGAAAAGTGGTTGAATTCAGGTTGTGTTTTGAGGGTGTAGCTCTCAAGACCTGCAGATAGATGTGAGGTATGAAGGAAATAGTAACAAGGAGACAAGTCGTTGATGATTATGTGTGCAACTGGGTAGTATCACTTAGAAGAAGGGAGCTGATGGGAGGAGCAGCTTTTGAGGGAATATCAGGACTTGGTTTGTTATCTTGGATGCCCTGGTTTGATATCTTAGATGTTCTTTAGGTATCTAAGCGTCTGGACGGTGCTCAGACTGTACTTTGTATCCAAAGGTATCCAAAGCCACTTCAGATGCAAAATGTTTCAAGTTGACCTTTGCTGCTGCCAAAATAGTAGCCACTGTGGGCAGTCTGCAAGATGGCATCTTAGGTTTCTGAGGAAGAAATTAGAATACACAAAGGGGGAAATAAGTGTATAATTATATAATGTAGATTTCATATTTAAATGTCTGGGAAAAGCAATAATTAGTTGGCTTTTGGTTTTAAATGGAAATAGCCACTCATTGGAAAATAATTACTCTAATTTCAATTCATTTTACTTTAGATCATTCTGTGATGAAAACAGTTACCAAACAAGTTCTCCAGATAGAAGGAGTGCCAAGTCAGAGGTATATAGCATGTTTCAGTTCTCTTGGAAGAATTTCTCTTTAATGGCTTGGTTTTCTTTCTTTCTTAAAAGAAAATTATCAAGGTACTTTCTGCCATCTTAAAACTAAGATTTTAGTCAAATCAAATGGCTTTTCTGTTTTTGAAAATGTTGTGTGATGCTTTAATTTAGGTTCCCAGATATGCAGATTGAAAACCTTTTAACTTTTTATTTTCTGTAACATATTATCGTTAGTCACAAATAGTCTTTTTTTTTTTTTGGTGATAAGAATGAATAGCAGGAGCAGCATTTGTGAAACCAAATCTAATATGAAACTGACTCTTTCTTGTGAGTAAATTTGAATATTGAAACAGCAAAACAATAAGGTTTAATAAAAAGCAAAATAAATTTTTTATGTTTATGATCTGCCAATTTCCCAGAAAGGGTTTTGTGGTGACTTTAGTTATATACCAGATACATTAAAATCACCAGTGGACAACACATCTTTCATTCAGGTGCCCTCTGAAAGTTTTAAAAATTTGTTGACTTCGTAACAATGAACGGTCCACTTTAAAATGGTTAAAATTATAAATTTTCTGTTTTGTGTCGTTTACCACAATTTTTAAAAAATGTGTTGTTTGAAGATTTTTGGGTTTTATAAAGGTATTAGCATAAAAATGAAAAATTTAAAAGACCACCTCTAATCCCATTATCCTATCAAGCAATATTTACATTTTAATTTTCTCTTCCTGCTGTCTATAAACATAATTCCACATAGCTTCAATATAATTTGCCATTCTTATCTTTTCATACTAAATTTAAATTCTGTGATTCATAGTTATACTTTTTAACATTGCATTCACATGGTTTCATTGAGTAGGTCAATTTTTTAAATTGGTGAAAAATTGGAAATAACCTCAAATAAACTATTGTAAACATCTTCATAAATACAGCTTTTTTTTTTCTACTTCAAGTTGTATGTTTTTGATTCTCTATTAATCAACTTGCTTGGACAATAGTGTATTAAATAAGTTGTTAAGAGTGTTTATGAAGTCAAAAAAAAGCTTATGATCGTCTGCCAATTGTTATTTCAAGAGTGATATTTTATTTTTTTTAAGGTGAAAATTACTTGCTTTTATTTATTGTTAAAACAACTTTATGAAATGATTTGCAATGCAAAATGTGGAAAACTGCTTTGAATAACTGGGAAAATAGCTACAGCATGGGAAAACGTATGTAAACAAACTTCACTGCCACCAAACTAGAATCTACTAATTTATCTCAGATGGCATCACAGAGTAGCAATGGCAGCTTCTGGTAAACGGAGAAACAGCAGCAAAGTCCTGCAGTGAAGCTGTGATTAATTACCAAACTGAACTGTTCACTCCACTAATCCTACAACTTCCCTACATTTATCTGTCTATACATTCCTACTTACTACAGGACAAACACCCACCGAAGTGGTTCCAAAAAACAAATGAGATAGAAATTCACAATTATAAAACAAATCCAATAGAAGGCAGTGGAGGAAACTGGGAACTACTGCAAAGTTTTACTGTCTAGTCCAGGTGATGAAAACAAAGTTTTTCTTTCAAGGCTGACCACTGTCAGGAATGAAATTAAGTATCAAAACTCTCCTCACTTCTCTAGGAGTGATTCTAGCTCTTCTTGCAAAGAGCTGAGCTGCTCCTTTTCTCGGTCTTCCTTTTGTTTCAGTTCATCCAGCACAGCCTGAAATCTGTTCTTGAGAGCCAGGTTCTCCACTTTCATGATGAGATCCTCCTGTCGCTTTGCCCTGTCCTGGGTCTCTTGGAGCTTGCCTTTCATGTTATCAATCTGTTTCTGAATTCCCATAACCAGCTGATTAGTTCCCTCGTTTTCTTGGTGGTGTTCATCTGACTCATTTAGCTTGTGCTGTAGCTGCCTTTCCAGATCTTCCTCAGTGTCAATGATGTTTATATCTTCTTCATCTTGATGCTGTGTCTCATCTTCATCTTCACTGCTGCTGCTGAGGTCATTGAATATCTCCCGAAGCTCATCATGTTCTAATGAGTCATGGCCCTGCCTGTGGCCAGACATTCCTGGGGAAGAGATATCAAGGCCTTGACTTTCTGCTTCTTTTGTTTCATCTTCAGCAATTATTTCCCAACGGGTACTGACAGCTTCAGCATCTGTGCTCAGCAACCGCTTTACTTCTTTTTCCACATCTGGAGACTCAATATATTTCTTCTTTGCTGTCTTACGGAACCTTCTCTTTCTGACATTTTTTAGAGGCAGAGTAATTCCATGGTTCCATATAAACTTTTTCTCTTTGTCCTTATCCTTTTTCTTGCTTGCTTTGGGATCAGCAGTGGCAACTGGTTCCTCAACAGGAGGATAGAGATCACCATCAGCTGTACAGACAAGCATCTGAGAGATATCAGCTGTCTTGTAAAAGGTTTTTTTATCAATGGTTTTCAAACTTTCCATAACACATGGCAGATCTACCAATTTTGACGCCAATGGGACCTGGTCCACTCTGACAATTCCATGACGCCCATCAGGGTGTAACTCAATTGTCAGTCTGTCCTTCAGGTTGACATGACCAGACTGTATCGCCCGCCTCACAGTAGAGGCATACTCCGGAGGTAGGCGTAAGATAAACTGGCTCTCTACTTCGTGAGGAGCATCATCTTTGCTCTTACTCATCTTTACTTCTTTGTGACTCAGTTTTTCTCTAATAACCACTTGTTGCACTAAAAAATTTCAGCTATTTCAACAGAAAGACCAGTTCTTTATAAATTGACGTCTTTAATTACAAAGAGTTCTAGGTAGGAGAGCAACTAAGCGTCTATTCGGAATTAAGTTCCAAGTCTTTCTAAATATGCTGTGACAATACCAGTCGTTAATGACGCATTGCCTTACTCAGGTCCATTTAAATCTGTTAGCTGCAATGCCAAGTTCCAACCTCTAGATAGAGGTTGTCCTGCCGCTGCAGGACAACGCAGGGAAAGCAAATGGCGGCTCCTACGGAATGATTTTCGGCACAGAAAGTAAGGCTCAGCAGATACTCCCAATCCACAAACTCTCCCGGAACAAAGATACGCAAAAAGCGGGGCGTAGTGAGCTCTCTTCGCCTCGGGTACTTACAATCCAGTGACGGTTATAAGTCCAGTTTCTCCGGACAGGCGCGAGCGGGAAACGAAGCCACTCAGAGAAAGGCGGCCGGGAGCCGAGAGTCTCCTTCCGAATTCCTTTGTTCTTCCCGGCACTTGGCAAAGCGATCCGCTGATTATCGGTGAAACGGCTGAGGACGGGCAACGCGAAATCTCGCCAAGAACCGCAGCTCCGAACGCCAGATTCTGCAACTCCGCAGCTCAGGCGGCCTCCGTCCGTTACAGCAGACCTAGCCGAGAAAAAACAGCTGCGTCACCACGCGAGACCGGCAGCTGCTGTGAGTCGCAACACGCCTCGGGCGGAAGTGCGAGCTGCCCCAGCGCGCGCAGGCACAACGTGCGATTAAGCTATCCGGCGTCTTGTCGTCTCGCGAGAACTTAGCCTTAAAGGGATGAAGACTTTCGCCAAGAGCTGTTGGTTTAAAAGTATTTAGAGGAAACGGTTCTAAGAAGGACATGGATTCTCCCGCGCGCCTCCGCTACCCCCTCCGCTAAAGAGAGTGATATTTTAATAATCAAATAGTACATTCAAAGAAGTTAAGATTTGTGATATCACACTAATTAGATATTATTATTAAAAATTTATATCCTATGTAAAGCAATCTTAAAATAGCTACATTGACTTTTGCTATGATATTAGAAATGGAAGGATATATAAATAAAACATGTATATGTACAACGTATTTGGAATTCTGTAAAATTAGTACAGAATAATAGGGCATCATGGAATGAGAACAGTTAAACATTTTTTTTTAGTAAGCATGATTAAACAAAGTGGAAATGTAACTGCAGTATACAAGCTCATTGAGCTCTTTTAAGAGTAATTTTATTTCTTGGGCTTTTTTTTTTGTATTTGCCTCAGTTATTTGGAGACATAGAGGTAAGCCAAATCAGTATCTGGGTATATACCTAGATCCAGGGGAGTATAGGGGTGAAATAATGGTGTGAATTGTGTCACATTTATATTGTACTTATGTATGCCTAATAAAAGATGGGAACTTTTATTAGAAATTTTTTAATCTCCTAACAAGAAAAGTGTAATTTTAAAAAATTTTAATACATATATATATATATATATATATATATATTTGTGTGTGTGTGTGCGTGTGTGGTACGCGGGCCTCTCACTTTTGTGGCCTCTCCCGTTGCGGAGCACAGGCTCAGCGGCCATGGCTCACGGGCCCAGTCGCTCCGCAGCATGTGGGATCTTCCCGGACCGGGGCACGAACCCGTGTCCCCTGCATCGGCAGGTGGACTCTCAACCACTGCGCCACCAGGGAAGCCCTCCTATATATTTTTAAGAGGCATGTAAATCACAGAGGATCGTGTGGTGATTATCAATAAGCTACACTCTATGAAATATTTGTCCTATATTACCGAATACACTCCATTTTACCCTGCATCCTAATGCTGCTAAAATATAGTAGAAAGCAGCAGCATAGCACAGGGAGATCAGCTTGGTGCTTTGCGATGACCTAGAGGGGTGGGATAGGGAGGGTGGGAGGGAGGCTCAAGAGGGTGGGATATGGGGACATGTGTATGCATATGGCTGATTCGCTTTGTTGTGTAACAGAAACTAACAGAATTGTGAAGCAATTATACTCCAATCAAGATCTATTAAAATAAATAAATAAAATAACATAAAATATAGTAGCTTTGAAGGATAAATATAACCATTTTAACCTATGATGTTTGTTTTCAGTAAATTCAAATTAAATATTTAAATGTGAATTTTAATATATGGCTTGTTCTAAGTAAAATATTAACACGTAGGTCTAGTTTTTGCAACCAAATGTTTCCTATAAAGATACTTGCCTCTTTACTACTGAAATATAGGGTAAGTCTCCACATTTCACTCTTTAATCCAGTGGGTTTCATTTGTTTTTTTGTGCGTTTTCTATATGAAATCAAAGGAGCAGTGAAGGTTGACAGGCTTATAGGAGGGTAAAATTGACTCACCTACCCCCCAGCAACTTGCAGCCTTATAACTTGTATTGTTTTTACATAGAAAAATTCATCTTAAATTTAACTTTTGGTCTACTTCTGAAGATTCTGTTTGGCAGAAGTCATGGGTGTATCTGTGTTCCTGTGTCCTTGAGATTCAGAAATGCCAAAGGTGTTCTAAGATTCAGGAAACTTGAGTGTTTCTGCATGATACATAAAATGTATCATACTTTGGGATTTTTTTTAAACTTTTATTTTTGCATTTCTGCACATCTCAATACTTTTGTTTTAGTTAAAATAACTTGTTACTGTAGAGAACTTATGTTTTTTAAAAATGCTGGCTTATGGAAAACCTTTGTACAAAACTGATCCTCTTTTTAATGGGCTTGGCATCGTTGTCAAGTGCCTTTTTGATTCCTTTCGACGTGTGCACGTGTGACATTGGCTCTGTAGACCTTTGGTGCATCTTGATTCCTTCTTTTCATGCTTTGTCAAACGTAGTCTTGGCCGCAAAGAAGCCTGTAAGTAATGGAAGGAAATACTCTGCTGGTAAAGAATGTTACCCTCCTGAAGCGCTACCACCTGGAGTGTCTGGTTTCCGGCCATTGTGTCCTGCAGAAAGTGCAAAAAGCAACAGGTAACCTGTTTGCATTCCCTGTCTTTTTCAGTCATTTAGAGTTCTTTATTTTGGAACTTGTATTATGTGGGTGGTCTCTGGTATTTTGTGTAGAGGAAAAAAGGTAACTCACACATGGCTTCTGCCTAATGAGCCCTCTAAGGAAGAAAAATTAAAAGTAATTGGGAGTTTCAAGTTGTTTCTCAAGTGTCACAACAGAGGTAACTCCGTGGGAGTCTTGAGGAGACTAAAATGATCACCAATTGTGCATGTGAGAGAAGTTTGATTAAAGGCAGGTGTAGTTGAGCGAAGCCCTACAGCACAGAAGTAGGAATTTGGATACGTATGAATGGGAAAAAAGACATTTTAGGCATGGGAAATAGTTTAATGCAGAATGGATGAAAAATGTGCATTAGACCTATTCTAAATCAACTGGCTTATTAACTCAGTAAATCAGATTTAGTGAGTCAAACTAGCATTACCTGATTTCTTATCCAGGGGATAGCTGTTCATAGTAATTTTTGTCACAGAACAGTAAATAAAATGGTTGAATTATAGCTTTAGGCTTGCTAAGTGAAATAGATGGCTCTAGATGATCTTCAGGTGACTTACTTGGTAGTAATCAGGAAATTGGGGATTAACAATTGCTTAAGAAAACAAAGAGAATTGATTTTAAATAGTACTTGAAGTAGTTACTGTGTAAAATATCTGTTCAGTTGCTCATGTTAAATGGATGTTTCTAATCCCCACTGGACAACCGACTACTTTTTTGCAAATGGTAATGTGAATTGCTGTTGCATAAACTATAGTGTTGAATCCCCAGTGTTTGCACTTGAGTTTCACAGCTCTGTGGTTTCCTGTCTTCTTCCTGAGACACTTAATCGCAGGTCCATCCTCCTCACACAGGGGGGTAAATTAGAGAACGATTAATATCACCATTTAAAGAAGTGAGACTGAAATCTCAACCATCCTGAACATAGGAGCTGAAGGGGCCTCTCAGCAGTTCAGAGAGTGATTACCAAGCCAGTAGGCTGAATTCTGTTCTGTTTTCTCCGTAGCAGAGCCCTCCAGGTCCTTGTTTTGAGCTTATTTATTTTTATACACAATTCTGTATGGATACTGTTCATACTACTAAATAGTTGTATTAACTGGGTTTAACTGGTGATGTATTTACATGAAGATCTAACTTCGTTTTGTTGCTATCTTTTTAGGGGCTTTCTATTCATCAAAGCTCGTGATGTATGTAATCAGTTGGTGGTGTGTAGCTATCATATTTATGATATATAGGGCTTGAATTGGGAAAGGTGGATGGTCATTCTTCTTGCTTTTTAAACTGACAGAGCCTTACATGAAGCATTTCCCTCTCTGAAATAAATCCATGTAAAACATGTTTGGTCGCTCTCCCAATGCAACTGTGTATTTGTGTGGATTTAGTGCACACCTGGCAGCCTTGTGGTTATGTCTGTAAACAAGGAAGCCTGTTTTCCAGTCCGCAAATCAGCTGTTACCCAGTGAAACGAACTTGACTGCCATTTCTGACCCCTCACATGGAGCTGTCATACTCAAGAATGTTCACATGTTTTCAAGAAACGTTGTTTGCGGGCTATATGTACAAATTCCTGATCTGAAATCCAATATAAAGCAACATCTCCCAAACCTCTGCTCTCTCACCAAGACCACACACATTCCCTCGCTTATGGCCTCGTGGCAAGCTAATACTGTCAGTATCAGACTCTCCTTCCCAGTGGTCTTGGGAGACTGCATAGTTGCTCTGTGAAAGGCACCACTGCTGAGGTTGAGAGAAGAGCATCTTGGGTGTCAGTCCTGGCCTTGCATTCCCAGAGAGAGGGGTGTGCACCTCGTTCTCCTGTTAGGGTTTTCCTATGCTGCAGGGTTTGCTGCTTGTTGTCAAAATGATGTCCTAGTGACTTGTCTTCTGCGTGGTTTATAATCCCAGCACAGTTCTTTATGATCTGTAGACTTTTATGGGGTTGTGGCCAGGTCAGTTTTTAAATGTTTGGAAATGTCCTATTGAACAACATTGCAGTGGCAGTGAAGCTTGCTGGGAGAATTGTTGCCCTAGTTTTGGCTTAAGGGTGGTGAGAAGATGAAATTTTTGATGGGTCAGTTTTAGTTGTGTATGTGTATGTGATTTATTTTTTTAAATTCTAATGTCTATTATTCACAGCTTAGATATGTTGACTTCCTGATTATTCATCAGTCCCTTTACTGATGTATTTTCCTCTGAAAAACTACATTTTCTTCCAGACTGTTTTTGTCTGATGGTGAAGAATAAATTTTTCATTTGCAGTATAAAGTTGATCTGAGAAAAAATGTTTACCTTGGATCTTCACTTGGCTTCTGTGAAAGAAACGTAATAAAATAATATGGGCAATTCCCATTACTAATCCTAACCACGTACAACAGAGGTCTGTACAGTAACATAGCAAAAATAAGTTCCTGTACTTTTACTTAGTCATTGCCTGTTTTACACTAAAGAGCAGTGAGAGACATTTATAAAGAATGATACCTCAGATCACTTTTGTTAAATGTCCTCTAATATTTGGATATTTGGTATCTGGCTTGTGTTGTCTTTTATACAATCTTGTCTTCTTTCTTTGCACTTTAGTTTAACAACTCTGTGGTTTCCTATCTTCTTCTTGTGACACTCAGGTCCATCAGAATTTCCTGTGACTGTGACAGTAGAGAGTCCTTCCTCCTCAGAAATCGAAGAGGTCGACGACTCCTCAGAACGTGTTCAGGAGGAGCCAGAGAAAATCCATTTGAAACAAGAAGCATTGCAGGTACAAAGTTATCACTTTAAAGCTATAGAGAAGATTATTTTTCAAACGGAAGGCTGATTGCAACACAGCACAGCTTGTGTGAGGGTTCTGTTTTCTCCTCCCACCTGCATTGTATCCCCTTGAATGGTTCCTTAAGCTTAGACCAAGGTGAATGGTGGACATTTGAACTCTAAGAAACTAAAATCAAAACATGTCGTTAGTAATATATTTTCCTTTGCTTAGAAGCTTAGTATTTTAGATTTAGGGAGAAGCTTAGTGATCATAAGATAAGGAAATTGAGTTCTGAATGAATACAGTCAGCTGATTCAGTGCTCTTGTTTTACAGATGAGAAAATAGACGGTTCTAGTTGAACTCTCTTTTTATAAGAGGAAAATATGGCCTCATTTTAAATAAAAGTAAAGTTGAAAAAAGTTTTGATGTTGATATTCTCCTTTCCTAAAATCAAAAATATCAAGAAGCTACATTCTATTACCAAATAAACCTGACCTCTAATGTCATTCCATACTTTTGTTTGTATGGACAGAAAAGAAAAATTGATTTTTATAAGAAATTTTTGCACCTCAAAATTAATATATTTATTTTATTTCAACTTTAATGCAGAGCTGAACATTTCTAGTAAATAAAGGAACACCATTTGGGGGGGACGTTGTCTTTGTGCTACAAAGTCCATGTTTAATTTTTTAAAATTATTTAATATGATTTTCTCTTCGTATGAGACATGACACTTGACAGGTTTCAGAACTAATTATCCCATTATTGTAGGACTACGGGAACTACTCTTTGATTTTCAAAAGAGAAAGTTAGATTTTTATTTTTTAATTAAAATTAATGATAATATAGAGAAATTTTAAGAAAAGAACTTAGAAAATTATGAAATGTTAGAGTAGGAGAAATCCATAGTTCATGTAGAGTTACTCCCTTTCGTTTTATAAATGCGCACCTACAATTTGTAGAACGTAAGTGGTTTATTAGTAAATGGCAGAGTATGACTAGACCCTAGAGCATCTAACCCGCATTCCTTGTTATTTTAGATGTGGTGTATTCATTTCCTTCACGAATAGACCATGAGATTGTATTTGTAAAAGCAGTAATAGACAGTGGGGAAGTCCAAGAAGTTTAAACACTGGGACCACAGAATAGCAGATTCAGAATGCACTGAGAACCCTTTTAGCTCTTCTCTGTTTTGACAAGACACTACAATGATGGTATCAAAGTGTTTAAGTATATATGCACACAACTATCAAGAGATTTCAACATAGTTTTGAAAGAAGACAGGTGGAAAAGTGTGAAACTGAAGCAGTAGAACAGAGGAAAAGCATCACCTAGAATATGCACAGGGACCACGTGCAACTGAGGAGGATTCTGACCCCACCTGAAAAAGTAGCCCCATGCTCAGGTGCGCATATAGGAGAGAGGGTGGAGTTAGTTAAAAGTGTGACCAATAGGGGAGCTCATTGAAGGGATGTGTTTGGAGGAGTGGACTCCCTGCCCCGCCCTAACCCTCCTGAAATGAGATGATTTCATTTTGAAGACAGTGAAACTGGCGAGAACTGGGGCAGCTACTGTGAGTTTTTACACCCTAGAAAACTGTGTTTGGGGGAGATCCTGTTACAGTTACTCCCCGCTTCTTCCTGCATAAGAAGCCAATCAATCGTTGACTTCAGGGAGCTTTCTGCGCTCATTCTTAAATAGAAAATAAGTGTCATTTGCCTGTTAGTTGAGTAAAGCTTACAACATGAGAGAGGGGGAAAGAGTGCAAACATATCCTAGTAGGACCAGGGACAATTTAGGGCACAGAATAATTTAAGAAAAAACCCTAATTAGCATCCTGAGAGAGGTTTAAAAAGAGCTAGCAACTATAAAATAAGACTAGGGTATTAATGAAAAGGAGAATGGTCAGAAAGCAAGAGAGGTCTCCTGGAAATGAAAATATGGTTGCTGAAATAAATTCAGTAGGAATTTAAAAAATTTCTCAGTATATAAAAAAGAAAGACACAATGGAAAATGTGATAGAAATATGTTAGAGAGGCTGCATCTGGGAGATCCCACATGTTACTATTAGAAAGTCCAGACCCAGAAAAAAAATGGAGGGAAGCTGTCAAAGGGCAACAAAATTCCCCACAGCTGAAAGTAGACATCAGGCCTCAGATTGAAAATAGTTATGCAAGATGAGTAAGAATAGACTCATACCTAGGCACCCTTCATTGTGAAACTTTAAAATACTGAAAAAATAAATTAAAATAGAATAAAATACTGAGAGGATACATCCATTCCAGAGAGAAAAATACTGGTCACCTAAAAAAAAAGGTTAAAATCTGACTTTATCATACTTGTCATGAGCACCGTGGATCCTGGAAGGCATTAGAAAGATACCTCCAAAGTTTTTCAGGCACATAATTTTCACCCTAGGGGTTTGTATCCAGCCAAACTATCAGTCATAAGTGGAGGCTGAAGAAGATATTTTGTACCCAAAGCAATTTGAAAAATTGACCTCCTGTGCTACACCTTAAGCTATTTATAGACATAATCCAGCAAAATGAGGCAATAAACCAAGAAGGAAGGTAATAGGGGATTCAGTGCAGATTGCAGCTAGTCTATAGTGGAGAGGCTTCTATTGATTGTGTGATTGAGAGCTTAGAAACACCTTGAGGCATATCGTACTTACTAGGTGTTAGGCACTGTTGGAAGGGAGGAGGGAGAGGAAGAGGAGAAGGAACTTGAACTCCAGAGGAGAAAAGGCTATACGGACATAAAGCTGAAGCACACTGAACTATGGTTGATTTTTAACCTACTATTGGTGAGGAAGGGAAGAATCCACTTCAACTTGACACTATAGATGTCCCCCTTTTCAGTGACACACAGGGGTAATGACCACCTATCTAATTTGTTGTCCAAACCGGAACTTGTCCAAACTCCTTACACTTCAATAGTGTAAGGAGGCATTCTAATGCTGTAACATCAGGACAACAGGTATAAACTGGAACAGCCCAAGGCGGCTTGGGGTATGTGGTCACCCTGCACAAGGGCAGTGACACTGGCACAGTATGGAACGAGGTATAGTCTATACACAGAGACACAGTACATCTGCAGTGGGCAATATTAATTTCATTGTAATAATGGCAATACTGTCTTGGTTTGCAGCTTTTATTGCCAACTTGCATGTAATCACAAATAACTAAAGTAAACTATACTTAGTATGTATTAGTATTAACTTGGTATGTACTGAAATGTATTGTGTACTAGTATGTACTTAGCATATATTAGGCTCTAAGTGTTTTTGCATATATTAACTCATTTAATCCTCTGAATAGCCTTATGAGGTTGGTGCTAATATCATTCCCACTTTTGAGAGCAGGAAGCTAAGTCAGGGAAGGAACTTGCCCAGGCTGTACCTAATTTAAGGTTGGATCGAGGCTTTGAGTTTAGGCTCTCTGCCTGTTCTCTTAAACCTTACTCCGTACTGACTCTCAAGTAACAGAAGACTTAACTGCACATAGAACAGAATATAAATTTCAACTTTGACAACGTAACAGCTGGGTTTGGAAGGTAGACAGGAGGTAGAAAAAGGGAAGATGGTAAGAATGTCCTCATTTTACAAAGCGTGACATTGAGAGAGCTTCTAGTTGATCAACAATGTAGGTTTTTAAGTATATGACTACAAGTCAAAGAGATCATGAGCAGTGGAATAACTCATGATGACATAACTTTACTGAGCAGTGTGGACATAGGAAAGAGTGTAGAGGAACTAAACCCTTACTTATTAGTAAGTTAGAAAGTGAACTGATAACGCCTCCAATTTAGTGAGAAAATAGTCATGTAAGAGTATTACTTGGACATGGAGAAGAATTCAAAATAACAATAGTTGGACCTCCCTGATGGCGCAGTGGTTAAGAAACTGCCTGCCAAGGCAGGGGACACGGGTTCGAGCCCTGGTCCGGGAAGATCCCACATGCCACGGAGCAGCGAAGCCCGTGCACCAGAACTACGGAGCCTGTGCTCTAGAGCCCGTGAGCCACAACTACTGAGCCCACGTGCCACAACTACTGAAGCCTGCGCGCCTAGATCCTGTGCTTCATAACAAGAGAAGCCACCGCAATGAAGAGTAGCCCCCACTCGCCGCAACTAGAGAAAACCTGCACGCAGCAACGAAGACCCAATACAGCCAAAAGTAAATAATAATAATAAAATAATAAAAAATAACAATATTTGATGTAAACCTCATAAAAAAGGAAATCCATACAGCCAGTAAACACAGAAAAGTGTACGACTTCATGAAGTAATAAGTGAAAAGTGAGTCAAAACCAAGGAAACTACATGTCAATCAGATTGACAAATACATAAATAAAAAGTCTGGTAGTATCAGGTATTGTAGACCTGAAGTACTATGGGAATCTTCTACCCTGTTTATACTGGAGTATAAATCGACACAACTACTTTGGAAAGCATTTAGCACTCTCCATCAACTGAAGGTATATAAATAGCCTGTGAGCCAGCAGCCCTCACCCCCGCCCTGGGTAAATGCACCAGAATAACGGGTACAGCAGGATTCCTGTCCATGATTTGCATTAGCACAAACTGAAAACAAACCAAATGTCCATTAAGAGTCAAAAATTAAATAAATGATGTGTATTTGTACAGTGGGAAAACTATCCAGCAATAAAATTGAATGAACTAGAGCTACAGGCAGCAATGTGGATGAATTTTTTAAACCAACGTTGAGAGAAAGAAATAAGATAGAAAAGACTTCATATACTATGATCCTGTACATAAAGTTAGATGTTGACACAACTAAACTCTTTTGTTAGGGATGCATGCAGGTTAAAGGAAATGACTGTCAAGAAGTGAGGTTGGTGTTTAACCGGGAAGAGGGAAGGAGCTTGTGATGAGAAAAGGATATGGGGGGTTTTTGCGATGCTGACAAGTATCAATACTTTCAGCTTCGAGTAGTGCTTATGTAAGTATTCTCTTTTTCTTTGTCACATTGACAGTTTTGTTCTGTGCACTTCTCAGTACACATATCGTATTTTACAATTAAAAACTGCATAAAGAATCGGTCGCTTCTTGAGTGCTGGATGTGGGAGTGGGATGAGACCGTTTCATTTGAAGCCCTTCACTACTGTTTGCATTCGCATGTTCATTCATTCAGCATTAATTGCACATATTCTATGTACCAAGCACTCTTCTAATTTTATATGTGTTTTAACTCATGTAATTCTCACAAGAGCTCTGTAATATGGGAGCTTATCTCCATTTTATAGATGAGGAAGTTGAGGCCTAGAGTTATACAACTTGTCCAAGGTTATGTAGCTAATGGGTAGTGCCAGGCCCATTTGCCTCAGAGAATCTGAATATTTACAATATAATCTAAAAGAGAAATTTAATGACTAATTATAAGCAAAAAAATTGCACATTAAAGAAGATGACAAGTTTTCATCTATCCAGTTAGAGAAAAACACACAGTCTGTCTTTCACACACGTACATCTTATATGTACGTGTGTGGCAGGGATTTTCCTTATTAAGCAATTATTTATTGACCGTCTACGTTGTGCTAGGCACAGGTGCTGGGGATAAACACTTAATAAAATACACCCCCTATCTTCAAATAACTTGCACTCTAAGTGAGGAAGTAAGCCAACAGTTACAGTAGAGGTTATATACCAAGTGATACATCGCTGATGGCAGTGTAAAATCTCAGAAATCTTTTGGAAAGAAGTCTGGAGATAGGTACCTCAGAGCCTTAAAAATGTTCATTTGCTTTGATCTCAAACTCATTTTTATGGATTTATTGTAAGAATGTTATTCTCAATATGGAAAAAAGCCTTCATGCATAAAAACGGTTATTTTGTCTGATAATACTGAAAAGTTGGAAAGAATTTAAATCTGTAAAATGGTTAACCAGTAAACCCACTCAGTGGAATATTTTGTAGCCCGCACAAAAAAATCAAGGTTATGAATCCCCTGATTATATGAGAAATGATTGATTTCAATGTTAAATGGAGAAAAGTTGAACATAAAATTTGATATCCAATATGATGGGAGCTTTGCCCCAGAAAAATCACCCTAGCTGGTGTACAGAAGGGTGGAATGGAGAGCAGATGGAAGGAAGGAAAATTATTCCAAAGCCTTATCATTAGTCTTACTTAAGTAATAGAATATCAAGCAATTTTACTTTCTAACTTTTTTGGTTCCATATTTCCATGTAAGGGACATGAATTCTGAATATTTTGTAGGAGGAGGGTACACTTTTTCACAAAAATTGAACACTGTGTTCTAATTCCCTCCATTAGAGGGAGAAACTGTTGCATGTAATTGCACTTTGATGTGCTATTTAGAACCAGTCAGGAATTTTAGTCTACTTTCCTCTGACCGTGCTGAGGGTTTTTTGTTTTTTTGTTTATTTGTTTAGAATTTCTTTGAAATCAGTTTTAGAAGATTGACTAAACCATTATATTAAAAGTAGAGGAATTTTGCAATTTTTTCCCCTTTTTCCCCATTGAAAACTTGACTGGCTTTAGTGATGAAACATTAAAGAATTTGAAGTTCTTAGACTGTCAATTTTTTAAACATGTTCTGAATATAAAAATATATGTTCATTGAGCAAATGTTTGAAAACAATGAATAACTTCTTGAAGGAAATAAAAGCCACCTCTGCATGTACACACACCTAATCTGTTCTTTTGTCTTAAAAAAGTATCAGAAATATTTTGCCATGTCACTAACTACTCTTCTACATCAGAGAATTTGATTAAGCTTATGCATCATCTCCCAGGAAAAACACACAGATATATTTTGAATGTAGCACTCCTGAAGCCCATTCATTAACTCTGGTTGAGACCTCTTGTCATTCTTAGTGGCTTCATAGAGCATTCCTTCAGACGATGAGCTGTTTTTATTTAAACCAGTCCCAATTCGGAGGCTCTTAGCTTTCTTCTAGGGTTTGGTTATCAACAATCTTATGACATCATGTTGGTAGATAAATCTTTGCCCACATCTTTGATTTCCTTAGGGTAAACTCCTGATGTAGGATTGTTGTTAGGTACCAAAAGCTACTCTCCAGAAAGTGATACCAGCTCCTCTCCCAATGATGGCAGGTAATAGAGTTCCTCATTCTTTAAGTGATTGTTCCAAGCAGTTAACATGTATAAATATACCTTACTGTTTTCATAAGTATAGGTATTATGATTGTTTATCACTGCATAAGAAACCAGCCCAAAACAGTGGCCTAAAACAATGACAATCATTTATTTTGTTCACGAACCTGGAGGTTGAGTAGAATATTAATTCTTTTACTACACTCTTACTGACTGAAAACAATACCTATTTGACTAGCTCAGAGTTCTGTAGGTCAGAAGTCCAGGCACAGCGTGACTGGGCTTCCTGCTCAGATACACACGGGAACATGTGGGTTCCCTCCTGAGAGTGTTAAAGCACGTGAAATTTAAGTGTAAGATATTGAGCCCCAAACGTTGGATGTTCACCATAGTTTGTGTGGGCCACAGAGCTGAAATCAAGATGTCAGTCTGGCTGTGTTAGCGTCCAGAGGCTCTGGGAAAGAATGCCTACAGGCTTCTTCCGGCTTGTTGGCATAATTCAGATTCTGCAGTTGCAGGACAGAGGTCCCCATTTCCTTGCTGGCTGTCAGTCGGGGGAGAGTTTCAGCTCCTAGAGGCCTCTCGCTTGCCTTCTCTGCCGCAGCATTGGACTTCTTCAGAGCCAGCAATGGAGAGTCTCCCTCTTGTCCCTTTTGTACTTCAATTCAGGAAGAGTTCAGGTCCTTTTCGTGGGGTGCCTGAGTAGGCCACATCCACCTAAAGTAATCTCCCTATCTTAAAAGATCAACTGATTTTGAACCTTAATTCCATGTGCAAAATCCCTTCACTACAGCACCTACATTTAGAGTTTGATTGGATAAGTGGAAGGTTTGTGTACTTCAGTAAGTGGTCATCTTGGAGGCTCTGTCAGAATTCTGCCTATTGCAAGCAGTGTCCCCACTTCAAGGACCGAAGTGTCTTAGTTCCTAAAACTCCTAAGATAGTTTATCAGTGTTCATTTTATTTCAGTGACCTTGGTGAAGGGAAGACTACCACCGCCGTGAGCAGGAATGGCAGCCAGCTTCCTGAGTCCACAGTGTGGCTCTGCTACTTAGTGGTGTGACCTTGGCTGTGCTGCTCTACTTACTCTACTTCTCTGCCTCTGTTTCCCTCATCTGTAAAATAACATGGAGTTAGTGATGGTTCTTTCCTCGTAGGGTTGTTCTATAAATTTATTTTTGGCTGCGTTCGGTCTTCGTTGCTGCTCGCCAGCTTTCTCCAGTTGCGTCGAGAGGGGGGCTACTCTTTGTTGCGGTGCGCTGGCTTCTCTTATTGCGGAGCACAGGCTCTAGGCGCGCAGGCTTCAGTAGTTGTGGCACGTGGGTTCTAGAGCGTAGGCTCGGTAGTCATGATGCACAGACTTAGTTGCTCTGCGGCATGTGGGTTCTTCCTGGACTAGGGCTCGAACCCGTGTCCCCTGCACTGGCAGGCGGATTCTTAACCACTGTGCCAGTAGGGAAGCCCCCTCTTAGGGTTTTGATGATTCGATTATTTAATACCCAGGGAACTCCAGGAACAGTGCTTGACTGTAAATTGCTTTAAAAGTGATTACTTTTTTAAAACATGCTTTTGAATCTGCAATTATGCAATTCAGGTATGCTAAGCAGGTTCGTTAATAGGACTTCCTGCTATAAAGAGACCCACAAATAAAAATAGAATTTTTCTTTCTTGGTCGTAACTTCTTATTTCTGACTTACTATGTTATATGCATATGCCTTTTATGGTGGCCTGCCACAAATTTATGTTGGAAAGAGTGGAATTTAAATAAATCTTTGCAAATTGGATAGATTTTGATCATTCATTTCACTGGCATGGTATAATATGACCAGTAGCAGACTAAAATCTGAGTTCACTTCTGGCTCTGCCCATAAATCCTGATGAGACCAATAGCTGGAAAGGCTTTTGGTTATTATACTATGAATTACTTATAATATTGACTCTGTTTGCTTAGGAAACCCTGGAGGAGTGCCTAAAGCAGTTAGAGGAGGAAAGAGTAATAAGACTGAAGGCTGATAGACGAGTCAGTGAGGTAAACACGTTTCATCTGCTTTTGAGAGTGTTTTGGTTTTATTTTGATTTGATTTTAAGCCATATACACATATTTTGTAAGCTTTAAAACTGTAATATGTTGCAAATCGGTGGTATCATATGGACTTTTGCGTTTACTGGTATTTAGTGATCATATGATCTATATTCCAGAAAGCATGTTTTTAAAGATGTGAAAATCTGGTTTTGTGTATGTGTGTGTGTGTGTGTGCTTTTATATGACATTAGCTTATTTCCTGTTCATGATTCTTTGATGGAAGAAGGCACTTTCTGTGCATGTATTGTATATACAGTAACATAAAAGACATGATGAGACTCTCCTGGCAATGAATTAGGAAAGTGAATCATTTAAATAAATTTAAGATATTGGAAAACTTCTAAGAATGCAATGAAAGATAAAAATATATACTATGAGAATTACATTAGGTAATGTGCATGAAAGCAGGGCATAATCTAAAAAGTTCTATCTAAATATAATTTATCACAGGGTGAGTGTAGGGAGGAATTTTTAAAAGTGCATCCAGTGGATTGGCAGACACTCATTCAATAAATGTTGAGTACCTGCTCATGTAAGGCAAAAGGGGCATCATGAACATTAACGGCCTTTCTGAGAAATACGAGAGTTGAGCTTACAGGGGGTTTTAAGTGCGTAGATGCTGAGCGGAAGGGGAAGAGTGCACGGGGGTGAATATGTTCAAGAAGCCAAAGAAAATATTGGTGATCGTACATTTAATAAATTGGGTTGGGTATGATTTAGGACTTTTAAACGTAAGCATTAGATATTTTACTCACTAAAGTTAATTCTTAACATTCATCAGAGTTGTAATATGTTTTGTTCAAATCAGATTCTATAATTCACTTTCTAATTTAAGGGAAACTTAAAGCAGGTCATTTTCTAATGTGGAATGAGGCTCCATTATGAATTGAACCAGTTAGAAATGTGATCTTTTGTGAAAGATCATTAATAAAACGGTAACTTGGGTTTATTTATATACCACCTAAGGGTTATATAGGAAACTTTGTTGGGTGCCTGTGGGCTTTGGTTATTATGTGATATGGTCTCTGTCTTTACTGGCGGAGGGTTACATTAATTATAAAATAATTACATTTTGAGTGTTTTAGTTTTGTTCCTTGAAACTAGGCAAGACTACTTTTTCTTTGTTTGTTGTTTTTTGGGGTTTTTTTTGCGGTATGTGAGCCTCTTACTGTTGTGGCCTCTCCCGTTGCGGAGCACAGACTCCGGACGCACAGGCTCAGCGGCCATGGCTCACGGGCCCAGCCGCTACGCAGCATGTGGGATCTTCCCAGAGTGGGGCACGAACCCGTGTCCCCTGCATCGGCAGGCGGACTCGCAACCACTGCGCCACCAGGGAAGCCCAAGGCAAGACTACTTTTGATGACAATGAGAAAAAATCATGTCAGACGTTTTCAGTCTTCTTGTATAGCCGGAACATGAAAATGCCCAGTTAAGAAACACAACTTTCTCTTTGTCTGAAGCCCTTCATGCCCACTCATTGACAAGCATGATCCTGGATGATGAAGGTGTTTGGGGCAGCACTGAGAATTCTTTTCAGAAGTTCCATGCTTTCCTGGTTCTCCTTAAAGATGCTGGGTTAGTTCATTTCTCTTCATGGCATTCTTCTCTTTGCGACTCTAATGGTAGTTTGCTGAGGAACTGGAGCAATTTTCATCACTTACGTGGCTATATTTAGCCAAATTTAGTGTAATTATAGGTAATATAGTTGACGTTTTAAAATGAGGAATTAGGGCTTCCCTGGTGGCGCAGTGGTTGAGAGTCCGCCTGCCGATGCAGGGGACACGGGTTCGTGCCCCGGTCTGGGAGGATCCCACATGCCGCGGAGCGGCTGGGCCCGTGAGCCATGGCTGCTGAGCCTGCGCGTCCGGAGCCTGTGCTCTGCAGGGGGAGAGGCCACAACAGTGAGAGGCCCGCCTACCGCAAAAAAAAAAAAAAAAAAAAAAAAAAAAAAAAAAAAAAAAAATAAAATGAGGAATTAAATTTTTTAAGAAATGCAAATAGGGAAGCCTGCTTTGGTAGAGTGGGGAGCCCATTATAAAAGAGTAACCTGTAGACAGTAATTAGTAGGTATAGTTGTTTTGTAAAGACTAAATTAAAGGCAGTTTTCATTGAAAATAGTCGGGAATGCATAAGAATTTTCCTATCTTTCACTTCTTTTGCTTGTTTGATAAGTTTGAATTAAAGTTATCTTTGCCTTAGACATAAAAATGATTATTAATCTGCAGGGGAGATATAGGTCAGTGGTTCTCAACCGGGAGCAATTTTGCTGAAAGAGGGAAGTGGAGATTGATAGTTGATGGAGTGGTGTTTTGTCAGTGAATGAATTGGTGTTGGTGTTGGGAAGGAAGGAACAAACACATTCTTGGAAACTGGAGGAAAGGTGGTAAAGAAGTGTAGGAATGGAGGTGTGACAGGCAGTGGACAGGGTGCATGGAACATATTGAAGCTTCTAGTGAGACAGTGGGATGTCTCCTAGAGGATGAATCTGGAAAGGGCTGAGGATTTGGGGGAGAGAGAGGCTTGTAGTCTGGAGTAGGATGTTAGCTTTTAAGATTTTAGAAGTAGGGCTTCCCTGGTGGCGGGCTGGTTGAGAGTCTGCCTGCCGATGCAGGGGCTATGGTTTGTGCCCAGGTCTGGGAGGATCCCGCATGGCGCGGAGCGGCTGGGCCCGTGAGCCATGGCCGCTGAGCCTGCGCGTCTGGAGCCTGTGCTCCGCAATGGGAGAGGCCACAGGAGTGAGAGGCCCGTGTACCGCAAAAAAAAAAAAAAAAAAAAAAAAAAAAAAAGATTTTAGAAGTATTTCATGATTGTAAGTCTGGGGAAATCTAAACTGCTCTTCTGTGATTATAATAACCTTTGTCTTTTCTCCTTTCCTCCTCTCGTCTAGGCTTGGGCAGTTGGCCACAATGGCTGGTATAGATCAGTCAGATTTTCATTTACTAGGTCGTCCCCAGATGAATTCTACTGTTAGTAGTCCACCTAAAGAAGAAAAGAAGGCACTTGAAGAAGGAAAATCAGAATCAAAACAGGGTGCCCCATAACAAATGCAAAATAGCCAAGTAAATGGACAGAACAGCACTTAATGATTCTAAGAGTGATTAGCAAAAAGGAAATGACCAAGTCAGGGAGAAAACAATAATGATCAGTCTCTAATAATTCACATGCTCGGGAGCTAGAAGAATCTGGAGTCCTTTCCAAATCTGAGATTAGTAAATGTGTGCCCATTTCATGATACTGTACTTTTGTAAATAAGGAGACTGGAAGTTCTTGAGAAAATTTATGAGTTAAAGCAAACTGTCCTTAATGAAGAAAGAAGACATTAGAGAAAATATTCCAGATTTTAAATTGTATAAATGTCTGTTCTGTTCATATTTTATCTAGGTTTCTATTTGTATGCAGTCAGCTTACAATGAAGGAACACTAATGAAGGTACACATACTGATATAATTTTTAAAATAAGTAATCCAGACATAGCTAATAGGTAACATATTAGAGTGAATCACCTGGTTATGGGAATGGGAGGGGAAAACCTGTCAGCTTTTCCTCCAGCCTTACTTGGAGCCCCCATCAGCCCATCTCAGAGTGGTCTTGGGAACTGACAGCTTGAGAACACAGTCTGGTCACAAACTATATACGGTTTACATGTGCCTGGAGGATAGAAAAGACATTAATTATCTTACAGAATAGGGTTTTATTTTTAGTGAGGGAAAGGAAATGGGTAATAACCACCCCAATCACCAAAGTCTGAAAACGTAGCGGACATAGCCTTGGATATAGCTAGGTTAAGCTGAGAATCACTTGGCAAGATATAATTACAAAAAAACTGGCTCTGAAATCTTCTGATTAATCAATTGACTGTGTTAGTAATAAGATTACAGAGTAACATTGAAGTTTTGAGCTCTACTTTTTAATGGTTGGCTTTGTTCATCACTGAATTTTTGTCTTGTCTTTTGTCTTCCCCTCCACTTTCCGAAAATTACAGGTGATGCTAGGATTCCTTTGCCTCTCGACTCCTTCCGTGTCCCAGCGTCTACTCAGGAGGCCTTAGAAACTTCCAAAGACAACCTGGGGGTCCCAGTCACAGAGCAGCGGCAGGAGTCTTTTGAAGATTTCATTGCTAGAACATATTCTCCTTCAGCAGACGTCATTTCTGGAACTGGAAGTCAAAGAAAAGAAGAGGAATTATCTAGAAATAGCAGGTCTTCTTCAGAGAAAATGAGCAAAGCAGGTGAATAGACCAAAAAGTACTCTGCTAAGAAACAACCTGGGAAGGACCTGCATTCCTGCTCTGACTCACCTGTAAAGCAGAAAAGCAAAGGAATTGGGCAAAATAATTCTTTGGTTAATAAACCAATTAAAAGTGAGTCTTCGAGAAAACACATTTCTGTTAAGAAAGAGAGTAGAATAGTGACTGTGTCATCAAAGACAACTAAAAGTAAACTCAGTCTACTAGAACAGTCTGAAAGTGATACTCTTGGATCTGATTGTGAATTTCAAGAAAGCATCCATACTCTATCACACCTAACGTAGGTCTAAATCTTTTAAAATTATGTTTTTGCCTTCAAATTTTCATAAATTACTTATGTTATTATTATAGCATATGGTGTTTTCAGTTACTTGACTGGAAGCCATTAGAGAAAGATTTTTTTATCTATACTTTTTTATTATAATGAAAGTTTGGGTGTACTTTTCCTTGTAACACTTTGCACCATTCATTCAGCTAGTGTTTACTGAGGGCTTCATATGTACAGTACTTTTCTGGGTGCTGTTGCTTTCAGCAGTGAACAAAATAAAGCCTTTACTCTCCTGGAACTAGCACTCTGTGGTGGGAGAAAACATAAACAACAAAGCAGGCTAAGGGTTAAAAAGAGATGGGAATAATAAATGGAATAGTTTTACCATTTGGTTAAACATCAAACTATTATATAAATCACACGGCCAGAAGCCATTGACATATTTTAATTCATAATAACCAGAGAGCCTCAAACATTTACCAAGGCACTTAACCGTGTTTATGGATTACAGCAACGCTCTGAGGTAGGGAACTCTTACCATCCCCATTTTATAGATGAACAGTCTGAGGAGACATTATGTGAGTTGCCCAGAATTACACAGCTATAAGTAAGTGGGAAGTTGCAATGTGACCCGAACCCATGCTCTTTTTTTTTTTTTTAATGTATGGACTTTATTATCTTTCATTTGTTTCTGATTTATGTGAATTTTTTCTTTAAAGATTTTTTCTGCTGTCAACCATTTTTAAAGTGTTTATTGCATTTGTTACAGTATTGCTTCTGTTTTATATTTTGGTTTTTTGGCCTCAAGGCATGTGGGATCTTAGGTCCCCGACCAGGGACTGAACCCTCACCCCCTCCATTGGAAGGCAAAGTCTTAACCACTGGACCACCAGGGAAGTTCCCCTTATGTGACTATTTTTCTGGCAATTTTTTTAAATTTTATTTTTTATTGACATACACTTGAATTACAGTGTTGTGTTAATTACTGCTGTACAGGAAAGTGACTCAGTTACACATTTATGTACATTCTTTTTCATATTCTTTTCCATTACGGTTTATCACAGGATATAGAATATAGTTCCCTGTGCTCTACAGTAGGAACTTTTTGGGGTTTTTTTAAATACATGCACTTTTTAAAAATAAATGCATGTATGTATTTATTTTTGGCTGTGTTTGGCCTTTGTTGCTGCACGCGGGCTTCCTCTAGTTGAGGTGCACATGCTTCTCATTGTGGTGGCTTCTCTTGTTGCAGAGCACGGGCTCTAGGTGCCTGGACTTCAGTAGTTGTGACATCCGGCTTAGTTGCTCTCTGGCATGTGGGATCTTCCCGGACCAGGGCTTGAACCCATGTCCCCTGCATTGGCAGGCGTATTCTTAACCACTGCGCCACCAGGGAAGTCCCATGTAGGACCTTTATGTTTATCCATCCTGTATATACACCAGTTTGCATCTGCTAATCCCAAACTCCCAATCCAACCCTCTCCCACCCCCTCCTCCTTGGCAACCGCTAGTCTATTCTCTATGTCCCTGTTTATGTTTCTGTTCACACATAGGCTGTAACCAGGCTCTTAATTACTTTGTTATCCTGTTCCCTTGTTAAGAAGGGTTTAAGGAAGGAACTGAGAGAGAAGCCAGTGACCACTAGAAGTGCAAAAACAGTGGGGCTGTCAGAAAGCACACCTGTCTCCTTCCCCCATTGTGAGCAGAATTTTTAAACGGCAGAGTATGTAAGAGTATGTGATGACACATCTCTGGATTAAATTATGTCTCCCTGGTAAAACATGTACAGATAAGTCTTTAGTTCAATCAGAGTGAAAGGTGAGATCAGAGAAAAGCTGGAGTGTCAGATTTCTTGTAGAAGGTCCTGCCTGATTGTTACTAAGAGGGCTACTACAGTACTAGTTAGTTCATTAGTCATGGGTTGAGTGTTAGAGGAGTGAAACAATGAGCAAGATGTAGTGTTGGCCCTTTAGCAGTGGAGTGAGAGGGGAAGACGCACAGCAGATGTCTCATCCTGCACGTGACCTGCTGTGACGGGCATATTCAGGGCGTTTAGTCAGTGTTTGTGGAAGAAGAGGGGGAGCCGTGAGGCAAAGAAAAGTCATCAAAAGGGGCAGTCCCTAAGCTAAGTCTTAAAGGACTCGTGAGAAACTGGTGAGTCAGCCGGTGAAAGGCAAGGATACTCAAGGCAGAGTGGACAGCGGAAGTCCAGAGCCGTGAGTGTGCGAGGGGTGTGTTACAGAGCCACAGGCACAGGCTCTGGAGGATCAGTGCAGTGTCCCCAGGCAGCGGCAAGTGCCCCTAAAGGAGGCAGCGAGGAGGAGGAGAGCAGGTCTTAAGCATCCATGTGCGTGGAGCTGGTTTCCTCAGAAAATAGCTAAGAATGGAAAGGACAAGTTCGGGTGGCATTTTAGACCACTGACGTCAGTATGGATGAGGAATCTGAAGAAGCCTGGAGATAATTATGCCCCACTCTTCTGAGGAGCAGTGCTTTATATTTTCAAGTGGGATTTTCACGCTGCCACCTCCTCTCCTGTCCCTACTGAAAGGTTTATAGGCCGGCAGAAGGGAGAACCTGGCTTAAGTAAAGTTAATCAGGTTCCTTTACTGTACAGCTTCTCGGGGCTGCTGTAGGCTAATGTTCATTCTGGATCGTCACAGCAGGCGTATGGTACACAGCCATCCTCAAAACTATTTGACCCTAGAGTCCTTTTTTAATAGAATGTCTAACAACTGGTTCCACCGAAGAGCAATTTCGTAACTTCTAGACCAGGTAATAGCAAGAAGAAAGGGGTCTGAAATAAGGTATAAATGAAGGGAGGAAATAAGTTCTAATTGTATTTAGGAAATTACCAGCAAGACTTGACCTTGGGAAGTAAGGAAGAAGTAGGAGGCGGAGGCTGAACCCCCATCTGTGTGACTAAGGTTGGGTGGTGGTATCATTGAGTTTGGAAATAGGGGATAAAGAACTGAAGTGGGGAAAAGACTTTAGTTCTGGACATGTAGAATTTTGAAGCACCTGTAGAATTCAGAAGACAAACTGGTAGATAACTGGACATGCACGTGAAGACATGGAAAGATAAAAATTTGAATGTCCTCAGCACATATCAGCAGTCATTAAAATCATGAAAATGGATGAGATGTCAGAGAATTGTGAGTCCTGACAACGTTTAAGTGATAAGCAGAGAAAGAATTCTGGGAAGGAGAGAGGTGCTAGAGATTCAAGAAGGAGGAAGGAGATGCCAGCGTCATCCTTCAGAGACTGTGAGTGTCCATTGGATTTGGGCAGTTAGGTCCCCAGTGACCTGAGAGCAGTGCAGGCAAGTGGTGGACAAAAAGCCAGATGGCAATAAACTGAGGGTGTAGGGCTGCCTGGCGGGGCCAGGCGGGGCTAGTGAGGACAGTGGGAAGAGGCTGCTCTCAAGGAGTGTGGATGAAAAGAGAAAATGATGAGCAAAAAAGAATTTTTTAGAATGAGAAGGACTTCTATTTTACATGTTGAAATGAAGGAACCAATAAAGGAGATCCTGAAGATGTAGATAATAATTTAGAGAATTGGGGAAACACGGACATATGAATAAGAAAAAAACCTTGCACAGTATATAAAAATCACTTGTATCCTTCGAGCTGGATGGATACTGGTAAGTTTGGGAGGAAATAAAGGTAAGAAGAGATAGAAGTTAAAGAAGTTTATACTGATAGCCTCAGTTTTCTTTGACACAGATTTTTCAGAGACACATATATACACATACATAATTACCGTTCGAAAATTCTTTCATAGTAACATGTTTTATTAATCACGTCTGAGAAAAGTCACTGATTTTCATTTTGTACAGCATTATCTTGTAAGGACAAGATACAGTGACAACTTCCATGCTTTTTGCATATCAGACCTGACACTGAAAGTATCTGCATAATTGAATTTTCACTTCTTATTTGTAATAAGTTTATCCTTAGGAGGATACTTTCATAGTGTTTGATCACAGATGAGTTTGGGCATTGCTATCACTCAATAATGTGAAGCATCTGTCAGGTTCTCTCCTACACTATATATTCATATTTTGTCCGTTAAGCAAATATTTATTGGCGGCCTGTGGGAATAAGATACACCTAGGTCCTCTTTCCTTGGTATATTCACAAAAGCCTCTGAAACTAAATTTCCAAGTCAGGCCATACTAAGGCCTGGCATAATAAGTTTTCATTGTTAACAGTTTTTTTGTGTTTGTGGGGGTTTTTTGTTTTTATTTTTTTGAAGCAAGGATAAGACACTGTCTTAACTCAGTAGTTGTCCATTCATTAACAAGTCAAAGAAGACATTGATGAAGCATGGTATTTTGAATATCCTTTCCACAGAATAGGTAATGGGCCATCCTGAAACTCTGGTGAGATGCTTATCATTTTCAGATTTTGGAGTGGCTAAGAAAACCCTATTACACCTTGAATTATCACTAGAAACATGAATTCAGCCAAATAAAAACAGTGCCTCTGCCTACTGAGGTGGTCAATTTCCATCTCAACAAAAGTGACCATTTCTCCTTTAGATTAAAATCAAGAAAATCCCCTCTGTCCAGGATGCAATAATGGGGTGCACGAAAGAGGAAAACTGAAGCTATTCCCTCTTTACACCTGAACAGTGAATTCATTCTGATATCAAATATTTGTTATGATTCTGTTATGACCAGGTGCTTTATTGTTTAGAGATCAAGTTACTGTTCATTCTTGGTAAGTAAGAAAAATCCACGTTTTAGGACTCTGAATAGTAACTTTATATATATTATATATATATATATTAAAAATAAATATGTATATTATATGTAATATATATTCCACCTATTCAACAAAATTGTAACTTCCATCATCTCTTACGAATGATGAACTGTATTCACTCTTTGGAAAGGGCTTATAGGGAATTAAAGTCTCCATATACTTTTTATATAAGACCGTGGAAACCAAATTCTCAACTGGGAGCAAACTTAGGTTTTGCTATGAAGGTTTATGCTTGCCTGGCCTTAGAGTGGTAGGCCAGGAACTCAAGTTTTTTTCCTCTAAGTTACTTTCATTGATGCCACCCTGAAAAAATTTGGAGGGAGTATTTTTGAAATAGCTTTATCTCAGTAACCCTTTAAAAAGGCTTCAGGGTATGGGGAACATAACTGTCAAAATGTTCAAGCAACTCTTGTTGATTTAAGTGTAATGGATCAGGAGCAATACAGGAAGGAGCTGGGTACAAAAGACAAAAGGCGTGAGGCTATTTCATGTATTGTTTTGGGCTTATTGTACAAAACAGAGAAAGTCTCATACACTCGCGCAGCCAAGGTCCCCTACTGTTCTCTCCTTTTAGTAGAAATAAAAGAGAGCTCGTTTCTCAATAGCAGCATTCTATCCTTAAGTGGGTACACAGTGATATTCTGATGGTCTCTGGAGCAGAGAATAATTCCGTGGCAGCTCTGACCTCCAGTCACCGGGTTCTCTGTAACTTAGTCTTTCATGGCCAAGGACTATAATCATTATTTCGATTTATATTTAGCATCTCAAAATGGAAAGGATTCCATGGACAACAAAACAGGAAGTGATTTCATGAAGTGTTTTAGTATGGATAAAACAATAAACTATAAAAATACAAATCATCAGTAAAGCTTTTTCTTTCCGGAGAACTATATTCAGAAATTAATGTAAGCCTCTAAGGTGCGCATGTGTGTTTTTTCACCCATGATCATGTTTGTATGTGTGCGCATTCCACTGCTACAGGAGACATGCAAAATGATATCAGATTTGCTACTATATGCAGTACTGGTTTCTCCCAAGAACTGTGTGCTCGCAGGGTTCGTTCAGGAAGGTGAGTGTCCTACCACCTCATCACAGTCATATGTCATCACCTTCGGCAGGAATAGTTGACACTTTAACCTCACATGCAGGCTTATTAAATTAGTATTACTCATCAGAACTTGCTTACTAATAAAACAAGCTGAATTAGCCACTGCAGAATCATATTTGGAAATTCAATGAAAATTTTACATTTTTAATAAAGGCCCAGAAATATTATTTCAGAGCAGGTGGTACAGAAAACTGTGGTCAAATTTGACATTCATTAATCATTGAAGTGTGGAACGTGACAGGTGAAAATTGATATTGATTTCTTTCCTCTAATATTTGGAAGAGTTCTAACAGGTAAATCAAATGGGATAACAAGACATATCAAGTCTCACTCATTTCTATGATCACATCCTCCCCACATATCACTCCTTCGCCTGCCATGTTTTGAATAATTCAATGCCCATAGTCTTTCCAGTCCAGTGTATTATAAGACACACTCAAGCTGGGTTTCAATCATATTAGACTGAAAGCTGAACATTTTAGGAAGGATTATTTAAAACCAAATGCGTCTTGAGCCCAATAGCCTATGAAACCAAACAATCCTGGGAGTTCAGTTGGATTCAGAAAATTCAGTAATCCTATTTGATGTATGTTAACCGTATCAATATTAACAACCTTCCACTGGATTTCAGCACTGATTTGAGAGCTGAGTTACTACTGGTCTTGTATTTTACCTAGTTGTGAAAGCACTGAGAGAGTTGTTCTTGGGTTGGACTTGACCTGCCTCTGGGAATGCTCTCTGTTCTATCCATCTTGAAAAACTTTATTCAAGTGCCATTTCTCTGCCTGCCTTCTCTTCACTTGCACCCCTTGGGAAAACGAAAGATGCTCAAATATAGATGTGAACACTGCAGGTGCTCTGCTTGGCAATGGTGTCTTTCAGCTTCCCAATAAAAAATTATATTGCTGACCACCCATTTGACTGAAAAGTGACTCATTTTACTGACAGATATCTGGATTGAGATGCCAAAAGAAATAGGTCATTTCAAATTTCCTTTTTAAGTCATAGCTTTGTGTTGCAACACTACTTGTTCAAAACTTAGATCATGAAGGTTCCTTCCTATGACCTCCAAATAATTAAAATGTTCTTCAATACGCTATATAAAAAGCAAGCAGAGGGGCTTCCCTGGTGGCACAGTGGTTGGGAGTCTGCCTGCCGATGCAGGGGAGACGGGTTCGTGCCCAGGAGGATCCCACATGCCGCGGAGCGGCTGGGCCCGTGAGCCATGGCCGCTGGGCCTGCACGTCCGGAGCCTGTGCTCCGCAACGGGAGAGGCAGCAGCAGTGAGAGGCCCGCGTACCGCAACAACGACAACAACAAAATAAATAAAATAAAGCAAGCAGAATATTCCTAATTATCAATCTTTCTCTTGAGTCATATAGTTCTTGTAATTTCAAGGAAGAGAAACTCAAATGTAAAGTGTTACAATAGCCAAGCATACCGGCACTATTATCTAACCATTCAGCAATTTTCTCTGCCAAGTCACTCTGAACCTTAGACTACTGAGGATGTCTTCTTAATTAATTTTTAAGGTTCTCCTCTTTTGAATTAAAAAATGGTCACAATTTTATAAGTAAAATTAAAGAAAAATACCAAAGAGAACATCTGAGATGTTTCCATTAGGCATTATATATATATACATAAATTTAATAGATATACATATATACATGCACTGGGATAAATCTCCATCTTCTGTGTCAGTCGGACATAGGTCCATTTTCTTAGGAATAGGGAACTCCTTTCACAGTGGAAGTGAGGAAATTGGCTGGACCATCCTTCTTGAAAATAATTCTGTGAAGCCGCCATTCCTTCTAGCAATCTACTACTCCATCAGTGTGTAGTTCATCAAATTCAGGTCTTCTGAAGCCAGGCTAGAAATACAAAGTGAGGTGGACGACTAAGGTAACTGACCAAAAAGGAGGAAAGGAAGAGGAGCAAAACAATTTCCCAATTTCATTCTTTCCCATATTCTCTGTGCTTGACAAGGGAAAAAATATTCGGGTCTGAGTGCCTCTCATTCTTAGCCATTGTTAGTTCAAAGTCTGAGAAAAAAAAAAAGGTAAAAACGAAAATATGGAGTCCAGAATTCCCTTAGCTCTCTTGCATGCAATATCTCAACTTAAAAGGCCTTCCAAAATGGAGGGATCAACTTTTAAAAATATAGCCCAATCTTTTCAATCTAAAGAAGTAAACACTAAAAATATATTTTAGAAATCCAGCAAACACACTAACCACAGTCAAAGCAAAGGAAGGCTTATGGCTTACCAAATGACAGTGGCTGTCTACAAGAGAGAGAAAGAGAATAGTCCAAAATTCTATCTGACCTGGCAGAGCTAGGAGGGTGCCCTGGTTAGGGTCTTTCATATACAGTTATTCAAGCTCAGACTTGATCATCTGTCAGGGATGCTACAGTAGGGAGAGATTTGCCATAACTGTGAGACTCAGCAAGATCACTTCCAACTCTAAAACCTACAACTTTAATCACCAACACCAGCCATCATTAAGAGCGACCTCAAATAACTCCAAATCTCTTCATCTACTCACATATTCTTTACACAGTCAACAGACCTCGAGTGATTACTACATGCCAGACACAGTTCTAAGACCCAGAATAAGGGATAAGAAAGGTAACAACCTCTGTCACTGGGGGGCTTGAGTTCTTTGGGAAGAAGTTCATCTAAATACAAAGAGACACCAAAGATAATATTTGGTTTGATTATTATTCTGTGAAAGAAGTAAGGTAATCTGTTAAATTGGGACTGAGTTAGGCTAGTAGGACAATCAAGGAAAAAATATCTTTAAGAGATGAGTGCCAAAGAATAGAAAGGAATCAGTTATGGAAAATTTTTCTGGAAATAATATTTCCAAAACATGGGAACAGCGAATACGAAGTCCCTGAGGCAAGATGAAGCTTAACTACAATCAAGGAGCAAAAAGAAGCTAAAAGGTTAGGTCAGGAGATAACCACACAGATTTACACCAGCTGGTCCCTAACTTCAAGTCTACGTGGGTATATTCTTCAGGTGAGTTACATATATATCATCCAAAAAACACAAAAAAAATGGACTCCAAAATTACCCTGGAAATTCTGAGTGAGATTCTTTACAAAGGCACAACCATATTAAAGATCACAGCCATCATTCTCCAAACTCCACTCTGGGCATCACTTGCAGGCATTTAACGGGGGTGTTTCATATCCTCTCTAAAATATTGGGCAGGAAGAACAAACACCCTAGCATGTCTGCACTGTGCACCTAGTGTCTCACAATTGAAAAGTAGCCGGAGCTCACCCTGCTGATGGCTTTGCTGGGTTTTTTAACCATTTATTAAGAGTCCCACCTCTTTTAAGAACTGGGATATATTTTTTGAGGAAATAAACTACAGGAAAATTCAACTGACAGAGATCATACTGTAGTTGACTTTTCTGTTCTTTGTTACATTTATTCGTTGAGACAAACGTCTGTTCTTAGCCTTTTTTTAATGGCTCTGTTAAATAGAACGGACACAGTACACTGCACATACTTAAAAACACAATTTAAATTCTGAAATATGCATATACCCATGGAACTGCCAACACAATCAAGAAAAGGAACATATCCATCACTTGCAAGTGTTTATGCCTCATTCATAAAGCCCCTTTTTTCCCCTCACATTCCAGCCCTCCACATCCCCAAGTGAGCACTGATATGCTTTCTTTCATTAGAGACGTGTTTGCATTTTTCTAGAAATTTAGATAAAGGGATTCACACACTGAGGACTCTTTTATCTGGCTTCTTTCACTCAATGTAATTATTTGGAGAGTAATTCATGTTTTGGTGGGTGTCAATAGTTTATCACTTTGTTTTGCTGAATAGTGTTTCACTGTATGGGTATACCACAGTATATTTATTCATCCTCTTGTTGATGGGTGCTCGAGGTTGTTTCAATTCTGTCTATTAGAAATAAAGATGCTATGATGATCCATGTACAAGTCTTTGTGTGCACATATGCTTTCATTTTTCTTGCGTAAATATCCGGGTGCAGAAAGGCTGGGTCATACGGTAGGTGTACGTTCAACTTATGAAGAAACGGCCAAACTGCGGACTGAAGTGACTGCACTCTTGCCCTCCCACTAGCATGTAAAAGCCGCGCAGTTCCTACACTGCCTCACCAGTACTTGGTGTGGTTGGACTTTTCTAATTTTAGCCATTCAGTAGGTGTGTAGTGGTATCTCCTGGGGCGTTCATTTCCATAGAGCTAATAATGGATTACATTGAGCAACGTCATGTGCTTATTTGCATCCGTACACCTCCTTGGCAGGATCTCTTTTTAAATATTCTTACCCATATTGTTAATTAAAAAATGTTTTTCTAATTACTGAGTTTTGAGAGTTCTCTACGTGTTAGAGACACAAGTCTTTTCAGGTGTATAATTTGTAAATATTTTCTTCCAACCTGTGGCTTTTCTTTTATTAATAATGGCTTCCAAAGATGAAACCCAATTTATTACTTTTTTTCTTTTATGGATCTTAGTTTTGGTGTCATCTCTAGGAAATCTTTGCTTACCCCAAGGTCAAAAAGATTGTGTCCAAGTTTTAGAGATTTATGTTTTGATCTACATTTAGGTAATTCTTTATATGGTGTGAAGTAGGGATCAAAGGTCATACTTTTGCATACGGCTACCTAGGCACTATATCCATGTACTACATGCTTCCAGCACCATTTGTCAAGAAGACTATCCTTTCTCCTCAAAATTGGCTTTGCACCTCTGTTGAAAAATCAATTGTCCTTATATGTGTGGATATGTTCCTGGGATCTACATCCTATTTGATTGACCTATTATATCTGACTCTTGGTTATAATATATTCTTTCACTGATTTCTTTTCACTTGCTCATGTAAATAGTCTCCCAGTGATATAGCCTTACCATTTGACTGGACATACCTAGGTATACCTGAAATGCATTTGATAAATCGATGGAACTTGCACTCAAACTAGGGTTACTTTCCAAAAACTCTTAAAATGTTGAGGTGTAAAAACGATGTACTCTACAGCCTTCCTGCCTCAACCAAGTGTATGTTAACACATCCCCACACAAGCTATTTTGCATGTGTATGGGGCTGTAGAGTCTGGGGAGTATGAGAGTGGTATGTGCTGTCTATCCCAAAAGATCATCATAGGAGGCAAAGGAAACATTAAGGAAGTAGATAAGAATAGTCAAATGCCGAATGTTAACATATTTCTCATGCGTTTTTAATATTTACATTGAGATAAATAAGTAAATTATTATAAAATAAAATACAAAACTTTAGAGAATATTTCAAAATGCTCTTTTTTGCCAGATGCAACAAGATACTAGGAATAGAGGGATTTTCTGGAACCGGCTTATCTTTCCTTATCACCATCGAGTGATGGGGTTGTATTTTATTCAGTGTATTGTACATGTGGGTGTGAAGAAGATGGAAGTTGTCTCAAAAAGAGAAATGAGCAAAGAATATATGTCGTCAACTTGTCTAAAACACTTTTTCATGTTCTGACTCATTTTTCTTTGTATTGGCATTTCAAGGCATTTTGTTTTTTAGTGACTATTAAAAAACCTTGATAATTTCAGTGAAATCCCATGAAGATAATATAAACAACAGTCATGGAAAATGAAAAGATGATAATAGCAACCAGCACTGTGCTATTTCTTGTCAGTGTTCTTTACTATTTAGAATAGTAACAAATCCCATATTAATTTGACTTTTTGAACTTTGGCCTTTACTTTGGTGGAAGAAATTCCTTACACTTTGCTTATTATCTGTTTGCAATTAAAAACAATTAATGACCATACTTTGATATGATCATCTTAGAGTTGTATAGAGGGAGGATAGTTATGCAACTATTTATATATCTATGGGTTCAAGGAAGTTTAAAGGCTTGATATTTGAATCCTGTGGAAAGTAGCCTCCTTTCCCAGAGGGAAATGAACATATACATGTACTTAATGTAGTTTAAACTAAAGCAACACCTGTTCGTAGAGGCACCTTCTATTCCAGGTATGTTTAGGTATAGGGAAGGGGAACAAGAGCTATAAAACATAATTCTTGTGTATAAGAAGTTTACAGGGGCTTCCCTGGTGGCACAGTGGTTGAGAGTCCGCCTGCTGATGCAGGGGACACGGGTTTGTGCCCCGGTCCGGGAGGATCCCACATGCCGCGGAGCGGCTGGGCCCGCGAGCCATGGCCGCTGAGCCTGCATGTCTGGAACCTGTGCTGCGCGTCTGGAGCCTGTGCTCCGCAACAGGAGAGGCCACAACAGTGAGAGGCCCGCGTACCACAAAAAAGAAAAAGAAAAAAAAAAGTTTACAGTTTAGGGGGGTTGAGGGCACTCAATGACTCAATGCGGATGAGCCTGATGCAGGTTACGAAAAGGTCACCCTTGAATAAACTCTGCTTTAGGAAAGACCAGCCTACTCTTATTCTGTTAAACTCTTTAATGTGGTGCTCAATATACCTGAATATCAATGTCAAAGGCCACTTTAGAAATGTTTCCAGGGGTGCTAACAGCCAACAAGTTAATATGATTCCTATACACTTGACACAACTCACCAGAGGTCTTGAATTCGGTGAGCATATTGGCCTCCTTTAAGAAAGATCACCCGTGAAACTTCGAATGCTAAGTGCTAAGAGAATGAAGTAAGTAATAAGTGATATTCAGGTTCAGAGGCGGAAGAGAAAAGACGTCTCACCTTGAGTAGAACATTTTGTTGGATTCTCCAAAGTGGCAAACAATAAGGAGAACACTCAATAACTAAGACTGAATAAGTTGAGAAATAAGATGAAAGCCTAAGATGGAGGTCAAAATGTCCCCTAGATTTAAGGATACATTTAGGCTGAAAGGGAAACGATTGAAAAAGATGTAGAAAGTGCTAAATATTTCACAAAAAATGTATTAGAATAAACTTAGCAAAGTTTGTTTGCAGAATATGAAATCAACATACACACATCACTTGCATTTCTGTACATTAACAATGAACAATCTGAAAAAGAAATTAGGAGAACAATTCCATTTACAATACCATCTAAAAGGATAAAATACTTAGCAATAAGCTTAACCAAAGACATGAAACACTTGTACACTGAAAACTACAGCAGTATTGAGAGAAATTAAGGAAGACATAAATAAATGGAAAGACATCCCATGTTCATGAACTATTGTTAAAATGTCCATGTTACACAAAGCTATCTACAGATTTAATGCAATGCCTATCAAATCCCCTGTTTTTGCAGAAATAGAAGAAACCACTCCAAAATTGATATGTAACCACAAAGGACCCTCAATAACGAAAGCAAACTTGAAGACCTCACACTTTCTTTTGAAATGAAGTTTTCTTGTTATTGTGGGTTAAAAATCCAGTCCTAAGTGTCCATAAATTATCCTCCTAAATTTATATTTTGGTTCATTCTCAGTGACAGGGCTTTCAGTGCCTGAGTGGTATTGAGGGCCCCTTCAATATCTGTAGCTTGGGCTCCTGTCACTGACATGGTGTGGGTATCTCACAGCCTTGGCTGTTTTTACCAGTTTATCAAGTCCCAGATGAACCATGCTCAGAAGGGCCCCACACTTGCTTGGTTTCATGCTCTGATATTGCTGTCTTAATATTCTTAATGATTTTATCTTTGAACTTACGTTCTGTAAGTAAAGTTTATGGGACAATAAAATATACGCATGAGCAGAGGAGACATGTGCAATATGTGTGTCTGCCACCATTCCTGCTGCCCCATTCACATCTAGTTTTCACCCTGCTTATGGTGTGCTTTCCATGACATGCTTATTTGGTACCCATTTGGAGTCTTGCTGTGTTCCACCAGAATTCTGTGCTACTGGTCACATCCAAGACTAAGTGAAGGTGTTAACAGATGTGGAGGCCATGCTTTCCATTTGAATCTGAACTTACTTCTAACACAGAAAGAAAGTGTTGTTTTTTAAGAAACAAGAATGTCCAAGCAATCTTATCATATCCTTTCTTACTCGTGTTACTTCCCAATATTAGCCAAACAGTCTGCTGAAAAAGATGACATGTATGAAAAAGAGAAGAGAGAACAACCCACAGAACCCATTTAGAACTCATCCTAATCTAGTATGATGTCATCTTATCTCGATTCTATCTGAAAGAAGAATTTACTTGGGCACACTCACAGGTTCCAGGTGAACATGAATTTGGGGAGGACACTATGCACCCCAGTGCAAATACTTTCAACAAGACTTTTTCTTTGCAGTTTGAACAAGAGGCACTATATTTTCATTTTGCACTGGAGCCCACACATTATGTCACTTGTTACCGTTAGAGCCCATGTTGGAAAATGGGGCTTCATGACATAGCCAAGTGAGTCTGTCAACTGAATTCTAGAGTTATCCAGACTTACCCACTTTGTTGCAGCAAGTTGGTTCCAGGCAAAGCCAGGTGAGAGGGGCATGTCCACAGTGGAGCAGAGAACTTCTGTCTCTCTATCACCAGACTCACTCCCAAGATGAAGGAAAGAAGAGCTTAGCAAAGCATGGCCAGTTATTCTTCCCAACTTTGCCCGTCAGGTAGGTCACCTCACCTAGCCAGTGTCAGTGAACATAAGAGCAGGGAGGTTAAAAGTTACACTAATCAAATTCCCTTCACATGCTGGTACCCGTAAGAATGAGAAGGGAAACTGTCACTAATGCTCCCCTGGTGTTTTCAATCTCTTAACCCACTCAACGATGCTTTTAAGCCTATAATTAATGGAATATGGCTCTCCCTTCAGGAAAGAATAGACCTTTATCAGGACAGCCCTGCTCACACTTTTATGGGGCTACTCGTTTGAGTGGCCTCCAGGAACTGCTGGTGGATGCCTTAGAGTTTCATCCCAGAAGTCTCTGATATGGGTGAGAAATTGCATTAATTCAAATGAACTCCAAGGCTACTCATATCCAATGATCAGAAACAACTTTTTGTTCTACCAGCCATCCACAACATAGCTAACCATAGACATTTGATGAGGTCAAATGACAAACTAAGATTAAATACAGAAAAGCATCCAGTAATACAATTCAGAAATCATAGAAATGTTGCAAATTTGTAAGTACACCTTTGCCAGTATCAAATTCTTCACAGACAAATTAAAAGGGCACACATGACACGCTCTTATGAATTAAGGTTCCAAAGTATTAAATCCCAATTTTGAAATCAAGTTTCCTTGTTACTGTGGGTTAAAAATCCAAAGTCCTAAATGTCCATAAACAATCCTCCCAAATGTACATTTGGTTCATTCTCAGTGACAGGGCTTTCATTGCCTGAATGGGACTGAGGGCTCCTTCAGTATCTGTAGCTTGGACTTCTGTCACTGACACGGGTGTGGGTCTCTCAGGGCCTTGGCTGTTTTATCAGTTTATCAACCCTCTCATGAACCATGCTTTTAAAGAGTCTAAAGAGTTACTAAGATACAATTTGATTTTACAGCACTATCCCCAACATTTAAAAACAATCTCAAAAGCAAGCCAATCCCCCACTCTTAGAAGAGTGAAACTAGGCACATTTTTGTTCCCGGAATCCAGTAAAGACTTTGATCAAAGAACACAGCGGAAACTCAATGGCATTTGAGAGAAAGATAAAGTCTCTTTGGTTTTAGCCTCACTAGAATGTCCATTAGTCTATGCCATTTAACTGAAATTTCTGACCTGCGAACTTCGAACCAGGAGGAAACTTTTAGCTTGACATTGATTTGTCACTATGAATTTGCCATGTGCAGTGCACAGCCCTGAGCATCTGTCACACATGGACTCTTGCGTTATCTTTCCTCTTTGATGACCTTGTTGTTTACACTGCAGTACTGAACTGTTTATGGGTTCTGTCGAGTGACATTACACCTCCAGGTCTGAGGCGTAGATTTGACAGTCCTATGCCGCCATGGCCATTTTCACTGCCTCCTGCTATGGAACTACATAGACCAAAGGCGGCTGCCTTTAGGACAACATTTCTTTCTCCAATATAATTGACAAATCCAGTGTCAGCTTGGGTCCACATGTGAAGGGCGTCACTTGAGCCTACGGTAGACCATATGTGTCAGTGCCGACAAGTTCTATAAAACATGTTTTCCTTATAATTGAGTCTTTGTCTCAGTCAAGCCTGCTTGGGAAAAACTGTACCTGAAGAGTAAGGCAAGGTGGACGGCTGCCTGAGACTTTCCTGCCCTGTAAACTCCTGCACACTCTCAAGTCAAGTGCCAGGTAAAGGTCTCTGTATACTAAAGACCCTCCAGGTGCCTTATTCATTCCGCTCCAGGTATTGCTCAGTCACCTGCAACTCCCTAATGCCCCTTTTCTTTATATCAGACCTTTACTTAAGTGGCTCGAAAGAAACAGCCACTCTCCCACACCATAAGCTGCAGCCATCAGCCAAAATCAAAGTATCTTATGGCTGGTGTAGTGGGTTGGATGGTGGCCCCCAAAAGGATATATCCATGTCCTAAGCCTTGACTGTTACCTCATTTGAAAAAAAAGGTTTTTGCAAACGTCATTAAGGATCTTGAGATGGGATTTCCATCCTATATTAGCTGGATGGGTCCTAAATAGAATGACAATTGTCCTTAATATACAAGAAGGGCAGAGGGATATTTGAGACACACAAAAGAGAAGATACAGACACAGAAAGGGGGTGATGTGAAGACACAGACCAAAACTGAGTGACGTGGCTTCAAGCCAAGGAAGCTGGCAACCACCAGAAGCTGAAAGAGGCAAGGGATAGAATCTCCCCTAGAGCATCAGTAGGGAGAGCAGCCTTGATGACACCTTGACAGCACACTTCTGGCCTCTACAACTGTGAGATCGTAAATTTCTATTGTGTTCAGCCTCCAAGTTTATTAGTCTCCCAGCAAGCACGGCACATTTATACAGCATGCATTAAACGTTTTCTAAGCTTCAGCAGTTTACTGCACAAACCTAAATATTTTCAAACAGTCAAAGGTTTCAACATCCCACCATACATTAAAGACCAAGGCAGTAGACTACCTTCCTTGGCAGTAACAAAAGATTTTCCACATGGACATTTTCCTCTCCAAAATGTCTGCTCCTTTCTTTTTATTTCTCAGTGTTCCCAGGTAATGCACCAAGTGTCAGGAACTTCTAATTACCTTTCAGCAAGTACAATGCCTTAATTCCATTTGGTTTGGAATAAATTAGGAAATAAGAGAAAAGAGAAAAGATGGAGGGCCGAATATTCCTGTTACTCTTGATAACCCTGGCTTGAGAATCCAGTTTGAATGAAATGATCACATAACTGAACCGCAGAATTGGGCAGATTTACTAACTAGTAATACACAGAATGAGAGAAACAGAAGACACTCACACTCTCAAGGGAGAGAACAGAATTAGTCAAGGCAAGCATGCTCACTTAATTCTTTTCAAGCTTTCTATATAAGTCACTTGATCACCCTGGGGCAGAGTCAGTAAAGAAGCAGCGCTGATAGGACCCTACGCGCTCTCTTGACAGGACTGAAACATCAGGAGCAGGAAAGCAACATTCCCTCACTCCCCACCACCGCCACCCCCAGCAGTAAAAATATGATCATCCACATAGACAATGTAAAGAAATCAGAAACTATGCTAACTCTGATTCACTCTTAGTATACCAACAGCTAATCGGGAGCCTTGTGAAAAAACATCTTGATTAGTTGCTAATAAAACTCCTTAGGGGCCTGGGGGAAGATGGCGGAAGAGTAAGACACGGAGATCACCTTCCTCCCCACAGATACACCAGAAATACATCTACACGTGGAACAGCTCCTACAGACCACATTCTGAACGCTGGCAGAAGACCTCAGACCCCCCAAAAGGCAAGAAACTCCCCATGCACTCTGGGTAGGGCAAAAGAAAAAAGAATAAACAGAGACAAAAGGATAGGGACGGGACCTGCACCAGTGGGAGGGAGCTGTGAGGCAGGAAAGGTTTCCACACACTAGGAAGCCCCTTCAAGGGCAGAGACTGCAGGTGGCAGAGGGGGAAAGCTTGGGAGTAGCGGAGGAGAGCACAGCAACAGGGGTGCGGAGGGCAAAGCGGAGAGATTCCCGCACAGAGGATGGGTGCCGATCGGCACTCAGCAGCCGGAGGCTTGTCTGCTCGGCCACCGGCGCGGGCGGGGCTGTGAGCTGAGGCTCGGGTTTCAGGTTTCTGTCGGGAGCACAGGGAGAGGACTGGGGTTGGCAGCCTGAACACAGCCTGAAGGGGTAAGTGCACCACGGCTGGCCGGGAGGGAGTCCGGGAAAAAGTCTGGACCTGCCGAAGAGGCAAGAGACTTTTTCTTCCCTCTTTGTTTCCTGGTGCGCGAGGAGAGGGGATTAAGAGCGCTGCTTAAAGGAGCTCCAGAGACGGGCGCGAGCCGCGGCTAAAAGCGCGGACCCCAGAGGCGGGCGTGGGATGCTGGGGCTGCTGCTGCCACCGCCAAGAGGCCTGTGTGCGAGCGCAGGTCACTGTCCACACTCCCTTTCCGGGGAGGCTGTGCAGCCCGCCACTGCCGGGGTCCCGGGATCCAGGGACAGCTTCCCCGGGAGAGTGCACGGCACACCTCGGGCTGGTGCAACATCACGCCGGCCTCTGCCGCCGCAGGCTCGCCCCGCACTCCGTACCCCTCCCTCCCCCAGGCCTGAGTGAGTCAGAGTCCCCGAAGCAGCTGTTCCTTTAACCCCATCCTGTCTGAGCGAAGAACAGATGCCCTCCGGCGACCTACATGCAGAGGCGGGGCCAAATCCAAAGCTGAGCCCCGGGAGCTGTGCGAAGAAAGAAGAGAAAGGAAAATCCCTCCCAGCAGCCTCAGAAGCAGCGGATTAAAGCTCCACAATCAACTTGTATCCTGCATCTGTGGAATACATGAATAGACAAGGAATCATCCCAACTTGAGGAGGTGGACTTTGAGAGCAAGATTTATGATTTTCTCCTCTTTTCCTCTTTTTGAACAACACAATAAGTGAAATGAAAAATACTCTAGATTGGATCAATAGCAGAATAACTGAGGCAGAAGAACGGATAAGTGACCTGGAAGATAAAATAGTGGAAATAACTACTGCAGAGCAGAAGAAAGAAAAAAGAATGAAAAGAACTGAGGACAGTCTCAGAGACCCCTGGGACAACACTAAACGCACCAACATTCGAATTATAGGAGTTCCAGAAGAAGAAGAGAAAAAGAAAGGGACTGAGAAAATATTTGAAGAGATTATAGTTGAAAACTTCCCTAATATGGGAAAGGAAATAGTTAATCAAGTCCAGGACGCACAGAGCGTCCCATACAGGAAAAATCCAAGGAGAAACACGTCAAGACACATATTAATCAAACTGTCAAAAATTAAATACAAAGAAAACCTATTAAAAGCAGCAAGGGAAAAACAACAAATAACACACAAGGGAATCCCCATAACATTAACAGCTGATCTCTCAGCAGAAACTCTGCAAGCAAGAGGGGACTGGCAGGACATATTTAAAATGATGAAGGAGAAAAACCTACAACCAAGATTACTCTACCCAGCAAGGAGCTCATTCAGATTTGATGGAGAAATTAAAACCTTTACAGACAAGCAAAAGCTGAGAGGGTTCAGCACCACCAAACCAGCTTTACAACAAATGCTAAAGGAATTTCTCTAGGCAAGAAACACAAGAGAAGGAAAAGAACTACAATAACGAACCCAAAACAATTAAGAAAATGGGAATAGGAACACACATATCGATAATTACCTTAAATGTAAATGGACTAAATGCTCCCACCAAAAGACACAGATTGGCTGAATGGATACAAAAACAAGACCCATATATATGATGTCTACAAGAGACCCACTTCAGACCTAGAGACACATACAGACTGAAAGTAAGGGGATGGAAAAAGATATTCCATGCAAATCGAAATCAAAAGAAAGCTGGAGTAGCAGTTCTCATATCAGTCAAAATAGACTTTAAAATAAAGACTATTAGAAGACACAAAGAAGGACACTACCTAATGATCAAGGGATCGATCCAAGAAGGAGATATAACAATTGTAAATATTTAGGCACCCAACATAGGAGCACCTCAATACATAAGGCAAATACTAACAGCCATAAAAGGGGAAATCGACAGTAGCACATTCATAGTAGGGGGCTTTAACACCCCACTTTCACTAATGGACAGATCATCCAAAATGAAAATAAATAAGGAAACACAAGCTTTAAATGATACATTAAACAAGATGGACTTAATTGATATTTATAGGACATTCCATCCAAAAACAACAGAATACACATTTTTCTCAAGTGCTCATGGAACATTCTGCAGGATAGATCATATCTTGGGTCACAAATCAAGCCTTGGTAAATTTAAGAAAATTGAAATTGTATCAAGTATCTTTTCTGACCACAACGCTATGAGACTAGATATCAATTACAGGAAAAGATCTGTAAAAAATACAAACACATGGAGGCTAAACAATACACTACTTAATAATGAAGTGATCATTGAAGAAATCAAAGAGGAAATCAAAAAATACCTAGAAACAAATGACAATGGAGACACCACAACCCAAAACCTAGGAGAGGCAGCAAAAGCAGTTCTAAGAGGGAAGTTTATAGCAATACAATCCTACCTTAAGAAACAGGAAACATGTCGAATAAACAACCTAAACTTGCACCTAAAGCAATTAGAGAAAGAAGAAGAAGAACAACAAAAAAAACCCAAAGTTAGCAGAAGGAAAGAAATCATAAAAATCAGATCAGAAATAAATGAAAAAGAAATGAAGGAAACGATAGCAAAGATCAATAAAACTAAAAGCTGGTTCTTTGAGAAGATAAACAAAATTGATAAACCATTAGCCAGACTCATCAAGAAAAAAAGGGAGAAGACTCAAATCAATAGAATTAGAAATGAAAAAGGAAAAGTAACCACTGACACTGCAGAAATACAAAAGATCAGGAGAGATTACTACAAGCAACTCTATGCCAATAAAATGGACAACCTGGAAGAAATGGACAAATTCTTAGAAATGCACAACCTGCCAAGACTGAATCAGGAAGAAATGGAAAATATGAACAGACCAATCACAAGCACTGAAATTGAAACTGTGATTAAAAATCTTCCAACAAACAAAAACCCAGGACCAGATGGCTTCACAGGTGAATTCTATCAAACATTTAGAGAAGAGCTAACACCTATCCTTCTCAAACTCTTCCAAAATATAGCAGAAGGAGGAACACTCCCAAACTCATTCTACAAGGCCACCATCACCCTGATACCAAAACCAGACAAGGATGTCACAAAGAAAGAAAACTACAGGCCAATAACACTGATGAACATAGATGCAAAAATCCTCAACAAAATACTAGCAAACAGAATCCAACAGCACATTAAAAGGATCATACACCATGATCAAGTGGGGTTTATTCCAGGAATGCAAGCATTCTTCAATATACGCAAATCAATCAACGTGATATACCATATTAACAAATGGAAGGAGAAAAACCATATGATCATCTCAATAGATGCAGAGAAAGCTTTTGACAAAATTCAACAACCATTTATGATAAAAACCCTGCAGAAAGTAGGCATAGAGGGAACTTTCCTTAACATAATAAAGGCCATATATGACAAACCCACAGCCAACATTGTCCTCAATGGTGAAAAACTGAAAGCATTTCCAATAAGATCAGGAACAAAACAAGGTTGCCCACTCTCACCAATCTAATTCAACATAGTTTTGAAAGTTTTAGCCACAGTAATCAGAGAAGAAAAGGAAATAAAAGGAATCCAAATCGGAAAAGAAGAAGTAAAGCTGTTACTGTTTGCAGATGACATGATACTATACATAGAGAATCCTAAAGATGCTACCAGAAAACTACTAGAGCTAATCAATGAATTTGGTAAAGTAGCAGGATACAAAATTAATGCACAGAAATCTCTGGCATTCCTATACACTAATGATGAAAAATCTGAAAGTGAAATCAAGAAAACACTCCCATTTACCACTGCAACAAAAAGAATAAAATTTCTAGGAATAAACCTACCTAAGGAGACAAAAGACCTGTATGCAGAAAATTATAAGACACTGATGAAAGAAATTAAAGATGATACAAATAGATGGAGAGATATACCATGTTCTTGGATGGCAAGAATCAACATTGTGAAAATGACTCTACTACCCAAAGCAATCTACAGATTCAATGCAATCCCTATCAAACTACCACTGGCATTTTTCACAGAACTCGAGCAACAAATATCACAATTTGTATGGAAACACAAAAGACCCCGAATAGCCAAGGCAATCTTGAGAACGTAAAACCGAGCTGGAGGAATCAGGCTCCCTGACTTCAGACTATACTACAAAGCTACAGTAATCAAGACAGTATGGTACTGGCAGAAAAACAGAAAGATAGATCAATGGAACAGGATAGAAAGCCCAGAGATAAACCCACACACATATGGTCACCTTATCTTTGATAAAGGAGGCAGGAATGTACAGTGGAGAAAGGACAGCCTCTTCAATAAGTGGTGCTGGGAAAACTGGACAGGGACATGTAAAAGTATGAGATTCGATCCCTCCCTAACACCATACATAATAGTAAGCTCAAAATGGATTAAAGATCTAAATGTAAGGCCAGAAACTATCAAACTCTTAGAGGAAAACATAGGCAGAACACTCCATGACATAAATCACAGCAAGATCCTTTTTGACCCACCTCCTAGAGAAATGGAAATCAAAACAAAAATAAACAAATGGGACCTAATGAAACTTCAAAGCTTTTGCACAGCAAAGGAAACCATAAACAAGACCAAAAGACAACCCACAGAATGGGAGAAAATATTTGCAAATGAAGCAACGGACAAAGGATTAATCTCCAAAATTTATAAGCAGCTCATGCAGCTCAATAACAAAAAAACAAACAACCCAATCCAAAAATGGGCAGAAGACCTAAATAGACATTTCTCCACAGAAGATATACAGACTGCCAACAAACACATGAAAGAATGCTCAACATCATTAATCATTAGAGAAATGCAACTCAAAACTACAATGAGATATCATCTCACACCAGTCAGAATGGCCATCATTAAGAAATCTAGAAACAATAAATGCTGGAGAGGGTGTGGAGAAAAGGGAACACTCTTGCACTGCTGGTGGGAATGTGAATTGGTACAGCCACTATGGAGAACAATATGGAGGTTCCTTAAAAAACTACAAATAGAACTACCATATGACCCAGCAATCCCATTACTGGGTATATACCCTGAGAAAACCATAATTCAAAAAGAGTGATGTACCAAAATGTTCATTGCAGCTCTATTTACAATAGCCCGGAGATGGAAACAAGCTAAGTGTCTATCATCAGATGAATGGAAAAAGAAGATGTGGCACATATATACAATGGAATATTACTCAGCCATAAAAAGAAATGAAATTGAGTTATTTGTAGTGAGGTGGATGGACCTAGAGTCTGTCATACAGAGTGAAGTAAGTCAGAAAGAGAAAGACAAATACCGTATGCTAACACATATATATAGAATTTAAGAAAAAAAATGTGATGAAGAACCTAGAGGTAAGACAGGAATAAAGACACAGACCTGGGGCTTCCCTGGTGGCGCAGTGGTTGAGAGTCTGCCTGCCGATGCAGGGGACACGGGTTCGTGCCCAGGTCTAGGAAGATCCCACATGCCGCGGAGCGGCTGGGACCGTGAGCCATGGCGGCTGAGCCGGCGCGTCCGGAGCCTGTGCTCCGCAACACGAGAGGCCACAACAGTGAGAGTCCCGCGTACCGCAAAAAAAAAAAAAAAAAAAAAAAGACACAGACCTTCTAGAGAATGGACTTGAGGATATGGGGAGGGGGAAGGGTAAGCTGTGATACACTACCAAATATAAGGTCGCTAGCTAGTGGGAAGCAGCCGCATAGCACAGGGAGATCAGCTCGGGGCTTTGTGACCACCTGGAGGGGTGGGATAGGGAGGGTGGGAGGGAGGGAGACGCAAGAGGGAAGAGATATGGGAACATATGTTTATGTATAACTGATTCACTTTGTTATAAAACAGAAACTAACACACCATTGTAAAGCAATTATACTCCAATTAATATGTAAAAAAAAATGTCATGAAGAACCTAGGGGTAAGACAGGAATAAAGACACAGACCTACTCGAGAATGGACTTGAGGATATGGGGAAGGGGAAGGGGAAGCTGTGACAAAGCGAGAAAGTGCCATGGACATATATATACTACCAAACGTAAAATAGATAGCTAGTGGGAAGCAGCCACGTGGCACAGAGACATCAGCTCGGTGCTCTGTGACCACCTAGAGGGGTGGGATAGGGAGGGGGGGAGGGAGGGAGATGCAAGAGGGAAGAGATATGGGAACATGTGTGTATGTATGACTGATTCGCTTTGTTATAAATCAGAAACTAACACACCATTGTAAAGCAATTATATTCCAATAAAGATGTAAAAAAATATATAAATGGTTTAAAACAGCACGTAAATATCTATGTATTGCTAGGAAAGAGATAATTTAATGATGAGCTTTCTTTATTAGTCATAGTTTATACTGTTAGAAGAATGAGACTGTCAACTGAATTCTGTTCCCCCAAAATTCATATATTCAAGCTCTAAGAAAGTGATGGTATTTGGAGATGGGGCCTTTGGCAGGTAATTAGATTAAATGATGTCATGAGGATTAGGCTCTATTAGTGCCCCTATAAGAAGAAACCAGAGAATTTTTTCTGTCTCTCTCCAACATGTGAGGACACAGTGAAAAGACAGTTGTCTGCAAGCCAGCAAGAGAGCCCTCACCAGGCACTGAATTGGCCAGCACCGTGATCTTAGACTTCCAAGCCTCTAGAACTGTGAGTTGTTAAAGTCACTAAGCCTATAGTATTATGTTATGGCAGCTTGAGCTATAAGAGTACTAAATGGAAGAGACATGGAGGAACCCTAAACGCATATTGCTAAATGAAAGATGCCAAACTGAAATGGATACATGCTGTATGATTTCAGCTATAGGACATCCTGGAAAACGGAGGGCACTTAACCTATTCTGTATGACACTGTAATGGTCAATGCTTGTCATACATTCGTCAAAACCCATAGGATATACAACAGAGTAAACTGTAATGTAAACTATGGATATTAGTTAATAATAATGTATGAACATTGGCTCATCAATTGTAAAAAAATGCCCCACACTAATGCAAGACGTTAATAATAGGGGAAAGTGTGGTTTGGGGAATAGATGTGAGGGGGTGTATGGGAACTCAATACTCTGCTCAAAAATTCTCTTTAAACTTAAAACTACTGTAAATATAGTCTACCAATTTATTTAAACAAAATAAATCTAAGTTGCCTCATCATATTGTGAGGTTAGTAACCATCTTATAGTTTTTCTATATTCTATTTCTATTTCTAAAGACCTACTTCTTTAATGTTCATTTCTATCTTCTTTTATCCTTGTAAAAAATATATCAAATGTTTTGTATTGTTTCACCTCCCAGCCTATTATCTTTTTAGTTATATGTCTTTCACAAACATTCATTAGAAACTACATTAGATATCCTTGACTTATTACACTCTATGCCCATTACTATTTTCACCACCTCCCTCATAATGCTTGAACCTTGGCTATGACCCATTGTCACCTCTGGACAAATCGTTTCTGCTCTATTTTCTGTCTTCTGTCCTTCTGGGCCACTTCTATCTACCATCATTACCCAAAGAACTGACTTTACAGATTCTATATGCCAGTGTGTAAGACTTGCAGTGTTTTAAGAAGTATCCCAACTTCATGATGGTGATTTGGGGTCATTACTAAAGCACTCGGGATCATACATATTCTTTTAAGGTAGTTTTACAGGACAACGCACATTGGTATTTTTCTCCTATTAACAGAGTAGGAAATTGTGGGTTGATGTGCAGTTATTTTGATTAAGAAAGCAAGATATGAACACTGCTTCTTTGCTGGGGTACTTGGCACTGCTCTTTCTCGTGCTGGGACATATTTTGCGCCTTTACAGCCTTGCATCTAGGCGTACTGATCAGACTAATGTTTGGCTTTATTGGATACGTTGACCAGTCTGATTGATATTCTGGTACATACAGGGTACTTGGTCATGGTTGCTCACCTCTGAACCTCAGCTTCATCACCTGCAAAGTTCAACTAATAGCATATCCGCTTTGTGGGGTTTTTAGGGATTTGGCAAGCGTCATAGTGCCTGGTACATGCTAGAGACTCAGGTGATGCAGTAATTATTCAAATGTGCATTTTCAGTGGATCCTTCCCACCTGGACAGGGTGACTTAACAGCCTTGGGAGAGTAAGAGCAGGACAAACAGCAAGGGCAGCATGGGCCAAGGGAAGGAGGTGAGAACTGACATGCAGGGAGCCCTCTTGCTGGTATCACCAGAGGGCCCATAGTGAGCCAGGATGTGGGGAGAGACTGGCCGCTCAGTAAGACCAGGCCAAGAAAGGCCGTGTGAGGGGGCTTAGCTTTTACCTTGTGGTAGAGGCCATCCAAAGGAGAAAGTGGAAGATGGGTAGGTATAGACTTCTCCCTTAGGAATTGTCCTCAGGGTCTGTTTATCTCCTGGCAGGGTGCGTTCAACGAGTTGGCCGCTCCAGCACATTCTAGAGAGGACTGGCCAGGTCTGACCTTCTGGAGATACAGCCCTGACCTCCTGGCCACCTCACTGAGGAGAGGGCTCATGGGGGAATCAGCTTCACTCTGCATCTGTCCACCAGTCCTGCACCCTGGACTCCAGGACCACTCACTTGCAAGAGGCACATCCAGCTGCCAGAGGAAGTGACATTTCCTGACTCATCTGGCTAAGAATGAGCAGAGTATCGCTGACCACTCCAGGGGAGTAGATGCCACAGAAGATCAGGATGCGGACAAGCCACAGAAGATCAGAAGGAACAAAGGTCAGTCCACGTGGGAGTTCACATGGGTGCCTCACAGTCCCCAACAGGCCCTCGAGTTTCCCTTCCAGCCCAACACACACTCCACCTGCCCACAGTCACCTGTGCCACCATCACAGAGCCCCACAGAGCTCCAAACATCCTCAAACACACAAACTCCCTACTTATGAGCAAATGCCTGACTGTGTGCCCAGAACCCTCCTGCTCCAATATACATGCACTACAAACCCCAATAAAACCACAGCCACAGTCTTGAATACAAAATCACACCCACAACGGCCCCTGATAATCAAACACCTAAATCCTCATACCCCACAAAAATCCACCCAACCCCATATAACCCCTCAATGCAAACACACAAACCCTTCAACAATAGCCAAATATATTCAAACCAAACTCACAGACTTCTTAATATAAGACACAACCCCCCAAATCCAAGTAGAACACATACAGTCCGCACACAGCTGTCAACATCCATGTATGTACAATGCCTCAGAAGCTGAGACAAACACAAAATACCATCAGAGAGACACAATGTTTCCAACCTTCTCCTAAATACTCCCCCCAGAACACATCATGACCTCACACCCCCAATACAAACATACACCCATCTCCCTCTTGAGATACTATAAACAGCCTCTGACACATCCCCTGATTATACACACACAGCTAGCAGCCCCAATTTACACTGACAACCCCAATCTCTGCAAATTCCTCCACATCAAAAATACACTCCCTGAACTCTTACCCTACAGGATGAGCATGTGTATAACCCGTGCACTCTGAATACACACGGATCCAACACACAAAGCATTAAAATGCATACCCCTACCTCTTCTCAAATGCCTGCACACATAGCCTCAAAACACCCAGAAGCAGCCCACCACCCAGCCACACCATGCTACACCAACCGTACACTCACAAAGGCACTCATGCCCCTCATCTCTCCCCAGATCACACATACACAGTCTCTACACAGCTTTACTATTACCCCAAACCATCCTATGCCCTAAACATACATCCAGGAGTTCCCCACACAGCCCTAACCGATGATAGAGGCAGCTGTACCAGGGGCATCACGGTACCCTGAACGGGCAAATGCCGCTGAGGTAAGTGCCTCCTATGTTGCTGCATTTCTTGCTGCTGTTGCAAGTCATCCCTTGACCCCACCCAGGCTGACTGGGACACCCTAAACAGGAAGTGGCAGCGTATGAGTCAGGAAGAGGAAACTCCATTCCAGGTGTTCCCTGTCACCATCCATTGCACCAAAACATCAGATGACCAGCATGAACAAGAAACAGAGACATGTAACTATACCATGGTTGAAAGGCAAATTTTTCTAGAAAACATTTGTCCAAGGGAAGGGGGAGAAGGGTGCTCCCCCTAATTGTAGAGCCACGCTGTTACGATTCAAAGAAACGTCAGATACAGTCCAACAGGCGTGGGACTGCATCCATGTTGTAGCTGGATACGAAAAAGATAAGTTTTCGGAAGCCCCAAATCTCGCTTGCCAGTAAAGGCACATGGGCCCCGCTGCCCCATTGGCCAGGAACCCAGCAGAGGACCCTTAAGGGATATAGGGACTTCTGGGACCCTTACTGAGCTCCACCAAGGGGTGGTGCCATCACACAGCTCCATCCTTCATGAGATGACTAACAGACCTCCCTGTATTGGCAGCTCTGGAGATCGGGGGTCCCTAATGATGTCAACTTGAGACCGCCCGAGCACAAGTTAGAAATTTTTGCTCAGGCGCTGCAGACTCTTCCGGAGACTGGAGTGATGGGTAGCCGTCACCTCTCCGAATCCTGTACCCTGACCTCTGCCAACGCCTCTGCCTTAGGGACCTGGCAGATCCCTGGAGCGTGGCCCTCCTCTGGGACACTTGCCCATATACTTCTCTAATTTTCCTTGGGACACACATAAACAAATTTTCTTATGGCTCTCATTGACAACGGGAGCTCAAATTACAGTGCCTCCTGGGAACCCCTCCAATTATAAGCAAGGGCCACACTTTAGATTACAAGGCATAGTAGTCAGGGGAGTAGAAAGCATTCAACTTCCATTGAATGTCACTATTGAAACAATCTTTATTAAAAATCTTTTAGGGGTGGTAGCCCCTTTGGCCCTACCCTTTCCCGTTACAGCTATGGATGCCTTGATGTACTGCAACGCCATTTGGAACAAACCCAAATTCCTGGCCTTCCTGGTGGAAGCTGAAACTGGGAGCCCATAAGACTGCCACCTAAGACAGTAAATATCCCCCAATAACATGTATGACAGGGGGCTGTGGGATTGCAGCCCATAATTCAGAATTTATGAAAAGAAGAAGTCATTAAACACACCATTTCTCCTTTTCAATTTCCCCATTTGGCTGCTATTAAAGCCTGCTATTAATGAGTGGTGACTTATAATCAACTACTGAAATATAAGTGCTGCTCCCCACTATTAAGGCTCCCATTTCCAACATTGTCCAGTTCATTAAGGATATCCAAAGGGCTCCAGGGAATTACTTTGCTGTGACAATCTAGCTGTTATGTTCTATTCAGTACCAGTTATTAAGGAGTCCCAGCTGCAGTCTACTTTTACTTCAGAAGGCACCCAGTATGTTTTAACCTGTCTGCCTACTGGCTATCTTAACAGCCCAGCTATTGCCCACAGTCTTTGCTGGCAAGACCTGGGGTCCCCTTGCACCGTCTGGCACTATACTGAGGTTCTAATCCACAGCCCCTCAGGAGACTGGTGCACAAGGCCCTAACATGGTTGGTGACCCATCTATAACATACAGGTGGGCTATTTATTGCCCCACATAAAATTCAAGGGCTGTCCACAACTATTAAATTTCTGGGCATTAACTGATCCTCTAAAAGCCAGGAAATTCCTTTTGCAGCTAAACCTCAGCTGTTAACTATTCAGCCCCCCAACACACTATAGCAAGCCCAACACATCTTACTTAGGTCTCTCCACACTTTGGAGGCAACGAATACCACACTTGTCCATCATTCTTAGACCCATTTATGCAGCCACGTACAAACCCTCCATAGTTTACTGGCCAAGAGCTAAACAATAAGCTTTATAGCAGGCACAAAGCTCAATTAGTCAAGCCCTCCCACTGGTTCCCCCTGGCTGCTCCTTCTGGGCTGAGAATGGACTATGTGTCCCGGACCCTTTGGACTAACACAGTTCCTCCTAGCTGCCTGTGGGCTTCTGCACCAGACGGCTGCTCTCTACACCACTACACCCCCTCAGAACCGATTTGGGAACTGGTTCCTTGGTTTTGGTCTTGGTTTTGTGTGCACTGATGCCAGAATTTGTTTGCGTCTTTTGCGTTTGGGTGTACAAAATGGGAAATACTCCATCAACCCTGAAAGGGAGCCCTTTGGGGCCTATAGTAGATAAATAGGTGTAACATAGCCCTGAGCCTATGACTAAGAAAGACATGTATACTATTGTAATAGGGTGTGGACCCAAAATATAGGATCACAAGGGCGGTAGCCCCTAAATGGCTCACTCAATTTTTATAGGATCTCGCAGTTAGAAGTGTTTTGCAAAACAGCAAGCTGCACCGGCAGTTGTTCCACCTGCCCACCCTCTCCCCATGCCGCCATCATATTCACCACCTCCTGTTTCCCCTACCCACGGGGATCAAATAGAAGTTTCTGTGTTAACCCCCAGAGGACAGGAGCCTGATTTAGTATCACCATCTAAGACTCCACAAGCCACCCAATTTGGACTGGGAGCCACATCCACAGCAGGGCAAGTTCCCTTGTGCGGACATCCTATAAGAGGCCAGGGGACTCCCTTGGCCTTGAGGCGTCCGATTCTAATTTCCCCACAGGAGCCCCAGGGAACTTTGACAGTGGGGAACGAGTTGATTGACTCTCCAATAGATACCACTCCCCAAACCCTCCCTGTTTATCTTAAGAGGCTTGTAAATATTAAACAAAGGGGAAACAAAGTCATTCTAGGAAAAACTTGCCTGTATCTTTGAGATGCAAATGTCCTTTCTGGTCTTCTCAGGAACTCTCATCTCTGCCATCTTTCTAAAATGCACCTTTTTGAAAGAGGGTAAAGTAATTTAGAAACTGACTTATCAAGGATAAATAAAAAACCTAAGTGTCTTTTCTGTAAAAATTCAGCCATCTAGACAAGTGAGTTGGATTTGTTCCATCTGCCAGAAACCTAATTTGAATCCAACCTCTTTTTCTAAACTGATGGGCTTCACATGGCTGTACCTGACTCAGTGCTGAAATTCTGAAATGACAACCATGACGTCTCTGTATGTTTGTGTCCTTGTATGTGTCTTTGTCTTTGGATAACATTGCTGAGGTTGATTTGTGGATGAGCTCTATTTAATTGGCTTAAAGAAAAGTAAGCACTTACACACCAAACTATTCTAAATACAAGAGAAACTGAGCTAAATGAGCTTCAGGTTCATGTGAACTGGGAAATAGTCAGTATTAATTAAGACCTGGTATTAACGTTCGTTTGTTGATCTAATTAATATAGACATGCTGTTAGAGTCATCAACATTAAGTATAATACTTTTATTGTGCCTACGTTTAATATAAGCTAAATAAAATCTTGTTATATCTGTTGCAAATTTGTCAGCAAGGAAATAACTTGATGTGAAGAAACTTTTAAGGAAAGAAAAGGCAAATGAGGTAAGAGCTTTAGGTGAACTTTTTAAAATACTTATCTTTTAGGAAGGTCTATCTAAAATTAATCTCTCCAGATATTTGACCACTTGAAAGTCAGAATTGTGCTAAAGTAAGTGACAGAAGGTTTATGGAAAGTGGACCCTGAAAAAAAGAGTTCTGTACGTGGTCAGGACTAAGTTTAAAATAAGTTTAATTGAGTAAATACGTTTTAAAAGTAAGCTGGTGCACAACTTGAATTTCGCTTTTCTCTCTGTTAAGAAGACAAGGTTTCTTAAGATTTTGGACTGCCTTTGATACCAGATTTTAAGTTTTTCTACCTTTTAAGAGATCTGTTCTGTACTTGCCTTTGAAATCTTTTATTGTTACTTTGGCTAAGTGAATAACTATTGTTTCACAGTGACATGGCATCCTATCTGTTTTAAACCCTTATTTTTTTGACAAAACTTCCCAAATCAAATTATAATGAAGTTCCTTTGACCTCTAGCTAACTTTGGGGTGCTTCAAAGGGCCCCTGAAACACCCCAAAGAGAGATATTAACTAATTAGGTTGAATGACACAGGAAGTGTTGTCAAATAAGCAATAAATCTTCTTAGGTTCTATTGTATGCCAAATGACACAGGTATTCTACAGATTATATGGAGTTCCTAAAATCTGGTATGTCCTGGTAAAATGTTACCAGTCAGAATTCTCTTTATTGTCTGAAAGTGTTGCATGTCACCGCAGTAACCACGTTACTTTCTCAATTGCACTGTAATCAGATTGAAACGTGCCTTCTTGAGTCTTTCACCATTGTACACAGTCATGGTTTCACTCTGATGCCTTTGCAAAAATGCTTCCTCTTCAAGAAGATTTATAGAAAGGACCTTTGCATAAATACAAGTTTCTGATTTTCAAACCATAAAGGTGAACTGGGTAAGAACTTGAAGAATTCTAATGGGAAACCTGATGGCTTCATAAAGCTGTTAACAAAAACGATTAGTTGCACATGCCTGGGTAAAAGGGTTATACTTATGGTTATAATTTTGGTTATAATTATGGTTATAATTTTTATGGTTTCTATCTGAAAAATGACTGTTTTAACTCTGTGTTTTCCAGGTGTAAGCAAAACGCTCCCCTTAAACTCATTATGATTTACAGTCATTTGTTAAATTATACCCTTATAAGCAGAATTGAAACATTTATCTTTTTCTCTCTACCTGGGTGATCCTGCCAGTAGCATATGCTTGTCCCAAAGATTAAGCCATGCACGTCTAAGTACGCACTGCTGGTACACTGAAACAGCGGATGGCTCACTAAATCAGTTATGGTACCTCTGGTCGCTCGCTATTGCAATTGGATTACAAGTAGTTATACTGATCATTGTTCTTTGTTTCCAGATTGTTTGCTCTTTGTGTCTCCCTGCTGTACTGTGTCTTTGTTAACATTACTAGCTGCATTACTTATATCCTGTCTACTTTATAAGACTGGTGTCTCTTACAGTACCCAGTATGGAACCAGGCCTCCAACAATACTTCAATGGCTAAACATCTTGAGAAAATAGACCACATTTATAACATGAAATAATTGTAATAGTGTGATTCTAGGTACAGGAGGAAGCAACAAGGGAAAATGTCTCCTGGATCATAATTAGATAGAGGATCCAGAAGATCTTTAATTAGCAATAGGGCCTAATCCAAAAACTAGCACCTGGAGTGGCATATCAAGAATTCTCCCCTGACCTGGATGAGCCTCCCAGCGCCGTGGGACAAAATTTGATCCTGAAACGTCTCCCAAATATGGGTCAAAATCCTGACCAAGAGGAGAGGATCTGAGAAATGGAATATTTCCTGACACATCAGTCATTAGCGACTGCAGCCCCCCAACGTGAGCCGGTGAGCCCTGACGAAACTCAGGATATGAGAATATAGGACACAGGCCCCAGACAGCTGAGGTACATATCAAATGACTGATTTCAGTGAGCCCAGACCCTTGCATCTTCCCGTACATGGAAAAGTGCTGAATTCCTTAACTTGAGATGCTGCCTCCCAGGCTTGAAGCCCTCAAAATTCCCATCAAAGAGGTCGTAACTCTCAACTTTTAGGCTGAGAATATTTTTTTAAGGCTACAGGTGTAAAGGACACACTTTCCAGAGAGGAACAAAAAAACCAAAAACCCAGCGTTTGGAACACCGGCACCAATGGTGGACACTCCCGGAAAGATCCATCTGATGAAGCAATTAGAAGGGCCGTCACCCCCTTTTATCCACAAGACTGTGGAATGGACATTGACAGTAGGGAATTGTAACAGGGAAGAGCCAAATCGGACTCCACATGGGATCTGTTCCTTTTACTTTAACCTTTGCCTTCTGCTGCTTTTGTTCACTACAAGGATACTGTCTGTTCCTGTACATAATGGCCTGCCTCGGGGAACCCTGTCCCTCTGTCTGAATGTTAAACCAAAGTGCCTTTGTTCAGGGAAACATATGGACTCCTTCCACCTGTGGATGGCTACAATTAAGAAGAAATTAACACATCTCCTCCCCGAGGCTGGCCATTCCAGGGGCTATTCGCACAACTTATGGCCTTCTTACTTTACCTCCTCATCTCCTCCCCATCTCTGTATTATAAAAGAAACTGGCACCCAAACCCCGATAAGATGGTTATTTTGAGACTTTACTCTGCCATCTTCTCGGTCTGCTGGCTTTCTGAATAAAGTCATATTCCTTGCCTCAACACCTCATCTCCGATTTATGGCCTGTCGTGCGGCAAGCAGAGCAAGCTTGGACTTGGTAACATGTTTACTCAGGACACGGTGTCACAAAACGGGACACTGTTTTCTGTTTGTTTTGTTTTTGTTTTGGGCCGCGCCATGTGGCTTGTGGGATCTTAGTTCCTCGACCAGAGATCCAACCCGCGCTCCCTGCAGTGGAAGCTCGGAGTCCTCACCAATGGACTCCCAGGGAATTCCCATGGGACACTGTTACCTGGCAGTCACGGCCCTCACCTTTGTGAGGCAGAGGTAGTAGTGTAGCAGGACTGAGAACGGTGTGACGTTTAAAGATTAGGTGGTGAAAGCAGGATTTCACAGGAAGTTAATCCAGTGATACTTGCAGAGAAATGTCAATTCAGCGTTAAGAAGACTGTGGACAAGGTGTGGCGTTTGCAAATAAACTTCATTTTCTAGAGTCAAATCTGCCAAGGCTTCCACTAAATTTGCAGTTGTGGCTATAACCTTAGGACACCTGAGACAGGCAAAAGCAACTGAATCAAGTTGTATGCTATAACAGGCAATAGGCCTGTGTTTACTACCATGCTCACACAGTTCTGCGCGGCCTGATTATGCCTTTCATGCACAAATAAAGTAAAAGGTTTTGAATAACCTAAAGTTAATCTATTAAGTAGAGATCTCTTTTCGAACTTAAAAGGGCTAATATACTTTGCCTCCAGTGGAGATCTCACCTTAGAGTATCCGGATTGGGCTTCCCTGGTGGCGCAGTGGTTGAGAGTCCGCCTGCCGATGCAGGGGACACGGGTTCGTGCCCCGATCCGGGAAGATCCCACATGCCGCAGAGCGGCTGGGCCCGTGAGCCATGGCCGCTGAGCCTGCGTGTCCGGAGCCTGTGCTCCGCAACGGGAGAGACCACAACAGTGAGAGGCCCGCGTACCGCAAAAAAAAAAAAAAAAAAAAAAAAGTTTACGGATCAACCTGAACCTGATCATTTGGGTAACCCTAAGGCAGGCAGCTCTTGCAGTGCTTGTTTTAGCCTTATAAAAACCTGCTTATGTTTATCTTCCCAAGCAAAGGATTCAGGAACTAAATCTTTAATAAGTTCACAGAGTGGAAGAGGTAACAGAAAAATTTGGAACCTAGAGCTTGCAATAACCAGCTAAACCTAGAAATCCACAATGCTAGCACTTAGTTGTGAGTCTAGGAAGTTCCTGTATCAGCCTAATTCTCTCTGGAGATAGCTGAATTCCTTCAGTGCTTAGATTACGTCCTAGGTAATGAACAGCGTCTACAGATAATTGTAATTTTTCCTTTGTGTTCTTTCTCAGCTAATTGTTGCAGCAAATAAATGGAATCTTTTATGAATGCCTTATGGAATCTTTACAGTAGCTGAGTACAGCACGAGGTTATCTCCATATGCTAAAAAGGCTGATTTCTCAGGGAACTAGAGGGTACTTAAATCTTGGTGAAGTACTTGGGAGGATAAAAGAAGGAGTCCCAGTGAACCCTTGAGGCATAAAAGTGCAGGTATATTGTTGATTGTTCCAAGTAAAGGCATGTAGATATTGGCTGTTGGGTCTCCGGGATGCTGAAGAAAGGTGAACAAAGGTCTCCAACTGTAAACCATTTCAAGTCAGTTCAAGCTTGTGACACAAGGGTGGCTAGGTTTGGAACAACAGGAAAACAGGGGAAAACTATTTTTATTAACAGCTCCCAAGTCCTGGACAAATCGCCATCCTGCCAGGTTTCCAACCAGGCAAGATTGGCATGCTGCAGGGACGAGTACACGAATGATTACCTCCTGGGCAATTAGGTCTTCTACAATAGCTATGGGACCTTGTATGACCGCAGGCTTTAATAGCTGTTGAGGAAACCTAGGGAGAGGTTTAGCTACATCTATCTGAATCTTTATAGGTTTGCATTTTTTTATTCTTCTGATGTTAACACTGTCAGAAGTAGCCCCCAAATTTGCAGGCATCCTGTCAGAAGTAGCCCCCAAATTTGCAGGCATCTCCATCCAATTAGGGAACTTTTGTTGAACTTCCGCTTTTAGGTCCAGGACAGATTGTAAGGAACATAACTGATCAGGTTCACGTTGATCAGGAAATTTTAAGGTGAGATCTCCACTGGAGGCAAAATGTACTGGCCCTTTGAAGTTAGAAAAGAGATCTCTACTGAATAGATTAACTGGGGCTATACTGCATAGCAGAAAGGAATCTTGGTTGAGATAAAAATTCTCTCTGAACTGTATTAGGTACTCCCACTATGGAAACATCCTCTTTACTCAGAGGCACCTGTTGTTCTTTGAGGGTGGGATTTAAGAGTAGAAAGCACAGCTCTGGTTAGGGCTAGGGGTAGGGTGTTAAAGGGTTAGGTAATTATGTTTACAGTTAGGGTTAGAGTTTAATGTAGATTTCAAAGTAAAATATGAGAGTGGGGTTTAAAGTAGAAAGCATAGCTCCAGTATCAACTAAAATTTGGCCGTTTTTCATTATATTTTCCTCTGGGCTGTTTAAGGTCATTGCTGCTAATAGTTTACCAGAGAACCTCTGGAGTTCTGCCAACTAGGGGAGAGGGTCATGGGGGGCCCTCCATTTGAGACAGATATCAGAGCATTTGTGAAGAGTTTGCATAGGACCTTTGAGGACACCTCTTTTTCCAGTGTCCTCACTGATTACAAATGAAACATCAACTTTGGGTCATCAAATTGATCATGGACCCCTAGGAGGTTGTAATGGGGGAGGCCCAGGTGTCATTTTGTGTCCCTTGCCTTAGAGCTGTTGTAACTGTAAGGCTATGAGCTTGGTGGATTTCTGTTTGTGGTCTTGCTCGAAGGTCCTTTCAAAATGCTCAGCTATAGTCACGAGTTCAGTCAGGCCTATAGCCTCCCACCCTCTTTTCTGCCCTTTTATCAATCCACTAATCTCAGAAGATAATCCACTTACAAAGAGGGCAGTTAAAGCAGGCTGAGTGGCCTTTTTATTCCTTGGAACACCAACTGCTGTAAAAAGAGAGCTTCCAAACTGGCTCTAAAGTCTTCCACAGATTCACCCCTCTTTTGTTTGTATGAGTGAATAATAGAGCAATCATTAGGCCAATTAATAATAGACCAAGAGTGAGCAGGGAAGATTTTAGGAATAGCTTATAAAAGGTTAGTTGTTATTCTGCAAGCCTTTTTAGGTTGAGGATCTTGAATATCATCCTAGGGATTATGTCATTTTGCTTCCCACATCCATTCTGGGGCTTCCCCCAGTCCTACCAACATGTGTACAAGTGGATAAAGATCTAGCAGTTTGGGGACATACGCCCTGACAGTGACTCTAAGTTCTTTAAAAAATGTTGGGGGTTCCTCCAAGGTTTAGAGAATTCTTTGACTACAGCTCTCAGTTCAGTCTTTGACCAAGGGGTAAAGGACACCTGAGGGGGCTCACCTGCAACCTCAGGTAGTTTTACTTTAAATGGCAATTGTTAAATATTCGTTTTGGAATAGAGAAGTATTTCAGACAGGAAATGAGTAACACAAGAGTCCTCGGGTGACAACGGAAAGGGGGGGACAGTAGGAGGTACGTCTGCAGTCACATCCGTCCTACGGTCTTTTGTCTCAGGTACCTTCTGTCTCTTTAATGTTTCATTAGCTTTTTGTTCTAAGTCTCTAAACGAAGCTATTTTGGAATCTTGAAACCGTCTGTAAACTTTTACATACCAAGTAAAGCAGGCATCTCATTCTCCCTGTGCAATCTGTGAACCCTTGCTCTCTAGTGGTTTCCTTAAATGTACAATCTTGTCTAACTGGAACATGCCCCACAATGACCACTGTAATTCTACATCAATATTAGTATAATTTTTCCATCTTTCTAAATATCTACAACCTCCAGGACCATAGTTCTTAAATATAAAATAAGCAGGTGTGCCAGAAGCTGGCATTCTCAACTCTTGGGCGATAAAGGATCTCATTTCCTTAGCTAGCCTTTGTCAAACCAAAAGAACACACAAAAAACCTGCGCCTTAATATATCAGCAGTAACAAAGAGATGTTACTATGTCCTGGACAAAAGAAGGCCTGGTATGCACCACCACCGATTCCCAGGGATCCTTGGACTGAGGAAAAAGATCCAAACGGCAAATCCCAAGGAAGGGGGACTGCAAACTGATTCCAAACAAAATGGAGAACTATAGCCACCACCAACAGCTCCAAGCATGGAAACTGGGGGCTGATTCCAAACAGATGGGCAAGTGCAGACTACACTGTCAGCAGTGCCCAGTGTGGAATCCAGGGAACAAAATTAGGGGCTATGGTTTACCACTCAAAAAATATACTGGCAATAACCAAGAGATGTTACTGTGTCCTGGGAATTTCCATCTGAAAGGCTAGGGGTTTGGCCTCAAGGAGAATCCTCTACCAGCCAAACTGACCTGCCCTGTAAAGGAAAGCCAGTTAGATTGGGAGCACAAACGCAAAGAGAATGGAGCTCAAACCAAGAGGAGCTTACCAACAACCTTCAGGAATGGCAAGAAAGACAGTGAACTCAAAGGAGTTGTGGGCACCACACCTGTTCCTCCTTGTCCCAAATGTTATCAGAAATTTGCTTCAGATCCCATCACTGCCACCAATATATTTACCTTTTTCTTTTTAAAAAGATAAGCATTTAATCATAAAATCATCTTGTTAGCAGTAGCAATCATAAGAGTGAATTTTAGAAAAGTGCACATACATATTTTTATACAGAACATTTCTGGAGGGATACATATTAAACTGTTAGTGGCCACCTCTGCATGCCCCCAATGTATTAAAAAACAAAATTTAACGGAGTAAATTGGAAGATTTACTTTGAATTTTGAATAAATTGGCCCTATTAAACGATTCATGAATCAGGCAGCATCTCATCTGATAGAAAGGGAGATACTCCAACGGGTTACACAACATGGAAGGCTTTCTTTTTTTTTGGCCATGCCACGTGGCATGTGGAAATCTTAGTTCCCCGACCAGGGATCGAACCCATGCCCCGTGCATTGGAAGCGCGGAGTCTTGGCTGCTGGACCACCAGGGAAGTCCCAGAAGACTTGTATAGTAAGGAGGGTGGGACAAGGAAAGAAAGTCATCATCAAGGGAAAAAATGAAAGTTCACTGGAGGAAAGTAAAACTTCAGGTGACAACGGCGTCTCATTGGCTAAACTGCGGAATTTTCTATTAGCTATTTCTATTTTCTATTTCTTGTTGCTGGCCAGGAAGGAAGTCTTCCCTCCTCCAGCTGGGGTAGTAAAGTGGTTGCACTTCCTCTTTGGGGTCAGTAAATGACCTCTTCCTGTTGGGGTAATTGATGATGAGTGGCACGGCATGAGAGCTCCCTCTACGGACCTTCCAGACTCCAATTCTAGTGCAGGTTTCCTTTTGTTAACATTCACAGCATGTTTTATTGGCAGGAGGAGTCACAATGAGGGAGAAAAGGCCACAAGACTCACCATAAAGAAGGCTCAGAAATGCTTGGGTGGGTCCAAGGCAGGCACAAGGTGGCTGTGGGGTCAGCTGGTGGCTACAACGATCACATGGTTCCCTCTGATGGGTTTGCAGCTCGATGTGGAAGAGTGAATAAAAGGGTCAGTTCATCCTATCAGAGAAACATGAAACTGAGATAAGCTTCCCACTGCTAGAAGCATCTTGAGCCTTCAGAAAAGAACAGAGAACATGTCTAAAGGGTTTGGGAACATCAGAGCCACATCTCCTCAGAGTGGGACTCCCCAGGCTCTCCAGGTCTCAGTCCCCAACTCTCACTCAGTGACAAAGCCTCCCTACCTCTGTCCTTGTCAGCTCAGTGATCCCTAGAAGTCCTGCCTATCCGTGAGGACTTAGGTTTCCATGAGACAGGTTGGTTGAGACCTAGTGATACAGTTGACCAGCCTGATATGCAACAGTTCCCACCACCCTGGGGCAGTTGGGCTCAGGGACACATGGCTCTGGACCCCATGTGGAGGGTGTCCTTGCACGTCCGCTGTGCCACAGAAGAGCCAGGAACGCCTGTAGCTGTCCAACTGATTCTCAGGGGGTTTTCCTGGGAGAGCCCTTGGTCATCTGACCTCCTATCCAGGAAGCCCCATGACTTTCTGATTGCTGCCTGTCATGCCAACAACACACCTGTGAAGGTTCTGCTCTGCATGGCCATCTGTCCACCAGGCGCCCCCTTCTAGTGACCCAGATGCTAGGACCACACAAATGCTGAAGGAGTGTCCACCTGCCTAAGGTACAGACACCCCTGTATCCATCTGCATGATTTCTACTGGGAATCAACAACATTTGTGGGGATTCTCTGGCCCTAAAGAACAGACCAACCTGATAGGAGCAATGCAATGATTCACAGTTACCAGGGTCAATGCACATATAGAAGGGCCCATAGCCCCAGATGCCCCACTCACAATTCACATGAGGGTCCCATACGTACCCACCGATGCCCAAATATTCTTGCTTCATACATACACAATCCAAACACGCACATCAGTGGTACGCTGCTAAGTGCTTGATAAAAAGCTCTCCGAGAAAGGCGGGAAAGACTTCACTTATGGTATCTACATGGTATAAATATTCCCAGCAGGACCAATTTCAAGCTACCCATCTGACATCACTAAACACACAGCTGGGAAGAGATATGCACCATTGACTCTCCCAAGACAGTATGAACCAGTTCCAGCACATTCCATAACTTTTCCTGTGAATATGTGCACAGAATCCACTTACACCCCAAGGAGAACTCTCAACTCCCACCACAGACATATAACCAAAAGGACACCACATACACATTTGTGTTTGTACATATATATATATATATATATCTCCTGAACACACACCCTCACCCTGAATAAATACACAAACAGACCACCTCTTACTACCTAAATTTTTACAGATGAAACCTTACTCACCCTGAATATTCACATTCCACTCTCACAACTATATATACACACACAACATGGGCCTGAAAACAAACATGTGCAACCAATATGCCATCCAGATGTACACACTGAGTACCTAAGCACACAGGGTCACCAAGTACACAACTGTCTCATGTGCAACCCAAAAAAAGACCCATGTGCAATCCCACAGCCCTAAAATACATAGACTGCAGGACTCCTGCACACACACAGAACCCACACAGCCTACTGGTTTCCAAACACACAAACTAAACTCTCACGTCCCACAGAATACAAACCCCAGAAGCCCCAGGAACTCAAACACACACACAGACACAAATAATCTATACTGATCAAAGACAGCTGACCCTTGAACAGCTTGGGGGTTAGGGCGCCAACCCTCCATGCAGTGGCTCTGCATCCATGGATCCTGTAGTAGTCCTGTAGTAGTTACTGAAAAAGAAATCCACTGTAAGTGGACCCGTGTGGTTCAAACCCATGTTGTTCAAGGGTCAACTGTCCATATAAGTCCACCTCACTAATACTGAGAACACACATACAAGCAACACCACTAAATTCTTCAGGCATTACATTTTGAAATAGACACATAGAGGACTCGAAGCCTCCTGCTACACTCACAAATCACAAATACACACATCCACAAACTACTCATGAGTATACACCCCAAATGCTCAGACACACTCAAAACAGAAAAACACCGACAACCTCTGCAGTCTTACTAAGATACATACACAATTCTCACACACCTATGGACACACACATGCAAATATTCCTAACCCCTGAACATATGGATCCCCTCCCAAACACTACACATTATGCTACCTCTCCAGAATACAAGCTCCCCAACACTACTCCAACATACAAACTGTATATGTGTGTGTGTGTATATATATATGTTTCTACCCTCACCCTGAATATATAGACAGACCACCTCTTACTCCTACCAAACACATGTATAAACACCCTAGCGTTCTCCAAAGAAATACACTTTGAATACTCCTAACAACTCCATACCTTATGAACAAACTCTGATAATGCATGCACCTGATGATGGACACGCACACGGATTAGAATACACAAGTAAGATACATGGAAATATCTCCAGCAAACCATTTATGAAACAACTTCCATATATCAAATTATCCCTAGCTATCAGGAGCCAGCTCACACATATGCAAGTACTAACAAATACCCGTATCACATATTTCTAATACATACAAATGCAATTGTCCATCTTCCCTGTAGAAACATAGAACCCCACCTCTCTATCAGATACACATATACTCACTTCCCAAAATACATAAGCCTAAGAGGCTCCTACTGAAAATTACAAATGCACAGCCTCAGCAAATATTCCTCCAAGTGGCCATGCCCCTTGAATACACACACAAACTCATTTAACACACAACTCTCCACAAGTCCCAAATAGAACCACGATTACCCAGTACACTACAAATAGACAATAATGTCACCCTATACGCCCTTTGTTCCAAATACACATACAGTACCACACTACTGGCGTATACATAACCCCATATTCCCAACCTCTCACACAGAATGAACTCTGCCATCTTGCAGAATACAGGATCATACAAACACAACATACCTACACATTCAACATCCACCAGCCCCATAAAATAGTCACAGACTTGCCCTCTACACATCCAAATATACATACACAGCTCCTGAAAATGCACACCCACAAACACCCCATAACCATACAACATGCCCTGAATACACAAATGATCAGCCTACATTCCCCAAATATACAAAATTAACAGACTGGACACCCAAAGTAATATACACCACTACTTTTCCTGACATGGCCCTTACGCATATGCAGATAATCCTTCCAAATCCACCATTACACACACACAAATCCCCAAATTCAGGGGTGAAAAAAACACATGTAAACATATTCCCCAAACACCAAATTACAAACACCTAACCACCAACTCCTTGAGTATGCCTGCGTCACATCTCAACACCCTCCAAATACAACGCTCACTCTTACACACTCTCACAAAAACACAGGCATGACCTCCCTTCAAACACAAATATCCACGGACAAAACCAACCCACACATTTGACTACCTATCAGATTCCCACCAACCAATTAAGTATGTACAGACCCCATCTATGCTTGCAAATCAATCATGATTTGACACCAGACTACAAATACATGTTTATTACCACATTCAGCAAAGTTGCTCGCATCACTGACAAAAGAATGCAGTTTGAACCTAAGTGTTGACTGATGTTTTTATGATAAGAAGGAAGACACTAGTGAAACGATGAGTGTGTTCCTTCCATCTTCACTCATTTTCCAATCACCTGAGCTACACCTTCGGAACCAGATGAGGGTTTTCAACTCGCAAGAACTTCCCTCTAGCTTTTGTACTCTTCACAACGCGCAGACTAGAACGGCACCTGTTTAATAGCTCGCACACACTATTTAGCCCCCACTGTAGGCCCCGCAATCACTGAACCCTTCATGCAGCCGGCTCCCCAGTGGTGCCGATAATCCTGGGGTAAACATCTCAAGGGAATCGAGCTCTATGGGGGCGTGAATCCACATTGTGGGGAGTCTCCTTACATGGACAAGGGCACAAATAACCCACAGGGTGAACAACAGTGCAGAGCGGTGACACCTGAGGGGTGAAAAGTCCCCGTACCCCTTACCTCACGATTCCTAGAATTGACTCTACAGGCCGCCATGACAGGCCCCTCCCCCGCCGGACAGCCATTGGGGCCCCACCCTCCGCGCTCCCGCATGCGCTCCTGTCTTCCGGAGCAAACTGCCCCAGCAGACGCCGGGAGCTGTTGGAGGACGGCGGTCCGCCGTGCCCGAGAGCCCCGCCCCAGTGGGCGTGCACAGGCCTGCGCGGGCGTGCAGGCGCGGGGTGCGCGGGCCTAGGAGGTCTCTGCAGGAGAGGACAGAAATGGAGGGTCGGGCAAGCTGCGGAACTTCTCTGGTGACGCTCCTCGCTGGGAACCTTCGTGACGGTCTCTTCTTAAAACCAGTTCTTGGGAAATGTGCACTCGTGAGTTTTATATTGCACTCGTGAAATCCATGCACTTAGCTACAAAGAGTTCTGGAGAGCTCCGCTGTAAGCACAGTAGCCTCAAATTGGGGCAAGTACTTTCATGCCCTTTGGACTGACGTTCCTTGGTTCTTGTTAATGCCTTTCAAAAAACAGTAGGTCCGGGCTTTCCTGGTGGCGCAGTGGTTGAGAGTCCGCCTGCCGGTGCAGGGGACGCGGGTTTGTGCCCCGGTCCAGGAAGATCCCACATGCCGCGGAGCGGCTGGGCCCGTGAGCCATGGCTGCTGAGCCTGCGCGTCCGGAGCACAGGCTCCGCAACGGGAAAGGCCACAACAGTGAGAGGCCCGCGTACCGCGAAAAAAAAAAAAACAGTAGGTCCTTTTTCCTAGCACACCTGAAGTTTCCGTTAAAGAACAATGCTAGCAAAGAATTTCAGACCTGGGAAACACTCTTAAGATACTGTCTCCTGACTCCGTTCCTAGAGTTTTTCCAACGCATTTACTCTACTAGAATATTTTTTCTCCGTGTTCACAGGTGTTTCCTTTGTACGGTTTTGGGGTTTTTTTAAAAAATAATTTTGAGAAAGAGTTGACAATCTGGGCCAATTTCAACAGGTAGTATGGGAACAATTTTATTTTCCCTCCCTCCTTTTTTATAATATCTTGCAGAATTTCAGTTGACAATAAAACAACAACAACAAAAATAGTAGCGGGATCAACTTACTGACCTGACTTTGTAATACTTCCCAAAGAAACTTCAATCGTCAGATCCGCTTTCTGGTCAAATGCAAGATTAGAGCATTTCTCACTCAACAGGATGCCTCTGAAGACCCCTCACATGTAACAGCACTAAGCGCCTCCAAGTGCAGACTTGAAAACTCCACAAGACACAAACATGGTATCTCTTCGTTTCTTTAATGTTTCGTGATTGAGTGGAAGATGAACTGTCTTCTGAGGCTTGTGATGCATGTCCAGAGATGTTTTTTCTCAGTAGTCAATGCCCGCCCCCACCTTCTGTGCAGGAATAGTCAGAGATCATGATCCAAAGGACTTTTAGATACTCCCTTCTGTGACTGGTCTTCCCAAGTTACATTTGGGCTAATTTGATTATCTCTGTCTGTGGGGTGTAGGATTTTGAAGTATTACAAAAGTGATTGCAGTATTGGGACTGGCTAATTTTTGCACAGTGCAATTTTTGTATCAGTGGCCTTGAGAAGAGTCCTTCAAATACTGTATCAGAATTATGAGTGAGAATCTTGTAAATAATTGGTTGAATGACTGAACAAAGGGAGGAAGCAACAAGGAAGCCTGCCTTTCTCGAGTGCCTGGGTACAATATTTTGCCTCACCATTCCTCTAGTATGAAGTTATTGGTTGCAAATCATACAAGTTTTCCTTCATTATAAAAGCTCCAGGGCTTCCCTGGGGGCGCAGTGGTTGAGAGTCCGCCTGCCGATGCAGGGGACACGGGTTCGTGCCCCGGTCTGGGAAGATCCCCCATGCCGCGGAGCAGCTGGGACCGTGAGCCATGGCCGCTGAGCCTGCGCGCCCGGAGCCTGTGCTCCGCAACGGGAGAGGCCACAACAGTGAAAGGCCCGCGTACCGCAAAAAAAAAAAAAAAAAAAAAAAAAAACCTAGGTTGATGGATAAAGACGTGAAAGGAAGGGACTGTCATGCTCAACCTCGGTGCCGTGAATCAAAACAACAGTTTATAAACTGCCTAAAGAGGCACACGCCAATTGTGTGCCACTGTGGGAGGTGGAAGGAACTTCCGGTTCTTGCCTACCTGCCAGAGCCCTCGTGGAATGTCCCCCCAGCGCACGCCACCCCGACCCACGTGCCCTCTGCCTCTCCCCCACCGCAGAACGGTTCAGCCCGCATTTTCCAGTTTACTTTCAAACGTGTCCCTCGTTGACTTGGATCCCGAGCGTTTGCTGAAGCAGGTCGCTCTCTGGCTCCTGGTCTTGACTTTTCTCATTGAGGCTACCAGGCAGCAGTAGTCCGTGCCCAAGCCTGCAGGATGGCTTCAATAGGAGGTAAGCCTATAGGCTGGGGGTGTGTTCTCAGAGACCCTGCCATCCTCACATCCTTCAGGTTCACATGTTACACTTAACTGTGGGCACCTAGTTGGACTGAAGTAGAGGGAGAAGAGAGCACTGGACGCACAAGGACATTTCACCTGGGGAGACTGGGGAGCCTGAAGAAACCTGAGACTGCCCTGGGGAGGAGGGGTCGTTGGAGGTGGATCCAGAGGAATTGCCCTGGCTATGGAGAAAGGATGGCAGCAGACAGTCTGATTCTTTCTAGAAGGGAGACAAGCCACTTTGAAACGTGTGTGTAAGGATGTGTGTGATGTCCTGGTGGTGACACAGGGAGGGTCATGAGGAAAGCCTAGAGCTGTATTGTGTTCCTCAGGCACCTGAAGCTTGCCTCACCACATCTTGCAAAGGGGTTTGAACAGGAGCATACTGTATCTCAGGGGGCCGTGGGGAGAGATGGTCTTGGTGAGAAAACTATTCAATGAGGCTGTGTGTGGCCACACCTGCAGTGAAGTGTCCTCTCCGAGAGCTAGGCAGGGGGTTACTCTAACTGCCGCAGCCCACACCTCGTCCACTCCTCCCAGCCCAGAGCTCACTTGTCAGTTCAGGTAACTGTTGCCTTGGATTCAACAGGGGATGGGCAACCATTACGAGTAACTTCAGCCAAGAGAGGGCTCAGGTTCCTGAGTTGCTCTGAATTGTTCTTCCTTTTGTGGAATGGCAGTACTTCAGACCTACTTCATCTTGTCCAGTATCTCATGGTGGACCCTCAGGCTGCCTTGAGAGGAAGAGTTTGTTCCTATTTCAGGTCACTCCTTCATGGACAGGGAACAGATGTGGAGTGGGGTTGTTTCGGGTGGAATGTCTATGAAGCCTGCTTCCTCTTTTAAAGGGGGAAGGAGTGTAGCCCAGGATCAGGAAGATGATCTTCTGTGTTACTATTAAACGTCCTATGACATCTGTTCTGGTGAGTTAGGTGCACCGTGGTGTGTACCTTGTTCTCCTGAACAGGGATGTGTTTCAGACAACTTGATCGCCATGGCATCTGGCTTATGCCTGCATCTCAGATTGTCTCTCCGTTATTGGGAGCTGGAAGGGGAAGGACCACAGGCAGTCTATACTCCCACGACCAATGTAACATGACAATTCCCTGGCCCTTGTTTAATCCTCTGCAGCCATCACTGGCTGTGAAATGACAGAATCTAAGGGACACACGCCTGCTTCTCAGACCACCCCAAGCCCCTAGGAACAGAACTCCTGACTGATGACAGTGACTCTGGGCACTGGGGAAGGGGTGGCAGGACCTGGCCCATGTTACGTATCTGCTGTGGGTTGTTCGGAGATGCAGGTGCTTTCTGGGCCAGTGTCATGGGTTTGTATCAGGATTCCATTAGAGATATTTTCCAGCATTTTGTTTTGTTTTGTGAGGCTAGGAAAGAAAGAGGGGATTTATACTGAGCATCAGGAAAAGGAGGACTGAGGAGGAGGTAGGGCCCTAATATTTTACACAGTGCCTGTCCACAAAGGGCCTTTGGGGGCCTAGAACGTACCTTGCAGAAGGCCCCACCTGCTAGTACGCCGGCTGAGGGGCATTTCTCACAGAGCAGATGTCCACACAGCTCCAGGTCTTGGGAGACAGCCTGTGAGGCTTAGGTGCCAGGGTGTGCCTTAGGGAGGCTCTCCAAGTGAGTGCTTGCTGAGGCAATTTCTTCTCGGCAGGCAGGGGTCAGGGAGCTTGGTGGATGGGCGTGGGGTCACCAGTGGAATAATTCTCAACTGGAGGTCAGGGCATGAAAATCACTTGAAGACATTTGCACGCTGCAGTTTCCCTTGTCCAAGAGTCTCTCATCTGTGGAGATTTACACTCTGATGCCGCAGAAAGCCTCAGTCCCACTTGCCCATTCTCCTCCTCCATTCACTCCTTTCCTTTGCCTCAACAGCATCTGCAGTGCTGGGAACGGATGTCACCACGAACCCCGGTGCCTCCTTGTCTACTTTCATGGCAGTGTCCTTTCCTCCACGCATTCCTGGCGCCCAGCACTGGCCACCCTGGGAGCAGCACCTGCCACCTCTCATCACCCCCGCATTCCCTCCTGGCAGCAGCCTGCGGCTGCCAGCTTTCCCCAGGATGCCTTTGGTGGCTAATGGTGGCTGTGGCCCCAGTGCCCCTGGGGCTTGCAACTTCACTGTACAAGTCAGGTCACAAGGGAGGCCAGTGCAGGCCCCCCAGACTCAGACCTTTATCGTTCCTCAGGGCCCCCTCAACTGGAGCGCTCCAGGGGCCCTCAGCGGGAGTGCTGCATGTCCTGCACCCATATTCTTAGCAACCTCTGCGATGGAGACCATTGTGACTGCTCCAGCTGTTGGAGTTACTCAGGCTGGCAAGGGAGGCTGGACCCCAGGCTTTCCTCCTCAAGCTCCACCACCAGCTGCCCAGATGGCCCCTAACATTCACCCAGTGAACTCTGGGCCATGGCCACATGGCACTTCCAGGGAGGGCAGCCTGGACACCAACCAGCCCTATGCCTCGCAGGAGGACTGCTCTAACCACCAGAGCGTGTACAGTAACTTCCGACGGTGGCAGCGCCTCAAGCCACTGGCCCGGAGACACCTTCCACAGAGTCCTGATGCAGAAGCTCTTTCCTGCTTTCTCATGTGAGTGAACGCTCAGGGGGTCATGAGCTTATCGGAGCTCTTAGATAAAGAGGAACTGGGGATGGACTCGCAGGTTAGGTTTCTAGGGATACTGGAAGCGAGGTGTGAGGGCGATGTCCACGCCAGGAGAAGGCACACTGTCAGTCATACGGGCGAGCCTGCCAGTCCATGGCATCATGACTGAAATGTGCCTTATCTCAACTGACCCCACCCCCCTGTGAGTCTAGCCAGCTTGCTCTTCCATGATTCTCCTGGTAATATGGCCTGAAGACTTGCAGTCAGAGAGGGTCGTGGTGTAAGTTGAGGAGCCAAGGAGTGGATGCCACACTCTCCTGTGCTGACGTCTCCTTTCATACAGCACTTGAGTGTACGTGGCCGGGGGAGGTCACTTCGGAGAAGGGGGAGGAGCGCGGGGCCCAGGAGAGCGCTTCATGCACGCCTCGACTTTGTTGATGTGGAGAATTCCACTAGGAACAGGGTGATGGTAGAGCTCTCCTAAGGGCATGGGCTCTCTCCCACTAGAGTTGTGAGCCTGGCAGGCATTTCCATCCTAAACCTGCGGTCCCTCGTAAAAAGGGGACAATCACACTTCACCTTCAGAGGACTGTGCAGAAGACTCCTTGGGCTAATCTATGAAGTGTGAGCAGATTGCCTGGCACATGCCACGCCTCATTGATGATGGTGATTTTTATTATGAAAAGGCAGCCTTGAAGAGGAAAAGAGCTCCCCAAGGCACAGTGTCCCAGCTCTAGCCTGGGAGTGGATGGTCATCCTCGAGTGAGTGTGAGGCGGTGACAGCCGTAGCCAGGAAGGCTTGTCTCTGCTCTCCCAGACACCTGCCTCTCACTCTCCTGTTGCTCAGTCATGCTGTGTTGAGTGATGTGTGGTCCACATTGGTGGGTGGGGTCAGGCAGGTGGGGGCTGGGCTGGGCACAGAGACTGACCCCGAGTGCTTACAGCCCAGCGCTTCGATCCCTGGCCCGCCTGAAGCCCACCATGACACTGGAGGAGGGACTGTGCAGGGCCGTGCAGGAATGGCAGCACATTAGCAACTCTGACCGGATGATCTACTACGAGATGGCGCAAAAGTGAGTCAGCGTCCTGGGCCCAGGGGCTGCGTGGAGGGTGAGGCGAGTGGGTGAGGGCAGGGTCTGGCCGTGGGGGTGCTCATCAGAGAGGACAAAGGAGAAGGGCTGTCGCTCAGAACGGGGGGCCCGCAGCCCAGAGGCCCTACAGTCCTCCAGAAACCCCTCCCTCACCTTGAGAGTTTGGGTCTTCTGTCCTTCCTCCACCACGAGCTCTGCCCTCCCCTGAGTTTGACCTACCCTTGCCCTCACATGAAGGTCTCAGGACGGGGCAGGGTGAAGCTGTGAGTCCAGTAGGGGTCCAACTCCGGCCATATGGGCTGGGCTGGGGAAAGAGCTCCACCCGCCAGCCTGCTGCTTCCTTAGTGGTGGCTGGCTGGCGGCCACTGACATAGATTTGGGACCCCCTCTCCTCACGAAAAGTGGCCCGAATGGGTACCCTGGCATCCCTGAAGAGGCTGGGGAAGCCAGCTGTCATCAGCCCAAGGGTCTCTGGCCCTTCCAGTGTTTGCTCCACGGTAATCCCCTTGGTTTAAGAAACAAAACCAAACAAACAAGCACCTCTCAGAGGAAAGGAAGGCCTGTCCTCTAAGCTCAGCATCCACATCGTCCAGCCTCTCCTGAGCCCTGTCTCCAGGTCTACGTTCCAGAACTCTCAGTCCCAACCCAGGGTCCTGGATTTGGGCAAGGACCCCTGTGGGGAACACATGCCTGTTCCAGCCTCTGGCTGTCAGCCCTTCATGTGGCTCTGGATGGGGGGCATGAGGAGGGTGCCCCCTGGGTCAGCCACGTGTCCCGTTGACCTGGTTCAATGCAGCGACCTGGCTCTATGCTGTTGAATGCTCTCCAGTGCTGGTGAGGCAGGAAGGGTCCCAGATCTTGTATCAGTTCCAGGAGCAGCTCTCTGCTGTGGACAGCACCTCACAGGGCCTTGACAGCCCCAAGGCACATCCTCTCCCAATCCCTCATTCTTGGCTGCCTTTGTTGGGCTCCAGAACCCAGGCCATTTTCTCAGGATGGCCTGTGCCTCCGTCACACCCCAGGTTCATGCAATTTGAGGCAGAGGAGGAGATGCAGATCCAGCAGTTGCGGTGGATGCAGTGCGCGCAGGGCCTGCCTCCTCCAGCCCCACCGAAGCTGGATCCTCGGGGGCCCCCAGCCCCGAAAGTGGGCCTTCAGCCGGCCACCCAGGTTCCCACTGGAGTTGAACGCACAGGTAACAGGGGCCCAGGGTTGGCCACTCTTCCCATGTGGATCATTTTCCTTCAAGACAGGGGCATTGGTCTTTCAAGCAAAACAGCCACCGAGGCGGGGGGTGGGGGGTGGGGTCTCAGATGCCCTTTGTTACTACGGGGTATTGACTTGGTCAATCTTGTAACTTCTCTCACGCCTCCCTGTCAAAGGACTGCACACAAAGTCTGCCTAAGAAGTGGGCTTGATGGGGACACCCCTGGAAAATTGGAGGTTCCCCACTTCCTTATATGTGACTCTCTTAGATGCCCCCTTACCTCCCCCCTCCAACTGTGCATGAAGCTCCAGGTGGTCCTGACCCCCCCACACCCACATCAATGTCCCCCAACAGTGCCCTCACCAGCGTGCGCTCGGTGGTCAGGAGGTGGACCGGGAGCCCCTCACCTTCCTTCCCTTCCTCCTGCTCTGCCGCAGCCTGTGCTCCCAGGATGTCCGGCCCCAGGGCCCAGCCCTCCCGCCCGAAGCCACACGGGTCCCAGCGACCCCCGGAGCCCAAGGCACCCGAGGACATTCCACCTGAGGCTGTGAGGGAGTATATGGACATCATGGAGGCGCTGGTGGGGCCCGTCCACTCAGCCACAGGCGACTCAGATGCAGAATGGGGAGAGGACGGAAATGAGCTGCAGCAGGAAGAGGACGGCACCTACTCGGACCCGGATCTCTTAAGCTATATCGACAAGCTGTGTTCCCAGGAGGACTTTGTCACCAAAGTAGGCTAGGCCTGGAGACCGGGGTCTGCAAGATGCCAGGGCATGGAACTCTCAGCACCCAAGATCTGGGTTCTGCTCAGGCCGTTGGGACTTAAGCTCAGCTCCTTGTTCCTGAGCCTGGTGTTAGGGGAGGTTTACGCAGATGTTTGTGTGTACATGTTTGTGTCTATCTGTGTGTATGCCTTTGTGTCTGTGTTTGTGCCTCTGTATATGTGCTCTTTTGTGTGTGACTGTGTATGTGCATGTTTGCGTGTGTGTGTGTGTGCGCGCTGACCATCCCCGCCTTGTGGAGGAGAGTGGGGTGGGCCTCTGCTTTTCACTTTCCCTCCTGGCCTTCTTGTCTCACAGGCCACTCCTGGCCGAGGATGCTCACAGCCTCTTCTTTCTGTTCTAGGTGGAGGCAGTCATTCACCCTGGATTCCTGGCAGATTTGCTTTCCCCAGACCCACAGGTGGATCTCTTGGCCCTAGAGAAGGAGCTGGAGCAGGAGGAAGGGCTCACCCCCGAAGAAGTGAGACAGGGGAGGGAGAGGGACACTCAGGGAGCCAGGGGACCCCACGGGAGGGGGACCCCAGGTGATCCAGGGGACAGGGGAACCCAGATGACCCAGGGGAGCCAGAGGAGGGAGGGATCCCCGGTAGAACAGGGGACACAAGGGACACTCAGGAAGACCAGGGCACAGAGGGACCCCAGTGAACAGGGGAGAGATAGGGCCCCAGAACAGGAGGGCCACATAGCGCTGTCCATCCCTCCCCTGCCTGGGACACCTGGCATGGGGAAGGGCCCGTTCTGGGGTGGGTGCAGTGCAGGGTGAAAGGAAGGAGAGGATGGGGAGCCGGGAGGGGAGGGAAGGTCACAAAGCTCGGAATCAGTTGCAGGAGGATGGCAGGACTGCCACAGTGTCTGTATTTGGATTCGAGTCCTGGGGTCGTCCGTCCCCTCCTCCCCCCCAGGGCCATTGTCCCACTGCCCAGTGCTCCTCCTCTCACACATGTGTGTGGAGCCGTCACTGTCCTCCTCCCTCCTACCAGCTGGTGCAGAAACGACTCCTGGCCTTGAAAGAGGACGACAGTGTGCGGGCAGCCCCGAGTCACAGTGCACCCGGAATGGCCTCAAGTCCTTCTGAGTCCGACGCCGGCCAAGGTGCCCAGAGGCACGACCAAGACCCCCATCTAGGGGTCAGTGATGAAACCTGCCCACCAGAGATTGATTCTGAGGCTCTTCATAGGCTCATCCAAACAGACACTGCCCTGTGCAGGCCCAAAGTCTTTGTTCCCTCTGGAGGACGTCAGGAGTTCTCTATATTCCGGCCCGTACGGCTCTCCCCTCCCCAGGGTCAAAGGCGCACCGGCCCTCTACTGAGATCCAGGGATGCGTCTGTTCTCAGAAAGGCCTCTCCTCTTCGGGAGGCCCGAGTGCCCAGGGACGGGTCCAGTGAGAACGAGGAGGTGCTCCAAAGCGTCTTCATCGTAGACTCTCAGCATATACTGGTGCCTTTCGGGATGTCCCTCAGTCCTGCACATGTCTCAGCCCTGGCTTCCTCTGGAGGTTGGGGGGCCCAGAGTGCTCCCCAGTCCCCCTCCTCTCAGAGAAGAGGCCTCAGCCCAGCTCCACCAGCCGCTCCCAAGTCGAGGAAGCGGGCTCTGTGTGGACGCCCAGCCGCTGCTGAGAAGCTGCCCATCCCCGGGGCTGGCCTCGGCGTCTCTGGGAGGCCAGCCTTGGCTCTGGGGCTGGCTCGCCCCTCACAGCTGAGAAAGAGAAAGCGTGACCCGTTTGACACAAAGAAGCGTGGGAAGAGGAGGAAGAAGCACTGCAGCCAGTAGGGTTCAGCTGGGCCGGCCCTCCAGGGCGAGGCCCCAGGGCAGACCCCTGGGGAGCCTAGGGGCTCCTCCTCCTCCTCCCAGTGCTGATCCTGGATGATGTGGGGGGAAGGGAGGGGGGCAGGACCACCAGGGTGGGGAGGGGGAGCGGGATTGTGGGGGGTTAGGGAGGTGGGGGAGGTGGGTGTGGCCAGGTGTGGGTGGGAGCAGGACCTTTGGAGTGATGTATGTAAATTGTGAACAAAGATCGTTTTCGTGGGAAATGCTCTCAGGCCACTGTCATCTTGTTGGTGTTGAGCTGCTCCACAGAGAGCGATCCTGAGAGGAAGGAAGGATGAGGGAGGTCACAGGAGCTCTGGGTCTACAGGTGGCCACACCTTTCCTCCACATAGACAAGGACTCCTCAGGCTGCCCCTGGGAACGCACAGCTCTCTCTTTCCCCAGGGACCCCCTCATCAGCCCCTTCTCTAACGCCTGCTTGGCTAGGGCCCTTCTGGGGCATCTGTACCGTCTTCTGCATCCCTGAACCTTCTGGGGAGGCAGAGCTGCTCTTGTGCCTTTCAGCCCTCTGGACACTCACCAGTTTCTAGGATGGAGCCTGGAGACAGCCCTTGTCATTATGGAGCTTCTCTCTGCTTTCCTCATGTGGCCAGACGACGGCGCTGGGATGACCCTCCGCTCATCCAGGGTTTCCTGTGTGGGTGGCCTGACCAGAGACGAAAAGTCTTGGCCATGGGGACGGGACTGTCTGCCTCATCGTAGCGGGAGCATCCTCTAGTCCCACTGGGATTATTGCAATGTGGAGAGTGGTGGAGGCAGCTACCTCTTCATCCCAATGAGGATGCAACAAGGGGAATGGGTGTGGGGAGATTCATGGGGCCCCCGTTAAAGGTGTGTATAAGGGAAAGGACAGTCGGGCCCCTTTGTGGAACTTGTGGGATGTCTGTGCAGCAGCATCTCGTTCAACTGAGGGAGGAGGACCCATGTGGCTGTGGCCGTGGGGACTGGCGTCCGGGGCCTCCGGGTCTGCAAAGACACCCCAGAGCTACTGTCCCTTCCCTTTGCACCCATGGCTGGACGTGTGTGTGCACTGGTATCAACACTGGTTTGTATCCCCATAGGAAACAGGTCCTCCTAACAAACTATGACCACGTTTCACAAGAACAGCTTGCTCACAGGGGCGGCAGGGGGTGGGAGAGGTGTCTGTGGCCCCAGATCTGAGTGGGAGCTGGGATCCATGCTGAGGAGTGTGGAGGCCTCAGTCACCGTCCTGTGGGTGTCGGCAGAGGCTTCGAATCATCAGAGCAGGGGAAATGACCCCCTCATTAGAGTGAGACGAGCAAACAATGAGGGGCAGGGGGTAGACCCCCGCTGTCTCCCAGAAGTGCCTCCCCTCCCAGTCCGCTTAGCCTCTGTCACAGCCTGTGCTGGCCCACCTCTGAAGCCCCTTCCTCCTAAAGCACTGAGATGCTCTGATCTTTTATGGACCTGCCCTGGGCCTCACCCCCCCTTCCCTGCTGGCCAAAGGCTCTTCTCCTGCTTCTGACTTCTGATTCCTTCCCCAGGACCCAGGCAGGTGTTAGGACAACAGAGATTCCCTGAACATGACCCCTACACCACCAGCATGCAAAACTGGGGCCGCAGGCTTCCACAGGTGGCATGACTCTCTGCTGGACCCTGCAAAGAGCTTGGAGGAGAAAGGGGCTCATGTCTCTCCACCTCCACAGAATCTGTAGGTCAGCCTCACAGGTCCCCCTCTGTCCAGGTGGGCAGCACATATGTGCTCCCAGCCCTCCTTGACCCTTTGTGAAAGAAAGTTTTTGCAGCTTAGTAGTCTGATATTAGGCAAGGTGTCTCAGGGCTTGCTCCTTTTGAAGCCCTACAGGAGAATCTGTTTCCTTTCCCCTTCTGTCTTCTAGAGGCTGCCTGCATTCCTTGGAATTAGTCCCTTCTTCCATCTTCAAAGTGCATCACTTTAATCTCTGCTTCCCTCATCACATGGTCTCTCCAACTCTGACTCTTCCTGTGTCCCTCCTACACAGCTCTTTGTGTTTATATATAGCCCACCCAGAAAATTTAGGATAATCTCTTCATCTCAAGATTTTTTACTTAGTCACAGCTGCAAAGTCCATTTTTCCATACAAGGTAACGTGCACATATTGTCATAGAAGGGGTTAAACACGGACGTTTTGGGGGAACCAGAATTTTCCCTACTAGAAGGAATCCACAAGAATACCTACCATCAGCATCCACATGAATAACAGACTATGACCAAGTGGAGTTTATTCCAGGGATGCAAGCCTTGTTCAATGGTAAACACTCACCAATGTAATCTACCAGATTGAGTCTAAAGAGGAGACACGTACTGTTACACCAATTAACACAGAACAGGCACTGAACGAGATTCAACGCCCCTTCATATTAAAAGTGCTCAGGAAACTAGGAATAGAAGGTCACTACCTCAACCTAATAAAGAACCTCTACAAAAAACCTACTTCTAACATCACATGAAATGGTGAAAGAATGAATGCTTTTCCCTGAGTTCAAAAACAACGTTAGAAGGTCCACTCTTATCTTAGTTTTCAACTTAGTACTTTAGATTCTAGTTAGTGTAGTACAGCAAGAAAAGGAAAAAAGAGGCATACATATTAGAAAAGAAGAAATATAACTGTCATTCTTTACAGATGACATAACTGTCTACATAGAAAATTCCAAGGAAGGTATAAGTAGACTCATAATAAATTATAATAGCTTGCTTTAGCAGGATCTCAGAATATAAAATCAATACATAAACATTAATACACAACATTGATCAGATTTCCATATACTAGTAACAAACTGAACGACTGAAAACCAAAATTTAAAACATATTAAATAGGTTCCAGTTCAAGATGGCAACATAGGAAGATCCCGAACCCACCTCCTCCCACAAACACACCAAAGCTACAGCTACATATGGAAAAATTTCCTCTGAAGAAAACTAAAAGATGGTGGAGCAACCCCTTCACATCAGGAAAACCAGAGGGAAACCACATCAAAACAGGTAGGAAAGGCTGAGACACAATTTTGCCATAAACCCCATCCTTGGTGTGGAGACACACAATTAGGAAGGAACTCAAAACCTGGAGCTTCTTCCTGAGAGGTGAAGGGTATGGACCCCACATTGGGCACTCCAAATTTTAAGGCTGGCACCTGAGAGATAGACCCTCAAAACATCTGACTTTGAAGACCAACAAGGCACATCCCATGAGACCCACAGGGCTGTGGTGAACTGAGGAACAGCTCTTAAAGGGCCTGTGCACAGACTCACCTGTCCCAGGGCCAAGTGTAGAAGCAGCCCTTTGAAAAGCACTCTGACTTTCTGTGAAAGAGACTCACTTCCCAATTTTAAAGCATTAATCTGAGGAACAGGGGCCTGCTGGAATACTCCCCAGGGACAGAGGCTGGCGGGTGCCATCTTCCTGCTCTCTCTCTGCCTTCATAAAACTGAAAGGTGCCATCTTTTTTCCCCTTTTTCCTTTCCTGCAGGTGACAGCTTTGTGCTCCAGCCAGCTGGCTCCTTCTTCCCTGCTCTTCCTCTGTTTTGCTATATATATATATTTTTTTTTTCTTCTTTTCTTTTTTTCTTTTCCCTCTTTCCCTTTATTCAAATGGTGTCATCTTTGCACTCTTCCCACCGCCTCACTCAGCCAGTAAGCATCATCTTCACACTTTCCTTCTGATGTGCTCCAGAGAACCAGAATCTCCAAGACAGGAGATCCCATTTTTGTGGCCTCCACTCAGGGGATGCTCCTTGATCACCTGGCTCTGGAGGCCAGGAGGGATTTCTTTTCTGGGTCCCATGGGACTGTAACAATTGGAGAGACAGTTCTTGGCAGGATACCACCCCCAGGATGTACCACTACACATCAGACTGAGACACAGCCCCAGCCTTTACATGAAAAAGGCCTATTTGCTAGTAGGGACAAGACTTAAGAGCAGGCTTCAGGTTCAGCACACATCTAGACGCTATGGATGTGCTCTCGGGGAAGGTAGGCTGGGGGTGCCATCTCTCCACCCTCACTCTGCCTTACTACAGTCCACTGGTATCTCCCAGAATGGAGCTTGTACACTTATCTGAAGCACTGTTTTCTTGTGACTGCTCCCCAGGGAACACCTTCAGATTGCTTGCTTCTGGGGCGCAGCAGGGCTTACACTTGCAATCTCACAAGACTAAATATATCTGCATTCTTTAAAAGCTGTTACCAAGTTTTCTGGCTTCCTATCAACCTGAATCTCGGTGCTGCCTGAGATCCTCCACTTTGGGTTGCTCATTTGTCTTGGCACACCCTCAACCGCTGGGATGGTGTGCCAGGTCTATTAAAAATAAACTGCTTAGACAATCACAAAGGTTTGAGAGGCAACCAAGAGTAGACAGGGTTAAATGACAAGGTTCATCTGTCACACAGCTCTTCAAGACTGGGAGATGTGGCTATTTCACTTAATGCATAGAAACCAACACAGAGAGTCAAGCAAAATGAAGAAAGGGAGGACTATACTCCAAAAAAAGAACAAAATAAAACCTCAGGAAAAATCTTAATGAAATGAACATAAGTAATTTACTTGATAAAGAGTTCAAAGTTATGGTCATAAAAATGCTCACTGAACTCAGAAGGAAAATGGATGAAAACAGTGAGAACTTCAACGAAGAAATAGAAGATATAAGAAAGTTCCAAATAGAAGTCACGGAACTGGAGAATGCAATAACTGAACTTAGAAATACAGTAGATGAAGCACAAGAAAGAATAGGTGAACTCAAAGACAGGTCAGAGGAACTCATCCAATCAGAGAATAAGGAAGAAAAAAGAATGAAAATAATGAATATAGCTTAAGGGATTTATGGCACATCAAATGGAATAAAATTCACCTTATAGGAAACTCCAGAAGGAGAAGAGAAAAGGGGGCAGAAAACATTTGTAGAAATAATATCTGAAAACTTTTCCTAACCTGGGGAAAGAAATAGACATCCAGATACAGGAAGCCCAGAGAGCTCCAAAGCAGATCAACCTAAAGAGATCCATACCAAGAAATATTAAAATTAAAATGTCAACGTTAAAGATAACAAGGGAATCTTAAAATCACCAAGAGAAATACAACTTGTTATATAACTTGTTATATACAACTTGTTATACAACTTGTTATATAACATCAACCTAAAAAGCTTCTACACAGAAAAATAAACAATCAACAAAATGAAAGGGCAAGCTACAGAATGGGAGAAAATATTTGCAAATCATGTACGTGATAAGGTGTTAATATCCAAAATATATAAGGAACTCATACAATGGCTATATCTATATATCTACATATAGATATATAGATATAGATAGATATAGATTTTCAAACAATTCAATTAAAACTTGGGCAGAAGAACTGAATAAAAAATTTTCCAATGAAGACATCCAGATCACCAACAGGTTCATGAAAAGATGCTCTACATCACTAATCACCAGGGAAATGCAAATCAAAACTACAACGAGATATCACCTCAAAGAGACTAAGAGGTAACAAATGTTGACAAGGATGCAGAAAAAGAAACCCTTGTGCACTGTTGGTGGGAATGTAAATTGGTACAGCCGCTATGGTAAACAATATGGAGTCTCCTCAAAAAATTAAAAAGAAAACTACCATACATTAGCAATCCTGCTTTGGGTATATATATATCCAAAGAAAATGAAATCACTATTTCAAAGAGATCTCTGCACTCGCACGTTCATTGCAGCATTATTCACAATTGCCGAGAGATGCAAACAACCAAAGTGTCCATACATGGATAAATGGATATAGAAGATGTGGTATGTATATAGATGGAATATTATTCAGCCATGAAAAAGAAGAAAATCCTGCCACTTGCAACAACATTTATGGATCCTTGGGGCATTATGATGAGTGAAATAAGTCAGAGAGAGAAAAATAAATACTGTATGATGTAACTAAATTGTAGACTCTAAAACAGCCAAACCCAGAGAAACAGACAATAGAATGGTTGTTGCTAGGGGTTGGGGTTGGGGGAAATGGGGAGATGTTGACCAAAGGGTAAAATATCCAGTTAGCACATGAATTTCTGGGAATCTAATCTACAGCATGGTGATTGCAGTTAACAGAACTGTATTATATACTTGAAAGTTGCTAAGAGAGATCTTAAATGTTCTCACCAAAAAAAATGGTATTTATGCGAGGTAATGGAGGTGTGTTAACTAGCTCCACTGTGGTAATCATTTCACAACATGTAACATATCAACAGGTTGTACACCTTAAACTTACACAATGCTATATGTCAATTACATCTCAATAAAGTTAGAAAAAATACAGAAAACAGACTGTTGCATAACATTCAAGCAAAAATACTAGTTTGGGACTGCTTTTTCTTGAATTTAGTCATTGTTCCTTCCTGAATCTGTTTTGTATCACATGATAGCAGACTCATACAGGCAGCTTACTTCTGATCAGGCGCAGCCAAAAAGAAGCAACTGATGGTATATGGAAGTTTAGGGATAAGCTATGAGATTTCTCCCTTTCTTCCTCTACTTTGTGAAGATTCTCCAGCAGCAACTGTGTAACTTCCACGGCTCCAACTCCAATGAGACAGAACTGGTATGGTCTGACATTGATGATCATTTAACCTGGCCCTGGACGCCTTTACAACCCTCTCCTTAACTTTGCCTTTCCAGCATAGGGGTACAAGTAAATTCCTATTCCTACTAATCACTCCATTATCTAGGTGGCCCTTCTTTACTTCTCAGAAGTTTCATCACTGGTGTTCTTAATACCCTGTATTAAATTTATTTGCAAAGACTTGAAACAATTTCTATTTTATTTGTTATGGGCAAATACAGTCTAATAAAATTTCCAAATATTAAAAAAATTAGAAGACACATGAAATCTCAAAATGGGGAAATGTTAGCCACGTTTAGGAAGAAAATGTACTAATATTATTGGAGGAGAGAATTCAGGAATTGGGAGATAACACTAATGAGTTTGGAAGGTATAAGACTGTGGAGAAGTTTGAATGGTGGGCTTCATGCCACAGGAAATAGGGAGTGATTCAAAGTTCTATAAAGATTGTGCTCACTTCAGCAGCACATACACAAAGTTTTATAAGATTAATCTGAAAGTGGTAGGCAGTTTGGAGTATGCGATGGAGTGATGTCAAAGAAAAATTGCACCGGATGGTTAAACAGGCAAGGAGTACTTTACTCAAGATGATTCTGTAATAGGGGAGAGAGACTGAACTCCGTTCTGCTGAAACAAAAGGCATGGAAGTTTTTAGATGCCAGGATGAGCTGTAGGAAAAATAGTAGAGGATGCTGGGGAAGAGGTTGGTCAATATAATTAGACCATCTCTGTTTGCTTTGGCTCTTATCAAAGTTAGGCTCCTATACTCCCCACAGAGACTGGGAACTAGGGGCAATACCTTTCTTGAAGGTTGTATTTCAAAGAGCTGACTCCCAGGTCCTTGAGAAAGACATTTCTGGGTTGGAAAATTATCAAGTGACTAGGAGAAAATTTACATCTCAAAGGGGCAGGGAAAGAATTTATAATTTCAAGCTTCTTAAAGTAAATGTTTTCAGAAAAGGGAGGTTAGGGGCCTATGGTAAAGAAAAATCCTGTCTGAAGTTTAGCCAAACTGAGGGACACATTAAGGCCATCTTGATCAGTAGTTAAAATTAGCATTACCTTCAGGAAGGTTATTTTATAAAGAAAAGCAATGCTTTAGGAACTTTCTCAGAAGAATCAAAAGTAACTGTCTGCTAGTTAGATACAGGTCAGGAATAATGAGAAAGGGCAGTTACAAAGTAAACTCAACTAATGTTCTCTGTGTTGTAGCTTTAATAAAGATGAAATAAGTAGAAAAAAATAATCCATTGGTACACGGTGAGAGCCAATTGGATGGACTGCCCAATTAGAAATACTTCTTTATTTTCTAGTCATTATCAGTCAAGGATTAACAAACCTACTTTTATTAGATATACTTCTGTCTAGGGATTGAGAAATATCAATTATTTAAACTTAATCACTACTTTATTTCTGTGAGATTTTTAAAAATATACTTTGGGGAAAAGTAATGGAAGAGTGATATAGCACTAAAACATTGAAGTGAATGACATAATAAGATCCTATCTTTCTCAATTTAAGGAGAAAAAAAGGGAGGGCAAAAGAAATGGGCAGAAAGTAAGTTTACCAACCAGTCATTGTGTCAAGTGTTTTCATATATTTATCTAATTTAATACTCACAAAACAATGAGACATAAGGAAGATATTTATCCCATTCCATAGATGAAACTCTATTTACAAAGTAATATATCAACCATTTGTAGAGCTGACCCTTGAATTTAAGGCCTTACGTCTGTGGAAATGCAAGAGCCAAACCCTGCTAATACAAGGTGCTTAGAAGAGGTAGACTTCAGTGAGCAGGAAAATCAGAGCATGCGTGAACTGATGACAAGTTTTGCTGATCTAGTAGCTTTGTGAGATTTGTCTAGATTCAAAGGCCCTTGCTCTACTAAACCATCAAATTAGAGGTGGTCTCCTTCTGAAACAACCAATGTTTGCAGAGCTATTCAGACTTTGGGTCATGGTATTTTTTCAAGGATTAACTATTATCACTGGCTTTTCAAATTTTAACTTTAGAAAGTCCTTGCTTTTGTTGGAAGCAACGTTAAATTTTGATGCAGTTGTTTGCAGGGATGAAACTTGCGGTCGCCCTCTGGAGGCTATTCTCAGGTCCGACTAGCATACCTTAATTTTGAGAAAGAAGTCAGGTCTTAACAATTTAACAAGTCATTTTAAATGTGTGGAAATTATGTATATACATTATACTTTTTTAGAAGTTACAAAACATTGAGTTCAAAATGCTCAAAATATTTTAAAATGCTGAATTAAACGATTTATGGCATAGCATGTTTTGAATTCCTGTTCTCCCTTTGGAAATGGAGATGGTCATCATTCTCCTTTTATCATGCAATATCTATACTGGGACTAAAACCGTTATTTTTTCCTCCCCTATTATAGGAACACATGGGCAATTAGTTCTATAAAATGAATAATAAAACATATGACACAATACTATACACTCAATTACTACCAAGATCTTCCATTTTAAGTTTTAAAAAAAAATCTCTAAATTTCCAATTAAAAATTTTTTTTTTCTTTCTCTCAGAGACAAAACATCAGAGCTTACAAGAACCCTTAAAAACAGAATGGCTCAAAGGATAAAAATGTTTTGCTCCCTAGTTCATTCTTGTTCAGTTTTCTTGTAGAAGGTGTATTATACCAGTTAGTGTAAATTATACAAGCAAAGTTCTTGCCATATATTGGTGACAGCTTTTCTACATAAAGTAAGCAGTTAAGGCGCTTCCCTGGTGGCGCAGTGGTTAAGAATCCACCTGCCAATGCAGGGGACACGGGTTCCAGCCCTGGTTCCCGAAGATCCCACATGCCGCGGAGCAACTAAGCCCATGTGCTGCAACTACTGAGCCTGCGCTCTAGAGTCCGTGTGCCACAACTATTGAGCCTGCGCTCCAGAGCCCATGCGCCACCACTACTGAAGCCCGCACACCTAGAGCCCATGCTCCGCAACGAGAAGCCACCGTGATGAGAAGCCCACACACTGCAACAAAGAGTAGCCCCCACTCTCCGCAACTAGAGAAAGCTCGCGTGCAGCAACGAAGACCCAACACAGAGCCAAAAATAATAAATAAATAAATTTTTTTAAAAAAAGTAAGCAGTTATGAGCTGCTATAAACCTACTGTTTCTTTACTTGATTTAAATGAATTTAATTCTTTAAATAACTGAGCAAGTAGAGAATTTAGACTCAGCCATTATTAGAGGTACCTTATACAACCAAAGTGGTATAAAAACCCTGTAACATGAAAGTGTTGTGGAGGTCCTTCTGGTCTTCTGAGACTGGGACACCTGTACCTTTATGTCCCATTTATAAATGCTCCTCTATAATGTTTGGGATGCTGAAATATTTGATGAGATAGATACCTCATGCCTATTACATGCCTTCCCTATATCTCTCTCAACTACATCCCTCTAATGAGTTGGTGCAGCTCCAAGGCTCTATCCAGTAACAAGGTAGTGTCAGGCAGTGCTTGTTGTACTCACTGGCTTTTAATCCTCCAACTGCCTTGTAATCTCCTCCTTCACACCTTGAGGCTTAGAAATGGCATATTTCCTGAGGAAGAGGTCTCTAGGGAGTCCTGTATACTTGCTTGAAATGGGGACAGGAGGATGGAGGAACAGAAGGGAAGATATACGGAAGATGAACGGATTTTTTTTAATATAAATTTTTCTGCCATAAAAACTATAGGTACCAAGCAAAGCAATCAGGGAAATATATATTCATGCATTAATTTACCACTTACAACGATGAGTAGATAGAGGACATTAGATAGATTAAGGAAGTATCTAGGAGGTAAAATGGATAAGATTGATAATGGATAGGATATAGTGGCTGATGCGAGAGGTTGAACTCAAGGATTATTGTTAGGTGCCTGGTTTATACAACTGGGTGAATGGTGTCACTACACACTAAGACAAATGAAAATGAAGGAGGAGAGATTCGGCAGTTTAGGGAGACCATGAGTATTTAGCTTTATGTATATTTTAAATGAACAGATTTAGATGTTAATTAGGCAACTGGATTTACAGAATTCAGATTAGAGGTCTCAGGTACACAAATGTCCAAACTTGATGGAGTTGGTAACTGAAGCTGTGTGTTTCTGTGAAATCATATTATGAGTTCCAGAGTGAGAGGACATAATGGCCTAAAACTGAATTTTGAAGAATTTCAACATTTTATGTCTGAGGAGAAGGATACGTACCTGCAAAGAAGATAGAGAATGAACTGCCGCAGAGATGAGAAGAAAACCAGAGGAGTTTTTGGGTCAAGGAAAATCAAGTCTCAAAGACAGAAGCAAATCCTACTTACAGGTCAAGTAACTAGGAGATAAAATTTTCACATCGCATCCATGGATTTGGAAATAGTTTATGAAGTACCTTTTTATTGGAGTAATAAAAGATGGATTCTATTGGGAGTGGGTTGAAGCATGAGAAGGAAGGCATAAAGTGAAGATATCAAATATAGATAAACATTTTTAAACAGCTTTATGGAGGTATAACTGATGCACAAAAAATGGCACATGCTTAATGTATACTATTTGATGAGTTTGGACATATGCATAAACCCATGAGACAATTAACACAATCAAGGTAATAGACATATCTGTCCCCTCCAAAAGCTTCCTTGTGTCCCATTTTTTCTGTGTGTGGTAAGAACACTTAACATGAAATTGACCCTCTTAACTAATTTTAAGTGCTTAACACTATTGTTAACTATAGACACTATTTGTACAGCAGATTTCTCAAATTTATTCATCTTGTATAACTGAAAATTCATACCTGTTGAACAACAGCTCCCCATTTCTCCCTTTCCCCAGCCCCTGGCAACCAACATTCTATTCTCTGCTTCCATGAGTCTGATTATTTTAGATACCTCATATAAATGGAATTATGCAGTATTTGTCCTTCTGTGACTGGCTTATTTACTTAGCGTATTGTCCTCCAGGTTCATCCCTGTTGCCACAATGGTAGAACCCCCTTCTTCTTTTAAAGTTGAAAATATTCCATTGTAAATATATACTACATGCTTTGAACCATTCATCTGTTGATGAACACTTTGGGAAAAGCTTCTTGACACTGATCTTGGCAATGATTTATTGGCTATGACACCAAAAGCACAGACCACAGAAGCAAAAATAGACAAGTAGAACTACATCAAAATAAAAAGCTCCTGCACAGCAAAGGAAACAACCAACAGAATGGAAAGGTAACCAATGGAATGGGAGAAAATATTTGCAAATCATATATCTGGTAAGGGGTAAATATCCAAAATTTATAAGGAATTCCCACAACTAAGTAGCAAATAAACCAAATAACTCCATCAAGAAATGGGCAAAGAACTTGAATATACATTTTCCAAAGAACACATATGAACGGCCAAAATGTATATGAAAAGGTACTCAGCATCGCTAATCATCAGGGCAATGCAAATCAAAATCACAAAGAGATATCACCTCACACCTGTTAGGATGCTTAGTTTCAAAAATATAAAGGTAACAAGTACTGGGGAGAATATGGAGAAATTGGATCTCTTGTACACTGTTGGTGGGAATACAAAATGGTATATAGTCACTATGGAAAACAGTATGGAGGCTTCTCGAAAAATTAAAAATAGAACTATCATATGATTTAGCAATCCCACTTCTGAATGGATATATGTATATATATATGTATATATATATGTGTGTGTGTGTCTGTATATATATATGTATAAGAGAACTGAAATCAGGATCTCAAAAAGATTGCACTCTCATGTTCATTGAAGCATTATTCACAATTGCCAAGATATAGAAAAACATTTTCAAGAATTATTTTAAAAACTGTGCCTTTGAAGAAGAGATAGTGTGGTAATTAGTAACAGAAGTCAGGTGGAGAAAGGTGAGTTTGGTTTTGCTTTTCTTTTTTGCTTTACTCTTCTTTATTATTTTTCCCAATTTGGAAGATTTTAGAATGTTTAAAAAAGATAGTGGAAAAGATCCAGATTAGAGAAGGTATTGAACAAAATAAGGATCCTTAGAGAGTGCAAGGTGATGCAATCCAAATCAGGAGTAAGGGAATTGGGTTTAGTAGGAATAGAGCTTCTGTTCTGTTAAATTACCAAAGGAGATAAAGATGGCAGCAGATGTAGTAACTCTATTATGTTAATTAACAGGAAAGTTCTCCTAATGTTTTTTCTTTTCTTTTCTGTGAATTAAGAGATTATCTCCTGATATTATAGCAAATGGTGGGGACATGCCATTTAAGAATAGTGCAATAGCTGAATCACTTTGTTATACAGCAGAAACTAACACAACATTGTAACGCAATTATACTCCAATAAAGATTTAAAAAAAAAAAGAATAGTGCAGAAAGAGAGAACAAACTGTAAAGAGTGGGAAATGATGGGTCCAGATTAATGTAGCAGAATTAAAGGGCAATATTAAAGGACCTTTTAGGTTAGTGATCATGAATTTATAAAGGAAACAATCTAAACTATTATACACTTTACTTGGGAAGACTTTGAAAGCTGGAGATCAAGAAAAGAGAAAGCAATGGTTTGGGTTGATCCAGCATAACTAAAAGACACTGGAACAGGGCTAGGGACAAACACACTAGTAGATAATGGACATTGGAATGTAAGAGAGTAAGGGGAGATACAAAGGCATATCAGGAGAAAGCAAGGGAGTAAACAGACTTGCGTCAAAGTACTATCATAGTGGTGGGGTATTTGAACAAGTGAACTGGAATGTGAGAAGTTATTGTAAAGGGATGGCATATTTGTGTGAATAATTTTTAAAGACTATTTCTCTTTTTCCAGCTCTGATTTTTATTTTAGAGGACTGACTCCTGAAAACTCGGTTTCCCAGGATTCACTGACAACTAGCTTCCAATTAATTTTGAGTAAAGGAAGGACTGGTGAGAGTTTGGAGGAAGGGGATAGGGGAGAACCCAGAATGCCCTCTTTCTTTGAGTTGTACATACAACTGAGGCTTCGTCTCCCTCATGCGTCCAATTCCTGCTCAAGGGCTTCTCCCTCCATGTTCCCAGCACCCACCAGCAGTCTCTACATTCATTCCAGTTCTGCTTAGGGGATTCAGTCCTTCCAAACTCTAGGTTGCCTTCCTATTTCATTTGACTCCAGCTTTTATAACTTTTGAAACAAGCTCCTTTTATTAAAATCTACTTTCTAAACTTCCTGAAGCAGATTTCCTGTCCTGCATGAGTAATCCCAGGAAAAAGATGCTCAAGATGGGACTCTGGAATAAGGTTTTGAGCTTGAATGTAATAGTGACTCCATTGCCAATGCAAAGACAAGTGCTTCTTCCGAGTAGTGGAAGCAATAAATAAATTACCAGCAATATTTGCTTTGAACATATTGCCAGTTGAAGACAATACTTTTACATCTCAAGCGGCAGCGGATTTTGTCTATTACAGCAGTAATACCTACAAGCACCATGGGGACCATTAGCTGCTGCTTATAGCACCAGAGAGCTTACAAAATGAAAATGTTTACACTTAATGTTAAAAGGTGTTAGGTGTTTAAGCTCTCAGATCGAGGCATGGGAAGACACAGAGAGCCACACTGAGGGCCTTAAAATTTTCTCATGTCTTAGAGCCACACAGCAGACATGGCTGAGGATCAAGTTTCAAATCTAAAAGTGTGGGCTGCAGAATTAAAATGCAAGTTCAACGTACATCTGTGCTAAGCCTCACAGATTAATATCAGGACACTGATCAGGAAGAGTTGGGTATTAAGATAAGGATATATTGAGTATTTAGGATAAGTGCAGGTAGGCAGACTCAGATTCATATGAAAATTTTTAACCCAAATCTTCCTGTGGTTTCCTTGCCAAAGGAAGCCACCCTTCTTCCTCCCCATTTGAGGAAACTAACCTTCCCTTACTTAACATATCTCTAAAGACCTCATCTAAATAGGTTAGTTTTCAAGGAAATTTCTACTTTTCTCAAGACCCACCCACATCAGCACTTATTGCATCCTAATAACTACAGTCAGATTCTACCAGGCCCCAGTAGGCAAGTATAATGTCCACCCTGGTAGGAGTTAGCATATACATCAAAAGAAATGCTATATCCTGCTAACGTGTATCAGCAGAAACCTGTAGAATGTGTGTGTGGCATATGTTTTTTGGGGGTTTTTTTGTTTGTTTTTTTGCGGTACGCGGGCCTCTCACTGTTGTGGCCTCTCCCGTTGTGGAGCACAGGCTCCGGACGCGCAGGCTCAGTGGCCATGGCTCACGGGCCCAGCCGCTCCGCGGCATGTGGGATCCTCCTGGACCGGGGCACGAACCCGTGTCCCCTGCATTGGCAGGTGGACTCTCAACCACTGTGCCACCAGGGAAGCCCTGGCATATATTTTATAAGTGTTAGACTGAGAAAGATCGAATATAAAGTTGCAAGGGGTTGAATTTATTATAAAGACGTTACCTGAGATTCAAAGTATTAGCTCTAGCTGATGGAATTGGCTCTAATCGTTGGCTTGTTTGGCTGACTGAAACATAGATTCAATAGTCAGCAACATTCAAAGAGGGCAAGATGCCATAATTTATCTGACAGAATGTAGACAAAGGAATCCATGTACTTAAAATGAGAATGTTGGAGTGGATTAATTATGTAAAACCCACTCAACTATCCCATAGTTATGCCCCCTCAGAGGTCACCGATAACATTCTTCTTCAAGACATTAAGACATTCTTTGATGAGAGAAATACAAGCATCCTTTTAAACCTCTGTGGCATCTGTCTTCTGTGGGCTAAAGATGACAATGCAGGATAGCACCAATGAAATGGCCCCCGTGCTTTTTAACAGGAACATTGGGTTACAAAGTAGCAGAGGTTAAGTGGTAGCATTTAACATGAGAAACAAGGTGAGTGCAATTATCATAAAGGTCAGCAGGGCAGAGTGGCAGTATTTTGACCCAAAGTGACTTCCAGCAGTAACAGATTAATCACATTTACACTGGGAATTACATTGATGAGCAGGCTTGAACTGTATAAATGAAAATAAAATTCAAGCACAATGAGCAGAAACCTGCATTGATTTTCCAGCAATGAAAATTACAGCCTCGCCCAGACCTAAACCAGAGATCAGGTGGCTACAATAGCTTCAGGAACTTTGCTGCAACACTGTCAAATGTATAGAGTGTGATTATTTTCTTCCTCCAGGTCTACCTCAAAGGGGTTTACAATTTTCCAGGGGGAATGTTTAGAAAGAAAAGTGGAAAACTCAGAATTTTTCAGAGATTATTAAGATAAATTTACACACCTGAGGTTCCAAAACATCACTGTGGTCTTCAGGTCATAATAGGGCTTATGGAAGCCATGTGATAATTGGAATTTTGACACAAGTTCACCTCACTAGAAATCTTGTGCAGTGACCTACACTATATTTCCCCATATCTGAATGTATTTTTGGAGTACACATACTTGGAAAATGACAGAACTCTCAACCAAGGTCAGTGCTATTAAGAACGGCTACTGCCTGACATCCATTAGGATAGCTATTATTAAAAACAATAATAAAGAACAAGTATTCGCATGGATGTGTAGAAATCTGAACCCTTCTACATTGCAGTTCCTCAAAAAATTAAACAGAACTACCATACGATCTAGCTATTCTACTTCAGAGTATATATCCAAAGGAATTAAAAGCAGGGACTTGAACAGATGTTTCTAATTTCACCTTCTTAGCAGCATTATTCACAATAGCCAAAAGATGGAAACAACCTAAATGTCCATCAACAGAGGAATGGATAAACAAAACGTAGTATATACATACAATGGAATATTAATGACCCTAAAAAGGTAAAAAATTCTGACACACACTACGATACGGATGAACTTTGAAGACATTATGCTAAATGAAATAAGCCAGAACCGAAAACACAAATACTGTGATTCCAGTCATATGAGGTACTAGAGTAGTCAAATTTATATAGACAGATAATAGAATGGTGATTGCCAGGGTCTGGGTGCAGTGATGAATGGAGAGGTGTTGTTTAATGGGTACAGAGTTTCAGTTTGGGAAGATGAAAAAAGTCCTGGAGATGAATGGTAATGATGGTTGCACAACAACGTGAATGTACTTAATGCCACTAAATGGTACACCTACACATGGTTAAGATGGTCACTTTTTCTTTTTTTTTTTTTTTTTTTTTGTGGTATGCGGGCCTCCCACCGCTGCGGCCTCTCCCATCGCGGAGCACAGGCTCCGGACACGCAGGCCCAGCGGCCATGGCTCATGGGCCCAGCCGCTCCGCGGCATGTGGGATCCTCCCAGACCAGAGCTCAAACCTGTGTCCCCTGCACCGGCAGGTGGACTCTCAACCACTGCGCCACCAGGGAAGCCCAAGATGGTCACTTTTATGTCATGCATATTTTGCCACAACTGGAAAAAAATACATAGGAAGGGCCAAGTGGAAACTCCTGGAACTGTCCCTACATGAAAACGATACCAAAAAATAGCAATAGCACATATCTGGGGAATTTGCAGCGACTAAAATAACCATGCAGATGGGAATCTCCATCACCCGCCCCATTTAAATAATCTGTTTGGCCTGTAAAAAAGGCAAATAAGTCATGGACAATGATTGTTGATTATCATAAGATAATGAGGTACTAATTCTAATCAAAGCTGCTGGATTTTATGGGCCTTTTTTTTCTGGAACAAATCAAAACATCTCTAACTCCTGATACACAGCTATTGATCTGGCGAATAGTTGTCTCCACATCAAACAGCAAAGGTAACGGAGCAGTTCACTTCTATCTGACAGAGACAGAAGTACACTCAAACTTTGTCTTACTTGAGTGCTATGCCAAGTCTCCCGATGTCTATAATATTATAGTCCATAGGGAGATTAGTCATCTGGATATCACAAAAGCATTATGATAGTCCCTTGTATTGATGAGTTTATGGTGATTGGACATGAGAAAAAGTAGGAGGTACTCAAGTTGTGTCAGTAAGATACATAGATGTCAAAGAGTGGGAAATAAACTCCATGAAAATTTAGGATGTCAAATATATCACAGCCTAAGTATGATAATGCACACAAACAGAAACCAACCTCCAGAAAGCACTGAAGATCATGTTGATTTGTTTTAAAGATGCAGGCAGCACACAGCTAGGATTCCGAAAGATTTGTTACACACTCCCTTTCCTAAATCCCATTCCTGATAGTGACTGCTCTTTCCTTTTACCTCTTCTCTCCTGTCCTCACCCTTCCTTTATTGTTCCCTATCCTTCTTACCCCTTTGCCCTCTTTCATTCTTCCTCATAGAGAATAGCCTGGGCTATTATTTGTATTCTTTACATTCTTTATATCTCTCTCCCGTCCACCCCCCACCTCAACAAAGGCCTTGTACCAATTAAGAAAGTAAACATTTCAAGTCTTCAGAGTATTGACAGGAGAAAGGTTATGGGGAAATAGCAAATCCTGACAATTTAAATATTCTCTATGTATCACATAAGTATATTTATTGTAAATAAATTCATACATGCAATAATAGTACAAATAGAAAATATTCACAAGCTACCAGACTGCCAAATTCTGCATGAGATACAAAATCACATACCTATACTATCTGCTTTTCAATTTATAATTAAAACCATGTTACCTCAGAATTTTAAAAATAGCATTTGGATAATTATAAAAAAAATTATAACTACATTAAAATTTTAAATTTCTGCACTTTTAAAGACACCATTAGAAAATGAAAGGGCAAGCCACAGACTGGAGAAAATATTCATGAGATATAGATATAGATATAGATATATACATAACATAGACTGGCATCCAGGATATGTAAGATGATCTTACAACTCCATAGTGAAGTAGTATTTGGGGGAAATACTACTTCAGAATTATAAGAAACAAATATTTGTGTTTAAGCCACCCAGCCTATAGTATTTTTTATTGAGATATAGTTGAAATATAACATTATGTAAGTGCAAGGTGTACACTTGTTGGTTTGGTACATTTGTATATTGCAGTATGATTACCACCAGTACCATTAGCTAACACCTCTATCATGTCACACAATTATCATTTCTTTTTTTGTGGTGAGAATAATTAGGATCTAGTCTCTTAGCAACTTTGAAGTTTATAGTACAGTATTGTTGACTGTAATCACTATGTTGTGCATAAAATCTCCAGGTCTTATTTATCTATCAATACCAGTTGCAAGTTTATATCATTTGACCAACATTTTTCCAATTTCCCCACCCCCAGCCCCTGGAAGCCACCATTCTACTCTTTGCTTTTATGACTTTGGCTTTTTTAGATTCCATATATAAGTGATATAAGACAGAAAAAGACCGTCTATGGTATTTTTGTCATAGCAGACCAAACAAAGGAGTATTTGGGAGATGCCATATCATGTAAGCTTTTTAGTCAATGGTGAGAAATATTGATTTTATTCAATTACAATAGGATAGTGCAATGCAGAGTTGGGTTTGGAGGCTTAAACATGGGAGAAAAATGATCTAATTTAATTTTTAAAGATTATCTATGGGGGGAGGGCTTCCCTGGTGGCACAGTGGTTGAGAGTCCGCCTGCCGATGCAGGGGACATGGGTTCGTGTCCCGGTCCGGGAAGATCCCACATGCCACGGAGCGGCTGGGCCCGCGAGCCATGGCCGCTGAGCCTGCGCGTCCGGAGCCTGTGCTCCGCAACGGGAGAGGCCACAGCAGTGAGAGGCCCGTGTACCACAAAAAAAAAAAAAGATTATCTATGGGGAGTTTCCTATAGACAAGTAAACAAGGATTCAAGAAGAAACTTTAGAAGGCCCTTTTTAAGAGTCCAGGTAAGGGACAGCAGATTAAGGTGGTAAAAATAGAAAAACATTAACTAGCAATTAACTGAGAAATAGATTTTCAGGAACTAACCCCCACACATTTAGATAATTCATCTGAAATATGCTATTTGAAAATATAGCTTCTTAGGATGCATCATATCTCTGAAGGAAACGCTAAAATACCAATGGATTGATAGTCCAAGCAATGAAGATTTACTGAGTGTGTGTGTGTGTGTGTGTGTGTGTGTGTGTTCCTCAACTGTCCTAGGTTCAAGGAAAGGCAAATAGAAATAAAACCTTCATGTTGGAATACTGTCCCACAGTGAGTAAAGGTATCATGTACTTTTAAAATTGTATCTATTTAAACAAAGCCTAATGTAATGGGAAAAATAAACTAGACCTGGAATCAAAAGACCTGAGTTTGAATCGCAGCTTGATTAATTACCAGAATATTAAGTTCGGGCAAGTTGTCCACATTTGATCAATTTCAGGTTCCTTATTTACAAAATGGTAGGCTGGATGGAGTGATCACTAGGCTCCCTTCTTGCATGAGATTTTGTTATTCTACAACACCATATTGGTATTCTCATTAAAGTGAATTTCAAGTGTTTCGTCAAGAAGAGGCTCGGGCTTCCCTGGTGGTGCAGTGGTTGAGAATCTGCCTACTAATGCAGGGGACACGGGTTCGAGCCCTGGTCTGGGAGGATCCCACATGCCGCGGAGCAACTAGGCCCGTGAGCCACATCTACTGAGCCTGCGCATCTGGAGCTTGTGCTCCGCAACGAGAGGCCGCGATAGTGAGAGGCCCGCGCACCGCGATGAAGAGTGGCCCCCGCTTGCCACAACTAGAGAAAGCCCTTGCACAGAAACGAAGACCTAACACAGCAAAAATAAATAAATAAATTACTAAACTCCTACCCCCAACATCTTAAAAAAAAAAAAAAGAAGAGGCTCATTCACTTCTTTTATGTCAAATTTAATAATAATGTAAGCCCTCATCCCATCAGGCAAAGAAGAAACTACCATTTGTCATCATTCAAGAATCCATTTCTTTCGTTAGGTCACATGAACATTCTAGAGGCTTAAAATAACCCTAGAAAGTGTGGTAGAGGCTCTGTATTTGGGCCTTAAACAAAAGATACATCTTGTTGAACTTTCATGGTGGCTTTAAATCTGCTGACTCTACTGCTTCACTGATAAACTGGAATAACAGGAAAGTTGGTGCCTGAACCCATATTACTTGCATGAAGTGCATAACCACTGTTTCTGAAATCTTTCTGTACCTCTGGAGACATGCCCTATTTTCACATTGCCATAGTGAATGTTTAAGTTTTCTGCTACATGAAGATATGTCCCTCTCTCCAGCCTCGGGGACATCTATCCCTCTTCCTTTGGAGTCTCAATGGCTCTCCTCTCTTTCCTCTCTCTCTCTCTCACCTAACATTATTCTTTCAAAGTATTTGTGCTTTTCAAAGAACAAAGGAAAATCGGTCAATTCCAGGAAACACCAGCTTTTCACCCTAACACAAATCTCCCCTGAAGTAATTAACAGCAAAGGTTGACTACCATCTTGAAGTGGTGGTCATAGAGTTATTGGGGAAAACAAACACAAATTAAAGCTTCAATAAATTATACTGCCATAACTACAAATAATTAGCTCTTCAAGAAAACAGATTTATATATCGACAAAATCCTTGTTTTGGAGCCTCCTCACCAAATAGCCTTAGTCTTTAGGGGAACAATCAATGATCTGAAATCTATCCCTCACCAAGCATACTTTGAAAAGTTCATTCTACTATACAGCTCATTAGATCGAACTTGCAATAAATCTTAACAGACTCAGAGAAGAAAATGTTTACTTAAAGTGGTAAATTTTTCAAAACTTCACGTGGAGCCTGACGGGTATTTCCAAAGATCTGATTCCTGCATTTCGCTTCAGATCATCCCCAATCATTAGAGAGATCTCTATCCAAAAGGTATGTGAATCTTCTATGTTCATGTTGCCATATCTGACTACATATATATTCTTATTTAACACACACAAAAACTCATGTACACACTGTCTCTTGCTCTCTCTCTCACATACACACACAAACACACACACACACCCATCCCTTCAGTTCATATATTTGTAAACCTACATACTCTTTTTGTAACTGCAATTTATTTTTTAAATTCACATTATGTTATTATGATCCACCCATGTTAATACACACAAAAACATTTCATTCAATTTACCTATTGTATAATATTACTTTTGAGAACAAACCATAATTTATTTATCAATTACCTTTAAGAAGGGAATTTAGGTAACATCCACCTTATTATAAACAGCACTACATTAAGATTCCAATGCACATAGCTTCTAATGTAGATAAATAAGAATTTCCTTAATGATAGAGAGGCTGACCTTTCTTTTATAAGTTTCGTGGCCACCCAGATTTATTCTTTTGTGTTTTTATTGGTCCATTTGTCTATACTGCTGTGGAAATGTTTCAATATGAATGTCATATAATCTGTTCAGCTTTTCTTCATACTTTGTGATTCTTTAAATGTTGTGTTTAAGAAACCTTTCCCTAACCTGATTTCATAAAGCTATATCCATATTTTGCTCTTAAAGTATTCATGTTTTTTCTTTCACATTTAATTTTTGATTTGAACTGGAATTTATTTTCTCATTTCTTTAAGATAGGGGTCTAATCCTTTGTCCATATGAATTTCCAATCATCTCAACACCATTTATTAAAAGGTTCATCCTTTCTCCACAAATCTGTAATGTTACCACATTAGTCTCTTTTTTAATCTATCTATGTTCCTGGGCCCTATATTCTGTTCAATTTTGTTTGTCTATACCTTTGCTGTGCCAGTACCACACTGTTCTAATTAATATGACTTTCAATGTTTATATCAGGTAGCATAGGTTGCCCTTTCTTCATGTTTCTTAATGTTTTCATATCTTCTTCAGAATTTTTTGGCTACTTTCAACTCCCTACTTATACGTAATGGTCACCTTGGCTAAGACACGGTAACCAGACATTTGGTCAAACATGATTCATGATATTTGTGTGAAGAATTTTTTTAGATGAGATTAACATTTCACCCAATCAGTTGAAAGTCTTAATAGAAAAAAGACTGACGTCCCCTCAAAAAGAGGGAATTCTGCCAGCAGACTGCCTTTGGACTCACACTGCAATATCAGCTCTTCCCTGGGTCTCCAGCCTGTTGCCCTGCCCTGCAGATGTTTTGCACATACACATCTCCTATTGGCTCTGCTTCTGGTTCTCTGGAGAACTCTGCCTAATACACTTCTCTCCCATATAAACTTTAGATTTAGCTTGTCATGGCTTATGAAAATATCTATTGCAATTTTCATTGTGATAGCAATGCATACACAAGTTAGTGGCATGGTCAATTATAAAATATTGATTCATTTTTACAAAGAATATTATAAAGTGTTCCATTTCATTTTTTACATCCTTTAAGAAAGCATCATTTTCTCCATGAATATTTGACTCACGTTATGATATTTATTCTCAAATACCTGATATTTATTATTTTATTGTGAATGATATTTTTACTTAATAGTAAAAGTATTAATGGAATAGTATTTACTAATAGTAGTACATTTTCTTACTGGTTGTTGCTAATATTTTAAATTCTTATTGGTTTTTGTATGTCAGTCTTGTATCCAGCAAGTTCAGAGATTACAGATTTTCTTGTATTTTGTATGCAGACATTTTCCACCTCTTTTTTTGTTTTCAAATATATTTTCCACTGGCTTTTGCATCTGTACATATAAATTAATCTTGTGTTAATATTTTATTTGGAATAGTTTTATTGATCTCTATAAATGGATGTGTTGTATATTTTATTTATTTATTTATTTTGGTTTGGCTATTGTATATTGAAAAAGTGAGTATACCCTCTTGTTTCACTCTCTGAAAAATTTTATATAAGATAAAAGTTAATTTGATCCCTGAAGGATTTGCAAAGCACTTTTAAAATGTCTGGTCCTGGTGTTTTTGTTTGCTGATTTCTAGACATTTGACCAGACTATCCTAGTCATGTCAAAGTTGTTAGTACACTATGTTTCTCTATTTCCTCTTAAGACAATTTTGCTAATTTTATTTTTTAATTCAAGTTTTTATAAATTTTCATATTAATGGCATGATACTCTTTACTTTATTCCTATAATTAGTAAAACTCCAAATATATGTAAGTAAAACCCCTATTCTTTCATAGTTTTGTTTGTGCCTTCCTCTTCTATGAACATAAAAAAATACCATTCTTTATATTTTCAAAGAAACAAAATTGAAGTTTACTGATCCTCTCTATTGTCAATTTAGATCCCATTTTTTACTGACATATAATTCACATACCATAGAATTCACCTATTTATATATTTCAGTGATTTTGAGTATATTCACATATAAGTGCAACCATCATTACAGTCAATTTCAAACATTTTTATCACTTCAAAAAACAAATCTAATATTCTTTAGGCATCACCTCCCTATATTCCCACCCTACTTCCCACAAGCTCTAAGCAACCACTAATCTATCTTCTGTCCCTGTAGATTTCACTATTCTGGACATTTCATAGAAAGAGAATCATACAATATAAGGTCTTTTGTGACTGACTTTTTTACTTAGCATAATATTTTGAAGGTTCATCTAGGTGATAGCATGCATCAGTATTTCATTCCTTTTTATAACCAAGTAATATTTCATTCTATGGACATACCAATTCTGTTCATCCATTTATCAGCTGATGGACATTTTGGCTGTTTCCACTTGTTTGCTACTATGAAAAATGTTGCTATAAACAATCTTGTTCAATTGGTGTGAACATATGTTTTCATTTCTCTTGGGTATACATCTAGGAGTAGAATTGCTGGGTCATATGGTAATTTCATGTTTAATTGTTGGAGGAACTGCTTAGATGGTTTTCAATTGAGTGACGCCATTTTACTGTCCTACCACTATTGTTTTAAATAGTGTGAAGTGTGAGTCCTCCTACAAATTGGAGATTATTGATACCCTCTATAGTTTGTTTTCTGTTTGTCCTACTTGTTTTATTAATTATCTCTTCTTCTATGGCACAGTCTATTTAATTCTTATGTTGCAAACTTAGCTAATTAATTTCTAATAAGTTTCCTTTCAAATCTGTGTGTGTGTGTGTGTGTGTGACACAGATTACAAGTATTGATTTACAGGTTCCCAGCAAGGGTTTTTTTTTTCAGCTCTAAATATTTAGTAAATTCTGACAGAAATTGTCATTAAATAATAAAATAGAGCTTACAGTTTCAAACTTAATAGAGTAAAAGTAGACTGCTATAAATATTTCACGATTCCAGAATAAAAAGAAAAATATGAAAGAATTTAGACAAGTAGGAAAAAAAGGAAGATTAAAACCAAATTAGTAACTACATTTAATGCAAATGGATTGGCTGCTCCAAATGAAAAGAAAATAAGTGTTAGATTGTATAAAATTACATGTAACTTTGTGCTATCTTCAAGAGACATACCCAAAGAAAGTGGAAGAAGTAAATAATAAATGCAAGGGCAGAAATTAATGACATAGAAAATAAACAATACAAATTCAAAAGCTAACATTTGGCTCTTTGAAAATACTAATAAAAATGGCTATCTACTTGAGAGTCTTCTCAAGACCAAAAAAGAAAAAAAAAGATAGAAAGGACAAGAAGCCAATATCAGAAAGGTAAAAGGGTCATATATCACATACATGTTACAGACTTTACAAAGGAAAAAATGAACAAAGTGTTTTCAAATAAATTTTAAATTTTATAAAAATCACAGTCCCCTAGAAAAATATAATATCAAAATAGATTCAAACAGAAATAGACATTTATACATACATTTATACATTACAGACACTGAATCAGCACTCACTACTCTCACCATGAAGAAAGCTGAAATCCAAGATTTTTCACTAGTGTGTTCTAAAGAAAGGAAGAATTCCAGTAGTACACAAACTCTTTGAGAATAGAAAGAGGGAACACTATTCAACTACTTTTTAATATTTTCTTCATTTCAAGACAGGAAAGGACAGTATAAGAAAGGATAATTAGAGGTGACCTTACCCAGGAAAACAGATGGTAAATATAATATAAGCAAACTGAGTCCAACATAAAAAGCTAATTTCATGACAGATAACCAAAATTATTTTACATAACAAAATTAATAAAATTAAAGATACAAAAAATTAAATCCAAAGTTTCTTATAATTTCAACAGTCATGTATGATTTTACAAAAACCTGCAGCTAATCTTATCAAACTAGAAACAGAAACTTTCTTAAATGAAAATTAGCTATCTACCATAGAGTAACATTATAGATACAGGTGAGATGATTAAAGATTTAAAGATCAGGAAGAAGACAAGGATGCCCCCTGTCACCACTCTATTCAGTATTGTACTTGAGAGTTTAGCCAGTGGAGAAAGTCAAGAAAAAGAACTAAAATGTCTAAGGATTAGAAAAGAAAACACACAGCTTGTTCTATTTATATATGATATTGTTGTGTACAGAGAAAATACAAAATAATGTACAGGAAATTGCTAGGATTTGTAAGAGAGCTTCTTAAGATTTCTAGATAAAAATCAATAAAAATAAATTGTGTTTTTATATAATAGCATCAAACAGAAAGTGATAGTAAAAAGAAAGAAATCCTTTTAGATAGCACCAAAAAGCTGAAGTAGCAATAAATCCAATAAGATATACAAAGCCTTTACAGACAACATTATAATAGTTTTTCAAAGACCTTGAAGAAATCAGAAATGAATAGAGATATATTTTGTGTTTATAAGTTGGATATCTTAATAGTGAAAAGATGTTAAGTCTCTAAAAATTAAGTTATAGGGTAAGAAAAATCTAAGTGAAAATGCCGAAGATTTTGTTTTGGACCTGAAAAACTTCTTTAAAAATTTATACGGATTACAAAAGCCCACCACACACTTGAAGAATAATATAAATGTGGGAAAACTTGTTCTACTGAATATTTAGTGTTCTTATAAAGCTCTAGTAACAAAGAGGGTGCAGTTCTGATATAGAGACAAACAAATGAACCAAAAGAAGACTTAATAGAGACACAGAAAAACAAACCAAAACATATATTGTTAAAACAAAATCATATGTATATATATGTACACACACACACACACATACATATGGCACCTCTGTATAACAGAGGTATCACAGCACCTCAACAAAGACATAACAAACTTTTCGATTAAAAAATGCTGAGCACTAGGGTATCCATAAAGAAAAAATAATTAAAATTGTATCATATTGTAAACAAAATTATTTCCAGATGGATTAATGACCTACATGTGAAATGGTACCAAATATATTTTAAAAGACAATATAGGAGGCTATCTTTAAGCCACAAAGTAGAAAGATGGAAAAAAGTATAAGCTTTAAAGGAAAAGATTGATGTATTTACCCACATTAAATTAAGAAATATTTTCCAACAAAAGAAAACACAAAGATAGTTAAAAGAGAGGTCATGCCACAGACCTGAAAAGATCATTGCAACATATAAAACCAATAGAGAGACTACTATTCAAAATATGAAAAGAACTTAAAAAGAATAAAGCTGGAGGTATCTCACGCCCTGACTTCAGACTCTAGTACAGACCTACAGTAAACAAAACAGTATGGTACTGACACCAAAACAGACATATGGAACAGAATAGAGAGACCAGAAATAAACCTATATACACTTATGGTCAATTAATCTAAGACAAAGGAGGCAAGAATGTTCAATAGGAAAAAGGTCTCTTCAATAAGTGGTGCTGGGAAAACTGGACAGCTACTTGTGAAACAATTAAATTAGAACACTTTCTCACATCATATACAAAAATAAATTCAAAATGGATTAAAGACCTAAATACAAGATCAGAAACCATAAAACTCCTTGAAGAAAACATAGGCAAAACACTCTGACATAAATAATAGCAATATTATTTTGGATCTGTCTCCTAAGACAAAGGAAACCAAAGAAAAAATAAACAAATGGGACCTAAATCAACTTTAAAGCTTTTGCACTGAAAAGGAAACCACTGACAACATGAAAAGACAACCTACTAAAGGGCAGAAAATATTTGCAAATGATATGACCTATAAGAGGTTAATATCTAAAATACATGAACATCGCATAAAACTCAATATTAAAAAAACAATTAAAAATGGGCAGAAGACCTGAATAGACATGTTTCCAAAGAATACATACAGGTGGCCAATAGGCACATGAAAAGATGCACATCACTAATCAACAAAGAAATACAAATCAAAACCACAATGAGGTATCACTTCATACCTGTCAGAATGGCTATCATCAAAAAGACTACAAATAACAAATGTTGGCAAGGATGTGGAGAAAAGGGAACCCTAGTACACTGTTGGTAGGAATATGAATTGGTGCAGCCACTATGGAAAACAGTATGAAGGTTTCTCAAAAACTAAAATCAGAACTACCACAAGATCCAGCAATTCCACTCCTGGGTATATATCCAAAGAAAACGAAAATACTAATCCAAAAAGATGAATGCACCCAATGTTCACAGCAGCATTATGTACATTATTTACAATAGCCAAGATATGGAAGAAACCTAAGTGCCTGCTAACAGCCAAATGAATAAATAACATGTGGTATGATACACACATACGCACGCACACACACACACACACACACACAGAGAGAAATATTACTCAGCCATGAAAAAGAAAGAAATCCTGCCATTTGCAACAACATGGATGGACATGGAGGGTATTATGATTAGTGAAATAAGTCAGACAGAGAAAGACAAATACTGTATGTTATCATTTATATGTGGAATCTAAAAAATAAAATGAATGACTATAACAAAACTGAAATAGACTCACAGTTATAGAGAACAGACTAGTGGTTACCAGTGGGGAAAGAGAAGGAGGAAGGGGCAAGATAGGGGTAGGGGATAAAGAGGTATAAAATGTGTAAAATAAATCAGCTACAAAGATATATTTACAGTTCAGGAAATATGGCCAATATTTTATAATAACTTTAAATGGAGTATAATCTATAAAAATATTGAATCACTATGTTCTACATCTGAAAGTAATATAATATTGTAAATCAACTATACTTCAACTAAAAAATGAAATAAACTCTTAAAAGCAAGAATAAAAAGGCAAATAACCCAATAGAAAAGTAGGCCAAAAATTCAATAGACCCTTCAAAAAACAGCAAATCCCAAAAGCCAATAACTATATTTAAAACTGTAAAATATTTATATTTTCAATAGTAATCATGAAAACTAAAATTCACACCATAATGAGGTACCACTACACACAGATTAGATAGGAAATATTAAAATAAATGATAACAACTAATGTCAAGGAATTTAAATATGAGTCACCACCACTGTTGGAAGTGTAAGTTGATTTGACCACTTGTCATTATCTTGTGGTTTAAGGACATATCTTCTCTGTGACTCAGCATCTCATTCCTGAAACTTCCCTGTAACCCAGTAGTTCACTCCCTAGAGAAACGTGTTCTCCTGTCTACTAGGATACATATATAAACATGTATCTTGTTCAGCATTGTTCATGACAGCCATAAATAGAAAACAACACAAATATCTATCAACAGTATTACAGGAATGTGCACATAAGTAATCAATCTACAAAGAAAAACAATGAATGGGTTAACATAAAAGTTAGGTAAGTGGTTATTGTTTGTGCTATGGGAGGGTTTTGTGATGATGCAAGGCATGGAGGGGATTCTTGGTTGTTGCCAATGTTCCATTTCTTGACCCGTGTGATTGTAACAATTGTTACTGCTTCATAATTTTCATTAAATGTACATAGAGTCTATAGATTTTCCATCTAAACTCACAAAGAGAAACAGCTATTGTGCTTACTACCTAGGGAGTTAAGTACACAGGAATGATGCTACAGATGAATACTTATGTCTCCACAGCGATGCTTGCTGGCCACAAAAGCTAAAGCACCAGGATAACTGCCTTTCCTTATTTTCAAATTCCAAGTCTCACATAAATGCACTGAGTTTGTGGAATTTCTTTTACATAAAGATCCCAAGCTGAAAGAGGGTTTGGGATTTTTTTTTCTTAACTTCTAACCTCTGCCTTAGGAAGGTATACTAGAAAATGCAGTAGCCCCCTTATCCTCAGGGTATACATTCCAAGACCCCAGTGGTTGCATGAAACAGCAGATAGCACCGAATCCTACATATACTGTGTTTTTTTCCTATACTTACATACCTATGATAAAATTTATAAGATAGGCACAGTAAGAGGTTAACAATAACTAATAATAAAATGTAAAAATTATAGCAATATACTATAATAAAAGTTATCTGAATGTGGTCCCTTCCTCTCTCAAAATATCTTATTGTACAAATTTCATGCCTTTTCCATCTTAACTAAGCACTTATCATGCACTGTGGCCATAACTTTTGCAATTTGAGGTGTGACCGCAAAACTAGCATGAATTTATTTTTCCTTCTTCACAATTTCACATACAGAAGATTCATTCTTACCATAGATCTTAGCAACCTCAGCAAATGATTTTTTCTTTCCTTATTAAACCAAGAACTTTCACCTTTTCACCTAAAGACACTACTTTACAGCTTCTCTTTGGCATATCCAAATTGCCAGCATCACTCCTCTTTTGCTTTGGGGCCATTATTAAGTAAAATAAGGGTGACTTGGACACAAGCACTGTGATACTGAGAGTCAGTTCTATAACCAAGATGGCTACTAAGTGACTAAGGGGTGAGATATGCCAGACAAAGGGATGGTCCATATCCCGGTGGGTGGATGGATGATACAAGATTTCATCACGCTACTCAGAAATTTATGAATTGTTTATTTCTGGAAGTTTCTACTTAATATTTTTGGACTTCGGTTGACCGTGGGTAACTGAAACAGTAGAAAATGAAACCTCGAATAAAGGGAAATGACTATAGATCAAATAGATGCTGAATGCCAATCCACTTATTTCACTCTAGGAGTAATCTTGGATGAATCAATTATAATACCATCTGAACTCTCCAAATATCTTTAGTTCTTTCAGATTGGTAAGAAGTGGTCTTGTTAATGACATAGTAATTCTTTTTCCCCTTGTCAATGAACAACATGGTGCACATATTCACTGAAGTGTGTCAAAACTCATACCTGTTAAATGACATTTTCAAATTAACTTCCTTAAGGTGATCCTGCCCTTAGAGAAGTAACTTTTCTTGCTTTTTCAGAGTCCTTAACGCCAAGAATCAAGTTTATTATTTAACTAGACCTACACTTCCAAATACTCTCACCAATAGCCACTGTCCCCAAAGAGTTTAGACTCTAGTGTTACCCTGAAGCATTTTTTCAAAGGAAAAAAAATCTCCCTAGAAAAAAGTATTTATATTCTCTTTAGGTTTAGTCTTCCTATGGGTATCAAATAATATTCACTCCTTCCTTAAATCTAACACAGACAAAAAAATTCCTGAATCTATACCATGCCAACTTCTGAATTCTGAATTTGGGATACAGTAAATTAATGATTAATAGTTTCTTCTTCAACTTCCTTTAGTACAAACACACACACATCCTAATTTTCTTAGTCTTTTAAAATACCATCACAATTGAATAAGATCACTAACTTCGATACTACGATATCATAATATAGGATTTCCTACTATGGTACCATAAAACATTGATCTCTGATGGCTCAATCACACTGAAAAGCTCTACAAACTCTAGGGTTCTACAGCTGTAGTTCTCCTTTTGCACTGCTTATTGAGAGGAAAAATTTGTATCCATACCTTATAACTTCTCTTTAAACTTGCCTGCCATTCTTAGGTTACTTAAGATTTTGTATATTCAAATCTGTCCATAAATTGGAGTCAAATATTACTCTGATATTTGATTAGGTGCTAAAATCAGTGGAAAATATTGTTTAAGGGAGTAAAGTCAAAATTACCCTTGAAAATCTCTTAAATCAATCATAACATACACTGTCCACTAAATAATTTTTATCAGTTTCTCTAAAGCTTAATCAATTTCCCTTACCCATCCTCTCAATTAATTATTCAATGAATTATTTGAGAATGGCAGAGAATCATGAATTCCTAAATAATGCATTCTTCTTCTCACGTACCTACTGGCTGTCTTTTCACTAGTTTCAAGCCCTCTTTCAAATGTAGCTGGAGCCAAATACTCTATCAACTGCATTGCCCCCATCAATATTGCCATATCATTCAGGGACTTTTCCTCCGCCTTCATAAACAATCTAATTTCCCTTCTATCAGCCATTTTGGATGATGCAGACACACATATGACCTTCCCCAGACTTCTTCCCTCTCTTCATAGCCTGATAACAGCTTGTGAAATTTTCCTATGGGAAACTAATAAACTCACAAGAAAGCATTAACCTAGGCATTCATGTTAAACCATGCATTCTCTCGGCCAGTGCTTCCAGGCCAAGATTACTACTTTTCTCAAGTTACTCCCCTGCTGAAAGAGTATTCATTACATCAATTTACAAAAGCTGTGAGCACTCCCCTTCCTCAGCAACAATCTGGTAGTTTAGATAAACGGTGGAGTATTTCTTGGCTCATTTCTATGGTAGTCTTAGATGGAGGCACAGCCATATGTTATGTCACAGTACAGTAATCTCAGACAAGACCACAAGTATATAAATCCTTATTTATGTAGACTTGAATATCTGGAAGAGCATCAAAGTGGGTCTGTTACTAGAAGAAAAGCCTACTTTACAATACAAAACACATAGAGAACAGTGGAGAGCACGGATAGTGTTTTCCTCTTTTCCATTTAAAGTCTATACCGGTTTCAGCTTAAAGCTGCATCTCTGTAGGTTCTCCCTAACTTTTCTCCTCTTCACCATGACCTTGATTTTTTCAGCTTTCTTCTTACTCTGCAAGGCTTGATTAGCAGTCAATAGGCTCCTTTCATCTTCTCAGCAAGATACGCTGTGGGAGAGGTCAGGTACCTTGAAGGTCCTACGGAAATATGTTTTAATCTTTCAGTTAAACATCTACAATCAAAATTTCCCTTGCAAATGTTGATAGCCTTTATTTGGTGTTATGATAATAGAAACTTTATTTTCTCATCTAAGCTAAGGCTCTCTTCTAGGAGGGGGAAATGACCAAGAAAAAGGGAGGGGGGACTTGGAGAAAACAAATCTTGTCTTACTGCATAACACTGAAGACAGAGAACAGAATTATATGGCACTTTTTCTTGAGGAGATGATGACATTGCACTGTGGTATTCTTTTTTCTTCTTTAATTAATTAATTTTTATTTATTTTTGGCTGCGTTGGGTCTTCATTGCTGCGCGTGGGCTTTCTCTAGTGGCGGCGAGTGGGGGTTACTCTTCATTGCGGTGTCTTCGCTTGTTGTGGAGCACGGGCTCTAGACATGTGGGCTTCAGTAGTTGTGCCATGCAGGCTCAGTAGTTATGGCACACTGGCTTAGTTGCTCTGGGCATGTGGGATCTTCCTGGACCAGGGCTCGCACCCATGTCCCCTGCCTTGGCAGGCGGATTCTTAGCCACTGCGCCACCACGGAAGTTCTGCACTGTGGTATTCTAATGAGAGAAGTGGAATTTTTTAAAATTGTTTTGCATAGAGGGAATTTACCACCATAGTGGTGATATCTGACTTCTCTTGTGTCTTAACTTCTGAGACCTAAAGCCATTCAGCAGTGTTTTCTTGGTAGCTCTTGAAATACCAGACTGTAGTAGAAGAAATTACAGACCTTTGTCCAATGTCTAAAGCCAGTTTATTAACCAGAAGCACAATTTAAGGACTCTGTACTTCAAATAAATCAAATCCTTATAGTCTCTAATTTATACATAATCTTTCAGTTCCATTATTTTTCATTTCCAAAGATAATTTTTTTTAAATCCACTAGGCTATATTTTCTACCTAAACTATATGTTCCATTAAAATAAAAGTATGGGGGTTGCTAAATGGGCCAAGATCCTCTCATGTTCTATCATGTATGTCATTAAAAATAATTTAGAAAGCAATGCCATGTTTATTATCAGATTATGTGTCTGTTATAAAAGATACATTGGAAAACCAGGTTAATCATATGTGGTTTGATTGAGAAATTCAATCTTGATGAAGTAAAGAAATTTAAATGTTTAATTTTTTTTCAGTAACTGCTACAAGGGAAATTTAATGCTTTTGCAGTCTAGACCAAAAACTACATCTAATTTTAAAGAATTCATTTAAGTCAATATATGGACATTTCATGTACTACTATTATTATGTTATTATTTTTATTGGGGGGATATTTGTTCAAAGCAACAACTCCAAATAGCCAAAAAGCTTCCCACATGCTCTTCTCTAAATTCCTGTTTTGTTTAATTATAACCCTGAGTTTAGAATTAAAAAGAAAAAGGGGAAAAGAGGGAGACCCTCCTCTGACTACAAGCACAATTAGCTGCCCATTAGCAGTTATGATCCTGGTCTTCTGCCTCTGCTATCAGTGGCCTCTAATAACATGGGATGGGTTCACTCTGTGGCTTCAGCATGGGAAGAGTTTATGGTTCATCCTCATTCTTGCCTCTTTTACAACAGAAGACACCCCAAAGTGGAAGCCGTGTCTTACTTTTGTCACTTCCAGCAATAACCCCCTCCAACTTATTCTCTGGGCTACTGTTCGACCACACTGAGTTCTCTTTTAAGCTCTCTGAGAGTGACAGTGAACTAACTGGAGGACTGGTATTTTTATCATCTCTTACCCAGAAACACTGTTTCTTCTACCAGGTCTAACTGGTAGAACAAATGAAACAAATTTTCAAACAACAAAGTTTCAAACACACAAAACCTATCAAATGATTTGTTTGCTTTGTTTTGATCTCAATAACTGTAGCTTTCATCTCTAGAAGTTAAATTGGGTTCTTTTTTATATCTTCTATATTTCGACATAACTTTTTTTAACATGGGTGGTACAATTATAAAAGCTATTTTGACTTCCTTATCTTCTCATTCTAACATCTGTGCCAGTTTTGGGTCACTCTCAAGTGATTATTCTTATTATAGTTCATCTTTCCCTGACCCTTTGTATGCCTGGTAATCTTTGGTTGGATGCCATAACTTATTAATTTTGCCTTGTAGTAGTGATGAATATTTTTGTATTTCTATAAATATTATTGAGTTTTGCTCTGGAACATAGTCAAGTTACTTGGAAAGGTTTTCACCTTTTTGTGTCTTGCCTTGAAGATTTGTTCTGCTCTCAAAAACTTCATTAGTTAAATGTTTTATATCTATTGTTTAGATGATGAAAATGAAATTCCTAGAGAAAATGTAAAAGCCATGTACCTGGCTGTGGTAGGATCTCAAAAATTATCATTGAATAATTGGAATTCATACCCCTCTGATTCTAAAAACACCATGGTGTCACTCTTCACAACGTTCCTCTGTTTTTAATTAACTCACTTACTAGCTAGATGAAAAGTCCCTCAAAAGTTTCTTAAATATAAAATTTAAATACTGTGCTAAAAATATATATAATAATTTTCTTACCACTGGCTCTAACAATTTACTCATCTAATTCAGGCTTTTCACTTAACAGTAATTACATATGGTTATAATATGTGAGAATGTGCAACGAGAACTTACGTTGGAAAAATATCTGTTCTTACATTTCATATTATAAAAATGTTTTCACTGTACAGGAAAAGCCAGACATATTCTAAAATATTTATTTGCAGTAATGTCTTGGATATATATTTTCCTTTAATAATTAATAAAACTAAGAACTGACAATAACATTGATTGAGAAGGAGTATAATTTTGAGGTTCCTGCCTCAGAGACGATGTTAATCTTCATGTTCACACTTCATGTAGTTTAGTTCAGAAAAAAGTTTTCATTTTCCTCTTTGTAACTAAAAGAATCCCCATTCTGCATTCAGAACAGTAACAGTAAAAAACAAAGGCCTACTTTATATAAAGTCAGAATTTATAAACACACACACCCATATATACATATATGTGTATGTGTGTGTGTCTGTGTATATATATGTGTGTGTGTGTGTGTGTGTGTGTGTATATATATATATATATATATATATAACTTCCTTATTCTTGTTTCCAAAATATTATTGTAAAGAAAATTATGACTTATGTGGTATTTATTCATGAATAAACTCTAATGGAGAGTTCTACTCTTCGTTTTTGTCCAGTGTATGAACCCATATATAAGTTATGGAAATCCCCATCTTATGAGGAAGAATCTGTCTCTCGTTATTGAGATTGAAAATGCCAGCTACTTAATCTCTGAGTAACCTTTAGGGCCATAGGCTAGCATATGACCTTAGCTCTGACAATCAGTTATATCCATTCTGGAGACTGGACTAGAAGCTACTGACAAGAAGAAAAGACTGCTTAGAATATATTCTGGAAGTGGAAAGCACACACAGTTTTCAGTATCCAGAACAAATGTATCAGTGATTCATATTACTGTATTTAGCATCCCCTATCATTGATATTTGTAGTTCTAGCTGAAGTGTCTCTGCCCAGTGACTCTTGCACTAGGTTGTTCCCTGGACCAATTCTACAGCATGATTCCTAGGCATAAGTTTAAACTTCCAAACACCAATGCTGGTTCTTGAATCTTTTATTTAGAGATTCCATAAACTGTCCAATATCTTTTTAGTAGTTTATTTTCTACTTAATTAACCCAGAGTAAGTCATCTATTGCTCTAACATAAAAATTGATACCAGGAGAGATCAGAGACAACAGATCATTGAGGATATAGGGGAAACTGCCATCAGTTATCTAGCCTGCTTGGCACTGAAGACAGTAAATCCCTAGTTGGCAATAAGAAACAAATTGAGAAAAATTAACCTTAGAGTCTCCTGGAACTTAAAGCCTACTAGTGACCTGACTAGGGAAAATCAAGTAGTAACTCACATGTAAAAGGATGAAGGTCCTGGGACTTCCCTGGTGGTGCAGTCGTTAGGAATCCACCTGACAGTGCAAGGGACACGGGTTTGAGCCCTGGTCCGGGAAGCAACTAAGCCCACGAGCCACAACTACTGAGCCTGTGTGCCACAACTACTGAAGCCTATGAGCCTAGAGCCTGTGCTCTGCAACAAGAGAAGCCACCGCAATGAGAAGCCCGCACACTGCAATGAAGAGTAGCCCTCACTCGCCACAACTAGAGAAAGCCCGTCCATGCACAGCAACGAAGACACCATGGAGCCAAAAATAAATAAATAAATTTATCTTTTAAAAAAGTATGGAGGCCCTGAATATTCCAAATCTGTAGGGTGTCATGGTTACTTCTAAGGGCACTGGGAGAGCATCCTTTCCCAATTGTATTCTTAGCTCCTTTGTCAAAGATCAGTTGGCTGTATATGCATATGTTTATTTCTAGTCTCTCTATTCTGTTCCATTCGTCTGTCTTTTTGCCAGTACCATGCTGTTTTGAGTACTGTAGGTTTGTAATATATTTTTTGAAATCAGAAACTCTTATGCCTCCAACTTTGTTCTTTCTCAGAACTGACAAATGGTGTTGGTGAAATTGGATATCCACATGCAAAAGAATGAAACTGGACTCTTGTATCATACACAAAAATCAACTCTAAATGGATTAAAGACTTAAACATAAGATCTGAAACTGTAAAACTCCTAGAAGAAAACATAGGGGAAAAGATCCTTGACACTAATTTTGGCAATGATGTCCTAACTATATGACACCAAAAGCACAGGCAACAAAGCAAAAATGGGCAAGTAGAACTACATCAAACTAAAAACCTTCTGAACAGCAAAGGAAACAATCAACAAAATGAAAAGGCAGCCTATGGAAGAGAAGAAAATACTTGCAAACCCTGTATCAGATAAGGGCTTAATATTCAAAATTTATAAGAAACTCCTATGACTTAATAGCAAAAAAACCCCCAAATAACCCAATTTAAAAATGGGCAATGATGGGCTTCAACAGACATTTTTCCAAAGAAGATATATAAATGGTCAACAGATATATGAAAAGGTGCTCAACATCACTAACCATCAGGAAAATGTAAATCAAAACCACAATGAGGGAATTCCCTGGTGGTCCAGTGGTTAAGACTCTGTGCTTTCACTGCTGAGGGTGCAGGTTCAATCCCTGGTCAGGGAACTAAGATCCCACATGCCGCACAGCACAGACCAAAACAACCCCCAAAAAACAACAAAAGAAAACACACAATGAGGTATCATCCTGAACCTGTTAGGATGGCTATTATAAAAATAAATAAAGTAAAGTATTGGTAAGGATGTGGAGAAATTGGAACTACTGGGTACTGTTGGTAAGAATGTAAAATGGTACAGTTGCTATGAAATAGTATGGAGGGTCTTAAAAACCTTAAAAATAGAATTATCACGTGACCCAGCAATGCCACTTCTCTGTAGATAGTCTAAAGATTTGAAATCAAGATCTAAAAGATATTTCTGCACTACCATGCTCACTGTAGCATTATTCATGATAGCCAAGATATGGACAAAACGTAAATATCCATTGATGGATGAATACATTTTTAAAATGTGATATATACATACAATAGAATATTGTCCAGCCTTAAAAATGAAGGAAAATCTGCCATGTGCAGTAACATAGATATATCTGAAGATGTTATGCTAAGTGAAATATGCCAGTCACAGAAGAACAAATACTGCATGATTCCACTTACATGAGATATCTAAAATAGTCAAACTCGCAGAAACAAAGAATAGAATGATAGTTGCCAGGGGCTGTATTATACACTTAAAAATGTGAGAGTAGATCACATATTGTTTTCTTACCACAATAAAATTTCTTTTCATAAATTAATAAAATAAATTAAAAATAAAGACAACAGGATAAACCAATGTAATAAGAATGTAATATTCCAGTCTTAAATTCCCAGCTCAAGATAATGCCAAATATCATTAACTTTCTGTGAATGTGATAAAAGTCTTACTTCTTGCATCCACAGGTTGAGATAGAATAACACTAAACATTTAATTCTGATGACTGCTTTATTATGAGAGTTTAATTGGCATCTTGGAATGGGGCACTGACTGAAAAAGAACTGGACTTCTTTGTAGTGGGATGAGGATATAATGGTAGATTCCAATAAAGAAAGGACTCTCCAACCCTCACTTGCCATCTTTCTAAAGAGAAGTCAATTTTACGATATATAGTAACATTTTTTTCGCCATGATTGGAGACATGTAATGACTTAGCCAAGAAGAGTTACATAGAAAATGGAAGTCAATTTTTCCCATCCCAACCTCTTTACCCTTCCCTGTATTGATTCTTGGTACCTTCGATACCACTATTCTCCACTAGTCAGGGTGGAGACATGAAGATGAAATGATAAATGGCAGTTTGACTTAAGTCTGCCTCCCAGTAGGACTACTAGGATGCCCCAAAATTCCATAAATATTTCACTAGGTTCTTAGTATATCATTAAAGTAGTACACTCAGCCACAAGCAGAATCACCATCTTGGCTGCATGTCTCAGGGAATAATATTTTTATTAGGAAGAGCTCAATAAAAGCCCCAAGAGCTTCCTCTATTTATTATAATAATATGTCAAAAGCATGATTAAATCCCTAAGAGAATCACAGTGATTAGTTTCACTACTGAAGATTTTACAAATTCAGGGTTGGTGATTTCTATCATATTCCCTTTTAAAATTTCAATTTGTCTAGTGTAGAAGTCAGAGTATTCAGGAGTAAAACAGAAGATTGTTATAAATTTGATCAGCAAGAGACAGCAAATTGAGACCATTGTTCTATATGTGGTCTCTTCACTAGAACAAATCAGTAAGGTTCTAAGGGACCTGCTTTGCTTTCTAAGTAATCAGTAGTTATTGATTAGGCACATGCTTTTATTCCTTTACTCTAAAAAGCTGAGAACATCAGAACAATTTGCTTGCAAATCACAAGGCAGCAGTATTAATTTCACTGTATTGTCTCAACTTTTTCATTCTACATCACAGCTTAGTTCATAGAGACCTTGACCTTCTGACATCACACTTATCCTCTATTTTAATGACATCATGCTCAGAGAACCTACAGATCAGTAAATAGACTATCCAAAGTGTCTTGGCAAGACCCATGTCTGCCTGAAAGTCATAGATAAATTGCATGAACCTTGTCCATTCCCTATGATTTAGGAATCTCCCCCTTTATGAGGCAAATCCACCTTTCACCATAGAAGCTAAACATCTCAAGTACTTGTTTTCTCAGCCTCCTTTGAAACTAGGGCATTAGCACAAAAACGGAATTCTATCAGTTGGATGCATATGCCCCAGATTTGCAATTAAAAGCTGCCAGTGAGTGAGTGGAAAACAGTAATTGTAGAGTCTATACTGGTCACACAAAAGAACCCTAGTGGAAGCAATACCCTCTTTCCAGCAGCATCTAAATTCTGTGTTTGTGAGCTCAGCATTACAATCTGCAGAGTAATCAAGTAATCCAGCAGTAGTGGCAATCTCATCTTCACCACATCAGACCATGAAATAAGTTTAGACATTTCTCCTGGCTGATCGTTTAGACCCACGGTTCTCTGACTCTCCAAACCATTCTGTGAGCTACTCTGTATCACTGTAATAAATTCATTTTCTTAAAGCTATCTAAGTCATATCATGTTGCTTAAAACCAAGAGTTCTGCCGATACACCCAATTAGCATTTAGTAAGCATCTTCAACTGGCCTTATCAGACCCTAAAGGAAACTAGATAGATAGGATACAAACTCTGTTAGTGCATATGCTTGTGGGGGAAACTGTGATGGTGTTAGAGTACACACATATGTAATAAACCATGGGAGTATAGCTAAAATTTTGCTTTTCTTATGCTAATTGTGATTTCTTCTTTGTGGATTATTAAAGTAAAATGCTTAATTCCTGAACATTTGGATCTATTTTAAAATAATTTTTGTTACTGATTTCTAACTCAACATCTCAATGGTCAGAAAGCATATTTTATTGTATTTCAGTCTTTGAAATATGCTGAGACTTGCTTTATGTACAACCATATAAGTAATTTTGTAATATAGTCTATATATACTTGTGAAAAGTGTGATTTCCATCATTGCTGCATAGAGCGTTTTATATATTTCAAATTGATCAAGTTTGATATTTGTGTTAAAAATCTTCCATGGACTTTTGGCTGGTTGTTCTACCTACTACTGAGGGAGTTGTGTTAAAATCTCCCACGATGATTGTGGATTTACATATTTATTCTTCTTTTCCTGTCAAGTTTTGCTGTATGAATTTTTAAAAACATTACTGTTTGTAGGAAATCTTAGATTTATTACATTGTTTTAGAGAATTGATCTTTTAATCCTTATGGTATTTGAAACAAATTCTACAGGTAAGCCATTTGAATAAGATAATTTAACAAGGTTGCTGAATCCAAGGTCAATATTTTTAAAAATCAATTGTATTTGTACAGACCAACAGCAAATAGGATATTCAGAAAACGATGCTCTTGATGGTAATATCTAAAAAGTGAAACACATAAAAATAAATCTAATGAGAGATACGAAGACTTCTATATGCAAAATTATGAAGCAGTACTGAGAAAAATTAAAGAATACCTAGATAAAGGGATATACCATGTTCATGGACTGAGGGACTCAACTTATTAGAGAAATCAATACTCCACATATTAATCTCAGTTTCAACATAGTCAAGTCCCATTAATTTGGGGTTTCTTATTTTTGTTTTTGTGTTTGGCTGTTATATTTGTTGCATATTTGTTTGTCTGTTTGGTTTTTATTTCTTTGGGGAGATTAACAATGGTTTTAAAATCACTGGGAAGTGTGTCCTCCTACAATTTAAAACTGCTATTCTCTTCCTCATTGATGCTTAAAATTTCATATTTAGATATACAGTCTATAACTTTACCTTTCTTTGCCCCTCTTAAATCTCACTCCTCACACTTCCCTGGGAGAGGCAGCACCTTAAGGCTTGTAAGCCATTTACATTTCAGTACAAGTTTCCTAGAAGTTTTGGTAGGAGAAGGAGAGAACAGAGATAAGAGGCACCAAAAAGGGCAAGGAAAAAAGAAAATGAGTTCAATAAAGACAACCACAGATTGGAGAAAGACCAGCCTTTTGCTATTTCTCAATCCTTCTTAGAACAGCTCTGTTGATTGACATTCAGAAAAACAGATGACTGCAGTATTTCTGCTTATTGATTTACTTTATATTCCAGTATAAGCCACTACCAATCAAGCAGTCATCATCTGCTTAATCCAAAGTTTTACTTTACAATTGTTTTTTATGTTGCTTTTTAAGTTGATATGACATCTGGATTCTAAAACATGACATTCTGTTCTCTTTTGGATACAGGAAAAAATATTTTGATGTTTGAGACTGTATGATTAATTTTCCAAATGGTGGAAAGAGTACTGGATTGAGAACAGAGATTTTAATACTTCTTAATATTTAATATGCAATCATCTATCTTTGGTAAATTCCTTAGCTAAGCAGGCTCATATTTTTCTCATTTGTAAAATGAAGGGACTCAAATATCTCATGAACCTGTTCTCAACCCCTTTAAGAGTACATGACTCTTAGTCAGATGTTCATTGGATCACTCAGCAAATTCTTTCTAAAAATAAGACAGTATAATTTTAGATGACACCTTTCTTTTAATAACATCAATTAATTTTTTCTCAAAAATTTCCAGTTAAGCAGTAGAGATAAATATCTTTTAGATATGGGGATATCAATAAAGACTGAAGTTGTACTAAGCTTACAGAGTTGAAAGTAAAAGGATAAGTATTGTTAATATCAATATTATCATTTAGAAAATGCTTTTTACATCTTTTAGGTTTAGTTCAGAAACAAATAATGTTTTAAGTCATCTCCAAATGCTCAAAGGGCAAATAATTTATTCTATATATGACAATTATAATAACACAACACTTTGATTCCTTAAGTATGATTTGTAATTCAAACTTACCCCTCATTTATTATAAAAAAAAAGTTTATTCCTTTGATCTAAATTTACTAAAATAGATATAAATTGTCTGTGTTACATAATATTTTCAAATGTAACTTCCTTGTCTTACAATACCCTCACTTGAGACAGGCAATATAATAGATGTATTATTAAAATGCCTGCTCTTTCTACAATCTAATGGTTTTCAACATGACTTAGTCAATCAGTAAATACTTACATCAAAAGTTACTGAGACCAGGGACTTCTCTGGTGGTCCACTGGGTAAGACCCTGTGCTCCCAATGCAGGGGGCCCGGGTTTGATCCCTGGTCAGGGAACTAGATCCCGCATGCATGCTGCAACTAAGAGTCCACATTCTGCAACTAAGATTCCGCATGCCACAACTAAGAAGTCTGCATGCCACAACTAAGACCCAGTGCAGCCAAAAAAATAAATATTAAAAAAAAAGAAAAAAAGTTACTGAGACCAGGGGTTTTTAAATTGTAGTTCTTGGAGTTTGGGGATTTTGTCAAGGACATTTATGAGTTTATGAAAGAGCGGAGGGTACAAATAATCAAAGCCACACTTATTTTGTATTTCATAAAGTTATTGGGATTACATGTAAAATTTTGTTTGAAAGATGGGATATGTTCTGTTAAACATCTGGATGTCACTGACTGTACAGACAGTTTTCAAATGTAGAGGTTTATAATAATAATAATAATAATAATGCATATTGAGCATTCATTAAATACCAGGCACTGTTTGAGTGCTTAAGACACACTAACTTATTTCATCCTAACATCAATCCACTGATCATTATCTCAATTTTAAAGACGTAGAAACCGAGGCACAAAAAAATTAAATACCTGTCCCAGTTAGCAAATGAAAGAACAATAATCAAACTCAGGCTGTTTAACTCCAGTACGTTCACTCTTACCCACAACATTAATTCACTTTCTTAGGACCTCCTTAGAATAGAAAAATGGACAATCTCAAAAGTCAGAAAAAAAGAGACAAAATAGACTCAATGAAGTTTCTGATCAGAAAAGCAGCAATACAAAAGTGGTATTAAAAATATTCATCTGGTAATTAATGTAAAATAAATAATAGGAGAACCTAACTTTGGGTATTTGGGCTCATTCATTTATTAATGAATATTAATTGAGCTAGTTATCATCCTTTGTGATTAGGCTACATTAATGAACAAAGCATAAAGAAAATTCTGCCCCCTTGGACTTTCTAATGGATCCAGAGACTAGTTACCTTGGCCCAAAGACCTGGCCTAGGAGGATAGCAAGGAGCCTACAGAGTGTTAGTTGAAAAAACAGTCAAATTTTTTTCTATCTAAAGGCTATGGCAGAGATAGAAGAATGAGAAAATCAGAAAGAGGGACTAGGTTTGGAGAGAAAAATGATTTTGAATAGCTATCTTTCAAGGAACAGCAAGACATCCATTTATGAATATTTAGAAGGCAATTAGCAATACAAAGTTGGGGCTTTAGTGAGAGTACATTACATGGATACCATAGCCATTTCCCACTGAGGTAATAGCCAATCCAATGGCAGGTTTTAGCTGGAAACATAAAATTCAATCAATAGTCTGATAGAGGAGAACCAGCACACAAAATACAGAAGTATGGTGAATTCCCAAAATAATGGAATGGGAAAAATCAAAAAGAAGCACTCCAACTAACAAACTGATTTGCTAAATATGTGAAAAGAGTAACAGGTAGTACATAGTCAACACAATTACAGCAAAAAGATAAGAGTCATTTGTGAGGAGCAAAAAATCAAAGGCAATTGAGATTTTAAGGTAAATGAGACAGAAGAAAAACCTTTGAATTTGGAAATTATAAAGCCATTACTGATGTGGAAAATGAAATCTTGGTGCAATGTGGAATGAAAGCAGGGTGAAAAGAGAACATAAAGAGTTCGTATATGTCATTTGTTTTGCACATATAGTACAAGGAAGGGGAGGAGTAGACCATTAGGAAGAAGGGCATGCTTTATTTTGGTGGTAACTGCATCAAGAACACTACAGGATTTTGAAACCACAAATTAGCTGATGATTAGACAAAACTTTACTTAGCTTTGGAAAAGCTGTGCTTCAAATAGCTTACGGATAGCCCAACTAATTCCTTAGTCTTTCCACTACTATATGCTCCTTCCAATAGAGTAATACAAACCTGTCACTTGTTTTTAATAATGCTTGCTCATTTCCCCAGCAGTTTTCTCTTAATCTACTATCTTTGACTTCCTTGCCTTAGCTTACAGTAACATTTTAATCCAGGGACTATAACAATAATGCTGGACTCATTTATAATTCTATCTCTTCAAACACACTTTCTCACATGAAATGTTGTCAGGATTAATTAAAAAGAAAGTAAAGTGACAAATAAGAAAACCCTCTTTCAAAAAGATTTTTTAAAAGACCTTTGCTCTGAAAGGCAGATATGGATCACTGACAGCACACAGGTGGGTATTAGCTGGGTGTAATGAAGTTCTCACACTCTTTCACTCAAGCTTTGTTTCAGTCCAACTGTGCCCTCTACAGTCTTATCAAGTGAATGAAGGTGACTTTAGCTTGAAAGGAATCTGATAAGTCTCTGATACTCAGTCCACACTTTTCAGACAGGAAAGCAATATTTGATTCTTTATAAAAATTTCCGACCTATTTAATTTGGGGGAACTCTCTAAGATAAAAGGTAATTAAAGTTAACAAGTGGATACATTTGCTTGGCTGTGTGATGACCACTGGAAAAGAAAATAAAGTTTTATATAGTCTAATTGTGTCCTTCGATACTGAAAACTATTATTAGTGACAATGTGGAATTTTACCTGAGCCCTCGAATCCTGGAAAACAGCAAAAGTTAAGATATCCCTCTGCCCTTTGTGTTGTGGAAAACAGCTTATTCCTAAGAACCACCACAGATGCCTCCTCTTGTTTACCTATGGCAATGCCAGACAAAGATATTCCAAATTGCCATTTTTTTGTCTCATAAATTATCATCTGAAGTGTTTATTCCTACTAATCAATTGGAACAAACTGCTTATTAATCAAACTGTAAAGTTTCACTCCTTCCTCCAGGCTCCAGAACTCGGACTCACTGTCAGACTGAGTCAACAGATAATCTCTCCTAAGAACAGGCTGACCTCAAGGTAAAATATTCTCTGATCTACCATCCACTCAAGCTACTCTTTTATCCCATTTGCCCACACCCTACCCTTAATACCCTTGTTACTTCCTCTCAAGAGAACAAAAACCCCTTTTGATTAACCACTGAGAGGCTTGCAGATCTTAGGGTCACAGCATTCTCCCTAACGCGATAGTTCTCCTCCCCCAATTGCAATAGGCCCCTCCTCGCACTTACCCTTTTGAGTAAAGTTTCTCCTTACTGTGCTGCTATTGTTTGGGTTTTTTTAGTTGACATTGGCAACTGATAGAAGAAGTAAATATTGCTGCATCTGGATATATGTGATAATGGGAGATTGAAAACTCTAAAATTTTTATTTGATTTTTATTGGAGTATAGTTCTTTTACAATGTTGTGTTAGTTTCTTGCTGTACAGCAAAGTGAATCAGTCATACATATACATATATCTGCTCTTTTTTACATTTCCTTCCCATTTAGGTCACCACAGAGCACTGAGTAGAGTTCCCTGTGATATACAGTAGGTTCTCATTAGTTACCTATTTTATACATAGTAGTGATATATGTCAGTCCCAATCTCCCAATTCATCCCACCCACCCCTTCCCCCCTTGGTAACCGTAAGGTTGTTCTCTACATCTGTGACTCTATTTCTGCTTTGCAAGTAAGTTCATCTCTACCATTTTTCTAGATTCCACACATAAATGGTACTGTACAATATTTGTCTTTCTCTGTCTGACTTACTTCACTCTGTATGACAATCTCTAGCTCCAACCACATCTCTGCAAATGGCACTATTTCATTCCTTTTTATGGCTGAGGAATATTCCATTGTATATATGTACCACATCTTCTTTATCCATTCTTCTGTTGATGGACATTTAGGTTCCTTCCACGTGCTGGCTATTATAAATAGTGCTGCAGTGAACATTGGGGTGCATTCATCCTTTCGAATTATGGTTTTCTTTGGATATATGCCTAGGAGTGGGATTGCTAGGTCATATGGTAGCTCTATCTTTAGTTTTTTAAGGAATCTCCATACTGTTCTCCATAGTGGCTGTACCAATTTACAGTTCCACCAACAGTGTTGGAGGGTACCCTTTTCTCCACACCCTCTCCAGCATTTATTGTCTGTAGATTTTTTGATGATGGCCATTCTGACTGGTATGAGGTGATACTTCACTGTCATTTTGATTTGCATTTCTCTAATGATTAGTGATGTTGAGCATCTTTTCATGTGTTTCTTGGCCACCTGTATGTCTTCTTTGGAGAAATGTCTATTTAGGTCTTCCACCCATTTTTTGATTGGGTTGTTTGTCTTTTTGATATTGAGCTGAATGAGCTGTTTGTGTATTTTGGAGATTAATCCCTTGTCAGTTGCTTTGTTTGAAAATATTTTCTCCCATTCTGAGGGTTGTCTTTTCAGTTTGTTTATGGTTTCCTTTGCTGTGCAAAAGCTTCTAAGTTTCATTAGGTCCCATTTATTTATTTTTGTTTTTATTTTCATTACTCTAGGCGGTGGGTCGAAAAAGATCTTGCTGTGGAAAACTGTAAATATTAAATGATTTGGTTCATTCAGTGAATTATGAGTGTTAATGAATACATTAAACAGTCCACAAAGAGAGAGTCCTTTAAGCATCTGCTGTGTGCTAGGGTTTCCTCTACTAGGCCACAATTAGAAAAATCTGTTTGCTCAAAAAGCACATAGGTCAGTACAGAAGACTAACATAAAAAAACATCATGAGATGCATTGATAGAAATGTACACAAAGTGCTATGTTTACATTTGATAAAGTCATTTACTATGAGTGCCTAGGGTCTATGGCAGGAAAATGATGTGACCAGAAAAGTTTTAGAGTAAAGGTGATATCTGAGAAGACCATCAAAGAAGAAACACGACTCTGTCAGATGAACAAACTGTGAAGAATCTGTATTTGGCATTGGGAACAAAGTGATCACAAAAACCCCAAGTAATACCATGGTTCCTCTGGAGAGCAAAAGTAGTTGGAACTGACTCAACTGTAGCTCACATATGTAAGACAACTGAAGGGGAGCTGGAAAGATGAGCAGATACAAAGCAGCACAGCCTTTTACAACTATGAAAGTTGGGGACTGCACAACTCCAGTGGGTACCATTCATAATAATGTCAATGTGAATGACACAAGCTGGAGTTGTGTACAGCCCTGAGCAAGACCTCTGAGCAGGTACCAAATTAGTAGAGTATTTTTATGCCAAGTGTATAAGTTAGGATGCTTTTGGTAGCAAAAAAATGGAAACCCAATCTGTCTGTCTTCAACTTTAAGAGGATTTTGGAAAGAACATCAGGGCTCATATAACAGAGGAGGACCCTATGGGGCCTTCCTAGGATAGACCCCTCCCCCATATCCTCTACTTTAGCTCCTCTCTGAAGTACATAGATAACAGTATTTGATGCACATTTCCTGCTTTACAGATGCTAAAACTCCCACCAAATGGAAGGTTAACTACTTAATGACCATGAGCACATAGCCCCCAGGCCTACTGGAGCCAAAGAATTGATGACGTTAACCCCTGTGACACTGTCCTGAAACCTCACCATCAACCAAACAGAGAACTGTGCACAAGCTGATCACATACACTGGGACTCCCCTCCCTCACCGTGCCTTTAAAAACACTTTGCTGAAACCCATCAGGAAAATGAGGCTTTTTGAGTACTAGCTGTCCAGACTCTTTGTATGGTGCCTTACAATAAAACACGGCACTTTATTTCACCACAACCCAGTGTCAGTAGATTGGGTTTATTGCACGTGGATAAGTGGACCCAAGTCTGCTTCAGTGACACTCACAATACTGCTATGGGGCTTTTGCACAGCAATGGAAACCATAAACAAGACGAAAAAACAACCCTCAGAATGGGAGAAAATATGTGCAAATGAAGCAACTGACAAAGGATTAATCTCTAAAATTTGCAAGCAGCTCACACAGCTCAATATCAAAAAAACAAACAAACTAATCCAAAAATGGGCGTAAGGCCTAAATAGACATTTCTCCAAAGAAGACATACAGATTGCCAACAAACACATGAAACGATGCTCAGCATCACTAATCATTAGAGAAATGCAAATCAAAGCTACAATGAGGTATCACCTCACACCGGTCAGAATGGCCATCATCAAAAAATCTACAGACAATAAATGCTGGAGAGGGTGTGGAGAAAAGGGAACCCTCCTACACTGTCGGTGGGACTGTAAATTGGTACAGCCACTATGGAGAACAGTATGGAGGTTCCTTAAAAAACTAAAAAAGAGAACTACCATACGACCCAGCAATCTCACTACTGGGCATATACACTGAGAAAGCCATAATTCAAAAAGAGTCATGGACCACAATGTTCATTGCAGCTGTATTTACAATAGCCACGACATGGAAGCAACCTAAATGTCCATCAACAGATGAATGGATAAAGAAGGTGTGGCACATATATACAATGGAATATTACTCAGCCATAGAAAGAAACGAAATTGAGTTATTTGTAGTGAGGTGGATGGACCTAGAGTCTGTCATACAGAGTGAAGGAAGTCAGAAAGAGAAAAACAAATACTGTATGCTAACACATATATATGGAATCTAAAAAAAAAGAGAAAGGTTCCGATAAACCAAGGAGCAGGACAGGAATAAACACACAGATGTGGAGAATGGACTTGAGGACACAAGGAAGGGGGAAGGTTAGGCTGGGACGCTGTGAGAGAGTAGCATGGACATAGATACACTACCAAACACAGAGTAATAGAGAGCTAGTGGGAAGCGGCCGCATAGCACAGGGAGATCAGCTCGGTGCTTGGTGACAGCCTGGAGGGCTGGGATAGGGAGGGTGGGAGGGAGACGCAAGAGGGAGGGGATATGGGGATATATGTATACATATAGCTGATTCACTCTGTTATACAGCAGAAACTAACACACCATTGTAAAGCAATTATACTCCAAAAAAGATATTTAGAAAAAAGAAAAAGAAAATAATGGAGGGTTTGTAAAGAAAAGGGAAAAGCCAAAAAGTGCTGGATATAATTGAGGATTTCTGCATTAGGAATTCTGCAGCACTGTGAACTACAAGAAAATTGAGTAGGGGGATGAAGATTTAAGAATGTTCAACTTTTTATGAATTTAATTCCTTTTTTCACCTTTTTTTATGAGTAATGGTTAAAATTTGAATTCCTTTATAAATTACTTTTGGGTGATTAACTGTGTTTTTTAAAATGCATCTCTGTACAAAGACTCTCTCAAATTTATTATGGTGGCCTAAATAAATTAATACATCTTGAAGGTCTTAGTGGTAAATCACCATGTTTAATTCCAAGAGAATTTAAAAGGTAAAGAAAAATTAGTTTCAAAAATATTTTCAACAAGTTGACATTTATGAAAATTTTTGAAAGATGAGCAGCTATGGGCATACCACCTTATTTTAGCTGATGAACTAATGAATATAGACTTCACACATTTTCAAAGTACTGAACTGCCTTTTCTTCTATAGCAATCCGCAACATATACCAGGTTCAAAAAAAACAATAATCTTAAATCATGATTTCTTCCCTAAAATCCCCTTTCTACTCATTTATAAATCCTCCTTAATATTAATTTTTTCCTATCATATTTCTCAGCCTTGATTATTTCACGTATTTGATGTACAAATGTATTGAACACTTACAATATGTACAAGGTACTTTTTTTTTAAAGCTACATGTTAGTTGACTCTTTCGTGCTTGGCACTGGAAGATACACTGTTGGAAGATTCAGCCCCTGCACTCAATTTCTCACAGGTTCAAGAGGATTCAGACAAGTAAATCCACAATTCAACACCCTACTATAAAAGGTATGAGAAAGGGTTGCCCAGGGGGTTTTGATTGTAAAGAGCAGGAGAAACTATCTTTTCCTGGGTATGGGAGGATTCCTAGAGATGTTACCTGAGAAAAGGAAGATGAGAAGAAATTGCTAGGTGAATAAGGGATACTTTTTAGCTTTTATTTCTATTCAATTCTCACAAAAAAAGAAAAAGTCAAAAAAAATAAATGAAGGTATGTGACTCTCAGAGCTCCTTAGGCTCTTTGGTATCTATATTTGTAGCTGGAGATACATGTGCCACAATTATGTTCTAAGTTAAGGGAGTCTGCGTGTGTCATGCATCAAGCACGTAGCACAAGCTCATGTTAATAAAAATAGCCATTCAGGCATAATCAAGGTAGAAGAGCAACAACTCACTACATATTTACCGATACCTTTCCTCTAGTCTCCTCTCCTGTGTTCCTTTCACCCACCCAAATGTTTTGGTGTGTAAACTTTCCTCTCAAGACAATGGAGTCCACAGCATGGCCATCACAAGTTTGAGTGTTGAACAATAGGTGAGATCCCTAGTGAATAATTACACCCAGTTGGAGAAGACTAAACAGTGCTTGGAGCCAGGTGAGAGAAATAGCGTTTGGCTTATCTGCTCTGAAATAATATCTGAAAGACTCAATCCATAAAGTTTCCATATGGTTGAAAGCAAGTTGAAGAGTGAACACTGGGTCTTAACATTGTGTGTGTGTGTGTGTGTATGTGTGTGTGTGTGTGTGTATGTTTTGATTCATCAAATGTTAGGGAGAAACATTTTATGACAGAAAGAGCACTGGCCCCAGAGGCATGGGTTTAAAGTTCTGTATCTGTCACTCTCTTGACAGGAGGCTTTTTAAAAAGCTCTTGTAATGACTCACTTAATGTTTTTTTACATATGAAAAAGAATGAGCCTTTTTCAAACTTAAAAGTTTGATGATTTCATGGTCACTTTTAGTCGCAGCTTTTTAAGATTCCCCATCTAAATAAACTCTTAGGCTCCATGACGTGTGCCCAACCTAGACATGCCGAAGGGGCTTTGAAATCCTGGCCTGCTTTCAGCCAACTTTATGCATTTATATCAGCTGATTTGTTACTTGATAAAAATGTTTAGGATAATGCAGTCACTTTTTTCAATGTTGTAGAAAAGACCACTTCAGAAACAGATTACAACAGCCATGATAATGGACCGGAGTCCTGAGGCATGGAGCTGAGAATTCCATCTCCCCCTGCATGAGAGAGGCAGGTTGTTACCCTCTACAGAATCTAAGTTGGGGATTTGCTCCCTAACCCCCTAACTCTGGCTAACAGCTTCCCAGCAGCCTACCATCTGTGAATGAATCTGGACCTGCAGATTTATAGTCTCAGTTGGTACCGTGTCTTAGGATGTGGAGGACAGCTCGCTTATTATTCCCTAATGCTGCTTCTTCTCAATCTTAAGAGCTAACTCAAGATTTAGTGAATAATCTATACACACGTTACATGAGCTACTCAGATTCCCTCCCACATCGTGTCTTCCAGACTGAGGAGTTCTTCCAACTGCCTATTCTCAAACCCCCAACCTCACCCACACCTTCAGCTGAGGAGCTGCTTCCTCAGCTGCAATGGAAGGGGGAGGCTTCTGGAAGCCTTCCAGTGCCAAACGATGCAGGGGACACGGGTTCGTGCCCCGGACCGGGAGGATCCCACATGCCGCGGATCGGCTGGGCCCTTGAGCCATGGCTGCTGAGCCTGCACGTCCGGAGCCTGAGCTCCGAAGCAGGAGAGGAGACAACAGTGAGAGGCGCGCGCACAGAAAAAAAAAAAAAAAAAAAAAAAACCACAGGAAAGCATTGGGGCAGTAAGACGGGCAGTGGACATGAACAGGCCCTTCATACAAAAACAGAAAGACACCAGTCTGAAAAGACCACAGAATGAAGGACTCCAACTACGTGACATTCTCGAAAGGGCAAAAATACACAGACAGTAACAAGACCAGCAGCTGTCGGGGGCTTGGGGGCACTGGTAGGATGTTCTGGTAGGGCACTGGTAGGGAAGGTGGCCCCCAGGGATGTTTCAGGCAGTGAAATGGTTCTGGGTGGCACTGCAGTGGTGGCTGCAGGTCATCACACCTGTCCAAACCTGAACAGTAGGACACAGAGAGTGAGCCTTGATATAAACTACAGACTCCAGGGGAGAATTAGGTGTCAATGCCGATCCATCACTGAGAGGACGCGCCACACAGGCCAGAGACGTTACCAAGGGAGGGAACCCAGAGGGACGGGTATAGGAAAGCGCTGTCTGCTCGATTCTGATTCTCCTATAACCCTAAAGCTGCGCTAAAGACTGTCCACCAATTAAAAAGAAGAAACGGCTTCTAAGCACGTGACAATACTCTCAACCTCATTCACGATTCAGAAAAACCCCAAGGGAACATCCATACTGCTTACCGGGGCCTAGGATGAGCGGGAACACGCCGCGGCCTCGCCCCTTCCTGTCGGGCATCGCGCTGGAGCCCAGAGTCCCCCTGACTTGACCCACCGCACCCCACCCCGCGTTTCATGCCGTCCACAGTCTCTACACATGACATCTTTTGATCAGATGACTCACTGTCCCAATTACAAGGTTTCAGTTTCTGCACAGGAAGAAACCAAAACCAGCACAGAGGGGAGGCTCTTCAAACTCAGGGTCTGCCTGCCTTCACGTCCCACTCTTCCTGACGGGAGGCCCACATCCTAAGGAAGGAGGTCCTTACCAGCACCTCAGGAGCCTCATCCAGTCCACCTCACGCTGCTCTGAGAGCCTCGCCAACCTCTGCAGCTACCCAAGTCCTGGGCACTTGAGGGCCGTCCCCCTTCCCCGAGTCACTGAGCCACGTGCTCTGACAATGCATTTAAAACCAGGCTCTCGGACTTCACTGGTCGCACACTGGTTAACAATCCGCCTGCCAATGGTGGGCACACGGGTTCGAACACTGGTCCGGGAAGATGCCACATGCTGCGGAGCAACTAAGCCCGTGCACCACAACTACTGAGCCTGCGCTCTAGAGCCTGCGTGCCACAACTACTGAGCCCACGACCCGCAACTACTGAGGCCCGCATGCCTAGAAGCTGTGCTCCACAATAAGAGAAGCCACCGCAATGAGAAGCCCGCGCACTGCCACAAAGAGTAGCCCCGGCTCGCCGCAACTAGAGAACAAAGCCCGCGCGCAACAACAGAGACCCAACGCAGCCGAAACTGAATAAGTTAAATAGTAAACAAATAAAAAATTAAAATGAATGAATAAATAAATAAATAAAAGCAGGCTCTCCTTTGTCAGCACTTTGGAGTTCCCTATGTATCGACGGGCAGGATTCCCGAGCTCTCCTGTAATTATGTCTGTGAAGTGCCTTTCCCGAGGAGCACAGAAGCTCCTGGAAGCAGAGAATTGCTTCTTAAGATCACATGCAGAAACTGAAGACATTTGATGCTTATGTCAAAGATAAAAGACACAACACTAGATGGTGTGAAGGGTCCTCGAGGCCAAGAGCCAGGCAAGCAGGACACTTCCTCTGGGGACCCTTCCATCAGCAGAGAAGAAAATGTCCGTGGCCAGAACTGGCACTCAATTCGCTTTGAGCTGAGCAGCACCCGTGTAATTACACAGGCTCCCCAAAGAGTAATTACTCCCACATTTAAGAAAGGAGATGGCTTTTCAGGCAGGGAAGGCAAGTACAGTCTTCCCAGCTGGATGCACTGTGTGTGCTGATGGTCACGATGGAGCTGGGCCCCAGAGCTCTGCTCTCCCCTCAAACCCCCAACCTCACCCTCACCCTCAGCTGAGGAGCTGCTTCCCTGAGAACACAGAAGCCATCGGAGGGCTTCCCCACCTGCAACCCTGCTCAGCCATCCCCTCCCCACTCCAGGACCACGGGTAGCAGCTCTCCCCTCCCCCACACGCATCTACTGGATCATTCCCACTGTTATTTCTCCCATCACAACACAACACAACACAACACAACACAACACAACATCCTCCCCGGACCTCAGCTCCTACCCCAGCTACTGTCCAGTTTCTATTTTCCCCGTCACAGCAAAATGTCTTGAAAAAGTTGGGACCAGAACAAACCCAGTTCTCCCACTCCTCTCTCCTAAGCCTCTCCGATCAGGATTTTACCCCACAGATCCATCCAAACGCATCATCGGCGAGTTAGGACCTCCCCCCAGTGCTGGGCTAGATGGTTATTGGCTCCGCGGAACGGCAACCTCGTTTGTCCAGTCACCCAGGGAACCTCTAAAGTGCTTCCCACATGCAGACAAAACGCTGTGATTAATATTTTAGGAGAAATACTCAGCGTGGAGAATACACTTGAGCTGCTGGAGGAAAGAGGTAGCGGCACAGAAAAGAAGTTTCTGTAACTACAGAAATGAACAGATAAGCTGTTTTAATGGTAGCAAGTATGGGATGAAGGAGAACGAATAAAAACCATTCAGAAGACGACATTAACAAGCCTCACACTACAACGTGGTAACAGAGGATGGAGAAGGCCTTTAGAATGAACTCATTTTTCTGGGCAGGTGACAGGCTGGATGATGCAACGATGAGCCGCCAGGGACAACAGGACAAGGCAAGGGGCAGGGGAGCTGTAAATAATCATTTCTGGATCTACTGGATCTAGTCACCCGAGGTGCCCTTTGGACAAACTCCATAGAGATGCTGGCAAGTGGCTGGACAGAGGCATCTGTCTGGTCCAGGTGGGAGAACTGACAGAGCTGGAGGTGAAAAGCACCAGAGGGTGAGATCAGACGGGGTGGAGAGTCATGGACCAAGGGTGAAACGACAACACACACAGAGGGCGGAAGAAAGAGTCAGTCAGGAAGACAGCAAGGAGAGATCTGTCACAGAAACCAACAGAGCAGACTCTGCGGATGGCAAGGCGACAGTGGTCTGAGGTGACGACTGGCAAGTCTCCACTGCTTTGTATGCTGGATGCCAGGTCACCTCAACCGGATCAGGTTCCGTGGAGGGGCAGAACCAAGACCGCAGGCTGCACGATACAATTCAGCTGGGAAACAAGAATCTTTGCCAGAGACCTCACTGCATGGTGTGTAGCGCGACCCTCTGAGATTGTAAGAGACAAAGAGCGCAATTTACTGGAAGGGTGACAAGGCTGTTCTTCCAGATGATCCTCATTGCATCCCTCGACTGAGCACTGAAAACAATGTAGCTATGTGACAACGGTGTTCTACTGAACAGACAACTTATATGCACTAAGTGCTCCCTGAACAGCACGCTCTCGGCTTACAGGAAGCACAAGGAAGGCACCAACGTCAACACGTTAGGGGCTGTCTCTCAGGAAGGCTCGCGGCCTACAGCGGGATCCTCAGGGAAACCTTTTAACGCTCGAGAACAAAAGTGATTTGGCAGGACCATATAAGTCAAGCAAGGGATGGTGTTTTGCCACAAATGTCAAGAACACGAGGCTTGTACTGTGGCTCTAAGAGGATCCTGGGATCTACACGTAGAACTTGCCAGAAACACTTGGTGCTGACCTGCTCCTCTACACTTTGTCTAACCACATCTTTTACCGACTCCTACTTTCCCATTTTAACTTTTGAACTATTCGCCTCCCAAGGTGTTATCACAAAAGAACAGCAGCAGGTAAATACGTAAACAGCAAAACTCACCAGAGGCTGACTCATTTTCCGCTGCTCTTGGAACAACGTGCAGGACTGTGACAGTGGAGGCGGACCTGGAGAAGGAAAACGCAGGCAGTGAAGCTACGACTGAAGCGGCTCGGGGTGCACGAGCACCCGCCCCGCGCTCCACAAGAGACACCTGTGGGAGACCCGTCCTTTCACCTTCAGAAGGGCCTGTGAGAATAAGGAGGGAGCAACCACCCTCAGGTCTGTAACTCCCACGTGACTCTGGTACCTGAGGGGATACTTTATTTTTCCGTAGCGAGTGTACATTGAATCCTATTAAAATAAACCTCCGTCATTAAATATGAAATTAAAAAACGCTTATAGTTTATCTCTTCTCAGTCTGTTAACAACTTAGATCAGAACATCCACAGGATACCCAGAATAAAGGGACACACTCAGGTGCGTTTCAGTCTTGCAATGATTTCTACAAACTTTACAAACTTAAGTGCGACGCTCGAAAACATCTTTTATTAAAGCTGACTTTAAGTGGACAGAACACCTGCCCTAGGAGTTTGGAGTCCTGTGAGCGACCCCACGTGCACACCCGGTGAGGGTCTAGGACAAGTCATCTCCCTTCTCAGGCCCCATCGCTTCCTTCCTCACCCGAGGCAGCAGGACAGAAGCCCTGCAGACTCATCCTGCACCGATTACACTGGGCGACTCCACAGGGCACAACCCAGGGGGGCGGCGGACGCTTACATTAGACAACCAAGGTGCTGACGCGCCTTGAGACACACGTGCGAGATGCCGAGACGGCGACAGGAGGGGGAGGACGAGGAGGAGGGGGAGGACGAGGAGGAGGTGGAGGATCGGGGTTGGACGGAGGGGAAGACGCGGCTCGTCCCGGCCGAGCCTGTGGACCCTGCTCCCCCAGGACACCCGGAGCTCACAAGTCCCAGGGGAGCCCCATCCGGAGCAGCCAGCCCTGTCCTCCAGCCCGGCCCCTCCACCTCCGGGAAGCGGTCAAACCCTCCAGGTGGCTCTACCGCGGGGCCCGGGGCGGGCTACCCCAAGCCCTGCTCTTCAAGGGCCGCAGGCTCCACAACCAACTACAGGCCTGCAGACGCAACACCTACCCCGTCGGGACTCGCTCACCGGCCCCGGGCTCCCGAGGCTCCGGTCCGGGGGCTGCTCCTCGGGCGCGCTCCTCTCTCGGGGTCCCTCCGCTCCGCCTCCCGAGACCACTGGGCCAGAGGAGCCGGCTCTGGGCCCACGTCCCTCCCGGGACCTCGCTTGGCCCCGCGCTGCACATGGTCGGGCACTGCACCGCTGCCGGCCGCCCGGCCACTCCGGCCCAAACGCGGGCTCCGCAGCTCGAGCTCGGAGGTCACAGTTCCAGCCTCCGCCCGGCCCACGCGAACCCTCGCCCGCACAGCCCGCTCCCGCGGGCTGCCGGCCGGCCCGGACAGCGTACCGCCCCGCAGGCCCCGAAATGCTCGCCCGCAAGAGGCCAAGACGGGGGAACGACAGCCAGCGACGACCTGGGCACGCACAGGAAGCGGGGGCGGGGCGGCGACGGTGCGCGTGCGCCAACACGCACAAATCATGAGGCGCACCTGCGCAGGCGGACGCCCGAAGTCCGCCTGCCAAAGCCCGCCAGGAGCACGGGACAAGTACCCGGACTCCAGAAGCCTCCCAGAAGTCTCCGTGCCGTCAAGATAGTGAGCGTATGAAATGTCTCCTTCTCATCTGGCGCTCAAGTGCTGCTGTGCTGCGAGGGTGTGCCGCCTGGACCAGGGACTCCATTGCCCATTTGTCTTCACTCCTGTTAGGGATCAAGGAAAGGTGTGGCCTCAAGAGGGGGCTGTGTGATGGTCTCCAGGCTCCCTGGTCCTTTCCCGGCCCTGGGACATTTCGGGTTACATCTGAGATTCCCCCACCACCAGGAGAGGGGAAGGAGGGTATCATGTTCGCTTATCTGAAACGCTACAACTTTCATTCAAATCCTAGAATACAATAAATGCCCAGCCATGACACAAACTAATATTGCCCACGGAAGGAAAAGAAAATAGAAAGTGTAGCTGTTTAGATTACACAACCAACGCATTAAAAACTGTACGAAAATCAGAACGTACACACAAACCGAAAACAGAAAACAGATACCTGGGATCTTACCTCTTATACAGGATACTGTTTATGTTAGGTAAAAATATCATTTTTCAAAAATGGAATCAGAAGGGTAATGATTTATCACTATTTATCACTGGGGGTGAAATAATATAACTGTGTTCTTGGCCAACTGTTCCTTAAAAGCTGCTAGGGGAAAAGGTAAAAATAAAATCTCCAGGGACTTCCCTGGTGGTCCAGTGGTGAAGACTCCTAGTTTCCACTGCAGGGGGCACGTGTTTGATTCCTGGTTGGGGAACTAAGATCCCGCATGCTGTGCAGCACAGTCTCATTAATTAATTAATTAACGAACACACAAAATAAAAATAAAAAATCTCTCGCCAACCGAGAAAATCCTCTCCACAAATGTAGAGATAAAGAAAACGGTTTTACTGTTGAATAACCATTAAACCAGACTGTGCTGTGCACCCACAGGTGAACCACTAATGTTTGTGCAAATGAAATCAACCTCACCTTTTTTTTTATAGCTCAGCAGATAAAATCTGTTGCATACAGGTTCTCAAGATAAACGGGAACTTGCCTCATGGGAATAGACTTGACACCACCATAAAAATGGCATACATTCTTTCAGAGTACATCCTAAATTCACCTGGTCATCTCGGTGTTTGTCCATGCTAGTTAATACCCTTTATCCAAAGGAGAAAGACAACTTCTCCTATCTCTAGGACAAGCACGTACTTATAGCTCAGAGGAAAGTGCCTAACACCTAGCCTAAACTCCCCTGGTGACAGAGAGATAAAGAAGATAGCTCTCAGGTCCTTAACATAAACATTCCTGGGTTGTAATGCTGGCAAGAGACTGATTTAGCTTTTAAAAAGATTTAGATACTTACGAAAGGGACAGAGGAAGTATTTCTATTACAAGCGTCTTGAGGAAATCCTCTAAAAACGGAAATAAGAAGTGATGATTCATGCAAATGAATAAGCACCTAACCCATTCCTGATTTCCCCAGCTGAACTGCCACATTAAATGAATCCTGCACAAAATGTGTGCTTCTCCAAAACTGCTCTTGGAAGTGGCTGCTTAGAGCCACGAATGGTCTTTTCCAGTTCTTGCTGCTGCTGACTGTGGCCTCTGCCTGAATTCTCACCGATGAAATGCTGCTTGTGTGGGAATGACAGCAACCACACCTCCTCTGAGCCTGAGCCTGGCAAACCTCCAGGGCGCATTTCTCGCATTTTCCAAGTTCACCACGTAAGGACATCAGCTACACAGAGTACCTTGCTGGGAAGCGCCTTGGAAGGGCAGTGCGCCCATGAGCACGCCACCAGGCCTCCAGTTCTCACCTCACCCACGTGCACTGACCGTGTCTCAGCAGAAGACTGGGGTGGCCTGTGAACCTCAGCTGCTGTGCCCACCTCCACACCTCACTCTATCCCTTCAGCCCAGAGACATGCTGGGCTCCCCAGCCCCCTGCCCTGGACACTCTCTGGAAGTCTTTCTATTACAAGTTGTCATGAGGAAATGCTCTAAAAAAGGGAATAAGAAGTACAGAGTCATCCCAATGAACAGGATGTCCAGCAGTGAGCTGATGTCTCTCACGACTCACCCCTCTCTCCAAAAGGCGAAAAACTGTCATTTCATACATTTCCCCCTTTTTAAAGTTGTTGAAGCTAGGAGGGTAAACCTGGACCCTGCGATTTCACCTTGACCAGAAGCAGCAATGGCCACCTTTTAGTTTGCTTTCATTAAGATCTCTTCATATATATGGAGATTTACAATATAAAGCTTTCTCTTTTTGTATCTGCTTTTCTATTAAATACAGATATTTTCCCTACTTTGTCACTTATCTATTTTTATTGAAGTATACTTCGTTTGCAATATTTCAGGTGTACAGCAAAGTGACTCAGTTACATGTATTTATGTAAGAATATATGTATTCTTTTTCAGGTTCTTTTTTCCATTATGGGTTATTACAAGATATTGAACATAGTTCCCTGGGCTATACAGTAGGTCCTTACTGTTTATCTATTTTACATATAAAAGTGTGTATCTGTCAATCCCTGTTCTTTATCTTTTTAACTTAATTTTTTACTCTCACATTCTGTTATACAGACACTTAAAAAGATATTTTGTGTTCAAATCTTTCACTTTCACTTCATACTTTTCATCAGCTTGGACACTGTACTTGAAGAAGCCTTTCCCATCCTGCATTTCCTAAGTAGTTGCCTGTGTTTTCTCCTGTTTATTTTGGGTCTCTTAACATACCAATTTTATCAAGATAACTGGCACCCATCTTCAGGATTTGTAAAATCATTTTCCTCTTAAAGTCTCTCAACCATTTTTTTCAACACTAACACATCTACCACAACCAGGAAACGCACTGTTTAAGAAGAAAACTCAAGTTTGTAATCTAACAGAAAAGGACAGGCTCTTCTTTGAAGCTCAGCGACACGTCTTAATTTAAAGGCAGGGGAGGGACTTCCCTGGTGTTCCAGTGGTAAAGAATCCGCCTTCTAATACAGGGTACGTGGGTTCAAAGCCTGGGAACACTGGTCCGGGAGCTAAGATCCCACACGCCACGGGGCAATTAAGCCCGCGTGCTGCAATTAGACACGATGCAGCCTAAGAGACATAAATAATTTTTTACAAATAAAAATAAAAAAATAAAGGCAGGGGAAGCAGGAAAGTGACCGCCTCATGTGAATTCCTTCTTATTCAAAATACAGGTCGTAGCAGTTTACTTGGGCTGCTTCACAAAATACGACACACTGGCGGGCTTAAGCAACACAAATGCACTGTCCGACATTTACGCAGGCTGCAAGTCTGAGATCAAGGTGTCAGCAGGGTTGGTCCCCTCTGAGGGCTGTACGGGAGGATGTGCTCCAGGCTTCCTGGTGGAGAGGGCAGTTTCCTCACAAGCACATGCACTATGTATGTAGCAGGTAGGTGCCTGGGCTGAACTCCGATCCCAGGGCTGCTCATCCGCAGCAGCACCAGGCCGCTGGAGGGCTTGTCACGGACCCGTTGGCAGGAGGACTGCAGGCTGACACAGACGTCTGCTCAGCTGTGGACCCATGGCCCGGCCACAGCCCTGCCAGAGGCTGCCTGGTTGAAATCCAGGTCACGGTTCACCTCCCTCCTGCTTATTGCATTCAACGATGCCTTGAAGACCCCCTACTGTACCAGCCTGGGTGGCACATCCCACCCAGTCATTTCCACATCAGAAGCATGTCCATTGAGAAGGTTAAAATTAGGCCCTGGCTCAGTGCTGTGGAATTAGAATCTGTGAGGCTGGGTCCAGGCATCTGTGTTGGAATATTTTCTCCACGGGACTCTCATGCCCAGAGGACTGTATTGACAAAGCCCTTCTGCTTCACCCCACTGATATTTCTGCACTAGAGCTACAGCCGTTGTTATATAAACTGCATCCGCAGGAGGAAGAGAGAGGAGGAGAGGTGACAGTTCTGCTGATCTCCAAACACGCTGTTACGGAACCACACTTGGGTCCACTCGCCCGCACGCACTAAAGCCCGTCTACGGACACGGGTCACGGTGAAGGAAAGTGCCGCGTTTATGGCGGGGCAACAAGCAAGGGGTCCAGGTATCTAGGGCTCAAAAGGCCCCCACTCCCCCGTGGCTTTCAGGGAAAGGTGTTTACAGATGGGGTGAGGCTGTTGGTGGGAATGTACACTGGTGCTGCCGCTATGCAGAACAGTGTGGAGGTTCCTCAAAACACTAAAGCTAGAGCTACCGTAGGACCCAGCAATCCCACTCCTGGGCATATACCCAGAGAAAACCATAATTCAAGAAGACACACGCACCCCAATATGTATAGCAGTACGATTTACAATAGCCAAGACATGGAAGCAACTTAAATGTCCATCGACAGAGGAATGGATAGGGAAGATGTGGTGCATATGTGTGATGGAATACTACTCAGCCATAAAAAAGAATGAGATTATGCCATGTGCAGCAACATGGATGGACCTAGAGATTATCAGACTAAGTGAAGGATGTCAGACAAAGACAAATACCATATGCTACCACTCCTGTGTGGAATCTAAAACAGTGATACGAATGAACTTCTGAACAAAACGGAAACAGACTCACAGACATAGAAAAAAAACTTATGTTTACCAAAGGGAAAAGGTGGGGGAGAGGGATAGATCAGGAGGTTGGGGCTAACATATGCACACAACTATATATAAAACAGGAAATCAACAAGGACCTCCTGTAGAGCACAGGGATCTCTACTCAATATTCTGTATTAACCTAGGGAGTTCCCTGGTGGCCCAGAGGTTAGGATTCTGGTCTTTCACGGCCGTGGCCCGGGTTCAATCCCTGGTCAGGGAACTGAGATCCTACAAGCCACACAGCACCACGAAAAAAAAGCAAAATTCGGTAATAACCTAAATGGGAAAACAATCTGAAAAAGAATAGATATCTGTGTCCATATAACTGAATCACTTTGCTGTACACCGGAAACTAACACAACACTGTAAATCAACTATACTCCCAATATAAAATTTAAAAAATGTTTAAAGTGAATTACAAACGAGTGGGGTGAGGGAGAGGAGGTTGAGGGGTGTGTGGTCAGCTTGTGGACATTCTTCCGATTGGTTGGTGGTGAGGTAATCTGAGGTCAACATCATCAACCGGCTGGTTCCAGCTGCTCTGGGGTCTACGTGCTTGTGGGCAGCATGCAGTTACCTTCCTCCCCCCTGCTGGGGGCTTCAGTCTCTGCAAAACAGCTCCAAGGACGTGGCTCAGAACAGTATCTACAGCCCTTGAGGAGGAACTAAAGGTCCTTGACTTTGTTTAACGGCTACACTAGTATTATTGGGTCTTTTGGGACTCTTTTCCTTTCTTTTGGCACTTTCTCCCTTCTCTGATTAAATTGTTTGTTTCCAACTCACGGAAGGCTAGGAGGCTAAAATTTTCTAAAGACAAGAAGCAGGCAGAAGACATGGGGAGAATCCGTCCCAGGAAGGCCCCACAAGGTCCTGCTCACTTACGACATCACATTCAATCTGGGCTGCTTACGCCATTTTTGGACAACATACCAACACATCTTAAGATGGGTCCCACCCGACTGTTGCACATTTGGACAAGGTGCGGTGGGGTGGGATTGTGCAAATCCAGATCTGAAGACTAGATAAAGCAATCAGGGTATTTCACAGTATACAAGAGAAATTTTCATGGGGACAGAATACCAACCTTCTAATATTTGAAAGCCTGTTAGCCAAGAGGGAGAGTGAACTTCTGTTTTGTTATACAAGGACCCAATCAGCTGTGATGGTTGAAAGCATGATGAACGCAAATCTGAATTCATTTGCCTCCTAACAATGCAACGTCTACAGCAGAGGGACACAGGTCCTCAAGCAGCAGTGCTTTTCCCAGCAGTGCAGACCCTGAGGAGAGCCAGGCTGTGGCAGCTCTGGAGGACCTCAGACACTCTTTGCACGGCCTCTGAGACCTAGAACATCTCAGAAAGTCCACGAGTGCAAACCAAAGAGACACTCAGTCCCTGCACCTTGGATGAACTGATTTGACTCTACGTATGCATTGCTTGGGCTAATTAGAAATATGGAAGTGATCAGAAGACAGAATAAACCTCTGGGCACATCCTGAACAACAGAGATACTTCTCATCAAAGTCCAAACAATAATTCAAAAGCAAGATTCAGAGCCAAACTGTGGAAACAAACCAAGTGTTCACTGACAGATGAATGGATCAAGAAAATGTAGTGTGTATATTCACACAACAGATATTATTCACCCACAAACAGGAAGGAAAGTTTCCAATTGATACAAAGACCATTTATGTATTTTTCAAAGATTGACATTTCTTTGTATGAACAGTGAAAATTTAACAATTCCACTTTTAAGAGGAAAGGTTAGTGTTTCTTTGTAGAAACAATTAAGTCTCAGCAGTAGAGGCATAAGCACACACGTGCACACAGAGTAAACAGAATAGCGCCCCGCTACCTCCCCGCAATCTGATCCCCCGATGAGCCCTGCTGATTCTCCCTCCAAATATAGAGAACCTGTTTACTTCTCTCCATCTTCTCAGACACCGTCTTCCTGGACTACCACGCCAAATTCCTAACCTTATCTGGGTCTCCCGACTTCCACTCTTACTGAATCCCCACCCCATCCATTTATGCAGCAGCCAAAATCAATTGTTCCTCTTTCAGTGCAAACTGGATCAGGACACCTCTCATTCACTGCTTTCCCACTGCACTTGGCAAACATCTGAACTTCTTCAGACCCACGGTTTTATTTCCTTCTCACTCACTGTGTACTGTCCACACTGGCTTTGGGGTCTAGGAAGGAAATTTTGACACAGGCTACCACACAGATGACACGCGAAGACATTAAGCTAAGTGGATACGTCAGATACAAATGGACAAATGTTACATGATTCCACTTCTGTGAGGTCCCCAGATGGGTCAAATTCATAGAGACAGAAAGTGGAGTGGTGGGTGTCAGGGGCCGGGAGGGGGGTGGGGAGTCAGTGTTTAATGGGGACAGAGTTTCACTTGGACAGGATGAAAACATTCTGGAGATGGATGGTCGGGATGGTTGCACAACAATAAGAATTCTTGTTTTCCTTCCTTAAGATTTTTGTTTTACTTATTTTCGGCTGCGTTGGGTCTTCGTTGCTGGGCGCAGGCTTTCTCTAGTCGCGGCGAGCGGGGGCTACTCTTCGGTGCAGTGTGCAGGCTTCTCATTGAGGTGGCTTCTCTTTGCGGCAGAGCATGGGCCCTAGGCGCGTGGGCTCAGTAGTTGTGGCTCGTGGGCTGAGGAGTTATGGCTTGCAGGCTCAGTAGTTGTGGCGCACGGGCGTTAGGTGCTCCGCGGTATGTGGGATCTTCCCGGACCAGGGCTCGAACCTGTGTCCCCTGCATCGGCAGGCGGATTCTTGACCACTGTGCCACCAGGGAAACCCAAGAAAAAAAGCAAGACTCAGACCCCAAGGGGAGGAGTGGAAGTACGAGTTGGGAGGTTCAGAAGAAGCTTCCAGTGACACTGCATGACCCTGAGTTGCCTATTTTCTTCTCTGCATCTCGGCTGCCATATACTTCCTACCCTCATAGAAAAATAACCTGTCTGGAATTGGAAATTTTTCCATTTAGTCTTTTTGTGCATGTGACATTTTTATTCAGAAGAATAATCTGTGTTGAACTGGAGTTTTTTCCATTTAGTATTTTGTACATGTGACATTTTTATTCAGGTAGTGAAATCTCTGGGTCAACAGTGATACCACATTCTCAAGATTTTGATAAGTAGACTAGAACTTCTTAACTGGAATCAAGGGGCAGGCTTTGGATAATCCATGGACTTTGTGACATCCAAAGGTGCCCTTTGTGTGTGTGTGTGTGTGTGTGTGTGTGTGTTTGTAGACACCCTTTGAAGGGTGCGTGAGCACCTGTAGTTTTCTATGATTTTAGCTTCTCCAAATGGCTCTTGGACTCAAAGGTGCCTGAGGGGAGCGGACGTGTACTCCCCCAGTACAGAATTCTGAACGCAGTGTCAGTAAACATTCAGCCAAAGAGCTTTGCCAAATTGCGTGTTTTAACGTAACTTTTTAATCCACTGAGTCGATGTACCTGGGATCTTTTTTTACATACTTATCTCACTCTTTATTTATTTTTTTTGGGGGGGGGTACGCGGGCCTCTCACGGTTGTGGCCTCTCCCGTTGCGGAGGACAGGCTCCGGACGCGCAGGCTCAGCGGCCATGGCTCATGGGCCCAGCCACTCCGCGGCATGTGGGATCTTCCCAAACCGGGGTACCAACCCGTGTCCCCTGCATCGGCAGGTGGACTCTCAACCACTGCACCACCACGGAAGCCATTATCTCACTCTTATAAGGCTGAAACGTTGCTGCTTCCCCTAAGTTTCCTTGTCCCTCTCCCCACTCTCCCACCAGGCCGTGGAAGAGGAATGGGAGGGAGAGGGAGAGTCCAGCAGGGAGAGGACAGTGCACCTGCTGGGAAGCGGTAAAGAGGGGTCCAGGGTGGGAGGGAGGGAGACACAAGAGGGAGGGGATATGGGAACAGGTGTATATGTATAACTGATTCGCTTTGTTATAAAGCAGAAACTAATACGCCATTGTGAATCAACTGTACTCCAATAAACTTGTAAAAAAAATTAGAACTACCATATGACACAGCATTTTCATTCCTGGATATATATCGAAAAAAATAAAACCGAAAAACATTAATTTGAAAAGATATATGCACCCTAATGTTAATGGCAGCATTATTTACAATTGACAACATATCGAAGCAAGCTAAGTGTTTATTAAGAGATGAATGGGTAAGGAAGATGTGATATATATATATACAATGGAATACTACTTAGCTAAAAAAAAATTTTGTTTGAATTGAAATTGTATCAACTATCTTTTCCGACCTCAATGCTATGAGACTAGACATCAATTACAGGAAAAGAGCTGTAAAAAAATACAAACGCATGGAGGCTAAAGAATACACTACTCAATAACGAAGTGATCACTGAAGAAATCAAAGAGGAAATTAAAAAATACCTAGAAACAAATGACAATGGAGACACGACGACCCAAAACCTATGGGATGCAGCAAAAGCAGTTCTAAGAGGGAAGTTTATAGCAATACAATCCCACCTTAAGAAACAGGAAACATCTCAAATAAACAACCTAACCTTGCACCTAAAGCAATTACAGAAAGAAGAACAAAAACATCCCAAAGTTAGCAGAAGGAAAGAAATCATAAAAATCAGATCAGAAATAAATGAAAAAGAAATGAAGGAAACGATAGCAAAGATCAATAAAACTAAAAGCTGGTTCTTTGAGAAGATAAACAAAATTGATAAACCATTAGCCAGACTCATCAAGAAAAAAAGGGAGAAGACTCAAATCAATAGAATTAGAAATGAAAAAGGAGAAGTAACAACTGACACTGCAGAAATACAAAAGATCAGGAGAGATTACTACAAGCAACTCTATGCCAATAAAATGGACAACCTGGAAGAAATGGACAAATTCTTAGAAATGCACAACCTGCCAAGACTGAATCAGGAAGAAATAGAAAATATGAACAGACCAATCACAAGCACTGAAATTGAAACTGTGATTAAAAATCTTCCAACAAACAAAAGCCCAGGACCAGATGGCTTCACAGGCGAATTCTATCAAGCATTTAGAGAAGAGCTAACACCTATCCTTCTCAAACTCTTCCAAAATATAGCAGAGGGAGGAACACTCCCAAACTCATTCTACGAGGCCACCATCACCTTGATACCAAAACCAGACAAGGATGTCACAAAGAAAGAAAACTACAGGCCAATATCACTGATGAACATAGATGCAAAAATCCTCAACAAAATACTAGCAAACAGAATCCAACAGCACACTAAAAGGATCACACACCATGATCAAGTGGGGTTTATTCCAGGAATGCAAGGATTCTTCAATATACGCAAATCAATCAACGTGATACACCATATTAACAAATTGAAGGAGAAAAACCATATGATCATCTCAATAGATGCAGAGAAAGCTTTCGACAAAATTCAACACCCATTTATGATAAAAACCCTGCAGAAAGTAGGCATAGAGGGAACTTTCCTCAACATAATAAAGGCCATATATGACAAACCCACAGCCAGCATCGTCCTCAATGGTGAAAAACTGAAACCATTTCCACTAAGATCAGGAACAAGACAAGGTTGCCCACTCTCACCACTCTTATTCAACATAGTTTTGGAAGTTATAGCCACAGCAATCAGAGAAGAAAAGGAAATAAAAGGAATCCAAATTGGAAAAGAAGAAGTAAAGCTGTCACTGTTTGCAGATGACATGATACTATGCATAGAGAATCCTAAAGATGCTACCAGAAAACTACTAGAGTTAATCAATGAATTTGGTAAAGTTGCAGGATACAAAATTAATGCACAGAAATCTCTGGCATTCCTATATACTAATGATGAAAAATCTGAAAGTGAAATCAAGGAAACACTCCCATTTACCATTGCAACAAAAAGAATAAAATATCTAGGAATAAACCTACCTAAGGAGACAAAAGACCTGTATGCAGAAAATTATAAGACCCTGATGAAAGAAATTAAAGATGATACAAATAGATGGAGAGATGTACCATGTTCTTGGATTGGAAGAATCAACATTGTGAAAATGACTCTACTACCCAAAGCAATCTACAGATTCAATGCAATCCCTATCAAACTACCACTGGCATTTTTCACAGAACTAGAACAAAAAATTTCACAATTTGTATGGAAACACAAAAGACCCCGAATAGCCAAAGCAATCTTGAGGACGAAAAATGGAGCTGGAGGAATCAGGCTCCCTGACTTCAGACTATACTACAAAGCTACAGTAATCAAGACAGCATGGTACTGGCACAAAAACAGAAAGATAGATCAATGGAACAGGATAGAAAGCCCAGAGATAAACCCACGGACATATGGTCACCTTATCTTTGATAAAGGAGGCAGGAATGTACAGTGGAGAAAGGACAGTCTCTTCAATAAGTGGTGCTGGGAAAACTGGATAGGGACATGTAAAAGTATGAGATTCGATCACTCCCTAACACCATACACAAAAATAAGCTCAAAATGGATTAAAGACCTAAATGTAAGGCCAGAAACTATCAAATTCTTAGAGGAAAACATAGGCAGAACACTCTATGACATAAATCACAGCAAGATCCTTTTGGACCCACCTCCTAGAGAAATGGAAATAAAAACAAAAATAAACAAATGGGACCTAATGAAACTTAAAAGCTTTTGCACAGCAAAGGAAACCATAAACAAGACCAAAAGACAACCCTCAGAATGGGAGAAAATATTTGCAAATGAAGCAATGGACAAAGGATTAATCTCCAAGATTTATAAGCAGCTCATGTAGCTCAATAACAAAAAAACAAATAACCCAATCCAAAAATGGGCAGAAGACCTAAATAGACATTTCTCCACAGAAGATATACAGACTGCCAACAAACACATGAAAGGATGCTCAACATCTTTACTCAGTAGAGAAATGCAAATCAAAACTACAATGAGATATCATCTCACACCAGTCAGAATGGCCATCATCAAAAAATCTAGAAACAATAAATGCTGGAGAGGGTGTGGAAAAAAGGGAACACTCTTGCACTGCTGGTGGGAATGTGAATTGGTACAGCCACTATGGAGAACGGTATGGAGGTTCGTTAAAAAACTACAAATAGAACTACCATATGACCCAGCAATCCCACTACTGGGCATATACCCTGAGAAAACCATAATTCAAAAAGAGACATGTACCAAAATGTTCATAGCAGCCCTATTTACAATAGCCCGGAGATGGAAACAACCTAAGTGTCCATCATCGGATGAATGGGTAAAGAAGATGTGGCACATATATACAATGGAATATTACTCAGCCATAAAAAGAAACGAAATTGAGCTATTTGTAATGAGGTGGATGGACCTAGAGCCTGTCATACAGAGTGAAGTAAGTCAGAAAGAGAAAGACAAATACTGTATGCTGACACATATATATGGAATTTAAGAAAAAAAAATGTCATGAAGAACATAGGGGTAAGACAGGAATAAAGACACAGACCTACTAGAGAATGGACTTGAAGATATGGGGAGGCGGAAGGGTAAGCTGTGACAAAGTGAAAGAGCGGCATGGACATATATACACTACCAAACGTAAGGTAGATAGCTAGTGGGAAGCAGCCGCATAGCACAGGGAGATCAGATCGGTGCTTTTTGACCGCCTGGAGGGGTGGGATAGGGAGGGTGGGAAGGAGACGCAAGAGGGAAGAGATATGGGAACATATGTATATGTATAACTGATTCACTTTGTTATAAAACAGAAACTAACACACCATTGTGAAGAAATTATACTCCAATAAAGTTGTAAAAAATAATAATAAAGTTAAAAATTTTTAAAAAAGAAGAAAAAAACCCCCAAGCAAACTAGGAATAGAAAAGGAACATACTGAAACTCATCAAGAGGGTCTACAAACAACCTATACCGACATTATATTTAACTGTGAAAGACTGAATGCTTTCTCTGTAAGATCAGAAACAAGGCACCGATATCTGCCCTCACCACTTTTATTAAATATATTAATGGAGGTTCTAGTAAGAAAGTAAAGCAAAAATAAATAAATACATAAATTTAAAAGTTAAATTTTTAAAACGTTTATTTAAAAGATAAAAGGACTATTCCTACTACGTTGAATAGGAAGGAATATATCCTACTGAATGTTGAACAGTAATATATACTATTATATTAAATAAGGAAAAGTAAAACGGTATCTGAAGAGGAGATGATAACCTAAATGGAGAAAATACCAAGGAATCCACAAAAAGCTTGAGAAATAATATTAGTTTGTAAATGTTTTAGAGTACAAATCAACACAGTTTTATCAAATTATATATTAATAACAAATGTGTAGAAGCTTAAATAAAAATATGTGATGCCATTTACAACTGACCTAAATAAATACTTAAATATAAGCCCAATAAGACATTTATAGGTCCTCTATACTGAAAATTACAAAATGCTGATGAAGAAAAATGTAAAAGTCCCAAACAAATAGTGAGACATACCTTGTTCATGGATTAGAAAACACAACATAATAAAGATGTCAATTCTCCCCAAGTTAAGAGGCTTAACAGAGTTACTCTTAAAATGCCCTCAAGGTTTTTTTGTATATAGACAAGCTTATTCTAAGATTTATATAGTAAGAAGAGGCTGAAGAATAGCTAAAACAATTTGTAAAGGAAGATTAAAATGGGAGGAATTCATCTACCCAATTTCAAGATTTTGCAGTAATGATGGAGGTTAGATACACAGATCAATGGAATGGAATAGAGAACCCAGAAATAGACTGACATAAATACATTTAACTTGTTCTTGACAGCAGTGTGAAAGCTATCAAGGAAGAATAGACTTTTCAAAAAATGGTACTGAAACAGTTGGACATCCCTCGACAAAAACAAACAAACAAAAAATGAACCTTAACCTAAACCTCCACACCTTACACAAAAATTAAATCAAAGTGGATCATAATCTTCAATGTAAAAGCAGGACACTTTTAGAAAAAAAAATAGGAGAAAATCTTTGGCATCTAGAACTACGTGAATAATTCTTAGACTTGACACCGAAAGTATGATCAATAAAAGCAGACATTGATAAATTGGATCTCATCAAAATGAGTTAAAAATGCTTCATAGAAGATCATTTTAAGTGGATGAAAACTCAAATTACACAGTGGGAAAACATATTGGAAAATCCCACATGAGACAAATGACTTGTATCTATAATATACAAAGAACTCTCCAAACAACTTAAAAAAACCCAACTAGAAAATAGGCAGAAGACAGGAACAGACATTTCATGGAAGAGAATATACACATGGCAAAGAAGCACATGAAAAGATGCTCAACATCATTAGCCATTAGGGAAATGCAAATTCAGACCATAATGAGATATCAGAGAATAACGAAAATTAAAGTATAGTGACAACATCAAGTGCTGGTGAGTACATAGAAAAATGATCTCACATCACTGGTGGGAAAATAAAATGGTTTAGCCACTCTGAGAAACAGCGTGACCGTCTCTTTTAATCCTAAAAGTAGATTCACCCTACAACACAGTAATTGTACTCTTGAGCATTTATCCAAAAGAAACAAAAACTTCATTAAGTTCCCACAGAAACTTACACATAAATGTTCATAGCAGTTTTATTTATAACAGCCCAAAACTGGCCACTACCCAAAATGTCTTTCAATGGATGAATGTTGAAACAAATTGTGATAAAATCTTATGATAGAATACTACCGAGCAACAAAAAGGAACAAATTATTAATATATGCAAAAATTGAAATGAACTTCAAGGGAATGATGCCGAGGGAAACATTTTAAAAAGCCAATCTCCGAAGATGAAGTAATTCATGATGATATTTACATATTATTCTTAAAATAACAAAACTGTGGAGATGGAGAACAGATTAGAAGTTGCCAAGGGTTAGACATGGGGGTAGAAAGTACAGCGGGGGATCTTTGTGAGGTTTTTGTGGTCCCAGTACAAATAATACAGCAATCTTGGTTTTAACCCCGAAAGATGTTTAAAAGCAATTCCTAATAAGAGGTGTCCAGATATTTAGCAATGGCAAGAGATTAGAGGTATAGCTACCCAACATGACAGCTTCAAAACAGATGGTAATAATTCAATGCATATGTTCATTTTTAAAAGGCCAATCACAACACTTAAATGGTATATATCTTAACAATATTATTCTAAGGATCCAGCTATACCAGATGGACTAGCAGGATTTTCTGTACATTCAATCTTATTTTAGACAGTAAATCTTATAATAAGACAGTTAAAAAAAGAAAAAGAAAAAAAAACAAACCAACTACAGTTGGATATTCTCATAGGAAGATGAGGTGAAAATATGTAGCAGCGGTTCAAAAGCTTAAGCAGTGGCACCTAAATTTGGCTGCACATTAGAATCATCTGAAGCACTTTTTAAAAACCCTCACACCAACAGTTGGTCATCCTAAACCAATAAAATCATTTTAAATCTCCTCAGACGATGCCATTGTCTAGCCAGAAGTGAGAACCAGCGGACTAAGCAGAAGGGGATGTTTCTACAAAGATTTCTTAACAATAAGTTCTTTTACCCAATCAGATTTACCTTCCTGCAAAGGGGTAAAGAAGGCTAGATGTTGTCCATACTTGCTTAGCTTTAATTAGCACTTGTGACTTGCCCAAAACCTAGATCATGTTTCCCCTAAATTTCATGTGATTTCCTAAGTTCTTCAAATCCAGGGCTAAGGGGTTTGCCAGGATGAGATTTTAAGTGCTCACACAGGGGAAGTCCCTGGCAAACCAGGACAGAGGTCACTCTACATTGAAATGTAAAGCATCCTAAATAACCCTGCCACTGCCCCCAGATACTTGTCTGTGCCAACCAGTGGAGAAAAGACATTCTCCATTACTACCACGGCAAATGCTGCTCTACTTGCCTTGGCTACTCCCTATCTTTTCCAGGCGTCTCTCCCCTTCACCTGCTGGTGGACGCTTTGGCAGCTGACAATGCAGATATTTTCAAACTTTAAGGTGAATAAAAATCATCTGGAGGGCCAGTTATAACAGAGATCACTGAGCCCCACTAGAGTTGCTCATTCCATAGGGCTGGGACAGGGCCCTAAAACTTGAATATCTGACACATTATCAGGGGACGCTGGTAAAGCTGGTCAGGTTGTTACCGAATGCACGTTCGTGTGTCTGAAGCACAGTGAGGCCAAACAAACCGAAAGGTTGGAGTCTGGGGCAGAGAAAGGTTTATTGCAGGATCGAGCAAGGAGAGGGGTGGCCCGTGTTCCAAAAACCCTGAAATCTCCAAAGGATTTCAGCAAAGCATTTTTAAAGGCCACGTGAGGGAGGGACGTCCCAGGGAATGTGATCAGCTCGTGCACAATCATCTGACTGGCTGATGTTGAGGCCACAGGGCAGGTAACATTATCCATCCTTAGGTGCCAGAAGGTCTGGGGGCTGTGTGCTCATGATCATCAAAGAGTTAACTTCTTCCACTGGGTGGTGGTTTTTAGCATCTGAAAACTCAAGAAATATGCCTGAGATACTATTATCTGAGGACTTCAGAGAGGAACTACAGCAGAGGCTATGGAGGATGGGTCTGGCCTAGGAAGGCCCCATAGGGTACTGCTTGGTTACAAGGTGACCATACTTTGAGAACCACTGCTCTAGTGGCTTGGAATGTTAAAGTAATGGAAGAAGCCCTTCCCAGATCTAGATTCTAGTATCACCAGCTATTTTGGTGGGGGGAAGGGTAAGTTTTGTCCTTGCTTGGACTTCTTGTTCATTTATATCAAAGCCTATTTGAGGCAGTGCACTCGGCAGTCCTGCAGATCTGTCTTTGGCTTCAACAGTGTTTGGAATGAACAGACCCAGGGACGCTCCTTGCTCCAGCCCCCGACCACACTCCAACATTTCTTCCTGTCGCAACCTTTGGAATCAGCCACTCAGCTATCCTCAGCCTCCAGGACAGGCCAACACCGTTTTTGGAGCTTAGCTCCTTATCACTGATCAACCACGAGTTCCCAGGTTCGTCAGAATTATTCCATCGAGGTGGAGGCCGCCATCCACCGCCTGTTCAACATGCATCTGTGGACACTTACCTCTCTCTAAGCTTCTATTTCCACAGCAACAGTGGGACTCTGGACAATGGGGGCCACAGTTTTCGCCAACTGGCTGAAGAGAAGTGTGAGGGCGCCCAGCGACTCTTGAAAATGCAAAACAAGTGCTGCGGCTGCGCCCTCTTCCAGGATGCGCGGAAGCCTTCTCAAGATGAGTGGGGTAAAACCCAGGACACTGTGCAAGCCGCCATTCTTAGGGAGAAGAACCTGAACCAGGCACTATCGGATCTGCGCGCCCTGGGTCCTGCCCGCGCAGACTCTCACCTCTGTGACTTCCTGGAGAGCCGCTTCCTGGAGGAGCAGCTGAAACTCATCAAGAAGATGGGCAACCACCTGACCAACCTCCGCAGGCTGGCTGGTCCGCAGGCTGTGCTGGGCGAGTATCTTTTCGAAAGGCTCACGCTCGAGCACAAACAGGAGTCTCTGAAGTCCAGCGGCCTCTGAGGAGCCCCTCTGGCATCAGAGCTTCTGCCCGAAGCCCAGCTCTGCAGCCACTAGGCAGCTTTGTAACCGCCCTGGAGCACTCTCCCAAGCCTTGGACCAAATGGAAACAATAACGCTTTTTGCAGAAGGAAAAAAAAAGCCTATTTGAAACACAAACAGAATAAAGAGAAAAAAAGAAATATATATATATATATATTCATGTTCTTTTAACATATGAATTGCCCCACTTTATCTGTGTGAAATACGTTTGTTCCCGTTATTGGGCTGGTTCTCAAGCTTTGCTGCTCGTATGAATTACCTAAAGAGCTCTTTTTTTTTTTTAGTATTAAATATTTTTTTAATTAGTTTCTGCTTTATAACAAACTGAATCAGTTATACATATACATCTGTTCCCATATCCCTTTCCCTAAAGAGCTTTTAAGAGAAACTTTGGTGTCTGGGTCCCAGCCCCAGAGATTTTGATTCAGTAGGTCTAGGGAGGAGCCTGGGCACGGGGAGGTCTCAGAGTTCCCCAGGTGATTCTAATATGCAGCAACTTTGTGAACCACCTCTTGGCTTCAATCCAGCTAGTGATCAGATATTAAATCTAAGACACATGGGCTAGTGCGTGAGCTCTGCTGCTAGGCGTGTTCCATTTTCTTCCTCCTGGAAGATTCGTGCCAGGGAAAATGATTGATAGTTGTGTTACTTCTCTGAAATGGATAGAAATTTCCAATTAGCGTGAACAGGGGAGGGTGAATGGGTAAATGCAATAAGGTGTATCATTTATGTATTTCCCTATGTGTATGGCTAGAAGCTTTTGCAACTGACGTCTGCCCTACTTTTCATGCGAATGGTAGTGCTTGTCCTCCTAATGCAGCTGTAAACTTTATAAGCCCATAGGTAGACAGCATCACAAAATATTTACCCCTCCCCACTGGCCCACTCTCAAGCTTCACTCCCCTTCCCCAATACACAAATGTACATCAGTGTGCTTGAGACCAACATCAACATACTGACCGTCAATTCTTCTACTTTGCAGCTTCCCTCTTATCAGGAGGTGTCAGCATTTAGTGCCCAGAGGAGGCATTTCCAGTCATCTCAGCTTAGAGGTCAAATATCCAAATATCCAAAGTAAAAAAGGTTAAAGAAAAGAAGAAGAAGAAGAAAGCAAGGAAGAAAAGAAGGAAACAATTTTCTTATCTCATAGTAATAAGGCAGTTTTCCTTAAAAAAAAATAAAGACTTAAGCCTTAAATTCTCTTTCCTAATCAAAATGTGCTTTTCCGTCTTTAGACTATTCCTCTTATATCCTGTATTATTCATGATGTTTAATTCTTGAAATAGCTCATGGCTGAAAACAGAAGCTAACCTCTTGTCCACTATGAATTAAATCTTCTTTTCCTAGGACCCGTCTACAATGTACAGTTTGGGGTTTGCCAACATAATTATTTTCTCTGAAATAAGGTACAGCATTTTGCCTTTTCAATATATAGTTATACAATACATTGTTAACACAACATAGTTAATATAGTCAATACAACTATAACACACATGATATGATGCCACTTTGGTGATTTTCTTCATCCATGTAATTCTGAAATTTGACAGTATAGTTTTCATATTCTAATGAGCTGAGTATTACCTTTGCAAGGATAGAAAAATAAAATAAATTCATAATATTCTTGTGTGGTTTGCCCCTGGGGTGGATTACCATAATGGGGGCATATTTGAGCCTTTCTCCAAGTCATTAAAAAACCTCCAGCGAGTAGCCCCTTGTCCTCTCCAGGAAACTGCGGGAAGGTATCTTTAATCACAATAATCCTGGGGGGAGAAATCTTGGAAATAAGACATCTGCTTCTGTGCCTTGTTGTTTTGCAGAATAGCAATGATTGCTTTAGCAGCTTCTATTGCCATATGTGTATAGTAAGTAAATGAACATAAAATTGAATGAACGCATAAAAGAAGGATAAACCCACCCAGTTTAACAAATCCACTCTCTCACCTGCTGTGCCCTGAAACGTGAAAGAAAGAATCACGGGATCATAAGGATTCATAAAGTAACAGTCTCTGTTAACAATATTGACAGGAGGTATAAGGATGATTTGTCTGATGTGGGACCAACAGCTTAACTGCTTAATTCTTTTTTTTAAGGGCAAATCATTCATTTATTGTTTAAAGATTGCAAGACAACATCTGAATTTTTGTAGCACAATTTAAATGTTTTACTTTTTTGATAAAGCAGAGTATAATAGAAAAACAATTAGTTTCCAGTAATATCTATATTTCTATTCAGAATTAAGTCTTCCACAGACATGTAACCTGGAAACAAAAGCCTGTTCCAATAAGCAAAGCTTCAACAGAGCGGCTACTTTTCGGGCCAGGGAAAGGTTCATCCCTATAGGATGATGATGTGCTGTGTAAAATGGCTGCAAGGTCATAGCCTTGAGGGCGTTGGAAGTCTGTTATCCTATTCCACATTAAGTAGTTTGGTGAACTTCAAACGGCCGTTCGTCTGCAACCAAGCTGCCAACCTTTAACTGATATTTCAAACAGGTAAAAAATAAATGAAGGGCTTCCCTGGTGGCGCAGTGGTTGAGAGTCCGCCTGCCGATGCAGGGGACACGGGTTCATGCCCCGGTCCGGGAAGATCCCACATGCCGCGGAGCGGCTGGGCCCGTGAGCCATGGCCGCTGAGCCTGGGCGTCCAGAGCCTGTGCTCCGCAACGGGAGAGGCCACAACAGTGAGAGGCCCACGTACCGCAAAAAAAAAAAAAACCCCAAAAAAAAACAAAAAAAACAAAAAAAAAAAATAAATAAATGAAAAGAAATCCCTACACTGATGTTCCTCGATTTACACTGTTAAATGGTTCATTAACATGTAATTCTGGCTAAGAATTACATTTGAGACTCCTTGCTCAGATTTTGGTTAACAGTACTAATCTTTAGAAATTCAAGTTCTTATTAATCAATAATTTGTCAGCTAGGATACATTCAGGCATCAGCTGCAACTACAGAATAGGTGCACTGCCTCAGCGCTTTGGAAAGACATAATCTACAACACTACTAGCAGACAAAATATCTGTTACTAGACAGCATATGTGCAGTACAGCAAGACAAAAACATATATTCATATGTGCCGCGGACCAGCCGGAGAAAGAGGATTTCACCGCCCAGGGTCAGAAGGGACGGGGTAAGGAACTGAAGTAGCACCGACGAATGGGGTCAGAAGGACCAAGACAACTGATGGTTGCAAGGCAAGTTTTATTATGCTACGGTTGCAGATTATATAGACTAGAAATGGAAGGTTGCCAGATGGTGGTTTACATTATCTATAGACTGTCTTGGCTCAAGGTTAACTTCCCTGGGAGAAAACCCATAAGCCCAGAATCATCCAAAATAACCTGCATGTGCAAGGGGGAGACAGCTTTGCTTGTCTCATTTTACATTCTTTTTGATTTCTGGGCCCTGGTGATTTATCTCCCATGGAATGGAACAAGGAAGGGAACAAGTAGGGACAGTCCCTTCGAGCAGCGGCGGCATGCCTGGCATGTCCATAGCCTGATCTCAAGGCTGACTGTTTCCCTCAGTTCCCCCTTTTTTATTTTTTAATTTTTGCTGCAAAATAATTCCATGAAGCGTAGTGCCGAGAGTAGTATATTGTTGCATGAGGATACGAAACAGACATGAGAAGATTATTATCAAAAATAGGCAAATTATGGCCAGGGTAATAAATCCTGACAACCCTCCAGTAATCCACGACTGAGGGTTTAACCACTTTAAATGCTCCAGTAAAGTTTTAATTACATCTTCTTGCCAAATATCATCAAGATGTGCATTTTGCATATCCTGAATTTCAGCATTTAATTTCTTAAGGTCAAGACTAATATTATTATCTGACCAAACACTCAGCAGATGCATTTTTACTTTTTCCCATTCCCAAATACAGTCATTGTACTTGTAAGGAGTAACACAAATCCATGTATACTTTTCATGACAAGCTAAACGCATCCTCAATTTTAATGCTGCCATCTGATCTCCAATCCCCCAAATTGTGTTTTTAAATTCATCTAACTTGTTATTCATCTGTAAATCTATGTGACTTTGTAAAGATAAAGCAAGACTGGTATTTTGAGATAATTGATTAGCAAAGTGAGCATGATTAATACTCTGTGAAAGAGCAAGACAGGCAGTAGCCGCGGTAGCAGACAGAGCAGCCAAGGCAAGTAAACTTACTATTAGCCACCCAATAAAGCGTCTCCTTCTCTGCAAGGCTTTAGAGAGTTCCACCCATGCCTGTACTCCAGTATCTTCCTACCAAGGTTCTCTCAGATGTACAGGCACCATAACATATATGGGTTACTTTAGTATAAGCACAGATTGTGTTCCTGCAGAAGGGAACATACAACTGTAAAAATACAATGAACACAGCTAATATTATATCCTCCTTTGGAAGAATTACCAATGCTAATAGAACCAATCAAAAGTGTATATGGAGGAGCAACACAAGTTATAACAGGTGTATTGGAATAAGTTAGAGCTAGTTTCCATGTACCCCAGTTCTTTTGAAATGCGATAAACCTATCTATGACGGGAATACAAGAGATAAGAATTTACCCCTTGGTATAATCTATAGTACACCATATTTGGTTATTATTCCAAGATGCATTGCAACATTCAAAATTGGATCCAGGAAAGTTAATGGTCATAAAAGGAGGAAATTGATTTTTTGATTTCCTCTTAAGAATAGTAACCATATGTCCAGCCATAAGTATCCCTTGTCCTCCAAGTAAACGCTTCATACACAAATAATTTCCTGAATCTTCACCTGTAACCTTGGCTATAGTAATAGCGGAATCCCTAAGTGGTGAGGCGTATGAGATTTGACCTCTAATATTAATAGGTTGCCCATTTTTATAGCAAATGATGGTATCCTTAAGATCCTCTCGTCGGCTGGTAGCCGGGCATGTAAGAGTAATGTTGGTTCCTGTAAAACGAAGGATGCCTGGAGAGCCTGACAAACTAATTGATTGATCCGTTCCCTCATAAACATCTGTATGCTCATAACTAATAGCCTTTACACATCCAGTTTCCAGATTCAATGGGCTAAGACAGACAGGATAGGTACTAAACCAGTTAGTATAATTTACAGACATATTGATTTGTTTTATATTCCCAGTAAGAGGCCCATAAACAGTATCATTGTAAAATACAGGAAACTCTGCTTCAGACCAAGATATGGGTTTTAATAGTGGAGGATCAGGTACATAGGCCCAGTAAGTTGCTGCATTAACAGAGGGAACACATGAAATGGTTGCCAACATAGCCAAAAATAAAGTCACAGGTGTAACAGGATTATTCTGTTGTTTCACTAACTCTAGAGCTCGTGAAACCAATTGTTTAATTTGTCCCCAAGTTGGAACATCACTCCTTTGAGTCGTCCTGGCAAGTGGTCTCCTCTTCTTCTTCTTTTGCTGAATCAACACTGTCAAATTTTCGGGAGAGATGCAGAGCTTCTTCATCTTCTGAACTAGTTGTGAGCTGTGGCGAGCCATCTATTTGCTTGACTAAGCAAGCGCTCAGGAAGCCAGAGAGGTCCAGGAGCTGATCTGGGAAATATACACACGTGACCACGTCCCCAAATCAACACAGGATCAGGACCACGCCAAGTGCTGGTTAGCGGATCTTTCCCGAGGACCTCCAGAGACTGAAAGGCCAATCTTGGCTCAGCCACCAACCTTTCCCCTGTCAACAGTGAGAAAATTTAAAATAAACAGAGCATGATTTATAAGGTTATGTAGTGTTGTTCTATATAATTCCCCCATTTTTATTTTTTCAATAGTTAGCTTTAAAGATCTATTTGCACGTTGTATAATACCTTGTCCTTGAGGGTTACATGGAATGCCTGTAATATTGGTAATTTGTAATGAATTACAAAATGTTGCAAAGCAACACTAGTGTAAGTGCGCCCATTGTCTGTTTTAATAATTTTGGGAAGGTTCATGAAAGCAAAACAGTGTAATAAATGAGTGATGACATGTTTAGTAGCTTCTCGGGTTTGTGCTGTAGCACAGAGGAAACCAGAATAAGTATCAATAGTGACATGAACAAACTGTAATTTCCCAAAAGACGGGATATGAGTAACATCCATTTGCCATAAATGACTAGGTAATAATCCACGAGGATTAACACCATAATGTGGAACAGGAAGGTGAGGTAAGCACTGTGGGCATTGCTTAACAATTTGTCAGGGCAGCTTCACGAGTAAGGGAAAATTGTTTGCGTAATGTAGCTGCCGACTGATGGTGTAAAGCATGCGATTGTTGTGCTGCTTGTGAAGCAGTTTGATCATAACTTACCATAATATGAGGGTGTCCAGGACATGGACCATGAGTATCAACAGTATGAAGATAATGAATGCAATACCTTAGCCATTCTTGACAGCATGACGAACGGAAAGGAGGAGGACGGTAAATTGGGATATGTCCTGCTTTAGGGAAAAGAGATTGAGGAGGAAGAGTAACTTTAACTTTATTTTTGGGAGGAAAATGCACAGGATAAAGATCACGTTTAGATCGAGTTAAAACATCTGCAGTCCCATTCATTTTAGACAATGGACCAGACAAGTTAGAATGAGCACGGATATGCAGAGCTGCAACAGGACCATCGTGGGAACGAATAAGCTGTTGAAGCAAACGAAAAGACGATGATAATTCAGGGTCATTAGTATATCCTCTGGTCGCAGTCTCCAGAAGAAATAATAAGCTAATAAGATATTTACTATCAGAAAACAAATGAAAAGATATAGAAGGCAAATGTTTAAAAGCCATAATGACAGCATACAGTTCAACACGTTGAGCTGAAGTCAAGGAAGTTTGTTTAATGAGTTTTGTTCCGTCGTCAATGATTACAGTAGCCACTCCTGAAGAAGAACCGTCTGTAAAAACCAAAGGGACATGGGAATGGGCTGTTGCCTAATTATAGAAGGAAAGATATAAGAGTTAAGTTTGCTGAATTGGATCAATTTATCAGCAGGCTAATGGCATTCCAAGGTACCTGAAAATCCTGCAAGAACAAGACCCCATTCATTACTATGTTGAAAAAGCCAATTTTGTTGACTAACTGAATAAGGGATAATAATTTGAGAAGGTTCTAGACCTATAAGTTGTAAGCATCTAGTTCTACCTTGCATTATTAACTTAATAATAAGTTCATAATAAGGGTTAATAACTTTAGAGGATGGAGTTTTCATATGAATCCATTCAATAATTCCACCAGTTTGCCATAAGATGGCAGTAGGCACGTGAGGTGTTGGACAAACAATAAAGACATGGGCAGGTGAGTATGTATTCGAGTTAACTGTGCAGAGCTGATAGCTCTATTAACTATTTGGGAAGCTTGAAATCCTCTGGAGTCATAGAGCGTGAAGTAGAAGGATCTGAGTCACCTTTAAGAATATCAAGTAAAGGCTCTAACTGAGCAGTAGGAAGTTCTAAGGAATGCCTTAGCCAATTAATATCTCCAAGTAATTTTTGAAAATCATTTCATGTTTTTCAATTATCAACTCGAATTTGCAGTTTTTGAGGCCTAATGGTAGAGTTATCAATATATTTTCCCAAATAGAAAAATGGAGATTGTCTTTGAATTTTTTCTGAGGCAATGACCAAGCCAAATGATTGTAAGGATTGTTGTAAAAATTGAGAAGCAGTCTCTAATCAAGAAATGTTGTCAGTGGCTAAAAGTATATCATCCATATAATGTATGAGATATAACGTTGGAAACCTTTTTCTCACAGGAGTTAAGGCCTGAGCCACATATATTTCGCATAATGTAGGACTATTTGCCATGCCCTGAGGCAATACTTTCCATTGAAATCTCCTCATGGGTTCCTTAAACTTTAAGGAAGGCAAGCTAAAAGCAAAATGTTTTCTATCTTCAGGAAACAAAGGAATAGTGAAAAAACAATCTTTAAATCTATAACTAAAAGATGATAATTGTGTGGTATGGCTGTTGGAGAGGGTAGGCCTAGTTGAAGAGCTCCCATTATTAGCATAGTTTTATTAACAGCTCTTAGACCCTGTAATAACCTCTATTTTCCAGAGTTTTTCTTGATAATAAAAATAGGAGTATTCCAAGGACTATTGGAAATTTCTAAATGCCCTAATTGTTCCAGTACTAACTGTTCTGCAGCTTCTAATTTCTCCTTTGTGAGGGGCCATTGGTCCACCCATACAGGGTCACCACTCAGCCAAGTAATTGGATCAGCAGTGAGTGGAGGAGAATCCAAGGCCCCTAAGAAAAACCCAAACCTTGTCTATCACTTTTTATTTTCACATCAATAGGATAGACAGTTCCTTTTTGATTTGTTCCCAGCCCTTTTGTGGGAAGAAATCCTGGATCCAACACCATATTAGAGACGTGAGAATTTGGACTATAAAGTAATACTCCCATTTCTTTTCATATATCTTGGCCCAAGAGGTTTAAAGGCAGCCCAGGCAAAACATAAGGCTGGAAGTATCCTGAATGGCCCTCACTATCTTGCCATAATAATAACTGACTACTTGGCATAGGAGAAGAACTCTGTCCTATTCCTTTAAGTTCTGTAATAATAGGACTAACGGGCCAATGTTTAGGCCAGTGCATCTGCGTCATAACAGAGACATCAGCTCCAGTGTCTAACAAACCTGAAAAAACCTTTCCATTCATGGTTCATTTCATTTCTGGACGTTCTTTCCCTATCTTCTGAATCCAGTAGGCAGCACTAGATGATCCAAAAGCCTTTGTTTCTCTCTTTTGATGTTGTAAAATTTGTCCATGAGGTACAAAGGGCAAAAGTAGCAATTGTGGAATTTTATCACCAGGAGAAATCGTTATTATATTTTTAATAGTTTGTGCCATGATTTTTATTTCTCCTTCATAGTCAGAGTCTATGAGTCCTGGCATAATAGTTAAACCCTTCATGGCGACACTACTTCTTCCCAATAATAGTCCAATCAAACCCTTGGGTAAAGGTCCATAGATGCCCATAGAGAGGGCCTGAGGACCCATTGCAGGAGTTAATACATATCGGGCGGAGGTACTGAGGTCCAGTCCTGTGCTTCCTGCTGTTGCTCTGGAGAGCGAAGATATTGTATGTTTTTGTTTTTGGTTAATGTCTGATTGATAGTTTGAGGAGGATACACAGACGTTGCCCCTATTATTTGTTGGGGCCGGGGAAGGCCCCGGGAGGAGTTTCGCGACAGTGGTGTCCCATCCCTGTGGGCCACTGAGCGACAATCTCGTGCCCAACGTTTTCCCCTGTTGCATTTAGGGCATAAACCAGGGATTTTCGGACCATCTGGAGGTTTTTGAGTAGGGAAGGAAGGAGCAGGGTTACAATGAAAAGATCCACATTCTCCAGCAAAATGACCTGCCTTTCCGCATTGAAAACTAGTCTTTGCTCTCTTTTGATTGTTTTTAAACCCCACTTTAGTTAATGCTGCAGCCATAGCAGCACCCTGTATATAAGCAGGCCCAATGTCTGCACAAAGGCGAATATAATCCTCCAGTGTTCTCCGTTTTCTCCAAGGTCGAATCGCAGCCTGACCTGCATTATTAGCGTTTTCAAAAGCAAGTTGCTTAACTACAATTGTACCAGTGAGTCCATCCACAATGAGTCTCCCCACCGCCTGTAACAATCTATCTACAAAATCAGCATATGGTTCATCAGGTCCCTGTCTCACTTTTTTTTTTTTTTTTTTTTTTGTGGTATGCGGGCCTCTCACTGTTGTGGCCTCTCCCGTTGCAGAGCACAGGCTCCGGACGCACAGGCTCAGCGGCCATGGCTCACGGGCACAGCCGCTCCGCGGCATGTGGGATCCTCCCAGACCGGGGCACGAACCCGTGTCCCCTGCATCGGCAGGAGGACTCTCAACCACTGCGCCACCAAGGAAGCCCCCCTGTCTCATTTTTGAAAGACCCTCAGTTTTGTGTGTAGAAGGTAATTTCCTCCAGGCTTGTAATGCCAAATGATTTATTTGAGGATAAGCAACAAAGGTATAAGTTAATTGATCTTGTAAAGAAATATATGGTCCTTCCCCAATCAGCATATGATAATCCACTGGAATATCATGGGTAGCATTCGTTTCTGCTTCTTCAGCAGCCCGTTCATAAAAATCAAACTTCCATATTAAATAATCTCCACCATTTAAACAAGCTCGTGCGATAGACTTCCAATCAGCGGGGGAAAGAGCTTCTCCTGCAATAGTGTCAACCATAGCAGTAGTAAAAGGAGCAGTGGGCCCATATTGAGCACAAGCAGATTTTAAATCTTTCAAAACTTTAAAAGGAAGAGCCTGATGCTCCCTAATAGCCTGTTGAGGATTATTAGGATCAGGTCTTTCTATGACAGGACAACAGAAAATAGGATCTTCTCCTCGTTTTATTGCTGCTTATACAGCACGTTGCAAGAGACTGAGCATTTTTACAGATGTAGATTTTTGAGGAAGACAGTCCTTACTAATTTGCAGCTTTTTCACTGACTTATCTGTCATAGCCATTAGAAAATCATCCTCAGGATGATTCTCTCTTTTATGTTTTTTTCTCTCTCTCTTTTATGTTTAAAAGCCTCATCGGTTAAGTCAAAATGTTCCTCTTCATCTGAAATATTTAAATTAATTAGCTCTTTCGGTTTAGGAAGTGGCGACACAGTAGCTGATAATACAGTCTTGTCTTCTGTCAGAGGCTTATGTTTTTCTGACTTTACATTCAAATCAACACTATCATGAGAAGAACCTAAACATATTTTTATCAGATTCCACAAACTAAATGTAACAACAGCAGTATGAGTAGGCCCTCGAGACTCATAATAATTTTTTAAATCTTCTCCAACTTTCTGCCAGATTTCTATGTCACAGAGCCGCCATCAGGAAACCAGGGAGATACATCATGGATATGCTGCAAAAATTCAGTCAACTGTGAGGTAGAAACTTTATTACCCCGAGCTATAAGCATCGAAAGTAAAACCTGAGCAAATAATTCACGCTCCTTTGAGCCCTTTTGCCCCATCTTATTTTACTTCTGACTGTTGCCTTATGCCTCTATTAGTTTCACTTTTACTCGTGGCCACACATATTTTGCATAAGGGTTCTCTTACCTGCACTTTCTTTTCCTTTTAATTGCCTTCATGCTTCAGGTCCCTGTTCGGGCACCACTTGCCATGGACCAGCCGGAGAAAGAGGATTTCACCGTCCAGGGTCAGAAGGGACGGGGTAAGGAACTGAAGTAGCACCGACGAATGGGGTCAGAAGGACCAAGACAACTGATGGTTGCAAGGTAAGTTTTATTATGCTACAGGTGCAGATTATATAGACTAGAAAAGGGAAGGTTGCCAGACGGTGGTTTACATTATTTATAGACTGTCTTGGCTCAAGGTTAACTTCCCTGGGAGAAAACCCATAAACCCAGAATCATCCAAAATAACCTGCATGTGCAGGGAGGAGACAGCTTTGCTTGTCTCATTTTACTTTCTTTCTGATTTCTGGGCCCTGGTGATTTATCTCCCATGGAATGGAACAAGGAGGGGAACAAGTAGGGACAGTCCCTTCGAGCAGCAGCGGCATGCCTGGCATGTCCGAAGGTGCTCTCAAGGCTGACTGCTTCCCACACATATGTTGGCTTGTTTAAGCCTCAAGCCCTCGATCCTTTGTTGAAATACAATAATTTCATTCCTATGGTTTTCAATACCAAAAACTCTACCTCCAGGAGGGTTAAAGTCTAATTTGTACTCCAAACCAAGTAGCAGTGCAGTTCGCTACTACTGAGGCTGAATCCATAAAGACTTCAAGACCACGACCAGAAGACAAGTTATTATATATAATACCCTAGAAGGCCTGAAACATAATTATCGTATACATAGCTGGTCCTTCAGAACTTTTTACCTATAACATGTTTTTTGATGAAAGTTATTTAATGTACTGGAGATAACTGTGAATTACTGATCAAATATTTGAATACTTATACTTACCTGGAATTTCATTTCTGCTGAAAGAAAAAGGAAGAACAGGACTCACCTAAAAAAAAACAAACTTTAGAAATGAAAGTAAACATCTTATCACACACTATCACTTTTGGAAGCAGCATAGAGGGGCAGTCAACAGTAAAACACTGGTGAAATAGGACAAAACTCTAGGCCAAAAATCCATTATTATTATCATCAGTGACAGTACCACAACTGTGCCCTTCATAATTAATAAGCACTCCTAAGAGTCTTCATTTGGCACCAGATGATGTGTTTAAGAGAAACACTCTGGGAGGTTTTGAATCAGACTTGGTTTTTTGTTAGCCAAGTTACAGGAGAATTTTTAAAGTGGGGGGAAGGGAAGAAGGAAACGGACCAGAAAAAGAATTGAGGCCATCATCTACAAACCAACAAAGCACTGAGAGTTCCAAACGTTATGTCAGACACTAAAATGACTGATACAGGCTCAAACGGTTTATAAAACCTAGAAAAAGACTACACCAGCAAAGTCCCCATTTATCTGTAGAGTTCAGAAACTAAAACAAGGAATATTTCAGCTTAACACCTTATCTCAAGAGAATCATATACACTTCACATGAATAAAAATACCTGAAACCAAACATTTTTAAAAGCTCCAATACCCAAAATAGAAAGAAAAAAATTAATTCAGAAGACTCAATCCAGCCATGATAATCACAAAATGGCTGGGCAATCTCTATCTCCCTTCCACACTAACCATCCATCCCCTGGAAGACCAAGGGAGATCAGACCTTCCAGACTTACCTTCCAGACCTTCCAGACACCTGGCTGCAGCAAAATTCGATGGAATCCCCTTGTGGAACAGCAGTTTCCCATCTCTTGTGTCTCTCCCTGTCATGATCATGCAGGAAGCGAGTCTGGCTGTGCTATTTCTTATCATTGTGTGTCACCCATCTGCAACATGATATTGAAAAAGTAGTTCCCTTTCCCCCAGAAGGTTGAGGCTCAGCTACAGGGGTAATTCTCCTGGGCACACAGTCATTATTTAGGCTGACTCAGTGACTTCAACAGGCTTAATCATGTCATCAGGTTTGTTGCCAGCTGCATAATGCTCCCACATCTGTAGATAGAGCCGCTCTAGTTCCATCGTGTATTGTCTGGTGTTGAACAGAGGGCTAGATGTTCTCTGCTTCCACACTTTGCCACGAATTTTCTTCAGGTATTCTACATCAGTTCCCAGTTTCACAGCTATCTCTTCATATTCTTGTCTATTTTTAGCAATCAGCTCAAGACAGCCTAAACAAGTGAGCTGGGAAGCTGCAACTCGGGAAGCAAGAGTCTCTCCTGGCAGAGTCACCATGGGGGTCCCTGCCCAAAGGACGTCCATCCCTGTGGTGTGTCCATTACAGAGTGGAGTGTCCAAGCAGACATCAGCCAGCTGGCCTCTCCGAACATGTTCCTCTTTAGGAGCAACAGGGGAAAAAATGATACGGTTCGGGGGAAGGCCCATATTTTGTGCGTACTGTTGAATATTAGCTTCTCCTGCTGCTGGAAAACGCAACAGCCACAGTACACTATTGGGAACACGCTTCAGAATATTTGCCCACATCTGCAAAGTAGATGGGTCAAGTTTGTATAACTGATTAAAGTTACAGTACACAATGGCATCTTCCGGTAACCCGTACTGAGAACGTGTGGTTACAATAATGGTACGGGGAACCTCCTCTCCAGTGGCAGCCTTATTGTTGATCAGGGTAGTTGCCAGTCCATTGCTAATACTGAATCCATTAATTGTAACCTGAATTTGTCCTCTGTTAATCATTTCAATAACTGCTTCTGCAACAGTATTCATAGGAATGACAGGCATATTAAGAGTTGTATTACTGCTGGCTGCATTGTCTTCTCCATCAGGACATTTCATCTTGACTATTTGCACATCTGATAGACTATCAAGAAATGCTTGGAGGTCGATGCCATTCAGCACAATCCGATTGTCATAAATGTGCCCATTGGACTTAAAATCGATGACGGCTTTTTTCTTCAGGTGAGGAAACATATTAGCATGATCACCAATAAAGAAAGTATGGGGCATATAAGCCAGTTTCTCAGAATACTGCTCAGCAACTTCAGCAGGTGAAGTTTCCTGATCAGTGATGATATAATCCATGAAAAGCACGCCACTAGTCCCAGGGTACCCCAGCCACATTGCCTGAATAGGAGCTGGCCTGAGAGCAAAGAGTTCATTTCGAGCACCCCTGGTATAACCATTCAGATTTACGAGGATGTGTATACCATCTTGATGGATGCGATCAGCTGCTTTCCCATTGCATGGAATCTGAGAAAGATCAATGAAATGATTGGCTTCTGCCATCACCTTCGCTCGGAAGTTTGTGCCATCATGTGCGCTCAGGCCATAACAGAATATCTCAAATTTATCAGGATTGTGCATGCCTGGAATAGACTGCATAAGATGAGAAGTAGGATGATTCCCAAAGTCAGAACTCACGTATCCTACACGCAGTCGACCATCACTGAGCTTCAGGTCTTTTGGATGTTCATACGGTGGTTTATGAAGGACACTTATATTAGCCAAGCAGAGGTTCCCATGCCTCTCAGCAATAGCCTTCCTGAAGCCATGAGAAAGAGGATAGAGCATACTATGATGAGGCTGCACAGAAGGCAACCTATTCCTCTCCAACTGGTCAGCCACAATGCTGACCAACTTCTTCATTCGCTCATCATAGTCTGTCCAATCACAGACAACCTGCAGGCAATGAGCCAAATTACAATAAGCGTCAGGAAAGTCAGGTTGAAGCTTCAGAACAGTGCGATAAGAAGCAATTGCTTCTGGAATATTCCCTGAATCGTGGTGAATGGAAGCCAGATTGCTGTGGGCATCCGCAAATGCAGGGCTGATCTGAACGGCACGAGTATAACACTGCAAGGCTCCCTGAACATCCTGCATCTCCCGTAGGGTGTTTCCCATATTGCAGTAGGCATCAGCAAAGGTAGGACTGATTCGAATAGCCTCCTTATAATGCATCAGAGCTTCGTGCAGTTTTCCCTGCTGCTTCAATACACTTGCTAAATTTGAATGGGCATCAGCAAAGTCTGGGCAGAGCTCTAATGCTTTACGATACAAGCGAACTGCCTCTTCACTGTTTCCCTGTTCTCCTTTGATATTGGCTAGGTTATTCAGAGAGTCTGCATGGGTGGGACACAGCCGGAGAGCTGTATGATAACAATCTTCTGCTTCAGCAACACTGCCCTTCTCTTTGAGAGCGTTTCCTAGGTTGCAGTAAGCATCAGGGAAATGTGGTTGCAATTCAATAGCTCGCCTGTAGGTGTCTATTGCCAGATCCATCAGGCCTTGCTCATAGTATACACAAGCCAGGTTGCCATGTACCACTGCATGATTTGGACTCAAGCTTAGGGCACGAAGGTAAGCTGCCACAGCTCTGTCAAAAATCCGTGCCTCATTGAAGACATTTCCTAAATTGATATAAGCATCCAGAAAATTGGGGTCAAGGGTGACAGCCTTTTCAAAGTGATGAATTGCAAGCCAAATCTCCCCTTGTGCATTGAAAACACAGCCAAGATTACTCCAAGCTACTGCAAAGTTCGGTTGCGTCTCAATTGCTTTCAAATAACATGCCTTGGCTTCTTCTAAGCCACCCAGGGCTTTGAGCAGGTTCCCCAGGTCACTGCGAACACAGTACAAATAAGGATTGTACTGAAGAGCAGAGACGTAAGCTTGTACTGCCCCTTCCATGTCGCCTGCTGCTACCAATGCGGCTGCCAGGTTAATATAACCATCGATGAAATCTGGTTTGAGACGCAATGCATGCCAGTAATGCTCAGTTGCTTCCTGCACCTGCCCTCTTTCCTTGTACACATTCCCCAAATTCGAATAGGCTTCTGCCAGAAGAGGGTTCTGTTTAATTGCCAGAGTACTAAAGTGGGCAGATCTGTCCAGCCTTTGACACTGGAAGTGTATAGATGAAAGTAATAAAAGTACACCAGTATTGCCTGGCTCTTGTCTCCAGAGCTGCATGCAGTGTCTCTCAGCTGTCTCAAAATCTCCTGCCTGATATTCTCGATGTGCCAACTCAGCTAACCCTTGGAAGGAAAGCATACATTTCGTTGGTTCTGTGCTGTCGGCCACGTTGCCCACGGAAGACGCCATCTGGAGCTTCTGGAGAGAGTGAAAAAAGGGGGTAATTGAGTCCCGCTGCCGCCACTACTGGCAAGAATGTTTCTAGTAGCAAACACGAGCGCAGCAGCCGTACCACTGCTTTGGCAGGCTTAAGCGGCGGCAACGGTTACAGGCACCGAACCTTAGGAACTCTGGTTGGCCATCTACCTCTCATGCTCTTGAAATCTTAATTCTTAACCCTGCCCTCTTCCACCATTTTTCTGCTAATCAGGGAATAAAAATTACCTATCCATTTGCCTTACAAGAAATCAAAAGTCAGTAGTCCAAACACTTTTTAAAATATTGTTTTCTGTCCAGTTGGAAATGAGATACATGATTGACTTTTCTTCATCATTCATATAGTCAACGTGGAAAACATTAGGGCCATGAATTTCAATACAGTAAGATGAGAAAATTTTAAATTGGCCTTCCCAAACCACTAATAAGTAACCGATGTTGTATATGATGCTAAAATCTTAGAGACTGAGTTTGATATTTTAAAAGTTCTGAAAACATTAGCTAATTTCTCCTCATCAAATTTCTCATGACTCAAACCTGAGTATTACTTTTTAAAAGATAAATTTATTTATTTTTATTTATTTATTTTTATTTTGGCTGCATTGGGTCTTCAGTGCTGCGTGCAGGCTTTCTCTAGTTGAGGTGAGCGGGGGCTACTCTTTGTTGTGGTGCCGGGGCTTCTCATCACAGTAGCTTCTATTGTTGTTCCACAACTCTATGGGTTCCTTTTTAGGTCCTACGAAGAACCCTAGAAATTAGTTCATGTAATTATAGGTTTTTGCAAAATTGTCAAAAGTGAGATATTTTAACTTCCATCAGGTAAGACCAGCGTCTATTTCTTTGCCAATTTTCCTTCTATCATAGTCCGCTATGTTGGATCATATTGGATTGGTCACAGGCTTTTTTGAAACCTGGCTAAGGAGATGTTTTAAGTGAGGCTATTATGTGATTTTCAGACACCACCATATGTAATTGACTATATAATATCCCATTACAGGAATAACTTCCAGTACTCTTACTGACTACTCTACTGACTTAACTAGCACAAGACACAGAAGCGTAAGGACAAAAACCACCTTACAATATAGCCATGTCTTGCACTTCACAGCTCTCAAAGCATGTGCATTTGAAGAAGAAAAAAAGAACTGAAAAGTATAAAACCAGAAGTTATTCTGTGGAAAATTATTTCAATCATCAGGCATGTGAAAGATAAGTCAAAGATTCAGTTTTCTTCAATGCTTAGTCAAAACGGACATTTCCTTCTGTCAAGAATATACTCCAGGGCTTCCCTGGTGGTGCAGTGGTTGAGAGTCTGCCTGCCGATGCAGGGGACACGGGTTCGTGCCCCGGTCCGGGAAGATCCCAAATGCCGTGTAGCGGCTAGGCCCGTGAGCCATGGCCACTGATCCTGCATGTCCGGAGCCTGTGCCCTGCAACGGGGAGAGGCCACAACAGTGAGAGGCCAGCATACCACAAACACAAAAAAACAAAAAAACAATAAACTCCAGGGGCTTCCCTGATGGCACAGTGGTTAGGAAGCCACCTGCCAATGCAGGGGACACGGGTTCGAGCCCTGGTCCGGGAAGATCCCACATGCCGCGGAGCAACTAAGACCGTGTGCCACAACTATGGAGCCTGTGCTCTAGAGCCCGTGAGCCACAACTACTGAGCCTGCGAGCCACAACTACTGAAGCTTGCGTGCCTAGAGCCCGTGCTCTGCAACAAGAGAAGCCACCGCAATAAGAAGCCTGCACACCGCAACAAAGAGTATCCCCCAGTCGCTGCAACTAGAGAAAGCCTGTGCACAGCAACGAAGACACAACACAGTCAAAAATAAATAAATAAATAAATAAATAAAAGAATAGACCCCATCAATAATGTGTGTAATGGAATGGTGTGAATGAGTATTTTATCAGAATTCCTGTAATGCACAATCCTATAGCAGTACTGAAATCAGTAATGCATTTATAATAGTAAATATTTATGAGGAAGTAATCCATAGAGGTTTTCTCAAAGTTAACAATGAAAATTAATGTGACATTATCAATAATAAATTGTGACGCTGAAATAAACTTTTCTAAACTATTAATAACTAAAAGCAAACTCTAATCAACCATGTTAAAAGAAATCTATGTCTATAAACTACAAAGTTTATTTCTGAAAATTTTATTTCTAAAACACATAAACTGTCATATGAGGAGGCAGTTAAAGAATATATAGCTACAAGAGTGGGGAAAAAGTTTTATAGAGACACATCTGGCAGTAGTGAATTTTCAAATGTCATTTTTCTAGATTTTGTGACACCTATAGTATTGATATTTGAAAGCATTTAAAAAATTGTAATTTGAAGATTTGCTACTTCCAGGTAGAGTAAAATATTTTGAAGCAAAACAACATTTCCACGGAGAAAAATTTAAAAAGCCAAATAAAATAGTCAGCATTCAATCAAAAAGTTCTAGACATGCCAAGAGATAGAATCATTTGACTAAAATTCTAAGAAAGGAAGAGATAATACAAAAATATTTATATAAGATATTGTGTATCTTTATAAGGAAAAGTCTTTATCAAGAAAAGACTTTAAAATCATCAGAATTAATATTATATTTTATTTATTTGTATATTTTATTTATATATTTATATAAAGGACTTAAAGATAAAGCCCTAGTTAAGGCAGTGACAAAAGCAGTAGCAGTGGGAGTGAAAAGAAATGGTTATATTCAAGGATATTTTGTCAGTAAAAGTCCAAGATCAAATGTCTGACTGCATACATGGGATGGATAGATGGAGTGGGAAAAATCAAAGTTAACTATAGAGGTTCTAGTGAAGATGGGGTTGCCATCACCCAACCCAAGGGGTTGCGATCATCCCCAAGGTCTAGGAGACTCAAAGGGAAGGTCATGGTCGAGGAAAAGTTAATTGCTGGGAAAATAAGACTCCCAGTCTCTCCATCTCCTTATACTAGTTTTTTTTTAACATCTTTATTGGAGTATAATTGCTTTACAATGGTGTGTTAGTTTCTGCTTTATAACAAAGTAAATCAGTTATACATATACATATGTCCCAATATCTCTTCCCTCTTGGATCTCCCTCCCTCCCACCCTCCCTATCTCACCCCTCTAGGTGGTCACAAAGCACAGAGCTGATCTCCCTGTGCTATGCAGCTGCTTCCCACTAGTTATCTATTCCTTACACCAGTTTTGTTTTTCCGCTCATATACGTAGCAGCATTTCATTCAACGGGAAAGCCATTGATCTGACTGGTCAAATCAAACACCATAGTTCAAGGCACATTTACAGTGGTTAGTTCCTCCACAATTTAGAAAGTAACATTCACAATTTCCCTCTTCCTACACCGTGGAACACATTGGCCATTCCTCCAAAGTTTCCACTCCATAGAGTGGACCAGAGTTGACATTAGCCCAGAACTGAGAGCTTGGCATGAGATGGTGTCAACCCCTCCTAGAGCTCTGGCATAAGTTATGACCCAACCCAGCTCCACAGAGAGCTCTGCATGGAATCTTGTCTCAGCCATAATAATGTGATTCTGCTTTTCATTTGGTTTTCTTCTTTGCTTAACTTTCTCTGGCCACTCTGACAAACAAAATTTCAGGCATTCCTGGGCCACTCACTAACTTTATTCTGTCTAATGATATCCAGATTCCCAAGAAAATTACTAACAATAAAGGGGGAAATTTGGAACATGGTGAGTTTTAGGTGCCTGAAAATACAGGTAACTGAATCCAGTTAAGTAGCAAATTATTTGGGTATCAAATATGCCAGTAGAAGAGCAGACTAAGCTCAATTTAATGTACTCTTATTGGAGACACATGTAAATTCTGGGTCAATTTTGAAAAAGTTAAAAGCACATAGCTGAGATTAAAAGAAAGAAAGGAACACCTGCATGTTTCAGAAAGTAACAGAGAAATTAAATCCAGAGAAATAAGAGCAGACTGACGTGTATGAGTTCCGTTCCTTAGTATAGGCCTTATGTAAATAGGGGCTGGAGCTAGAAATCTAACATTACCTTGAGGCCAGGAATTTAGACTCAGGATGGAACAATATTGAGAAGTTAGTACAGATATCCTACAGAAATTTCATGAGGAACTGCTTAGTCCATTAAGAGGGCCAAGGGAGGTGGTGAGGAAGACTGATATCTCTTGAAAACCTTCAGGTACAGAAAACATCAACACCTCTGAAAAGTAGGCCTGTCCTTCCCAGAGTTGTGATGGCCAGGTTGTCACTAACCTGGAAGGCCCTGTAGGAATCAGAAACTGCAAGGAGAGTAATTCAAAGAAAAACAGATGCAGGATGGGTGTGGCAATAAATCCTAGGACCCTATCAGAAACAAAATTAAAACCACTCTAGAGGGAAATTTTAACAAACCAGAGCAGAGAGTATCCTAACCAGAATAGAATAATAATTCTGAAGAAGTTACTTTAGTTATTTACGTAATATTCAATGCATTTCCATGGCCAGGCCCTTTTGAAGAATTCGAAAACATATACAAACAATTCATTTACATCTCATATATCCCACCATCCAGAGCAAAATTCACTTAAGAACTGTACTGGTGGAAATTGGGCGGCACTATGGAGAAAATAAAACGGTGTTTGCCATCAAAAAACACGAAGGTAAGAAAGATAATGTCTAATTTTTTAATTATCCTGTGGTTTCTTGAAATCTTTTGGAAACCCAAAATAGAGAAACCTAGGAGGAAATGAAGATTTAAATATTTAGAGATTTATCAACTCATCTCTAAAAGCTTTATTAATCTCTTATTTTAATAACATTCCTGAGAGGTATAAATGTGTCCAGTGATAGGGTTGAATAAGCCTGAGAGAATTTCATTTGTTTACTATTCTTGGTCAGCTCTTAAGACCTTTCAGGAGCATCTTGATTTTCATGGCCTCATCCAACAAAAAGCAGGATATTTTACAGAAAGTCCTGGTCCACTTTTTGGCTTGCTTTTGTGTTTATGTTTTTGGTTTTTTCACATTGGGCGGTACATTAGGCTACTTATTGCATACTCCCTCATTCATGCATGCATTTATTCAAACAATATTTACTGAGTTGAGACATTTAATTAACACTCAATAAATGATGTTTACATGAATGAATGCGCTTTCTATCAAAGTAAGTGTAAGTACTGAGAAAAATTACAGAATGTATGATCCCAGCCCCACAAAAGCTTATAACTGTGTTGAGGATGCTGATGAAATAACTAATATATCATATTATCATAATATATCATATTGGACAGTTTCTAAGTTCAAAAATTAGTTTTTATAGATAATCAGAGCATAAGGAGGACAAAGAAGGGACAGTTCATTATGGGTTGAATCTATCAATAAATGTATATTTCAGATGAGATTTGAGATTGACCTTAAAGAAGAGGACTTAGATATATGAACAGAGAACAAAAAAGGCATGGTGATAGCATGTGCATAGATAGTGTGGCCGATATTTATGTTCTTCATTAAAGATAGTCAGAGATAACCCAAATGTAACTGTTTCCATGGGTCCATTCTCAGTATCCAAACAAAATGGCAAATCCTATCTTAGTAAAACTAATGAAAAACGCAGTCTTTAACAAAGAGATTGTGAAGGAAAGGGAGAGAGAAAGGCTTGCATCCCACACCACACAACAAAACTTATTGAATTCTTTGTTTAATTTTCTCCCTCTGAAAATTTCCTCTCCCTCTCTCTGTACGTCTCTCTTCTCCCACATCTGGCCACACTCTACCAGCCATCTTTCCAGATCTTTCCAGAACTCTCCATCCTAGTTTCATTAGGCCACAATTTAAACATCTCACAGGTCTCCAGGATGCATCCCCATCACTTATTCCACAAAGACAAACAAAGGACACTTCTCAGGATCACGTTTCTTTGAAGGAAGAGGTCATGAGGAGTGATTATAAATAATATAAGGTGGAGAGCAGTGACTTAAAATACCATTTTTCAGCTTAGAATGTGAATACAGGGAACTTTGGGAAACTAGAAAATCTAGAAAGGATTCATTGATAATTATTTATTTTCAATGAATAAAATAAAATGTAATAATACAGCTAAACTCTGACAGATTAACTTTTTCAAAAGTTGCTTTCACACACCTTCACTATTGGGATGTTTGATAAACACACCTTTCCTTCTTTACTTTCTTCTTTCTTTGCAGATACTGGCACCAAACTTTCAAACAATAAGAACCTTCCCATAAGCCCCTTGCCAGGCAAGATTAAGGTATAACAATCCAAACAAATTTTTGAAGAAGATAACTGGTTGAAAGCATAAGAAAAGAGCTGGGGGGCTTCCCTGGTGGCGCAGTGTTTGAGAGTCCGCCTGCCGATGCAGGGGACGCGGGTTCGGGCCCCGGTCCGGGAAGATCCCACATGCCGCGGAGCGGCTGGGCCCGTGAGCCATGGCCGCTCAGCCTGCGCGTCCGGAGCCTGTGCTCCGCAATGGGAGAGGCCACAACAGTGAGAGGCCCGCATACCGCAAAAAAAAAAAAAAAAAAAAAGAGCTGGGTTTCTCTTATTCAACAGTCACATAATGAGTAATGTGGGAATTGGTTTAAAAAGTCTCTCTGCATGAGGGGCTAAGGTTAAGATTAGAACTTCTGAGGCCAGAAGAGCAAAATGACTACAACAATCCACATATTTTCAAGAGCCGCCCTTTGGATGTGAGGGATTGATTTTTCCCACTACTTTTTCAGCAACCCAACTGGTGTCTTTATTAAACGACCTAAGAGAATACAGTGTGGCCAAGAAGGCTTAAATTTCCTTAGCCCCAAGTCAGATATTCTCCAGTGATTATCCACTCTAATTAAAAAGAGAGATTTACAAAAGGAAACTGGATACAACTGAGTGTACCTTAATTTCAACCCTTTACCTGAGTTATTTGTTTTGCTTTCAATTCTCCGCTGAACTGCCTACATTAATATATTTTTAAGAACATTTCCTTAAGTTGAAGTATTCATTCAGTATATTCATTTACTATAATTTAGAAAAGCCAAATGATCTAGGCAAATTCATTTCTATATTGCCACAGCAGTGTATTGTGAACTAAATGACACCTGGCAGTTCTTTACTCAGATACTAACTCAATTAGAAGGCAGAACAAGGATACCTACCCATTCAGGGAAGGAAAGGTCACTTAGCCTCTGTAGCTGTCTTAGGTCTCTCATCATCACAGTAACAAATTGAACACTAAAAACCATATGATCATCTCAAGAGATGCAGAAAAAGCTTTTGAAAAAACTTCAATATCCATTCATGGTAAAAACTCTCCAGAAAGTGGGCATAGAGGGAACATACCTCAACATAATAAAGGCCATATATGACAAGCCCATAGCTAACATACTCAATGGTGAAAAGCTGAAAGCATTTCCCCTAAGATCCAGAACAAGACAAGGATGCCCACTCTCACCACTTTTATTGAAGGTAGTTTTGGAAGTCCTAGCCACAGCAATCAGGCAAGAAAGTAAATAAATAAAAGGACTCCAAAATGGAAAGGAGAAAGTAAAACTGTCACTGTTTGCAGATGGCATGATACATAGAATATCTGAAAGACACCATCAAAAAATTATTAGAGCTCAAAAATGAACTTGGTAAATTTGCAGGATACAAAATTTATATATAGAAATCTATTGTATTTCTATACACTAACAGTGAACTATCAGAAGGAGAAATTAAGGAAACAATCCCATTTACAATCGCGTAAAAAAGAATAAAATACATAAGAATAAATCTGCCTAAGGAGGTAAAAGACCTGTACCCAGGGAACTATACGACACTGATACAAGAAATTAAAGATGACACAAACAGCTGGAAAGATATACCATGGTCACGGATTGGAAGAACTAATATTGTCAAAATGACCATCATACCCAAGGAAATCTACGGATTCAATGCAGTCTGTATCAACATATCAAGGGCATTTTCCACAGACCTAGAACAAATAATTTTAAACTTTGTATGGAAACACAAAAGATCCTGAATAGTTAAAACAGTCTTGAGAAAGAAGAACACAACTGGAGGAATCATGCTCCCTGGCTTCAGACTGTGCTACAAACCTACAGTAATCAAAACAATGTGGTACTGGCACAAAACATCGATTACTGGAACAGAATACAGAGCCCAGAAAGAAACCCATGCACTTATGGTCAATGAGTCTATGAAAAAGGAGGCAAGAATATGCAATGGAGAAATGTCTGGGCTTCCTTAGGGATGGTTTCATCAATTAATTTGTTTTCTTAAATGGACCATACTTTTCCATGTCTTTGTATACCTTGTGATTTTTTTGGTTGAAAATTTGTCTTCAAATATTATAATGTAGTATCTATGGAAATCAGATTCTCCCACTTTCCCAGGGTTTTCTGGGCTTTTGATTGTTGAAGGCTGTAGTAGTCTGTTTGTTTAGGGACCTTTCCAAACTATTTTTGCAATGACTGTTTTCCTTATTGTATGTACGCACTGAAGTCTCTGTTCCTTTAGTTCATGTTTAGCTAATGTTTTGACAGAGATTTCCTTGAATTCCTGCAACTAAAACAAACAAAAACAAATATACACAAGCACATCCACATGCACACTCAAAACCACACACCTCTGCCCATTGTGCAGATTGATGGATCACTCCTTCAACATTTAGCTGACCTGCATTGAGTTCAGGGCTCAACCCATGGTCAAAGCTTAGAGACTCCTCTGGTGTTTTCAGAACATGCATCTTATCTTGAGTATGCATGTGGCTTTCTGAATTTCTCTGGGCACATGTGTACTTTTTGTAGGTTCTAATTTCCCAAAGAATCTCCCCCAACTTTGGCTCCTGCATCTTCTGTGGTCTAGTGTATTTCAATGCACAGTCTTCTGCCCCAGCCATCTGTGCTTTGTTAGTTCACCTTGCACTTTTTTTGAGCAATGACCACTGCTTTTCCAGACTGTGTTCCAAGTTAGCTAAGACAGAGATAAGCATCTTGTGTCAGTCCTTCAGGTAGCTCCCAGACAGGTTAGAACAGATACACATGATAATCTGACAGTACGGTCTCTTCTGCTCCCTCCTGAAGCAGGATTGAGGGTCCCATACTAGGAATGGTCTGCTGCTACTTTCAGACTATCACTGCATTAAGACTCCACCACTTTAAGACCATCACTACACTAACAGTGGATGGGGCAAGGGCAGGTAAAAATGCCACAAAGCTTTCCTGCCATTTTCAAATTGCCTCTTCCCTGGTTCAGTATGTGTTTGGTTGCTATAAATCTTTGGCTGATTTCAGGACTAAGAGAAACTCAAAGAACCCCAGAGCAAGAAACAGTACAATCAAACTCTCAGAAGCCAAAAGACACAGAATCTTTTCTCCCAAAGGAGAAAGAAAAAAGAAATTTGTTACAAAGCAGGGATCCTCAGAAAGATTAGAGCTAATTTCCTATATGAAACCACGGAAGCAAGAGGCCAGACATATTTAAAGTGCTGAAAGAAAAAAAATTGTCCACCAAGAATTCTATATTTGGCCAAACTGGTTTCAAAACTTAGGGAGAAATTAACGCATTCCCAGATGAACAAAGGCTGAGGGCGTTTATTTTACAGCTTCCTACCACTGCCCTAGGAGAAATGCTAAATTGAACCTTCAGGTTGAAATGAAAGGACACTAGACAGCAACTCAAAGCTGTAGAAAGAAATAGAAATCTCCAGTAAAGATAAATACATGGGCAAATACTAAAGCCAGTATTGTGTTATTGGCTTGTAACTCTACTTTTTATTTCTTACATGATTGAAAAAACAAATGCATAAAATAATCATAAATCCATGTTTTGGGGCTCACAAAGTATAAAGGTGTAATTTGTGACAACAATAATGTAAAGAGGAGGAATGGAACTGTAGAGGAACAGAGTTTCTGTGTGCTACTGAAGTTGGTTTCAATTGAAATTATATTGTTTTAACTTTAGAATGGTAAATGGAATCTTCTTGAGAACCACAAAGAAAATATCAATAGACTATATGCAAAAAGAAATGAAAAGGGGGCTTCCCTGGTGGCGCAGTGGTTGAGAGTCCGCCTGCCGATGCAGGGGACACGGGTTCGTGCCCCGGTCCGGGAAGATCCCGCATGCCGTGGAGCGGCTGGGCCCGTGAGCCATGGCCGCTGAGCCTGTGCGTCCGGAGCCTGTGCCCCACAATGGGAGAGGCCACAGCAGTGAGAGGCCCGCGTACCGCAAAAAAAAAAAAAAAAAAGAAATGAAAAGGGAATCAAGAGTTCACCACAAGAAAATCGGCTAAGCACAGAAGTCAGTAATGGAGTAAATCAGGGGCAAAAAATGCATAAGACATACAGAAAACAAGCAGGAAACAGACAGAATTAAGTTCTTCCTCATCAGTAAGTTTTGAAAAAGTAAGTGGATTAAGCTCTCCAATAAAAAGATAAACATTGGCAGAATGGACTTTAAAAACAACCATAGGGCCTCCCTGGTGGCGCAGTGGTTGAGAGTCCGCCTGCCGATGCAGGGGATACGGGTTCGTGCCCCGGTCTGGGAGGATCCCATATGCGCGGAGCGGCTGGGCCCGTGAGCCATGGCCTCTGGGCCTGCGCGTCCGGAGCCTGTGCTCCGCAACGGGAGAGGCCACAACAGTGAGAGGCCCGCATACCGCAAAAAGAAAAAAAAAAAAAAAACAACCATAATCCAAGTATATGCTGTCCGCAAAAAACTCACTTGATTTCAAAAGACACAAGTTACTTGAAAGTTAAAGCATAGAATAAAATATCCCATGCAAATAGTAACAAAAAAGAAGGAAAGAGAGACAGAAAAAGAAAGGAAGGAATGAAGGAAGGAAGGAAGGAAGATAGATCTGGGATGGCTATGTTACTATCACACAAAATAAACTTTAAATCAAAAACTATCACAAGAGGAAAAGGAGGCCACTATATGTTGATAACAAGTCCAATCTATCAAGAAGATATAACAACTATAAACATATATGTACCAAACAACCCCCAAATATGTGAAGCAAACATTGACAGAATTGAAGGAAGAAATAGATAGTTCTAAAATAATAGGTGGAGATCAATACCTTGCTTTCAATAATGGAAAACACATCTAGACAGAAGATCAGTAGAGAGGTAGGGGGACTGAATAACACATTTAATCAACTAAACCTAACAGCCATATATAGATCACTCCACTCAACAACAGCAGAATACACATTTTTCTTAAGTACACATGGAACATTCTCCGGGAAAGACCATATGTTAGGCCACAATACAGGTACCAATACATTTTTAAGAAATTGAAATCATACAAAGTATCTTCTTTAGCCACAGTGAAATGAAGGTAGAAATCAATAACAGAACCATTGATAGCCATTTCCCATCATGCCTGCCACACATGATATAAAGCAATGAAGGGAAAAACATAATTTACCATTTAGAAAAGTGGGAAAGAGGACATACCATTGACACAGAGTGTGTGCTGTTTTCCGTTGTCAGGGATAGAAATAAATTAGCATCATTTATTCATTAGTGTGTTAATTTCTTGGTCAATCATTGGGCAGCCAGTGTTTCTGCCTGATGGGAAGATTTCCTATACTCAGTGTTGAGTGGAGCCAACCTTGAAAGGGACATTTTAAAGGATTATACTGTGATGGGCTTCGCAGTACCCTTCCTCCTATGCCAGTATTTAGGCTGGGGTATTTCCATGGAGTGTGCAAAATCGTAGGCCCCAGTTCACCAGAATTTAGTTTGACTCGTTTTGTTAATACATTCCCTCAGTACTTTGTCTTTTGTAACCTTTTGCATTTACTTCATTCTTTATTATCACTGCAAAACAACTTTGTTTCCTGTTCAGATGCCAAAAAGTGGATATCAATACTTCCTGAGTTTTACACATCACAGATCAGTTTTGGATATCAGGGACAGAGACAACAGCTATTTCCAATGACTCTGAGACATACTTTGAACATGTGATTAAAATGTTGAGTGTTGAAATGTGTGTCGAGCTCATTATAGTTGCTCTAAAAGGATCAAACTGCAAAGATTTAAAAATCTTTACCTTTGAATAGTTTTCCTGTGCTGTCCTTTTGTGTCAGACTGTTAATGTGCAGTCTGGCACCTTCAAATAATGTGGCTTTGTAACCAATTATTTACATGTTGTTTTATCCACAGAGAATCTTTTTTTAAAAATAAATTTATTATTTATTTTTGGCTGTGTTGGGTCTTTGTTGCTGCACACAGGCTGTCTCTAGTTGGGGTGAGCGGGGGCTACTCTTCGTTGTGGTGTGCGGGCTCCTCATTGCTGTGGCATCTCTTGTTGCGGAGCATGGGCTCTAGGCGCTGGGGCTTCAGTAGTTTTGGCACACGGGCTTCAGTAGTTGTGGCTCATGGGCCCTAGAGCACAGGCTCAGTAGTTGTGGCACACGGGCTTAGTTGCTCCGTGGCATGTGGGATCTTCCCGGACTAGGGCTCGAACCCATGTTCCCCTGCACTGGCAGGCGGATTCCCAACCACTGTGCCACCAGGGAAGTCCCCACACAGAGAATCTTAAGGTCAAAACATACAACTCGATTAACTACACTTCCTCCTGTTCACATTTCCCTCATCTTTTCTTCATCTTCTGTCTATGTATCCTTGGCCCTGTTTATATTAAGTGCTTTTGCAGTTATATTTGGTTGTCTGTATTCCGGTGAGTTACCACAATGCTTTATGAGACACGCTAGGATATAAATGCATTTAAGTAATATATATATATGTGTAGTTTGCTTGAGTGCAGTGTTTTTTGTTTTCTGTACTGAATTCATTAGCATGGGTCGGTATAAACTTTAGCATAGGTCGATATGTAATTTGTAAACTCATAAAGTCTTAAAGGTGAGGAAATAAGTCTTTTAAATTTAATTATTTATTGTAAAGAGCAGAATAGCATACATAAACAGGTGCCTAATGAAAACTTGTATTCTAATTTGGAACTCTCATGAACACCTATTTTTTTGTTCTTCTAATGGTATGATAGTAGGCCATTTGATTATTTTTATTTTTATGGCTTTAACTTTAGAACAATGAAATATTCATACATTTTAAAAAGTATTTTTCTTTATTTCATGGGGGTGGGATACTGGAGAAGTGAAAGGTCAAACACCTATTGAGGAATCCATACTTGTCTATATAGTGTGTACTTTTATTTCAATAACTGATTTAAAATTCCTAAAAGGATGCTATAATAAGTTATTATGCCATTTTACAGACTGAATCAAGTGAATTTCAGGGAGGTATGAAACTTGCCTAAGGCCATCCAGTTGCCAAGTGGTAGAAGTGAGAATTAAATCCAGGTATACCTATCGCCAAAGTTTCTGCTCATCTCTTTACATCATCCACTTTTAATAGCCAATGCTTTTCTGCTTACAAATATGACTGAGGTTTCCAGACAGTCAACATTGCTTTTTAATAAGATAGAAAAGTTATTGTTGCTTCTCTAAAGACATATTCCTTTTCCATTAAGTGACTTTAGTTGTTCAGATAATACTTCCAGACAGTAGTCATCATACAGTTGGAGACTAAGAACAGAACTCAGGGATGTGTCTAGCAGTCAGTAAAGACCAACTGGGCTCACTGATGATACTTACGGTCATTTCCTCTAGACTAACATAATGTTATTAATAAGACCCTAATAATTCACAGTACTGCCCTTGCCTGATTGTTTGTTCTTCTCCCTCTATCACTCTCTCTTTCCCCATATTATTATTATTTTTGACAATTTTTGGTGAATTAAATTCAGGGATTAGTATTCAGGAGCGCTAGTCACAAAAGCAGAGAATCTTAGCTCACACCAAAGGAAGAAAATAGAGAAACAGTATAAATTATATGAATACACACATTTCACACATGTACCAACTATATGTTGCACTTCTCCAAAATCTATTCGGTATCTGCACATTTATTGTATGTTAGCAGTAAGACTAGAAATGAGCGTAATGCTCTGTTTACAAGATACAGAAAACAGACCCAAATATGAAAATTACTAGCAATGAGAATGGGGAAGAAAGACTACAACAAGGAATGTAGATGATATTTTTGTTTCTTAGCTGTGATGCCAAATATTGAACTTTCAACTTGAGACAAGGAGGCCATAAAAAGTTGTATTAGTTTCCTAGAGCTGCCATGACAAAGTACCAGAGACTGAGGAGGTTAAACAACAGAAATTTACTCACTCACTAAGTAAGTAAATTTACTTACTCAGTGTAGAGGCTAGAAATCTGAGATAAGGCGTCAACAGGATTGATTTCTTCTGAGGTATCTCTTCTTGGTTTGTAGATGCCATGTTTTCCTTTTGTCTTCACATGGTCTTCTCTCTGTGCATGTCTGTGTCCTAATATTTTCTTTTTATAAGGACACCAGTCATATTGAATTAGAACCCACCCATTTGACCTCATTTGACCTCAGTTACCTATTTAAGGGCCTTATCTCCAAATACAGTCAGATTACGAGGTATTGGGGGTTAAGACTTCCACATATTAACTTGAGCAGGACACAGTTCAGGTGATAATAGAAGATAAGAGTAATTTAAGCAAGTAAGTAACTATTGTTTACAGTGAGTTGCTTAAGGATATGAATTTACTCAAGAAAAACAAGAAGAAATTACATAACACTGTGTGTTATACAAAGATATTAAATTAATCATCATAACATCCTGTGAGATGGGCATTAAATTAGACTAAGCAAGAGTAAGCAACTTATCCAGAATTGTATAGTTGGTACTTTCCAGAATTTAAACCAGGTATTTTTCCAGTTCCATTCTACGTTATATATTCATTTCATTATTTGAAATGAATTTTGAGTCCTCATTTTGCTTAGTTTCTGAAGCTATATGGGGATAGAATGGAGTTGGATATTTTCAGAGACATTCACACATGGGGAAGGAAATTGAGTCCAGAAGCTTCAGCAATGTTTCTATGGAGAATGCTAACAACAGAACCAGAAACACCGTTATCCTTTTGGTTCAGTGATCTTTCCTAAAGCACTACAAGAATCAATTTTAAGAAGCCCAATGTTTTCCAAACTTTCACCAATGGGCTCTGTAGGGTCCTCTAACAATATCTAAGAGACTAACTAGTTTCACATTCCAAGCCACTTAAGACAAGGAGTTCTGATTGTTCTCTGTGAGGAAATCAAGTGACAATCATAGCTGGTAATTTAGGGTAGTTTCTTCAGGGCCCAGGCAAAACCTAATACACAAGTAATAATCATTGTTAAGTGCATCTCTGACAGGGATTCATCACGTAGCAAAGAGGTCTATAAATTGGGAGAAATTATGATCAAAGACAAACATAGACCACAGTTATTTAATTAATGCTCAATTATTTATGAGTTTAACTTTGGTTAACCTCATTTTCCTTCTTCTAGACAATTTCCAATTCATCTCCACAAAGAGACCAGAATACTTACCTTCCAAAACAAGATTTATTGTGTTCCTTTAATTCAAAGCATACAGTGACTTCTACATTCACTCCACCAAGTTTTGCTAGGAGAGAAAAGGAGACATTATATTTTGTCTTGAATTACATATGCCACCATACTTGACTTAGCCCATCCTACTGGAAGCACTTTGACGCAGATTCTACAGTGTTGTCTTACATCCTCTACGGAATCAAGCCAAGGGAATCACACATAGTTACAGCTGGAAAAACGTTTGTTCTGGGTTGATACTTTTAGCCTTTACCACCAAGACTTTATCACCAAGATCTATCTTTACAGTCTCTAAACAGGAGACCTTCTTGCCTTCCATTTTCATATTGACAAGGAAGGTAAAGGGAAGAACTGAGAAGTACCCAAAGTCAGCTAGCAGCCAGCACAGATAAATCATCTGTGGAGATACTGTTTCTTTCAAAAGATATAAACATGAGAGGAAGTCCTAGTGTTTGAAACAATTGTGCATAATAAAATTCCATGAAAACCTAGAAATCCAGATGCAGATCAGTAACATATTGGCTAAATAAGCTGTTATGTTCATGCAATGGACAAGTGTACAGACATTAAGAAGAACGAGATACTCATTTCTATGAGATTCTCTTTTCACTGAACTCATCAGCGCTGCAAAAACAATGTTACATAATACTTTTTCTTTAACATTATATCAGGCATCCTCATCTTGTCCTGCATTTATTGCCAGTGTTACTAAAGTTTATCATTTACCTCTTTCTCTTTTAGACATATAATTTCTTCTTATTTTGGAAGCATTCATCAATCCCTATTTTACTCTTTCTTCTAAATTACAAATGAATATTGAACTTTAGAAACTATCTTTTGGGGGCTATTTCAAGTGATTGTATAGTTTGGCTCTCCTTGGACCTTGTTATATGGTAAATTATATTTTGTTATTTTATATATGCTATTTATTATATTTCGTATTATGTTTACTAATTACATTTATTATATTATAATTACATTATAATTAAGGTAGCATTTTGTTTTAGATAGACAAAACAACCAGTGGAACAGGAAGCATCTTAAAATTAAATGCAAGAGCATAAGGGAAGTGAGATTAAAATAAAATTCACATTTTGGATCAGTAGCAAAAATTATTCAACAAAAGTGGGAAAATATGGCTATCATTACTAAATTCTAGATACAGCAACTAGTTAAAAGTTAAAAAAATAATGAAACTGTAAAAGTATCAGAAACCTGGGAGACATGAAATAAAGTATTCATGAGGAATACCTTTCTAAGATACAAAGAAAAAAGGATACATTTAATTATATAAGAATTAAAATTTGCCTCATGGCAAAATGCACTACAAAGGTCAGAAAACAAGCAAAAGAAATTGGGAAATATATTAAGAAATGGATATGCTTTGTTTACAACTTTTGAGAGAAGCACATGTTTCTTTTTCCTTTAACCTGTTATGGGGGTATTCATCTATAATGTAAGTGCATGGTTCCTTTCCTTTAACCTGTAATGTGAGATTTAATCCATATGGTAAGTGCATGGTTCCTTTCCTTTCATCTGTAATGTGAGTGTGAACATGTGGCACTGTTCCCAAGCACAGACTTTGGATGTTCCTGTACTGGTCCCATCACTGACCATCCACAGAAACTTACAAATGTTGCTTCACTTTCCTGGGGGTTAGAGTCTTAGCTACGAAATGGAAGCAATATAGAACTTTCCCACAGGGATGATAGAAGGTTTAAAGGAGTAAATATGTAAGTGCCTTAGCACAGTGCCTAGTACAAGAGAGATCAATATAAGTACTTATCAATTTTTTAAAGAGACAGATGAAAGAAATAAAATGTGGTAATTTCAATCTATTGATATATATTCTTGACTTTAAACTACCTTTTCATTCATTGGATGACCTAACTTGCTCATGCTTTTTCTTACTCTAGTGAACTTGGGTAGCTAATATCATAGTTTAAAATTTTTGCTTTTATATTTACAAGGAAATTTGACCTGTAAATTTCTTTTTCCTTACAGTCCTAATCTATTTTCAGTATTAGGATTATATAGACTTCATAAGATGAATAAAGGAGCATTCTTCCGTCGCTTTCTCTAGAAGTTTTTCTTTGTTAATATTAACGTTATCTGTTTAATAGAAGTTCGATAGAATACACCTCCCAAATGATCTGGCTGGGTCTGGTATTTTCTTGGTGAAAGATTGTAAACTATTGACATAATTCCTTTACTGGTGAAAGAACTCCAGCTATAGATTTCCTCTTGTATCAGTTTTGGTAAACTTTAGGAGTTAGGAAATTGTCCACTTTACAGAAATGTTCAAATTTACTGGCATTTTATATATTCTCTGTTTGTACTCTCTGCTATAACATTGTCCTGATTCTTTCTGTATATTATTTACTTATGTTTTTGTTTTGCTTAATCAAAGTGTGTTTTTTAAATCTTTTCAAAGAATATTCCTTTGACTTACTAAATCACCTCAATTTTATACTTTTTTCTGTTTTATTAAGTTCTGCTCATGTATTTATTATCTATTTTTCTATGTTCTCAGGGTTTATTGTTTTACTCTTCTGATATCAATTAAAACACTTGATTATTAATTTTTAGAAATCTTTTTAGTTATAAATAGTTGAACTTTTTGAAGATTCCAGCTTAGTTGTAAGTATCTAAGGGTCAGCTCGTCCACATTGTTGCTAGCCTAAGGCTTAGTTCACCCTATCGCAATGTATATATTGACATTTTTTACCCTCGACTTTCTGTGTTTTGCTACTTCTCACTTTTCTTTGGAGAGAAGCCCTTTGAAATACCCTTAACTTATTTTACAGCCAATAAGTCTTTAAAATAATGTGTATTTTTTAAAGATAGATCTACTTATATAATTAGGCAGAAAATCTGATCTGCCATATTTTTAAAAACAGCATAAATTCACTCTTCTCCATGATTAATCTGCTGTATTACACGACCTTCGAGTTTTTAGCTTTATCAATGACATGTACTTGAAAAATGTTTTAAAGATCCTACCCAGTCTTTTAAAACATCCTTGTTCCTTGTTTCAGTTCTAGTTTCATGTATATTTTCTGCCTTGCACCTGATTAGTCCAACATCTGATGGATGGCCTTGGGAATCTAATTCTGGTATTGATTGCTTTTTGCTGATTCTCTTCACTTCTAGCTGATTTCTTCATTATTGTGTAAATTTAGATCATGAGCTCATGTTTAGCTAAACTTTATCTGTGGGAATGCTATAGGCCTGTGTTGAAGGTCTACCTCTCCAGAAAGGGTTTAGTTTTGTGTTTGGAATACCACCGATTTGGGAGCATTTTAAGTTAATTTCTTAGCTTCTGTTTGCAAGACCGCACATAAATTGGCAACCCAAACACTGGGAACACAGATCTGGGGTTCAGAATTCTGAAGATTTCCTACCTGTTTCCTACCCAGAGCAGAGGCCAAGAGAATTTGGTCTTAGTCTCCCTTTGCCAGCAGATATTTTTTCTCCTGGCACACCCTTTCATTGAAGGTGAAGCTAGGGATAGATAGGTTTAGTTCTAACTTCCCATCTAGTAGGAATGGAGTCTTACCTCCTGCCTCTCATGTGGTCATGGTCATTTAAAAACAAGTTTCTATGTCAGGTGTGTCATTAAACTAAGGCATCCAGACAGAGGCCTATTTTTATGGCCTATGAGCTATGAATAATTTACACATTTTAACTGGTAACGTTTTAAACGGTTACCTAAGTACCTAAATAATATCCTCAATTTTGCCTCTTTGGTCTACAAAGCCTAAAATATTTGCCACTTGGCTCCATAAAAACAGGATTTCCAGCTTCTGTTCTAAGCTATCAAGATCTTCAATCCACTCCTAATATAGCTATAACTCTCACGCATGTACCACCCTTCTTTCATGGGTCCTGGAAATTTCTACTGCATACTTCAAAAATCAACCACGCACTTAAAAATAAGTTGTGTACATTTAACCTAGCATACCTAACCCTTTTCCTTTAGGAGAGTTTTTCAAGTAATCTTGCCCACCGTATTCTTTAGAGCTTCATTAATAATGGCAAAAAATTAAAACAACTTAACATTCAACAAATGGGAATTGTTCATAACAATTATAGAAGCACATACAGTAGAAAACTATACACTCTTATTGAAACAGTGAGACATAACTAGTTTTATTCTTAGAGAACTATGTTTATTTAGGTCCCTTTTGTGTAAATAAGTATATTTCTGTGTATGTATGTATATAGTCATGTATTTATATACACATACATTATTTGTATGATATAGTTATATAAACATATGAAATACATACCTATACACATACCTTTGATTTATATTTGTATACATACACAGGAATATAATTATATATATTATATAGTTATATACATTGAACTGAAAACTGGTAGTATACATATATATAGTGTATAAATGTGTGTCTATGTGCATGTGTAGAAAAGCAGGTTGAGAGATATGGAAGCATGAGTTAGACAGGGTTCACGATTGTAAAAGTAGTTATGTGTAGGTAGTGAGGTTAAGGCCTATTTGATTGAAAATATTGCATATTTTTACATCAATTGTTATGATGAACAGATTCCTATGTAAATAAAATTATAAATAGCTATACATACTTGTATGTGTAATGTATAATTAAAATATATATAGTTTCATAGATGTATTATATTTATATTACATAATATAATTGTCTTATACTAATACATTATGTATTGTATTATATAGAATATATTAACTATAGTGTATTATATCAGATAATAATAATTATATATTTATAATATATATATAAATATATATATTTATAATTTATATATTATGATATAATTGTTTTATAATCAATATTACAGGATATATCATATTAATATTATGAACATATTAACCATATAAATACATTTCATTACTCATATATTTTGTATATAATATATGCTAGGCAAAAATATATATTAATATAATACATAATTGTTATACATTAATATAAATATTAGTATATTACATTTATATATCAATATAATATTTAATATTGGTATATTATAGTTAATATATACATAACTAATGCTCTGCTACAAGTAGAATAAGACCAGGAGTATGGCCAAAGCAAATTCTAAAAATATTAGATTACTTCTATTCATTTATATGTCATTTTCCTGGAATCTGCATCTGGCTATTAGAGAGGACACACAGCAAAATCAACACAAAGTGCCCAGGAGGACATTGGATCCTTTATTTATCGGAGCCTCAAAGGAAACACAGTGCTATCCAGTCCCCCATCAAAGAGCCAAGAGCAAACCTTGAAGCACCCAGTAAAAGCCCATTCAAACAAAAAAGCTTTTCCACTTAAACTGGAAAAAGTTAAGTTCCCAAGAGACCCCCTACATCGACCACCAAAGCTCATTTGGCAGTAAAAGCAATAACGTTCACCGAACAACAAGAAACCCAAAACAATAGTTGTTTTAGCACAAACACAAAAAAGCAGCTAATTAGTGTCTCTCCCGTTTGAAAGAAGGGGGTGGGAAGTGGGCAGAAGACCTGATAGGAAAGATAAAAAGCAAAGGAAAAGGAAAATAAAAGTTTCCAGTTTGACACTCAAGCTGTCTTCTGCATCCATTTTGTCAAGACCACCAAGTCAATGTGGAGGCTTTTTCCTCCTTCCCTTTTCTTTTCATGAGACTGATCACAACCAGCACTGCAGAGTCCATCAAATTAAGGAATGCTGTTGCCTACATGTGTGAATGCGCTGTGAGTAAAGTACTGAAGTAGAGGACACCTAAAGTGAAACGTCTTCATGAATGTCCATGTGGCTGAGCAGGAAGTTAACCTTTCATAGATGTGCTAAAGAAGAAGAGTTGGCTTTTATTTTATTTACTTTTCCCTGGACTCTGTTGAATGACTATCATCTACAAGTTCAGGCTACTTTTTGCTGAGGATTAATGCACTGGGAGAGCTGAGAGAAAACTGAACAGTAGAGCTGTCTTTTTCCTGACCAGTTCACCTTACTTTCCCAAACTCTAAGTCTTTCCCTAATTCTTTCTCCTTTTTAGTGTAGTAAAATGAACAGAACACAAAATTCACCATTTTGATCATTTTACAATTCAGTGGAATTTAGTACTGTCACAATGTTGTGCAACTATCACCGCTGTCCAGCTGCAAAACATTTTCATCCCCCCAAGAGGAAACCTACACCCATTTTAAGGACTCATTCCCTATTTCCCTCTGTTCCAAACCCCTGGCAACCACTAATGTATAATATTTGCCGTGTGTATGGATGTGCCACTGCTGGACATTTCGTAGAAATGGAACCATACCATATGTAGCCTTTCGTGCCTGATGATAAGTTGTGCAGTGGTAGGAAAAACTAAAATGCGATGTACTGTATGATGTATGTTTTACTGAAGTGGCTTGGTCAGATTATAATGATTTATGATAGCAATCACGTAAAGCAAGCATCACAATTCTCCAGGAATGTTCTGAAGAATGCTGATGTTAATTATGAATATGTGAATCCCAAATCTTTCATTTGTATTGACCTTATCTCATTAATTCTTCTCCCAACACTGCCATAACTAGAGTTGAGTTCTAAAACTTACCTTCCTCTTTCCCCATAGAAATTATCCCACAATTTCAAAAAGTTCTCAAAGGTGAAAAAGTGCACACGACGTTTATCACGTTTGCAAATGCCGATGGAAATGCTAAGCTAACACTGTCCAAAATGCAATATTCTTCTGTGAGAGCACCCAACTTTAAACAAATACACATATTCTAAATACAGCTTAGACCTGTGACATGTTTTGGTCACTGAAGTATGAGCAGACATGATGGCCTTAAATGAGCAGAAGAGGCCTTAAATGGGCTTGTGCGGTTGGGCTCACCTATGTTTCAGTGAACTTTTAGAGAAGACAGGGCCTGGGAGCTGCGGCCTCACAGTTGGGCTCCAGACGAAGAGGTGTGTGACAGACCTCAAACTGACCCAAAACACGGAGCAAAACTAGCCATCTAGAGGTCTAAAAGAGAGCCACTGCAGCTAGCCCATAGGTCCAAGAAAAATAAATTCTTGTTTATGTAACTGAGTTTGGGGTGATTTGTTCCAAAGCATTATCACAGCAAGAGCTGACTAACACAACATCCTCCAAATCATTGTTATGTAAATGGATGCCACCATGCCTACATTTAAGGCAACTGTGTCCTCAAATTGTGAGAAATCTTGAACCCTTGGTGCCTCTCCAACACAATGTACATGGCTAAATTTCCACAAATAAGTTCACTAATATACCACAAAGATCTCCCTAAACTTGTATTAAATGTAATGCAAAGTTCTTTCTTTTCATTTTCTGCTTCTACATAGTTAAAATGCTGTTTATCAATGGAAAACGGTTCTTGCCGTTTGGCTTCTGTCGTTAGAGTCCTTTGAACTCTTTGGCTTTTCATCTCCTAGGCTGTAACATTTCAATCAGCAAATGCCCCAAGGAGAAAAGCTGCACCAAATGTCAAGCTTGCGTCTGTGTTTCCCTTCTCTCCAGAACTTGGCCCACATGTCTTGGTGTCTCTCTAACACTCAGACGCCAGCGAACAGAAGTTCTCCTACTCTATCCAGCTTCTCTAACATTTCTTTAGACTTCGCCTGATCTTATGTTATTATTCAACTATCATCTCAATTAACCCTAGGAAGCAAATGTACAATTTTTAGAGAAAACGGAACCCTGGTACACCGTTGGTAGGAATGTCAACTGGTGCAGCCACTGTGGACAACAGTATGGAGGGTTCTCAAAAACTAAAAATAGAACTACCATATGACCTCGCAACTCCAGTGCTGGGTATAAATCCAAAAAGAACAAAAACATGTGTTTTCAAAAACATGTATTTGAAAAGATACATGCACCCCAATGTTCGGAGCATCAGTATTTACAATTACCAAGATATGGAAGCAACCTAAGTGTCATCAAGTGATGAATGGATAAAGAAGATGTGGTACATATAACCAATGGCATACTACTCAGCCTTAAAAAAGAAAGAAATGTTGCCATTTGCAGCAACATAGATGGACTTGGAGGGCATTGTGGTAAGTGAAATAAGTCAAACAAAAACAAACACTGTAGGATATCACCTATATATGGAATCTAAAAAATACAGCAATCTACCGAATATAACAAAAAAGAAGGGGAGTCACAGATATAGAGAACAAACTAATGGTTGCCAGTGCGGAGGGGGAGGAGGGGGCAATACGGGGTGGGGAAGTGAGAGATGTCAACTACTGGGTGTACAATAGGCTCAAAGATGTATTGTACAACACAGGGAATATAGCCAATATTTTGTAATAACTGTAAATGTAAAGTATCCTTTAAAAAGTATACAAAATTTTTTACAACAGAAATCATACTGAAAATTGGAAACAATTTAAATGTCCATCAACAGGAAAATGCACATATAAATTATTGCATTTCCCTACATGGGAATCCTACATAGTGAGGAAACTACATGAACTAGACAGATCTTTACGTGTCAGCATGGATGAACCTAGCAAAGATAACACTAAAAAAAGCAAGTAAGAAGAGAAAACATAGTAGAATACTATATGAGGTTTAAGAATACTTAAAAATGTAGCCTAAATAGAAAGACATCCATGCAGTGATGGAGACCAAGTTCAGAAGAGTGGTCACCCAGGGTCAGCTGGGGAGTGGCTGTGTTTGGGAAAGTGGTCACAGCAGGCTCTTCAACAGGAATGGTAATGTTTCACTTCACACGCTGGCTGGAGGACGGAGGAGTGTCTGCAATGTTATAATGTGAGCACGCTGCATGTGAAAGCCATTGCTGACCACATCTAGGGGATCTGATACGCGGGAGCTGGTAGTGGGTGGAGGCATCCAGAAGGTGGTGGTAGAAGAGGAACGTTGTATGCATAACGCCTAAGGCCTGACCAGAGGACGACCACTGTTCTAGAAACTGGACACAAATCCAACTTCTACGGCCAATGTGAAAAGACAAACTGAGGCATGTTTAAAAGAAGACTTTACGTGAGCAAAAATAGATTCAATTCAGGCACCGCCAAAGCGGAAGTGGTGAGGAGCACTCCAGCCACAGGAGCTGCAGAGATTTTTAGTTTCAAAGGGCAGAAGCAAAGCAAGGAAATGACTGACTTGCTATCGCTTTAAAGCCTAGTTGGTGGTTTCTGACTAGTTGTCCTCAGCGCTGTGCGTCACCCTGAGGCGTTGACAGGCTTAGATTTCGGTTGCTTTACGTAGGCGGCCGCATCACTAGAGCCACCGCAGGCTAACGGCCTCCTTGCAGGGTTCATTTACTAACACCAATTGTCTGAGTCCTTACTCTTACTCGGCCACTTCACTTCCTACGCCTCAATTTCTCTTCTGTAAAGTGGATATTCAGTAGTAAATTCTCTGTGGAGTTGTCAGTACAAAACAAAGTGATTATTAGTAACCACGATCATGTCCTGAATGCATGGAACACGTCACCATTTGCCAACTACCGTGTCAAGTTAGCAGAAACTACGGAAATTAAGAGCTCTCCGCATAAATTCACACACCCGTGCACCAGGTAAGGGACCACAGGCAGACGTTCACTCAGCCTTTCGTGTGTCCCTCACGGAATACACGCTCTCTCCTGGGCGGGGGGAGCACAGACACTTACGGGAGTTTACTTTTCAAATGCGTTGATACAACCAGGTCTCACTTTTGTTTGGATGAGTCAGCAAACGCTTTTTGGAAGCCCCAAAGACTCCACACCTCCAACGTTTCGCGCTGCCTTAGTCTCAGAGCTCAAGCCCCTACTCTTCAGGCCGCGTCACCATGGGAGACAGGGCTGCATGCGGACGTGACGCACGGCGAGCGTGCTGACGTCCTCGAGCCCCGCCCCCACGGTCCCGCCCGCTGACTTATAAACGGCAGCCCCGCGGCGTGGAGGGCGTAGGTGCGTGCACCAACACCAGGCCGTGCGGGGTCTCCGGAGCGCGGCATGGGGGGGTTGGCGTAGCTGGGGCCCGTGGCCCTATGTCTTCTGGCTGCGACGCCGGTCCTGCGCACGCTGCGGGGCCGCAGCCGCCGGGCGGTGGGCGCCCGAGGGGCCGGGAGGCGAGCCGGGGCCCCCAGGCGGGTGTGGGCATCATGTCCGCAGCCAGCGTCCCCGAGGCCGCGCTCGGGCCATGATCCCTTGGTGAAGCTGCGCCGGGACGGCGTGGCCGATATCTTTCCGCGCTCTGAGGACCTGTGCGCGCTGCAGGACTCGGTGCCTCTGCCCTCCGTGCGCGCTTCCCTACAGGAGGGCCTGCTGGACTTAAGGCCGACCGCCTCCGCGGGGTGCACTGGGCGCCGCTCCTGAGCACCCGCTGCCCCTGATCTGTATCCAGAGCTTCTTCCAGCCACGGCGTGTCGAGACAGGTTTGTACTTCCCGCTTCCAGGGCCCCTCGTGTGGGCACTGAGAAGCGGGGTTTTAAATGGTGCAAGGTAGAGGGTGGGCACTAGAACCAGTGCCCAGTGACCGGGTGTGCGTGCACTAGACAGGGCGTGTGGCCTAGGACTCCTGCCGGCTCGGTGACCCCGGCCGAGTGCCTTAAGGCTTCAAGGTCTCAGTGTTCTCATCTGTAGCGTGGGCTTAACAGGACCCAGTCTCTGTGGCGGTTACAAGGATGCACTGTGTTAATGCTTCTAGACTCTACAAAGTAGAACACTTAGCACAGTTTGGAGCATCGTTAATTGTTGCACAGATGTTACCTGGTCTGTTGAATGACTTTGCCTGGTACACACCAAAGCGATTAGGAAATGGATATATCCCAGCTTCATTTCCTTTCCATTAAAACAGGGCTCAGGAAAGAAAAAATCTGTTTTTCAGTAGTCGTATCATATAGTGGAAAGAGCACTGGTGTGAAGGCAGCCTAGGGTTTGAATTCCAGGGCTTATGCTGTCTGTGGCCTGGGCAGGTTTCTTTTGCACTACAATCCCCACACTTGTAAAATGTCATTAATAACCACTCTTTCTGTGGGTTCTTAGAATGAATTAAGCAGGTTATGTGTGTAAAGTAGCCTGGCACTTGAATGAGTTGTCAGAACCAAGGGCTGCTGGAGAGGATGCTTCTGCCCTAGGTAATCTTCCCTTCTACTGGGCAGCAAGTAACACAAGCACAGTAGTCAGTGCTCTAGAAGAAGTGAGTTCTGGTGCTATAGAGCACAGAATCTCTTTTTTCTTTAATTTAATTTTTATTTTATATTGGAGGATAGTTGATGTACAATATTGTGTTAGTTTCAGGTGTACAGTAAAGTGATTCCGTTATACATGTGTATCCATTCCTTTTCAGATTCTTTTCCCGTACAGTTTGTTCCAGGCTATGGAGTAGAGTTCCCTGTGCTGTGCAGTAGGTCCTTGTTGATGATCTATTTGATATAGAGTCGTGTGTCTATGTTAATGCCAAAGTCCTAATGTATCCCCCCCCACACCTTTCCCCTTTGCAGAGCACAGAATCTTGGAAGGGAAAGTTCAGGGTAGGCTTCTTAGAGGAGGTGCCATCCTTTCTAAGGATATGTAGAAGCTACTGGGGTGGCAGGAGGGAGCAGTGTGTGTCAAAGTTTGAGAAATATAAGAAAATATGGCAAAACTAAGGTATAGGACTGGAACTCAGGGTTTGGGAAAGAAATGAGAGTTGATACTGGAAACCTAGTGGGGCCCAACAGAACGGGGCCTTGTTTGTCCTGTCAGAAGTTTAGATGTTTATCCTGAAGGCTGTGGGAAACCCTAAAGAACAGTGAGATGGACTTCTGGTTTAGAGACTTACCCGGACCTCCATGTGCAAGGCACTTGATTGGGTGCAGGGTGAATTGTAATCTAAGGTTCCCACTTAAGTTATAAAAGGTTGGACTGGATTTTGCAGATCTGAGAGAGAATGGGTGGGGCCTGGTGACCAGTTAGAAAAGGGAGGGCAGCAAGCGTGGGTGACAGTTTACAGCTGCATCTTTTTGAGAGATACAGAGCACCGTAGGAAGGTATTGGGGGTGGGGAGAGGATTTTAGTTCATCTTCAGTGCTTTAGAGGGGCCTGGTAGACAGGTCTGGGCCCAAGGTTCAGATCTGGGCTTTTGGGGAGGAGAGGTGTTTGAAGGCGTGGTAGAGACTTAGGTTATCCACAAGAAGATCCAAAGAATCATAGGTCTGAGAGATTTTTAAGTGGGTATATTTGAGGATGTTTATAAGCTGTGAGAAAGTAGCCAGCAGAGGAAGGGTGTAAAGATCTAGGATAGGAAATGATTGTTCATTTGATTTTGAAAAGCTGAATACTTATCGTGTGCCTGGCCCTTTTCTAGGATCTGGGGTTCACACCATCTGTTATCTCTTCTGCAAGGATAGTTCAACTCCTCCCCTGGTGAAGAGAAGTCAGATTATTCTTTGCGTCCCATTCAGGTATAAGAACTGTTCTCTACCTCTGAAGGGACTTTACTTAACCAGAGTAATAAGTTAGAAATCAAAAGAAGTTAGAGCTGGAAGGGACCTTAAAGGCCACTGTACTTAATTTTGCCTGATATTTGACATTGAATGTAAGAAAAATTTATTGTAGAGCCCATTCTCTTCAGAGTTCCTTCACTGAACTTTCTTTATGTCTTGCATCCAGTGGGTCTATCTTGTAAATTTTGGCCTCCTCCTAAATTTGCTTCTTCATCCATATTACATTTTGCCCAGGCTATGGCAGAAACTCCTGGGTGGTTTCACGGCCCCTGGTCTCAGTTCCTCTAAGTTCATCTGCCTACTCGGGTTGAGTGATCTTCTAACATGACAAGATATGCCTAAAATAATGCTGCTAATGGCTTGCCCACACAGAGTTAGTGCATACTAGCCGCCCAGCGTGTGCTCTGCACAGAGGCCTGTAGTCTGAACTGTGCTTTGCCAAGCCTCCTGGGGCTCTTTGGCCTTGAGGAAGGGGAGCTTTTTGTGATCACTCCCTTTATCTAATTGGTCCTTCAGCAGCGGGGCGCCTTTTTCTAATCAGCGGAGGCACCCTTACTCAGCCAGTGGTAGCCCCAGGCCTCATCACCTGTGCGATACAAGCCATGCTCTCTCCCAGGCTTGCTTGGGCCAACATCTCTATTTTTATTTCTGTCTCTTCTCACACTTGGACCCCTGGTCTTTAGTCATCCCCACCTGCAGTATTTACAGTGCCCAGCAGGTGTCAGGCTTGAGTGTCTTTGCACAGGTGCTCCCTGTGCAGTTAATGCACCTCCTACTCCAACTCTGCATAGCCTCATCTTTCTAGACTGTACTTCAGGGTTATCATGAAGCCGTCACTTAGATATAACTTTTGGCCTCCATAGGCACTTCTGTGCTTAAAGGTTATGGTTCTTTATCTCATGTGATTGAAATTTTGAGTTTATAGATCTTCCTCCTTAATGAGGCTTTAAGGACAGGAGTCATTTCTAATCCTTAGCACAGAGCAGATGCTTTTTAAAGGTGATAAAATGTATGGTTTAAATGACTCATTTTACAATAATTTTGCTGTAGCTTCTGATAGAAATAACGTTTCCAGATGTTGTGTTCCTGCAATAAGAAATAAAGATGTGACCTTCCAGCTGTGTAAAGCCCATCAATGCTGTGTAAGTGCATCGGATGCGCTAAGGAACGTGGAGCCAAGTGGGCTAGTTGTGAGAGAGAGAGACTTAACTATGTTAACAAAGGTAAGCCTTCATTGTGTCCTGCCAACATTTGATAGTTACTTTTGGGCAAACTAAAGCAATAAAATTTTAAACTGTTCCTCCCCATTAAAGGGATTGACTATTTGGCCACTTTGGTGCACCTGTGTCTTGTGAATTGTCCAATTGGAGATGGAGGTTTAGAAAGTGAGTTTCAGTCTTGTTTCAGTCTCTTCCCATCAGACTGGTCTCGTGATTTCCTACGCACCATGTTACTTCCTGTCTACCTTTCCTTGGTGTTGTTCATGCCTGGATTGTCTCCTGTACCTGCTCAAACCTTGGTCCATTCTCATTTGTACCATGGAAGTTTGTCATGCTGGATACTGTCAGAACTAATTTTACTTAAGTTTGCGTTAAGGTGCAAAGCACACGTTTTGTATATTATCTGTTTTTTGTGTTTGTTTATATTTTTATGGTTTCTCTTCAAGAAATATTATGAGTAGGGAAATAACAAGATGTAAAGAGCAAAAAAGTCATCATTCTCTTTTAAGTTGTTAGAACATCTACCTGCAATCATACTGCACTGTGGTATGTGTTAAAATAGGAAATTTATGTCATGTCCCGTAGGAGCAGGAAAGTCAGTGGTGTTAGTGAGGGTGTGTCATGGAAGTAATCACTAAGCAGGTGACTGCTGGTTGGGGTCCTGAAACATTAGTGTGTGTTCCCTGTGTCCAGTAGTGGTCTGGAGAGGTCAGGAAGCCTGCCTTTCAATTTGAGGGAACAGAGGGTTTGAGGTCCTCTCTGTTCTATTGCTCTAGTACACTGCATAGCAGCTCATAAAATACTGTGTTTATAGTTGATATTTAAATCGCTGATTGATCATCAAGATTGGGATGTATCATTGGAAATGAAAATAGGAAGAGTCTTATGCTTTTTAGGTTTTTCCTTTTTTCCCGATGTCTCAGAAGGCTCTTTGACGGGGGACTTTTTATTCTCCCATACAATTCCATGAATACTTATACCCTGGCACTTATTTTAATGTCATTTTCAATTTATAAATGTCTCTGAAACACATACTGTAAACTATTTGAGGGTAATGACCATGGCCATTGATGACACATCTTAAATGTGCATCGTGTTAATGCTTGAGTGTCAGGTGGTCTACCATCAGTGCTTCCTTCTTTCACCCAGTTTTCTTCCTCATTTCCTTCTCCAAATTTGTCTCATTTTTCTACTCTCCCTTTTGCTTCTCTATTCTTGCTTTCTGTTTCCCATTGCATGTGTCATTCTTCTTTTTCTTCTTCTTCTTCTCCTTCTGACTTCATTATTATGGCCAACCAAAACCTTTTCCAGGATTGTCTCTATCTTCCTTTCCTCTTCATTGCCATCCACAAACTCTTAGAGAATATTCTTGCTTGACTCCCTTACTTCCTAGCATACCCATGTATTTCCTGATCACTTTAGAACATTGAAAAGGGTTGGAATTTTTAAAAATAGGTAATTATAATCAGTCTTCTTTCACCTCTGGCATAAGACTCTTCTTCCTCAATCTGACCATTCTTCAATCTAGAAGTACTCCAGCTCATTGGTCTCCCTTACCCCCATGTTTAGGCCAAAGAACTTGTGAAACCTTAGCCCTGTTTAATACTTGAATTTATCAAAACATAAGAGGGCTAATTCTGCCTAAGGGCACCAAAGAAGAATAAAGATGCCACAAATAAATGTTTAGTCCAGATTTATAATGGACTCTTAAGTGCCTAGTTGAGTGCTAACCGTTAACTCACTTGAACACCAGGGAGGTCATGACACAAACTAACATGTAAATTGTAAAGACACTTCACTTCACCATTCCTCAATGTAGCTGATAAACTGCATCCAGTTAGCTTAAATAACATGAATGATGAATTTCCCTGTGTATATAAATTGGGAGTTTCTAAAGTTTTCTTTTTCCCTTTGTACAACTACTGACTGCCACCTCGCTTGGTCAGTGCAATAGGAAATGATGACTAAGAAACACATTGTCTCAATATCAGTGGACATAATGTCCTAGTAGTCTATAAAAATCTCAAAATTCTTAATCTAAAAGGTAGGTCTGCCTATCTTATATCCTTTTCCTTTGTTAATATAAGTATCCAATCTATGAAGGTCTCAGTTTCCTTACTTAGAATATGAGGTGGATAGATTTGCTAATATCTAGGGACCTTTCCAATTTTAATATTCCCTAGTTATAAGGGCTGAGCCAAATACAATGGCTCCCTTAATCATTAACCTCGCTCATGATGAAAGTTATCAGCAAGTTCTACTTGTAAGAGATCAAACATTCATATCCATGTATATTGTAGCACATTGACTTTTACAGAACTCAAAGTAACACAACATAGTTACATTCATAGACTTAAGGTCACCGTGGTATACTTTACAATTTTTCTTTTCCCTAGGAAGGAAATGTAGATCCCTAGGAAGGGATTTCTTTCTCTGCCTTTCAGTAATGTAAGCCTTTTATTATCTCTTGGATCCTAAAAATGGGTAGGGTTTTGGCAGGTGGAGCTTAGGACAGACATTCCAGGTGACAGGGACAACAGGAGAAAGGGCAGAAGGAAGAATGGATTTTCAGAAAGACTTGATATCTTACATGATGAGAGCAGCGTTTCACAATCTCTGTCCTGCAGAACACTGGTTTTAGATGATGTTAATGTAGTTACAGGACAGAAGCATTTGGGAAGAACTGTACTCTACATCCCGACATGAAATTCAAGTTTCACTTTGTTTCATTACATACTCTGAAAAGTTTTGGAGGAAGGAATTGATTTATTTTTGTTTAATTCAGTCTTACTCACAGTTACTTGACAAACCTATATTCAGCTGATGGGACTGTATTTTGTGAAAGGCCAATCGGAGAAATGGTGAGATGGAGCTTAGGCTATTTCTCTGTTGGGACAGGCATGTGATTATTTTTCTTATAATTCTTTACTGTTTGTCCTAACAACTGTTACTTTGCAGGCGTCAGTGTTTTTTTTGTTTTTTTTTTTACATCTTTATTGGAGTATAATTGCTTTACAGTGTTGTGTTAGTTTCTGCTGTGTAACAAAGTGAATCAGCTATATGCATACATATATCCCCAGGATTCAGTTTTAAGCCCTCTGTTTTTATCTGAGTTATTGGGACTCTTAGAAAGCTCAACAATCCTGGAGTCTTCATCTGTGATGTAGTTTCCAGAAGCTCCTGGCACTTACCACTATTTCCTCTTGATTCTTTTCCTCCGACTTCAGACTTCTTACAATTATGAGCTGATGGTTTTCTCAGCCTCTAGTGTCAAAACCAGCTACCTCACTCATCTTCATTGTCTCAGTTACAAGGTGCAATATTTCCCATGTTTATATGCGTCAAAATAGAAGTCAGGGATTGATACATAGCATATGCGTAATAAAAATTGTATTTCTTTTTTTTCTTTGTTCAAAGGTATCCAAACACTGGCCAAGTTCTTAAATTGAAAGTAGAGTGATCTAACTTATTCAGCTCATCCAACCATCAATATTGAATATTTGTCTTTTTTCTTACACATATTTCTTGTATTCCAATTGTGACATTCTAGAGCACAGTGAGTACATTTATAACTTATTACTGCATTACTACCTTGGCTATTCCTTGACCAAAATTTACTTCATACAACTGACAGCCTAATTAACCTACTAGAGTCTTTTTTTTAATGTACGCATATATTAAAAAAACTCTAGTAGGTTAACTGCATTGCTAATAACTGAATTTTTACACCTCTATGCACCCATGTATCCAACACCAGATCAAGATATTATAAAATATTTCTAACACCCTACACGGTTCTCTGTTACTTCTTTCTGTTCCATACTCTCCCAGGGCAACACGTAAGCTGACCTCTATCACCATATATGACATACGTGGAAACACACAGTGTGTATTCTTTGGTATCTGGCCTCTGGTTACATATCATTATATCAGTAGTTTATTCTTTTATTGTGTTTTCCTGATTTTTTTAAACCTAAACATTCATACAGTGTCAAAGTACCACTGAGTTCTTCATATTATTATGCTGACCTCCATCTTCAGGGGCTTTCTACAGTCTTCCATGTGTCTTTGCACCTACTTTCTCTTCCGTCTAATTATGTTTCATTTAACCAACCTCAGCCAGCCTTCCCCCATATTCCCCAACACGTAGCACTCCTGTGTTCAGCTTTTTTTTTTTTTTTTGTCCCCTATTCCATAAGCCCTTTGTGCCATTCCTGACACTGTGCCTGTTCCCTGCCCGGAAGGCCTGTTCCCTACCCTCTATATACTTGTTCAAGACTCAGTTTAAATGCTACCTGTTCTGAGAAGTCTTCTCAGAAGAAGCCAGTACTTTTTGGAATCCTTCTTTAATGAAATCCCATAGCAAGTGTAATCTGTCCTCCCTGATCTGGTAATTAATTATCCATTGTTCCTATCATATAGTGTTTGTTTTCCTTGTGTGCTGTTATTATTTATTGAAGCAGATTACAGTGACTTGAACCAGGAACTGGGTCATTTTCCTCTTCATTTTAGTGCAAGTTTCTGTGATAAACTCTTTTTCCCTCACTTCCCATTCACCCTCAGCAGTTGTTAAACATGAAGTACAAGTGAAACTTATTGGTTAACAGGTTTTTGTGGTCCTTGGTTCTGGTCCCTAGGTCTAAGCTGCACTTCTGTAGTGCTAATTTGACTGATTTCTTATTGTCACATAACTCAGGCATTAACTAAATCCTTACAAATTTAGCTACATATAAGATAGTATTAAAAAAACCCAGTGGATATCAAAAGTTTTGGCCTGGAGGAGAGTGTTGTATGAGTCCTAGTTTGGTGGGGCTCACACTTAATGATCGAGCCTTCCAATATTCCACTGTAAGTAAGAAAGAGGTATGCAAATATATGGTTAATATTTAGCAGTGTTGATAAAAAGAAGAGAGAAAGGGACGACAGATACTTTGAGGGCCTTTTGGAATTCATGAACAATTATGATTGGATGGGGAAAAAGAAGAACCGAGGGCTAACCTCCCACAAGTGAAGTCAGGAAAGAGAGAAGGGCTCATCTGGTATGCAGGTAGAGAGGTTTGACCTACAGAATCTTAGAAAACCTCAACAATCTGAGCAGCGTTGGCAAGAGGCAAACTAAAGGGCTAACAAAAGTCTGCAAAAGTCTCACACAAAGAACTCTGGCATGGTGTTCATCATCTAGCTAATCCTAACGTGCAGACATTTATGAGAGTAAAGTCAGGTCTTTACCAGAGTGGGTTTCTTATTTGGGCAACTGGGTCAAATGAAGAAAGGCAGGTGTAGGCTGCCAGAGTAATAAATAAGGAGAGGCAAAACAAAAAGAATGAGACATATGATTCATCAGTGATTTCCCCCCAGTATTCTTAGCCTCCAGCTTATCTCCATCTTACTGCTAACACAGGAACTAGACCGAACAGTGAGGTAAAAGGTCTCTACAGAAACTGAGGTAATATAGAAAATAAAAAAATAAAACATAAAATTGTCAATTTTCTTCCTAGGGGTAATTGAGATGGTAGTTCAATAATAACATAAGATCAGGGGAAGTCTAAAGAAATTTTAGAAAACTTGGATAAAGTAAGAAAACCTCTGTTCACCAGCATCCGAATGTTTGAGAGACACCAAGACATGTGGGCCAAGTTCTGGAGAGAAGGGAAACACAGATGCAGGCTTGACATTTGGTGCAGCTTTTGTCCTTGGGGCATTTGCTGATTCAACTCATACAGCCTAGGAGCTGAAAAGCCAAGGAGTTCAAAAGACTCTAACCACAGAAGCCAAACGGCAAGAGCTCAAGCTAAAAGCAACAACTAATGGAATGACAAGCTACACGTATCCTTAGTCTCACGGGGCTGGGGGAACCATTACATTTAAAGCCTAACAAATACAAGGGTAGTTGGGAATAGGGAGAATCCAAACTTTCACATGGTAATCCCAAAGGGCAACACCCGTAGAGGAAGGACAAGACAGGAATAGACCAACCTTCACACAGACTGAAAAACGGCTTTGAATGAGCTCAAACGGAGAATGGACTAAGGTTACCAGTCCCTATAGTAACTGTCTGCCATGGGCCAAAGTAAATCTTTTCAAGAGAAAGATAACAACATCCAGAATGTGGAGGTATCTTTATAGTTTCCTAAAATAAGTTAAGCCCAATTTTAGTATAAAAAATAATTGGACATAACCAGGAAAAAGACTAAATGATCAAAAGTTCAAAAAAAGAAAGAAAGAAAAAAGACAACATAAATAGACATAGGAGGACAAGAGTTAGCAGGCCTTGGTTAAAAAAAACAAAACAAAACTACTATGGTTAAACAAAGAAAATAGGCACATGGCAAATAAGCATATGAAAAGATGCTACACATTCCATGTCATCAGTGAATTTTGAATTAGAACGATAATGAGATACCACTACACACCTATTTAAATGGCTAAAATCCCCAAACTGAAATACCGAAGTTGGTGATGATGCAGAACAATTGGAATTCTCATTTGTGGCTAGCGGGATACTTGGCAGTTTCTTACAAAATAAACGTACTTTTACCATACAGTGATCTAGTAATCCTGCTCTTTGGTATTTACCCATAGGAACTGAAAAGTTATGAAAGTAAGAGCCTTTACAGTGAGAAAATTCTATGATTCTATGGTTTTTCAACTCATTAATTTGTGTAGTTCATCCATTTTACTCATTGTATACACTTAAGTATATTGTTCCTTGAAATGGCCATTCAAAGTTGTTTCCTGTGCCACACACTATGAATGTTAGGGTTGGTCCTGTGTAAATCTTACCCCCATTGATTTAGTATTATCCCTAAACAAGCAACTTTCTTCCATAAGGAAACAAAAAAGAGGTTCAGAAATGTCCAAACTAAGTTTTTATAAAACTGTGTTATCAAATCTTATTTATCAAAAAACTTCAAACATAGCAGTATGAGTTCCCATATACCCTTTACTCAGCTTCCCCAAATGTTAACATTTTCTATTACTAGAGTATAATTATTGAAAGCAGAAAGTTTACATTGTCACAATGCTACTAATGATTTATAGACTCGTATTCAAATATTGCCTATTGTCTTGCGGTCCAGATTCAAATCTAGGATCCCTTATTGCATTTGCTTGTCATATCTCCCCATTCTTCTCTAATCTAGGATAGTTCCTCAGTCTTTTTTTGTCTGTTATGACCTTGAACTAATGGAAAATCTTAGCCAGTCATTTTGTAGAATTTTTCTCAAATAGGGTTTGTTTGATATTTTCTCATGGTTAGACTGAGGATATGTATTTCTTGACAAGAACACTTCAGGAGAGATATTATGCCATTTTCAGTACATATTAGAGGTACAAACAAATCTGTATGTCTCACTACTGGGGATGCTAACTTTGATGACTTAGTTATAATGATAGCTGCAAAATCCCTATTTTTCCCTTTGTAATTATTTGAGATTGTTCAAATATTCTGCTTCTTGTTTAATTTTCCCATACTAATTTTAGCATCCATCAATAATTTTTGACTCCACCCATTACTGTGGTGTTTGATGATTGTTCATTTTCTATTCCCATCATTCCCTCTACATTTATTAACTATAATTTGAGTATAAGAAAGAGCTGTTCTTCTCCTTCATTTATGTATTTATCTGGTTATTTGTTCATATATATACATACATCAGTGTGAGCTTGTGGATAATTATTTTATTCTACGGGTTAAAATTTATTACTATCATTAATTGTTTTGTTTCTCAAAGTGTTCCATATTTGGTCACTGGTACTCCTTCCAGCTGTCTCCTATATTTTTCCTACATGGCCATACAATTGTTGGAGTAATATCTTACTTTCTGACACCACAAAGTGCTCCAGACCCATCTTTTACTTTCCTCTGTCTCAGCCTTGAATCAGTCATTTCTCCATGGAGTTCTTGTTCCTTGCATTAATAATGGTATTCAGAAACCAGAATCTTGGTATGAGGTGGATTTATCACTATCCAAGCTACCTCATTGTGTTTTCAGCAGAGAGAGCTAAAAATATATATACGAATACATAAAAATATACAAGTATCTCTATTTTCATATTATCTATCTGGGTGTGTGTGTATATACACACACGTGTGCACGCACACACATTATCATCTGTCTATCTACATATATATATAACTTCAAATTGATATATGAATTCAAATGGATACCTTGATTCCAATCCAACAGCACAGGGTTTATTCTAGCCTCCCTTACCCTTTCCTTATTTGTCACTCTTTAACAATTAGAAACCTGATTCTCATTATTTGCAGTCTATTCATTTGCTCAATTCTGGAATACACATAAAATATTTAAAAATCATTAACCTGTACACGTGTGAAAAATAAATTTACTAACAAGTTCAATATTTGTGTACATTTCTTTTTGTCTTTAGCTTTTCAGTATATATTGTGCATGGTTAATCACAGTATATTAAAATACTGTTTTCCAAAGTTACTTAGGTTAGCTCTTTCCCACCTCCTTCAGTGTGTTTTTTTTCCTTCTGCAGTGTGAGAAAATCTAGTACTTTGTGTTCAACTCAGACTACCAAACCAGAAGTTCTAGCAGAAAAGGTGATAATCCATATGTGCAATAAGATCCCCAGGTGATTCTTTTCGTTGGAGAAATATGAGGAACACTGCTTGATGTCTCTACAACTAAGATGTCTAAAATGAAACTTCAATGATTCCTTCTTCCAAACTTTTCCATCCTGCAAATCTTTTCTTCCTCAGTGAATGGTGCCATGATTCACACAAAAAGTAACTCCATGCAAAAACCTGGGAATGATCCTCAGTTCCTTCCTTTTGTTCACTTTCTGCATAGACTGCATCATTAGGTCCTCTGGAATCTCATCTCTCTCTCTCTCATCACATATATAATGTTTCTCTTCATCTTCATTGCCACCGTCTTAGCCACTACCATTTCTCCTTTGCTCTACTTGAACAGCCTAGTATCTACACAACTATCTTTTCATTTAATTGCTTTCTCTTGCATCTAAGATAAAGTCAAAATCCTTAGCCTTATAGATTCTGGTCTTGCCTTTTCTTGTAAGTTGTATTTTCATACTTATAAGTACAGGCACACTCTCACACACACACACACGTATAGTTGGTATTGTTAGTTTAGGTTTTGTTTGCCCTCCCATCCTAGCATGAGAAAATTAAGAAACAAAGTCAAACCAAAAAAAACACTTTAAAAATAAATTTGAATAATATCCTTTCCCTCCAGAACATTTCTCTAAAGCAGTATTATCATTAATGGCAGTACAGACCAGAATTTTTTCCCTTAGACATAAAGGCATGGTGAAGAAGTCTCATTAAAAACTGGAATCTAAGCTTTCAATGTCAAATTCTGTCTCTAATCTTCTGCAGTAAGCCCTAATGATTAAAGTATAGGTATCTGAATCAGAGGTCTGGTTTAGTATAATCTTTTTTGTAATAAGCTTTGTACCTTAGACAAGTCATTTATCTCTCCATTCCTTAATTTCTTCATTTATAAACGGAGATGTTAAGAGTATTGATATTCAAGGCTAATGAAAAAAGAATGCATCTAAGTACTGTATCAAATACTTTAAAAAGTAACCAGTTCAGGTTCTCTGCCCATTTTTAAATTGGAATATCTGGGTTTTTTTGATGTTAAATTGTATGATTTCTTTAGATAATTTGGATACTAACTCCTTATCAGATATATCATTTGAAAAAATCTTTCATTCAGTAAGTTACCTTTTCATTTTGTGATGGTTTTCTCCTCTCTGCAAAAGCTTTTCAGTTTGATATAATGACACTTGTTTAATTTTACTTCTGTTGGCCATGCCTGAGGAGATAGACCCCCCAAAAATATTGCTAAGATCGATGTCAATGTATTTTTCCTAGGGGTTTTATGGTTTCAGGTCTTAAATGTGAGTCTTTAATCCATTTTAAATTTATTTTTATATATGGTATAAGGAAATAATTCAGTTTCACTCTTTTGCAGGTAGTTGTCCAATTTTCCTAACACCATTTATTGTCTTTATTTCATTGTATGTTCTTGCCTCCTTTGTTGTAGATTAATTGATCACATAACTGTGGGTTCATTTCTGGGCTCTCTATTCCACTGACCTCTGTGTCTGTTGTTATGCTAATACCATACTGTTTTGATTACTATAGCTTTGTAGTATAGTCTGAGATCAGTGCATGTCATACCACCAGCTTTGTTTTTCTTTCTCAATATAGCTTTGGTTATTGGAGGTTTTTTGTTTGTTTGGATGATTCTATACAAATTTTAGGATTATTTGTTCTAATTCTGTGAAAAATACCATTGGTATTTTGATAGGGGTTACATTGCTTTGGGAATACATACAAATGACCAAAAGACACATGAAAAGATGCTCAATATCACTAATCATCTGGGAAATGCAAATCAAAACCACAGTGAGATATCACCTTACACCTGTCAGAATGGCCATCATCCAAAAGGGAACCCTTGTGCACTGTTAGTGGGAATGTAAATTGGTGCAGCCACTATGGAAAACAGTACAGAGGTTCCCCTAAATGTTAAAAATAGAATTACCATATGATCCAACAATTCAACTTCTGAGTATCTATCCAAAGAAAACAAAGACACTAATAAGAAAGGATGTATGCACCCCTCTGTTCATTGGAGCATTACTTATACTAGCCAAGATATGGAAGAAACTAGTGTCCATAAATAGATGAATGGATAAAGAAGATGTGGTGTGTATATACACACATATATAATGAAATATTACTTAGTCCTAAAAAAGAATGAAATATCTTCACTTGCAACAACATGGATTGACCTAGAGTACTAGGTGTGCTAAGTGAAATAAGTCAGACAGAGAAGAACAAATACTGTATGATTTCACTTATATGTGAAATCTAAAAAAGAAAACAAAGAAAACAAAAGAGAAACAAACTTGTAGATACAGAGAACAAACTGGTGATTACTAGAGGGGAAGGGGGATGGGGACTGAGAGAAATAGGTGAAGGGGATTAAGTGGTACAAATTTCCAGTTATAAAATAAATGTCTTGGGGATGCAATCTACTGCATAAGGAATATAGTCAATAATACTGTAATAATTTTGTATGGTGATATATGGTTACTAGACTTATCATGGTGACCAATTCAAATGTATTTAGATGTTGGATCACTATGTTGAACACTTGAAACTAACATAATATTGTATGTCAACTCTACTTCAATAAAAAGTGACCAGTTAACATTAATTGGTATTATAATTACATTTTCTCTTCATAAAGGCACATTTTATTGATTTTTTCATTATAAAGTATAAAAGTACCTTTTACTTTCAAGATGAGTTCTAAGATTACTTGTTAATGTTAATATGGTAATTTAAAATACGTCTAGATATAATTTAATTTTAATTGCCTAACACAAATATGTCTGATATTCACCATTATGAGTTCAAACCTTTTAGTAAAGATGTCAAATGAGTCACCAAAACATTTTTGTTTATTGCCTCTCATTGAACCCTAAATGCTAACAAGACTTTTTGTTGGAATGAGGGATCAAAGTTTTATACTCTTTAAGAACTAATGCCATAGCTGTTTTATTTTTATAAATAAAGCTCTTTCTGTTTACTTTGTAGTGTACAATTTTTGACTGGCCTGGAAAGAGAAAAATTATTCTTTGGGCTGACAAAAATGATAAAGAGGCTCATTGCTGATGAAGGGAAGAAGACAAAGAAGAATAGAGAAAGAAGGATTAGTTCCTCTTTCAAAAGGGGGGCAAGATACTAGAGCTTTCTGCAGGGAAACTGAAGCACACCTTTCTTTCTCAGATTTGAAAGGAAGAGATGCCCTACATTTAAATATCTAGAGTATATCTTCCATTTAAAAATGAACCTAGCTATCTTTCTGTTTTTGTGCCAGTACCATACTGTCTTGATTACTGTAGCTTTGTAGTATAGTCTGAAGTCAGGGAGCCTGATTCCTCCAGCTCCGTTTTTCGTTCTCAAGATTGCTTTGGCTATTCGGGGTCTTTTGTGCTTCCATACAAATTGTGAAATTTTTTGTTCTAGTTCTGTGAAAAATGCCAGTGGTAGTTTGATAGGGATTGCATTGAATCTGTAGATTGCTTTGGGTAGTAGAGTCATTTTCACAATGTTGATTCTTCCAATCCAAGAACATGGTACATCTCTCCATCTATTTGTATCATCTTTAATTTCTTTCATCAGTGTCTTATAATTTTCTGCATACAGGTCTTTTGTCTCCTTAGGTAGGTTTATTCCTAGATATTTTATTCTTTTTGTTGCAATGGTAAATGGGAGTGTTTCCTTGATTTCACTTTCAGATTTTTCATCATTAGTATATAGGAATGCCAGAGATTTCTGTGCATTAATTTTGTATCCTGCAACTTTACCAAATTCATTGATTAGCTCTAGTAGTTTTCTGGTAGCATCTTTAGGATTCTCTATGCATAGTATCATGTCATCTGCAAACAGTGACAGCTTTACTTCTTCTTTTCCGCTTTGGATTCCTTTTATTTCCTTTTCTTCTCTGATTGCTGTGGGTATAACTTCCAAAACTATGTTGAATAAGAGTGGTGAGAGTGGGCAACCTTGTCTCGTTCCTGATCTTAGTGGAAATGGTTTCAGTTTTTCACCATTGAGGACGATGCTGGCTGTGGGTTTGTCATATATGGCCTTTATTATGTTGAGGAAAGTTCCCTCTATGCCTACTTTCTGCAGGGTTTTTATCATAAATGGGTGTTGAATTTTGTCGAAAGCTTTCTCTGCATCTATTGAGATGATCATATGGTTTTTCTCCTTCAATTTGTTAATATGGTGTATCACGTTGATTGATTTGCATATATTGAAGAATCCTTGCATTCCTGGAATAAACCCCACTTGATCATGGTGTATGATCCTTTTAATGTGCTGTTGGATTCTGTTTGCTAGTATTTTGTTGAGGATTTTTGCATCTATGTTCATCAGTGATATTGGCCTGTAGTTTTCTTTCTTTGTGACATCCTTGTCTGGTTTTGGTATCAAGGTGATGGTGGCCTCGTAGAATGAGTTTGGGAGTGTTCCTCCCTCTGCTATATTTTGGAAGAGTTTGAGAAGGATAGGTGTTAGCTCTTCTCTAAATGCTTGATAGAATTCGCCTGTGAAGCCATCTGGTCCTGGGCTTTTGTTTGTTGGAAGATTTTTTATCACAGTTTCAATTTCAGTGCTTGTGATTGGTCTGTTCATATTTTCTATTTCTTCCTGATTCAGTCTTGGCAGGTTGTGCATTTCTAAGAATTTGTCCATTTCTTCCAGGTTGTCCATTTTATTGGCATAGAGTTGCTTATAGTAATCTCTCCTGATCTTTTGTATTTCTGCAGTGTCAGTTGTTACTTCTCCTTTTTCATTTCTAATTCTATTGATTTGAGTCTTCTCCCTTTTTTTCTTGATGAGTCTGGCTAATGGTTTATCAATTTTGTTTATCTTCTCAAAGAACCAGCTTTTAGTTTTATTGATCTTTGCTATCGTTTCCTTCATTTCTTTTTCATTTATTTCTGATCTGATTTTTATGATTTCTTTCCTTCTGCTAACTTTGGGATGTTTTTGTTCTTCTTTCTGTAATTGCTTTAGGTGCAAGGTTAGGTTGTTTATTCGAGATGTTTCCTGTTTCTTAAGGTAGGATTGTATTGCTATAAACTTCCCTCTTAGAACTGCTTTTGCTGCATCCCATAGGTTTTGGGTCGTCGTGTCTCCATTGTCATTTGTTTCTAGGTATTTTTTAATTTCCTCTTTGATTTCTTCAGTGATCACTTCGTTATTGAGTAGTGTATTCTTTAGCCTCCATGTGTTTGTATTTTTTTACAGCTCTTTTCCTGTAATTGATGTCTAGTCTCATAGCATTGTGGTCGGAAAAGATACTTGATACAATTTCAATTCAAACAAAAATTTTTTTTAGCTAAGTAGTATTCCATTGTATATATATATATCACATCTTCCTTACCCATTCATCTCTTAATAAACACTTAGCTTGCTTCCATATGTTGTCAATTGTAAATAATGCTGCCATGAACATTAGGGTGCATATATCTTTTCAAATTAATGTTTTTTGGTTTTATTTTTTTCGATATATATCCAGGAATGAAAATGCTGTGTCATATGGTAGTTCTAATTTTTTTTACAAGTTTATTGGAGTACAGTTGATTCACAATGGCGTATTAGTTTCTGCTTTATAACAAAGCGAATCAGTTATACATATACACCTGTTCCCATATCCCCTCCCTCTTGTGTCTCCCTCCCTCCCACCCTGGACCCCTCTTTACCGCTTCCCAGCAGGTGCACTGTCCTCTCCCTGCTGGACTCTCCCTCTCCCTCCCATTCCTCTTCCACGGCCTGGTGGGAGAGTGGGGAGAGGGACAAGGAAACTTAGGGGAAGCAGCAACGTTTCAGCCTTATAAGAGTGAGATAATGGCTTCCGTGGTGGTGCAGTGGTTGAGAGTCCACCTGCCGATGCAGGGGACACGGGTTGGTACCCCGGTTCGGGAAGATCCCACATGCCGCGGAGTGGCTGGGCCCATGAGCCATGGCCGCTGAGCCTGCGCGTCCGGAGCCTGTGCTCCGCAACGGGAGAGGCCACAACCGTGAGAGGCCCGCGTACCCCCCCCCAAAAAAATAAATAAAGAGTGAGATAAGTATGTAAAAAAAGATCCCAGGTACATCGACTCAGTGGATTAAAAAGTTACGTTAAAACACGCAATTTGGCAAAGCTCTTTGGCTGAATGTTTACTGACACTGCGTTCAGAATTCTGTACTGGGGGAGTACACGTCCGCTCCCCTCAGGCACCTTTGAGTCCAAGAGCCATTTGGAGAAGCTAAAATCATAGAAAACTACAGGTGCTCACGCACCCTTCAAAGGGTGTCTACAAACACACACACACACACACACACACACACAAAAAGGGTACCTTTGGATGTCACAAAGTCCATGGATTGTCCAAAGCCTGCCCCTTGATTCTAGTTAAGAAGTTCTAGTCTACTTATCAAAATCTTGAGAATGTGGTATCACTGTTGACCCAGAGATTTCACTACCTGAATAAAAATGTCACATGTACAAAATACTAAATGGAAAAAACTCCAGTTCAACACAGATTATTCTTCTGAATAAAAATGTCACATGCACAAAAAGACTAAATGGAAAAATTTCCAATTCCAGACAGGTTATTTTTCTATGAGGGTAGGAAGTATATGGTAGCCGAGATGCAGAGAAGAAAATAGCCAACTCAGGGTCATGCAGTGTCACTGGAAGCTTCTTCTGAACCTCCCAACTCGTACTTCCACTCCTCCCCTTGGGGTCTGAGTCTTGCTTTTTTTCTTGGGTTTCCCTGGTGGCACAGTGGTCAAGAATCCGCCTGCCGATGCAGGGGACACAGGTTCGAGCCCTGGTCCGGGAAGATCGCACATACCGCGGAGCACCTAACGCCCGTGCGCCACAACTACTGAGCCTGCAAGCCATAACTCCTCAGCCCGCGAGCCACAACTACTGAGCCCACGCGCCTAGGGCCCATGCTCTGCCGCAAAGAGAAGCCACCTCAATGAGAAGCCTGCACACTGCACCGAAGAGTAGCCCCCGCTCGCCGCGACTAGAGAAAGCCTGCGCCCAGCAACAAAGACCCAACGCAGCCGAAAATAAGTAAAACAAAAATCTTAAGGAAGGAAAACAAGAATTCTCATTGTTGTGCAACCATCCCGACCATCCATCTCCAGAATGTTTTCATCCTGTCCAAGTGAAACTCTGTCCCCATTAAACACTGACTCCCCACCCCCCTCCCAGCCCCTGACACCCACCACTCCACTTTCTGTCTCTATGAATTTGACCCATCTGGGGACCTCACAGAAGTGGAATCATGTAACATTTGTCCATTTGTATCTGACTTATCCACTTAGCTTAATGTCTTCGCGTGTCATCTGTGTGGTAGCCTGTGTCAAAATTTCCTTCCTAGACCCCAAAGCCAGTGTGGACAGTACACAGTGAGTGAGAAGGAAATAAAACCGTGGGTCTGAAGAAGTTCAGATGTTTGCCAAGTGCAGTGGGAAAGCAGTGAATGAGAGGTGTCCTGATCCAGTTTGCACTGAAAGAGGAACAATTGATTTTGGCTGCTGCATAAATGGATGGGGTGGGGATTCAGTAAGAGTGGAAGTCGGGAGACCCAGATAAGGTTAGGAATTTGGCGTGGTAGTCCAGGAAGACGATGTCTGAGAAGATGGAGAGAAGTAAACAGGTTCTCTATATTTGGAGGGAGAATCAGCAGGGCTCATCGGGGGATCAGACTGTGGGGAGGTAGCGGGGCGCTATTCTGTTTACTCTGTGTGCACGTGTGTGCTTATGCCTCTACTGCTGAGACTTAATTGTTTCTACAAAGAAACACTAACCTTTCCTCTTAAAAGTGGAATTGTTAAATTTTCACTGTTCATACAAAGAAATGTCAATCTTTGAAAAATACATAAATGGTCTTTGTATCAATTAGAAACTTTCCTTCCTGTTTGTGGGTGAATAATATCTGTTGTGTGAATATACACACTACATTTTCTTGATCCATTCATCTGTCAGTGAACACTTGGTTTGTTTCCACATTTTGGCTCTGAATCTTGCTTTTGAATTATTGTTTGGACTTTGATGAGAAGTATCTCTGTTGTTCAGGATGTGCCCAGAGGTTTATTCTGTCTTCTGATCACTTCCATATTTCTAATTAGCCCAAGCAATGCATACGTAGAGTCAAATCAGTTCATCCAAGGTGCAGGGACTGAGTGTCTCTTTGGTTTGCACTCGTGGACTTTCTGAGATGTTCTAGGTCTCAGAGGCCGTGCAAAGAGTGTCTGAGGTCCTCCAGAGCTGCCACAGCCTGGCTCTCCTCAGGGTCTGCACTGCTGGGAAAAGCACTGCTGCTTGAGGACCTGTGTCCCTCTGCTGTAGACGTTGCATTGTTAGGAGGCAAATGAATTCAGATTTGCGTTCATCATGCTTTCAACCATCACAGCTGATTGGGTCCTTGTATAACAAAACAGAAGTTCACTCTCCCTCTTGGCTAACAGGCTTTCAAATATTAGAAGGTTGGTATTCTGTCCCCATGAAAATTTCTCTTGTATACTGTGAAATACCCTGATTGCTTTATCTAGTCTTCAGATCTGGATTTGCATAATCCCACCCCACCGCACCTTGTCCAAATGTGCAACAGTCGGGTGGGACCCATCTTAAGATGTGTTGGTATGTTGTCCAAAAATGGCGTAAGCAGCCCAGATTGAATGTGATGTTGTAAGTGAGCAGGACCTTGTGGGGCCTTCCTGGGATGGATTCTCCCCATGTCTTCTGCCTGCTTCTTGTCTTTAGAAAATTTTAGCCTCCTAACCTTCCATGAGTTGGAAACAAACAATTTAATCAGAGAAGGGAGAAAGTGCCAAAAGAAAGGAAAAGAGTCCCAAAAGACCCAATAATACTAGTGTAGCCGTTAAACAAAGTCAAGGACCTTTAGTTCCTCCTCAAGGGCTGTAGATACTGTTCTGAGCCACGTCCTTGGAGCTGTTTTGCAGAGACTGAAGCCCCCAGCAGGGGGGAGGAAGGTAACTGCATGCTGCCCACAAGCACGTAGACCCCAGAGCAGCTGGAACCAGCCGGTTGATGATGTTGACCTCAGATTACCTCACCACCAACCAATCGGAAGAATGTCCACAAGCTGACCACACACCCCTCAACCTCCTCTCCCTCACCCCACTCGTTTGTAATTCACTTTAAACATTTTTTAAATTTTATATTGGGAGTATAGTTGATTTACAGTGTTGTGTTAGTTTCCGGTGTACAGCAAAGTGATTCAGTTATATGGACACAGATATCTATTCTTTTTCAGATTGTTTTCCCATTTAGGTTATTACCGAATTTTGCTTTTTTTTCGTGGTGCTGTGTGGCTTGTAGGATCTCAGTTCCCTGACCAGGGATTGAACCCGGGCCCCGGCCGTGAAAGACCAGAATCCTAACCTCTGGGCCACCAGGGAACTCCCTAGGTTACTACAGAATATTGAGTAGAGATCCCTGTGCTCTACAGGAGGTCCTTGTTGATTTCCTGTTTTATATATAGTTGTGTGCATATGTTAGCCCCAACCTCCTGATCTATCCCTCTCCCCCACCTTTTCCCTTTGGTAAACATAAGTTTTTTTTCTATGTCTGTGAGTCTGTTTCCGTTCTGTTCAGAAGTTCATCCGTATCACTGTTTTAGATTCCACACAGGAGTGGTAGCGTATGGTATTTGTCTTTGTGTGACATCCTTCACTTAGTCTGATAATCTCTAGGTCCATCCATGTTGCTGCACATGGCATAATCTCATTCTTTTTTATGGCTGAGTAGTATTCCATCACACATATGTACCACATCTTCCCTATCCATTCCTCTGTCGATGGACATTTAAGTTGCTTCCATGTCTTGGCTATTGTAAATCGTACTGCTATACATATTGGGGTGCATGTGTCTTCTTGAATTATGGTTTTCTCTGGGTATATGCCCAGGAGTGGGATTGCTGGGTCCTGCGGTAGCTCTAGCTTTAGTGTTTTGAGGAACCTCCACACTGTTCTGCATAGCGGCAGCACCAGTGTACATTCCCACCAACAGCCTCACCCCATCTGTAAACACCTTTCCCTGAAAGCCACGGGGGAGTGGGGGCCTTTTGAGCCCTAGATACCTGGACCCCTTGCTTGTTGCCCCGCCGTAAACGCGGCACTTTCCTTCACCGTGACCCGTGTCCGTCGATGGGCTTTAGTGCGTGCGGGCGAGTGGACCCAAGTGTGGTTCCGTAACAGCGTGTTTGGAGATCAGCAGAACTGTCACCTCTCCTCCTCTCTCGTCCTCCTGCGGATGCAGTTTAATATAACAACGGCTGTAGCTCTAGTGCAGAAATATCAGTGGGGTGAAGCAGAAGGGCTTTGTCAATACAGTCCTTTGGGCATGAGAGTCCCGTGGAGAAAATATTCCAACACAGATGCCTGGACCCAGCCTCACAGATTCTAATTCCACAGCACTGAGCCAGGGCCTAATTTTAACCTTCTCAATGGACATGCTTCTGATGTGGAAATGACTGGGTGGGATGTGCCACCCAGGCTGGTGCAGTAGGGGGTCTTCAAGGCATCGTTGAATGCAATAAGCAGGAGGGAGGTGAACCGTGACCTGGATTTCAACCAGGCAGCCTCTGGCAGGGCTGTGGCCGGGCCATGGGTCCACAGCTGAGCAGACGTCTGTGTCAGCCTGCAGTCCTCCTGCCAACGGGTCCGTGACAAGCCCTCCAGCGGCCTGGTGCTGCTGCGGATGAGCAGCCCTGGGATCGGAGTTCAGCCCAGGCACCTACCTGCTACATACATAGTGCATGTGCTTGTGAGGAAACCGCCCTCTCCACCAGGAAGCCTGGAGCACATCCTCCCGTACAGCCCTCAGAGGGGACCAACCCTGCTGACACCTTGATCTCAGACTTGCAGCCTGCGTAAATGTCGGACAGTGCATTTGTGTTGCTTAAGCCCGCCAGTGTGTCGTATTTTGTGACGCAGCCCAAGTAAACTGCTACGACCTGTATTTTGAATAAGAAGGAATTCACATGAGGCGGTCACTTTCCTGCTTCCCCTGCCTTTATTTTTTTATTTTTATTTGTAAAAAATTATTTATCTCTCTTAGGCTGCATCGTGTCTAATTGCAGCACGCGGGCTTAATTGCCCCGTGGCGTGTGGGATCTTAGCTCCCGGACCAGTGTTCCCAGGCTTTGAACCCACGTACCCTGTATTAGAAGGCGGATTCTTTACCACTGGAACACCAGGGAAGTCCCTCCCCTGCCTTTAAATTAAGACGTGTCGCTGAGCTTCAAAGAAGTGCCTGTCCTTTTCTGTTAGATTACAAACTTGAGTTTTCTTCTTAAACAGTGCGTTTCCTGGTTGTGGTAGATGTGTTAGTGTTGAAAAAAATGGTTGAGAGACTTTAAGAGGAAAATGATTTTACAAATCCTGAAGATGGGTGCCAGTTATCTTGATAAAATTGGTATGTTAAGAGACCCAAAATAAACAGGAGAAAACACAGGCAACTACTTAGGAAATGCAGGATGGGAAAGGCTTCTTCAAGTACAGTGTCCAAGCTGATGAAAAGTATGAAGTGAAAGTGAAAGATTTGAACACAAAATATCTTTTTAAGTGTCTGTATAACAGAATGTGAGAGTAAAAAATTAAGTTAAAAAGATAAAGAACAGGGATTGACAGATACACACTTTTATATGTAAAATAGATAAACAGTAAGGACCTACTGTATAGCCCAGGGAACTATGTTCAATATCTTGTAAGAACCCATAATGGAAAAAAGAACCTGAAAAAGAATACATATATTCTTACATAAATACATGTAACTGATTCACTTTGCTGTACACCTGAAATATTGTAAACGAAGTATACTTCAATAAAAATAGGTAAGTGACAAAGTAGGGAAAATATCTGTATTTAATAGAAATGCAGATACAAAAAGAGAAAGCTTTATACTGTAAATCTCCATATATATGAAGAGATCTTAATGAAAGCAAACTAAAAGGTGGCCATTGCTGCTTCTGGTCAAGGTGAAATCGCAGGGTCCAGGTTTACCCTCCTAGCTTCAACAACTTAAAAAAGGGGGAAATGTATGAAATGACAGTTTTTCGCCTTTTGGAGAGAGGGGTGAGTCGTGAGAGACATCAGCTCACTGCTGGACATCCTGTTCATTGGGATGACTCTGTACTTCTTATTCCCTTTTTTAGAGCATTTCCTCATGACAACTTGTAATAGAAAGACTTCCAGAGAGTGTCCAGGGCAGGGGGCTGGGGAGCCCAGCATGTCTCTGGGCTGGAGGGATAGAGTGAGGTGTTGAGGTGGGCACAGCAGCTGGGGTTCACAGGCCACCCCAGTCTTCTGCTGAGACACGGTCAGTGCACGTAGGTGAGGTGAGAACTGGAGGCCTGGTGGCGTGCTCATGGGCGCACTGCCCTTCCAAGGCGCTTCCCAGCAAGGTACTCCGTGTAGCTGATGTCCTTACGTGGTGAACTTGGAAAATGCGAGAAATGCGCCCTGGAGGTTTGCCAGGCTCAGGCTCAGAGGAGGTGTGGTCGCTGTCATTCCCACACAAGCAGCATTTCATCGGTGAGAATTCAGGCAGAGGCCACAGTCAGCAGCAGCAAGAACTGGAAAAGACCATTCGTGGCTCTAAGCAGCCACTTCCAAGAGCAGTTTTGGAGAAGCACACATTTTGTGCAGGATTCATTTAATGTGGCAGTTCAGCTGGGGAAATCAGGAATGGGTTAGGTGCTTATTCATTTGCATGAATCATCACTTCTTATTTCCGTTTTTAGAGGATTTCCTCAAGACGCTTGTAATAGAAATACTTCCTCTGTCCCTTTCGTAAGTATCTAAATCTTTTTAAAAGCTAAATCAGTCTCTTGCCAGCATTACAACCCAGGAATGTTTATGTTAAGGACCTGAGAGCTATCTTCTTTACCTCTCTGTCACCAGGGGAGTTTAGGCTAGGTGTTAGGCACTTTCCTCTGAGCTATAAGTACGTGCTTGTCCTAGAGATAGGAGAAGTTGTCTTTCTCCTTTGGATAAAGGGTATTAACTAGCATGGACAACCACCGAGATGACCAGGTGAATTTAGGATGTACTCTGAAAGAATGTATGCCATTTTTATGGTGGTGTCAAGTCTATTCCCATGAGGCAAGTTCCCGTTTATCTTGAGAACCTGTATGCAACAGATTTTATCTGCTGAGCTATAAAAAAAAAGGTGAGGTTGATTTCATTTGCACAAACATTAGTGGTTCACCTGTGGGTGCACAGCACAGTCTGGTTTAATGGTTATTCAACAGTAAAACCGTTTTCTTTATCTCTACATTTGTGGAGAGGATTTTCTCGGTTAGCGAGAGATTTTTTATTTTTATTTTGTGTGTTCGTTAATTAATTAATTAATGAGACTGTGCTGCACAGCATGCGGGATCTTAGTTCCCCAACCAGGAGTCAAACACGTGCCCCCTGCAGTGGAAACTAGGAGTCTTCACCACTGGACCACCAGGGAAGTCCCTGGAGATTTTATTTTTACCTTTTCCCCTAGCAGCTTTTAAGGAACAGTTGGCCAAGAACACAGTTATATTATTTCACCCCCAGTGATAAATAGTGATAAATCATTACCCTTCTGATTCCATTTTTGAAAAATGATATTTTTACCTAACATAAACAGTATCCTGTATAAGAGGTAAGATCCCAGGTATCTGTTTTCTGTTTTCGGTTTGTGTGTACGTTCTGATTTTCGTACAGTTTTTAATGCGTTGGTTGTGTAATCTAAACAGCTACACTTTCTATTTTCTTTTCCTTCCGTGGGCAATATTAGTTTGTGTCATGGCTGGGCATTTATTGTATTCTAGGATTTGAATGAAAGTTGTAGCGTTTCAGTTAAGCGAACATGATACCCTCCTTCCCCTCTCCTGGTGGTGGGGGAATCTCAGATGTAACCCGAAATGTCCCAGGGCCGGGAAAGGACCAGGGAGCCTGGAGACCATCACACAGCCCCCACTTGAGGCCACACCTTTCCTTGATCCCTAACAGGAGTGAAGACAAATGGGTAATGGAGTCCCTGGTCCAGGCGGCACACCCTCGCAGCACAGCAGCACTTGAGCGCCAGATGAGAAGGAGACATTTCATACGCTCACTATCTTGACGGTACGGAGACTTCTGGGAGGCTTCTGGAGTCCGGGTACTTGTCCCGTGCTCCTGGCGGGCTTTGGCAGGCGGACTTCGGGCGTCCGCCTGCGCAGGTGCGCCTCATGATTTGTGCGTGTTGGCGCACGCGCACCGTCGCCGCCCCGCCCCCGCTTCCTGTGCGTGCCCAGGTCGTCGCTGGCCGTCGTTCCCCCGTCTTGGCCTCTTGCGGGCGAGCATTTCGGGGCCTGCGGGGCGGTACGCTGTCCGGGCCGGCCGGCAGCCCGCGGGAGCGGGCTGTGCGGGCGAGGGTTCGCGTGGGCCGGGCGGAGGCTGGAACTGTGACCTCCGAGCTCGAGCTGCGGAGCCCGCGTTTGGGCCGGAGTGGCCGGGCGGCCGGCAGCGGTGCAGTGCCCGACCATGTGCAGCGCGGGGCCAAGCGAGGTCCCGGGAGGGACGTGGGCCCAGAGCCGGCTCCTCTGGCCCAGTGGTCTCGGGAGGCGGAGCGGAGGGACCCCGAGAGAGGAGCGCGCCCGAGGAGCAGCCCCCGGACCGGAGCCTCGGGAGCCCGGGGCCGGTGAGCGAGTCCCGACGGGGTAGGTGTTGCGTCTGCAGGCCTGTAGTTGGTTGTGGAGCCTGCGGGGCTCCACAGGGCTTGGGGTAGCCCGCCCCGCGCTCCGCGGTAGAGCCACCTGGAGGGTTTGACCGCTTCCCGGAGGTGGAGGGGCCGGGCTGGAGGACAGGGCTGGCTGCTCCAGATGGGGCTCCCCTGGGACTTGTGAGCTCCGGGTGTCCTGGGGGAGCAGGGTCCACAGGCTCGGCCGGGACGTGCCGCGTCCTCCCCTCCGTCCAACCCCGATCCTCCACCTCCTCCTCGTCCTCCCCCTCCTCCTCGTCCTCCCCCTCCTGTCGCCGTCTCGGCATCTCGCACGTGTGTCTCAAGGCGCGTCAGCACCTTGGTTGTCTAATGTAAGCGTCCGCCGCCCCCCTGGGTTGTGCCCTGTGGAGTCGCCCAGTGTAATCGGTGCAGGATGAGTCTGCAGGGCTTCTGTCCTGCTGCCTCGGGTGAGGAAGGAAGCGATGGGGCCTGAGAAGGGAGATGACTTGTCCTAGACCCTCACCGGGTGTGCACGTGGGGTCGCTCACAGGACTCCAAACTCCTAGGGCAGGTGTTCTGTCCACTTAAAGTCAGCTTTAATAAAAGATGTTTTCGAGCGTCGCACTTAAGTTTGTAAAGTTTGTACAAATCATTGCAAGACTGAAACGCACCTGAGTGTGTCCCTTTATTCTGGGTATCCTGTGGATGTTCTGACCTAAGTTGTTAACAGACTGAGAAGAGATAAACTATAAGCGTTTTTTAATTTCATATTTAATGACAGAGGTTTATTTTAATAGGATTCAATGTACACTCGCTACGGAAAAATAAAGTATCCCCTCAGGTACCAGAGTCACGTGGGAGTTACAGACCTGAGGGTGGTTGCTCCCTCCTTATTCTCACAGGCCCTTCTGAAGGTGAAAGGACGGGTCTCCCACAGGTGTCTCTTGTGGAGCGCGGGGCGGGTGCTCGTGCACCCCGAGCCGCTTCAGTCGTAGCTTCACTGCCTGCGTTTTCCTTCTCCAGGTCCGCCTCCACTGTCACAGTCCTGCACGTTGTTCCAAGAGCAGCGGAAAATGAGTCAGCCTCTGGTGAGTTTTGCTGTTTACGTATTTACCTGCTGCTGTTCTTTTGTGATAACACCTTGGGAGGCGAATAGTTCAAAAGTTAAAATGGGAAAGTAGGAGTCGGTAAAAGATGTGGTTAGACAAAGTGTAGAGGAGCAGGTCAGCACCAAGTGTTTCTGGCAAGTTCTACGTGTAGATCCCAGGATCCTCTTAGAGCCACAGTACAAGCCTCGTGTTCTTGACATTTGTGGCAGAACACCATCCCTTGCTTGACTTATATGGTCCTGCCAAATCACTTTTGTTCTCGAGCGTTAAAAGGTTTCCCTGAGGATCCCGCTGTAGGCCGCGAGCCTTCCTGAGCGACAGCCCCTAACGTGTTGACGTTGGTGCCTTCCTCGTGCTTCCTGTAAGCCGAGAGCGTGCTGTCCAGGGAGCACTCAGTGCATATAAGTTGTCTGTTCAGTAGAACACCGTTGTCACATAGGTACATTGTTTTCAGTGCTCAGTCGAGGGATGCAATGAGGATCATCTGGAAGAACAGCCTTGTCACCCTTCCAGTAAATTGCGCTCTTTGTCTCTTACAATCTCAGAGGGTCGCGCTACACACCATGCAGTGAGGTCTCTGGCAAAGATTCTTGTTTCCCAGCTGAATTGTATCGTGCAGCCTGCGGTCTTGGTTCTGCCCCTCCACGGAACCTGATCCGGTTGAGGTGACCTGGCATCCAGCATACAAAGCAGTGGAGATTTGCCAGTCGTCACCTCAGACCACTGTCGCCTTGCCACCTGCAGAGTCTGCTCTGTGGGTTTCTGTGACAGATCTCTCCTTGCTGTCTTCCTGACTGACTCTGTCTTCCGCCCTCTGTGTGTGTTGTCGTTTCACCCTTGGTCCATGACTCTCCACCCCGTCTGATCTCACCCTCTGGTGCTTTTCACCTCCAGCTCTGTCAGTTCTCCCACCTGGACCAGACAGATGCCTCTGTCCAGCCACTTGCCAGCATCTCTATGGAGTTTGTCCAAAGGGCACCTCGGGTGACTAGATCCAGTAGATCCAGAAATGATTATTTACAGCTCCCCTGCCCCTTGCCTTGTCCTGTTGTCCCTGGCGGCTCATCGTTGCATCATCCAGCCTGTCACCTGCCCAGAAAAATGAGTTCATTCTAAAGTCCTTCTCCATCCTCTGTTACCACGTTGTAGTGTGAGGCTTGTTAATGTCGTCTTCTGAATGGTTTTTATTCGTTCTCCTTCATCCCATACTTGCTACCATTAAAACAGCTTATCTGTTCATTTCTGTAGTTACAGAAACTTCTTTTCTGTGCCGCTACCTCTTTCGTCCAGCAGCTCAAGTGTATTCTCCACGCTGAGTATTTCTCCTAAAATATTAATCACAGCGTTTTGTCTGCATGTGGGAAGCACTTTAGAGGTTCCCTGGGTGACTGGACAAACGAGGTTGCCGTTCCGCGGAGCCAATAACCATCGAGCCCAGCACTGGGGGGAGGTCCTAACTCGCCGATGATGCGTTTGGATGGATCTGTGGGGTAAAATCCTGATCGGAGAGGCTTAGGAGAGAGGAGTGGGAGAACTGGGTTTGTTCTGGTCCCAACTTTTTCAAGACATTTTGCTGTGACGGGGAAAATAGAAACTGGACAGTAGCTGGGGTAGGAGCTGAGGTCCGGGGAGGATGTTGTGTTGTGTTGTGTTGTGTTGTGTTTTGTTGTGATGGGAGAAATAACAGTGGGAATGATCCAGTAGATGCGTGTGGGGGAGGGGAGAGCTGCTGCCCGTGGTCCTGGAGTGGGGAGGGGATGGCTGAGCAGGGTTGCAGGTGGGGAAGCCCTCCGATGGCTTCTGTGTTCTCAGGGAAGCAGCTCCTCAGCTGAGGGTGAGGGTGAGGTTGGGGGTTTGAGGGGAGAGCAGAGCTCTGGGGCCCAGCTCCATCGTGACCATCAGCACACACAGTGCATCCAGCTGGGAAGACTGTACTTGCCTTCCCTGCCTGAAAAGCCATCTCCTTTCTTAAATGTGGGAGTAATTACTCTTTGGGGAGCCTGTGTAATTACACGGGTGCTGCTCAGCTCAAAGCGAATTGAGTGCCAGTTCTGGCCACGGACATTTTCTTCTCTGCTGATGGAAGGGTCCCCAGAGGAAGTGTCCTGCTTGCCTGGCTCTTGGCCTCGAGGACCCTTCACACCATCTAGTGTTGTGTCTTTTATCTTTGACATAAGCATCAAATGTCTTCAGTTTCTGCATGTGATCTTAAGAAGCAATTCTCTGCTTCCAGGAGCTTCTGTGCTCCTCGGGAAAGGCACTTCACAGACATAATTACAGGAGAGCTCGGGAATCCTGCCCGTCGATACATAGGGAACTCCAGAGTGCTGACAAAGGAGAGCCTGCTTTTATTTAATTATTTATTCATTCATTTAAATTTTTTATTTGTTTACTATTTAACTTATTCAGTTTCGGCTGCGTTGGGTCTCTGTTGTTGCGCGCGGGCTTTGTTCTCTAGTTGCGGCGAGCCGGGGCTACTCTTCGTGGCAGTGCGCGGGCTTCTCATTGCGGTGGCTTCTCTTATTGTGGAGCACAGCTTCTAGGCATGCGGGCCTCAGTAGTTGCGGGTCGTGGGCTCAGTAGTTGTGGCCCGCAGGCTCTAGAGCGCAGGCTCAGTAGTTGTGGTGCACGGGCTTAGTTGCTCCGCAGCATGTGGCATCTTCCCGGACCAGTGTTCGAACCCGTGTGCCCACCATTGGCAGGCGGATTGTTAACCAGTGTGCGACCAGGGAAGTCCGAGAGCCTGGTTTTAAATGCATTGTCAGAGCACGTGGCTCAGTGACTCGGGGAAGGGGGATGGCCCTCAAGTGCCCAGGACTTGGGTAGCTGCAGAGGTTGGCGAGGCTCTCAGAGCAGCGTGAGGTGGACTGGATGAGGCTCCTGAGGTGCTGGTAAGGACCTCCTTCCTTAGGATGTGGGCCTCCCGTCAGGAAGAGTGGGACGTGAAGGCAGGCAGACCCTGAGTTTGACTGAAGAGCCTCCCCTCTGTGCTGGTTTTGGTTTCTTCCTGTGCAGAAACTGAAACCTTGTAATTGGGACAGTGAGTCATCTGATCAAAAGATGTCATGTGTAGAGACTGTGGACGGCATGAAACGCGGGGTGGGGTGCAGTGGGTCAAGTCAGGGGGACTCTGGGCTCCAGCGCGGTGCCCGACAGGAAGGGGCGAGGCCGCGGCGTGTTCCCACTCATCCTAGGCCCCGGTAAGCAGTATGGACGTTCCCTTGGGGTTTTTCTGAATCATGAATGAGGTTGAGAGTATTGTCACGTGCTTAGAAGCCGTTTCTTCTTTTTAATTGGTGGACAGTCTTTAGCGCAGCTTTAGGGTTATAGGAGAATCAGAATCGAGCAGACAGCGCTTTCCTATACCCGTCCCTCTGGGTTCCCTCCCTTGGTAACGTCTGTGGCCTGTGTGGCGCGTCATCTCAGTGATGGATCGGCATTGACACCTAATTCTCCCCTGGAGTCTGTAGTTTATATCAAGGCTCACTCTCTGTGTCCTACTGTTCAGGTTTGGACAGGTGTGATGACCTGCAGCCACCACTGCAGTGCCACCCAGAACCATTTCACTGCCCGAAACATCCCTGGGGGCCACCTTCCCTACCAGTGCCCTACCAGAACATCCTACCAGTGCCCCCAAGCCCCCGACAGCTGCTGGTCTTGTTACTGTCTGTGTATTTTTGCCCTTTCGAGAATGTCACGTAGTTGGAGTCCTTCATTCTGTGGTCTTTTCAGACTGGTGTCTTTCTGTTTTTGTATGAAGGGCCTGTTCATGTCCACTGCCCGTCTTACTGCCCCAATGCTTTCCTGTGGGTTTTTTTTTTTTTTTTCTGTGCGCGCGCCTCTCACTGTTGTCTCCTCTCCTGCTTCGGAGCTCAGGCTCCGGACGTGCAGGCTCAGCAGCCATGGCTCAAGGGCCCAGCCGATCCGCGGCATGTGGGATCCTCCCGGTCCGGGGCACGAACCCGTGTCCCCTGCATCGTTTGGCACTGGAAGGCTTCCAGAAGCCTCCCCCTTCCATTGCAGCTGAGGAAGCAGCTCCTCAGCTGAAGGTGTGGGTGAGGTTGGGGGTTTGAGAATAGGCAGTTGGAAGAACTCCTCAGTCTGGAAGACACGATGTGGGAGGGAATCTGAGTAGCTCATGTAACGTGTGTATAGATTATTCACTAAATCTTGAGTTAGCTCTTAAGATTGAGAAGCAGCAGCATTAGGGAACAATAAGCGAGCTGTCCTCCACATCCTAAGACACGGTACCAACTGAGACTATAAATCTGCAGGTCCAGATTCATTCACAGATGGTAGGCTGCTGGGAAGCTGTTAGCCAGAGTTAGGGGGTTAGGGAGCAAATCCCCAACTTAGATTCTGTAGAGGGTAACAACCTGCCTCTCTCATGCAGGGGGAGATGGAATTCTCAGCTCCATGCCTCAGGACTCCGGTCCATTATCATGGCTGTTGTAATCTGTTTCTGAAGTGGTCTTTTCTACAACATTGAAAAAAGTGACTGCATTATCCTGAACATTTTTATCAAGTAACAAATCAGCTGATATAAATGCATAAAGTTGGCTGAAAGCAGGCCAGGATTTCAAAGCCCCTTCGGCATGTCTAGGTTGGGCACACGTCATGGAGCCTAAGAGTTTATTTAGATGGGGAATCTTAAAAAGCTGCGACTAAAAGTGACCATGAAATCATCAAACTTTTAAGTTTGAAAAAGGCTCATTCTTTTTCATATGTAAAAAAACATTAAGTGAGTCATTACAAGAGCTTTTTAAAAAGCCTCCTGTCAAGAGAGTGACAGATACAGAACTTTAAACCCATGCCTCTGGGGCCAGTGCTCTTTCTGTCATAAAATGTTTCTCCCTAACATTTGATGAATCAAAACATACACACACACACACACACATACACACACACACACACAATGTTAAGACCCAGTGTTCACTCTTCAACTTGCTTTCAACCATATGGAAACTTTATGGATTGAGTCTTTCAGATATTATTTCAGAGCAGATAAGCCAAACGCTATTTCTCTCACCTGGCTCCAAGCACTGTTTAGTCTTCTCCAACTGGGTGTAATTATTCACTAGGGATCTCACCTATTGTTCAACACTCAAACTTGTGATGGCCATGCTGTGGACTCCATTGTCTTGAGAGGAAAGTTTACACACCAAAACATTTGGGTGGGTGAAAGGAACACAGGAGAGGAGACTAGAGGAAAGGTATCGGTAAATATGTAGTGAGTTGTTGCTCTTCTACCTTGATTATGCCTGAATGGCTATTTTTATTAACATGAGCTTGTGCTACGTGCTTGATGCATGACACACGCAGACTCCCTTAACTTAGAACATAATTGTGGCACATGTATCTCCAGCTACAAATATAGATACCAAAGAGCCTAAGGAGCTCTGAGAGTCACATACCTTCATTTATTTTTTTGACTTTTTCTTTTTTTGTGAGAATTGAATAGAAATAAAAGCTAAAAAGTATCCCTTATTCACCTAGCAATTTCTTCTCATCTTCCTTTTCTCAGGTAACATCTCTAGGAATCCTCCCATACCCAGGAAAAGATAGTTTCTCCTGCTCTTTACAATCAAAACCCCCTGGGCAACCCTTTCTCATACCTTTTATAGTAGAGTGTTGAATTGTGGATTTACTTGTCTGAATCTTCTTTAACCTGTGAGAAAATTGAGTGCAGGGGCTGAATCTTCCAACGGTGTATCTTCCAGTGCCAAGCACAAAAGAGTCAACTAACATGTAGCTTTTAAAAAAAAGTATCTTGTACATATTGTAAGTGTTCAATACATTTGTACATCAAATACATGAAATAATCAAGGCTGAGAAATATGATAGGAAAAAATTAATATTAAGGAGGATTTATAAATGAGTAGAAAGGGGATTTTAGGGAAGAAATCATGATTTAAGATTATTGGTTTTTTTGAACCTGGTATATGTTGCGGATTGCTATAGAAGAAAAGGCAGTTCAATACTTTGAAAATGTGTGAAGTCTATATTCATTAGTTCATCAGCTAAAATAAGGTGGTATGCCCATAGCTGCTCATCTTTCAAAAATTTTCATAAATGTCAACTTGTTGAAAATATTTTTGAAACTAATTTTTCTTTACCTTTTAAATTCTCTTGGAATTAAACATGGTGATTTACCACTAAGACCTTCAAGATGTATTAATTTATTTAGGCCACCATAATAAATTTGAGAGAGTCTTTGTACAGAGATGCATTTTAAAAAACACAGTTAATCACCCAAAAGTAATTTATAAAGGAATTCAAATTTTAACCATTACTCATAAAAAAAGGTGAAAAAAGGAATTAAATTCATAAAAAGTTGAACATTCCTAAATCTTCATCCCCCTACTCAATTTTCTTGTAGTTCACAGTGCTGCAGAATTCCTAATGCAGAAATCCTCAATTATATCCAGCACTTTTTGGCTTTTCCCTTTTCTTTACAAACCCTCCATTATTTTCTTTTTCTTTTTTTTAAATATCTTTTTTGGAGTATAATTGCTTTACAATGGTGTGTTAGTTTCTGCTGTATAACAGAGTGAATCAGCTATATGAATACATACATCCCCATATCCCCTCCCTCTTGCGTCTCCCTCCCTCCCTCCCTATCCCAGCCCTCCAGGCTGTCACCAAGCACTGAGCTGATCTCCCTGTGCTATGCGGCCGCTTCCCACTAGCTCTCTATTATTCTGTATTTGGTAGTGTATCTATGTCCATGCTACTCTCTCACAGCGACCCAGCCTAACCTTCCCCCTTCCTTGTGTCTTCAAGTCCATTCTCTACATCTGTGTGTTTATTCCTGTCCTGCTCCTTGGTTTATCCGAACCTTTCTCTTTTTTTTTAGATTCCATATATATGTGTTAGCATACAGTATTTGTTTTTCTCTTTCTGACTTCCTTCACTCTGTATGACAGACTCTAGGTCCATCCACCTCACTACAAATAACTCAGTTTCGTTTCTTTCTATGGCTGAGTAATATTCCATTGTATATATGTGCCACACCTTCTTTATCCATTCATGTGTTGATGGACATTTAGGTTGCTTCCATGTCGTGGCTATTGTAAATACAGCTGCAATGAACATTGTGGTCCATGACTCTTTTTGAATTATGGCTTTCTCAGTGTATATGCCCAGTAGTGAGATTGCTGGGTCGTATGGTAGTTCTCTTTTTTAGTTTTTTAAGGAACCTCCATACTGTTCTCCATAGTGGCTATACCAATTTACAGTCCCACCAACAGTGTAGGAGGGTTCCCTTTTCTCCACACCCTCTCCAGCATTTATTGTCTGTAGATTTTTTGATGATGGCCATTCTGACCGGTGTGAGGTGATACCTCATTGTAGCTTTGATTTGCATTTCTCTAATGATTAGTGATGCTGAGCATCGTTTCATGTGTTTGTTGGCAATCTGTATGTCTTCTTTGGAGAAATGTCTATTTAGGCCTTACGCCCATTTTTGGATTGGTTTGTTTGTTTTTTTGATATTGAGCTGTGTGAGCTGCTTGCAAATTTTAGAGATTAATCCTTTGTTAGTTGCTTCATTTGCACATATTTTCTCCCATTCTGAGGGTTGTTTTTTCGTCTTGTTTATGGTTTCCATTGCTGTGCAAAAGCCCCATAGCAGTATTGTGAGTGTCACTGAAGCAGACTTGGGTCCACTTATCCACGTGCAATAAACCCAATCTACTGACACTGGGTTGTGGTGAAATAAAGTGCCGTGTTTTATTGTAAGGCACCATACAAAGAGTCTGGACAGCTAGTACTCAAAAAGCCTCATTTTCCTGATGGGTTTCAGCAAAGTGTTTTTAAAGGCACGGTGAGGGAGGGGAGTCCCAGTGTATGTGATCAGCTTGTGCACAGTTCTCTGTTTGGTTGATGGTGAGGTTTCAGGACAGTGTCACAGGGGTTAACGTCATCAATTCTTTGGCTCCAGTAGGCCTGGGGGCTATGTGCTCATGGTCATTAAGTAGTTAACCTTCCATTTGGTGGGAGTTTTAGCATCTGTAAAGCAGGAAATGTGCATCAAATACTGTTATCTATGTACTTCAGAGAGGAGCTAAAGTAGAGGATATGGGGGAGGGGTCTATCCTAGGAAGGCCCCATAGGGTCCTCCTCTGTTATATGAGCCCTGATGTTCTTTCCAAAATCCTCTTAAAGTTGAAGACAGACAGATTGGGTTTCCATTTTTTTGCTACCAAAAGCATCCTAACTTATACACTTGGCATAAAAATACTCTACTAATTTGGTACCTGCTCAGAGGTCTTGCTCAGGGCTGTACACAACTCCAGCTTGTGTCATTCACATTGACATTATTATGAATGGTACCCACTGGAGTTGTGCAGTCCCCAACTTTCATAGTTGTAAAAGGCTGTGCTGCTTTGTATCTGCTCATCTTTCCAGCTCCCCTTCAGTTGTCTTACATATGTGAGCTACAGTTGAGTCAGTTCCAACTACTTTTGCTCTCCAGAGGAACCATGGTATTACTTGGGGTTTTTGTGATCACTTTGTTCCCAATGCCAAATACAGATTCTTCACAGTTTGTTCATCTGACAGAGTCGTGTTTCTTCTTTGATGGTCTTCTCAGATATCACCTTTACTCTAAAACTTTTCTGGTCACATCATTTTCCTGCCATAGACCCTAGGCACTCATAGTAAATGACTTTATCAAATGTAAACATAGCACTTTGTGTACATTTCTATCAATGCATCTCATGATGTTTTTTTATGTTAGTCTTCTGTACTGACCTATGTGCTTTTTGAGCAAACAGATTTTTCTAATTGTGGCCTAGTAGAGGAAACCCTAGCACACAGCAGATGCTTAAAGGACTCTCTCTTTGTGGACTGTTTAATGTATTCATTAACACTCATAATTCACTGAATGAACCAAATCATTTAATATTTACAGTTTTCCACAGCAAGATCTTTTTCGACCCACCGCCTAGAGTAATGAAAATAAAACCAAAAATAAATAAATGGGACCTAATGAAACTTAGAAGCTTTTGCACAGCAAAGGAAACCATAAACAAACTGAAAAGACAACCCTCAGAATGGGAGAAAATATTTTCAAACAAAGCAACTGACAAGGGATTAATCTCCAAAATACACAAACAGCTCATTCAGCTCAATATCAAAAAGACAAACAACCCAATCAAAAAATGGGTGGAAGACCTAAATAGACATTTCTCCAAAGAAGACATACAGGTGGCCAAGAAACACATGAAAAGATGCTCAGCATCACTAATCATTAGAGAAATGCAAATCAAAATGACAGTGAAGTATCACCTCATACCAGTCAGAATGGCCATCATCAAAAAATCTACAGACAATAAATGCTGGAGAGGGTGTGGAGAAAAGGGTACCCTCCAACACTGTTGGTGGAACTGTAAATTGGTACAGCCACTATGGAGAACAGTATGGAGATTCCTTAAAAAACTAAAGATAGAGCTACCATATGACCTAGCAATCCCACTCCTAGGCATATATCCAAAGAAAACCATAATTCGAAAGGATGAATGCACCCCAATGTTCACTGCAGCACTATTTATAATAGCCAGCACGTGGAAGGAACCTAAATGTCCATCAACAGAAGAATGGATAAAGAAGATGTGGTACATATATACAATGGAATATTCCTCAGCCATAAAAAGGAATGAAATAGTGCCATTTGCAGAGATGGGGTTGGAGCTAGAGATTGTCATACAGAGTGAAGTAAGTCAGACAGAGAAAGACAAATATTGTACAGTACCATTTATGTGTGGAATCTAGAAAAATGGTAGAGATGAACTTACTTGCAAAGCAGAAATAGAGTCACAGATGTAGAGAACAACCTTACGGTTACCACGGGGGGAAGGGGTGGGTGGGATGAATTGGGAGATTGGGACTGACATATATCACTACTATGTATAAAATAGGTAACTAATGAGAACCTACTGTATATCACAGGGAACTCTACTCAGTGCTCTGTGGTGACCTAAATGGGAAGGAAATCTAAAAAAGAGCAGATATATGTATATGTATGACTGATTCACTTTGCTGTACAGCAAGAAACTAACACAACATTGTAAAAGAACTATACTCCAATAAAAATCAAATAAAAATTTTAGAGTTTTCAATCTCCCATTACCACATATATCCAGATGCAGCAATATTTACTTCTTCTATCAGTTGCCAATGTCAACTAAAAAAACCCAAACAATAGCAGCACAGTAAGGAGAAACTTTACTCAAAAGGGTAAGTGCGAGGAGGGGCCTATTGCAATTGGGGGAGGAGAACTATCGCATTAGGGAGAATGCTGTGACCCTAAGATCTGCAAGCCTCTCAGTGGTTAATCAAAAGGGGTTTTTCTTCTCTTGAGAGGAAGTAACAAGGGTATTAAGGGTAGGGTGTGGGCAAATGGGATAAAAGAGTAGCTTGAGTGGATGGTAGATCAGAGAATATTTTACCCTGAGGTCAGCCTGTTCTTAGGAGAGATTATCTGTTGACTCAGTCTGACAGTGAGTCCGAGTTCTGGAGCCTGGAGGAAGGAGTGAAACTTTACAGTTTGATTAATAAGCAGTTTGTTCCAATTGATTAGTAGGAATAAACACTTCAGATGATAATTTATGAGACAAAAAAATGGCAATTTGGAATATCTTTGTCTGGCATTGCCATAGGTAAACAAGAGGAGGCATCTGTGGTGGTTCTTAGGAATAAGCTGTTTTCCACAACACAAAGGGCAGAGGGATATCTTAACTTTTGCTGTTTTCCAGGATTCGAGGGCTCAGGTAAAATTCCACATTGTCACTAATAATAGTTTTCAGTATCGAAGGACACAATTAGACTATATAAAACTTTATTTTCTTTTGCAGTGGTCATCACACAGCCAAGCAAATGTATCCACTTGTTAAATTTAATTACCTTTTATCTTAGAGAGTTCCCCCAAATTAAATAGGTCGGAAATTTTTATAAAGAATCAAATACTGCTTTCCTGTCTGAAAAGTGTGGACTGAGTATCAGAGACTTATCAGATTCCTTTCAAGCTAAAGTCACCTTCATTCACTTGATAAGACTGTAGAGGGCACAGTTGGACTGAAACAAAGCTTGAGTGAAAGAGTGTGAGAACTTCATTACACCCAGCTAATACCCACCTGTGTGCTGTCAGTGATTCATATCTGCCTTTCAGAGCAAAGGTCTTTTAAAAAGTCTTTTTGAAAGAGGGTTTTCTTATTTGTCACTTTACTTTCTTTTTAATTAATCCTGACAACATTTCATGTGAGAAAGTGTGTTTGAAGAGATAGAATTATAAATGAGTCCAGCATTATTGTTATAGTCCCTGTATTAAAATGTTACTGTAAGCTAAGGCAAGGAAGTCAAAGATAGTAGATTAAGAGAAAACTGCTGGGGAAATGAGCAAGCATTATTAAAAACAAGTGACAGGTTTGTATTACTCTATTGGAAGGAGCATATAGTAGTGGAAAGACTAAGGAATTAGTTGGGCTATCCGTAAGCTATTTGAAGCACAGCTTTTCCAAAGCTAAGTAAAGTTTTGTCTAATCATCAGCTAATTTGTGGTTTCAAAATCCTGTAGTGTTCTTGATGCAGTTACCACCAAAATGAAGCATGCCCTTCTTCCTAATGGTCTACTCCTCCCCTTCCTTGTACTATATGTGCAAAACAAATGACATATACGAACTCTTTATGTTCTCTTTTCACCCTGCTTTCATTCCACATTGCACCAAGATTTCATTTTCCACATCAGTAATGGCTTTATAATTTCCAAATTCAAAGGTTTTTCTTCTGTCTCATTTACCTTAAAATCTCAATTGCCTTTGATTTTTTGCTCCTCACAGATGACTCATCTTTTTGCTGTAATTGTGTTGACTATGTACTACCTGTTACTCCTTTCACATATTTAGCAAATCAGTTTGTTAGTTTGAGTGCTTCTTTTTGATTTTTCCCATTCCATTATTTTGGGAATTCACCATACTTCTGTATTTTGTGTGCTGGTTCTCCTCTATCAGACTATTGATTGAATTTTATGTTTCCAGCTAAAACCTGCCATTGGATTGGCTATTACCTCAGTGGGAAATGGCTAGGGTATCCATGTAATGTACTCTCACTAAAGCCCCAACTTTGTATTGCTAATTGCCTTCTAAATATTCATAAATGGATGTCTTGCTGTTCCTTGAAAGATAGCTATTCAAAATCATTTTTCTCTCCAAACCTAGTCCCTCTTTCTGATTTTCTCATTCTTCTATCTCTGCCATAGCCTTTAGATAGAAAAAAATTTGACTGTTTTTTCAACTAACACTCTGTAGGCTCCTTGCTATCCTCCTAGGCCAGGTCTTTGGGCCAAGGTAACTAGTGTCTGGATCCATTAGAAAGTCCAAGGGGGCAGAATTTTCTTTATGCTTTGTTCATTAATGTAGCCTAATCACAAAGGATGATAACTAGCTCAATTAATATTCATTAATAAATGAATGAGCCCAAATACCCAAAGTTAGGTTCTCCTATTATTTATTTTACATTAATTACCAGATGAATATTTTTAATACCACTTTTGTATTCCTGCTTTTCTGATCAGAAACTTCATTGAGTCTATTTTGTCTCTTTTTTTCTGACTTTTGAGATTGTCCATTTTTCTATTCTAAGGAGGTCCTAAGAAAGTGAATTAATGTTGTGGGTAAGAGTGAACGTACTGGAGTTAAACAGCCTGAGTTTGATTATTGTTCTTTCATTTACTAACTGGGACAGGTATTTAATTTTTCTGTGCCTCGGTTTCTACGTCTTTAAAATTGAGATAATGATCACTGGATTGATGTTAGGATGAAATAAGTTAGTGTGTCTTAAGCACTCAAACAGTGCCTGGTATTTAATGAATGCTCAATATGCATTATTATTATTATTATTATTATTAACCTCTACATTTGAAAAGCGTCTGTACAGTCAGTGACATCCAGATGTTTAATAGAACATATCCCATCTTTCAAACAAAATTTTACATGTAATCCCAATAACTTTATGAAATACAAAATAAGTGTGGCTTTGATTATTTGTACCCTCCGCTCTTTCATAAACTCATAAATGTCCTTGACAAAATCCCCAAACTCCAAGAACTACAATTTAAAAACCCCTGGTCTCAGTAACTTTTTTCTTTTTTTTTAATATTTATTTTTTTGGCTGCACTGGGTCTTAGTTGTGGCATGCAGACTTCTTAGTTGTGGCATGCGGAATCTTAGTTGCAGAATGTGGACTCTTAGTTGCAGCATGCATGCGGGATCTAGTTCCCTGACCAGGGATCAAACCCGGGCCCCCTGCATTGGGAGCACAGGGTCTTACCCACTGGACCACCAGAGAAGTCCCTGGTCTCAGTAACTTTTGATGTAAGTATTTACTGATTGACTAAGTCATGTTGAAAACCATTAGATTGTAGAAAGAGCAGGCATTTTAATAATACATCTATTATATTGCCTGTCTCAAGTGAGGGTATTGTAAGACAAGGAAGTTACATTTGAAAATATTATGTAACACAGACAATTTATATCTATTTTAGTAAATTTAGATCAAAGGAATAAACTTTTTTTATAATAAATGAGGGGTAAGTTTGAATTACAAATCATACTTAAGGAATCAAAGTGTTGTGTTATTATAATTGTCATATATAGAATAAATTATTTGCCCTTTGAGCATTTGGAGATGACTTAAAACATTATTTGTTTCTGAACTAAAGCTAAAAGATGTAAAAAGCATTTTCTAAATGATAATATTGATATTAACAATACTTATCCTTTTACTTTCAACTCTGTAAGCTTAGTAAAACTTCAGTCTTTATTGATATCCCCATATCTAAAAGATATTTATCTCTACTGCTGAACTGGAAATTTTTGAGAAAAAATTAATTGATGTTATTAAAAGAAAGGTGTCATCTAAAATTATACTGTCTTATTTTTAGAAAGAATTTGCTGAGTGATCCAATGAACATCTGACTAAGAGTCATGTACTCTTAAAGGGGTTGAGAACAGGTTCATGAGATATTTGAGTCCCTTCATTTTACAAATGAGAAAAATATGAGCCTGCTTAGCTAAGGAATTTACCAAAGATAGATGATTGCATATTAAATATTAAGAAGTATTAAAATCTCTGTTCTCAATCCAGTACTCTTTCCACCATTTGGAAAATTAATCATACAGTCTCAAACATCAAAATATTTTTTCCTGTATCCAAAAGAGAACAGAATGTCATGTTTTAGAATCCAGATGTCATATCAACTTAAAAAGCAACATAAAAAACAATTGTAAAGTAAAACTTTGGATTAAGCAGATGATGACTGCTTGATTGGTAGTGGCTTATACTGGAATATAAAGTAAATCAGTAAGCAGAAATAGTGCAGTCATCTGTTTTTCTGAATGTCAATCAACAGAGCTGTTCTAAGAAGGATTGAGAAATAGCAAAAGGCTGGTCTTTCTCCAATCTGTGGTTGTCTTTATTGAACTCATTTTCTTTTTTCCTTGCCCTTTTTGGTGCCTCTTATCTCTGTTCTCTCCTTCTCCTACCAAAACTTCTAGGAAACTTGTATCAAACTTGTACTGAAATGTAAATGGCTTACAAGCCTTAAGGTGCTGCCTCTCCCAGGGAAGTGTGAGGAGTGAGATTTAAGAGGGGCAAAGAAAGGTAAAGTTATAGACTGTATATCTAAATATGAAATTTTAAGCATCAATGAGGAAGAGAATAGCAGTTTTAAATTGTAGGAGGACACACTTCCCAGTGATTTTAAAACCATTGTTAATCTCCCCAAAGAAATAAAAACCAAACAGACAAACAAATATGCAACAAATATAACAGCCAAACACAAAAACAAAAATAAGAAACCCCAAATTAATGGGACTTGACTATGTTGAAACTGAGATTAATATGTGGAGTATTGATTTCTCTAATAAGTTGAGTCCCTCAGTCCATGAACATGGTATATCCCTTTATCTAGGTATTCTTTAATTTTTCTCAGTACTGCTTCATAATTTTGCATATAGAAGTCTTCGTATCTCTCATTAGATTTATTTTTATGTGTTTCACTTTTTAGATATTACCATCAAGAGCATCGTTTTCTGAATATCCTATTTGCTGTTGGTCTGTACAAATACAATTGATTTTTAAAACTATTGACCTTGGATTCAGCAACCTTGTTAAATTATCTTATTCAAATGGCTTACCTGTAGAATTTGTTTCAAATACCATAAGGATTAAAAGATCAATTCTCTAAAACAATGTAATAAATCTAAGATTTCCTACAAACGGTAATGTTTTTAAAAATTCATACAGCAAAACTTGACAGGAAAAGAAGAATAAATATGTAAATCCACAATCATCGTGGGAGATTTTAACACAACTCCCTCAGTAGTAGGTAGAACAACCAGCCAAAAGTCCATGGAAGATTTTTAACACAAATATCAAACTTGATCAATTTGAAATATATAAAACGCTCTATGCAACAATGATGGAAATCACACTTTTCACAAGTATATATAGACTATATTACAAAATTAGTTATATGGTTGTACATAAAGCAAGTCTCAACATATTTCAAAGACTGAAATACAATAAAATATGCTTTCTGACCATTGAGACGTTGAGTTAGAAATCAGTAACAAAAATTATTTTAAAATAGATCCAAATGTTCAGGAATTAAGCATTTTACTTTAATAATCCACAAAGAAGAAATCACAATTAGCATAAGAAAAGCAAAATTTTAGCTATACTCCCATGGTTTATTACATATGTGTGTACTCTAACACCATCACAGTTTCCCCCACAAGCATATGCACTAACAGAGTTTGTATCCTATCTATCTAGTTTCCTTTAGGGTCTGATAAGGCCAGTTGAAGATGCTTACTAAATGCTAATTGGGTGTATCGGCAGAACTCTTGGTTTTAAGCAACATGATATGACTTAGATAACTTTAAGAAAATGAATTTATTACAGTGATACAGAGTAGCTCACAGAATGGTTTGGAGAGTCAGAGAACCGTGGGTCTAAACGATCATCCAGGAGAAATGTCTAAACTTATTTCATGGTCTGATGTGGTGAAGACGAGATTGCCGCTACTGCTGGATTACTTGATTACTCTGCAGATTGTAATGCTGAGCTCACAAACACAGAATTTAGATGCTGCTGGAAAGAGGGTATTGCTTCCACTAGGGTTCTTTTGTGTGACCAGTATAGACTCTACAATTGCTGTTTTCCACTCACTCACTGGCAGCTTTTAATTGCAAATCTGGGGCATATGCATCCAACTGATAGAATTCCGTTTTTGTGCTAATGCCCTAGTTTCAAAGGAGGCTGAGAAAACAAGTACTTGAGATGTTTAGCTTCTATGGTGAAAGGTGGATTTGCCTCATAAAGGGGGAGATTCCTAAATCATAGGGAATGGACAAGGTTCATGCAATTTATCTATGACTTTCAGGCAGACATGGGTCTTGCCAAGACACTTTGGATAGTCTATTTACTGATCTGTAGGTTCTCTGAGCATGATGTCATTAAAATAGAGGATAAGTGTGATGTCAGAAGGTCAAGGTCTCTATGAACTAAGCTGTGATGTAGAATGAAAAAGTTGAGACAATACAGTGAAATTAATACTGCTGCCTTGTGATTTGCAAGCAAATTGTTCTGATGTTCTCAGCTTTTTAGAGTAAAGGAATAAAAGCATGTGCCTAATCAATAACTATTGATTACTTAGAAAGCAAAGCAGGTCCCTTAGAACCTTACTGATTTGTTCTAGTGAAGAGACCACATATAGAACAACGGTCTCAATTTGCTGTCTCTAGCTGATCAAATTTATAACAATCTTCTGTTTTACTCCTGAATACTCTGACTTCTACACTAGACAAATTGAAATTTTAAAAGGGAATATGATAGAAATCACCAACCCTGAATTTGTAAAATCTTCAGTAGTGAAACTAATCACTGTGATTCTCTTAGGGATTTAATCATGCTTTTGACATATTATTATAATAAATAGAGGAAGCTCTTGGGGCTTTTATTGAGCTCTTCCTAATAAAAATATTATTCCCTGAGACATGCAGCCAAGATGGTGATTCTGCTTGTGGCTGAGTGTACTACTTTAATGATATACTAAGAAACTAGTGAAATATTTATGGAATTTTGGGGCATCCTAGTAGTCCTACTGGGAGGCAGACTTAAGTCAAACTGCCATTTATCATTTCATCTTCATGTCTCCACCCTGACTAGTGGAGAATAGTGGTATCGAAGGTACCAAGAATCAATACAGGGAAGGGTAAAGAGGTTGGGATGGGAAAAATTGACTTCCATTTTCTAGGTAACTCTTCTTGGCTAAGTCATTACATGTCTCCAATCATGGCGAAAAAAATGTTACTATATGTCGTAAAATTGACTTCTCTTTAGAAAGATGGCAAGTGAGGGTTGGAGAGTCCTTTCTTTATTGGAATCTACCATTATATCCTCATCCCACTACAAAGAAGTCCAGTTCTTTTTCAGTCAGTGCCCCATTCCAAGATGCCAATTAAACTCTCATAATAAAGCAGTCATCAGAATTAAATGTTTAGTGTTATTCTATCTCAACCTGTGGATGCAAGAAGTAAGACTTTTATCACATTCACAGAAAGTTAATGATATTTGGCATTATCTTGAGCTGGGAATTTAAGACTGGAATATTACATTCTTATTACATTGGTTTATCCTGTTGTCTTTATTTTTAATTTATTTTATTAATTTATGAAAAGAAATTTTATTGTGGTAAGAAAACAATATGTGATCTACTCTCACATTTTTAAGTGTATAATACAGCCCCTGGCAACTATCATTCTATTCTTTGTTTCTGCGAGTTTGACTATTTTAGATATCTCATATAAGTGGAATCATGCAGTATTTGTTCTTCTGTGACTGGCATATTTCACTTAGCATAACATCTTCAGATATATCTATGTTACTGCACATGGCAGATTTTCCTTCTTTTTTAAGGCTGGACAATATTCTATTGTATGTATATATCACATTTTAAAAATGTATTCATCCATCAATGGATATTTACGTTTTGTCCATATCTTGGCTATCATGAATAATGCTACAGTGAGCATGGTAGTGCAGAAATATCTTTTAGATCTTGATTTCAAATCTTTAGACTATCTACAGAGAAGTGGCATTGCTGGGTCACGTGATAATTCTATTTTTAAGGTTTTTAAGACCCTCCATACTATTTCATAGCAACTGTACCATTTTACATTCTTACCAACAGTACCCAGTAGTTCCAATTTCTCCACATCCTTACCAATACTTTACTTTATTTATTTTTATAATAGCCATCCTAACAGGTTCAGGATGATACCTCATTGTGTGTTTTCTTTTGTTGTTTTTTGGGGGTTGTTTTGGTCTGTGCTGTGCGGCATGTGGGATCTTAGTTCCCTGACCAGGGATTGAACCTGCACCCTCAGCAGTGAAAGCACAGAGTCTTAACCACTGGACCACCAGGGAATTCCCTCATTGTGATTTTGATTTACATTTTCCTGATGGTTAGTGATGTTGAGCACCTTTTCATATATCTATTGACCATTTATATATCTTCTTTGGAAAAATGTCTGTTCAAGCCCATCATTGCCCATTTTTAAATTGGGTTATTTGGGGGGTTTTTTGCTATTAAGTCATAGGAGTTTCTTATAAATTTTGAATATTAAGCCCTTATCTGATACAGGGTTTGCAAGTATTTTCTTCTCTTCCATAGGCTGCCTTTTCATTTTGTTGATTGTTTCCTTTGCTGTTCAGAAGGTTTTTAGTTTGATGTAGTTCTACTTGCCCATTTTTGCTTTGTTGCCTGTGCTTTTGGTGTCATACAGTTAGGACATCATTGCCAAAATTAGTGTCAAGGATCTTTTCCCCTATGTTTTCTTCTAGGAGTTTTACAGTTTCAGATCTTATGTTTAAGTCTTTAATCCATTTAGAGTTGATTTTTGTGTATGATACAAGAGTCCAGTTTCATTCTTTTGCATGTGGATATCCAATTTCACCAACACCATTTGTCAGTTCTGAGAAAGAACAAAGTTGGAGGCATAAGAGTTTCTGATTTCAAAAAATATATTACAAACCTACAGTACTCAAAACAGCATGGTACTGGCAAAAAGACAGACGAATGGAACAGAATAGAGAGACTAGAAATAAACATATGCATATACAGCCAACTGATCTTTGACAAAGGAGCTAAGAATACAATTGGGAAAGGATGCTCTCCCAGTGCCCTTAGAAGTAACCATGACACCTTACAGATTTGGAATATTCAGGGCCTCCATACTTTTTTAAAAGATAAATTTATTTATTTATTTTTGGCTCCATGGGGTCTTCGTTGCTGTGCACGGACGGGCTTTCTCTAGTTGTGGCGAGTGAGGGCTACTCTTCATTGCAGTGTGCGGGCTTCTCATTGCGGTGGCTTCTCTTGTTGCAGAGCACAGGCTCTAGGCTCATAGGCTTCAGTAGTTGTGGCACACAGGCTCAGTAGTTGTGGCTCGTGGGCTTAGTTGCTTCCCGGACCAGGGCTCAAACCCGTGTCCCTTGCACTGTCAGGTGGATTCCTAACGACTGCACCACCAGGGAAGTCCCAGGACCTTCATCCTTTTACATGTGAGTTACTACTTGATTTTCCCTAGTCAGGTCACTAGTAGGCTTTAAGTTCCAGGAGACTCTAAGGTTAATTTTTCTCAATTTGTTTCTTATTGCCAACTAGGGATTTACTGTCTTCAGTGCCAAGCAGGCTAGATAACTGATGGCAGTTTCCCCTATATCCTCAATGATCTGTTGTCTCTGATCTCTCCTGGTATCAATTTTTATGTTAGAGCAATAGATGACTTACTCTGGGTTAATTAAGTAGAAAATAAACTACTAAAAAGATATTGGACAGTTTATGGAATCTCTAAATAAAAGATCCAACAACCAGCATTGGTGTTTGGAAGTTTAAACTTATGCCTAGGAATCATGCTGTAGAATTGGTCCAGGGAACAACCTAGTGCAAGAGTCACTGGGCAGAGACACTTCAGCTAGAACTACAAATATCAATGATAGGGGATGCTAAATACAGTAATATGAATCACTGATACATTTGTTCTGGATACTGAAAACTGTGTGTGCTTTCCACTTCCAGAATATATTCTAAGCAGTCTTTTCTTCTTGTCAGTAGCTTCTAGTCCAGTCTCCAGAATGGATATAACTGATTGTCAGAGCTAAGGTCATATGCTAGCCTATGGCCCTAAAGGTTACTCAGAGATTAAGTAGCTGGCATTTTCAATCTCAATAACGAGAGACAGATTCTTCCTCATAAGATGGGGATTTCCATAACTTATATATGGGTTCATACACTGGACAAAAACGAAGAGTAGAACTCTCCATTAGAGTTTATTCATGAATAAATACCACATAAGTCATAATTTTCTTTACAATAATACTTTGGAAACAAGAATAAGGAAGTTATATATATATATATATATATATATATATATATATATACACACACACACATATATATACACAGACACACACACATACACACATATGTATATATGGGTGTGTGTGTTTATAAATTCTGACTTTATATAAAGTAGGCCTTTGTTTTTTACTGTGACTGTTCTGAATGCAGAATGGGGATTCTTTTAGTTACAAAGAGGAAAATGAAAACTTTTTTCTGAACTAAACTACATGAAGTGTGAACATGAAGATTAACATCGTCTCTGAGGCAGGAACCTCAAAATTATACTCCTTCTCAATCAATGTTATTGTCAGTTCTTAGTTTTATTAATTATTAAAGGAAAATATATATCCAAGACATTACTGCAAATAAATATTTTAGAATATGTCTGGCTTTTCCTGTACAGTGAAAACATTTTTATAATATGAAATGTAAGAACAGATATTTTTCCAACGTAAGTTCTCGTTAACAGATATTTTTCCAACGTAAGTTCTCGTTGCACATTCTCACATATTATAACCATATGTAATTACTGTTAAGTGAAAAGCCTGAATTAGATGAGTAAATTGTTAGAGCCAGTGGTAAGAAAATTATTATATATATTTTTAGCACAGTATTTAAATTTTATATTTAAGAAACTTTTGAGGGACTTTTCATCTAGCTAGTAAGTGAGTTAATTAAAAACAGAGGAACGTTGTGAAGAGTGACACCATGGTGTTTTTAGAATCAGAGGGGTATGAATTCCAAGTATTCAATGATAATTTTTGAGATCCTACCACAGCCAGGTACATGGCTTTTACATTTTCTCTAGGAATTTCATTTTCATCATCTAAACAATAGATATAAAACATTTAACTAATGAAGTTTTTGAGAGCAGAACAAATCTTCAAGGCAAGACACAAAAAGGTGAAAACCTTTCCAAGTAACTTGACTATGTTCCAGAGCAAAACTCAATAATATTTATAGAAATACAAAAATATTCATCACTACTACAAGGCAAAATTAATAAGTTATGGCATCCAACCAAAGATTACCAGGCATACAAAGGGTCAGGGAAAGATGAACTATAATAAGAATAATCACTTGAGAGTGACCCAAAACTGGCACAGATGTTAGAATGAGAAGATAAGGAAGTCAAAATAGCTTTTATAATTGTACCACCCATGTTAAAAAAAGTTATGTCGAAATATAGAAGATATAAAAAAGAACCCAATTTAACTTCTAGAGATGAAAGCTACAGTTATTGAGATCAAAACAAAGCAAACAAATCATTTGATAGGTTTTGTGTGTTTGAAACTTTGTTGTTTGAAAATTTGTTTCATTTGTTCTACCAGTTAGACCTGGTAGAAGAAACAGTGTTTCTGGGTAAGAGATGATAAAAATACCAGTCCTCCAGTTAGTTCACTGTCACTCTCAGAGAGCTTAAAAGAGAACTCAGTGTGGTCGAACAGTAGCCCAGAGAATAAGTTGGAGGGGGTTATTGCTGGAAGTGACAAAAGTAAGACACGGCTTCCACTTTGGGGTGTCTTCTGTTGTAAAAGAGGCAAGAATGAGGATGAACCATAAACTCTTCCCATGCTGAAGCCACAGAGTGAACCCATCCCATGTTATTAGAGGCCACTGATAGCAGAGGCAGAAGACCAGGATCATAACTGCTAATGGGCAGCTAATTGTGCTTGTAGTCAGAGGAGGGTCTCCCTCTTTTCCCCTTTTTCTTTTTAATTCTAAACTCAGGGTTATAATTAAACAAAACAGGAATTTAGAGAAGAGCATGTGGGAAGCTTTTCGGCTATTTGGAGTTGTTGCTTTGAACAAATATCCCCCCAATAAAAATAATAACATAATAATAGTAGTACATGAAATGTCCATATATTTACTTAAATGAATTCTTTAAAATTAGATGTAGTTTTTGGTCTAGACTGCAAAAGCATTAAATTTCCCTTATAGCAGTTACTGAAAAAAAATTAAACATTTACATTTCTTTACTTCATCAAGATTGAATTTCTCAATCAAACCACATATGATTAACCTGGTTTTCCAATGTATCTTTTATAACAGACACATAATCTGATAATAAACATGGCATTGCTTTCTAAATTATTTTTAATGACATACATGATAGAACATGAGAGGATCTTGGCCCATTTAGCAACCCCCATACTTTTATTTTAATGGAACATATAGTTTAGGTAGAAAATATAGCCTAGTGGATTTAAAAAAAATTATCTTTGGAAATGAAAAATAATGGGACTGAAAGATTAAGTATAAATTAGAGACTATAAGGATTTGATTTATTTGAAGTACAGAGTCCTTAAATTGTGCTTCTGGTTAATAAACTGGCTTTAGACATTGGACAAAGGTCTGTAATTTCTTCTACTACAGTCTGGTATTTCAAGAGCTACCAAGAAAACACTGCTGAATGGCTTTAGGTCTCAGAAGTTAAGACACAAGAGAAGTCAGATATCACCACTATGGTGGTAAATTCCCTCTATGCAAAACAATTTAAAAAAATTCCACTTCTCTCATTAGAATACCACAGTGCAGAACTTGCGTGGTGGCGCAGTGGTTAAGAATCCGCCTGCCAAGTCAGGGGACATGGGTGCGAGCCCTGGTCCAGGAAGATCCCACATGCCCAGAGCAACTAAGCCAGTGTGCCATAACTACTGAGCCTGCATGGCACAACTACTGAAGCCCACGTGTCTAGAGCCCGTGCTCCACAACAAGCGAAGACACCGCAATGAAGAGTAACCCCCACTCGCCGCCACTAGAGAAAGCCCACGCGCAGCAATGAAGACCCAACGCAGCCAAAAATAAATAAAAATTAATTAATTAAAGAAGAAAAAAGAATACCACAGTGCAATGTCATCATCTCCTCAAGAAAAAGTGCCATATAATTCTGTTCTCTGTCTTCAGTGTTATGCAGTAAGACAAGATTTGTTTTCTCCAAGTCCCCCCTCCCTTTTTTTGGTCATTTCCCCCTCCTAGAAGAGAGCCTTAGCTTAGATGAGAAAATAAAGTTTCCATTATCATAACACCAAATAAAGGCTATCAACATTTGCAAGGGAAATTTTGATTGTAGATGTTTAACTGAAAGATTAAAACATATTTCCGTAGGACCTTCAAGGTACCTGACCTCTCCCACAGCGTATCTTGCTGAGAAGATGAAAGGAGCCTATTGACTGCTAATCAAGCCTTGCAGAGTAAGAAGAAAGCTGAAAAAATCAAGGTCATGGTGAAGAGGAGAAAAGTTAGGGAGAACCTACAGAGATGCAGCTTTAAGCTGAAACCGGTATAGACTTTAAATGGAAAAGAGGAAAACACTATCCGTGCTCTCCACTGTTCTCTATGTGTTTTGTATTGTAAAGTAGGCTTTTCTTCTAGTAACAGACCCACTTTGATGCTCTTCCAGATATTCAAGTCTACATAAATAAGGATTTATATACTTGTGGTCTTGTCTGAGATTACTGTACTGTGACATAACATATGGCTGTGCCTCCATCTAAGACTACCATAGAAATGAGCCAAGAAATACTCCACCGTTTATCTAAACTACCAGATTGTTGCTGAGGAAGGGGAGTGCTCACAGCTTTTGTAAATTGATGTAATGAATACTCTTTCAGCAGGGGAGTAACTTGAGAAAAGTAGTAATCTTGGCCTGGAAGCACTGGCCGAGAGAATGCATGGTTTAACATGAATGCCTAGGTTAATGCTTTCTTGTGAGTTTATTAGTTTCCCATAGGAAAATTTCACAAGCTGTTATCAGGCTATGAAGAGAGGGAAGAAGTCTGGGGAAGGTCATATGTGTGTCTGCATCATCCAAAATGGCTGATAGAAGGGAAATTAGATTGTTTATGAAGGCGGAGGAAAAGTCCCTGAATGATATGGCAATATTGATGGGGGCAATGCAGTTGATAGAGTATTTGGCTCCAGCTACATTTGAAAGAGGGCTTGAAACTAGTGAAAAGACAGCCAGTAGGTACGTGAGAAGAAGAATGCATTATTTAGGAATTCATGATTCTCTGCCATTCTCAAATAATTCATTGAATAATTAATTGAGAGGATGGGTAAGGGAAATTGATTAAGCTTTAGAGAAACTGATAAAAATTATTTAGTGGACAGTGTATGTTATGGTTGATTTAAGAGATTTTCAAGGGTAATTTTGACTTTACTCCCTTAAACAATATTTTCCACTGATTTTAGCACCTAATCAAATATCAGAGTAATATTTGACTCCAATTTATGGACAGATTTGAATATACAAAATCTTAAGTAACCTAAGAATGGCAGGCAAGTTTAAAGAGAAGTTATAAGGTATGGATACAAATTTTTCCTCTCAATAAGCAGTGCAAAAGGAGAACTACAGCTGTAGAACCCTAGAGTTTGTAGAGCTTTTCAGTGTGATTGAGCCATCAGAGATCAATGTTTTATGGTACCATAGTAGGAAATCCTATATTATGATATCGTAGTATCGAAGTTAGTGATCTTATTCAATTGTGATGGTATTTTAAAAGACTAAGAAAATTAGGATGTGTGTGTGTTTGTACTAAAGGAAGTTGAAGAAGAAACTATTAATCATTAATTTACTGTATCCCAAATTCAGAATTCAGAAGTTGGCATGGTATAGATTCAGGAATTTTTTTGTCTGTGTTAGATTTAAGGAAGGAGTGAATATTATTTGATACCCATAGGAAGACTAAACCTAAAGAGAATATAAATACTTTTTTCTAGGGAGATTTTTTTTCCTTTGAAAAAATGCTTCAGGGTAACACTAGAGTCTAAACTCTTTGGGGACAGTGGCTATTGGTGAGAGTATTTGGAAGTGTAGGTCTAGTTAAATAATAAACTTGATTCTTGGAGTTAAGGACTCTGAAAAAGCAAGAAAAGTTACTTCTCTAAGGGCAGGATCACCTTAAGGAAGTTAATTTGAAAATGTCATTTAACAGGTGTGAGTTTTGACACACTTCAGTGAATATGTGCACCATGTTGTTCATTGACAAGGGGAAAAAGAATTACTATGTCATTAACAAGACCACTTCTTACCAATCTGAAAGAACTAAAGATATTTGGAGAGTTCAGATGGTATTATAATTGATTCATCCAAGATTACTCCTAGAGTGAAATAAGTGGATTGGCATTCAGCATCTATTTGATCTATAGTCATTTCCCTTTATTCGAGGTTTCATTTTCTACTGTTTCAGTTACCCACGGTCAACCGAAGTCCAAAAATATTAAGTAGAAACTTCCAGAAATAAACAATTCATAAATTTCTGAGTAGCGTGATGAAATCTTGTATCATCCATCCACCCACCGGGATATGGACCATCCCTTTGTCTGGCATATCTCACCCCTTAGTCACTTAGTAGCCATCTTGGTTATAGAACTGACTCTCAGTATCACAGTGCTTGTGTCCAAGTCACCCTTATTTTACTTAATAATGGCCCCAAAGCAAAAGAGGAGTGATGCTGGCAATTTGGATATGCCAAAGAGAAGCTGTAAAGTAGTGTCTTTAGGTGAAAAGGTGAAAGTTCTTGGTTTAATAAGGAAAGAAAAAATCATTTGCTGAGGTTGCTAAGATCTATGGTAAGAATGAATCTTCTGTATGTGAAATTGTGAAGAAGGAAAAATAAATTCATGCTAGTTTTGCGGTCACACCTCAAATTGCAAAAGTTATGGCCACAGTGCATGATAAGTGCTTAGTTAAGATGGAAAAGGCATGAAATTTGTACAATAAGATATTTTGAGAGAGGAAGGGACCACATTCAGATAACTTTTATTATAGTATATTGCTATAATTTTTACATTTTATTATTAGTTATTGTTAACCTCTTACTGTGCCTATCTTATAAATTTTATCATAGGTATGTAAGTATAGGAAAAAAACACAGTATATATAGGATTCGGTGCTATCTGCTGTTTCATGCAACCACTGGGGTCTTGGAATGTATACCCTGAGGATAAGGGGGCTACTGCATTTTCTAGTATACCTTCCTAAGGCAGAGGTTAGAAGTTAAGAAAAAAAAATCCCAAACCCTCTTTCAGCTTGGGATCTTTATGTAAAAGAAATTCCACAAACTCAGTGCATTTATGTGAGACTTGGAATTTGAAAATAAGGAAAGGCAGTTATCCTGGTGCTTTAGCTTTTGTGGCCAGCAAGCATCGCTGTGGAGACATAAGTATTCATCTGTAGCATCATTCCTGTGTACTTAACTCCCTAGGTAGTAAGCACAATAGCTGTTTCTCTTTGTGAGTTTAGATGGAAAATCTATAGACTCTATGTACATTTAATGAAAATTATGAAGCAGTAACAATTGTTACAATCACACGGGTCAAGAAATGGAACATTGGCAACAACCAAGAATCCCCTCCATGCCTTGCATCATCACAAAACCCTCCCATAGCACAAACAATAACCACTTACCTAACTTTTATGTTAACCCATTCATTGTTTTTCTTTGTAGATTTATTACTTATGTGCACATTCCTGTAATACTGTTGATAGATATTTGTGTTGTTTTCTATTTATGGCTGTCATGAACAATGCTGAACAAGATACATGTTTATATATGTATCCTAGTAGACAGGAGAACACGTTTCTCTAGGGAGTGAACTACTGGGTTACAGGGAAGTTTCAGGAATGAGATGCTGAGTCACAGAGAAAATATGTCCTTAAACCACAAGATAATGACAAGTGGTCCAATCAACTTACACTTCCAACAGTGGTGGTGACTCATATTTAAATTCCTTGACATTAGTTGTTATCACTTATTTTAATATTTCCTACCTAATCTGTGTGTAGTGGTACCTCATTATGGTGTGAATTTTAGTTTTCATGATTACTATTGAAAATATAAATATTTTACAGTTTTAAATATAGTTATTGGCTTTTGGGATTTGCTGTTTTTTGAAGGGTCTATTGAATTTTTGGCCTAGTTTTCTGTTGGGTTATTTGCCTTTTTATTCTTGCTTTTAAGAGTTTATTTCATTTTTTAGTTGAAGTATAGTTGATTTACAATATTATATTACTTTCAGATGTAGAACATAGTGATTCAATATTTTTATAGATTATACTCCATTTAAAGTTATTATAAAATATTGGCCATATTTCCTGAACTGTAAATATATCTTTGTAGCTGATTTATTTTACACATTTTATACCTCTTTATCCCCTACCCCTATCTTGCCCCTTCCTCCTTCTCTTTCCCCACTGGTAACCACTAGTCTGTTCTCTATAACTGTGAGTCTATTTCAGTTTTGTTATAGTCATTCATTTTATTTTTTAGATTCCACATATAAATGATAACATACAGTATTTGTCTTTCTCTGTCTGACTTATTTCACTAATCATAATACCCTCCATGTCCATCCATGTTGTTGCAAATGGCAGGATTTCTTTCTTTTTCATGGCTGAGTAATATTTCTCTGTGTGTGTGTGTGTGCGTGCGTGTGTGTGTATCATAGCACATGTTATTTATTCATTTGGCTGTTAGCAGGCACTTAGGTTTCTTCCATATCTTGGCTATTGTAAATAATGTACATAATGCTGCTGTGAACATTGGGTGCATTCATCTTTTTGGATTAGTATTTTCGTTTTCTTTGGATATATACCCAGGAGTGGAATTGCTGGATCTTGTGGTAGTTCTGATTTTAGTTTTTGAGAAACCTTCATACTGTTTTCCATAGTGGCTGCACCAATTCATATTCCTACCAACAGTGTACTAGGGTTCCCTTTTCTCCACATCCTTGCCAACATTTGTTATTTGTAGTCTTTTTGATGATAGCCATTCTGACAGGTATGAAGTGATACCTCATTGTGGTTTTGATTTGTATTTCTTTGTTGATTAGTGATGTGCATCTTTTCATGTGCCTATTGGCCACCTGTATGTATTCTTTGGAAACATGTCTATTCAGGTCTTCTGCCCATTTTTAATTGTTTTTTTAATATTGAGTTTTATGCGATGTTCATGTATTTTAGATATTAACCTCTTATAGGTCATATCATTTGCAAATATTTTCTGCCATTTAGTAGGTTGTCTTTTCATTTTGTCAGTGGTTTCCTTTTCAGTGCAAAAGCTTTAAAGTTTATTTAGGTCCCATTTGTTTATTTTTTCTTTGGTTTCCTTTGTCTTAGGAGACAGATCCAAAATAATATTGCTATTATTTATGTCAGAGTGTTTTGCCTATGTTTTCTTCAAGGAGTTTTATGGTTTCTGATCTTGTATTTAGGTCTTTAATCCATTTTGAATTTATTTTTGTATATGATGTGAGAAAGTGTTCTAATTTAATTGTTTCACAAGTAGCTGTCCAGTTTTCCCAGCACCACTTATTGAAGAGACCTTTTTCCTATTGAACATTCTTGCCTCCTTTGTCTTAGATTAATTGACCATAAGTGTATATAGGTTTATTTCTGGTCTCTCTATTCTGTTCCATATGTCTGTTTTGGTGTCAGTACCATACTGTTTTGTTTACTGTAGGTCTGTACTATAGTCTGAAGTCAGGGCGTGAGATACCGCCAGCTTTATTCTTTTTAAGTTCTTTTCATATTTTGAATAGTAGTCTCTCTATTGGTTTTATATGTTGCAATGATCTTTTCAGGTCTGTGGCATGACCTCTCTTTTAACTATCTTTGTGTTTTCTTTTGTTGGAAAATATTTCTTAATTTAATGTGGGTAAATACATCAATCTTTTCCTTGAAAGCTTATACTTTTTTCCATCTTTCTACTTTGTGGCTTAAAGATAGCCTCCTATATTGTCTTTTAAAATATATTTGGTACCATTTCACATGTAGGTCATTAATCCATCTGGAAATAATTTTGTTTACAATATGATACAATTTTAATTATTTTTTCTTTATGGATACCCTAGTGCTCAGCATTTTTTAATCGAAAAGTTTGTTATGTCTTTGTTGAGGTGCTGTGATACCTCTGTTATACAGAGGTGCCATATGTATGTGTGTGTGTGTGTGTGTACATATATATACATATAATTTTGTTTTAACAATATATGTTTTGGTTTGTTTTTCTGTGTCTCTATTAAGTCTTCTTTTGGTTCATTTGTTTGTCTCTATATCAGAACTGCACCCTCTTTGTTACTAGAGCTTCATAAGAACACTAAATATTCAGTAGAACAAGTTTTCCCACATTTATATTATTCTTCAAGTGTGTGGTGGGCTTTTGTAATCCGTATAAATTTTTAAAGAAGTTTTTCAGGTCCAAAACAAAATCTTTGGCATTTTCACTTAGATTTTTCTTACCCTATAACTTAATTTTTAGAGACTTAACATCTTTTCACTATTAAGATATCCAACTTATAAACACAAAATATATCTCTATTCATTTCTGATTTCTTCAAGGTCTTTGAAAAACTATTATAATGTTGTCTGTAAAGGCTTTGTATATCTTATTGGATTTATTGCTACTTCAGCTTTTTGGTGCTATCTACAAGGATTTCTTTCTTTTTACTATCACTTTCTGTTTGATGCTATTATATAAAAACACAATTTATTTTTATTGATTTTTATCTAGAAATCTTAAGAAGCTCTCTTACAAATCCTAGCAATTTCCTGTACATTATTTTGTATTTTCTCTGTACACAACAATATCATATATAAATAGAACAAGTTGTGTGTTTTCTTTTCTAATCCTTAGACATTTTAGTTCTTTTTCTTGACTTTCTCCACTGGCTAAACTCTCAAGTACAATACTGAATAGAGTGGTGACAGGGGGCATCCTTGTCTTCTTCCTGATCTTTAAATCTTTAATCATCTCACCTGTATCTATAATGTTACTCTATGGTAGATAGCTAATTTTCATTTAAGAAAGTTTCTGTTTCTAGTTTGATAAGATTAGCTGCAGGTTTTTGTAAAATCATACATGACTGTTGAAATTATAAGAAACTTTGGATTTAATTTTTTGTATCTTTAATTTTATTAATTTTGTTATGTAAAATAATTTTGGTTGTCTGTCATGAAATTAGCTTTTTATGTTGGACTCAGTTTGCTTATATTATATTTACCATCTGTTTTCCTGGGTAAGGTCACCTCTAATTATCCTTTCTTATACTGTCCTTTCCTGTCTTGAAATGAAGAAAATATTAAAAAGTAGTTGAATAGTGTTCCCTCTTTCTATTCTCAAAGAGTTTGTGTACTACTGGAATTCTTCCTTTCTTTAGAACACACTAGTGAAAAATCTTGGATTTCAGCTTTCTTCATGGTGAGAATAGTGAGTGCTGATTCAGTGTCTGTAATGTATAAATGTATGTATAAATTTCTATTTCTGTTTGAATCTATTTTGATATTATATTTTTCTAGAGGACTGTGATTTTTATAAAATTTAAAATTTATTTGAAAACACTTTGTTCATTTTTTCCTTTGTAAAGTCTGTAACATGTATGTGATATATGACCCTTTTACCTTTCTGATATTGGCTTCTTTTTCTTTTTTGGTCTTGAGAAGACTCTCAAGTAGATAGCCATTTTTATTAGTATTTTCAAAGAGCCAAATGTTAGCTTTTGAATTTGTATTGTTTATTTTCTATGTCATTAATTTCTGCTCTTGCATTTATTATTTACTTCTTCCACTTTCTTTGGGTATGTCTCTTGAAGATAGCACATAGTTACATGTAATTTTATACAATCTGACACGTATTTTCTTTTCATTTGGAGCAGCCAATCCATTTGCATTAAATGTAGTTACTAATTTGGTTTAAATCTTCCTTTTTTTCCTACTTGTCTAAATTCTTTCATATTTTTCTTTTTCTTCTGGAATCGTGAAATATTTATAGCAGTCTACTTTTACTCTATTAAGTTTGAAACTGTAAGCTCTATTTTATTATTTAATGACAATTTCTGTCAGAATTTACTAAATATTTAGAGCTGAAAAAAAAACCCTTGCTGGGAACCTGTAAATCAATACTTGTAATCTGTGTCACACACACACACACACACACACACACACACACACATTTGAAATGAATCTTATTAGAAATTAATTAGCTAAGTTTGCAACATAAGAATTAAATAGATTGTGCCATAGAAGAAGAGATAATTAATAAAACAAGTAGGACAAACAGAAAACAAACTATAGAGGGTATCAATAATCTCCAACTTGTAGGAGGACTCACACTTCACACTATTTAAAACAATAGTGGTAGGACAGTAAAATGGCGTCACTCAATTGAAAACCATCTAAGCAGTTCCTCCAACAATTAAACATGAAATTACCATATGACCCAGCAATTCTACTCCTAGATGTATACCCAAGAGAAATGAAAACATATGTTCACACCAATTGAACAAGATTGTTTACAGCAACATTTTTCATAGTAGCAAACAAGTGGAAACAGCCAAAACGTCCATCAGCTGATAAATGGATGAACAGAATTGGTATGTCCATACAATGAAATATTACTTGGTTATAAAAAGGAATGAAATACTGATGCATGCTATCACCTAGATGAACCTTCAAAATATTACGCTAAGTAAAAAAGTCAGTCACAAAAGACCTTATATTGTATGATTCTCTTTCTATGAAATGTCCAGAATAGTGAAATCTACAGGGACAGAAGATAGATTAGTGGTTGCTTAGAGCTTGTGGGAAGTAGGGTGGGAATATAGGGAGGTGATGCCTAAAGAATATTAGATTTGTTTTTTGAAGTGATAAAAATGTTCGAAATTGACTGTAATGATGGTTGCACTTATATGTGAATATACTCAAAATCACTGAAATATATAAATAGGTGAATTCTATGGTATGTGAATTATATGTCAGTAAAAAATGGGATCTAAATTGACAATAGAGAGGATCAGTAAACTTCAATTTTGTTTCTTTGAAAATATAAAGAATGGTATTTTTTTATGTTCATAGAAGAGGAAGGCACAAACAAAACTATGAAAGAATAAGGGTTTTACTTACATATATTTGGAGTTTTACTAATTATAGGAATAAAGTAAAGAGTATCATGCCATTAATATGAAAATTTATAAAAACTTGAATTAAAAAATAAAATTAGCAAAATTGTCTTAAGAGGAAATAGAGAAACATAGTATACTAACAACTTTTACATGAATAGGCTAGTCTGGTCAAATGTCTAGAAATCAGCAAACAAAAACACCAGGACCAGACATTTTAAAAGTGCTTTGCAAATCCTTCAGGGATCAAATTAACTTTTATCTTATATAAAATTTTTCAGAGAGTGAAACAAGAGGGTATACTCACTTTTTCAATATACAATAGCCAAACCAAAATAAATAAATAAATAAAATATACAACACATCCATTTATAGAGATCAATAAAACTATTCCAAATAAAATATTAACACAAGATTAATTTATATGTACAGAAGCAAAAGCCAGTGGAAAATATATTTGAAAACAAAAAAAGAGGTGGAAAATGTCTGCATACAAAATACAAGAAAATCTGTAATCTCTGAACTTGCTGGATACAAGACTGACGTACAAAAACCAATAAGAATTTAAAATATTAGCAACAACCAGTAAGAAAATGTACTACTATTAGTAAATACTATTCCATTAATACTTTTACTATTAAGTAAAAATATCATTCACAATAAAATAATAAATATCAGGTATTTGAGAATAAATATAATAACGTGAGTCAAATATTCATGGAGGAAATGATGCTTTCTTAAAGGATGTAAAAAATTAAATGGAACACTTTATAATATTCTTTGTAAAAATGAATCAATATCTTATAATTGACCATGCCACTAACTTGTGTATGCATTGCTATCACAATGAAAATTGCAATAGATATTTTCATAAGCCGTGACAAGCTAAATCTAAAGTTTATATGGGAGAGAAGTGTATTAGGCAGAGTTCTCCAGAGAACCAGAAGCAGAGCCAATAGGAGATGTGTATGTGCAAAACATCTGCAGGGCAGGGCAACAGGCTGGAGACCCAGGGAAGAGCTGATATTGCAGTGTGAGTCCAAAGGCAGTCTGCTGGCAGAATTCCCTCTTTTTGAGGGGACGTCAGTCTTTTTTCTATTAAGACTTTCAACTGATTGGGTGAAATGTTAATCTCATCTAAAAAAATGCTTCACACAAATATCATGAATAATGTTTGACCAAATGTCTGGTTACCGTGTCTTAGCCAAGGTGACCATTACGTATAAGTAGGGAGTTGAAAGTAGCCAAAAAATTCTGAAGAAGATATGAAAACATTAAGAAACATGAAGAAAGGGCAACCTGTGCTACCTGATATAAACATTGAAAGTCATATTAATTACAACAGTGTGGTACTGGCACAGCAAAGGTATAGACAAACAAAATTGAACAGAATATAGGGCCCAGGAACATAGATAGATTAAAAAAAAGACTAATGTGGTAACATTACAGATTTGTGGAGAAAGGATGAACCTTTTAATAAATGGTGTTGAGATGATTGGAAATTCATATGGACAAAGGATTAGACCCCTATCTTAAAGAAATGAGAAAATAAATTCCAGTTCAAATCAAAAATTAAATATGAAAGAAAAAACATGAATACTTTAAGAGCAAAATATGGATATAGCTTTATGAAATCAGGTTAGGGAAAGGTTTCTTAAACACAACATTTAAAGAATCACAAAGTATGAAGAAAAGCTGAACAGATTATATGACATTCATATTGAAACATTTCCACAGCAGTATAGACAAATGGACAAATAAAAACACAAAAGAATAAATCTGGGTGGCCACGAAACTTATAAAAGAAAGGTCAGCCTCTCTATCATTAAGGAAATTCTTATTTATCTACATTAGAAGCTAGGTGCATTGGACTCTTAATGTAGTGCTGTTTATAATAAGGTGGATGTTACCTAAATTCCCTTCTTAAAGGTAATTGATAAATAAATTATGGTTTGTTCTCAAAAGTAATATTATACAATAGGTAAATTGAATGAAATGTTTTTGTGTGTATTAACATGGGTGGATCATAATAACATAATGTGAATTTAAAAAATAAATTGCAGTTACAGAAAGAGTATGTAGGTTTACAAATATATGAACTGAAGGGATGGGTGTGTGTGTGTGTTTGTGTGTGTATGTGAGAGAGAGAGCAAGAGACAGTGTGTACATGAGTTTTTGTGTGTGTTAAATAAGAATATATATGTAGTCAGATACGGCAACATGAACATAGAAGATTCACATACCTTTTGGATAGAGATCTCTCTAATGATTGGGGATGATCTGAAGCGAAATGCAGGAATCAGATCTTTCGAAATACCCGTCAGGCTCCACGTGAAGTTTTGAAAAATTTACCACTTTAAGTAAACATTTTCTTCTCTGAGTCTGTTAAGATTTATTGCAAGTTCGATCTAATGAGCTGTATAGTAGAATGAACTTTTCAAAGTATGCTTGGTGAGGGATAGATTTCAGATCATTGATTGTTCCCCTAAAGACTAAGGCTATTTGGTGAGGAGGCTCCAAAACAAGGATTTTGTCGATATATAAATCTGTTTTCTTGAAGAGCTAATTATTTGTAGTTATGGCAGTATAATTTATTGAAGCTTTAATTTGTGTTTGTTTTCCCCAATAACTCTATGACCACCACTTCAAGATGGTAGTCAACCTTTGCTGTTAATTACTTCAGGGGAGATTTGTGTTAGGGTGAAAAGCTGGTGTTTCCTGGAATTGACCGATTTTCCTTTGTTCTTTGAAAAGCACAAATACTTTGAAAGAATAATGTTAGGTGAGAGAGAGAGAGAGGAAACAGAGGAGAGCCATTGAGACTCCAAAGGAAGAGGGATAGATGTCCCCGAGGCTGGAGAGAGGGACATATCTTCATGTAGCAGAAAACTTAAACATTCACTATGGCAATGTGAAAATAGGGCATGTCTCCAGAGGTACAGAAAGATTTCAGAAACAGTGGTTATGCACTTCATGCAAGTAATATGGGTTCAGGCACCAACTTTCCTGTTATTCCAGTTTATCAGTGAAGCAGTAGAGTCAGCAGATTTAAAGCCACCATGAAAGTTCAACAAGATGTATCTTTTGTTTAAGGCCCAAATACAGAGCCTCTACCACACTTTCTAGGGTTATTTTAAGCCTCTAGAATGTTCATGTGACCTAACGAAAGAAATGGATTCTTGAATGATGACAAATGGTAGTTTCTTCTTTGCCTGATGGGATGAGGGCTTACATTATTATTAAATTTGACATAAAAGAAGTGAATGAGCCTCTTCTTTTTTTTTTTTTTTTAAGATGTTGGGGGTAGGAGTTTAGTAATTTATTTATTTATTTTTGCTGTGTTAGGTCTTCGTTTCTGTGCAAGGGCTTTCTCTAGTTGTGGCAAGCGGGGGCCACTCTTCATCGCGGTGCGTGGGCCTCTCACTATCGCGGCCTCTCGTTGCGGAGCACAGGCTCCAGATGCGCAGGCTCAGTAGATGTGGCTCACGGGCCTAGTTGCTCCGTGGCATGTGGGATCCTCCCAGACCAGGGCTCGAACCCATGTCCCCTGCATTAGTAGGCAGATTCTCAACCACTGCACCACCAGGGAAGCCTGAGCCTCTTCTTGACCAAACACTTGAAATTCACTTTAATGAGAATACCAATATGGTGTTGTAGAATAACAAAATCTCATGCAAGAAGGGAGCCTAGTGATCACTCCATCCAGCCTACCATTTTGTAAATAAGGAACCTGAAATTGATCAAATGTGGACAACTTGCCCGAACTTAATATTCTGGTAATTAATCAAGCTGCGATTCAAACTCAGGTCTTTTGATTCCAGGTCTAGTTTATTTTTCCCATTACATTAGGCTTTGTTTAAATAGATACAATTTTAAAAGTACATGATACCTTTACTCACTGTGGGACAGTATTCCAACATGAAGGTTTTATTTCTATTTGCCTTTCCTTGAACCTAGGACAGTTGAGGAACACACACACACACACACACACACACACTCAGTAAATCTTCATTGCTTGGACTATCAATCCATTGGTATTTTAGCGTTTCCTTCAGAGATATGATGCATCCTAAGAAGCTATATTTTCAAATAGCATATTTCAGATGAATTATCTAAATGTGTGGGGGTTAGTTCCTGAAAATCTATTTCTCAGTTAATTGCTAGTTAATGTTTTTCTATTTTTACCACCTTAATCTGCTGTCCGTTACCTGGACTCTTAAAAAGGGCCTTCTAAAGTTTCTTCTTGAATCCTTGTTTACTTGTCTATAGGAAACTCCCCATAGATAATCTTTTTTTTTTTTTTTTTTTTTTGTGGTACACGGGCCTCTCACTGCTGTGGCCTCTCCCGTTGCGGAGCACAGGCTCCGGATGCGCAGGCTCAGCGGCCATGGCTCGCGGGCCCAGCCGCTCCGCGGCATGTGGGATCTTCCCGGACCGGGACACGAACCCGTGTCCCCTGCATCGGCAGGCGGACTCTCAACCACTGTGCCACCAGGGAAGCCCTCCCCCCATAGATAATCTTTAAAAATTAAATTAGATCATTTTTCTCCCATGTTTAAGCCTCCAAACCCAACTCTGCATTGCACTATCCTATTGTAATTGAATAAAATCAATATTTCTCACCATTGACTAAAAAGCTTACATGATATGGCATCTCCCAAATACTCCTTTGTTTGGTCTGCTATGACAAAAATACCATAGACGGTCTTTTTCTGTCTTATATCACTTATATATGGAATCTAAAAAAGCCAAAGTCATAAAAGCAAAGAGTAGAATGGTGGTTTCCAGGGGCTGGGGGTGGGGAAATTGGAAAAATGTTGGTCAAATGATATAAACTTGCAACTGGTATTGATAGATAAATAAGCCCTGGAGATTTAATGCACAACATAGTGATTACAGTCAACAATACTGTACTATAAACTTCAAAGTTGCTAAGAGACTAGATCATAATTATTCTCACCACAAAAAAAGAAATGATAATTGTGTGACATGATAGAGGTGTTAGCTAATGGTACTGGTGGTAATCATACTGCAATATACAAATGTACCAAACCAACAAGTGTACACCTTGCACTTACATAATGTTATATTTCAACTATATCTCAATAAAAAATACTATAGGCTGGGTGGCTTAAACACAAATATTTGTTTCTTATAATTCTGAAGTAGTATTTCCCCCAAATACTACTTCACTATTGAGTTGTAAGATCATCTTACATATCCTGGATGCCAGTCTATGTTATGTATATATCTATATCTATATCTATATCTCATGAATATTTTCTCCAATCTGTGGCTTGCCCTTTCATTTTCTAATGGTGTCTTTAAAAGTGCAGAAATTTAAAATTTTAATGTAGTTATAATTTTTTTTATAATTATCCAAATGCTATTTTTAAAATTCTGAGGTAACATGGTTTTAATTATAAATTGAAAAGCAGATAGTATAGGTATGTGATTTTGTATCTCATGCAGAATTTGGCAGTCTGGTAGCTTGTGAATATTTTCTATTTGTACTATTATTGCATGTATGAATTTATTTACAATAAATAGACTTATGTGATACATAGAGAATATTTAAATTGTCAGGATTTGCTATTTCCCCATAACCTTTCTCCTGTCAATACTCTGAAGACTTGAAATGTTTACTTTCTTAATTGGTACAAGGCCTTTGTTGAGGTGGGGGGTGGACGGGAGAGAGATATAAAGAATGTAAAGAATACAAATAATAGCCCAGGCTATTCTCTATGAGGAAGAATGAAAGAGGGCAAAGGGGTAAGAAGGATAGGGAACAATAAAGGAAGGGTGAGGACAGGAGAGAAGAGGTAAAAGGAAAGAGCAGTCACTATCAGGAATGGGATTTAGGAAAGGGAGTGTGTAACAAATCTTTCGGAATCCTAGCTGTGTGCTGCCTGCATCTTTAAAACAAATCAACATGATCTTCAGTGCTTTCTGGAGGTTGGTTTCTGTTTGTGTGCATTATCATACTTAGGCTGTGATATATTTGACATCCTAAATTTTCATGGAGTTTATTTCCCACTCTTTGACATCTATGTATCTTACTGACACAACTTGAGTACCTCCTACTTTTTCTCATGTCCAATCACCATAAACTCATCAATACAAGGGACTATCATAATGCTTTTGTGATATCCAGATGACTAATCTCCCTATGGACTATAATATTATAGACATCGGGAGACTTGGCATAGCACTCAAGTAAGACAAAGTTTGAGTGTACTTCTGTCTCTGTCAGATAGAAGTGAACTGCTCTGTTACCTTTGCTGTTTGATGTGGAGACAACTATTCGCCAGATCAATAGCTGTGTATCAGGAGTTAGAGATGTTTTGATTTGTTCCAGAAAAAAGAGGCCCATAAAATCCAGCAGCTTTGATTAGAATTAGTACCTCATTATCTTATGATAATCAACAATCATTGTCCATGACTTATTTGCCTTTTTTTACAGGCCAAACAGATTATTTAAATGGGGCGGGTGATGGAGATTCCCATCTGCATGGTTATTTTAGTCTCTGCAAATTCCCCAGATATGTGCTATTGCTATTTTTTGGTATCGTTTTCATGTAGGGACAGTTCCAGGAGTTTCCACTTGGCCCTTCCTATGTATTTTTTTCCAGTTGTGGCAAAATATGCATGACATAAAAGTGACCATCTTAACCATGTGTAGGTGTACCATTTAGTGGCATTAAGTACATTCACGTTGTTGTGCAACCATCATTACCATTCATCTCCAGGACTTTTTTCATCTTCCCAAACTGAAACTCTGTACCCATTAAACAACACCTCTCCATTCATCACTGCACCCAGACCCTGGCAATCACCATTCTATTATCTGTCTATATAAATTTGACTACTCTAGTACCTCATATGACTGGAATCAGAGTATTTGTGTTTTCGGTTCTGGCTTATTTCATTTAGCATAATGTCTTCAAAGTTCATCCGTATCGTAGTGTGTGTCAGAATTTTTTACCTTTTTAGGGTCATTAATATTCCATTGTATGTATATACTACATTTTGTTTATCCATTCCTCTGTTGATGGACATTTAGGTTGTTTCCATCTTTTGGCTATTGTGAATAATGCTGCTAAGAAGGTGAACTTACAAACATCTGTTCAAGTCCCTGCTTTTAATTCCTTTGGATATATACTCTGAAGTCGAATAGCTAGATCGTATGGTAGTTCTGTTTAATTTTTTGAGGAACTGCAATGTAGAAGGGTTCAGATTTCTACACATCCATGCGAATACTTGTTATTTATTATTGTTTTTAATAATAGCTATCCTAATGGATGTCAGGCAGTAGCCGTTCTTAATAGCACTCACTGACCTTGGTTGAGAGTTCTGTCATTTTCCAAGTATGTGTACTCCAAAAATACATTCAGATATGGGGAAATATAGTGTAGGTCACTGCACAAGATTTCTAGTGAGGTGAACTTGTGTCAAAATTCCAATTATCACATGGCTTCCATAAGCCCTATTATGACCTGAAGACCACAGTGATGTTTTGGAACCTCAGTTGTGTAAATTTATCTTAATAATCTCTGAAAAATTCTGAGTTTTCCACTTTTCTTTCTAAACATTCCCCCTGGAAAATTGTAAACCCCTTTGAGGTAGACCTGGAGGAAGAAAATAATCACACTCTATACTTTTGACAGTGTTGCAGCAAAGTTCCTGAAGCTATTGTAGCCACCTGATCTCTGGTTTAGGTCTGGGCGAGGCTGTAATTTTCATTCCTGGAAAATCAATGCAGGTTTCTGCTCATTGTGCTTGAATTTTATTTTCATTTATACAGTTCAAGCCTGCTCATCAATGTAATTCCCAGTGTAAATGTGATTAATCTGTTACTGCTGGAAGTCACTTTGGGTCAAAATACTGCCACTCTGCCCTGCTGACCTTTATGATAATTGCACTCACCTTGTTTCTCATGTTAAATGCTACCACTTAACCTCTGCTACTTTGTAACCCAATGTTCCTGTTAAAAAGCACGGGGGCCATTTCATTGGTGCTATCCCGCATTGTCATCTTTAGCCCACAGAAGACAGATGCCACAGAGGTTTAAAAGGATGCTTGTATTTCTCTCATCAAAGAATGTCTTAATGTCTTGAAGAAGAATGTTATCGGTGACCTCTGAGGGGGCATAACTATGGGATAGTTGAGTGGGTTTTACATAATTAATCCACTCCAACATTCTCATTTTAAGTACATGGATTCCTTTGTCTACATTCTGTCAGATAAATTATGGCATCTTGCCCTCTTTGAATGTTGCTGACTATTGAATCTATGTTTCAGTCAGCCAAACAAGCCAACGATTAGAGCCAATTCCATCAGCTAGAGCTAATACTTTGAATCTCAGGTAACGTCTTTATAATAAATTCAACCCCTTGCAACTTTATATTCGATCTTTCTCAGTCTAACACTTATAAAATATATGCCAGGGCTTCCCTGGTGGCACAGTGGTTGAGAGTCCACCTGCCAATGCAGGGGACACGGGTTCGTGCCCCGGTCCAGGAGGATCCCACATGCCGCGGAGCGGCTGGGCCCGTGAGCCATGGCCACTGAGCCTGCGCGTCCGGAGCCTGTGCTCCACAACGGGAGAGGCCACAACAGTGAGAGGCCCGCGTACCGCAAAAAAACAAACAAAAAAACCCCCAAAAAACATATGCCACACACACATTCTACAGGTTTCTGCTGATACACGTTAGCAGGATATAGCATTTCTTTTGATGTATATGCTAACTCCTACCAGGGTGGACATTATACTTGCCTACTGGGGCCTGGTAGAATCTGACTGTAGTTATTAGGATGCAATAAGTGCTGATGTGGGTGGGTCTTGAGAAAAGTAGAAATTTCCTTGAAAACTAACCTATTTAGATGAGGTCTTTAGAGATATGTTAAGTAAGGGAAGGTTAGTTTCCTCAAATGGGGAGGAAGAAGGGTGGCTTCCTTTGTCAAGGAAACCACAGGAAGATTTGGGTTAAAAATTTTCATATTAATCTGAGTCTGCCTACCTGCACTTATCCTAAATACTCAATATATCCTTATCTTAATACCCAACTCTTCCTGATCAATGTCCTGATATTAATCTGTGAGGCTTAGCACAGATGTACGTTGAACTTGCATTTTAATTCTGCAACCCACACTTTTAGATTTGAAACTTGATTCTCAGCCATGTCTGCTGTGTGGCTCTAAGACATGAGAAAATTTTAAGGCCCTCAGTGTGGCTCTCTGTGTCTTCCCATGCCTCAATCTGAGAGCTTAAACACCTAACACCTTTTAACATTAAGTGTAAACATTTTCATTTTGTAAGCTCTCTGGTGCTATAAGAAGCAGCTAGTGGTCCCCATGGTGCTTGTAGGTATTACTGCTGTAATAGACAAAATCCGCTGCCGCTTGAGATGTAAAAGTATTGTCTTCAACTGGCAATATGTTCAAAGCAAATATTGCTGGTAATTTATTTATTGCTTCCACTACTCGGAAGAAGCACTTGTCTTTGCATTGGCAATGGAGTCACTATTACATTCAAGCTCAAAACCTTATTCCAGAGCCCCATCTTGAGCATCTTTTTCCTGGGATTACTCATGCAGGACAGGAAATCTGCTTCAGGAAGTTTAGAAAGTAGATTTTAATAAAAGGAGCTTGTTTCAAAAGTTATAAAAGCTGGAGTCAAATGAAATAGGAAGGCAACCTAGAGTTTGGAAAGACTGAATCCCCTAAGCAGAACTGGAATGAATGTAGAGACTGCTAGTGGGTGCTGGGAACATGGAGGGAGAAGCCCTTGAGCAGGAATTGGACGCATGAGGGAGACGAAGCCTCAGTTGTATGTACAACTCAAAGAAAGAGGGCATTCTGGGTTCTCCCCTATCCCCTTCCTCCAAACTCTCACCAGTCCTTCCTTTACTCAAAATTAATTGGAAGCTAGTTGTCAGTGAATCCTGGGAAACCGAGTTTTCAGGAGTCAGTCCTCTAAAATAAAAATCAGAGCTGGAAAAAGAGAAATAGTCTTTAAAAATTATTCACACAAATATGCCATCCCTTTACAATAACTTCTCACATTCCAGTTCACTTGTTCAAATACCCCACCACTATGATAGTACTTTGACGCAAGTCTGTTTACTCCCTTGCTTTCTCCTGATACTACCTTTGTATCTCCCCTTACTCTCTTACATTCCAATGTCCATTATCTACTAGTGTGTTTGTCCCTACCCCTGTTCCAGTGTCTTTTAATTATGCTGGATCAACCCAAACCATTGCTTTCTCTTTTCTTGATCTCCAGCTTTCAAAGTCTTCCCAAGTAAAGTGTATAATAGTTTAGATTGTTTCCTTTATAAATTCATGATCACTAACCTAAAAGGTCCTTTAATATTGCCCTTTAATTCTGCTACATTAATCTGGACCCATCATTTCCCACTCTTTACACTTTGTTCTCTCTTTCTGCACTATTCTTTTTTTTTTTAAATCTTTATTGGAGTATAATTGCGTTACAATGTTGTGTTAGTTTCTGCTGTATAACAAAGTGATTCAGCTATTGCACTATTCTTAAATGGCATGTCCCCACCATTTGCTATAATATCAGGAGATAATCTCTTTTAATTCACAGAAAAGAAAAGAAAAAACATTAGGAGAACTTTCCTGTTAATTAACATAATAGAGTTACTACATCTGCTGCCATCTTTATCTCCTTTGGTAATTTAACAGAACAGAAGCTCTATTCCTACTAAACCCAATTCCCTTACTCCTGATTTGGATTGCATCACCTTGCACTCTCTAAGGATCCTTATTTTGTTCAATACCTTCTCTAATCTGGATCTTTTCCACTATCTTTTTTAAACATTCTAAAATCTTCCAAATTGGGAAAAATAATAAAGAAGAGTAAAGCAAAGAAGGAAAGCAAAACGAAACTCACCTTTCTCCACCTGACTTCTGTTACTAATTACCACACTATCTCTTCTTCAAAGGCACAGTTTTTAAAATAATTCTTGAAAATGTTTTTCTATATCTTGGCAATTGTGAATAATGCTTCAATGAACATGAGAGTGCAATCTTTTTGAGATCCTGATTTCAGTTCTCTTATACATATATATACACACACACACATATATATATACATATATATATACATATATCCATTCAGAAGTGGGATTGCTAAATCATATGATAGTTCTATTTTTAATTTTTCGAGAAGCCTCCATACTGTTTTCCATAGTGACTATATACCATTTTGTATTCCCACCAACAGTGTACAAGAGATCCAATTTCTCCATATTCTCCCCAGTACTTGTTACCTTTATATTTTTGAAACTAAGCATCCTAACAGGTGTGAGGTGATATCTCTTTGTGATTTTGATTTGCATTGCCCTGATGATTAGCGATGCTGAGTACCTTTTCATATACATTTTGGCCGTTCATATGTGTTCTTTGGAAAATGTATATTCAAGTTCTTTGCCCATTTCTTGATGGAGTTATTTGGTTTATTTGCTACTTAGTTGTGGGAATTCCTTATAAATTTTGGATATTTACCCCTTACCAGATATATGATTTGCAAATATTTTCTCCCATTCCATTGGTTACCTTTCCATTCTGTTGGTTGTTTCCTTTGCTGTGCAGGAGCTTTTTATTTTGATGTAGTTCTACTTGTCTATTTTTGCTTCTGTGGTCTGTGCTTTTGGTGTCATAGCCAATAAATCATTGCCAAGATCAGTGTCAAGAAGCTTTTCCCAAAGTGTTCATCAACAGATGAATGGTTCAAAGCATGTAGTATATATTTACAATGGAATATTTTCAACTTTAAAAGAAGAAGGGGGTTCTACCATTGTGGCAACAGGGATGAACCTGGAGGACAATACGCTAAGTAAATAAGCCAGTCACAGAAGGACAAATACTGCATAATTCCATTTATATGAGGTATCTAAAATAATCAGACTCATGGAAGCAGAGAATAGAATGTTGGTTGCCAGGGGCTGGGGAAAGGGAGAAATGGGGAGCTGTTGTTCAACAGGTATGAATTTTCAGTTATACAAGATGAATAAATTTGAGAAATCTGCTGTACAAATAGTGTCTATAGTTAACAATAGTGTTAAGCACTTAAAATTAGTTAAGAGGGTCAATTTCATGTTAAGTGTTCTTACCACACACAGAAAAAATGGGACACAAGGAAGCCTTTGGAGGGGACAGATATGTCTATTACCTTGATTGTGTTAATTGTCTCATGGGTTTATGCATATGTCCAAACTCATCAAATAGTATACATTAAGCATGTGCCATTTTTTGTGCATCAGTTATACCTCCATAAAGCTGTTTTAAAATGTTTATATTTGATACCTTCACTTTATGCCTTCCTTCTCATGCTTCAACCCACTCCCAATAGAATCCATCTTTTATTACTCCAATAAAAAGGTACTTCATAAACTATTTCCAAATCCATGGATGCGATGTGAAAATTTTATCTCCTAGTTACTTGACCTGTAAGTAGGATTTGCTTCTGTCTTTGAGACTTGATTTTCCTTGACCCAAAAACTCCTCTGGTTTTCTTCTCATCTCTGCGGCAGTTCATTCTCTATCTTCTTTGCAGGTACGTATCCTTCTCCTCAGACATAAAATGTTGAAATTCTTCAAAATTCAGTTTTAGGCCATTATGTCCTCTCACTCTGGAACTCATAATATGATTTCACAGAAACACACAGCTTCAGTTACCAACTCCATCAAGTTTGGACATTTGTGTACCTGAGACCTCTAATCTGAATTCTGTAAATCCAGTTGCCTAATTAACATCTAAATCTGTTCATTTAAAATATACATAAAGCTAAATACTCATGGTCTCCCTAAACTGCCAAATCTCTCCTCCTTCATTTTCATTTGTCTTAGTGTGTAGTGACACCATTCACCCAGTTGTATAAACCAGGCACCTAACAATAATCCTTGAGTTCAACCTCTCGCATCAGCCACTATATCCTATCCATTATCAATCTTATCCATTTTACCTCCTAGATACTTCCTTAGTCTATCTAATGTCCTCTATCTACTCATCGTTGTAAGTGGTAAATTAATGCATGAATATATATTTCCCTGATTGCTTTGCTTGGTACCTATAGTTTTTATGGCAGAAAAATTTATATTAAAAAAAATCTGTTCATCTTCCGTGTATCTTCCCTTCTGTTCCTCCATCCTCCTGTCCCCATTTCAAGCAAGTATACAGGACTCCCTAGAAACCTCTTCCTCAGGAAATATGCCATTTCTAAGCCTCAAGGTGTGAAGGAGGAGATTACAAGGCAGTTGGAGGATTAAAAGCCAGTGAGTACAACAAGCACTGCCTGACACTACCTTGTTACTGGATAGAGCCTTGGAGCTGCACCAACTCATTAGAGGGATGTAGTTGAGAGAGATATAGGGAAGGCATGTAATAGGCATGAGGTATCTATCTCATCAAATATTTCAGCATCCCAAACATTATAGAGGAGCATTTATAAATGGGACATAAAGGTACAGGTGTCCCGGTCTCAGAAGACCAGAAGGACCTCCACAACACTTTCATGTTACAGGGTTTTTATACCACTTTGGTTGTATAAGGTACCTCTAATAATGGCTGAGTCTAAATTCTCTACTTGCTCAGTTATTTAAAGAATTAAATTCATTTAAATCAAGTAAAGAAACAGTAGGTTTATAGCAGCTCATAACTGCTTACTTTTTTTAAAAAAATTTATTTATTTATTATTTTTGGCTCTGTGTTGGGTCTTCGTTGCTGCACGCGAGCTTTCTCTAGTTGCGGAGAGTGGGGGCTACTCTTTGTTGCAGTGTGCGGGCTTCTCATCACGGTGGCTTCTCGTTGCGGAGCATGGGCTCTAGGTGCACGGGCTTCAGTAGTTGTGGCGCATGGGTTCTAGAGCGCAGGCTCAATAGTTGTGGCACACGGACTCTAGAGCGCAGGCTCAGTAGTTGCAGCACATGGGCTTAGTTGCTCCGCGGCATGTGGGATCTTCGGGAACCAGGGCTGGAACCCGTGTCCCCTGCATTGGCAGGTGGATTCTTAACCACTGCGCCACCAGGGAAGCCCCTTAACTGCTTACTTTATGTAGAAAAGCTGTCACCAATATATGGCAAGAAGTTTGCTTGTATAATTTACACTAACTGGTATAATACACCTTCTACAAGAAAACTGAACAAGAATGAACTAGGGAGCAAAACATTTTTATCCTTTGAGCCATTCTGTTTTTAAGCGTTCTTGTAAGCTCTGATGTTTTATCTCTGAGAGAAAGAAAAAAAAATTTTTTAATTGGAAATTTAGAGATTTTTTTTTAAAACTTAAAATGGAAGATCTTGGTAGTAATTGAGTGTATAGTATTGTGTCATATGTTTTATTATTCATTTTATAGAACTAATTGCCCATGTGTTCCTATAATAGGGGAGGAAAAAATAACGGTTTTAGTCCCAGTATAGATATTGCATGATAAAAGGAGAATGATGACCATCTCCATTTCCAAAGGGAGAACAGGAATTCAAAACATGCTATGCCATAAATCGTTTAATTCAGCATTTTAAAATATTTTGAGCATTTTGAACTCAATGTTTTGTAACTTCTAAAAAAGTATAATGTATATACATAATTTCCACACATTTAAAATGACTTGTTAAATTGTTAAGACCTGACTTCTTTCTCAAAATTAAGGTATGCTAGTCGGACCTGAGAATAGCCTCCAGAGGGCGACCAAGTTTCATCCCTGCAAACAACTGCATCAAAATTTAACATTGCTTCCAACAAAAGCAAGGACTTTCTAAAGTTAAAATTTGAAAAGCCGGGCTTCCCTGGTGGCGCAGTGGTTGAGAGTCCGCCTGCCGATGCAGGGGACACGGGTTCGTGCCCCGATCCGGGAAGATCCCACATGCCGCGGAGAGGCTGGGCCCGTGAGCCATGGCCGCTGAGCCTGCGCGTCCGGAGCCTGTGCTCCGCAGCGGGAGAGGCCACAGCAGTGAGAGGCCCGCATACCGCAAAAAAAAAAAAAAAAAATTGAAAAGCCAGTGATAATAGTTAATCCTTGAAAAAATACCATGACGCAAAGTCTGAATAGCTCTGCAAATATTGGTTGTTTCAGAAGGAGACCACCTCTAATTTGATGGTTTAGTAGAGCAAGGGCCTTTGAATCTAGACAAATCTCACAAAGCTGCTAGATCAGCAAAACTTGTCATCAGTTCACGCATGCTCTGATTTTCCTGCTCACTGAAGTCTACCTCTTCTAAGCACCTTGTATTAGCAGGGTTTGGCTCTTGCATTTCCACAGACGTAAGGCCTTAAATTCAAGGGTCAGCTCTACAAATGGTTGATATATTACTTTGTAAATAGAGTTTCATCTATGGAATGGGATAAATATCTTCCTTATGTCTCATTGTTTTGTGAGTATTAAATTAGATAAATATATGAAAACACTTTACACAATGACTGGTTGGTAAACTTACTTTCTGCCCATTTCTTTTGCCCTCCCTTTTTTTCTCCTTAAATTGAGAAAGATAGGATCTTATTATGTCATTCACTTGAATGTTTTAGTGCTATATCACTCTTCCATTACTTTTCCCCAAAGTATATTTTTAAAAATCTCACAGAAATAAAGTAGTGATTAAGTTTAAATAATTGATATTTCTCAATCCCTAGACAGAAGTATATCTAATAAAAGTAGGTTTGTTAATCCTTGACTGATAATGACTAGAAAATAAAGAAGTATTTCTAATTGGGCAGTCCATCCAATTGGCTCTCACCGTGTACCAATGGATTATTTTTTTTCTACTTATTTCATCTTTATTAAAGCTACAACACAGAGAACATTAGTTGAGTTTACTTTGTAACTGCCCTTTCTCATTATTCCTGACCTGTATCTAACTAGCAGACAGTTACTTTTGATTCTTCTGAGAAAGTTCCTAAAGCATTGCTTTTCTTTATAAAATAACCTTCCTGAAGGTAATGCTAATTTTAACTACTGATCAAGATGGCCTTAATGTGTCCCTCAGTTTGGCTAAACTTCAGACAGGATTTTTCTTTACCATAGGCCCCTAACCTCCCTTTTCTGAAAACATTTACTTTAAGAAGCTTGAAATTATAAATTCTTTCCCTGCCCCTTTGAGATGTAAATTTTCTCCTAGTCACTTGATAATTTTCCAACCCAGAAATGTCTTTCTCAAGGACCTGGGAGTCAGCTCTTTGAAATACAACCTTCAAGAAAGGTATTGCCCCTAGTTCCCAGTCTCTGTGGGGAGTATAGGAGCCTAACTTTGATAAGAGCCAAAGCAAACAGAGATGGTCTAATTATATTGACCAACCTCTTCCCCAGCATCCTCTACTATTTTTCCTACAGCTCATCCTGGCATCTAAAAACTTCCATGCCTTTTGTTTCAGCAGAATGGAGTTCAGTCTCTCTCCTCTATTACAGAATCATCTTGAGTAAAGTACTCCTTGCCTGTTTAACCATCTGGTGCAATTTTTCTTTGACATCACTCCATCACATACTCCAAACTGCCTACCACTTTCAGATTAATCTTATAAAACTTTGTATATGTGCTGCTGAAGTGAGCACAATCTTTATAGAACTTTGAATCACTCCCTATTTCCTGTGGCATGAAGCCCACCATTCAAACTTCTCCACAGTCTTATACCTTCCAAACTCATTAGTGTTGTCTTCCAATTCCTGAATTCTCTCCTCCAATAATATTAGTACATTTTCTTCCTAAACGTGGCTAACATTTCCCCATTTTGAGATTTCATGTGTCTTCTAATTTTTTTAATACTTGGAAATTTTATTAGACTGTATTTGCCCATAACAAATAAAATAGAAATTGTTTCAAGTCTTTGCAAATAAATTTAATACAGGGTATTAAGAACACCAGTGATGAAACTTCTGAGAAGTAAAGAAGGGCCACCTAGATAATGGAGTGATTAGTAGGAATAGGAATTTACTTGTACCCCTATGCTGGAAAGGCAAAGTTAAGGAGAGGGTTGTAAAGGCGTCCAGGGCCAGGTTAAATGATCATCAATGTCAGACCATACCAGTTCTGTCTCATTGGAGTTGGAGCCGTGGAAGTTACACAGTTGCTGCTGGAGAATCTTCACAAAGTAGAGGAAGAAAGGGAGAAATCTCATAGCTTATCCCTAAACTCCCATATACCATCAGTTGCTTCTCTTTGGCTGCGCCTGATCAGAAGTAAGCTGCCTGTATGAGTCTGCTATCATGTGATACAAAACAGATTCAGGAAGGAACAATGACTAAATTCAAGAAAAAGCAGTCCCAAACTAGTATTTTTGCTTGAATGTTATGCAACAGTCTGTTTTCTGTATTTTTTCTAACTTTATTGAGATGTAATTGACATATAGCATTGTGTAAGTTTAAGGTGTACAACCTGTTGGTATGTTACATGTTGTGAAATGATTACCACAGTGGAGCTAGTTAACACACCTCCGTTACCTCGCATAAATAGCATTTTTTTTGGTGAGAACATTTAAGATCTCTCTTAGCAACTTTCAAGTATATAATACAGTTCTGTTAACTGCAATCACCATGCTGTAGATTAGATTCCCAGAAATTCATGTGCTAACTGGATATTTTACCCTTTGGTCAACATCTCCCCATTTCCCCCAACCCCAACCCCTAGCAACAACCATTCTATTGTCTGTTTCTCTGGGTTTGGCTGTTTTAGAGTCTACAATTTAGTTACATCATACAGTATTTATTTTTCTCTCTCTGACTTATTTCACTCATCATAATGCCCCAAGGATCCATAAATGTTGTTGCAAGTGGCAGGATTTTCTTCTTTTTCATGGCTGAATAATATTCCATCTATGTACATACCACATCTTCTATATCCATTTATCCATGTATGGACACTTTGGTTGTTTCCATCTCTTGGCAATTGTGAATAATGCTGCAATGAACGTGCGAGTGCAGATATCTCTTTGAAATAGTGATTTCATTTTCTTTGGATATATATATACCCAAAGCAGGATTGCTAATGTATGGTAGTTTTCTTTTTAATTTTTTGAGGAGACTCCATATTGTTTACCATAGCGGCTGTACCAATTTACATTCCCACCAACAGTGCACAAGGGTTTCCTTTTCTGCATCCTTGTCAACATTTGTTACCTCTTAGTCTCTTTGAGGTGATATCTCGTTGTAGTTTTGATTTGCATTTCCCTGGTGATTAGTGATGTAGAGCATCTTTTCATGAACCTGTTGGTGATCTGGATGTCTTCATTGGAAAATTTTTTATTCAGTTCTTCTGCCCAAGTTTTAATTGAATTGTTTGAAAATCTATATCTATCTATATCTATATATCTATATATCGATATATAGATATAGCCATTGTATGAGTTCCTTATATATTTTGGATATTAACACCTTATCAGGTACATGATTTGCAAATATTTTCTCCCATTCTGTAGCTTGCCCTTTCATTTTGTTGATTGTTTATTTTTCTGTGTAGAAGCTTTTTAGGTTGATGTTATATAACAAGTTGTATAACAAGTTGTATATAACAAGTTATATAACAAGTTGTATTTCTCTTGGTGATTTTAAGATTCCCTTGTTATCTTTAACGTTGACATTTTAATTTTAATATTTCTTGGTATGGATCTCTTTAGGTTGATCTGCTTTGGAGCTCTCTGGGCTTCCTGTATCTGGATGTCTGTTTCTTTCCCCAGGTTAGGAAAAGTTTTCAGATATTATTTCTACAAATGTTTTCTGCCCCCTTTTCTCTTCTCCTTCTGGAGTTTCCTATAAGGTGAATTTTATTCCATTTGATGTGCCATAAATCCCTTAAGCTATATTCATTATTTTCATTCTTTTTTCTTCCTTATTCTCTGATTGGATGAGTTCCTCTGACCTGTCTTTGAGTTCACCTATTCTTTCTTGTGCTTCATCTACTGTATTTCTAAGTTCAGTTATTGCATTCTCCAGTTCCGTGACTTCTATTTGGAACTTTCTTATATCTTCTATTTCTTCGTTGAAGTTCTCACTGTTTTCATCCATTTTCCTTCTGAGTTCAGTGAGCATTTTTATGACCATAACTTTGAACTCTTTATCAAGTAAATTACTTATGTTCATTTCATTAAGATTTTTTCCTGAGGTTTTATTTTGTTCTTTTTTTGGAGTATAGTCCTCCCTTTCTTCATTTTGCTTGACTCTCTGTGTTGGTTTCTATGCATTAAGTGAAATAGCCACATCTCCCAGTCTTGAAGAGCTGTGTGACAGATGAACCTTGTCATTTAACCCCGTCTACTCTTGGTTGCCTCTCAAACCTTTGTGATTGTCTAAGCAGTTTATTTTTAATAGACCTGGCACACCATCCCAGCGGTTGAGGGTGTGCCAAGACAAATGAGCAACCCAAAGTGGAGGATCTCAGACAGCACCTAGATTCAGGTTGATAGGAAGCCAGAAAACTTGGTAACAGCTTTTAAAGAATGCAAATGTATTTAGTCTTGTGAGATTGCAAGTGTAAGCCCTGCTGCGCCCCAGAAGCAAGCAATCTGAAGGTGTTCCCTGGGGAGCAGTCACAAGAAAACAGTGCTTCAGATAAGTGTACAAGCTCCATTCTGGGAGATACCAGTGGACTGTAGTAAGGCAGAGTGAGGGTGGAGAGATGGCACCCCCAGCCTACCTTCCCCGAGAGCACATCCGTAGCCTCTAGATGTGTGCTGAACCTGAAGCCTGCTCTTAAGTCTTGTCCCTACTAGCAAATAGGCCTTTTTCATGGAAAGGCTGGGGCTGTGTCTCAGTCTGATGTGTAGTGGTACATCCTGGGGGTGGTATCCTGCCAAGAACTGTCTCTCCAATTGTTACAGTCCCATGGGACCCAGAAAAGAAATCCCTCCTGGCCTCCAGAGCCAGGTGATCAAGGAGCATCCCCTGAGTGGAGGCCACAAAAATGGGATCTCCTGTCTTGGAGATTCTGGCTCTCTGGAGCACATCAGAAGGAAAGTGTGAAGATGATGCTTACTGGCTGAGTGAGGCGGTGGGAAGAGTGCAAAGATGACACCATTTGAATAAAGGGAAAGAGGGAAAAGAAAAAAAAGAAAAGAAGAAAAAAAATATATATATATAGCAAGACAGAGGAAGAGCAGGGAAGAAGGAGCCAGCTGGATGGCGCACAAAGCTGTCACCTGCAGGAAAGGAAAAAGGGGAAAAAAGATGGCACCTTTCAGTTTTATGAAGGCAGAGAGAGAGCAGGAAGATGGCACCCGCCAGCCTCTGTCCCTGGGGAGTATTCCAGCAGGCCCCTGTTCCTCAGATTAATGCTTTAAAATTGGGAAGTGAGTCTCTTTCACCAAAAGTCAGAGTGCTTTTCAAAGGGCTGCTTCTACACTTGGCCCTGGGACAGGTGAGTCTGTGCACAGGCCCTTTAAGAGCTGTTCCTCAGTTCACCACAGCCCTGTGGGTCTCATGGGATGTGCCTTGTTGGTCTTCAAAGTCAGATGTTTTGAGGGTCCATCTCTCAGGTGCCAGCCTTAAAATTTGGAGTGCCCAATGTGGGGTCCATACCCTTCACCTCTCAGGAAGAAGCTCCAGGTTTTGAGTTCCTTCCTAATTGTGTGTCTCCACACCAAGGATGGGGTTTATGGCAAAATTGTGTCTCAGCCTTTCCTACCTGTTTTGATGTGGTTTCCCTCTGGTTTTCCTGATGTGAAGGGGTTGCTCCACCATCTTTTAGTTTTCTTCAGAGGAAATTTTTCCATATGTAGCTGTAGCTTTGGTGTGTTTGTGGGAGGAGGTGGGTTCGGGATCTTCCTATGTTGCCATCTTGAACCGGAACCTATTTAATATGTTTTAAATTTTGGTTTTCAGTTGTTCAGTTTGTTACTAGTATATGGAAATCTGATCAATGTTGTGTATTAATGTTTATGTATTGATTTTATATTCTGAGATCCTGCTAAAGCAAGCTATTATAATTTATTATGAGTCTACTTATACCTTCCTTGGAATTTTCTATGTAGACAGTTATGTCATCTGTAAAGAATGACAGTTATATTTCTTCTTTTCTAATATGTATGCCTCTTTTTTCCTTTTCTTGCTGTACTACACTAACTAGAATCTAAAGTACTAAGTTGAAAACTAAGATAAGAGTGGACCTTCTAACCTTGTTTTGAACTCAGGGAAAAGCATTCATTCTTTCACCATTTCATGTGATGTTAGAAGTAGGTTTTCTGTAGAGGTTCTTTATTCGGTTGAGGTAGTGCCCTTCTATTCCTAGTTTCCTGAGCACTTTTAATATGAAGGGGCGTTGAATCTCGTTCAGTGCCTGTTCTGTGTTAACTGGTGTAACAGTACGTGTTTCCTCTTTAGACTCAATCTGGTAGATTACACTGGTGAGTGTTTACCATTGAACAAGGCTTGCATCCCTGGAATAAACGCCACTTGGTCATAGTCTGTTATTCATGTGGATGCTGATGGTAGGTATTCTTGTGGATTCCTTCTAGTAGGGTAAATTCTGGTTCCCCCAAAACGTCCGTGTTTAACCCCTCCTATGACAATATGTGCACGTTACCTTGTATGGAAAAATGGACTTTGCAGCTGTGACTAAGTAAAAAATCTTGAGATGAAGAGATTATCCTAAATTTTCTGGGTGGGCTATATATAAACACAAAGAGCTGTGTAGGAGGGACACAGGAAGAGTCAGAGTTGGAGAGACCATGTGATGAGGGAAGCAGAGATTAAAGTGATGCACTTTGAAGATGGAAGAAGGGACTAATTCCAAGGAATGCAGGCAGCCTCTAGAAGACAGAAAGGGAGAGGAAACAGATTCTCCTGTAGGGCTTCAAAAGGAACAAGCCCTGAGACACCTTGCCTAATATCAGACTACTAAGCTGCAAAAACTTTCTTTCACAAAGGGTCAAGGAGGGCTGGGAGCACATATGTGCTGCCCACCTGGACAGAGGGGGACCTGTGAGGCTGACCTACAGATTCTGTGGAGGTGGAGAGACATGAGCCCCTTTCTTCTCCAAGCTCTTTGCAGGGTCCAGCAGAGAGTCATGCCACCTGTGGAAGCCTGCGGCCCCAGTTTTGCATGCTGGTGGTGTAGGGGTCATGTTCAGGGAATCTCTGTTGTCCTAACACCTGCCTGGGTCCTGGGGAAGGAATCAGAAGTCAGAAGCAGGAGAAGAGCCTTTGGCCAGCAGGGAAGGGGGGGTGAGGCCCAGGGCAGGTCCATAAAAGATCAGAGCATCTCAGTGCTTTAGGAGGAAGGGGCTTCAGAGGTGGGCCAGCACAGGCTGTGACAGAGGCTAAGCGGACTGGGAGGGGAGGCACTTCTGGGAGACAGCGGGGGTCTACTCCCTGCCCCTCATTGTTTGCTCATCTCACTCTAATGAGGGGGTCATTTCCCCTGCTCTGATGATTCGAAGCCTCTGCCGACACCCACAGGACAGTGACTGAGGCCTCCACACTCCTCAGCATGGATCCCAGCTCCCACTCAGATCTGGGGCCACAGACACCTCTCCCACCCCCTGCCGCCCCTGTGAGCAAGCTGTTCTTGTGAAACGTGGTCATAGTTTGTTAGGAGGACCTGTTTCCTATGGGGATACAAACCAGTGTTGATACCAGTACACACACACGTCCAGCCATGGGTGCAAAGGGAAGGGACAGTAGTTCTGGGGTGTCTTTGCAGACCCGGAGGCCCCGGACGCCAGTCCCCACGGCCACAGCCACATGGGTCCTCCTCCCTCAGTTGAACGAGATGCTGCTGCACAGAGATCCCACAAGTTCCACAAAGGGGCCCGACTGTCCTTTCCCTTATACACACCTTTAACGGGTGCCCCATGAATCTCCCCACACCCATTCCCCTTGTTGCCTCCTCATTGGGATGAAGAGGTAGCTGCCTCCACCACTCTCCACATTGCAATAATCCCAGTGGAACTAGAGGATGCTCCCGCTACGATGAGGCAGACAGTCCCGTCCCCATGGCCAAGACTTTTCGTCTCTGGTCAGGCCACCCACACAGGAAACCCTAGATGAGCGGAGGGTCATCCCAGCGCCGTCGTCTGGCCACATGAGGAAAGCAGAGAGAAGCTCCATAATGACAAGGGCCGTCTCCAGGCTCCATCCTAGAAACTGGTGAGTGTCCAGAGGGCTGAAAGGCACAAGAGCAGCTCTGCCTCCCCAGAAGGTTCAGGGATGCAGAAGACGGTACAGATGCCCCAGAAGGCCCCTAGCCGAGCAGGCGTTAGAGAAGGGGCTGATGAGGGGGTCCCTGGGGAAAGTGAGAGCTGTGCGTTCCCAGGGGCAGCCTGAGGAGTCCTTGTCTATGTGGAGGAAAGGTGTGGCCACCTGTAGACCCAGAGCTCCTGTGACCTCCCTCATCCTTCCTTCCTCTCAGGATCGCTCTCTGTGGAGCAGCTCAACACCAACAAGATGACAGTGGCCTGAGAGCATTTCCCACGAAAACGATCTTTGTTCACAATTTACATACATCACTCCAAAGGTCCTGCTCCCACCCACACCTGGCCACACCCACCTCCCCCACCTCCCTAACCCCCCACAATCCCGCTCCCCCTCCCCACCCTGGTGGTCCTGCCCCGCTCCCTTCCCCCCACATCATCCAGGATCAGCACTGGGAGGAGGAGGAGGAGCCCCTAGGCTCCCCAGGGGGCTGCCCTGGGGCCTCGCCCTGGAGGGCCGGCCCAGCTGAACCCTACTGGCTGCAGTGCTTCTTCCTCCTCTTCCCACGCTTCTTTGTGTCAAACGGGTCACGCTTTCTCTTTCTCAGCTGTGAGGGGCGAGCCAGCCCCAGAGCCAAGGCTGGCCTCCCAGAGACGCCGAGGCCAGCCCCGGGGATGGGCAGCTTCTCAGCAGCGGCTGGGTGTCCACACAGAGCCCGCTTCCTCGACTTGGGAGCGGCTGGTGGAGCTGGGCTGAGGCCTCTTCTCTGAGAGGAGGGGGACTGGGGAACACTCTGGGCCCCCCAACCTCCAGAGGAAGCCAGGGCTGAGACATGCGCAGGACTGAGGGACATCCCGAAAGGCACCAGTATATGCTGAGAGTCTATGATGAAGACGCTTTGGAGCACCTCCTCGTTCTCACTGGACCCTTCCCTGGGCACTCGGGCCTCCCGAAGAGGAGAGGCCTTTCTGAGAACAGACGCATCCCTGGATCTCAGTAGAGGGCCGGTGCGCCTTTGACCCTGGGGAGGGGAGAGCCGTACGGGCCGGAATATAGAGAACTCCTGACGTCCTCCAGAGGGAACAAAGACTTCGGGCCTGCACAGGGCAGTGTCTGTTTGCATGAGCCTATGAAGAGCCTGAGAATCAATCTCTGGTGGGCAGGCTTCATCACTGACCCCTAGATGGGGGTCTTGGTCGTGCCTCTGGGCACCTTGGCCGGCGTCGGACTCAGAAGGACTTGAGGCCATTCCGGGTGCACTGTGACTCAGGGCTACCCGCACACCGTCGTCCTCTTTCAAGGCCAGGAGTCGTTTCTGCACCAGCTGGTAGGAGGGAGGAGGACAGTGACGGCTCCACACACACGTGTGAGAGGAGGAGCACTGGGCAGTGGGACAATGGCCCTGGGGGGGAGGAGGGGACGGGCGACCCCAGGACTCGAATCCAAATACAGACACTGTGGCAGTCCGGCCATTCTCCTGCAACTGATTCCCAGCTTTGTGACCTTCCCTCCCCTCCCGGCTCCCTATCCTCTCCTTCCTTTCACCCTGCACTGCACCCACCCCAGAACGGGCCCTTCCCCATGCCAGGTGTCCCAAGCAGGGGAGGGATGGACAGCGCTATGTGGCCCTCCTGTTCTGGGGCCCTACCTCTCCCCTGTTCACTGGGGTCCCTCTGTGCCCTGGTCTTCCTGAGTGTCCCTTGTGTCCCCTGTTCTACCGGGGATCCCTCCCTCCTCTGGCTCCCCTGGGTCATCTGGGTTCCCCTGTCCCCTGGATCACCTGGGGTCCCCCTCCCGTGGGGTCCCCTGGCTCCCTGAGTGTCCCTCTCCCTCCCCTGTCTCACTTCTTCGGGGGTGAGCCCTTCCTCCTGCTCCAGCTCCTTCTCTAGGGCCAAGAGATCCAGCTGTGGGTCTGGGGAAAGCAAATCTGCCAGGAATCCAGGGTGAATGACTGCCTCCACCTAGAACAGAAAGAAGAGGCTGTGAGCATCCTCGGCCAGGAGTGGCCTGTGAGACAAGAAGGCCAGGAGGGAAAGTGAAAAGCAGAGACCCACCCCACTCTCCTCCACAAGGCGGGGATGGTCAGCGCGCACACGCACACACACACACACACGCAAACATGCACATACACAGTCACACACAAAAGAGCACATATACAGAGGCACAAACACAGACACAAAGGCATACACACAGATAGACACAAACATATACACACAAACATCTGCGTAAACCTCCCCTAACACCAGGCTCAGGAACAAGGAGCTGAGCTTAAGTCCCAACGGCCTGAGCAGAACCCAGATCTTGGGTGCTGAGAGTTCCATGCCCTGGCATCTTGCAGACCCCAGTCTCCAGGCCTAGCCTACTTTGGTGACAAAGTCCTCCTGGGAACACAGCTTGTCGATATAGCTTAAGAGATCCGGGTCTGAGTAGGTGCCGTCCTCTTCCTGCTGCAGCTCATTTCCGTCCTCTCCCCATTCTGCATCTGAGTCGCCTGTGGCTGAGTGGACGGGCCCCACCAGCGCCTCCATGATGTCCATATACTCCCTCACAGCCTCAGGTGGAATGTCCTCGGGTGCCTTGGGCTCCGGGGGTCGCTGGGACCCGTGTGGCTTCGGGCGGGAGGGCTGGGCCCTGGGGCCGGACATCCTGGGAGCACAGGCTGCGGCAGAGCAGGAGGAAGGGAAGGAAGGTGAGGGGCTCCCGGTCTACCTCCTGACCACCGAGCGCACGCTGGTGAGGGCACTGTTGGGGGACATTGATGTGGGTGTGGGGGGGTCAGGACCACCTGAAGCTTCATGCACAGTTGGAGGGGGGAGGTAAGGGGGCATCTAAGAGAGTCACATATAAGGAAGTGGGGAACCTCCAATTTTCTAGGGGTGTCCCCATCAAGCTCACTTCTTAGGCAGACTTTGTGTGCAGTCCTTTGACAGGGAGGCGTGAGAGAAGTTACAAGATTGACCAAGTCAATACCCCGTAGTAACAAAGGGCATCTGAGACCCCACCCCCCACCCCCCGCCTCGGTGGCTGTTTTGCTTGAAAGACCAATGCCCCTGTCTTGAAGGAAAATGATCCACATGGGAAGAGTGGCCAACCCTGGGCCCCTGTTACCTGTGCGTTCAACTCCAGTGGGAACCTGGGTGGCCGGCTGAAGGCCCACTTTCGGGGCTGGGGGCCCCCGAGGATCCAGCTTCGGTGGGGCTGGAGGAGGCAGGCCCTGCGCGCACTGCATCCACCGCAACTGCTGGATCTGCATCTCCTCCTCTGCCTCAAATTGCATGAACCTGGGGTGTGACGGAGGCACAGGCCATCCTGAGAAAATGGCCTGGGTTCTGGAGCCCAACAAAGGCAGCCAAGAATGAGGGATTGGGAGAGGATGTGCCTTGGGGCTGTCAAGGCCCTGTGAGGTGCTGTCCACAGCAGAGAGCTGCTCCTGGAACTGATACAAGATCTGGGACCCTTCCTGCCTCACCAGCACTGGAGAGCATTCAACAGCATAGAGCCAGGTCGCTGCATTGAACCAGGTCAACGGGACACATGGCTGACCCAGGGGGCACCCTCCCCATGCCCCCCATCCAGAGCCACATGAAGGGCTGACAGCCAGAGGCTGGAACAGGCATGTGTTCCCCACAGGGGTCCTTGCCCAAATCCAGGACCCTGGGTTGGGACTGAGAGTTCTGGAACGTAGACCTGGAGACAGGGCTCAGGAGAGGCTGGACGATGTGGATGCTGAGCTTAGAGGACAGGCCTTCCTTTCCTCTGAGAGGTGCTTGTTTGTTTGGTTTTGTTTCTTAAACCAAGGGGATTACCGTGGAGCAAACACTGGAAGGGCCAGAGACCCTTGGGCTGATGACAGCTGGCTTCCCCAGCCTCTTGAGGGATGCCAGGGTACCCACTCAGGCCACTTTTCGTGAGGAGAGGGGGTCCCAAATCTATGTCAGTGGCCGCCAGCCAGCCACCACTAAGGAAGCAGCAGGCTGGCGGGTGGAGCTCTTTCCCCAGCCCAGCCCATATGGCCGGAGTTGGACCCCTACTGGACTCACAGCTTCACCCTGCCCCGTCCTGAGACCTTCATGTGAGGGCAAGGGTAGGTCAAACTCGGGAGGGCAGAGCTCGTGGTGGAGGAAGGACAGAAGACCCAAACTCTCAAGGTGAGGGAGGGGTTTCTGGAGGACTGTAGGGCCTCTGGGCTGCGGGCCCCCCGTTCCGAGCGACAGCCCTTCTCCTTTGTCCTCTCTGATGAGCACCCCCACGGCCAGACCCTGCCCTCACCCACTCGCCTCACCCTCCACGCAGCCCCTGGGCCCAGGACGCTGACTCACTTTTGCGCCATCTCGTAGTAGATCATCCGGTCAGAGTTGCTAATGTGCTGCCATTCCTGCACGGCCCTGCACAGTCCCTCCTCCAGTGTCATGGTGGGCTTCAGGCGGGCCAGGGATCGAAGCGCTGGGCTGTAAGCACTCGGGGTCAGTCTCTGTGCCCAGCCCAGCCCCCACCTGCCTGACCCCACCCACCAATGTGGACCACACATCACTCAACACAGCATGACTGAGCAACAGAAGAGTGAGAGGCAGGTGTCTGGGAGAGCAGAGACAAGGCTTCCCGGCTACGGCTGTCACCGCCTCACACTCACTCGAGGATGACCATCCACTCCCAGGCTAGAGCTGGGACACTGTGCCTTGGGGAGCTCTTTTCCTCTTCAAGGCTGCCTTTTCATAATAAAAATCACCATCATCACTGAGGCGTGGCATGTGCCAGGCAATCTGCTCACACTTCATAGATTAGCCCAAGGAGTCTTCTGCACGGTCCTCTGAAGGTGAAGTGTGATTGTCCCCTTTTTACGAGGCACCGCAGGTTTAGGATGGAAATGCCTGCCAGGCTCACAACTCTAGTGGGAGAGAGCCCATGCCCTTAGGAGAGCTCTACCATCACCCTGTTCCTAGTGGAATTCTCCACATCAACAAAGTCGAGGCGTGCATGAAGCGCTCTCCTGGGCCCCGCGCTCCTCCCCCTTCTCCGAAGTGACCTCCCCCGGCCACGTACACTCAAGTGCTGTATGAAAGGAGACGTCAGCACAGGAGAGTGTGGCATCCACTCCTTGGCTCCTCAACTTACACCACGACCCTCTCTGACTGCAAGTCTTCAGGCCATATTACCAGGAGAATCATGGAAGAGCAAGCTGGCTAGACTCACAGAGGGGTGGGGTCAGTTGAGATAAGGCACATTTCAGTCATGTCATGGACTAGCAGGCTCGCCCGTATGACTGACAGTGTGCCTTTTCGTGGCGTGGACATCGCCTTCACACCTTGCTTCCAGTATCCCTAGAAACCTAACCTGCGAGTCCATCCCCAGTTCCTCTTTATCTAAGAGCTCCGATAAGCTCATGACCCCCTGAGCGTTCACTCACATGAGAAAGCAGGAAAGAGCTTCTGCATCAGGACTCTGGGGAAGGTGTCTCCGGGCCAGTGGCTTGAGGCGCTGCCACCGTCGGAAGTTACTGTACACGCTCTGGTGGTTAGAGCAGTCCTCCTGCGAGGCATAGGGCTGGTTGGTGTCCAGGCTGCCCTCCCTGGAAGTGCCACGTGGCCATGGCCCAGAGTTCACTGGGCGAATGTTAGGGGCCATCTGGGCAGCTGGTGGTGGAGCTTGAGGAGGAAAGCCTGGGGTCCAGCCTCCCTTGCCAGCCTGAGTAACTCCAACAGCTGGAGCAGTCACAATGGTCTCCATCGCAGGGGTTGCTAAGAATATGGGTGCAGGACATGCAGCACTCCCGCTGAGGGCCCCTGGAGCGCTCCAGTTGAGGGGGCCCTGAGGAACGATAAAGGTCTGAGCCGGGGGGGCCTGCACTGGCCTCCCTTGTGACCTGACTTGTACAGTGAAGTTGCAAGCCCCAGGGGCACTGGGGCCACAGCCACCATTAGCCACCAAAGGCATCCTGGGGAAAGCTGGCAGCCACAGGCTGCTGCCAGGAGGGAATGCGGGGGTGATGAGAGGTGGCAGGTGCTGCTCCCAGGGTGGCCAGTGCTGGGCGCCAGGAATGGGTGGAGGAAAGGACACTGCCATGAAAGTAGACAAGGAGGCACCGGGGTTCATGGTGACATCCGTTCCCAGCACTGCAGATGCTGTTGAGGCAAAGGAAAGGAGTGAATGGAGGAGGAGAATGGGCAAGTGGGACTGAGGCTTTCTGCGGCATCAGAGTGTAAATCTCCACAGATGAGAGACTCTTGGACAAGGGAAACTGCAGCGTGCAAATGTCTTCAAGTGATTTTCATGCCCTGACCTCCAGTTGAGAATTATTCCACTGGTGACCCCACGCCCATCCACCAAGCTCCCTGACCCCTGCCTGCCGAGAAGAAATTGCCTCAGCAAGCACTCACTTGGAGAGCCTCCCTAAGGCACACCCTGGCACCTAAGCCTCACAGGCTGTCTCCCAAGACCTGGAGCTGTGTGGACATCCGCTCTGTGAGAAATGCCCCTCAGCCGGCGTACTAGCAGGTGGGGCCTTCTGCAAGGTAAGTTCTAGGCCCCCAAAGGCCCTTTGTGGACAGGCACTGTGTAAAATATTAGGGCCCCACCTCCTCCTCAGTCCTCCTTTTCCTGATGCTCAGTATAAATCCCCTCTTTCTTTCCTAGCCTCACAAAACAAAACAAAATGCTGGAAAATATCTCTAATGGAATCCTGATACAAACCCATGACACTGGCCCAGAAAGCACCTGCATCTCCGAACAACCCACAGCAGATACGTAACATGGGCCAGGTCCTGCCACCCCTTCCCCAGTGCCCAGAGTCACTGTCATCAGTCAGGAGTTCTGTTCCTAGGGGCTTGGGGTGGTCTGAGAAGTAGGCGCGTGTCCCTTAGATTCTGTCATTTCACAGCCAGTGATGGCTGCAGAGGATTAAACAAGGGCCAGGGAATTGTCATGTTACATTGGTCGTGGGAGTATAGACTGCCTGTGGTCCTTCCCCTTCCAGCTCCCAATAACGGAGAGACAATCTGAGATGCAGGCATAAGCCAGATGCCATGGCGATCAAGTTGTCTGAAACACATCCCTGTTCAGGAGAACAAGGTACACACCACGGTGCACCTAACTCACCAGAACAGATGTCATAGGACGTTTAATAGTAACACAGAAGATCATCTTCCTGATCCTGGGCTACACTCCTTCCCCCTTTAAAAGAGGAAGCAGCCTTCATAGACATTCCACCCGAAACAACCCCACTCCACATCTGTTCCCTGTCCATGAAGGAGTGACCTGAAATAGGAACAAACTCTTCCTCTCAAGGCAGCCTGAGGGTCCACCATGAGATACTGGACAAGATGAAGTAGGTCTGAAGTACTGCCATTCCACAAAAGGAAGAACAATTCAGAGCAACTCAGGAACCTGAGCCCTCTCTTGGCTGAAGTTACTCGTAATGGTTGCCCATCCCCTGTTGAATCCAAGGCAACAGTTACCTGAACTGACAAGTGAGCTCTGGGCTGGGAGGAGTGGACGAGGTGTGGGCTGCGGCAGTTAGAGTAACCCCCTGCCTAGCTCTCGGAGAGGACACTTCACTGCAGGTGTGGCCACACACAGCCCCATTGAATAGTTTTCTCACCAAGACCATCTCTCCCCACGGCCCCCTGAGATACAGTATGCTCCTGTTCAAACCCCTTTGAAAGATATGGTGAGGCAAGCTTCAGGTGCCTGAGGAACACAATACAGCTCTAGGCTTTCCTCATGACCCTCCCTGTGTCACCACCAGGATATCACACACATCCTTACACACACGTTTCAAAGTGGCTTGTCTCCCTTCTAGAAAGAATCAGACTGTCTGCTGCCATCCTTTCTCCATAGCCAGGGCAATTCCTCTGGATCCACCTCCAATGACCCCTCCTCCCCAGGGCAGTCTCAGGTTTCTTCAGGCTCCCCAGTCTCCCCAGGTGAAATGTCCTTGTGCGTCCAGTGCTCTCTTCTCCCTCTACTTCAGTCCAACTAGGTGCCCACAGTTAAGTGTAACATGTGAACCTGAAGGATGTGAGGATGGCAGGGTCTCTGAGAACACACCCCCAGCCTATAGGCTTACCTCCTATTGAAGCCATCCTGCAGGCTTGGGCACGGACTACTGCTGCCTGGTAGCCTCAATGAGAAAAGTCAAGACCAGGAGCCAGAGAGCGACCTGCTTCAGCAAACGCTCGGGATCCAAGTCAACGAGGGACACGTTTGAAAGTAAACCGGAAAATGCGGGCTGAACCGTTCTGCGGTGGGGGAGGGGCAGAGGGCACGTGGGTCGGGGTGGGGTGGCGTGCGCTGGGGGGACATTCCACGAGGGCTCTGGCAGGTAGGCAAGAACCGGAAGTTCCTTCCACCTCCCACAGTGGCAACACAATTGGCGTGTGCCTCTTTAGGCAGTTTATAAACTGTTGTTTTGATTCACGGCACCGAGGTTGAGCATGACAGTCCCTTCCTTTCACGTCTTTATCCATCAACCTAGGTTTTTGTTTTTTTTTTTTTTTTTGCGGTACGCGGGCCTCTCACTGTTGTGGCCTCTCCCGTTGCGGAGCACAGGCTCCGGGCGCGCAGGCTCAGCGGCCATGGCTCACGGTCCCAGCTGCTCCGCGGCATGGGGGATCTTCCCAGACCGGGGCACGAACCCGTGTCCCCTGCATCGGCAGGCGGACTGTCAACCACTGCGCCACCAGGGAAGCCCTGGAGCTTTTATAATGAAGGAAAACTTGTATGATTTGCAACCAATAACTTCATACTAGAGGAATGGTGAGGCAAAATATTGTACCCAGGCACTCGAGAAAGGCAGGCTTCCTTGTTGCTTCCTCCCTTTGTTCAGTCATTCAACCAATTATTTACAAGATTCTCACTCATAATTCTGATACAGTATTTGAAGGACTCTTCTCAAGGCCACTGATACAAAAATTGCACTGTGCAAAAATTAGCCAGTCCCAATACTGCAATCACTTTTGTAATACTTCAAAATCCTACACCCCACAGACAGAGATAATCAAATTAGCCCAAATGTAACTTGGGAAGACCAGTCACAGAAGGGAGTATCTAAAAGTCCTTTGGATCATGATCTCTGACTATTCCTGCACAGAAGGTGGGGGCGGGCATTGACTACTGAGAAAAAACATCTCTGGACATGCATCACAAGCCTCAGAAGACAGTTCATCTTCCACTCAATCATGAAACATTAAAGAAACAAAGAGATACCATGTTTGTGTCTTGTGGAGTTTTCAAGTCTGCACTTGGAGGCGCTTAGTGCTGTTACATGTGAGGGGTCTTCAGAGGCATCCTGTTGAGTGAGAAATGCTCTAATCTTGCATTTGACCAGAAAGCGGATCTGACGATTGAAGTTTCTTTGGGAAGTATTACAAAGTCAGGTCAGTAAGTTGATCCCGCTACTATTTTTGTTGTTGTTGTTTTATTGTCAACTGAAATTCTGCAAGATATTATAAAAAAGGAGGGAGGGAAAATAAAATTGTTCCCATACTACCTGTTGAAATTGGCCCAGATTGTCAACTCTTTCTCAAAATTATTTTTAAAAAAACCCCAAAACCGTACAAAGGAAACACCTGTGAACACGGAGAAAAAATATTCTAGTAGAGTAAATGCGTTGGAAAAACTCTAGGAACGGAGTCAGGAGACAGTATCTTAAGAGTGTTTCCCAGGTCTGAAATTCTTTGCTAGCATTGTTCTTTAACGGAAACTTCAGGTGTGCTAGGAAAAAGAACCTACTGTTTTTTGAAAGGCATTAACAAGAACCAAGGAACGGCAGTCCAAAGGGCATGAAAGTACTTGCCCCAATTTGAGGCCACTGTGCTTACAGCGGAGCTCTCCAGAACTCTTTGTAGCTAAGTGCATGGGTTTCACGAGTGCAATATAAAACTCACGAGTGCACATTTCACAAGAGCTGGTTTTAAGAAGAGACCGTCTTTAAGAGGTTCCCAGCGAGGAGCGTCGCCAGAGAAGTTCCGCAGCTTGCCCGACCCTCCATTTCTGTCCTCTCCTGCAGAGACCTCCTAGGCCCGCGCACCGCGCGCCTGCACGCCCGTGCAGGCCTGTGCACGCCCACTGGGGCGGGGCTCTCGGGCACGCGGACCGCCGTCCTCCAACAGCTCCCGGCGTCTGCTGGGGCAGTTTGCTCCGGAAGACAGGAGCGCATGCGCGAGCGCGGAGGGTGGGGCCCCAATGGCTGTCCGGCGGGGGAGGGGCCTGCCATGGCGGCCTGTAGAGTCAATTCTAGGAATCGTGAGGTAAGGGGTACGGGGACTTTTCACCCCTCAGGTGTCACCGCTCTGCACTGTTGTTCACCCTGTGGGTTATTTGTGCCCTTGTCCATGTAAGGAGACTCCCCACAATGTGGATTCACGCCCCCATAGAGCTCGATTCCCTTGAGATGTTTACCCCAGGATTATCGGCACCACTGGGGAGCCGGCTGCATGAAGGGTTCAGTGATTGCGGGGCCTACAGTGGGGGCTAAATAGTGTGTGCGAGCTATTAAACAGGTGCCGTTCTAGTCTGCACGTTGTGAAGAGTACAAAAGCTAGAGGGAAGTTCTTGCGAGTTGAAAACCCTCATCTGGTTCCGAAGGTGTAGCTCAGGTGATTGGAAAATGAGTGAAGATGGAAGGAACACACTCATCGTTTCACTAGTGTCTTCCTTCTTATCATAAAAACATCAGTCAACACTTAGGTTCAAACTGCATTCTTTTGTCGGTGATGTGAGCAACTTTGCTGAATGTGGTAATAAACATGTATTTGTAGTCTGGTGTCAAATCATGATTGATTTGCAAGCATAGATGGGGTCTGTACATACTTAATTGGTTGGTGGGAATCTGATAGGTAGTCAAATGTGTGGGTTGGTTTTGTCCGTGGATATTTGTGTTTGAAGGGAGGTCATGCCTGTGTTTTTGTGAGAGTGTGTAAGAGTGAGCGTTGTATTTGGAGGGTGTTGAGATGTGACGCAGGCATACTCAAGGAGTTGGTGGTTAGGTGTTTGTAATTTGGTGTTTGGGGAATATGTTTACATGTGTTTTTTTCACCCATGAATTTGGGGATTTGTGTGTGTGTAATGGTGGATTTGGAAGGATTATCTGCATATGCATAAGGGCAATGTCAGGAAAAGTAGTGGTGTATATTACTTTGGGTGTCCAGTCTGTTAATTTTGTATATTTGGGGAATGTAGGCTGATCATTTGTGTATTCAGGGCATGTTGTATGGTTATGGGGTGTTTGTGGGTGTGCATTTTCAGGAGCTGTGTATGTATATTTGGATGTGTAGAGGGCAAGTCTGTGACTATTTTATGGGGCTGGTGGATGTTGAATGTGTAGGTATGTTGTGTTTGTATGATCCTGTATTCTGCAAGATGGCAGAGTTCATTCTGTGTGAGAGGTTGGGAATATGGGGTTATGTATACGCCAGTAGTGTGGTACTGTATGTGTATTTGGAACAAAGGGCGTATAGGGTGACATTATTGTCTATTTGTAGTGTACTGGGTAATTGTGGTTCTATTTGGGACTTCTGGAGAGTTGTGTGTTAAATGAGTTTGTGTGTGTATTCAAGGGGCATGGCCACTTGGAGGAATACTTGCTGAGGCTGTGCATTTGTAATTTTCAGTAGGAGCCTCTTAGGCTTATGTATTTGGGGAAGTGAGTATATGTGTATCTGATAGAGAGGTGGGGTTCTATGTTTCTACAGGGAAGATGGACAATTGCATTTGTATGTATTAGAAATATGTGATACGGGTATTTGTTAGTACTTGCATATGTGTGAGCTGGCTCCTGATAGCTAGGGATAATTTGATATATGGAAGTTGTTTCATAAATGGTTTGCTGGAGATAGTTCCATGTATCTTACTTGTGTATTCTAATCCGTGTGCGTGTCCATCATCAGGTGCATGCATTATCAGAGTTTGTTCATAAGATATGGAGTTGTTAGGAGTATTCAAAGTGTATTTCTTTGGAGAACGCTAGGGTGTTTATACATGTGTTTGGTAGGAGTAAGAGGTGGTCTGTCTATATATTCAGGGTGAGGGTAGAAATGTATATATACACACACACACACATATACAGTTTGTATGTTGGAGTAGTGGTGGGGAGCTTGTATTCTGGAGAGGTAGCATAATGTATAGTGTTTGGGAGGGGATCCATATGTTCAGGGGTTAGGAATATTTGCATGTGTGTGTCCATAGGTGTGTGAGAATTGTGTATGTATCTTAGTAAGACTGCAGAGGTTGTCGGTGTTTTTCTGTTTTGAGTGTGTCTGAGCATTTGGGGTGTATACTCATGAGTAGTTTGTGGATGTGTGTATTTGTGATTTGTGAGTGTAGCAGGAGGCTTCGAGTCCTCTGTGTGTCTATTTCAAAATGTAATGCCTGAAGAATTTAGTGGTGTTGCTTGTATGTGTGTTCTCAGTATTAGTGAGGTGGACTTATATGGACAGTTGACCCTTGAACAACATGGGTTTGAACCACACGGGTCCACTTATAGTGGATTTCTTTTTCAGTAACTACTACAGGACTACTACAGGATCCATGGATGCAGAGCCACTGCATGGAGGGTTGGCGCCCTAACCCCCAAGCTGTTCAAGGGTCAGCTGTATTTGATAAGTATAGATTATTTGTGTCTGTGTGTGTTTGAGTTCCTGGGGCTTCTGGGGTATGTATTCTGTGGGACGTGAGAGTTTAGTTTGTGTGTTTGGAAACCAGTAGGCTGTGTGGGTTCTGTGTGTGTGCAGGAGTCCTGCAGTCTATGTATTTTAGGGCTGTGGGATTGCATATGGGTCTTTTTTTGGGTTGCACATGAGACAGTTGTGTACTTGGTGACCCTGTGTGCTTAGGTACTCAGTGTGTACATCTGGATGGCATATTGGTTGCACATGTTTGTTTTCAGGCCCATGTTGTGTGTGTATATATAGTTGTGAGAGTGGAATGTGAATATTCAGGGTGAGTAAGGTTTCATCTGTAAAAATTTAGGTAGTAAGAGGTGGTCTGTTTGTGTATTTATTCAGGGTGAGGGTGTGTGTTCAGGAGATATATATATATATCTATGTACAAACACAAATGTATATGTGGTGTCCTTTTGGTTACATATCTGTGGTGGGAGTTGAGAGTTCTCCTTGGGGTGTAAGTGGATTCTGTGCACATATTCACAGGAAAAGTTATGGGATGTGCTGGAACTGGTTCATACTGTCTTGGGAGAGTCAATGGTGCATATCTCTTCCCAGCTGTGTGTTTAGTGATGTCAGGTGGGTAGCTTGAAATTGGTCCTGCTGGGAATATTTATACCATGTAGATACCATAAGTGAAGTCTTTCCCGCCTTTCTCGGAGAGCTTTTTATCAAGCACTTAGCAGCGTACCACTGATGTGCGTGTTTGGATTGTGTATGTATGAAGCAAGAATATTTGGGCATCGGTGGGTACGTATGGGACCCTCATGTGAATTGTGAGTGGGGCATCTGGGGCTATGGGCCCTTGTATATGTGCATTGACCCTGGTAATTGTGAATCATTGCATTGCTCCTATCAGGTTGGTCTGTTCTTTAGGGCCAGAGAATCCCCATAAATGTTGTTGATTCCCAGTAGAAATCATGCAGATGGATACAGGGGTGTCTGTACCTTAGGCAGGTAGACACTCCTTCAGCATTTGTGTGGTCCTAGCATCTGGGTCCCTAGAAGGGGGCGCCTGGTGGACAGATGGCCATGCAGAGCAGAACCTTCACAGGTGTGTTGTTGGCATGACAGGCAGCAATCAGAAAGTCATGGGGCTTCCTGGATAGGAGGTCAGATGACCAAGGGCTCTCCCAGGAAAACCCCCTGAGAATCAGTTGGACAGCTACAGGCGTTCCTGGCTCTTCTGTGGCACAGCGGACGTGCAAGGACACCCTCCACATGGGGTCCAGAGCCATGTGTCCCTGAGCCCAACTGCCCCAGGGTGGTGGGAACTGTTGCATATCAGGCTGGTCAACTGTATCACTAGGTCTCAACCAACCTGTCTCATGGAAACCTAAGTCCTCACGGATAGGCAGGACCTCTAGGGATCACTGAGCTGAAAAGGACAGAGGTAGGGAGGCTTTGTCACTGAGGGAGAGTTGGGGACTGAGACCTGGAGAGCCTGGGGAGTCCCACTCTGAGGAGATACGGCTCTGATGTTCCCAAACCCTTTAGACATGTTCTCTGTTCTTTTCTGAAGGCTCAAGATGCTTCTAGCAGTGGGAAGCTTATCTCAGTTTCATGTTTCTCTGATAGGATGAACTGACCCTTTTATTCACTCTTCCACATCGAGCTGCAAACCCATCAGAGGGAACCATGTGATCGTTGTAGCCACCAGCTGACCCCACAGCCACCTTGTGCCTGCCTTGGACCCACCCAAGCATTTCTGAGCCTTCTTTATGGTGAGTCTTGTGGCCTTTTCTCCCTCATTGTGACTCCTCCTGCCAATAAAACATGCTGTGAATGTTAACAAAAGGAAACCTGCACTAGAATTGGAGTCTGGAAGGCCCGTAGAGGGAGCTCTCATGCCGTGCCACTCATCATCAATTACCCCAACAGGAAGAGGTCATTTACTGACCCCAAAGAGGAAGTGCAACCACTTTACTACCCCAGCTGGAGGAGGGAAGACTTCCTTCCTGGCCAGCAACAAGAAATAGAAAATAGAAAATAGCTAATAGAAAATTCCGCAGTTTAGGCAATGAGACGCCGTTGTCACCTGAAGTTTTACTTTCCTCCAGTGAACTTTCATTTTTTCCCTTGATGATGACTTTCTTTCCTTGTCCCACCCTCCTTACTATACAAGTCTTCTGGGACTTCCCTGGTGGTCCAGCAGCCAAGACTCCGCGCTTCCAATGCACGGGGCCTGGGTTCGATCCCTGGTCGGGGAACTAAGATTTCCACATGCCATGTGGCATGGCCAAAACAAAAGAAAGCCTTCCATGTTGTGTAACCCGTTGGAGTATCTCCCTTTCTATCAGATGAGATGCTGCCTGATTCATGAATCGTTTAATAAGGCCAATTTATTGAAAATTCAAAGTAAATCTTCCAATTTACTCCGTTAAATTTTGTTTTTTAATACATTGGGGGCATGCAGAGGTGGCCACTAACAGTTTAGTATGTATCCCTCCAGAAATGTTCTGTATAAAAATATGTATGTGCACTTTTCTAAAATCCACTCTTATGATTGCTACTGCTAACAAGATGATTTTATGAGTAAATGCTTATCTTTTTTAAAAGAAAAAGGTAAATATATTGGTGGCAGTGATGGGATCTGAAGCAAATTTCTGATAACATTTGGGACAAGGAGAAACAGGTGTGGTGCCCACAACTCCTTTGAGTTCACTGTCTTTCTTGCCATTCCTGAAGGTTGTTGGTAAGCTCCTCTTGGTTTGAGCTCCATTCTCTTTGCGTTTGTGCTCCCAATCTAGTTGGCTTTCCTTTACAGGGCAGGTCAGTTTGGCTGGTAGAGGATTCTCCTTGAGGCCAAACCCCTAGCCTTTCAGATGGAAATTCCCAGGACACAGTAACATCTCTTGGTTATTGCCAGTATATTTTTGAGTGGTAAACCATAGCCCCTAATATTGTTCCCTGGATTCCACACTGGGCACTGCTGACAGTGTAGTCTGCACTTGCCCATCTGTTTGGAATCAGCCCCCAGTTTCCATGCTTGGAGCTGTTGGTGGTGGCTATAGTTCTCCATTTTGTTTGGAATCAGTTTGCAGTCCCCCTTCCTTGGGATTTGCCGTTTGGATCTTTTTCCTCAGTCCAAGGATCCCTGGGAATCGGTGGTGGTGCATACCAGGCCTTCTTTTGTCCAGGACATAGTAACATCTCTTTGTTACTGCTGATATATTAAGGCGCAGGTTTTTTGTGTGTTCTTTTGGGTTGACAAAGGCTAGCTAAGGAAATGAGATCCTTTATCGCCCAAGAGTTGAGAATGCCAGCTTCTGGCACACCTGCTTATTTTATATTTAAGAACTATGGTCCTGGAGGTTGTAGATATTTAGAAAGATGGAAAAATTATACTAATATTGATCTAGAATTACAGTGGTCATTGTGGGGCATGTTCCAGTTAGACAAGATTGTACATTTAAGGAAAACACTAGAGAGCAAGGGTTCACAGATTGCACAGGGAGAATGAGATGCCTGCTTTACTTGGTATGTAAAAGTTTACAGACGGTTTCAAGATTCCAAAAGAGCTTCGTTTAGAGACTTAGAACAAAAAGCTAATGAAAAATTAAAGAGACAAAAGGTACCTGAGACAAAAGACCGTAGGACGGATGTGACTGCAGACGCACCTCCTACTGTCCCCCCCTTTCCGTTGTCACCCGAGGACTCTTGTGTTACTCATTTCCTGTCTGAAGTACTTCTCTATTCCAAAGAGAATATTTAACAATTGCCATTTAAAGTAAAACTACCTGAGGTTGCAGGTGAGCCCCCTCAGGTGTCCTTTACCCCTTGGTCAAAGACTGAACTGAGAGCTGTAGTCAAAGAATTCTCTAAACCTTGGAGGAACCCCCAACATTTTTTAAAGAACTTAGAGTCACTGTCAGGGCGTATGTCCCCAAACTGCTAGATCTTTATCCACTTGTACACATGTTGGTAGGACTGGGGGAAGCCCCAGAATGGATGTGGGAAGCAAAATGACATAATCCCTAGGATGGTATTCAAGATCCTCAACCTAAAAAGGCTTGCAGAATAACAACTAACCTTTTATAAGCTATTCCTAAAATCTTCCCTGCTTACACTTGGTCTGTTATTAATTGGCCTAATAATGATTGATGTATTATTCACTCGTACAAACAAAAGAGGGGTGAATCTGTGGAAGACTTTGGAACCAGTTTGGAAGCTCTCTTTTTACAGCAGTTGGTGTTCCAAGGAATAAAAAGGCCACTCAGCCTGCTTTAACTGTCCTCTTTGTAAGTGGATTATCTTCTGAGATTAGTGGATTGATAAAAGGGCAGAAAAGAGGGTGGGAGGCTATAGGCCTGACTGAACTCGTGACTATAGCTGAGCATTTTGAAAGGACCTTGGAGCAAGACCACAAACAGAAATCCACCAAGCTCATAGCCTTACAGTTACAACAGCTCTAAGGCAAGGGACACAAAATGACACCTGGGCCTCCCCCATTACAACCTCCTAGGGGTCCATGATCAATTTGATGACCCAAAGTTGATGTTTCATTTGTAATCAGTGAGGACACTGGAAAAAGAGGTGTCCTCAAAAGTCCTATGCAAACTCTTCACAAATGCTCTCGTATCTGTCTCAAAGGGAGGGCCCCCCATGACCCTCTCCCCTAGTTGGCAGAACTCCAGAGGTTCTCTGGTAAACTATTACCAGCAATGACCTTAAACAGCCCAGAGGAAAATATAATGAAAAACGGCCAAATTTTAGTTGATACTGGAGCTATGCTTTCTACTTGAAACCCCACTCTCATATTTTACTTTGAAATCTACATTAAACTCTAACCCTAACTGTAAACATAATTACCTAACCCTTTAACACCCTACCCCTAGCCCTAACCAGAGCTGTGCTTTCTACTCTAAATCCCACCCTCAAAGAACAACAGGTCCCTCTGAGTAAAGAGGATGTTTCCATAGTGGGAGTACCTAATACAGTTCAGAGAGAATTTTTATCTCAACCAAGATTCCTTTCTGCTATGCAGTATAGCCCCAGTTAATCTATTCAGTAGAGATCTCTTTTCTAACTTCAAAGGGCCAGTACATTTTGCCTCCAGTGAAGATCTCACCTTAAAATTTCCTGATCAACGTGAACCTGATCAGTTATGTTCCTTACAATCTGTCCTCGACCTAAAAGCGGAAGTTCAACAAAAGTTCCCTAATTGGATGGAGATGCCTGCAAATTTGGGGGCTACTTCTGACAGGATGCCTGCAAATTTGGGGGCTACTTCTGACAGTGTTAACATCAGAAGAATAAAAAAATGCAAACCTATAAAGATTGAGATAGATGTAGCTAAACCTCTCCCTAGGTTTCCTCAACAGCTATTAAAGCCTGCGGTCATACAAGGTCCCATAGCTATTGTAGAAGACCTAATTGCCCAGGAGGTAATCATTCGTGTACTCGTCCCTGCAGCATGCCAATCTTGCCTGGTTGGAAACCTGGCAGGATGGCGATTTGTCCAGGACTTGGGAGCTGTTAATAAAAATAGTTTTCCCCTGTTTTCCTGTTGTTCCAAACCTAGCCACCCTTGTGTCACAAGCTTGAACTGACTTGAAATGGTTTACAGTTGGAGACCTTTGTTCACCTTTCTTCAGCATCCCGGAGACCCAACAGCCAATATCTACATGCCTTTACTTGGAACAATCAACAATATACCTGCACTTTTATGCCTCAAGGGTTCACTGGGACTCCTTCTTTTTTCCTCCCAAGTACTTCACCAAGATTTAAGTACCCTCTAGTTCCCTGAGAAATCAGCCTTTTTACCATATGGAGATAACCTCCTGCTGTACTCAGCTACTGTAAAGGTTCCATAAGGCATTCATAAAAGATTCCATTTATTTGCTGCAACAGTTAGCTGAGAAAGAACAAAGGAAAAATTACAATTATCCGTAGACGCTGTTCATTACCTAGGACGTAATCTAAGCACTGAAGGAATTCAGCTATCTCCAGAGAGAATTAGGCTGATACAGGAACTTCCTAGACTCACAACTAAGTGCTAGCATTGTGGATTTCTAGGTTTAGCTGGTTATTGCAAGCTCTAGGTTCCAAATTTTTCTGTTACCTCTTCCACTCTGTGAACTTATTAAAGATTTAGTTCCTGAATCCTTTGCTTGGGAAGGTAAACACAAGCAGGTTTTTATAAGGCTAAAACAAGCACTGCAAGAGCTGCCTGCCTTAGGGTTACCCAAATGATCAGGTTCAGGTTGATCCGTAAACTTTTTTTTTTTTTTTTTTTTTTTGCGGTACGCGGGCCTCTCACTGTTGTGGCCTCTCCCGTTGCGGAGCACAGGCTCCGGACACGCAAGCTCAGCGGCCATGGCTCACGGGCCCAGCCGCTCTGCGGCATGTGGGATCTTCCCGGACCGGGGCACGAACCCGTGTCCCCTGCATCGGCAGGTGAACTGTCAACCACTGCGCCACCAGGGAAGCCCGATCCGGATACTTTAAGGTGAGATCTCCACTGGAGGCAAAGTATATTAGCCCTTTTAAGTTCGAAAAGAGATCTCTACTTAATAGATTAACTTTAGGTTATTCAAAACCTTTTACTTTATTTGTGCATGAAAGGCATAATCAGGCCGCGCAGAACTGTGTGAGCATGGTAGTAAACACAGGCCTATTGCCTGTTATAGCATACAACTTGATTCAGTTGCTTCTGCCTGTCTCAGGTGTCCTAAGGTTATAGCCACAACTGCAAATTTAGTGGAAGCCTTGGCAGATTTGACTCTAGGAAATGAAGTTTATTTGCAAACTCCACACCTTGTCCACAGTCTTCTTAACGCTGAATTGACAACATTTCTCCGCAAGTATCACTGGATTAACTTCCTGTGAAATCCTGCTTTCACCACCTAATCTTTAAACGTCACACCGTTCTCAGTCCTGCTACACTACTACCTCTGCCTCACAAACGTGAGGGCCGTGACTGCCAGGTAACAGTGTCCCATGGGAATTCCCTGGGAGTCCATTGGTAAGGACTCCGAGCTTCCACTGCAGGGAGCGCGGGTTGGATGTCTGGTCGAGGAACTAAGATCCCACAAGCCACATGGCGCGGCCCAAAACAAAAACAAAACAAACAGAAAACAGTGTCCCGTTTTGTGACACCGTGTCCTGAGTAAACATGTTACCAAGTCCAAGCTTGCTCTGCTTGCCGCACGACAGGCCATAAATCGGAGATGAGGTGTTGAGGCAAGGAATATGACCTTATTCAGAAAGCCAGCAGACCGAGAAGATGGCAGAGTAAAGTCTCAAAATAACCATCTTATCGGGGTTTGGGTGCCAGTTTCTTTTATAATACAGAGATGGGGAGGAGATGAGGAGGTAAAGTAAGAAGGCCATAAGTTGTGCGAATAGCCCCTGGAATGGCCAGCCTCGGGGAGGAGATGTGTTAATTTCTTCTTAATTGTAGCCATCCACAGGTGGAAGGAGTCCATATGTTTCCCTGAACAAAGGCACTTTGGTTTAACATTCAGACAGAGGGACAGGGTTCCCCGAGGCAGGCCATTATGTACAGGAACAGACAGTATCCTTGTAGTGAACAAAAGCAGCAGAAGGCAAAGGTTAAAGTAAAAGGAACAGATCCCATGTGGAGTCCGATTTGGCTCTTCCCTGTTACAATTCCCTACTGTCAATGTCCATTCCACAGTCTTGTGGATAAAAGGGGGTGACGGCCCTTCTAATTGCTTCATCAGATGGATCTTTCCGGGAGTGTCCACCATTGGTGCCGGTGTTCCAAACGCTGGGTTTTTGGTTTTTTTGTTCCTCTCTGGAAAGTGTGTCCTTTACACCTGTAGCCTTAAAAAAATATTCTCAGCCTAAAAGTTGAGAGTTACGACCTCTTTGATGGGAATTTTGAGGGCTTCAAGCCTGGGAGGCAGCATCTCAAGTTAAGGAATTCAGCACTTTTCCATGTACGGGAAGATGCAAGGGTCTGGGCTCACTGAAATCAGTCATTTGATATGTACCTCAGCTGTCTGGGGCCTGTGTCCTATATTCTCATATCCTGAGTTTCGTCAGGGCTCACCGGCTCACGTTGGGGGGCTGCAGTCGCTAATGACTGATGTGTCAGGAAATATTCCATTTCTCAGATCCTCTCCTGTTGGTCAGGATTTTGACCCATATTTGGGTGACGTTTCAGGATCAAATTTTGTCCCACGGCGCTGGGAGGCTCATCCCAGGTCAGGGGAGAATTCTTGATATGCCACTCCAGGTGCTAGTTTTTGGATTAGGCCCTATTGCTAATTAAAGATCTTCTGGATCCTCTATCTAATTATGATCCAGGAGACATTTTCCCTTGTTGCTTCCTCCTGTACCTAGAATCACACTATTACAATTATTTCATGTTATAAATGTGGTCTATTTTCTCAAGATGTTTAGCCATTGAAGTATTGTTGGAGGCCTGGTTCCATACTGGGTACTGTAAGAGACGCCAGTCTTATAAAGTAGACAGGATATAAGTAATGCAGCTAGTAATGTTAACAAAGACACAGTACAGCAGGGAGACACAAAGAGCAAACAATCTGGAAACAAAGAACAATGATCAGTATAACTACTTGTAATCCAATTGCAATAGTGAGCGACCAGAGGTACCATAACTGATTTAGTGAGCCATCCGCTGTTTCAGTGTACCAGCAGTGCGTACTTAGACGTGCATGGCTTAATCTTTGGGACAAGCATATGCTACTGGCAGGATCACCCAGGTAGAGAGAAAAAGATAAATGTTTCAATTCTGCTTACAAGGGTATAATTTAACAAATGACTGTAAATCATAATGAGTTTAAGGGGAGTGTTTTGCTTACACCTGGAAAACACAGAGTTAAAACAGTCATTTTTCAGATAGAAACCATAAAAATTATAACCATAATTATAACCAAAATTATAACCATAAGTATAACCCTTTTACCCAGGCATGTGCAACTAATCGTTTTTGTTAACAGCTTTATGAAGCCATCAGGTTTCCCATTAGAATTCTTCAAGTTCTTACCCAGTTCACCTTTATGGTTTGAAAATCAGAAACTTGTATTTATGCAAAGGTCCTTTCTATAAATCTTCTTGAAGAGGAAGCATTTTTGCAAAGGCATCAGAGTGAAACCATGACTGTGTACAATGGTGAAAGACTTAAGAAGGCACGTTTCAATCTGATTACAGTGCAATTGAGAAAGTAACGTGGTTACTGCGGTGACATGCAACACTTTCAGACAATAAAGAGAATTCTGACTGGTAACATTTTACCAGGACATACCAGATTTTAGGAACTCCATATAATCTGTAGAATACCTGTGTCATTTGGCATACAATAGAACCTAAGAAGATTTATTGCTTATTTGACAACACTTCCTGTGTCATTCAACCTAATTAGTTAATATCTCTCTTTGGGGTGTTTCAGGGGCCCTTTGAAGCACCCCAAAGTTAGCTAGAGGTCAAAGGAACTTCATTATAATTTGATTTGGGAAGTTTTGTCAAAAAAATAAGAAAAGGGTTTAAAACAGATAGGATCCCATGTCACTGTGAAACAATAGTTATTCACTTAGCCAAAGTAACAATAAAAGATTTCAAAGGCAAGTACAGAACAGATCTCTTAAAAGGTAGAAAAACTTAAAATCTGGTATCAAAGGCAGTCCAAAATCTTAAGAAACCTTGTCTTCTTAACAGAGAGAAAAGCGAAATTCAAGTTGTGCACCAGCTTACTTTTAAAACGTATTTACTCAATTAAACTTATTTTAAACTTAGTCCTGACCACGTACAGAACTCTTTTTTTCAGGGTCCACTTTCCATAAACCTTCTGTCACTTACTTTAGCACAATTCTGACTTTCAAGTGGTCAAATATCTGGAGAGATTAATTTTAGATAGACCTTCCTAAAAGATAAGTATTTTAAAAAGTTCACCTAAAGCTCTTACCTCATTTGCATTTTCTTTCCTTAAAAGTTTCTTCACATCAAGTTATTTCCTTGCTGACAAATTTGCAACAGATATAACAAGATTTTATTTAGCTTATATTAAACGTAGGCACAATAAAAGTATTATACTTAATGTTGATGACTCTAACAGCATGTCTATATTAATTAGATCAACAAACGAACGTTAATAGCAGGTCTTAATTAATACTGACTATTTCCCAGTTCACATGAACCTGAAGCTCATTTAGCTCAGTTTCTCTTGTATTTAGAATAGTTTGGTGTGTAAGTGCTTACTTTTCTTTAAGCCAATTAAATAGAGCTCATCCACAAATCAACCTCAGCAATGTTATCCAAAGACAAAGACACATACAAGGACACAAACATACAGAGACGTCATGGTTGTCATTTCAGAATTTCAGCACTGAGTCAGGTACAGCCATGTGAAGCCCATCAGTTTACAAAAAGAGGTTGGATTCAAATTAGGTTTCTGGCAGATGGAACAAATCCAACTCACTTGTCTAGATGGCTGAATTTTTACAGAAAAGACACTTAGGTTTTTTATTTATCCTTGATAAGTCAGTTTCTAAATTACTTTACCCTCTTTCAAAAAGGTGCATTTTAGAAAGATGGCAGAGATGAGAGTTCCTGAGAAGACCAGAAGGACATTTGCATCTCAAAGATACAGGCAAGTTTTTCCTAGGATGACTTTGTTTCCCCTTTGTTTAATATTTACAAGCCTCTTAAGATAAACAGGGAGGGTTTGGGGAGTGGTATCTATTGGAGAGTCAATCAACTCGTTCCCCACTGTCAAAGTTCCCTGGGGCTCCTGTGGGGAAATTAGAATCGGACGCCTCAAGGCCAAGGGAGTCCCCTGGCCTCTTATAGGATGTCCGCACAAGGGAACTTGCCCTGCTGTGGATGTGGCTCCCAGTCCAAATTGGGTGGCTTGTGGAGTCTTAGATGGTGATACTAAATCAGGCTCCTGTCCTCTGGGGGTTAACACAGAAACTTCTATTTGATCCCCGTGGGTAGGGGAAACAGGAGGTGGTGAATATGATGGCGGCATGGGGAGAGGGTGGGCAGGTGGAACAACTGCCGGTGCAGCTTGCTGTTTTGCAAAACACTTCTAACTGCGAGATCCTATAAAAATTGAGTGAGCCATTTAGGGGCTACCGCCCTTGTGATCCTATATTTTGGGTCCACACCCTATTACAATAGTATACATGTCTTTCTTAGTCATAGGCTCAGGGCTATGTTACACCTATTTATCTACTATAGGCCCCAAAGGGCTCTCCTTCAGGGTTGATGGAGTATTTCCCATTTTGTACACCCAAACGCAAAAGACGCAAACAAATTCTGGCATCAGTGCACACAAAACCAAGACCAAAACCAAGGAACCAGTTCCCAAATCGGTTCTGAGGGGGTGTAGTGGTGTAGAGAGCAGCCATCTGGTGCAGAAGCCCACAGGCAGCTAGGAGGAACTGTGTTAGTCCAAAGGGTCCGGGACACATAGTCCATTCTCAGCCCAGAAGGAGCAGCCAGGGGGAACCAGTGGGAGGGCTTGACTAATTGAGCTTTGTGCCTGCTATAAAGCTTATTGTTTAGCTCTTGGCCAGTAAACTATGGAGGGTTTGTACGTGGCTGCATAAATGGGTCTAAGAATGATGGACAAGTGTGGTATTCGTTGCCTCCAAAGTGTGGAGAGACCTAAGTAAGATGTGTTGGGCTTGCTATAGTGTGTTGGGGGGCTGAATAGTTAACAGCTGAGGTTTAGCTGCAAAAGGAATTTCCTGGCTTTTAGAGGATCAGTTAATGCCCAGAAATTTAATAGTTGTGGACAGCCCTTGAATTTTATGTGGGGCAATAAATAGCCCACCTGTATGTTATAGATGGGTCACCAACCATGTTAGGGCCTTGTGCACCAGTCTCCTGAGGGGCTGTGGATTAGAACCTCAGTATAGTGCCAGACGGTGCAAGGGGACACCAGGTCTTGCCAGCAAAGACTGTGGGCAATAGCTGGGCTGTTAAGATAGCCAGTAGGCAGACAGGTTAAAACATACTGGGTGCCTTCTGAAGTAAAAGTAGACTGCAGCTGGGACTCCTTAATAACTGGTACTGAATAGAACATAACAGATTGTCACAGCAAAGTAATTCCCTGGAGCCCTTTGGATATCCTTAATGAACTGGACAATGTTGGAAATGGGAGCCTTAATAGTGGGGAGCAGCACTTATATTTCAGTAGTTGATTATAAGTCACCACTCATTAATAGCAGGCTTTAATAGCAGCCAAATGGGGAAATTGAAAAGGAGAAATGGTGTGTTTAATGACTTCTTCTTTTCATAAATTCTGAATTATGGGCTGCAATCCCACAGCCCCCTGTCATACATGTTATTGGGGGATATTTACTGTCTTAGGTGTCAGTCTTATGGGCTCCCAGTTTCAGCTTCCACCAGGAAGGCCAGGAATTTGGGTTTGTTCCAAATGGCGTTGCAGTACATCAAGGCATCCATAGCTGTAACGGGAAAGGGTAGGGCCAAAGGGGCTACCACCACTAAAAGATTTTTAATAAAGATTGTTTCAATAGTGACATTCAATGGAAGTTGAATGCTTTCTACTCCCCTGACTACTATGCCTTGTAATCTAAAGTGTGGCCCTTGCTTATAATTGGAGGGGTTCCCAGGAGGCACTGTAATTTGAGCTCCCGTTGTCAATGAGAGCCATAAGAAAATTTGTTTATGTGTGTCCCAAGGAAAATTAGAGAAGTATATGGGCAAGTGTCCCAGAGGAGGGCCACGCTCCAGGGATCTGCCAGGTCCCTAAGGCAGAGGCGTTGGCAGAGGTCAGGGTACAGGATTCGGAGAGGTGACGGCTACCCATCACTCCAGTCTCCTGAAGAGTCTGCAGCGCCTGAGCAAAAATTTCTAACTTGTGCTCGGGCGGTCTCAAGTTGACATCATTAGGGACCCCCGATCTCCAGAGCTGCCAATACAGGGAGGTCTGTTAGTCATCTCATGAAGGATGGAGCTGTGTGATGGCACCACCCCTTGGTGGAGCTCAGTAAGGGTCCCAGAAGTCCCTATATCCCTTAAGGGTCCTCTGCTGGGTTCCTGGCCAATGGGGCAGCGGGGCCCATGTGCCTTTACTGGCAAGCGAGATTTGGGGCTTCCGAAAACTTATCTTTTTCGTATCCAGCTACAACATGGATGCAGTCCCACGCCTGTTGGACTGTATCTGACGTTTCTTTGAATCGTAACAGCGTGGCTCTACAATTAGGGGGAGCACCCTTCTCCCCCTTCCCTTGGACAAATGTTTTCTAGAAAAATTTGCCTTTCAACCATGGTATAGTTACATGTCTCTGTTTCTTGTTCATGCTGGTCATCTGATGTTTTGGTGCAATGGATGGTGACAGGGAACACCTGGAATGGAGTTTCCTCTTCCTGACTCATACGCTGCCACTTCCTGTTTAGGGTGTCCCAGTCAGCCTGGGTGGGGTCAAGGGATGACTTGCAACAGCAGCAAGAAATGCAGCAACATAGGAGGCACTTACCTCAGCGGCATTTGCCCGTTCAGGGTACCGTGATGCCCCTGGTACAGCTGCCTCTATCATCGGTTAGGGCTGTGTGGGGAACTCTTGGATGTATGTTTAGGGCATAGGATGGTTTGGGGTAATAGTAAAGCTGTGTAGAGACTGTGTATGTGTGATCTGGGGAGAGATGAGGGGCATGAGTGCCTTTGTGAGTGTACGGTTGGTGTAGCATGGTGTGGCTGGGTGGTGGGCTGCTTCTGGGTGTTTTGAGGCTATGTGTGCAGGCATTTGAGAAGAGGTAGGGGTATGCATTTTAATGCTTTGTGTGTTGGATCCGTGTGTATTCAGAGTGCAGGGGTTATACACATGCTCATCCTGTAGGGTAAGAGTTCAGGGAGTGTATTTTTGATGTGGAGGAATTTGCAGAGATTGGGGTTGTCAGTGTAAATTGGGGCTGCTAGCTGTGTGTGTATAATCAGGGGATGTGTCAGAGGCTGTTTATAGTATCTCAAGAGGGAGATGGGTGTATGTTTGTACTGGGGGTGTGAGGTCATGATGTGTTCTGGGGGGAGTATTTAGGAGAAGGTTGGAAACATTGTGTCTCTCTGATGGTATTTTGTGTTTGTCTCAGCTTCTGAGGCATTGTACATACATGGATGTTGACAGCTGTGTGCGGACTGTATGTGTTCTACTTGGATTTGGGGGGTTGTGTCTTCTATTAAGAAGTCTGTGAGTTTGCTTTGAATATATTTGGCTATTGTTGAAGGGTTTGTGTGTTTGCATTGAGGGGTTATATGGGGTTGGGTGGATTTTTGTGGGGTATGAGGATTTAGGTGTTTGATTATCAGGGGCCGTTGTGGGTGTGATTTTGTATTCAAGACTGTGGCTGTGGTTTTATTGGGGTTTGTAGTGCATGTATATTGGAGCAGGAGGGTTCTGGGCACACAGTCAGGCATTTGCTCATAAGTAGGGAGTTTGTGTGTTTGAGGATGTTTGGAGCTCTGTGGGGCTCTGTGATGGTGGCACAGGTGACTGTGGGCAGGTGGAGTGTGTGTTGGGCTGGAAGGGAAACTCGAGGGCCTGTTGGGGACTGTGAGGCACCCATGTGAACTCCCACGTGGACTGACCTTTGTTCCTTCTGATCTTCTCTGGCTTGTCCGCATCCTGATCTTCTGTGGCATCTACTCCCCTGGAGTGGTCAACGATACTCTGCTCATTCTTAGCCAGATGAGTCAGGAAATGTCACTTCCTCTGGCAGCTGGATGTGCCTCTTGCAAGTGAGTGGTCCTGGAGTCCAGGGTGCAGGACTGGTGGACAGATGCAGAGTGAAGCTGATTCCCCCATGAGCCCTCTCCTCAGTGAGGTGGCCAGGAGGTCAGGGCTGTATCTCCAGAAGGTCAGACCTGGCCAGTCCTCTCTAGAATGTGCTGGAGTGGCCAACTCGTTGAACGCACCCTGCCAGGAGATAAACAGACCCTGAGGACAATTCCTAAGGGAGAAGTCTATACCTACCCATCTTCCACTTTCTCCTTTGGATGGCCTCTACCACAAGGTAAAAGCTAAGCCCCCTCACACGGCCTTTCTTGGCCTGGTCTTACTGAGCGGCCAGTCTCTCCCCACATCCTGGCTCACTATGGGCCCTCTGGTGATACCAGCAAGAGGGCTCCCTGCATGTCAGTTCTCACCTCCTTCCCTTGGCCCATGCTGCCCTTGCTGTTTGTCCTGCTCTTACTCTCCCAAAGCTGTTAAGTCACCCTGTCCAGGTGGGAAGGATCCACTGAAAATGCACATTTGAATAATTACTGCATCACCTGAGTCTCTAGCATGTACCAGGCACTATGACGCTTGCCAAATCCCTAAAAACCCCACAAAGCGGATATGCTATTAGTTGAACTTTGCAGGTGATGAAGCTGAGGTTCAGAGGTGAGCAACCATGACCAAGTACCCTGTATGTACCAGAATATCAATCAGACTGGTCAACGTATCCAATAAAGCCAAACATTAGTCTGATCAGTACGCCTAGATGCAAGGCTGTAAAGGCGCAAAATATGTCCCAGCACGAGAAAGAGCAGTGCCAAGTACCCCAGCAAAGAAGCAGTGTTCATATCTTGCTTTCTTAATCAAAATAACTGCACATCAACCCACAATTTCCTACTCTGTTAATAGGAGAAAAATACCAATGTGCGTTGTCCTGTAAAACTACCTTAAAAGAATATGTATGATCCTGAGTGCTTTAGTAATGACCCCAAATCACCATCATGAAGTTGGGATACTTCTTAAAACGCTGCAAGTCTTACACACTGGCATATAGAATCTGTAAAGTCAGTTCTTTGGGTAATGATGGTAGATAGAAGTGGCCCAGAAGGACAGAAGACAGAAAATAGAGCAGAAACTATTTGTCCAGAGGTGACAATGGGTCATAGCCAAGGTTCAAGCATTACGAGGGAGGTGGTGAGAATAGTAATGGGCATAGAGTGTAATAAGTCAAGGATATCTAATGTAGTTTCTAATGAATGTTTGTGAAAGACATATAACTAAAAAGATAATAGGCTGGGAGGTGAAATAATACAAAACATTTGATATATTTTTTACAAGGATAAAAGAAGATAGAAATGAACATTAAAGAAGTAGGTCTTTAGAAATAGAAATAGAATATAGAAAAACTATAAGATGGTTACTAACCTCACAATATGATGAGGCAACTTAGATTTATTTTGTTTAAATAAATTGGTAGACTATATTTACAGTAGTTTTAAGTTTAAAGAGAATTTTTGAGCAGAGTATTGAGTTCCCATACACCCCCTCACATCTATTCCCCAAACCACACTTTCCCCTATTATTAACGTCTTGCATTAGTGTGGGGCATTTTTTTACAATTGATGAGCCAATGTTCATACATTATTATTAACTAATATCCATAGTTTACATTACAGTTTACTCTGTTGTATATCCTATGGGTTTTGACGAATGTATGACAAGCATTGACCATTACAGTGTCATACAGAATAGCTTAAGTGCCCTCCGTTTTCCAGGATGTCCTATAGCTGAAATCATACAGCATGTATCCATTTCAGTTTGGCATCTTTCATTTAGCAATATGCGTTTAGGGTTCCTCCATGTCTCTTCCATTTAGTACTCTTATAGCTCAAGCTGCCATAACATAATACTATAGGCTTAGTGACTTTAACAACTCACAGTTCTAGAGGCTTGGAAGTCTAAGATCACGGTGCTGGCCAATTCAGTGCCTGGTGAGGGCTCTCTTGCTGGCTTGCAGACAACTGTCTTTTCACTGTGTCCTCACATGTTGGAGAGAGACAGAAAAAATTCTCTGGTTTCTTCTTATAGGGGCACTAATAGAGCCTAATCCTCATGACATCATTTAATCTAATTACCTGCCAAAGGCCCCATCTCCAAATACCATCACTTTCTTAGAGCTTGAATATATGAATTTTGGGGGAACAGAATTCAGTTGACAGTCTCATTCTTCTAACAGTATAAACTATGACTAATAAAGAAAGCTCATCATTAAATTATCTCTTTCCTAGCAATACATAGATATTTACGTGCTGTTTTAAACCATTTATATATTTTTTTACATCTTTATTGGAATATAATTGCTTTACAATGGTGTGTTAGTTTCTGATTTATAACAAAGCGAATCAGTCATACATACACACATGTTCCCATATCTCTTCCCTCTTGCATCTCCCTCCCTCCCACCCTCCCTATCCCACCCCTCTAGGTGGTCACAGAGCACCGAGCTGATGTCTCTGTGCCACGTGGCTGCTTCCCACTAGCTATCTATTTTACGTTTGGTAGTGTATATATGTCCATGGCACTTTCTCGCTTTGTCACAGCTTCCCCTTCCCCTTCCCCATATCCTCAAGTCCATTCTCGAGTAGGTCTGTGTCTTTATTCCTGTCTTACCCCTAGGTTCTTCATGACATTTTTTTTTACATATTAATTGGAGTATAATTGCTTTACAATGGTGTGTTAGTTTCTGTTTTATAACAAAGTGAATCAGTTATACATAAACATATGTTCCCATATCTCTTCCCTCTTGCGTCTCCCTCCCTCCCACCCTCCCTATCCCACCCCTCCAGGTGGTCACAAAGCCCCGAGCTGATCTCCCTGTGCTATGCGGCTGCTTCCCACTAGCTAGCGACCTTATATTTGGTAGTGTATCACAGCTTACCCTTCCCCCTCCCCATATCCTCAAGTCCATTCTCTAGAAGGTCTGTGTCTTTTTTTTTTTTTTTTTTTTTGCGGTACGCGGGACTCTCACTGTTGTGGCCTCTCGTGTTACGGAGCACAGGCTCCGGACGCGCCGGCTCAGCCGCCATGGCTCACGGTCCCAGCCGCTCCGCGGCATGTGGGATCTTCCTAGACCTGGGCACGAACCCGTGTCCCCTGCATCGGCAGGCAGACTCTCAACCACTGCGCCACCAGGGAAGCCCCAGGTCTGTGTCTTTATTCCTGTCTTACCTCTAGGTTCTTCATCACATTTTTTTTCTTAAATTCTATATATATGTGTTAGCATACGGTATTTGTCTTTCTCTTTCTGACTTACTTCACTCCGTATGACAGACTCTAGGTCCATCCACCTCACTACAAATAACTCAATTTCATTTCTTTTTATGGCTGAGTAATATTCCATTGTATATATGTGCCACATCTTCTTTTTCCATTCATCTGATGATAGACACTTAGCTTGTTTCCATCTCCGGGCTATTGTAAATAGAGCTGCAATGAACATTTTGGTACATCACTCTTTTTGAATTATGGTTTTCTCAGGGTATATACCCAGTAATGGGATTGCTGGGTCATATGGTAGTTCTATTTGTAGTTTTTTAAGGAACCTCCATATTGTTCTCCATAGTGGCTGTACCAATTCACATTCCCACCAGCAGTGCAAGAGTGTTCCCTTTTCTCCACACCCTCTCCAGCATTTATTGTTTCTAGATTTCTTAATGATGGCCATTCTGACTGGTGTGAGATGATATCTCATTGTAGTTTTGAGTTGCATTTCTCTAATGATTAATGATGTTGAGCATTCTTTCATGTGTTTGTTGGCAGTCTGTATATCTTCTGTGGAGAAATGTCTATTTAGGTCTTCTGCCCATTTTTGGATTGGGTTGTTTGTTTTTTTGTTATTGAGCTGCATGAGCTGCTTATAAATTTTGGAGATTAATCCTTTGTCCGTTGCTTCATTTGCAAATATTTTCTCCCATTCTGTGGGTTGTCTTTTGGTCTTGTTTATGGTTTCCTTTGCTGTGCAAAAGCTTTGAAGTTTCATTAGGTCCCATTTGTTTATTTTTGTTTTGATTTCCATTTCTCTAGGAGGTGGGTCAAAAAGGATCTTGCTGTGATTTATGTCATGGAGTGTTCTGCCTATGTTTTCCTCTAAGAGTTTGATAGTTTCTGGCCTTACATTTAGATCTTTAATCCATTTTGAGCTTACTATTATGTATGGTGTTAGGGAGGGATCGAATCTCATACTTTTACATGTCCCTGTCCAGTTTTCCCAGCACCACTTATTGAAGAGGCTGTCCTTTCTCCACTGTACATTCCTGCCTCCTTTATCAAAGATAAGGTGACCATATGTGTGTGGGTTTATCTCTGGGCTTTCTATCCTGTTCCATTGATCTATCTTTCTGTTTTTCTGCCAGTACCATACTGTCTTGATTACTGTAGCTTTGTAGTATAGTCTGAAGTCAGGGAGCCTGATTCCTCCAGCTCGGTTTTACGTTCTCAAGATTGCCTTGGCTATTCGGGGTCTTTTGTGTTTCCATACAAATTGTGATATTTGTTGCTCGAGTTCTGTGAAAAATGCCAGTGGTAGTTTGATAGGGATTGCATTGAATCTGTAGATTGCTTTGGGTAGTAGAGTCATTTTCACAGTGTTGATTCTTGCCATCCAAGAACATGGTATATCTCTCCATCTATTTGTATCATCTTTAATTTCTTTCATCAGTGTCTTATAATTTTCTGCATACAGGTCTTTTGTCTCCTTAGGTAGGTTTATTCCTAGAAATTTTATTCTTTTTGTTGCAGTGGTAAATGGGAGTGTTTTCTTGATTTCACTTTCAGATTTTTCATCATTAGTGTATAGGAATGCCAGAGATTTCTGTGCATTAATTTTGTATCCTGCTACTTTACCAAATTCATTGATTAGCTCTAGTAGTTTTCTGGTAGCATCTTTAGGATTCTCTATGTATAGTATCATGTCATCTGCAAACAGTAACAGCTTTACTTCTTCTTTTCCGATTTGGATTCCTTTTATTTCCTTTTCTTCTCTGATTACTGTGGCTAAAACTTTCAAAACTATGTTGAATTAGATTGGTGAGAGTGGGCAACCTTGTTTTGTTCCTGATCTTATTGGAAATGCTTTCAGTTTTTCACCATTGAGGACAATGTTGGCTGTGGGTTTGTCATATATGGCCTTTATTATGTTAAGGAAAGTTCCCTCTATGCCTACTTTCTGCAGGGTTTTTATCATAAATGGTTGTTGAATTTTGTCAAAAGCTTTCTCTGCATCTATTGAGATGATCATATGGTTTTTCTCCTTCCATTTGTTAATATGGTATATCACGTTGATTGATTTGCGTATATTGAAGAATGCTTGCATTCCTGGAATAAACCCCACTTGATCATGGTGTATGATCCTTTTAATGTGCTGTTGGATTCTGTTTGCTAGTATTTTGTTGAGGATTTTTGCATCTATGTTCATCAGTGTTATTGGCCTGTAGTTTTCTTTCTTTGTGACATCCTTGTCTGGTTTTGGTATCAGGGTGATGGTGGCCTTGTAGAATGAGTTTGGGAGTGTTCCTCCTTCTGCTATATTTTGGAAGAGTTTGAGAAGGATAGGTGTTAGCTCTTCTCTAAATGTTTGATAGAATTCACCTGTGAAGCCATCTGGTCCTGGGTTTTTGTTTGTTGGAAGATTTTTAATCACAGTTTCAATTTCAGTGCTTGTGATTGGTCTGTTCATATTTTCCATTTCTTCCTGATTCAGTCTTGGCAGGTTGTGCATTTCTAAGAATTTGTCCATTTCTTCCAGGTTGTCCATTTTATTGGCATAGAGTTGCTTGTAGTAATCTCTCCTGATCTTTTGTATTTCTGCAGTGTCAGTGGTTACTTTTCCTTTTTCATTTCTAATTCTATTGATTTGAGTCTTCTCCCTTTTTTTCTTGATGAGTCTGGCTAATGGTTTATCAATTTTGTTTATCTTCTCAAAGAACCAGCTTTTAGTTTTATTGATCTTTGCTATCGTTTCCTTCATTTCTTTTTCATTTATTTCTGATCTGATTTTTATGATTTCTTTCCTTCTGCTAACTTTGGGGTTTTTTTGTTGTTGTTCTTCTTCTTTCTCTAATTGCTTTAGGTGCAAGTTTAGGTTGTTTATTCGACATGTTTCCTGTTTCTTAAGGTAGGATTGTATTGCTATAAACTTCCCTCTTAGAACTGCTTTTGCTGCCTCTCCTAGGTTTTGGGTTGTGGTGTCTCCATTGTCATTTGTTTCTAGGTATTTTTTGATTTCCTCTTTGATTTCTTCAATGATCACTTCATTATTAAGTAGTGTATTGTTTAGCCTCCATGTGTTTGTATTTTTTACAGATCTTTTCCTGTAATTGATATCTAGTCTCATAGCGTTGTGGTCAGAAAAGATACTTGATACAATTTCAATTTTCTTAAATTTACCAAGGCTTGATTTGTGACCCAAGATATGATCTATCCTGCAGAATGTTCCATGAGCACTTGAGAAAAATGTGTATTCTGTTGTTTTTGGATGGAATGTCCTATAAATATCAATTAAGTCCATCTTGTTTAATGTATCATTTAAAGCTTGTGTTTCCTTATTTATTTTCATTTTGGATGATCTGTCCATTAGTGAAAGTGGGGTGTTAAAGTTCCCTACTATGAATGTGCTACTGTCGATTTCCCCTTTTATGGCTGTTAGTGTTTGCCTTATGTATTGAGGTGCTCCTATGTTGGGTGCCTAAATATTTACAATTGTTATATCTCCTTCTTGGATCGATCCCTTGATCATTAGGTAGTGTCCTTCTTTGTGTCTTCTAATAGTCTTTATTTTAAAGTCTATTTTGACTGATATGAGAACTGCTACTCCAGCTTTCTTTTGATTTCGATTTGCATGGAATATCTTTTTCCATCCCCTTACTTTCAGTCTGTATGTGTCTCTAGGTCTGAAGTGGGTCTCTTGTAGACATCATATATATGGGTCTTGTTTTTGTATCCATTCAGCCAATCTGTGTCTTTTGGTGGGAGCATTTAGTCCATTTACATTTAAGGTAATTATCGATATGTGTGTTCCTATTCCCATTTTCTTAATTGTTTTGGGTTCGTTATTGTAGTTCTTTTCCTTCTCTTGTGTTTCTTGCCTAGAGAAATTCCTTTAGCATTTGTTGTAAAGCTGGTTTGGTGGTGCTGAACCCTCTCAGCTTTTGCTTGTCTGTAAAGGTTTTAATTTCTCCATCAAATCTGAATGAGCTCCTTGCTGGGTAGAGTAATCTTGGTTGTAGGTTTTTCTCCTTCATCATTTTAAATATGTCCTGCCAGTCCCCTCTTGCTTGCAGAGTTTCTGCTGAGAGATCAGCTGTTAACGTTATGGGGATTCCCTTGTGTGTTATTTGTTGTTTTTCCCTTGCTGCTTTTAATAGGTTTTCTTTGTATTTAATTTTTGACAGTTTGATTAATATGTGTCTTGACGTGTTTCTCCTTGGATTTTTCCTGTATGGGACGCTCTGTGCGTCCTGGACTTGATTAACTATTTCCTTTCCCATATTAGGGAAGTTTTCAACTATAATCTCTTCAAATATTTTCTCAGTCCCTTTCTTTTTCTCTTCTTCTTCTGGAACCCCTATAATTCGAATGTTGGTGCGTTTAGTGTTGTCCCAGGGGTCTCTGAGACTGTCCTCAGTTCTTTTCATTCTTTTTTCTTTCTTCTGCTCTGCAGTAGTTATTTCCACTATTTTATCTTCCAGGTCACTTATCCGTTCTTCTGCCTCAGTTATTCTGCTATTGATCCAATCTAGAGTATTTTTCATTTCACTTATTGTGTTGTTCAAAAAGAGGAAAAGAGGAGAAAATCATAAATCTTGCTCTCAAAGTCCACCTCCTCAAGTTGGGATGATTCCTTGTCTATTCATGTATTCCACAGATGCAGGATACAAGTTGATTGTGGAGCTTTAATCCGCTGCTTCTGAGGCTGCTGGGAGGGATTTTCCTTTCTCTTCTTTCTTCGCACAGCTCCCGGGGCTCAGCTTTGGATTTGGCCCCGCCTCTGCATGTAGGTCGCCGGAGGGCATCTGTTCTTCGCTCAGACAGGATGGGGTTAAAGGAACAGCTGCTTCGGGGACTCTGACTCACTCAGGCCTGGGGGAGGGAGGGGTACGGGGTGCGGGGCGAGGCTGCGGCGGCAGAGGCCGGCGTGATGTTGCACCAGCCCGAGGTGTCCGTTGCACTCTCCCGGGGAAGCTGTCCCTGGATCCCGGGACCCCGGCAGTGGCGGGCTGCACAGCCTCCCCGGAAAGGGAGTTTGGACAGTGACCTGCGCTCGCACACAGGCCTCTTGGCGGTGGCAGCAGCAGCCCCAGCATCCCACACCCGCCTCTGGGGTCCGCGCTTTTAGCCGCGGCTCGCGCCCGTCTCTGGAGCTCCTTTAAGCAGCGCTCTTAATCCCCTCTCCTCGCGCACCAGGAAACAAAGAGGGAAGAAAAAGTCTCTTGCCTCTTCGGCAGGTCCAGACTTTTTCCCGGACTCCCTCCCGGCCAGCCGTGGTGCACTTACCCCTTCAGGCTGTGTTCAGGCTGCCAACCCCAGTCCTCTCCCTGTGCTCCCGACAGAAACCTGAAACCCGAGCCTCAGCTCACAGCCCCGCCCGCGCCGGTGGCCGAGCAGACAAGCCTCCGGCTGCTGAGTGCCGATCGGCACCCATCCTCTGTGCGGGAATCTCTCCGCTTTGCCCTCCGCACCCCTGTTGCTGTGCTCTCCTCCGCTACTCCCAAGCTTTCCCCCTCTGCCACCTGCAGTCTCTGCCCTTGAAGGGGCTTCCTAGTGTGTGGAAACCTTTCCTGCCTCACAGCTCCCTCCCACTGGTGCAGGTCCCGTCCCTATCCTTTTGTCTCTGTTTATTCTTTTTTCTTTTGCCCTACCCAGAGTGCATGGGGAGTTTCTTGCCTTTTGGGGGGTCTGAGGTCTTCTGCCAGCGTTCAGAATGTGGTCTGTAGGAGCTGTTCCACGTGTAGATGTATTTCTGGTGTATCTGTGGGGAGGAAGGTGATCTCCGTGTCTTACTCTTCCGCCATCTTCCCCCAGGCCCCTAAGGAGTTTTATTAGCAACTAATCAAGATGTTTTTTCACAAGGCTCCCGATTAGCTGTTGGTATACTAAGAGTGAATCAGAGTTAGCATAGTTTCTGATTTCTTTACATTGTCTATGTGGATGATCATATTTTTACTGCTGGGGGTGGCGGTGGTGGGGAGTGAGGGAATGTTGCTTTCCTGCTCCTGATGTTTCAGTCCTGTCAAGAGAGCGCGTAGGGTCCTATCAGCGCTGCTTCTTTACTGACTCTGCCCCAGGGTGATCAAGTGACTTATATAGAAAGCTTGAAAAGAATTAAGTGAGCATGCTTGCCTTGACTAATTCTGTTCTCTCCCTTGAGAGTGTGAGTGTCTTCTGTTTCTCTCATTCTGTGTATTACTAGTTAGTAAATCTGCCCAATTCTGCGGTTCAGTTATGTGATCATTTCATTCAAACTGGATTCTCAAGCCAGGGTTATCAAGAGTAACAGGAATATTCGGCCCTCCATCTTTTCTCTTTTCTCTTATTTCCTAATTTATTCCAAACCAAATGGAATTAAGGCATTGTACTTGCTGAAAGGTAATTAGAAGTTCCTGACACTTGGTGCATTACCTGGGAACACTGAGAAATAAAAAGAAAGGAGCAGACATTTTGGAGAGGAAAATGTCCATGTGGAAAATCTTTTGTTACTGCCAAGGAAGGTAGTCTACTGCCTTGATCTTTAATGTATGGTGGGATGTTGAAACCTTTGACTGTTTGAAAATATTTAGGTTTGTGCAGTAAACTGCTGAAGCTTAGAAAACGTTTAATGCATGCTGTATAAATGTGCCGTGCTTGCTGGGAGACTAATACACTTGGAGGCTGAACACAATAGAAATTTACGATCTCACAGTTGTAGAGGCCAGAAGTGTGCTGTCAAGGTGTCAGCAAGGCTGCTCTCCCTACTGATGCTCTAGGGGAGATTCTATCCCTTGCCTCTTTCAGCTTCTGGTGGTTGCCAGCTTCCTTGGCTTGAGGCCACGTCACTCAGTTTTGGTCTGTGTCTTCACATCACCCCCTTTCTGTGTCTGTATCTTCTCTTTTGTGTGTCTCAAATATCCCTCTGCCCTTCTTGTATATTAAGGACAATTGTCATTCTATTTAGGACCCATCCAGCTAATATAGGATGGAAATCCCATCTCAAGATCCTTAATGACGTTTGCAAAACCCTTTTTTTTTCAAATGAGGTAACAGTCAAGGCTTAGGACATGGATATATCCTTTTGGGGGCCACCATCCAACCCACTACACCAGCCATAAGATACTTTGATTTTGGCTGATGGCTGCAGCTTATGGTGTGGGAGAGTGGCTGTTTCTTTCGAGCCACTTAAGTAAAGGTCTGATATAAAGAAAAGGGGCATTAGGGAGTTGCAGGTGACTGAGCAATACCTGGAGCGGAATGAATAAGGCACCTGGAGGGTCTTTAGTATACAGAGACCTTTACCTGGCACTTGACTTGAGAGTGTGCAGGAGTTTACAGGGCAGGAAAGTCTCAGGCAGCCGTCCACCTTGCCTTACTCTTCAGGTACAGTTTTTCCCAAGCAGGCTTGACTGAGACAAAGACTCAATTATAAGGAAAACATGTTTTATAGAACTTGTCGGCACTGACACATATGGTCTACCGTAGGCTCAAGTGACGCCCTTCACATGTGGACCCAAGCTGACACTGGATTTGTCAATTATATTGGAGAAAGAAATGTTGTCCTAAAGGCAGCCGCCTTTGGTCTATGTAGTTCCATAGCAGGAGGCAGTGAAAATGGCCATGGCGGCATAGGACTGTCAAATCTACGCCTCAGACCTGGAGGTGTAATGTCACTCGACAGAACCCATAAACAGTTCAGTACTGCAGTGTAAACAACAAGGTCATCAAAGAGGAAGGATAACGCAAGAGTCCATGTGTGACAGATGCTCAGGGCTGTGCACTGCACATGGCAAATTCATAGTGACAAATCAATGTCAAGCTAAAAGTTTCCTCCTGGTTCGAAGTTCGCAGGTCAGAAATTTCAGTTAAATGGCATAGACTAATGGACATTCTAGTGAGGCTAAAACCAAAGAGACTTTCTCTTTCTCTCAAATGCCATTGAGTTTCCGCTATGTTCTTTGATCAAAGTCTTGACTGGATTCCGGGAACAAAAATGTGCCTAGTTTCACTCTTCTAAGAGTGGGGGATTGGCTTGCTTTTGAGATTGTTTTTAAATTTTGGGGATAGTGCTGTAAAATCAAATTGTATCTTAGTAACTCTTTAGACTCTTTAAAAGCATGGTTCATGAGAGGGTTGATAAACTGATAAAACAGCCAAGGCCCTGAGAGACCCACACCCGTGTCAGTGACAGAAGTCCAAGCTACAGATACTGAAGGAGCCCTCAGTCCCATTCAGGCAATGAAAGCCCTGTCACTGAGAATGAACCAAATGTACATTTGGGAGGATTGTTTATGGACATTTAGGACTTCGGATTTTTAACCCACAGTAACAAGGAAACTTGATTTCAAAATTGGGATTTAATACTTTGGAACCTTAATTCATAAGAGCGTGTCATGTGTGCCCTTTTAATTTGTCTGTGAAGAATTTGATACTGGCAAAGGTGTACTTACAAATTTGCAACATTTCTATGATCTCTGAATTGTATTCCTGGATGCTTTTATGTATTTAATCTTAGTTTGTCATTTGACCTCATCAAATGTCTATGGTTAGCTATGTTGTGGATGGCTGGTAGAACAAAAAGTTGTTTCTGATCATTGGATATGAGTAGCCTTGGAGTTCATTTGAATTAATGCAATTTCTCACCCATATCAGAGACTTCTGGGATGAAACTCTAAGGCATCCACCAGCAGTTCCTGGAGGCCACTCAAACGAGTAGCCCCATAAAAGTGTGAGCAGGGCTGTCCTGATAAAGGTCTATTCTTTCCTGAAGGGAGAGCCATATTCCATTAATTATAGGCTTAAAAGCATCGTTGAGTGGGTTAAGAGATTGAAAACACCAGGGGAGCATTAGTGACAGTTTCCCTTCTCATTCTTACGGGTACCAGCATGTGAAGGGAATTTGATTAGTGTAACTTTTAACCTCCCTGCTCTTATGTTCACTGACACTGGCTAGGTGAGGTGACCTACCTGACGGGCAAAGTTGGGAAGAATAACTGGCCATGCTTTGCTAAGCTCTTCTTTCCTTCATCTTGGGAGTGAGTCTGGTGATAGAGAGACAGAAGTTCTCTGCTCCACTGTGGACATGCCCCTCTCACCTGGCTTTGCCTGGAACCAACTTGCTGCAACAAAGTGGGTAAGTCTGGATAACTCTAGAATTCAGTTGACAGACTCACTTGGCTATGTCATGAAGCCCCATTTTCCAACATGGGCTCTAACGGTAACAAGTGACATAATGTGTGGGCTCCAGTGCAAAATGAAAATATAGTGCCTCTTGTTCAAACTGCAAAGAAAAAGTCTTGTTGAAAGTATTTGCACTGGGGTGCATAGTGTCCTCCCCAAATTCATGTTCACCTGGAACCTGTGAATGTGCCCAAGTAAATTCTTCTTTCAGATAGAATCGAGATAAGATGACATCATACTAGATTAGGATGAGTTCTAAATGGGTTCTGTGGGTTGTTCTCTCTTCTCTTTTTCATACATGTCATCTTTTTCAGCAGACTGTTTGGCTAATATTGGGAAGTAACACGAGTAAGAAAGGATATGATAAGATTGCTTGGACATTCTTGTTTCTTAAAAAACAACACTTTCTTTCTGTGTTAGAAGTAAGTTCAGATTCAAATGGAAAGCATGGCCTCCACATCTGTTAACACCTTCACTTAGTCTTGGATGTGACCAGTAGCACAGAATTCTGGTGGAACACAGCAAGACTCCAAATGGGTACCAAATAAGCATGTCATGGAAAGCACACCATAAGCAGGGTGAAAACTAGATGTGAATGGGGCAGCAGGAATGGTGGCAGACACACATATTGCACACGTCTCCTCTGCTCATGCGTATATTTTATTGTCCCATAAACTTTACTTACAGAACGTAAGTTCAAAGATAAAATCATTAAGAATATTAAGACAGCAATATCAGAGCATGAAACCAAGCAAGTGTGGGGCCCTTCTGAGCATGGTTCATCTGGGACTTGATAAACTGGTAAAAACAGCCAAGGCTGTGAGATACCCACACCATGTCAGTGACAGGAGCCCAAGCTACAGATATTGAAGGGGCCCTCAATACCACTCAGGCACTGAAAGCCCTGTCACTGAGAATGAACCAAAATATAAATTTAGGAGGATAATTTATGGAGACTTAGGACTGGATTTTTAACCCACAATAACAAGAAAACTTCATTTCAAAAGAAAGTGTGAGGTCTTCAAGTTTGCTTTCGTTATTGAGGGTCCTTTGTGGTTACATATCAATTTTGGAGTGGTTTCTTCTATTTCTGCAAAAACAGGGGATTTTGATAGGCATTGCATTAAATCTGTAGATAGCTTTGTGTAACATGGACATTTTAACAATAGTTCATGAACATGGGATGTCTTTCCATTTATTTATGTCTTCCTTAATTTCTCTCAATACTGCTGTAGTTTTCAGTGTACAAGTGTTTCATGTCTTTGGTTAAGCTTATTGCTAAGTATTTTATCCTTTTAGATGGTATTGTAAATGGAATTGTTCTCCTAATTTCTTTTTCAGATTGTTCATTGTTAATGTACAGAAATGCAAGTGATGTGTGTATGTTGATTTCATATTCTGCAAACAAACTTTGCTAAGTTTATTCTAATACATTTTTTGTTCTAATAATTTTTTGTGAAATATTTAGCACTTTCTACATCTTTTTCAATAGTTTCCCTTTCAGCCTAAATGTATCCTTAAATCTAGGGGACATTTTGACCTCCATCTTAGGCTTTCATCTTATTTCTCAACTTATTCAGTCTTAGTTATTGAGTGTTCTCCTTATTGTTTGCCACTTTGGAGAATCCAACAAAATGTTCTACTCAAGGTGAGACGTCTTTTCTCTTCCGCCTCTGAACCTGAATATCACTTATTACTTACTTCATTCTCTTAGCACTTAGCATTCGAAGTTTAACGGGTGATCTTTCTTAAAGGAGGCCAATATGCTCACCGAATTCAAGACCTCTGGTGAGTTGTGTCAAGTGTATAGGAATCATATTAACTTGTTGGCTGTTAGCACCCCTGGAAACATTTCTAAAGTGGCCTTTGACATTGATATTCAGGTATATTGAGCACCACATTAAAGAGTTTAACAGAATAAGAGTAGGCTGGTCTTTCCTAAAGCAGAGTTTATTCAAGGGTGACCTTTTCGTAACCTGCATCAGGCTCATCCGCATTGAGTCATTGAGTGCCCTCAACCCCCCTAAACTGTAAACTTTTTTTTTTCTTTTTCTTTTTTGTGGTACGCGGGCCTCTCACTGTTGTGGCCTCTCCTGTTGCGGAGCACAGGCTCCAGACGTGCAGCAGAGGTTCCAGACATGCAGGCTCAGCGGCCATGGCTCGCGGGCCCAGCCGCTCCGCGGCATGTGGGATCCTCCCGGACCGGGGCACAAACCCGTGTCCCCTGCATCAGCAGGCGGACTCTCAACCACTGTGCCACCAGGGAAGCCCCTGTAAACTTCTTATACACAAGAATTATGTTTTATAGCTCTTGTTCCCCTTCCCTATACCTAAACATACCTGGAATAGAAGGTGCCTCTACGAACAGGTGTTGCTTTAGTTTAAACTACATTAAGTACATGTATATGTTCATTTCCCTCTGGGAAAGGAGGCTACTTTCCACAGGATAAAAATATCAAGCCTTTAAACTTCCTTGAACCCATAGATATATAAATAGTTGCATAACTATCCTCCCTCTATACAACTCTAAGATGATCATATCAAAGTATGGTCATTAATTGTTTTTAATTGCAAACAGATAATAAGCAAAGTGTAAGGAATTTCTTCCACCAAAGTAAAGGCCAAAGTTCAAAAAGTCAAATTAATATGGGATTTGTTACTATTCTAAATAGTAAAGAACACTGACAAGAAATAGCACAGTGCTGGTTGCTATTATCATCTTTTCATTTTCCATGACTGTTGTTTATATTATCTTCATGGGATTTCACTGAAATTATCAAGGTTTTTTAATAGTCACTAAAAAACAAAATGCCTTGAAATGCCAATACAAAGAAAAATGAGTCAGAACATGAAAAAGTGTTTTAGACAAGTTGACGACATATATTCTTTGCTCATTTCTCTTTTTGAGACAACTTCCATCTTCTTCACACCCACATGTACAATACACTGAATAAAATACAACCCCATCACTCGATGGTGATAAGAAAAGGAAAGATAAGCCGGTTCCAGAAAATCCCTCTATTCCTAGTATCTTGTTGCATCTGGCAAAAAAGAGCATTTTGAAATATTCTCTAAAGTTTTGTATTTTATTTTATAATAATTTACTTATTTATCTCAATGTAAATATTTAAAACGCATGAGAAATATGTTAACATTCGGCATTTGACTATTCTTATCTACTTCCTTAATGTTTCCTTTGCCTCCTATGATGATCTTTTGGGATAGACAGCACATACCACTCTCATACTCCCCAGACTCTACAGCCCCATACACATGCAAAATAGCTTGTGTGGGGATGTGTTAACATACACTTGGTTGAGGCAGGAAGGCTGTAGAGTACATCGTTTTTACACCTCAACATTTTAAGAGTTTTTGGAAAGTAACCCTAGTTTGAGTGCAAGTTCCATCGATTTATCAAATGCATTTCAGGTATATCTAGGTATGTCCAGTCATATGGTAAGGCTATATCACTGGGAGACTATTTACATGAGCAAGTGAAAAGAAATCAGTGAAAGAATATATTATAACCAAGAGTCAGATATAATAGGTCAATCAAATAGAATGTAGATCCCAGGAACATATCCACACATATAAGGACAATTGATTTTTCAACAGAGGTGCAAAGCCAATTTTGAGGAGAAAGGATAGTCTTCTTGACAAATGGTGCTGGAAGCATGTAGTACATGGATATAGTGCCTAGTTCACCATATGCAAAAGTATGACCTTTGATCCCTACTTCACACCATATAAAGAATTAACTAAATGTAGATCAAAACATAAATCTCTAAAACTTGGACACAATCTTTTTGACCTTGGGTTAAGCAAAGATTTCCTAGAGATGACACCAAAAACAAGATCCATAAAAGAAAAAAAGTAATAAATTGGGTTTCATCTTTGGAAGCCATTATTAATAAAAGAAAAGCCACAGGTTGGAAGAAAATATTTACAAATTATACACCTGAAAAGACTTGTGCCTCTAACACGTAGAGAACTCTCAAAACTCAGTAATTAGAAAAAAAATTTTAAATTAACAATATGGGTAAGAATATTTAAAAAGAGATCCTGCCAAGGAGGTGTACGGACGCAAATAAGCACATGACGTTGCTCAATGTAATCCATTATTAGCTCTATGGAAATGAACGCCCCAGGAGATACCACTACACACCTACTGAATGGCTAAACTTAGAAAAGTCCAACCACACCGAGTACTGGTGAGGCAGTGTAGGAACTGCGCGGCTTTTACATGCTAGTGGGAGGGCAAGAGTGCAGTCACTTCAGTCCGCAGTTTGGCCGTTTCTTCATAAGTTGAACGTACACCTACCGTATGACCCAGCCTTTCTGCACCTGGATATTTACGCAAGAAAAAGGAAAGCATATGTGCACACAAAGACTTGTACATGGATCATCATAGCATCTTTATTTCTAATAGACAGAATTGAAACAACCTCGAGCACCCATCAACAAGAGGATGAAGAAATATACTGTGGTATACCCATACAGTGAAACACTATTCAGCAAAACAAAGTGATAAACTATTGACACCCACCAGAATATGAATTACTCTCCAAATAATTACATTGAGTGAAAGAAGCCAGATAAAAGAGTCCTCAGTGTGTGAATCCCTTTATCTAAATTTCTAGAAAAATGCAAACACGTCTCTAATGAAAGAAAGCATATCAGTGCTCACTTGGGGATGTGGAGGGCTGGAATGTGAGGGGAAAAAAGGGGCTTTATGAATGAGGCATAAACACTTGCAAGTGATGGATATGTTCCTTTTCTTGATTGTGTTGGCAGTTCCATGGGTATATGCATATTTCAGAATTTAAATTGTGTTTTTAAGTATGTGCAGTGTACTGTGTCCATTCTATTTAACAGAGCCATTAAAAAAAGACTAAGAACAGACGTTTGTCTCAACGAATAAATGTAACAAAGAACAGAAAAGTCAACTACAGTATGATCTCTGTCAGTTGAATTTTCCTGTAGTTTATTTCCTCAAAAAATATATCCCAGTTCTTAAAAGAGATGGGACTCTTAATAAATGGTTAAAAAAACCCAGCAAAGCCATCAGCAGGGTGAGCTCCGGCTACTTTTCAATTGTGAGACACTAGGTGCACAGTGCAGACATGCTAGGGTGTTTGTTCTTCCTGCCCAATATTTTAGAGAGGATATGAAACACCCCCGTTAAATGCCTGCAAGTGATGCCCAGAGTGGAGTTTGGAGAATGATGGCTGTGATCTTTAATATGGTTGTGCCTTTGTAAAGAATCTCACTCAGAATTTCCAGGGTAATTTTGGAGTCCATTTTGTGTGTGTTTTTTGGATGATATATATGTAACTCACCTGAAGAATATACCCACGTAGACTTGAAGTTAGGGACCAGCTGGTGTAAATCTGTGTGGTTATCTCCTGACCTAACCTTTTAGCTTCTTTTTGCTCCTTGATTGTAGTTAAGCTTCATCTTGCCTCAGGGACTTTGTATTCGCTGTTCCCATGTTTTGGAAATATTATTTCCAGAAAAATTTTCCATAACTGATTCCTTTCTATTCTTTGGCACTCATCTCTTAAAGACATTTTTTCCTTGATTGTCCTACTAGCCTAACTCAGTCCCAATTTAACAGATTACCTTACTTCTTTCACAGAATAATAATCAAACCAAATATTATCTTTGGTGTCTCTTTGTATTTAGGTGAACTTCTTCCCAAAGAACTCAAGCCCCCCAGTGACAGAGGTTGTTACCTTTCTTATCCCTTATTCTGGGTCTTAGAACTGTGTCTGGCATGTAGTAATCACTCGAGGTCTGTTGACTGTGTAAAGAATATGTGAGTAGATGAAGAGATTTGGAGTTATTTGAGGTCGCTCTTAATGATGGCTGGTGTTGGTGATTAAAGTTGTAGGTTTTAGAGTTGGAAGTGATCTTGCTGAGTCTCACAGTTATGGCAAATCTCTCCCTACTGTAGCATCCCTGACAGATGATCAAGTCTGAGCTTGAATAACTGTATATGAAAGACCCTAACCAGGGCACCCTCCTAGCTCTGCCAGGTCAGATAGAATTTTGGACTATTCTCTTTCTCTCTCTTGTAGACAGCCACTGTCATTTGGTAAGCCATAAGCCTTCCTTTGCTTTGACTGTGGTTAGTGTGTTTGCTGGATTTCTAAAATATATTTTTAGTGTTTACTTGTTTAGATTGAAAAGATTGGGCTATATTTTTAAAAGTTTATCCGTCCATTTTGGAAGGCCTTTTAAGTTGAGATATTGCATGCAAGAGAGCTAAGGGAATTCTGGACTCCATATTTTCGTTTTTACCTTTTTTTTTTTTCTCAGACTTTGAACTAACAATGGCTAAGAATGAGAGGCACTCAGACCCGAATATTTTTTCCCTTGTCAAGCACAGAGAATATGGGAAAGAATGAAATTGGGAAATTGTTTTGCTCCTCTTCCTTTCCTCCTTTTTGGTCAGTTACCTTAGTCGTCCACCTCACTTTGTATTTCTAGCCTGGCTTCAGAAGACCTGAATTTGATGAACTACACACTGATGGAGTAGTAGATTGCTAGAAGGAATGGCGGCTTCACAGAATTATTTTCAAGAAGGATGGTCCAGCCAATTTCCTCACTTCCACTGTGAAAGGAGTTCCCTATTCCTAAGAAAATGGACCTATGTCCGACTGACACAGAAGATGGAGATTTATCCCAGTGCATGTATATATGTATATCTATTAAATTTATGTATATATATATAATGCCTAATGGAAACATCTCAGATGTTCTCTTTGGTATTTTTCTTTAATTTTACTTATAAAATTGTGACCATTTTTTAATTCAAAAGAGGAGAACCTTAAAAATTAAGAAGACATCCTCAGTAGTCTAAGGTTCAGAGTGACTTGGCAGAGAAAATTGCTGAATGGTTAGATAATAGTGCTGGTATGCTTGGCTATTGTAACACTTTACATTTGAGTTTCTCTTCCTTGAAATTACAAGAACTATATGACTCAAGAGAAAGATTGATAATTAGGAATATTCTGCTTGCTTTATTTTATTTATTTTGTTGTTGTCGTTGTTGCGGTACGCGGGCCTCTCACTGCTGCGGCCTCTCCCGTTGCGGAGCACAGGCTCCGGACGCACAGGCCCAGCGGCCATGGCTCACGGGCCCAGCCGCTCCGCGGCATGTGGGATCCTCCTGGGCACGAACCCGTCTCCCCTGCATCGGCAGGCAGACTCCCAACCACTGTGCCACCAGGGAAGCCCCTCTGCTTGCTTTTTATATAGTGTATTGAAGAACATTTTAATTATTTGGAGGTCATAGGAAGGAACCTTCATGATCTAAGTTTTGAACAAGTAGTGTTGCAACACAAAGCTATGACTTAAAAAGGAAATTTGAAATGACCTATTTCTTTTGGCATCTCAATCCAGATATCTGTCAGTAAAATGAGTCACTTTTCAGTCAAATGGGTGGTCAGCAATATAATTTTTTATTGGGAAGCTGAAAGACACCATTGCCAAGCAGAGCACCTGCAGTGTTAACATCTATATTTGAGCATCTTTCGTTTTCCCAAGGGGTGCAAGTGAAGAGAAGGCAGGCAGAGAAATGGCACTTGAATAAAGTTTTTCAAGATGGATAGAACAGAGAGCATTCCCAGAGGCAGGTCAAGTCCAACCCAAGAACAACTCTCTCAGTGCTTTCACAACTAGGTAAAATACAAGACCAGTAGTAACTCAGCTCTCAAATCAGTGCTGAAATCCAGTGGAAGGTTGTTAATATTGATACGGTTAACATACATCAAATAGGATTACTGAATTTTCTGAATCCAACTGAACTCCCAGGATTGTTTGGTTTCATAGGCTGTTGGGCTCAAGACGCATTTGGTTTTAAATAATCCTTCCTAAAATGTTCAGCTTTCAGTCTAATATGATTGAAACCCAGCTTGAGTGTGTCTTATAATACACTGGACTGGAAAGACTATGGGCATTGAATTATTCAAAACATGGCAGGCGAAGGAGTGATATGTGGGGAGGATGTGATCATAGAAATGAGTGAGACTTGATATGTCTTGTTATCTCATTTGATTTACCTGTTAGAACTCTTCCAAATATTAGAGGAAAGAAATCAATATCAATTTTCACCTGTCACGTTCCACACTTCAATGATGAATGAATGTCAAATTTGACCACAGTTTTCTGTACCACCTGCTCTGAAATAATATTTCTGGGCCTTTATTAAAAAGGTAAGATTTTCATTGAATTTCCAAATATGATTCTGCAGTGGCTAATTCAGCTTGTTTTATTAGTAAGCAAGTTCTGATGAGTAATACTAATTTAATAAGCCTGCATGTGAGGTTAAAGTGTCAACTATTCCTGCCGAAGGTGATGAGATATGACTGTGATGAGGTGGTAGGACACTCACCTTCCTGAACGAACCCTGCGAGCACACAGTTCTTGGGAGAAACCAGTACTGCATATAGTAGCAAATCTGATATCATTTTGCATGTCTCCTGTAGCAGTGGAATGCGCGCACACACATACAAACATGATCATGGGTGAAAAAACACACATGCGCACCTTAGAGGCTTACATTAATTTCTGAATATAGTTCTCCGGAAAGAAAAAGCTTTACTGATGATTTGTATTTTTATAGTTTATTGTTTTATCCATACTAAAACACTTCATGAAATCACTTCCTGTTTTGTTGTCCATGGAATCCTTTCCATTTTGAGATGCTAAATATAAATCGAAATAATGATTATAGTCCTTGGCCATGAAAGACTAAGTTACAGAGAACCCGGTGACTGGAGGTCAGAGCTGCCACGGAATTATTCTCTGCTCCAGAGACCATCAGAATATCACTGTGTACCCACTTAAGGATAGAATGCTGCTATTGAGAAACGAGCTCTCTTTTATTTCTACTAAAAGGAGAGAACAGTAGGGGACCTTGGCTGCGCGAGTGTATGACTTTCCCTGTTTTGTACAATAAGCCAAAAACAATACATGAAATAGCCTCACGCCTTTTGTCTTTTGTACCCAGCTCCTTCCTGTATTGCTCCTGATCCATTACACTTAAATCAACAAGAGTTGCTTGAACATTTTGACAGTTATGTTCCCCATACCCTGAAGCCTTTTTAAAGGGTTACTGAGATAAAGCTATTTCAAAAATACTCCCTCCAAATTTTTTCAGGGTGGCATCAATGAAAGTAACTTAGAGGAAAAAAACTTGAGTTCCTGGCCTACCCCTCTAAGGCCAGGCAAGCATAAACCTTCATAGCAAAACCTAAGTTTGCTCCCAGTTGAGAATTTGGTTTCCACGGTCTTATATAAAAAGTATATGGAGACTTTAATTCCCTATAAGCCCTTTCCAAAGAGTGAATACAGTTCATCATTCGTAAGAGATGATGGAAGTTACAATTTTGTTGAATAGATGGAATATATATTACATATAATATACATATTTATTTTTAATATATATATATAATATATATAAAGTTACTATTCAGAGTCCTAAAACGTGGATTTTTCTTACTTACCAAGAATGAACAGTAACTTGATCTCTAAACAATAAAGCACCTGGTCATAACAGAATCATAACAAATATTTGATATCAGAATGAATTCACTGTTCAGGTGTAAAGAGGGAATAGCTTCAGTTTTCCTCTTTCGGGCACCCCATTATTGCATCCTGGACAGAGGGGATTTTCTTGATTTTAATCTAAAGGAGAAATGGTCACTTTTGTTGAGATGGAAATTGACCACCTCAGTAGGCAGAGGCACTGTTTTTTTTGTTTTTTTTTTTTTTTTTTCTTTTTTTTTGCGGTATGTGGGCCTCTCACTGCTGTGGCCTCTCCCGCTGCGGAGCACAGGCCCCGGACGCGCAGGCCCAGCGGCCATGGCTCACGGGCCCAGCCGCTCCGCGGCATGTGGGATCCTCCCAGACCGGGGCACGAACCCGTATCCCCTGCATCGGCAGGCGGACTCTCAACCACTGCGCCACCAGGGAGGCCCAGAGGCACTGTTTTTATTTGGCTGAATTCATGTTTCTAGTGATAATTCAAGGTGTAATAGGGTTTTCTCAGCCACTCCAAAATCTGAAAATGATAAGCATCTCACCAGAGTTTCAGGATGGCCCATTACCTATTCTGTGGAAAGGATATTCAAAATACCATGCTTCATCAATGTCTTCTTTGACTTATTAATGAATGGACAACTACTGAGTTAAGACAGTGTCTTATTCTTGCTTCAAAAAAATAAAAACAAAAAACCCCCACAAACACAAAAAAACTGTTAACAACGAAAACTTATTATGCCAGGCCTTAGTATGGCCTGACTTGGAAATTTAGTTTCAGAGGCTTTTGTGAATATACCAAGGAAAGAGGACCTAGGTGTATTTTATTCCCACAGGCCGCCAATAAATATTTGCTTAACGGACAAAAAATGAATATATAGTATAGGAGAGAACCTGACAGATGCTTAACATTATTGAGTGATAGCAATGCCCAAACTCATCTGTGATCAAACACTATGAAAGTATCCTCCTAAGGATAAACTTATTACAAATAAGAAGTGAAAATTCAATTATGCAGATACTTTCAGTGTCCGCTCTGATATGCAAAAAGCATGGAAGTTGTCACTGTATCTTGTCCTTACAAGATAATGCTGTACAAAATGAAAATCAGTGACTTTTCTCAGACGTGATTAATAAAACATGTAACTATGAAAGAATTTTCAAACGGTAATTATGTATGTGTATATATGTGTCTCTGAAAAATCTTTGTCAAAGAAAAGTGAGGCTATCAGTATAAACTTCTTTAACTTCTATCTCTTCTTACCTTTATTTCCTCCCAAACTTACCAGTATCCATCCAGCTCGAAGGATACAAGTGATTTTTATATACTGTGCAAGGTTTTTTTCTTATTCATATGTCCGTGTTTCCCCAATTCTCTAAATTATTATCTACATCTTCAGGATCTCCTTTATTGGTTCCTTCATTTCAACATGTAAAATAGAAGTCCTTCTCATTCTAAAAAATTCTTTTTTGCTCATCATTTTCTCTTTTCATCCACACTCCTTGAGAGCAGCCTCTTCCCACTGTCCTCACTAGCCCCGCCTGGCCCCGACAGGCAGCCCTACACCCTCAGTTTATTGCCATCTGGCTTTTTGTCCACCACTTCCCTGCACTGCTCTCAGGTCACTGGGGACCTAACTGCCCAAATCCAATGGACACTCACAGTCTCTGAAGGACGACGCTGGCATCTCCTTCCTCCTCCTTGAAACTCTATCACCCCTCTCCTTCCCAGAATTCTTTCTCTGCTTATCACTTAAACGTTGTCAGTGCTCACAATTCTCTGAAATCTCATCCATTTTCATGATTTTAATGACTGCTGCTATGTGCTGAGGACATTCAAATTTTTCTCTCTCCATGTCTTCACGTGCATGTCCAGTTATCTACCAGTTTGTCTTCTGAATTCTACAGGTGCTTCAAAATTCTACATGTCCAGAGCTAAAGTCTTTTCCCCACTTCAGTTCTTTATCCCCTATTTCCAAACTCAATGATACCACCACCCAACCTTAGTCACACAGATGGGGGTTCAGCCTCCGCCTCCTACTTCTTCCTTACTTCCCAAGGTCAAGTCTTGCTGGTAATTTCCTAAATACAATTAGAACTTATTTCCTCCCTTCATTTATACCTTATTTCAGACCCCTTTCTTCTTGCTATTACCTGGTCTAGAAGTTACGAAATTGCTGTTCGGTGGAACCAGTTGTTAGACATTCTATTCGAAAAGGACTCTAGGGTCAAATAGCTTTGAGGATGGCTGTGTACCATACGCCTGCTGTGACGATCCAGAATGAACATTAGCCTACAGCAGCCCCGAGAAGCTGTACAGTAAAGAAACCTGATTAACTTTACTTAAGCCAGGTTCTCCCTTCTGCCGGCCTATAAACCTTTCAGTAGGGACAGGAGAGGAGGTGGCAGCGTGAAAATCCCACTTGAAAATATAAAGCAGTGCTCCTCAGAAGAGTGGGGCATAATTATCTCCAGGCTTCTTCAGATTCCTCACCCATACTGACGTCAGTGGTCTAAAATGCCACCCGAACTTGTCCTTTCCATTCTTAGCTATTTTCTGAGGAAACCAGCTCCACGCACATGGATGGTTAAGACCTGCTCTCCTCCTCCTCGCTGCCTCCTTTAGGGGCACTTGCCGCTGCCTGGGGACACTGCACTGATCCTCCAGAGCCTGTGCCTGTGGCTCTGTAACACACCCCTCGGACACTCAAGGCTCTGGACTTCCGCTGTCCACTCTGCCTTGAGTATCCTTGCCTTTCACCGGCTGACTCACCAGTTTCTCACGAGTCCTTTAAGACTTAGCTTAGGGACTGCCTCTTTTGATGACTTTTCTTTGCCTCACGGCTCCCCCTCTTCTTCCACACTGACTAAACGCCCTGAATATGCCCGTCACAGCAGGTCACGTGCAGGATGAGACATCTGCTGTGCGTCTTCCCCTCTCACTCCACTGCTAGAGGGCCAACACTACATCTTGCTCATTGTTTCACTCCTCTAACACTCAACCCATGGCTAATGAACTAACTAGTACTGTAGTAGCCCTCTTAGTAACAATCAGGCAGGACCTTCTACAAGAAATCTGACACTCCAGCTTTTCTCTGATCTCACCTTTCACTCTGATTGAACTAAAGACTTACGTGTACATGTTTTACCAGGGAGACATAATTTAATCCAGAGATGTGTCATCACATACTCTCACATACTCTGCCATTTAAAAATTCTGCTCACGATGGGGAAAGGAGACAGGTGTGCTTTCTGACAGCCCCACTGTTTTTGCACTTCTAGTGGTCACTGGCTTCTCTCTCAGTGCCTTCCTTAAACCCTTCTTAACAAGGGAACAGGATAACAAAGTAATTAAGAGCCTGGTTACAGCCTATGTGTGAACAGAAACATAAACAGGGACATAGAGAATAGACTGGCGGTTGCCAAGGAGGAGGGGGTGGGAGAGGGTTGGATTGGGAGTTTGGGATTAGCAGATGCAAACTGGTGTATATACAGGATGGATAAACAAAAAGGTCCTACATGGGACTTCCCTGGTGGCGCAGTGGTTAAGAATACGCCTGCCAATGCAGGGGACATGGGTTCAAGCCCTGGTCCGGGAAGATCCCACATGCCAGAGAGCAACTAAGCCGGATGTCACAACTACTGAAGTCCAGGCACCTAGAGCCCGTGCTCTGCAACAAGAGAAGCCACCACAATGAGAAGCATGTGCACCTCAACTAGAGGAAGCCCGCGTGCAGCAACAAAGGCCAAACACAGCCAAAAATAAATACATACATGCATTTATTTTTAAAAAGTGCATGTATTTAAAAAAACCCAAAAAGTTCCTACTGTAGAGCACAGGGAACTATATTCTATATCCTGTGATAAACCGTAATGGAAAAGAATATGAAAAAGAATGTACATAAATGTGTAACTGGGTCACTTTCCTGTACAGCAGTAATTAACACAACACTGTAATTCAAGTGTATGTCAATAAAAAATAAAATTTAAAATAATTGCCAGAAAAATAGTCACATAAGGGGAACTTCCCTGGTGGTCCAGTGGTTAAGACTTTGCCTTCCAAAGGAGGGGGTGAGGGTTCAATCCCTGGTCGGGGAGCTAAGATCCCACATGCCTTGAGGCCAAAAAACCAAAATATAAAACAGAAGCAATACTGTAACAAATGCAATAAACACTTTAAAAATGGTTGACAGCAGAAAAAATCTTTAAAGAAAAAATTCACATAAATCAGAAACAAATGAAAGATAATAAAGTCCATACATTAAAAAAAAAAAAAAAGAGCATGGGTTCGGGTCACATTGCAACTTCCCACTTACTTATAGCTGTGTAATTCTGGGCAACTCACATAATGTCTCCTCAGACTGTTCATCTATAAAATGGGGATGGTAAGAGTTCCCTACCTCAGAGCGTTGCTGTAATCCATAAACACGGTTAAGTGCCTTGGTAAATGTTTGAGGCTCTCTGGTTATTATGAATTAAAATATGTCAATGGCTTCTGGCCGTGTGATTTATATAATAGTTTGATGTTTAACCAAATGGTAAAACTATTCCATTTATTATTCCCATCTCTTTTTAACCCTTAGCCTGCTTTGTTGTTTATGTTTTCTCCCACCACAGAGTGCTAGTTCCAGGAGAGTAAAGGCTTTATTTTGTTCACTGCTGAAAGCAACAGCACCCAGAAAAGTACTGTACATATGAAGCCCTCAGTAAACACTAGCTGAATGAATGGTGCAAAGTGTTACAAGGAAAAGTACACCCAAACTTTCATTATAATAAAAAAGTATAGATAAAAAAATCTTTCTCTAATGGCTTCCAGTCAAGTAACTGAAAACACCATATGCTATAATAAAAACATAAGTAATTTATGAAAATTTGAAGGCAAAAACATAATTTTAAAAGATTTAGACCTATGTTAGGCGTGATAGAGTATGGATGCTTTCTTGAAATTCACAATCAGATCCAAGAGTATCACTTTCAGACTGTTCTAGTAGACTGAGTTTACTTTTCGTTGTCTTTGATGACACAGTCACTATTCTACTCTCTTTCTTAACAGAAATGTGTTTTTTCGAAGACTCACTTTTAATTGGTTTATTAACCAAAGAATTATTTTGCCCAATTCCTTTGCTTTTCTGCTTTACAGGTGAGTCAGAGCAGGAATGCAGGTCCTTCCCAGGTTGTTTCTTAGCAGAGTATTTTTTGGTCTATTCACCTGCTTTGCTCATTTTCTCTGAAGAAGACCTGCTATTTCTAGATAATTCCTCTTCTTTTCTTTGACTTCCAGTTCCAGAAATGACGTCTGCTGAAGGAGAACATGTTCTAGCAATGAAATCTTCAAAAGACTCCTGCCGCTGCTCTGTGACTGGGACCCCCAGGTTGTCTTTGGAAGCTTCTAAGGCCTCCTGAGTAGACGCTGGGACACGGAAGGAGTCGAGAGGCAAAGGAATCCTAGCATCACCTGTAATTTTCGGAAAGTGGAGGGGAAGACAAAAGACAAAACAAAAATTCAGTGATGAACAAAGCAACCATTAAAAAGTAGAGCTCAAAACTTCAATGTTACTCTGTAATCTTATTATTAACACAGTCAATTGATGAATCAGAAGATTTCAGAGCCAGTTTTTTTTGTAATTATATCTTGCCAAGTGATTCTCAGCTTAACCTAGCTATATCCAAGGCTATGTCCGCTACGTTTTCAGACTTTGGTGATTGGGGTAGTTATTACCCATTTCCTTTCCCTCACTAAAAATAAAACCCTATTCTGTAAGGTAATTAATGTCTTTTCTATCCTCCAGGCACATGTAAATCGTATATAGTTTGTGACCAGGCTGTGTTCTCAAGCTGTCAGTTCCCAAGACCACTCTGAGATGGGCTGATGGGGGCTCCAAGTGAGGCTAGAGGAAAAGCTGACAGGTTTTCCCCTCCCATTCCCATAACCAGGTGATTCACTCTAATATGTTACCTATTAGCTATGTCTGGATTACTTATTTTAAAAATTATATCAGTATGTGTACCTTCATTAGTGTTCCTTCATTGTAAGCTGACTGCATACAAATAGAAACCTAGATAAAATATGAACAGAATAGACATTTATACAATTTAAAATCTGGAATATTTTCTCTAATGTCTTCTTTCTTCATTAAGGATAGTTTGCTTTAACTCATAAATTTTCTCAAGAACTTCCAGTCTCCTTATTTACAAAAGTACAGTATCATGAAATGGGCACACATTTACGAATCTCAGATTTGGAAAGGATTCCAGAGTCTTCTAGCTCCCGAGCATGTGAATTATTAGAGACTGATCATTATTGTTTTCTCCCTGACTTGGTCATTTCCTTTTTGCTAATCACTCTTAGAATCATTAAGTGCTGTTCTGTCCATTTACTTGGCTATTTTGCATTTGTTATGGGGCACCCTGTTTTGATTCTGATTTTCCTTCTTCAAGTGCCTTCTTTTCTTCTTTAGGTGGACTACTAACAGGAGAATTCATGGGGGGACAACCTAGTAAATGAAAATCTGACTGATCTATACCAGCCATTGTGGCCAACTGCCCAAGCCTAGACGAGAGGAGGAAAGGAGAAAAGACAAAGGTTATTATAATCACAGAAGAGCAGTTTAGATTTCCCCAGACTTACAATCATGAAATACTTCTAAAATCTTTTTTTTTTTTTTTTGCGGTACACGGGCCTTTCACTCCTGTGGCCTCTCCCATTGCGGAGCACAGGCTCCGGACGCGCAGGCTCAGCGGCCATGGCTCACGGGCCCAGCCGCTCCGCGCCATGCGGGATCCTCCCAGACCTGGGCACGAACCCGTAGCCCCTGCATCGGCAGGCGGACTCTCAACCACCCCGCCACCAGGGAAGCCCTACTTCTAAAATCTTAAAAGCTAACATCCTACTCCAGACTACAAGCCGCTATCTCCCCCAAATCCTCAGCCCTTTCCAGATTCATCCTCTAGGAGACATCCCACTGTCTCACTAGAAGCTTCAATATGTTCCATGCACCCTGTCCACTGCCTGTCACACCTCCATTCCTACACTTCTTTACCACCTTTCCTCCAGTTTCCAAGAATGTGTTTGTTCCTTCCTTCCCAACACCAACACCAATTCATTCACTGACAAAACACCACTCCATCAACTATCAATCTCCACTTCCCTCTTTCAGCAAAATTGCTCCCGGTTGAGAACCACTGACCTTTATCTCCCCTGCAGATTAATAATCATTTTTATGTCTAAGGCAAAGATAACTTTAATTCAAACTTATCAAACAAGCAAAAGAAGTGAAAGATAGGAAAATTCTTATGCATTCCCGACTATTTTCAATGAAAACTGCCTTTAATTTAGTCTTTACAAAACAACTATACCTACTAATTACTCTGTCTACAGGTTACTCTTTTATACTGGGCTCCCCACTCTACCAAAGCAGGCTTCCCTATATGCATTTCTTAAAAAATTTAATTCCTCATTTTAAAATGTCAACTACATTACCTATAATTACACTAAATTTGGCTAAATATAGCCACGTAAGTGATGAAAATTGCTCCAGTTCCTCAGCAAACTACCATTAGAGTCGCAAAGAGAAGAATGCCATGAAGAGAAATGAACTAACCCAGCATCTTTAAGGAGAACCAGGAAAGCATGGAACTTCTGAAAAGAATTCTCAGTGCTGCCCCAAACACCTTCATCATCCAGGATCATGCTTGTCAATGAGTGGGCATGAAGGGCTTCAGACAAAGAGAAAGTTGTGTTTCTTAACTGGGCATTTTCATGTTCCAGCTATACAAGAAGACTGAAAACGTCTGACATGATTTTTTCTCATTGTCATCAAAAGTAGTCTTGCCTTGGGCTTCCCTGGTGGCGCAGTGGTTGCGAGTCCGCCTGCCGATGCAGGGGACAGGGTTCGTGCCCCACTCTGGGAAGATCCCACATGCTGCGTAGCGGCTGGGCCCGTGAGCCATGGCCGCTGAGCCTGTGTGTCTGGAGCCTGCGCTCCGCAACGGGAGAGGCCACAACAGTGAGATGCTAACATACCGCAAAAAACCCCCCAAAAAACAAAAAACAAACAAAAAGTAGTCTTGCCTAGTTTCAAGGTACAAAACTAAAACACTCAAAATGGAATTAATTTATAATTAATGTAACCCTCCGCCAGTAAAGACAGAGACCATATCACATAATAACCAAAACCCACAGGCACCCAACAAAGTTTCCTATATAACACTTAGGTGGTATATAAATAAACCAAAGTTACCGTTTTATTAATGATCTTTCACAAAAGATCACATTTCTAACTGGTTCAATTCATAATGGAGCCTTATTCCACATTAGAAAATGACCTGCTTTAAGTTTCCCTTAAATTAGAAAGTGAATTATAGAATCTGATTTGAACAAAACATATTTCAACTCTGCTGAATGTTAAGAATTAACTTTAGTGAGTAAAATATCTAATGCTTACGTTTAAAAGTCCTAAATCATACCCAACCCAATTTATTAAATGTACGATCACCAATATTTTCTTTGGCTTCTTCAACATATTCACCCCCGTGCACTCTTCCCCTTCCGCTCAGCATCTACGCACTTAAAACCCCCTGTAAGCTCAACTCTCGTATTTCTCAGAAAGGCCGTTAATGTTCATGATGCCCCTTTTGCCTTACATGAGCAGGTGCTCAACATTTATTGAATGAGTGTCTGCCAATCCAATGGATGCACTTTCAAAAATTCCTCCCTACACTCACCCTGTGATAAATTATATTTAGATAGAACTTTTTAGATTATGCCCTGCTTTCATGCACATTACCTAATGTAATTCTCATAGTATATATTTTTATCTTTCATTGCATTCTTAGAAGTTTTCCAATATCTTAAATTTATTTAAATGATTCACTTTCCTAATTCATTGCCAGGAGAGTCTCATCATGTCTTTTATGTTACTGTATATACAATACATGCACAGAAAGTGCCTTCTTCCATCAAAGAATCATGAACAGGAAATAAGCTAATGTCATATAAAAGCACACACACACACACACATACACAAAACCAGATTTTCACATCTTTAAAAACATGCTTTCTGGAATATAGATCATATGATCACTAAATACCAGTAAACGCAAAAGTCCATATGATACCACCAATTTGCAACATATTACAGTTTTAAAGCTTACAAAATATGTGTATATGGCTTAAAATCAAATCAAAATAAAACCAAAACACTCTCAAAAGCAGATGAAACGTGTTTACCTCACTGACTCGTCTATCAGCCTTCAGTCTTATTACTCTTTCCTCCTTTAACTGCTTTAGGCACTCCTCCAGGGTTTCCTAAGCAAACAGAGTCAATATTATAACTAATTCATAGTATAATAACCAAAAGCCTTTCCAGCTATTGGTCTCATCAGGATTTATGGGCAGAGCCAGAAGTGAACTCAGATTTTAGTCTGCTACTGGTCATATCATACCATGCCAGTGAAATGAATGATCAAAATCTATCAAATTTGCAAAGATTTATTTAAATTCCACTCTTTCCAACATAAATTTGTGGCAGGCCACCATAAAAGGCATATGCATATAACATAGTAAGTCAGAAATAAGAAGTTACGACCAAGAAAGAAAAATTCTATTTTTATTTGTGGGTCTCTTTATAGCAGGAAGTCCTATTAACGAACCTGCTTAGCATACCTGAATTGCATAATTGCAGATTCAAAAGCATGTTTTAAAAAAGTAATCACTGGGGCTTTCCTGGTGGCACAGTGGTTCGGAATCTGCCTGCCAATGCAGGGGACACGGGTTCGAGCCCTGGTCTGGGAGGATCCCACATGCCACGGAGCAACTAAGCCCGTGTGCCACAACTACTGAGCCTGCGTGTCTGGAACCTGTGCTCCACAACAAGAGAGGCCGCGATAGTGAGAGGCCCGCGCACCGTGATGAAGAGTGGCCCCCGCTTGCTGCAACTAGAGAAAGCCCTAGTACAGAAACGAAGACCCAACACAGCCATAAATAAATAAATAAATAAATAAATAAATAAAAATAAATTGCCCCCCCAAAAAAACTTTAAAAAAATAATAAAATAAAAAATAATAAAAAAGTAATCACTTTTAAAGCAATTTACAGTCAAGCACTGTTCCTGGAGTTCCCTGGGTATTAAATAATCGAATCATCAAAACCCTAAGAGGGGGCTTCCCTACTGGCACAGTGGTTAAGAATCCGCTTGCCAGTGCAGGGGACACGGGTTCGAGCCCTAGTCCAGGAAGAACCCACATGCCTCAGAACAACTAAGCCTGTGCGTCACGACTACTGAGCCTACGCTCTAGAACCCACGTGCCACAACTACTGAGCCCGCGTGCCACAACTACTGAAGCCTGCGCGCCTAGAGCCCGTGCTCTGCAAAAAGAGAAACCACCGCAATGAGAAGCCCGCACACCACTACGAAGTGTAGCCGCCGCTCGACGCAAGCAGAGAAAGCCCGTGAGCAATATCAAACACCCAGCGCAGCCAAAAATAGATAAATAAAATAAATTTATTAAAAAAATCGTACGAGGAAAGAACGATCACTAACTCCATGTTATTTTACAGATGAGGGAAACAGAGGCAGAGAAGTAGAGTAAGTAGAGCAGCACAGCCAAGGTCACACCACTAAGTAGCAGAGCCACACTGTGGACTCAGGAAGCTGGCTGCCATTCCTGCTCACGGAAGTGGTAGTCTTCCCTTCACCAAGGTCACTGAAATAAAATGAACACTGATAAACTATCTTAGGAGTTTTAGGAACTAAGACACTTCGGTCCTTGAAGTGGGGACACTGCTTGCAATAGGCAGAATTCTGACAGAGCCCCCAAGATGACCACTTACTGAAGTACACAAACCTTCCACTTATCCAATCAAACTCTAAATGTAGGTGCTGTAGTGAAGGGATTTTGCACATGGAATTAAGGTTCAAAATCAGTTGATCTTTTAAGATAGGGAGATTATTTTAGGTGGATGTGGCCTACTCAGGCACCCCATGAAAAGGACCTGAACTCTTCCTGAATTGAAGTACAAAAGGGACAAAAGGGAGACTCTCCATTGCTGGCTCTGAAGAAGTCCAATGCTGCGGCAGAGAAGGCAAGCGAGAGGCCTCTAGGAGCTGAAACTCTCCCCCGACTGACAGCCAGCAAGGAAATGGGGACCTCTGTCCTGCAACTGCAGAATCTGAATTATGCCAACAAGCCGGAAGAAGCCTGTAGGCATTCTTTCCCAGAGCCTCTGGACGCTAACACAGCCAGACTGACATCTTGATTTCAGCTCTGTGGCCCACACAAACTATGGTGAACATCCAATGTTTGGGGCTCAATATCTTACACTTAAATTTCACGTGCTTTAACACTCTCAGGAGGGAACCCACATGTTCCCGTGTATATCTGAGCAGGAAGCCCAGTCACGCTGTGCCTGGACTTCTGACCTACAGAACTCTGAGCTAGTCAAACAGGTATTGTTTTCAGTCAGTAAGAGTGTAGTAAAAGAATTAATATTCTACTCAACCTCCAGGTTCGTGAACAAAATAAATGATTGTCATTGTTTTAGGCCACTGTTTTGGGCTGGTTTCTTATGCAGTGATAAACAATCATAATACCTATACTTATGAAAACAGTAAGGTATATTTATACATGTTAACTGCTTTGAACAAAAAGAGTGAGGAACTCTATTACCTGCCATCATTGGGAGAGGAGCTGGTATCACTTTCTGGAGAGTAGCTTTTGGTACCTAACAACAATCCTACATCAGGAGTTTACCCTAAGGAAATCAAAGATGTGGGCAAAGATTTATCTACCAACATGATGTCATAAGATTGGTTATAACCAAACCCTAGAAGAAAGCTAAGAGCCTCTGAATTGGGACTGGTTTAAATAAAAACAGCTCATCGTCTGAAGGAATGCGTTATGAAGCCACTAAGAATGACAAGAGGTCTCAACCAGAGTTCATGAATGGGCTTCAGGAGTGCTACATTCAAAATATATCTGTGCGTTTTTCCTGGGAGATGATGCATAAGCTTAATCAAATTCTCTGATGTAGAAGAGTAGTTAGTGACATGGCAAAATATTTCGGATACATTTTTAAGACAAAAGAGCAGATTAGGTGTGTGTACATGCAGAGGTGGCTTTTATTTCCTTCAAGAAGTTGTTCATTGTTTTCAAACATTTGCTCAATGAACATATATTTTTATATTCAGAACATGTTTAAAAAATTGAGAGTCTAAGAACTTCAAATTCTTTAATGTTTCATTACCAATCCCAGTCAAGTTTTCAATGAGGAAAAAGGGAAAAAAATTGCAAAATTCCTCTACTTTTAATATAATGGTTTAATCAATCTTCTAAAACTGATTTCAAAGAAATTCTAAACAAATAAACAAAAAAACAAAAAACCCTCAGCACGGTCAGAGGAAGGTAGACTAAAATTCCTGACTGGTTCTAAATAGCACATCAAAGTGCAATTACATGCAACAGTTTCTCCCTCTAATGGAGGGAATTAGAACACAGTGTTCAATTTTTGTGAAAAAGTGTACCCTCCTCCTACAAAGTATTCAGAATTCATGTCCCTTACATGGAAATATGGAACCAAAAAAGTTAGAAAGTAAAATTGCTTGATATTCTATTACTTAAATAAGACTAATGATAAGGCTTTGGAATAATTTTCCTTCCTGCCATCTGCTCTCCATTCCACCCTTCTGTACACCGGCTAGGGTGATTTTTCTGGGACAAAGCTCCCATCATATTGGATATCAAATTTTATGTTCAACTTTTCTCCATTTAACATTGAAATCAATCATTTCTCCTATAATCAGGGGATTCATAACCTTGATTTTTTTGTGTGGGCTACAAAATATTCCACTGAGTGGGTTTACTGGTTAACCATTTTACAGATTTAAATTCTTTCCAACTTTTCAGTATTATCAGACAAAATAACCGTTTTTATGCATGAAGGCTTTTTTCCATATTGAGAATAACATTCTTACAATAAATCCATAAAAATGAGTTTGAGATCAAAGCAAATGAACATTTTTAAGGCTCTGAGGTACCTATCTCCAGACTTCTTTCCAAAAGATTTCTGAGATTTTACACTGCCATCAGCGATGTATCACTTGGTATATAACCTCTACTGTAACTGTTGGCTTACTTCCTCACTTAGAGTGCAAGTTATTTGAAGATAGGGGGTGTATTTTATTAAGGTTTATCCCCAGCACCTGTGCCTAGCACAACGTAGACGGTCAATAAATAATTGCTTAATAAGGAGAATCCCTGCCACACACATACATATAAGATGTACGTGTGTGAAAGACAGACTGTGTGTTTTTCTCTAACTGGATAGATGAAAACTTGTCATCTTCTTTAATGTGCAATTTTTTTGCTTATAATTAGTCATTAAATTTCTCTTTTAGATTATATTGTAAATATTCAGATTCTCTGAGGCAAATGGGCCTGGCACTACCCATTAGCTACATAACCTTGGACAAGTTCTATAACTCTAGGCCTCAACTTCCTCATCTATAAAATGGAGATAAGCTCCCATATTACAGAGCTCTTGTGAGAATTACATGAGTTAAAACACATATAAAATTAGAAGAGTGCTTGGTACATAGAATATGTGCAATTAATGCTGAATGAATGAACATGCGAATGCAAACAGTAGTGAAGGACTTAAAATGAAACGGTCTCATCCCACTCCCACATCCAGCACTCAAGAATCGACCGATTCTTTACGCAGTTTTTAATTGTAAAATACGATATGTGTACTGAGAAGTGCACAGAACAAAACTGTCAATGTGACAAATAAAAAGAGAATACTTACATAAGCACTACTAGAATCTGTCAGCATCGCAAAAACCCCCCATATCCTTTTCTCATCACAAGCTCCTTCCTTCTTCCCGGTTAAACACCAACCTCACTTCTTGACAGTCATTTCCTTTAACCTGCATGCATCCCTAACAAAAGAGTTTAGTTGTGTCAACATCTAACTTTATGTACAGGATCATAGTATATGAAGTCTTTTCTATCTTATTTCTTTCTCTCAACATTGGTTTAAAAAATTCATCCACATTGCTGCCTGTAGCTCTAGTTCATTCAATTTTATTGCTGGAGAGTTTTCCCACTGTACAAATACACATCATTTATTTAATTTTTGACTCTTAATGGACATTTGGTTTGCTTTCAGTTTGTGCTAATGCAAATCATGGACAGGAATCCTGCTGTACCCGTTATTCTGGTGCATTTACACAGGGCGGGGGTGAGGGCTGCTGGCTCACAGGCTATTTATATACCTTCAGGTGATGGAGAGGGCTAAATGCTTTCCAAAGTAGTTGTGTCGATTTATACTCCAGTATAAACAGGGTAGAAGATTCCCATAGTACTTCAGGTCTACAATACCTGATACTACCAGACTTTTTATTTATGTATTTGTCAATCTGATTGACATGTAGTTTCCTTGGTTTTGACTCACTTTTCACTTGTTACTTAATGAAGTCGTACACTTTTCTGTGTTTACTGGCTGTATGGATTTCCTTTTTTATGAGGTTTACGTCAACTATTGTTATTTTTTATTATTTTATTATTATTATTTACTTTTGGCTGTATTGGGTCTTCGTTGCTGCGGGCAGTGCAGGTTTTCTCTAGTTGCGGCGAGTGGGGGCTACTCTTCATTGCGGTGGCTTCTCTTGTTATGAAGCACAGGATCTAGGCGCGCAGGCTTCAGTAGTTGTGGCACATGGGCTCAGTAGTTGTGGTTCACGGGCTCTAGAGCACAGGCTCCGTAGTTCTGGTGCACGGGCATCGCTGCTCCGTGGCATGTGGGATCTTCCCGGACCAGGGCTCGAACCCGTGTCCCCTGCCTTGGCAGGCAGTTTCTTAACCACTGCACCATCAGGGAGGTCCAACTATTGTTATTTTGAATTCTTCTCCATTTCCAAGTAATACTCTTCCATGACTATTTTCTCACTAAATTGGAGGCATTATCTGTTCACTTTCTAACTTACTAATAAGCGTTTAGTTCCTCTACACTCTTTCCTACGTCCACACTGCTCAGTAAAGTTATGTCATCATGAGTTATTCCACTGCTCATGATCTCTTTCACTTGTAGTGATATACTTAAAAACCTACATTGTTGATCAACTAGAAACTCTCTCAACGTCACGCTTTGTAAAATGAGGACATTCATAGCATCTTCCCTTTTTTCTACCTTCTGTCTACCTTCCAAACCTAGCTGTTATGTTGTCAAAGTTGAAATTTATATTCTGTTCTATGTGCAGTTAAGTCTTCTGTTATTTGAGAGTCAGTACGGAGTAAGGTTTAAGAGAACTGGCAGAGAGCCTAAACTCAAAGCCTCGATCCAACCTTAAATTAGGTACAGCCTGGGCAAGTTCCTTCCCTGTCTTAGCTTCCTGTTCTCAAAAGTGGGAATGATATTAGCACCAACCTCATAAGGCTATTCAGAGGATTAAATGAGTTAATATATGCAAAAACACTTAGAGCCTAATATATACTAAGTACATACTAGTACACAATACATTTCAGTACATACCAAGTTAATACTAATACATACTAAGTATAGTTTACTTTAGTTATTTGTGATTACATGCAAGTTGACAATAAAAGCTGCAAACCAAGACAGTATTGCCATTATTACAATGAAATTAATATTGCCCACTGCAGATGTACTGTGTCTCTGTGTATAGACTACACCTCGTTCCATACTGTGCCAGTGTCACTGCCCTTGTGCAGGGTGACCACATACCCCAAGCCGCCTTTGGCTGTTCCAGTTTATACCTGTTGTCCTGATGTTACAGCATTAGAGCGCCTCCTTACACTATTGAAGTGTAAGGAGTTTGGACCAGTTCTGGTTTGGACAACAAATTAGATACGTGGTCATTACCCCTGTGTGTCACTGAAAAGGGGGACATCTATAGTGTCAAGTTGAAGTGGATTCTTCCCTTCCTCACCAATACTAGGTTAAAAATCAACCATAGTTCAGTGTGCTTCAGGTTTATGTCCGTATAGCCTTTTCTCCTCTGGAGTTCAAGTTCCTTCTCCTCTTCCTCTCCCTCCTCCCTTCCAACAGTGCCTAACACCTAGTAAGTACAATATGCCTCAAGGTGTTTCTAAGCTCTCAATCACACAATCAATAGAAGCCTCTCCACTCTAGACTAGCTGCAATCTGCACTGAATCCCCTATTACCTTCCTTCTTGGTTTATTGCCTCATTTTGCTGGATTATGTCTATAAATAGCTTAAGGTGTAGCACAGGAGGTCAATTTTTCAAATTTCTTTGGGTACAAAATATCTTCTTCAGCTTCCACGTATGACTGATAGTTTGGCTGGATACAAACCCCTAGGGTGAAAATTATGTGCCTGAAAAACTTTGGAGGTATCTTTCTAATGCCTTCCAGGATCCATGGTGCTCATGACAAGTATGATAAAGTCAGATTTTAACCTTTTTTTTTAGGTGACCAGTATTTTTCTCTCTGGAATGGATGTATCCTCTCAGTATTTTATTCTATTTTAATTTATTTTTTAAGTATTTGAAAGTTTCACAATGAAGGGTGCCTAGGTATGAGTCTATTCTTGCTCATCTTGCGTAACTATTTTCAATCTGAGGCCTGATGTCTACTTTCAGCTGTGGGGAATTTTGTTGCCCTTTGACAGCTTCCCTCCATTGTTTTTCTGGGTCTGGAGTTTCTAATAGTAACATGTGGGATCTCCCAGATGCAGCCTCTCTAACATATTTCTATCATATTTTCCATTGTGTCTTTGTTTCTTATATACTGAGAAATTTTTTAAATTCCTACTGAATTTATTTCAGCACCCATATTTTCATTTCCAGGAGAACTCTCTTGCTTTCTGACCATTCTCCTTTTCATTAATACCCTTGTCTTATTTTATAGTTGCTAGCTCTTTCTAAACCTCTCTCAGGATACTAATTAGGGTTTTTTCTTAAATTATTCTGTTCCCTAAATTGTCCCTGGTCCTACTAGGATATGTTTGCACTCTTTCCCCCTCTCTCATGTTGTAAGCTTTACTCAACAGGCAAATGACACTTATTTTCTATTTAAGAATGAGCGCAGGAAGCTCCCTGAAGTCAACGATTGATTGGCTTCTTATGAAGGAAGAAGCGGGCAGTAACTGTAACAGGATCTCCCCCAAACACAGTTTTCTAGGGTGTAAAAACTCATACTAGCTGCCCCAGTTCTCGCCAGTTTCACTGTTTTCAAAATGAAATCATCTCATTTCAGGAGGGTGAGGGCGGGGCTGGGAGTCCACTCCTCCAAACACAACCCTTCAATGAGCTCCCCTATCTCAGTCACACTTTTAACTAACTCCACCCTCTCTCCTACATGCGCACCTGAGCATGGGGCTACTTTTTCAGGTGGGGTCAGAATCCTCCTCAGTTGCACGTGGTCCCTGTGCATATTCTAGGTGATGCTTTTCCTCTGTTCTACTGCTTCAGTTTCATACTCTTCCACCTGTCTTCTGTCTTTCAAAACTATGTTGAAATCTCTTGATTGTTGTGGGCATATATACTTAAACACTTTGATACCATCACTGTAGTGTCTTGTCAAAACAGAGAAGAGGACTTCCCTGGTGGCGCAGTGGTTGGGAGTCCGCCTGCCGATGCAGGGGACACGGGTTTGTGTCCCGGTCTGGGAGGATCCCACATGCCGCGGAGCGGCTGGGCCCATGAGCCATGGCCGTTGAGCCTGCGCGTCCGGAGCCTGTGCTCCTCGACGGGAGAGGCCACAACAGTGAGAGGCCCACATACCGCAAAAAAAAAAAAAACAACAAAACAGAGAAGAGCTAAAAGATCTCAGTGCATTCTGAATCTGCTATTCTGTGGTCCCAGTGTTTAAACTTCTTGGACTTCCCCAGTGTCTATTACTGCTTTTACAAATACAATCTTGTGGTCTATTCGTGAAGGAAATGAATACACCACATCTAAAATAACAAGGAATGCAGGTTGGATGCTCTAGGGTCTTGTCATACTCTGCCATTTACTAATAAACCACTTACGTTCTACAAATTGTAGGTGCTCATTTATAAAACGAAAGGGAGTAACTCTACAGGAACTATAGATTTCTCCTACTCTAACATTTCATAATTTTCTAAGTTCTTTTCTTAAAATTTCTCTATATTATCATTAATTTTAATTAAAAAATAAAAATCTAACTTTCTCTTTTGAAAATCAAAGAGTAATTCCCGTAGTCGTACAATAATGGGATAAATAGTTCTGAAACCTGTCAAGTGTCATGTTTCATATGAAGAGAAAATCATACTAAATAATTTTAAAAAATTAAACATGGACTTTGTAGCACAAAAACAAGGTCCCCCACAAATGGTGTTCCTTTATTTACTAGAAATGTTCAGCTCTGCATTAAAGTTGAAATAAAATAAATATATTAATTTTGAGGTGTAAAAATTTCTTATAAAAATCAATTTTTCTTTTCTGTCCATACAAACAAAAGTAAGGAATGACATTAGAGGTCAGGATGATTTGGTAATAGAATGTAGCTTCTTGATATTTTTGATTTTAGGAAAGGAGACTATCAACATCAAAACTTTTTTCAACTTTACTTTTATTTAAAATGAGGCCATATTTTCCTCTTATAAAAAGAGAGTTCAACTAGAACTGTCCATTTTCTCATCTGTAAAACAAGAGCACTGAATCAGCTGACTGTATTCATTCAGAACTCAATTTCCTTATCTTATGATCACTAAGGTTCTCCCTAAATCTAATATACTAAGGTTCTAAGGAAAGGAAAATATATTACTAACAACATGTTTTGATTTTAATTTCTTAGAGTTCAAATGTCCACCATTCACCTTGGTCTAAGCTTAAGGAATCATTCAAGGGGATACAATGCAGATGGCATGAGAAAACAGAACCCTCACACAAGCTGTGCTGTGTTGCAATCAGCCTTCCGTTTGAAAAATAATCTTCTCTATAGCTTTAAAGTGATAACTTTGTACCTGCAATACTTCTTGTTTCAAATGGATTTTCTCTGGCTCCTCCTGAACACGTTCTGAGGAATCATCGACCTCTTCGATTTCTGAGGAGGAAGGACTCCCTACTGTCACCGTCACAGGAAATTCTGATGGACCTGAGTGTCACAGGAAGATAGGAAACCATAGAGTTGTTAAACTGAAGTGCAAAGAAAGAAGACAAGATTGCATAAAAGACAACACAAGCCAGATACCAAATATCCAAATATTAGAGGACATTTAACAAAAGTGATCTGAGGTATCATTCTTTATAAATGTCTCTCACTGCTCTTTAGTGTAAAACAGGCAATGACTAAGTAAAAGTACAGTAACTTATTTTTGCTATGTTACTGTACAGACCTCTGTTGTACGTGGTTAGGATTAGTAATGGGAATTGCCCATATTATTTTACTAAGTTTCTTTCACAGAAGCCAAGTGAAGATCCAAGGTAAACATTTTTTCTCAGATCAACTTTATACTGCCAATGAAAAATTTATTCTTCACCATCAGACAAAAACAGTCTGGAAGAAAATGTAGTTTTTCAGAGGAAAATACATCAGTAAAGGGACTGATGAATAATCAGGAAGTCAACATATCTAAGCTGTGAATAATAGACATTAGAATTTAAAAAAATAAATCACATACACATACACAACTAAAACTGACCCATCAAAAATTTCATCTTCTCACCACCCTTAAGCCAAAACTAGGGCAACAATTCTCCCAGCAAGCTTCACTGCCACTGCAATGTTGTTCAATAGGACATTTCCAAACATTTAAAAACTGACCTGGCCACAACCCCATAAAAGTTTACAGATCATAAAGAAGTGTGCTGGGATTATATAACCACGAAGAAGACAAGTCACTAGGACATCATTTTGACAACAAGCAGCAAACCCTGCAGCATAGGAAAACCCTAACAAGAGAACGTGGTGCACACCCCTCTCTCTGGGAATGCAAGGCCAGGACTGACACCCAAGATGCTCTTCTCTCAACCTCAGCAGTGGTCCCTTTCACAGAGCCACTATGCAGTCTCCCAAGACCACTGGGAAGGAGAATCTGATACTGACAGTATTCGCTTGCCACGAGGCCATAAGCGAGGGAATGTGTGTGGCCTTGGTGAGAGAGCAGAGGTTTGGGAGATGTTGCTTTATATTGGCTTTCAGATCAGGAATTTGTACATATAGCCCGCAAACAACGTTTCTTGAAAATATGTGAACATTCTTGAGTATGACAGCTCCATGTGAGGGGTCAGAAATGGCAGTCAAGTTCGTTTCACTGGGTAACAGCTGATTTGCGGACTGGAAAACAGGATTCCTTGTTTACAGACATCACCACAAGGCTGCCCGTTATGTGCCAAATCCACACAACTACACAGTTGCATTGGGAGAGCGACCAAACATGTTTTACATGGATTTATTTCAGAGAGGGAAATGCTTCTTGTAAGGCTCTGTCAGTTTAAAAAGCAAGAAGAATGACCATCCACCTTTCCCAATTCAAGCCCTATATATCATAAATATGATAGCTACACACCACCAACTGATTACATACATCACGAGCTTTGATGAATGGAAAGCCCCTAAAAAGATAGCAACAAAACGAAGTTAGATCTTCATGTAAATACATCACCAGTTAAACCCAGTTAATACAACTATTTAGTAGTATGAACAGTATCCATACAGAATTGTGTATAAAAATAAATAAGCTCAAAACAAGGACCTGGAGGGCTCTGCTACGGAGAAAACACAACAGAATTCAGCCTACTGGCTTGGTAATCACTCTCTGAACTGCTGAGAGGCCCCTTCAGCTCCTATGTTCAGGACGGTTGAGATGTCAGCCTCTCTTCTTTAAATGGTGATATTAATCGTTCTCTAATTTACCACCCTGTGTGACGAGGATGGACCTGCAATTAAGTGTCTCAGGAAGAAGACAGGAAACCACAGAGCTGTGAAACTCAAGTGCAAATACTGGGGATTCAACACTATAGTTTATGCAACAGCAATTCACATTACCATTTGCAAAAAAGTAGTCAGTTGTCCAGTGGGGATTAGAAACATCCATTTAACATGAGCAACTGAACAGATATTTTACACAGGAACTACTTCAAGTACTATTTAAAATCAATTCTCTTTGTTTTCTTAAGCAATTGTTAATCCCCAATTTCCTGATTACTACCAAGTAAGTCACCTGAAGATCATCTAGAGCCATCTATTTCACTTAGCAAGCCTAAAGCTATAATTCAACCATTTTATTTACTGTTCTGTGACAAATATTACTATGAACAGCTATCCCCTGGATAAGAAATCAGGTAATGCTAGTTTGACTCACTAAATCTGATTTACTGAGTTAATAAGCCAGTTGATTTAGAAGAGGTCTAATGCATATTTTTCATCCATTCTGCATTAAACTATTTCCCATGCCTAAAATGTCTTTTTTCCCATTCGTACGTATCCAAATTCCTACTTCTGTGCTGTAGGGCTTCGCTCAACTACATCTGCCTTTAATGAAACTTTTCTCACATGCACAATTGGTGATCATTTTAGTCTCCTCAAGACTCCCACGGAGTTACCTCTGTTGTGACACTTGAGAAACAACTTGAAACTCCCAATTACTTTTAATTTTTCTTCCTTAGAAGGCTCATTAGGCAGAAGCCATGTGTGAGTTACCTTTTTTCCCTACACAAAGCACCAGAGACCACCCACATAATACAAGTTCCAAAATAAAGAACTCTAAATGACTGAAAAAGACAGGGAATGCAAACAGGTTACCTGTTGCTTTTTGCACTTTCTGCAGGACACAATGGCCGGAAACCAGACACTCCAGGTGGTAGCGCTTCAGGAGGGTAACATTCTTGACCAGCAGAGTGTTTCCTTCCATTACTTACAGGCTTCTTTGTGGCCAAGACTACGTTTGACAAAGCATGAAAACAAGGAATCAAGATGCACCAAAGGTCTACAGAGCAAATGTCACACGTGCACACGTCGAAAGGAATCAAAAAGGCACTTGACAATGATGCCAAGCCCATTAAAAAGAGGATCGGTTTTGTACAAAGGTTTTACATAAGCCAGCATTTTAAAAAAATATAAGTTCTCTACAGTAACAAGTTATTTTAACTAAAACAAAAGTATTGAGATGTGCAGAAATGCAAAAATAAAAGTTTAAAAAAAATCCCAAAGTATGATACATTTTATGTATCATGTAGAAACACTCAAGTTTCCTGAATCGTAGAACACCTTTGGCATTTCTGAATCTCAAGGACACAGAAACACAGATACACCCATGACTTCTACCAAACAGAATCTTCAGAAGTAGACCAAAAGTTAAATTTAAGATGAATTTTTCTATGTAAAAACAATACAAGTTATAAGGCTGCAAGTTGCTGGGGGGTAGGTGAGTCAATTTTACCCTCCTATAAGCCTGTCAACCTTCACTGCTCCTTTGATTTCATATAGAAAACACACAAAAAAACAAATGAAACCCACTGGATGAAAGAGTGAAATGTGGAGACTTACCCTATATTTCAGTAGTAAAGAGGCATTTGGTTGCAAAAACTAGACCTACGTGTTAATATTTTACTTAGAACAAGCCATATATTAAAATTCACATTTAAATATTTAATTTGAATTTACTGAAAACAAACATCATAGGTTAAAATGGTTATATTTATCCTTCAAAGCTACTGTATTTTATGTTATTTTATTTATTTATTTTAATAGATCTTGATTGGAGTATAATTGCTTCACAATTCTGTGTTAGTTTCTGTTACACAACAAAGCGAATCAGCCATATGCATACACATGTCCCCATATCCCACCCTCTTGAGCCTCCCTCCCACCCTCCCTATCCCACCCCTCTAGGTCATCGCAAAGCACCAAGCTGATCTCCCTGTGCTATGCTGCTGCTTTCTACTATATTTTAGCAGCATTAGGATGCAGGGTAAAATGGAGTGTATGCGGTAATATAGGACAAATATTTCATAGAGTGTAGCTTATTGATAATCAACACACGATCCTGTGTGATTTACATGCCTCTTAAAAATATATAGGAGCTCAGTTCATTTTGTGCTATTTTATTGTGTTTTAACTTAATTGCCATCAAAAAAAATGTTTGTATGCATATGGTATGTATGTGTATACCCTTCCTTTCCTTTCAGAAACTAATGCAAATACATTTGTATTAAAATTTTTTTAATTACACTTTTCTTGTTAGGAGATTAAAAAATTTCTAATAAAAGTTCCCATCTTTTATTAGGCATACATAAGTACAATATAAATGTGACACAATTCACACCATTATTTCACCCCTATACTCACCTGGATCTAGGTATATACCCAGATACTGATTTGGCTTACTTCTATGTCTCCAAATAACTGAGGCAAACACAAAAAAAAGCCCAAGAAATAAAATTACTCTTAAAAGAGCTCAATGAGTTTGTATACTTCAGTTACATTTCCACTTTGTTTAATCATGCTAACTAAAAAAAAATGTTTAACTGTTCTCATTCCATGATGCCCTATTATTCTGTACTAGTTTTACAGAATTCCTAATATGTTTTACATATACATGTTTTATTTATATAGATTTCCATTTCTAATATCATAGCAAAAGTCAAGGTAGCTATTTTAAGAATGCTTTACATATGATATAAATTTTTAATAATAATATCTAATTAGTGTGATATCACAAATCTTAACTTCTTTGAATGTACTATTTGATTATTAAAATATCACTCTCTTGAAATAACAATTGGCAGACGATCATAAGCTTTTTTTTGACTTCATAAACACTCTTAACAACTTATTTAATACACTGTTGTCCAAGCAAGTTGATGAATAGAGAATCAAAAACATACAACTTTAAGTAGAAAAAAAAAAGCTGTATTTATGAAGATGTTTACAATAGTTTATTTTAGGTTATTTCCAATTTTTCACCAATTTAAAAACTTGACCAACTCAATGAAACCTTGTGAATGCAATGTGAAAAAGTATAACTATGAATTACAGAATTGAAATTTAGTATGAAAAGATAAGAATGGCAAATTATAATGAAGCTATGTGGAACTATGTTTATAGACAGCAGGAAGAGAAAATTAAAATGTAAATATTGCTTGATAGGATAATGGGATTAGAGGTGGTCTCTTAAATTTTTCTTTTTTATGCTAATACAATACCTTTATAAACCCCAAAAATCTTCAAACAACACATTTTTTAAAAATTGTGGTAAACGACACAAAACAGAAAATTTATAATTTTAACCATTTTAAAGTGGACCGTTCAGTGATATGAAGTCAACAAAGTTTTAAAACTTTCAGAGGGCACCTGAATAAAAGATGTGTTGTCCACTGGTGATTTTAATGTATCTGGTATATAACTAAAGTCACCACAAAACTCTTTGTGGGAAATTGGCAGATCATAAACATAAACAATTTATTTTGCTTTTTATTAAACCTTATTGTTTTGCTGTTTCAAAATTCAAATTTACTCACAAGAAAGAGTCAGTTTCATATTAGATTTGGTTTCACAAATGCTGCTCCTGCTATTCATTCTTATCTCCAAAAAAAAAAGACTATTGTGACTAACGATAATATGTTACAGAAAATAAGAAGTTAAAAGGTTTTCAATCTGCATATCTGGGAACCTAAATTAAAGCATCACACAACATTTTCAAAAACAGAAAAGCCATTTGATTTGACTCAAATCTTAGTTTTAAGATGGCAGAAAGTACCTTGATAATTTTCTTTTAAGAAAGAAAGAAAACCAAGCCATTAAAGAGGAATTCTTCCGAGAGAACTGAAACATGTTATATACCTCTGACTTGGCACTCCTTCCATCTGGAGAACTTGTTTGGTAACTGTTTTCATCACAGAATGATCTAAAGTAAAATGAATTGAAATTAGAGTAATTATTTTCCAATGAGTGGCTATTTCCATTTAAAACCAAAAGCCAACTAATTATTGCTTTTCCCAGACATTTAAATATGAAATCTACATTATATAATTATACACTTATTTCCCCCTTTGTGTATTCTAATTTCTTCCTCAGAAACCTAAGATGCCATCTTGCAGACTGCCCACAGTGGCTACTATTTTGGCAGCAGCAAAGGTCAACTTGAAACATTTTGCATCTGAAGTGGCTTTGGATACCTTTGGATACAAAGTACAGTCTGAGCACCGTCCAGACGCTTAGATACCTAAAGAGCATCTAAGATATCAAACCAGGGCATCCAAGATAACAAACCAAGTCCTGATATTCCCTCAAAAGCTGCTCCTCCCATCAGCCCCCTTCTTCTAAGTGATACTACCCAGTTGCACACATAATCATCAACGACTTGTCTCCTTGTTACTATTTCCTTCATACCTCACATCTATCTGCAGGTCTTGAGAGCTACACCCTCAAAACACAACCTGAATTCAACCACTTTTCACTTGCTGCAAACTTCCAACCTAACCTAGGCCATAAACATCTCTTATTTGGAGCACTGTGATAGTCTCCTAACTGGTCTCCCTATTCCTCTTTATTTATTTATTTATTTATTTTGCGGTACACGGGCCTCTCACAGTTGTGGCCTCTCCCGTTGCAGAGCACAGGCTCCAGACGTGCAGGCTCAGCGGCCATGGCTCACGGGCCCAGTCGCTCCGCGGCATGTGGGATCTTCCCGGACCGGGGCACGAACCCGCGTCCGCTGCATTGGCAGGTGGATTCTCAATCAGTGCGCCACCAGGGAAGACCCCTGTACCTCTTCTTTATCCTCCCAAGTCCCTTCTCTATACCAGGTCACCTTATTCAGATACGATTTGGATCATGCCTTTTTCCAGTTCAAACCCCTCTACTCATTTAGAATAATCCACAGCTTTACTCTGGCCTTCAAGACTTTACAAGAGCAGACCCCTGGCTAGCTCCTTGACCTCATGTCCTACCACATTCTTCTTCACTCAGTACTCTGCCCAGATTGGCCTCCTTGCTTTTCCTTAAATACTCCACCCACCTACATGCCTACATACTCATTGCCTCCTTGTCCTGGAATGTGCTTACTCCACATCTTCCATGGCTTGCTCCTCTCTTCATTCAGGTCTCCGTTCAAATGCCACTTCTCCAGTGAAGCTGTCCCCTAACAAACCTATCCAATGGAGTCCTACCTGCTCTCCCTCACTCTCCTTACATTAAGATATTTTTGCACTTCCTACCCTCTAAAATTATATGACTTATCTGTTTACTCATTTCTATCTGATCTCCTTCACTAGAATGTAAGCTCCATGAGGGCAAGACTTTTGTCTGTCTGGTTCACTGCTTTATCCGTGGTCCCTAAACCCATCTCTGGCACACAGAAGATGATTACAAACTTACTTGTGAATCTGACAAATGAATAAAGTACTCCTGGCAAGAATTCAGAGGCTGCACAGGAAAGAAAGAATGCTCTTGGTGGAAGCAGGCTTAGTATCTAGGTTCACCTCTATTCAGAGTAGAGATAAGAAAAATTGACAAGTATAATTCACTTTAATTAGTACAGTAGCTGCTAAAAACATAAGGGAAGTGCAACACTAGAAAAGTACAGTTGAAGCTTGAACAACATGGGTTTGAACCTCGCGGGTCCACTGACACACGCATAGTTTTCAGTACATAGGTACTATCGTCCTACATGATCCAAGGCTGGTTGAATCCACAGATGTGGAACCACTGACTATAAACTTATACCCAGATCTTCAACTGCGTAGGGGTCGACACCCCTAACCCCACGTTGTTCAAGGGCCAACTGGATATGATGAGGAAAGTTAAACACATTAAGTTTTAAAAAACTGTCAATACCTGAACAAATTCTTTTTGTTTTGCTATGTGTTTATCAATTTTAAAAAAGTGACCACATACCAACCAGCAGATTTTTTATTATATCCAGAACGAGCAGAGTTCTGTTGGTTTCAAGGGCCTTTAGTAAAGCCTTTGCTCCTTCACTGGTGAGGCCGCACTGCTGCAGGTCAAGTGCTTTCGATGAAAGACAAAAGGTCACTTGCTAACTCTACAGATTTAACATATAGACAACTCTCATTTTCTCACGTGTGGAAGAGTCCTGCACAAGACAAGTCATGGCAGGTTTGTAATTTTGGGTATGGAAAAAAACAGAGACATATACGCACACACATAATGCATAATCCAATTTAAAAACCTCTTCTTGGATGTGCAATGATAACCCTGGCTTTAGTACCAATAGATCAGACAACAGATTTTACAATTACAGAACTGAAGAATAACTGTATATAACCTATGAGCAAAAAGCATCACAAAATGAATCTCAGTTCATAATTAGCAAGGGCGGCAGGGGCATGTAAACCTCACAAGCAAAACCTGGTGGAGCTCAGAAATGCACTGCATTCTTTTGATCATGATCTTCAGCTCCAAATCACACTTGAAACTAGTTCAAAGGGGAAAACAAAATAGAAGAAATGTAATAACTGTTAGTTTTAGAGGAAAAAAAGACAAGTCTAAGAGGATACAAATAATAAAAACTTTCAACAATGTGTGAATAGAGAATACATACTAAAAACCTATCATGAAAGTATGATGGTCAAGAACCCTCGCAGTAAAAGGTCAGACAAAAACCAGAAAAACTGATCATGAATTCTAGTAGTTCTGGGGCTGAACAACCTACTCATTTAAACCAAAGGGATCATCACTAAAGCACAGGGATTAAAAAATATTACAGGAAAGGAAACTATCATGAGTCTTTTGTTTAAGTGTTGTGTGGACCATCACATTAAAATAACTGGAGTCTTTCAACACCCCCATGACGCACAGAAATAGCAAGTCAGACATACGGATCTGACAGGATATGATACAACCCTTACAAACTCTCACTACAGAAGAATGGACACAGGGTATAATTAACCAAATAGCCAAAGTAATACAAACAGCCAGTAAACCTCACCAGTCAATCAAATGAATACAAAATAAAACAAAATGTGGTTATTCTCCTATCAGATGAAGCCACGATTCTGTAAGAAAAGCCTTTAAATAATGTCTATACACTTTGGATCCAACAACTCTCTTTCTAAGAATTTAACCAAAAGAAATAGTCAGAGATATAGGTAAGGATATATATCAGAGTACTCTTTGTAACTGAAAAACTGGACAAAGCTTATATACAAGAATGGATAAGCTATGTGCACTGTGGCATATTCATATAATGGAATACTGAACAATCACAAAAAATGATGTAGGAGATACAAATTTACTGACTTGCTAAAATGCTCATACTAAATTAATTGAAAAAAGTTATAAAATTTGGAGTAATCCCACTTGCATAGAAAATGGAGAGGTACTCATTTTTGTAGTTTCACATTTTTTTACAAGTGCTACAGGCCAGTGTTTGTGAGAGGCAGGCTTCCCATCTACTGTTGGGGTGGACTACAAATTGGCATAGCCTTTCTGGGTGGTAATTTGGCCATGTGTATCAAATGTCTTAAAAATAGGTCACACTTAGTCATTCCACTTGTAGTACCTTATTCTACAGAAGTAAGCCCGATGCACACAGAGATGTATATACAACGTATTCACATTGTTTCTGACAGGGAAAAGCAAACAAACTGTCTAAATAGAATTGCAAAGAATTGATTAAACTATGGGACATCAATACGACGCAATACTACATGATACATCTTTAAGTGAAAAAAGCAGGAATGTGAAATAGCAAGTATACTACAATTCTATTTTTGTAATCCCTAAGTGTACATATATATTTGTAGAAGAAAAAAAGACTGAAAGTATATACGCCAAAATGAACAGTGATTATATCTGGGTATTAAAATTATAGGTTCTCTTGTTACTCTGTATTTTCTGTAAAGGATATATGCGACTCTTAGAGAAAGTTGAAAAGCAAAATAAAAGCTATCAGTAAAATGAGGCTTTAAAAAATCCTATCACAATAGTATCATGCCAAAAGCTAAGCATATTTCATATTAAACATTCAATATTTTCAATTTTAGAATTTCCCTCTAAGCCATAAATCCTCACTAAGAGATTCTGCCAAAGCACTTGCACCCAGGTCACCAATGAGCGGGTTGCAGTTCAGAGTGATGCGCCTCAAACCAGCCATGCAGTCAAGATCAGGTCTCCTGGAATGAAGACTCTCAGTCCAGGTTTCTTCATGCCTTCTGGTAGTCGGATACTTCAAAGATTTAATGGGATGAAATTAAGATGCTTGAATAAGGAAACAGGGTGTGCCTGAATATGGCTTCTTATGTCAGAGATTTACACACACACACAGATCAAGCATATATGCCAGGAGCATCAACCTGAGAACTTCAACAGTCACTTCTGGTTTACGAGTCCAGTGAGTGACCCAGATTCTGCTCGGTCAGTGATTAGATTCTAGCCACTGCATTTCCTGTTTCTGAACACTTATGTAAAGTTGGACAACTCAATTACAGTCTATGAATTATTTTCCTTATCTTCTAAGTCAGGGAATTGGTTCTAAATTCTATCTTTGCTGAGGCCCTATATTTCATCATCCTGTCCTCCAATGGCCTCCAAACACCTGACTGGGCAAACCATAAGAAAACTTTTTAATATGCATCTTATTTATTAACAAATTATATACACAAAGTTCCATACCTATAATTTATGTACATGATAAACTACACAGATTTTTAAAAATAATACAAAGGTAAAAATGTTCTAATATTTTCTTTTCCTAACTCCTAAGGCATTATTTTATTTTACTTATTTTTTTATAAAGATTTATTTATTTATTTGCTTGTTTGTTTGTTTGGCTGTGCCGGGTCTTTAGTTGCAGCATGCCGGATCTTTTAGTTGTGGCATGTGGGCTCTTAGTTATGGCAGGCACGTGGGATCTAGTTCCTTGAGCAGGGATCGAACCCAAGCCCCCTACATTGGGAGCACATAGTGTTAACTGCTGGACCGCCAGGGAAGTCGCAAGCATTATTTTAAAAACTATATTTACAAAATGTATCTCACATGCTACCTAGGGTGTGCACACAAGCTTTAGAGCCCTGGACTATGCAGAGCCAGTTTGATGTGCCTTGGGAAAATAATGGTTTGACATTTAAGCAAAAGTACTGTCTTGAAGACATTCAATTCTTTATATTCATAAAGTAAATTTTGGTAACAGGGAACACTGACTGTCAATGAAAAAAGTCTTATTACATTCCTGAAAAAGTAAAAGACTCAAAGTGCCTTTGTTACTCTAAAAGGAGAATCATTAGTGTCATTTTTCTATTAACAATAACTTATTAAAGCTCCAAGCAGAAACAACAGCAATCACTTACACAGCGCTTAGTATGTGCTAGGCACTATTTATACAAATAAGTGCATTTAAACCTCATAATGAGGCATAGAGGTTAAGTGATTTGCCCATGGTCACTAGCTATGAAATGGGAGGAAAGGGAATTTGAACCTAGGTCATTTGGCTTCCGCACCCAAGTTCCTGACTGTTTTCTACCTCAGGGGTCAATGGACTTGCCCTGTATAGGCTCAAAGAAGTTTTCAATTTTTAAAATCTAAATTTAAACATTTCCAGATTTGTGGGCTATATAGTTTCTGTTGCAACTACTCGGCCCCACTGGTGTAGGGTGAAAGGAGCCATAACTACCATGTAAACAATGGGTGTGACTATGTTCCAGAAAAACTTCCTTTACAAAGCCAGGCGACGGGCTGCATCTGGCCCACCAGCCAGAGTTTACCTATCCCTGATCTGCACCATCAAACTATTAAAAAGCCTTCATGTCAAATTATTAACTAACTTTAGGCCTAAATACAGTCATTATAACCACTGTAAAGTTGTTAAGGCATTATTTTAAAAACTGTATTTACAAATTGCTGATGTACTGACTTTTATTAGTTTAAAAACTACAACAGCTAATAAACACTTGATTCATTTAAGTCTTGAAGACTAGAATGGCATAGTTTCTTCACAGTATTACAATAAATGTTTTCAGTAAAATAATACATAAAAGTATTATTAGGTATTATATATTAAATCTCTTATTTCTAAAATTAAGTGGACTATCTTTACTAAATGGTAGAATCCCAAACTGAAAACTGGTCATATTCTTTCAGCAAAATGAAAGCTGCGCTCACATGTATCAAAAGGCAAAAATTAGGGCTTCCCTGGTGGCGCAGTGGTTGAGAGTCCGCCTGCCAATGCAGGGGACATGGGTTCGTGCCCCGGTCCGGGAAGATCCCACATGCCGGGGAGTGGCTAGGTCCGTGAGCCATGGCCGCTGAGCCTGCGCGTCCAGAGCCTGTGCTCTGCAACGGGAGAGGCCACAACAGTACCACACACACACAAAAAAAAAGACAAAAATTAACTGCCCTCTGTATCAATATATTAATGTGTTTCAATCACATATGTTTTCATGAAAGTTTAAACATAAAATCACCTTTAAGATCTAGGCCATGTGATCTGCTCCATGCCATGTGAGAATACACCCCGTGACGTTTACTTAACTTGTCTTAAGTGTGATAGAATTCTTTATACCTTGACAAATAACTAAAAGGAAAAAAAAAAAACCCACACACACAATAAGATGAAGAGCCTATACATTTGTCAATCTTGACTTATTTGCTTTTCTTGAGTCAGTTGGAGGTGTATAGCCACATTCTCAAAATCATTAACTACAATCTTCCCAAACAGGTAATTGACGAACAGATGCATTCTAAAACTTGTCAGTAACAAAGTGCTATTCCACTTTACAGCAACAGTTTAATTCTATTTAGATACTAAAACTGAATACACTGAATACTGCAAACTTGATTCCCAACCACTCAGCAAAGTACTACATACATTTTCAGATATAGGAAAAAAAAGAAAAAAAAGAAAAAGCATACGATTCTTCCTATTTTCATTTCCAAAGATACATCCCAATCTTAATGATCAATCAGCGATTTAAACGTCAACTGTAAACCCAGTATACTGCTGCTATGCAGTGTACTAGAGCAATAGAAGAGAGAGGACCTCAAACTCTCTGTTCCCTCAAATTCAAAGGCAGGCTTCCTGACCCCTCCAGACCACTACTGGACACAGGGAAGGCACACTAATGTTTCAGGACCCCAACCAACAGTCACCTGCTTTGTGATTACTTCCATGACACACCCTCACCAACACCAGAGTTTGCTGCTCCTACGGGACGTTACATGTATTTACTATTTTAACACATACCACAGTGCATCATAATTATGATTGCAGATAGATGTTCTAACAATTGAAAGAGAATGATGACTTTTTTGCTCTTTACATCTTGCTATTTCCCTTCCCATAATATTTCTTGAAGCGAAACCGTAAAATATAGACAAACACAAAAAACAGAAAATATACAAAAGGTGTGCTTTGCACCTTAACGCAAACTTAAGTAAAATTAGTTCTGACAGTATCCAGCATGACAAACTTCCATGGTACAAATGAGAATGGACCAAGGTTTGAGCAGGTACAGGAGACAATCCAGGCATGAACAACACCAAGGAAAGGTAGACAGGAAGTAACATGGTGTGTAGGAAATCACGACACCAGTCTGATGGGAAGAGACTTAAACAAGACTGAAACTCACTTTCTAAACCTCCATCTCCAATTGGACAATTCGCAGGACACAGGTGCACCAAAGTGGCCAATTTATTCAATCCCTTTAATATGGAGGAAGAGTTTAAAATTTTACTGGTTTAATTTGCCCCAAAAGCAACTCTCAACAGTTATGGCTTCTGTCGTCGGAGCTTTGTATGAAATTAAGTCAAAGTGTGGAGCTCCTTTGCCTTTTTTTTTTTTCTCCTTAAAAAAGAAAAGAAACAATTGTTCCGAGTAAAAACAAACATATTCCAAAGCATGTGTACATTGAAAAGTAAAGAAACTTTATTAACAACTTCATAAAAACTGACTTAAAAGTTTAAAAAGAAAAAAACATGTTTCGAAGTCCTTCCGACTGGAGTCGTGTCTCATAGTGTCCTTTCTTTACAGAAATAGTCGTATTATGACACATATGCACAAGGATTAACACCATGACACACTGTACACGGCGGGCCCCGGCGAGCTCACCAGGCGTCATCTGAGTCCAAGTCTCTGGGGAGGATCCACTCCACGGATGAGCCCAGCAGAGTCTGAAGCTCGTTCGTGAACTCCACCACATCTAAGAGCTCCTTACTTTCCGGATTAAAGGACTCCAGGTCTTTGGGGCAACAGAATAAGAGACTTGCTGACACTTGCCGGTAGAACTCGGCCTCCGCGATGGTGACGATTTCCACATTTGGAAAATTGCAGCGGAATATGCAGGAGGACATTTGCAGTTTCTTGAGCAGGTCTGAGAGCAACAGCCAGTTACGAGGCCTACACCACAGAAAGGACAGTGGTTTGAGTTTCCGGCAAAATGAGAGGCGCTCCCAACTATGAACTACCCGTCTCCTGGCGGGGAAAGGGCCTGCTCCTTCCACTTTGATTACCCCACCCCCACCCCACTTCTCACTGTCCTTAGAAGATCTACTTCTTCTTTTTCTTTTTTAATTTTATTTATTTATTTATTTTTGGCTGCATTGGGCCTGTTGCTGTGCACGGACTTTCTCTAGTTGTGGCTCGCGGGCTCTAGAGCGCAGGCTCAGTAGCTGTGGCGCACGGTCTTAGTTGCTCCGTGGCATGTGGGATCTTCCCGGACCAGGGCTCGAACCTGTGTCCCCTGAACTGGCAGGCGGATTCTTAACCACTGTGCCACCAGGGAAGCCCGGAAGATCTACTTCTAGCGGGGGAACTCTGGACTCATGTGCATGTGTTAAGAGACCACCTAGGGCGGATCAGCCAACTTAGACAAAAGCAGGAGCAGTGCCCCTGAACCAGCCTCGTTGCAGGCCACCCCAGTGCTGCCTTGGCTCTGGCCACAACTCAGGTCACCCCTCTCCAAGTAAGTGCACCCCGTTCTAGTCACTGGGGAAAACCAGTCTATGCCAACCCAAGGGAGATGGCAAACACCTCTTTGACCTCTCCTCTCCTCCGGCCCTCACGGAGAGAGCATGAGAAACACTCGAGGTCACCTGGCTTTCCTTGCCTTTCCCACACCTCCAACCCGCCCCTCAATGCTGCCGGGAGTGAGGCTTTTTCGAGAAGGGAGGTGGTACAATCCTTTCTGATACCCTGCCACGCTTTATGATCTCTATCCCGAATACAATGTCACCACAAAGGCAGACACGGTCCCAGCCTCAGAGTCCAAGGAGGATGCTACTCCTTAAGCACCGGGGTCAACACACAGCAGAGCAAGGTCTCCTGATGTGTTCACTCCGAAGGGTTGGTCATGGGGCACAGTGGCCCGACTGTGGGGACAAGACTCGATCTAAGCAAATCTGAAGACACATAAGATCCCAGGTGCCACATACGGCTTTCTCTAATCTTATACGAGAAGAGGGTACACATCAGTATTGTCCCGTGGACCTCACGTGCCTTGGAAGGCCCCTATGGTAGCCGTTTGGGGAGGATCCCTTCCCCAAGAGTTTAGTGACTGAAACTGTGCAATTGCAGTCGCTGACTCCCGTGTCCTTTGGGCTCTAGGGGTGTGTTCCAATGAGGGCAGTTGGCTGGGGAGCCCTCCCACCCCCCAAACTTTTCTGGAAAAGTTCCACTGCATTATGTGAGGTCGGTGGACACTTGGTGAGGAATTCACTCACCCCCCAACCCAGCCACCCTCATCTGCTGAAGGGGATTTCTAACTCCTGCCACCCCACAGAGCAGCTGGGCTGGCTCTCGACCACACGCTGGCCACGCTCACCCCTGAGCGACGGACACCTGGACGTTATAACACGGCAAAACGGGGTCTTCGGAAAATTCAAACTCCAATAGGTTACCATAGGCCTCGTTGCTGTCATCCTGGTCCTCCGGTCCTGCGGGATTTGCTAAAACATCGTAACCACTTTCATCATCTGGTTCTAACCGGGGGGGCAAACAAGAGAGAGGTCAGTAAGCTGGAGCAAGATTCCAGCTGTTCTCCAAAAAGGACCCTGGAAAAATTCTTTCCCAAGCAAGCCCTGCTCACAGCACCACCCCCACCCCTACCCCCACCCCCACAAGCCCAACTGAAACGAACAAGGCTGCTCACCACACACAGAGCTGCCAGAGAACTCCGAAGAGCAACCGGGGTTACCGTCGTCAGGAGCCTGCAGGTTATTTCAACAGTGTGGAGAGAGAGGGGGAGAGAGAGAGAGAGAAACAAGATAACGCCTGCTGGTAAGAGGCAAATGCTGCTGGAGTTCGGGAACATCTCACGCTGGGGCTGGTGTCACCTCCTGACAAGTCCCACTGCACATGCCTCCAGGTATCTGACTGAAACCTCCCCACGCGTCCACCCGCCTTCCTGAGGGACTGCCCGCCTCACCGCCCCAGCCTGCCAAACAAAAGCTAGCCTGGCTAGCTAAGAGTTTTCCAGCCCCCCACCTCGCAAAACTCAAAGTATGTATCTCTTCTTTGACAGACTAACATTGGGCCGCTTTTCCCAGTAAAGGGTCACTTAGAGTAAATGGGGGGTGGGGGTAGGGGGAACCCAGGTGAAAGGCTGTGAAGTCACCGTCTAGATGCTTGAACAAGACCGTGTCTTGACCTCTGCCGTACCTGTTAAGAACTTCTCCAGAAGTTCGCTGTGGTTCACTTTCTTGATGGTTCTACCTGAGTACGTAGCCAGGGTAGGATCAGCACCGTAGGAGAGGAGCAAGCGGACAATTTCGAGATGATCATTCTTGACAGCATCGTGGAGAGGCCTAGGAGAGGTGCGGGGGATTACACCCGTGCACGCGACGCTTGCTTCTAAGGACACGGGGCAAAATCGAGCGTGTACAGCCAAGCCTCGTAGGCGCGCTATTTCACCAAGGAGGTGAGTGTACGGTCGCTGCGACAAATTACTCTGTTATTTCAACACATAACCCTTTACGGGACAGGTGAAGGGACCATCTCAGGCCTAATTCTTCAATGCAAATCTCTCTTAATGCATGGCCCAAGGAAGAACTCAGGCCACGATGAAAACGTTTCCAATGAACTTAAATAGTGACAGACTGTAAGAAGGTAACATACGGCGGGGTGGGGGGAAGAACCCCAGCACCACGGAAGCAGATACGACAAGCCATTGTTATACCATTACAAACAAAACCCAAAAAGTGCAGTTGGTAAAAGAAACTAGGGGCAAAGTGGAACCTCTCCTGAAACCAACTTGGAGATGAGTGATCAACCCTCTCGCCCAGAAGCAGTCGACAGGCAGGACGAGTTCTCAGGAGGATACAGAGTCCTCCTGCCCGTGTCCGCTGGGGTCAGGAACACTGTCCGCAGTCCCATCCAGAAAGGATGCGATTTGGAAACCAAGAACCACCAAATACCTTACGGTTTTGCTCATTTTATGACTGTCAGGAAAGCCCCAGTGCCCTGCCTCGTGGTGGCATCCCAGGTACAACCAGGAAGATGTTTGGGCTGACTCAGACCTGGGCCTCTGGCCAATAAACCGAGGTCAAGGACAGAGTGGGGGCCAGGCCCGGGGATGTGGGTGGACACGGCAGGTCCTATCAAGCCAGTTGCCACTGGACCTGTCTGTACTCCTGCAACTTTCAACTCACATATATGTTCACGATTGTAATTCAACAGATGCTGGTGGAGAGTCCAGGGTCTTAAAAGAGAACACCCCTGATTATTCATGCAGGCTCAACATTTTCAGGGACTTCTGTCCATAAGAGTGTCACAGAGTTTTAAAGTTCTGTGTAAATTTGCCAGAAAGATCTGTCCGATTCCATTCTAGAGGACTCCGCCACCAGTGTGCTTACATGGCACTCACTCTCCATCTTTCCTTCTGGGGTTCCCCGCACACCCTGAGAACCACTGCCTATGCCCCAGCAGGGCCAGGCCAAGAGCACGACCGCCACTGACCCGGTTCCATCCTGGGCACCGCAGTTGACATCGGCGCCATATTCAAGGAGGTGTCGTACGATGTTGAGCCAACCTCTTGCACAAGCCTCGTGCAGGGACAGTAACCCGCGTTGTCGCGGTGGTTCACATCACAAATCTTGTTCTCCAGGCAGTACAAGACCGCTTCCTATGGGGAGAGGAGAGGAGAGGAGAGGAGATACCATCAGACAACCATACAGTGAACCTTGTAAGGGTGACCTCCCCATAGCTTGCCGGTGCCCACTTTCAAAGGCATACATCCTTGGGGCCAAAAGCCCACCATGGCGCGGGCAGGCGGCAGGCATCCTGGTGGTGGGCGAGAGTGCGTGAGAAGGGCTTGGAGATGCAGACAGTGTTGTCTAAGGCTCTGCTGCACCAGTGGCCTGGCCATGGGCAAGTTACCCTTGAACTTCTCCAAGCTTCCACAGGGCTGCTGAGAGGACGCATTCGGATAGCGATGAAAGCCCTCAGCCCAGGGGCCGACGTGACCAGTACAGAGGTGTCACGGCTGCTAACATCTTAGATGACACATTGCCAAGCACAGACCATTCTCACTTGATGGGTCTGTTCAGTCGGTGGCAGTGGACGATAACACAAGTTTAGATAAAAGTATGGATGACCAACACTTAAAGAGAGCTTAAATCAGCCGGAGAACATTCCCCAGCTTAGAGAAGCAGGGACACCCAGGTCAGCTACATCCTTGCGCCCCCTGTTAAGACCCCAAATAAGAACCTGGGCCTCAGATGCTCTTGTCTGTATGTTAAGTGGAGTTAAAGAGAAGCTCTCTCCCTCCATCCTCGAGGAATGACACAAAATGCCTCCAATAACCCCACCCTCTATTTTGCCTCCCTCCACCCTCTCGAGTAAATATGAAAATTTTAGACTGATTCTGCCCCAAGTTAATGACAGGAACCTGATACACCACAGGCTGCAACCTCCACATTTCAAGAATCAAATAAAACGTTCACCCCCACCTCCGGAGATGTTCTGTGTCAACACTGTGCATTAGAATCACTGTTATTAACCTTATTTCTTTGGCTTGTTAAAATATTAATATGAACCATTCCCAGTAAGCAGAGCAGGAACTTATTCAATGTTTTATTACCTTAAGAAAGTTTTCAGACACATCGAAAGCATTTGCCACCAGAAAACACGTTATACTGTTTATACTGGGTAAGTCGTGCCCAGCAGAGAGCCGTCAGGTTCTGAGAGCTGGGAGTAGGCAGAACGTGCATGTGGCCCAACACATGGTCTGCTGGGTAAGGGGGGATGGGATGGGGTCAGAACAGGCCTCCTTGTGACATCTCTCAGGTAACTCATCTGTTAAACCTAAAACGGGGATCATTCTAGCCGCCCATAAGTGCGAGATGGGTTCTGTAAAACCTTTTATGCCCTTTGGAGGACACGCCAATCAAAGGTGACCACTCACTTGGGAGCGAACTAGAATGTTCCATTTGCTTACCACGTGAACCCAATGGGGCTTGCTGGTAAACCTGGCCATCGGTGCCCTGTTACTTCAGGTCACTGCAGCAGCTCCCTTCCAAAACAAGAGGAGGAAGAGAAAAGGCACGCCCACGAATGCGTTTCTCTGTTTACATCCCAACCTGCCAGAAAGCCCACAATCCTCTGGGCTCCCAGGCCACCTGCCCCGAGCCCTGGTATCCAGGATACCGCATGAAGCTGCTGCTCTTTTAGCAGGCCCTCACTAGCCAGACTTGAGTGGACGGCTGCAAGCTAATGAGTTGTGTGCCCCAGCCAGGGAGAGGCCCTGTCACGTGGCTCTGGGATCAGGTCTGAACGCCACCAACTGCTGTGCACACATCAATTTACTCAACCCAGGGTTTATTTGCTGTGACAATCATGGCCTTCACCTGGAAACCTTCATCACTACTAGGGCAGATTCAAGGGTACCTAGAAATGAAAGGCCGTCCAAGCTGATGGGTAAGTCAACTCTCTTCTCCTGGAAGATGGCAGCAAAGGCAGCAGTAGCCCCACGGCCAGGTCAGACTTTTTGCCACGGGCTGTCCTAACTCAACCACGTTGATCCCACTATTTACACAGTGCTTTTCATTTCCCCAGATGAGGACGTCTTCTGTCACCCACAGTAACCCAGGAGCTACCAGGAAAGGAAGGTAGTACTATCCTCATTCAACACTTGGAAACTGAGGCCCAGAGATATTAAACCCCAAGTTCAATTAACATCAAGTACTAGACCTATAACTCAGGTCTTTGGTACCTGGTTAGCTGGGAAGATTCAAAAGGCCCAAGAGGGCCCCAGTTAGAGGGATGCAATCCAGCTGTGACGAGCATCCCACAGGCCTTCTCTGTTGGGGGTCAAGTGGGCTAACTACACTCTCCTAGCTAGGAGGGTGATGGCCTCTAAATGGATGGCAACCATCGCCACCAACACTTTCTCTAACTGAAAGGTGAAGAGGCGGGGCGAGTCTGTCGAGGCAACACATTCCTTGGTCTATTTTCTCCGCTAGAAATAAACGGGAGTGTCTGAAGGGCAGCCCAGCCATTCCCAAGCAAAGTCAAACTGCTTTTGTCGGACAGCTCTCTGTTCAGCGGCTATAAGCCGAATGCCATTACCCGCAAAATGTAACCATAAAGGCCATAAGCCCGACGTTGTTAGTTAATTAAATGCCTCATTAACTTTTTTTTTTTTTTTTTTTTTTTGCTGTACGCGGGCCTCTCACTGCTGTGGCCTCTCCCGTTGCGGAGCACAGGCTCCGGACACACAGTCTCCACGGCCATGGCTCGCGGGCCCAGCCGCTGCGCGGCATGTGGGATCTTCCGGGATAGGGGCACGAACCCGTGTCCCCTGCATCGGCAGGCGGACTCTCAACCACTGCGCCACCAGGGAAGCCCCCTCATTAACTTTTTAAAAAACATGACTTATTCAGTTCATAGAGAATTTAACCATCACCGCTAAAGGCACAAGCATGTGGTTGCACACTAGCGTTTTAGCCTAAGAAATAGAAGCCTTTTTCCCAGGACGGAAAGGTTTGAGGTCTTTGGCCACGCAAGTGATCTATTTAACGCGGATCTGAAGCCAGAGTGTGTTTCTAAACTTCCAGAACCACATTATCATGACATAAAGCTCAGACAGCCTTTATACTGCACATGGTATCTTTGGCTAAGCAGAAGAAAATAACGAAGAATGCTGAAGACAAAACTTCAGGAAAACCCTCCCAAACCACACCCTTATCTGCTTAAGCAAACTGTCCTTCAATTTGAAAAGGTTGAAGCTGCCACATCTCCCAACTGGGCCATCATCCCAACATTTAAAATTCTGCCCAGAGAAATCCCAGAAAGTTGGATTCAAAGTTGAAAGCGTTCATCTACTTGTCACAATGTTCAGCATCAACACTGGTGATCTGTGGAATCTACATATTGAAATTTACATTTGAAGAAAAAAACAAATCCGACCTTAAACATTCCCAAGGCTTCCTGTGCAATCAAAGGCCAGGTAGCCTAAAAAAGGATGGATCAAGTGCCCCTTGGTCCAGGCCTCAGAGTCACCAAACCAAAATGGAAACTGTCTTAGAGGACCAACGAGGGTCTTTTGACGTCTCTGGTCCCAAAGGGAGACTGCTGGAAATGATGCCAAGTTCACAGGTGGGGCTCGGAGCCCCGCCCTCCACGGCGGGTGCAGCAGCACCCCGCCCCCCCATCTCCAGCATTTGCTGGAAGCGGGAGTCTACTTTCTCAACCCTAACCCAAAAGTTGGGGTTAGGAGTCTCCCCCCCAACTCCAGCGTTTGCTGGAAGCAAGGAGACTATTTTCTCAACCACGGGGGTCTCTAGCTCAACACTATGTGCAACATCTGCTCTGTCCTCCTAGGCGCCCGCTCTCAGCTCTTGGGAAACCAACTGGGTGCTCCTTGGACTTCACCTGCAAGTAACTGCGCTAATTACCAGAAAGTGCTCTCTAGCTAATGGAGAGGTCTCCAAGAGACGTGTAGATATAAACAACAGCACATTCAACCCACAACAACAACAAAAAACACCCCCAAACTAAGCATAGCCCTAGTGCTTCCAACTTCCCACCCACAGTCATGCCTTAGGGCCAAGGCAGGCACACTTCCAAGGGCTCACGGCACTATGGACCGGGGTGGGGGGACACGACGGGAGACGGGGGACAGGGGCACAGAGCTGGCTGAGGGTGTGGGCGCCAGGGCTCCGGGCCAGCCTGGGTCCTGCCACCCCAGTGCTCAGCCACACCTCCACGCTCAGCCTGCTGAACCGCGTTTTACTGTCACCATTCAACTCCCAGAGGGCTGATGCCAGCACAGAAAAATGCCTTTGCCCTGTGGGCTATTACATCACAATTGCTACTGACAAGTATGGTGGGGGAACTGCACAGGGCAGAGAGAGTCATCTGTCTCACAGAGGTTTTGAACTGTCAAAAGGGCAATTCCAGTGTGAGCCAGTCTTGCTGAGGAGCGTGGTGGGCTGTGGAGCACTGCTGGATTGCTACCTGTACGGGTATCAGCTAACCCCTCTGAGGCTCAGTTTCCTCATCCGAGAGTGGGCTAGTACGCGTTACTCCCAAGTGAAGATGTTAACAGGGTGAAAGGAGTTACTACAGATCACACGGGCTTAGGCAGATATCAGCTATCTTTCTATGTTGCTCTACCAATAGAGGCCATCACTGTCATCAGCCGTGCTGGGTTGGGATACAGCAGTGTGGACAGGGAGTTTTGTGCAAGGCTCAACCCCTGCTCCCCGCCCATCAGCCCTCGGCTCCCGTGCCCTCTCAGAAAGAGACTGCTCAGGTCTGCCCCACTCCCACCCCTACTCTGCACAGACACTTCCCACCCGCTACCCCACAGGGGCATCACTCTGCCCCAAACAGCACAAGTTAGTAGAGCTAATAACTACTCTCCTACTCTCCTTCTTGCTATTCAGAATCCAAAAGGGCTCATTAAAATTCCCCTGGTCGCCAAGCCCTGGGTTAGGTCAGATTTTATATCAGAGATAAGTGAGCCAGACTGGCCGAAGCAGCCTACCTGCCTGAATGGGAACGGAACATCAGAGAGGCCTGCCTTTCTTTTCACACCACGACTGAACAAGCCACCAAAGAGCCCGCAGTGTGAGCGGGGCCAACGCAAACACCCTGCTGGAACACTCAGCCCAGCCCGCCACGTGGAGGGGGCTGGGCTCTGAGACCCGCCCCCCATCCCCAGCCAGTGTGTCCCCCACCCAAGGAGCAGCAGCCAGCGGATCCTGATCCGGGGCACCCACAAGGATGCTCACCTCGTAGCCAAGCCGGGAGGCCTGCTGTAGGAGGGTCTCACCCGCGTTCATATTGACAATAAGTCTCCGCGCTTCCGGTGGCATCGGGCGGGACTGGGTGGTCTCTGGAGGGGAGCTTGACCATGTCAGCTGCGAGGCCTGGGAAGCTGGTAACAATTGCTGCAAACGGTCCAAGGGCTTCTGGTCCTGCTTGGCCGGCGAAAGATCATAGTCAGAACTGGGCTCAGGCCGCTTTCAAAATCTCCGGACGGTCACCTATCACGAAACCAGGCAGCGCACACATTTCAGGCTGTCCTTCCTCCACCCGGCTGGTTCGCCTCCTCCCTGAGTTACAAACCTGAGTGGAGGAAAGCACTTTTCCTCCTCTCTGTCTGGGGGAGGCGGGGCGCGAGGAAGGGGTTGCATTTTTACTAGCTGGAAACTTCACCACCACCCAGGAGACACGTCCCCTAGGAAGGGGCAGGGACGTTTTGGGGGGAGGGGTTCAGGAAAAGGAAAGCTTTGTCCCCAGAAGCAGAGAAGCAGGCAGGAGGGATGTGCCTGCACGGGCCCGGGGGGCGGGGGAGAGCCAGGGGCAAGAGGTACCTTGCCATCCGCATTGTCCACCTAGGAGTCCCCTGGCAGCGGCAAGCCCCGCCTGGGCTCCTGAGGGATCAAAGGCTTGGTTTTGCACGGTCGCTTCCCGGATGGTTTCTCGCTGTTGTCGGTGTATTTCTGCGGCAGGGGCGAAGGCTGCCGATCCATTTCTTCGTCCATGCACAGCACATCTGTCAGGGGGAGAAGCAGCGGGCGTTACACAGTTGTAGCCGGTAAGGAAAGAAAAGCCCATTGTTAGCACTGATCGTTGGAGCAGCTTCAGTTTTTAAAGATATACCAATTATGTTTTCAAAGCACTAATATTTTAATCATCCCACATTCAACCAGCAAATAGGCTAACCCACGAAACGCCAAATGGCAAGTCGCTTCAAAGGGCCGCAAGAGAGGGCAGAAGCCAGCCCTTCGTGCGCTCCCGTCCCCACCCGTGGGGGGCCTGGGTGCTCGGGACAGGGCGACTGGGGACAGCCTGAGGCTGGAATGAGGGCACTGACAAGCGCCCGGGGTCACCCAAGACTTCCCTTCCTGCCCAGCCGCGGGCTGGGTGATGAGGAGCAGCCCAGGAAGTCGAGCTCCCGCCTCACTGTCCATTCCATAAGGAAGTGTGCAGGCTGAAAGGACCTCAGGAAGAAAACTCCCCGCTTGCCACACGCTACTCTTGTCAACTTGGATGGCGCTCAGGTCCCCTCCAGGGCCGTTTCCCACAGAGGGCGGGTGATCCACCCTCCAGGAGCGCCCCCCGCCCCGTGCGTACCTTGTTCATTGTCACTGCATTTAAGGGACTCCTCCAACCAGCTGCTGTTGCTTTTGGCCTCTGCCCTTTTCCTGCCAGGTTTCTCTTCGGAGATGCTATTGCCCTGGGGGGTGACCGCAGGCTGAACCGCCTGGGTCACTTCCTTCCTGCCCTGCCGGCCAGGTTTGCTCTCTGCTCCCGCCGTCCTCTAAGGTGCAGCAAGCGGCGCTGCTTTCTGGGATGGAGCCCTGTTAATTCAATGCACACCTCAGGATGGTCAGCTCACTATAATGTGGCTCTTCTAAGTGGTTAGAGGAACTGTTTGTCATTTCCCTCTCAGGCCAGTCAGCTAATGGAGAAATAACTACAAATTAATGAAGAAGCCCCCCAGGGCGGGGGGGGGGGAACAAACTGTCTTACACATCACTAACAGGGGTGGGGGAGGGGAGGGGTGTGGTCACTGTGTTGGCTGGAACTTGTCACCAAGTCTCGGGAGGGGGCCTATTTGCCTTTGGCCACCTTTGGGCTCCAGCCCCGCCACCTGGCTTTGGGGGGGTGGGGGGTGGGATGGGGTTGGGGGGTGGGGAGGTGTGAGTGGCTCCCCCCAGGGATCCAGGGTGGGACTGGAACTTTCCACTGCTCCGCTCCAGGACTTCCGTAGGGTGCCCTGCAGGCCCGAAGCCAAACCGAGCTCACCTTTGGAGACCCGTCTCCGCTTGGCTTTCAGCAGAGAGTCCTCCGGGAGCACAGTGGTCTCAGTGTGGTTCCTATCGCCAGAGACCTTGCGCTTTCTGTTCAGCCGGAGGGTGGGGCTGCGTGACGCGTCCGGGGCCGCCTGGTCGGCGGGGGACTCTCTGGGGGGCTCCGTGTCCATGTCCTCAGGAAGATCACTATCTTCTGGGGCTTCAAAGCGGTCAGGTTTGCTTCCATCAAAACACTCCCCTAGGGGAGGGGAGACAACCCGGAAAGGAGGGAACAAAGGTCACCAGGAGCAGGCAGGACCCCCACGCCCAAGGCAATCTGCTACCAACAGACCACCCCCCTTTGGAGACCAGGGGCCTCACACGCCGGAAGCACAAAACCCTCAGAAAGACGTCCCAAAGGAAGGACAGCTGAACACAACCAGCAAAGAAAGCAGAAAATGAGGCGCGTAGCCCACTCACAATCCATCCTTCAAGGGTCAAGGTGAGGCATCTACACCATCCGTCTATAGGCATGTGAGATCACTCCCTAACTGCTTAACTCTCCAAGGTGGCTTACTTTTAAAGGGGGGGTGAGTGACCTCACAGTAAGATCCAACCAATCAGGGCAGAGCTACAACGGGGGGTGAGTGACCTCACAGTAAGATCCAACCAATCAGGGCAGAGCTACAAATGACTATGGAAACAGCTGCTAGTCAACAAAAAAGGCTGATGTCATCAAGAGACCAAATAGCCCCCAACTGCCATCTACACAGACATAGCACCAATGTTCACTTGGGTCAGCAGGGGTGAGGGTGAAGAAAAAGGGTAGGGAAAGAATGGTGGGAGGCTGGGAAGCTGGGGAGACCAAGGCAAGAGGAGCCTGGCAAAGGGAAAGGAAAGGCTTCCTGGTGCACACACAAGGGTCAAGGGCAATTTCAAAGAACTCAACCAGATTGCTACAAGTCCGTCTGTCCTCTTTCCACACCCGTGGGGGGAAAAGCATTTCACTGCCATCGAGGGGCTGCTCCTATTTCCTGTCTAGGAAGAAGGCCCTCAGTGACACCAGTCACCCACCTGGCACGTCTCCACGCCTTCCTTCCCAGGCAACAAGCATCTAAGGACATTTCAAAGACAAGACTCCAACCCCCTTCATGGGGGGTTGGGGGTGGGGGGTGGGGGGGTGGCGGGCAGGGCTGAACTGCTCACACCCCAGCTCCGCCTGTGTTGCTCCTGCCCCCCTGCTCAATCTAGCATCCACTTGGGGCTTTTCCTCCAATCACCCCAGCCTAACAACACTCCTCACTTTTGCTCTAGCCAAAGAAACAGTTCAACTGCTTTGCTAGTCACATTGTTTCTAACACACAAATAATTCCATAATGATCACTGTGCTGTTAAAGAGTTCCCCGAAGATGACCCTGTGTCCATCACCGGCCGGGGGTGGGTGTGGGTGTATGAGTTTGGTATTTCATTAACACCTGAGCTAAGCTCCCACAGCCCATTTTTCTAGATGAAATCATGGACACACCCCTCACATGCTGCTCACATTCCTCCTCCTCTCCCTAGACCACTTCAAGTATCACTCCCACTTCTGCCCAGCCGGCTGGTCCCCTGATCAGCCTGTCTTGGGGGGCATTCCCAGCATTTAATGGCAGCCAGTTGTGGGGATGAACCTCACCCTGGCCTGGGCTAGCCTGACCTGTGTTCTCAATGGTGGAACACACTTAGCTTTTCTCCAAGGGTATCCCAAGGTGGGAGAGATCCCCATCTACTCTTGCCGGAATGGTGGAATCACCCCAACCGCGAGGGTCTCCTGTCATGGCAGCAGGAGAAACCCCAAACTCCTGGCCTGTGCTTACAGGTGATGCAGCCCAGGCTACCGCAGGCCTGGTGAAGACGGCGTGCTGCAACTCTCACTCGGGCTGCTCTGTGACCCTCTTAAACACTCGGGCAGGAATGGCGCCGCTTTACAACTCGGCCCCCTTCACTTGTAAAGTGGGAATGTTATTGCTAGCCTCCCTCCAGGGTGGGCTTCATAATCACGGGCCGGGCTCAGCACAGAGAAAGGCTGGAAAAATCCTTTTAACCAAAAGATGCCAAGACTTTCAGACCAGCCTGAATCTCAGGCCTGAAATGTAGGAAATTTTAAGAGGTGAGCCCTGCTGGTTACACCATTGGACTTCTCTGGTCCAATCAGCCTTCCCTAAAAGCTCCGTGGGAGGGGATCCATGGAGGAATGGAAGGGCTACCTTAAGAACCCCCATGTCCAATTTGAAAGTTTCTTTTCCCAAACTAGGTCCATCCACCCTTCCCCCAACCCCGGAGCCTTTTAGGGCAAAGATCTCAATTCCCCTCAGCTAAGGCCCCCCAAGACCTTACGCTAGTGTGACCTTACCCAGGCCAGTAATAACCCTGAAGGACGCCCACCCCGACTGCCCAAGATACCCATGGCCACCAGCTATGGGGTAGAGGCTCCGTGTCACTTGGAGCTTCTCAAAGACTGTTCTAACCACGACCCACAGGAGGGTGACCCTTGAGGGCAAAGGAGATGGGGAGATAAATAGATACACGGGGATCCTAACCATCAGGCTTTGCCATCATTGCTACTTTTGGCCCTTCTAAAAGTGGGAAGCCATGTGCCCTTGGTCACCCAGTCTAAGCAAGATGTGCACGTGGTCCCTGCAGCATGGTCCTATGACTCACAGCACATATATCCCAAATTCATTATGGTTGTACCAATAGCATCACCTCACAGAAGCATCACCACAGCAACATTTACAAGTCACTGTGGCAACAAAGCACCCTCACCACTGTTGAGCCATGCCCAGTGAGGCCTAAACAAGGTGAGGGTTCTGAGTCGCTGCAAGGCTCCCCAGGATTAAAATCCCCTTCTCTGTAGCTTAAGTATAATAGCACCTCCAGTCAGGGCTAACCTTGTTCAAAGTTACACCCGCTACACAAGGAGTGCAGGGGATCTCTGTTCCAAAGTAGTTTACAAACATGCAGGTGCTCAGCTGGAAGAGTTCCCTGAGCAAAGAAGTTTCATGAAGCCCCTTGACTGAGGCTTCCTCCAGCTCCTGGCCAGGCACTGCCACTGAGCAGGTCCTAGGCCTGTCCCAGCCAAGTGGTTGGCAAGGGAGATGGTTACTCCAAGTTTGAGAAGGAAGGGACCAATGCCTCCTTGCCCCGCCCCATCTTCAAATGCCACTGAGGGTTCCTAGTGATGAACTTCCAAGTCTGAGGAACCTCCAAACTCATTTGGTGAACTTCCAAAATAAAAATTTCACTCAGCCACCCATGTGATCATAAAGAATAAATGAGTATCTCAGCCACTGTGTTTTCAAGTTAATTTCTTTTTTATACAAGCCCCTAGCAACAAGATGCACCCGCACCAGGACAACCAGGGCCGCGCAAACAGCACCCACCACCTTGGAAGCTCCTGGGCCCTCCATGGGTAGGGGCTGCCTCAGAGGGGGGAAGGCATCTTGAAGGCATCCTGGACCCTCTCTGTGACCCCTGCCCGCCCCAAATCCCCGCCCCAGCTCCCATGTGCTCACAGCTCGGCTCTCGGCCACACCGACACCCATGAGAAGGACCTGAGCCCATATCAGCTCAAGACATGATGGCCCAAGAACAAGAAGGCCCGTTCATATCCAGCTGAATGGAATGAACACCTGCTGGGCCTTGGACGTGGAGGCCGCAGTAAGAACAGTGGCCCCTTCAGGTGACTCTCCAATAAAAGGAATCAGGGCTCCTCAGAGAAATGACTGATTCTAGGACTGGGGCAGGAAATACACAAAATGAGCCTGGAGCACCTTGTGGTACCAGAAAGTCAGGAAGTGTTAAACACACACACAAACAGGCATGCTAAACACATATACACACAGATACACAGACACACACAAACTCACACACCCCAAAGGGAGTATGTCAAAGGAGCACAGGCGCCAAAAGCAAAAGCTCCCAATCGCCAAAGCTGGAACAATTCAAACAACAAAATAAAGTAGTATTGGATTATAACCCAAAGGATAAAATAGGTATCCACGAGTCTATACTGATATAAATAAATATCAATAATTGAATAAATTAATATTTGGGGGGAAATAGACAACGCTGCGTGGAAGAATTCCAAATACTTTATGTACATACTCTGTCCTCAAGGAGGTGGATCATAACTCTCCACTCTTTGGGTTTGTGCTTCACATAGTGACTTCCTTCCAACAAGTGTAGTGTGGAAGGGGTGGAGGAGTGACTTTTCAGTGGAGAAATCTGAGACACGACCTCAGCCAGGTTATCAAGGTCAACATCAACAGTCAAATCATGTTGATAGCATGTACCCTTGATAAGATGTTATAAAAAAGGCACTTTATCTGGTTGTCCTCCCAATAAACCATAATCCCAGTCTTACCATGAGAAAAGCATTGGACAGTTTACATTAGTGAGGTATGCTACAAAACACTTGATCACTGCTCCTCAAAACCGTCAAGGTTGGGGCTTCCCTGGTGGCGCAGTGGTTGAGAGTCCACCTGCCAATGCAGGGGACACGGGTTCGAGCACTGGCCTGGGAAGATCCCACATGCCAGGGAGCAACTAAGCCCGTGAGCCACAACTACTGAGCCCATGTGCTGCAACTATGGAGGCCCAGGCGCCTACAGCCCGTGCTCCACAGCGAGAGAGGCCACTTCAATCAGAGGCCGGTGCACTGCAACGAAGAGTAACCCCCGCTCTCCACAACTAGAGAAAGCCCGCGCGCAGCAACGAACACCCAACACAGCCAAAAATAAATAAATAAATAAATAAATAAATAAATAAATAAATAAATAAATAAATAAATAAAAAACTGTCAAGGTTATCAAAAACAAGAAAAGCCTGAGAAACTACCACAGCCCAGAGGAGCCTAAGGGGGCTTGATAACTAAATGTAATGTGGTGTCCTGGATGGAAGCCTGAAATGGAATTAAGGACACTAGGCAAAAGCCAAGGGAATCTGAATAAAGTACAGACTCTGGTTAATATTATTGTATTAATATTGGCTCATTAATTGTAAAAAAGGTACCACACTAGTGTACGGTGTCAATAATAGAGGAAATTGGGAATGAGATATATAAGAACTCTGTATTATCCCCTTAATTTTTCTGTATATCTAAAACCATTCTAAAATAGATATAGTCTATTAGATAAAACAAAAAAGGTAATGATGATTTGATTGTGACATCAGAGTAGTGATACTTTGAGATATCTATAAAACTGCCTTAGGAAATTGTCTGTGATATCTGCTGGGGATATAGTCACAGGTACTCCTAATATTATTGTGGTTTGTTGTCTGCATTTAGATTTAAAGGACATGCTAAATACTAAATTGCAGTTAGAGGTTAGTGAAATTAAAGATGTAATATTCCCATCCAGATTCCACATACACTTTGATACATATTAAGAATCCCCTGCTCTTTGGTGAGGTCTAATTTTATGAAAGTGAAACACAGAGAGATGAATTAGGTTGTTCCAGCTTTTAAAAAGCCCGCATTCTAGGGTCAAGAATTCTTACTGAGCCTTGTTGAAACTGTTTGCTACACTACCTCCTAATTTTGGAACTGCTAAACAGAGAGTTGGGAAGGCTTCCTAGAGTAAAAGTACTGCCTTGGCCTTGTGCAATTATACTGTTTAGGTTGCTGGACAAATCCAAGGATAAAACTGGCCTGGACCTAGTGATGGGCAATTCCAAAAGCAAGCTGAATGTGAGAAGTTCACTCACAGAGAACCCTAGTGTCAAAGAGCCTCTCTACTTGGGAATGGCTCAACACTGGGAAAATAAACCCTGGTTCAGCTGTAAAGAGAGCACATCCTTGGCCTTTTTTCCCCCTTAAATCCGGAAACTGATGATCTGGTCAGCTTAGGAGAGGGACGGAGGGAAGGAGGGAGGGAGGAAGATGAGAGAGAGAGAGAAACCTGTTAAGAGCTGGTGCCAATTTAAAGAGAGAAGGAAAGGGCTTATTATATACGTATATGCTAATATGATTCTTAAAGCCAATTCTGATCAATCCTTCGGGAAAGAAAGAGATGCAGCCATCTGTTAATGTGGCTTCAGCTTCTTTGTTTTCAAATGTTACAGCTGTCACCAGACCAGCCATTCCACTTGGGGCGAGGCCAGGGGGTTAGAGGGGGAACATCTGTCCACTAAGGACACCACTAAACAGCAACCAAATCTTGGGGCGACCCCTCTCTCTTTCCTCGAGTGCTTTCGCTAGCCGGTCCTACTTCCCCACTCCTTTGGGAGTTTCCTGTTTCATTACGTAGGCAAGAGGGCGAGAGGTCCCAGCTTTCCTAATTGTGAGTGGTTCGGCTGGGTGTGTACGTGCGAGTAACTGTGTGTGTGTGTGGGGGGGGGGGAAGTGGAGCTCGCTACAAGGGGCTTAGAAAAACTAGTCGCCAATTTAAAATATTTTCGGAGTGTTTGAATGATATCTTAAGAGCTAATCCCACTCTCAAATTCAGCGAAATGAACAATACAGATAAGGAAGATGAAGAGGGTGGAAAACCCACACAGCGGAATGGAGCCGTCCATGCCGCGGGAGTGACAGGGGAGCGCTCAGAGGAAAGGCGCTCTGCAGGGAAAGTCACTCTGGCTCTTCTCTCTCGGTCCACCAGCCGGCGACGCTTCTTCTGTAAAATCATTCCTAGAAAATAACCCTACAACCGGGAAGGGTAGCGATCGTTGAGCGCAGTTCCCAGGAGCCGGTGCCCACAGCCGGGAGAGGCCCCTCTCCCCCCGCGGCTGGCGCGGAATGTGGCGATCCGGCCAGGGGCGGGGGATGACTTCCGGCGGCCGGAGCTCAGCGCCGGGAGCAGCTGCTGCAGCTGGCAGGTGGGGTGGGGGTCGGCCGAGCTGACCACACACAGACCCGGCGCGGCGGCACTGCGGCCCCGGGGCAGCCGGCGCCGGGGACATGCGCTGATTCGATCCCTCCGGAGAAGGTAAGCAGCCCGGCTATTATTAGCCTCGGCCACACTGCGCGGTGCTTTCTGCTTGGTTAGTAATGGGGTTTGTAATACAGAGGGAAGAAGGGGAATATCCCTGCCGCCTTCTGCAATGGGAAAAGGAGCAACAACTGAAATTGAAATGTTAATCAGCCAAGTGCTTGAGATTATTGGAGGAGCGGTGTTACTGGGCAAACAAAGAAGGCGGTCAGCCTCTGTAATCTTAAGATAATCAACCATTGCTGTGCTACACTCGCTTAGATATTGAAGAGGATTCCGAATGTAAAATAATTTGAGTTGCACTTTTACGTTGCTACCTTCAACCTTCGCTTGGTTAATTTGTGGTTTGCGAGCAGCAGGTTCTTGTCAGCAGCCTGGAGAAGTAATCGGAAATCTTCCTTCTCCTTTTGCGTTCCTCAGCCTCCTCCCTTTCCAGTTATCAGAATGGGTCTGCACATTTCAACGTCAAACATCCACTTCAATACTGAACCTTTAGAAAGAATCTCAAATTAGAGGAGAAATTTACCTCCTGGAGTTCAGCTTGGGTTGAGCAGCACTTGTCCCCACTTCTCCCTTCATTTACCATCTTCTCTTGTCAATCATTTCATTGATCCCCCCCCCACCCCCGGGGATGCTGTGCTCATTAACAAACCAGCTCTTGTTAGCTCCTGTCCACCACCTGTGTTCCGTGACTGATTTTTCAAGGACCCAGAAAGGGCATTGCCTTATACCACGTTTGGACTGTTATCTGTGCCCTTCCCCAAAATGCATGGCATGAAAAATCCTTTAAGCCCAGTACCAATATGGTTTCCGATAACTCCCTTCATTGTAGTCACTGCAGCTACCAGATGGGTTTCAAGGACAGCAGAATCTATTGGGGTGTGAGAAAGAGGGCTCTACCTACATATTTTGTGCATAAGAATAGGTGGAAGTAGAAATGCAAATGTCAGTCTATCCCGTTTTTCTTGAAGATTTTTTAGTCCAGCTAGGTTGTGAGACACCTAGCTGGGTAGGGTATGGGGCAAGTCCTCCTGCAAAAGCAAGCAGTGTGTTTGTCCTAGGATTCCCCCAATAACCTCAAAAGAGTTTCCAGAGAGACTTTTCCCACAGGCAGTCAGAAAGCCAGGGGAGGTGGCCAAGGTAAACCTCAGGTTATTTGGGCATCCTCAAGTTAGTCTCCCCTTTTAGGGGTTCTGACCTAGGATTTCCCCACAAACGCTTTGCTCCTGAGCTCAAGTACCCATTCTTGTTGCTCACCTAGGGATGTACAATTGAATGATATTCTGTGAAATGGTGAAGATTGCTATGGTGGGGATTGCAAATGTGCCACTTCACCAACAGAGAACAGTTGTAATAAGCCAGACTGTGTGGTGTCTGTGTGCCAATATTCCATTTAAAAAGAGATTTGTTATCTTTAAATCTGAAATTAAAGAGACAGTTTGACTCAAAAGGCCATGGATTTTATTTTAAGAAATTAAAATAGGAGATCAATAAAAAAGAGGGCCAGGGTTTATAGCTAAACTTCTTACTTTTTTTTTTTTTTTTTTTTTGCGGTACACGGGCCTCTCACTGTTGTGGCCTCTCCCGTTGCGGAGCACAGGCTCCGGACGCGCAGGCTCAGCGGCCATGGCTCACGGGCCCAGTCGCTCCGCGGCATGTGGGATTTCCCCGGACTGGGGACACGAACCCGTGTCTCCTGCATCGGCAGACGGACTCTCAACCACTGCGCCACCAGGGAAGCCCCTTACCTTCTTTTTTAAATATTGCTTTAGAACAAGATACTGGTTCTGAAAAATCATGTTACTTCTATTATATATCGTTATTGTTTTTCTGATTACAAATTCTCTATTTATAAATACACTTTGGAAAGACTTGAGTTGGTTTCTTTGTCTCTATCTTCAGTATATGAGGCAGAAGGAGTGGAGGCAGGTGGGCAAATCCCACTCCAAATGGCCCACTCAGAGAACTGTTCCCCAGACCATGCAAAGCTCTGGACCGAAATTGTTTTGGCTGGTTGTTATTATTATCTTTAAATGTGGTTTGGGTTTGAAATATTAAATTTTCAATATTCTAAAATTTTGACTCAGGCACACCAAGTAAAAGAGAGAACAAAGAACAAGAATAGCAAAACTATTTTCCACCTTTCTTACCTAATTGTAAAATATTTAATTATATGAATAATTATTCTGAATAATAAGTGAAAAACATATTAAAATAATAATTCATTTTTAAGAAAGTAGCCCAAGGTTTATGAAATACAGGTTAGTGCAATTGATCTTAAGTACAGTAAAAATTTCTGTAATTTTAAAAGGTGTTTTTATGTTGAGTATTAGTACATGAAAATATGCTAATGATGGTTAGAAATTGAAATGTCTGTTACTTGGTTTCTGAAGAAACTGAATTTTTGGCAAGAAATGGGTCAGGATTAGGGGACTGGAGCCGCCAAAGCCGGCATCATACCTGCCAGTGATTTTATAGGTGAGATGAATGCATTAAGTTATGGATTAGGGTTGGAGAAGCCTTCTGGGGAAGAAAGAAAACAAGATAGAAAATAGAATTTGTTATTTTAGTGCAACTAAGATAATTAAATTTAAGTTATTTCTGAGTTTGGACTTTGTTATATTTCAACAATTTCTGAGGAAAGTTTCTAAATTCAAAACCCTAGGTAGAAATAGTTGTATGATTTCCTATCCGAAACTGATTTATGACTCTATTTCCTTTGTTAAAAACGTTTCCCAGAGAAAGGCAAAATTAATTGCCCGGTGTTAAGGAGGAGGAGTAATACCAAATAGAAGGATGTACGCTATTAGTTGCTAAATGAACTGTGGGAACTTTTTTGTAGATTTGACAAGATAGAATTGAAATCAATCTGTTGCTTTCCAATCACGTAAAAAAAAAAACTTAGTCTGGTGGGTGGTCGGTGTTATCAGTAATTTAAGACTTGAGTACCGATTTAGGATTCAAAGTTGCCTCTCCTTACAAAAGGCATTTTCTGGTGCTGCATTACTGCCATTAGCTACAATTGAAAGAGACTTATCCTGAGATTTTGAAAAACAGAAAAAGAAATAGTAGAATTAATAAGGCTTTGCCTCCACTGAGAATGGGTAGAAAAAGTGCTATTTTGAAAGTTATCAATGGCCTCTTAATTGCCAGATTTCTGCGCTGTTTCAACCTGCTCTTTATGTCTTTATTTTTAAGTTCTCTTCTAAGTTCTTTTTTAAAAATTTTACTGCTTAGTGTTTTATTCACTAAAATAGCATTTTTAATTGAAGTAGAGTTGATGTGTAATATTATATAAGTTACAGGTGTAAAATATAGTGACTCACAATGTTTAAAGGTTATACTCCATTTATAGTTATTATAAAATATTGGCTATATTTTCTGTGCTATGCAATATATCCTTATAGCTCATTTTATAATAATAGTTTGTACCTCCTAATCTCCTATCCCTATATTGTTCTTTTTTTTAAATTAAATACTTGTGTTCAAAAGTATTATTAATAAGTAATATATAAAGAGATATCTCTTTATCTAGTTTCTCAGTAATCCCCTTAAATTACCTCATGACCAGCCTAGAACAAGTGCTGTTTATTTCTAGTTTGTGCCTCATGATATCACGACTATATGTCTTCATTTGTTCCTTTCACTCACCCTGCTACACGTTGAAACCTTGCTCACAGCATACACTGCCTCTTCCATGAACCCTTCCCCATACCCACCTTCCTTCTCATTTCAGATGTGTTTCTCCCTTGTCTAAATTCCTATGGCACTTTCTATTTTGGTCTATCCTTTAGTTTGAACATGATTTGCTGTTGTAAAATAACCCTAGAGAGCAGAGTCTTTGACTAACAACTTTATATTACCTGCAACTCATAATACAGTGCCTAGCTATGTATATGCAAAGTAGATGTTCAGCAGTTTGATGTTAGTGAAGAAATTAGCTATTATTTTCCAGGGGTGTATATCCACCTACTCTGATATCCAAGTTAGGCTCTAAATAATGTGTGCAAGTACGTTTTAGTTTAAAATCCCTATATAATAATATAGTGAAAGTACATTCAAACAGTTATATTCAACAAAAGTTATTGTGAGCTTACATGCCCTTAAGTGGATATTGGCTCATCCGTATCAAAAAGCATAGTAAGCATTACAAAAGAAAACTTCAAAGAAGACATTGTACCAGCTTTCAGTATGCTTTCATTCTACTGAAAACAAGTAAGCAGGGGAAGATGTCTTGCATAAGTAAGTACTAGTCTTAAAGCGCTCTGCTAGGTACTTTCATCTATGGTGTATAATTTCATCCTTCTACTATATGCTAATTTTACGCTGAGACTCAGAGATCTTACCTAAATGGCAGAGATTCTTTCCACATTCACATGCTGTTCTTTGAAGTGTTAACGAGTGAAGGAAAACTATAAAACATAATCAGAGTAGTTTAAAATGGTTTTGTGATCAGGCTTTCCAGTGCTTTTTAAACTTTTGGGTCTTAACATCCCCTTTACTAATTCAATAAAGGCTATGCATCCACTCCCCAAGTACATACACAACACACACACACAGAATTTTGCCTGTAATTGCAGGTGTTTGCGGACCTAATACAGCCCTCCTTTGCAAATGCTTTAAGGACACCTACGCTGGGCTCAGTTTTTCTTTTTGCTTGTTCTATGCTTAATATTTATTTTTGCACCTATTAAAATTAAACAAATTGTTATCTGTTATAGTTGAGGTATAAACCTAAGCAGCTTCGTACTTTACAACTTTTCTTTTTGCATTTTTGTATTCTGTCCTTCTCTCTCACACAAACACACACATTTATATAAATGAGATCAAATAATACTTTTCTGTGAAGAGAATGCTTAGAATTTATTCTTAACAATTTTTCTATATATCACACGTCAGTGTTAGCTATAGTCATCATGTTGTACATTATGTCCATAGTATGTATTTATCTTACAATTGGAAGCTTGTACCTTTGACCGTCTTCCTCCAATTTCCCCTCCCCTGACCCTCTGTCTCCTGTAACCACAGGTCTGATCTCTTTTTCTATGATTGTTTTCTTTTTTTCTAGATTCCACACATAAGTGAGATCATATAGTGTTTGCCTTTCTTTCTCTGACTTATTTAACTTAGCATAAAGCCTTCAAGGTCCATTTCTGTTGTCTCAACTGGTAGCATTTCTTTGTTTTCTTACAGATGAATAATATTTCAGTGTGTGTGTGTGTGTATACCTATAATATGTATATACCTATAAATATATAAAACAACCTCTTTACCCATTTGTCCATCAATGGGCACTTAGATTGTTTCCATGTCTTGGCTATTATAAATAATGCTGCTATGAACATGGGGGTGCAGATATCTTTTTGAGTTAGTGTTTTCATTTTCTTTGGATATATTCCTAGAAGTGGAGTTGCTAGATATATGTAGTTCTAGTGTTAATTTTTGAGGATCCTCCATACTGTTTTCCATACTGGCTTTACCAATTTACAATCCCACCAACAGCACAAGAGTTCCCTTTTCTCCACATCCTCATGAGCATTTGTTATCTTTTGACATTTTTGAGGATGACTGTTCTAACAGGTGTGAAGTAATATCTCAATGTGGTTTTTTTTTTTTTTTTTTTTTTTGCGGTACGCGGGCCTCTCACTGCTGTGGCCTCTCCCGTTGCGGAGCACAGGCTCCGGATGCGCAGGCTCAGCGGCCATGGCTCACGGGCCCAGCCGCTCCGCGGCACGCGGGATCCTCCCAGAGCGGGGCACGAACCCGTGTCCCCTGCATCGGCAGGCGGACTCCCAACCACTGCGCCACCAGGGAAGCCCTCAATGTGGTTTTAATGTGCATTTCCCTAATGACTAGTGGTATTGAGCATCTTTTCATGTACCTGTTGGCTTTTCGTGTGTCTTCTTTGGAGGAATGTCTATTCGGGTCCTTTGCTCATTTTTTTAATTGGGTAATTTTTTTTTTTTTTTGCTATTGATTTGTATGAATTTTAAATTTATTTTGGATATTAACCATTATCAGATATATGGTTTACAAATATGTTTTTCCCATTCTATAGGTTGTCTTTTCAATCAGTTTGTTGATTTGTTTTTGTTTTTGTTTTTGTTTGCTGTGCAGAAGCTTTTTAGTTTGATGTAGTTCCATTTGTTTATTTTTTATTTTATCGTTTGTGTTTTCAGTGTCATATCCAAAAAGTCATTACCAAACCCATGTAATGAGCTTTATTCCTATGTTTTCTTCTGGCAGTTGCATAGTTTCAGGTCTTACATTTGAGTCTTTAATCCAATTCAAGTTAGTTTTGTGAGTGGTATAAGATATTGGTCCAATTTCATTCTTTTACATGTGAATATCCAATTATCCCAGGGTTCCCTTGTATGTAACTTCTCTCTTTTCTCTTGCTGGTCTTAAAATTCTTTCTTTGTTTTTGACTTTTGATGATTTAATTGCAATGTGTCTCAGAGTAGCCCTATTTGAGTTCAACCTGTTTGGGCTTGTTTGGGCTTCATGGATATGGATGTCCATTTCTCATCCTAGGTTTGGGAAGGTTTCATCCATTATTGCTTTAAATATACTTTTTTCCCCTTTCTCTCTCTCTTTTCTTTTTCTGGAATTCCCATAACATGAACATTGTTTACTTTATTGTGTCCCATAATTTCCATAGGCTTTCTTCACTCTTTTTATTCTTTTCCTTTTTGTTCCTTTCACTGGGTAATTTCTAAAGTTCTATCCTCCAGTTTGCTGATTCTTTCTTCTGCATGGTCGAATCTACCTTTGAAACTTTCTATTGACTTCTTCAGTTCAGTTATTGTATTTTTAAAATCTAGTGCTCCTGTTTTTTTGATGTTGCTATTTCCTTGTCAAACTTCTTGTCTTGTTCATGCATTGTTTTCCTAATTTCACTTAGCTGTCTGTGCTTTCTTGTAGTTCACTAAACTTCCTTAGGAGTATTATTCTGAATTCTTTGCCAGTTCATAGATATTCTTTTTTTTTTTTTTTTTTTGCAGTGTGTGGGCCTCTCACTGTTGTGGCCTCTCCCGTTGCGGAGCACAGGCTCCGGACGTGCAGGCTCAGCGGCCATGGCTCATGGGCCCAGCCCGCTCTGCGGCATGTGGGATCCTCCCGGACCGGGGTACGAACCCGCGTCCCCTGCATCGGCAGGCGGACTCTCAACCACTGCGCCACCAGGGAAGCCCAGATCTTCATTTTTTTAAGGTCAGTTATTGGAGTTTTATTACTTTCCTTTGGTGGTGTCGTATTTGCCTAATTTTTGTGATCCTTGATTCCTTACATTGGTATCTGCATATGTGAATAATTGGGCTCTTCCTCCAGACTTTACTGGGTATTATATTCAGTAGTAGTAGTACATAGAGCTATGAATTAGTTTCCTGGCAGAGAATCAGAGCTTGTATAGGACCTGGCTCTGGACAGGACCCAGAGCCTGTATAGTTCATTGTTTGGGAACCCAAATCAGGCCAGAGTGTGCACTTAATTCCCTGGTCAGGTGAGGGCACTGGTTTTGCCCTGCAGATGGTGGAGGCTGTGTTGTCTGTTCAAGTGCCACTGTATCTAGGGCTGTTTAATGGGCTGTACATCTTCCCATGTTCTCTGGTTAGGTTCCCCAGTTGGACATGCTGAAGGCTGTATTCAGTGATGAGTAGGGCTATGAATTAGATTTCCTGCCTGGGTGCAGCAGGAGAAGCAGCTCTAAAGCCAGTAAAGCTCTTTGTTGTCTTAACTCAAGCTGATCCATACTCCACGTTCTGTGGCTGAACAAGGCCACTGGCTTGGCTTTGCAGACTATCAGCTCTGCCTATACCCTTCTCTAGGTTTGAGCACTGCTGGGCCGCACAGTTTCTAGGAGTTGTCACCAATCCTTCTAGTCAGATGGGCCAGGAAGACACTCTCCACAGCAGATGGGATGGGACTAGTCCCAGTTCCTTTGCCTGGGTGGGATGAGGAGGGGCCGCCCCAGGCTACTCTTAATTTCTCAAACAGGCTCCCCAGTTGGGAGGAGCTGGGAGCTCCTCTCAGCCTTGGATATGAATTAATCTCCGTGCCTGTGCATGGTACCGGATCCCTCCACACTTGATACTGGCTCTGCTTTGTACCAGAGCCAGTGATGAGCTCTGGCTGCCTGCCTCTTGGCTGGAGCACGACTGGGCCAAATAGCTTCCAGGATTTATTGCCAGCCCTTTTGGTCAGATGGCCAGAAGACACTGTCCACAGTGGGTGGGCTGTGACTCTGCTCTTTCCCTGGGTATGGTCAAACCAGGTTCAAGGGCCAGATGCGTATCAGGTGGATCTGTACCCTGAGTTCCCTGGTTGTAGTGCCCCGCCAACCTGGCTCTGTAGATAAGCAAAGATGCCCGTTGTGATCCCTACTTGGGCACTGCAGGTATGAATTCCATCTGTCACAATCCATGTGCTGGCTGTTGCATGCCCCTTCCCCCTTCATCACAGTCCAACTTTTAGTGGTCAAACCCTGCAGATTCCCCTGCAATCCCAGTGGAGCAGATTAGAGCAGTGGCTCCCACAAAGCAACCCCAATGCTAGTGGTGGTGCTTGCTGTCCCCCGGTTCTCTTCTCCTACTGGAGGAACCAGAGGTTCACGGGAGACCTCACCCATGGTGCTCCACTGGCCTGGGGGAGGGGCAGTGTGGTCAACATGTAGCTCCTTCTCTCACCCTTCTAATGCAGTCTGTCTTGGTCTCTGTGGTGCACGGGGGTGCTTCAGCCTCACCTCCATGTTCTAGGATTCTCTCAAATAGTGTCCTGTTGCCAAATAATTGTTAGTTGTTCCTCCTGTGGGGGACGCGGAGCCAGGAATGACCTTGGTGATGTCACCCCACTCTGGGCTTACTTTGACAATATGTGTGTCCTTTATAGCCCAGACATTTCTGGTACTTGAAATGAGGTTCTCCTTTTATTGTTCTCCCTGCTTTAGGACCTAAAATGGGAGCTCTTCCTTAGCACTGGCACAAAGGCTGCTGAGATGACTAGGAAGCAAGTGCCAAGGAGGATAGTGAATCAAAGAACCTTGATTCATGGAAAAGGAATCCCAGAAGGAGCTCTAAACATTACACACTCCAAAGGATTTATTCAGGGTTTTCCAATCGAAATCATTTTTACAAAAAAGAAACAGTTCTCAGACTTCGAGTAGTATACTGCCAAGTATGTGGAAGAACATTGCCAGCAGTTGAGTGGTGTGGTCTGCTTTGAAATATATTCAGTTTTCTTAGGATGGACATATGTCTACTTCAAAGTTACTATTTCTTTCTAGTAATGCTGTCTACAGTAATATATTTGCTTTTGCCAAGTTAAGAAAACAATGACATCTCTCCCAGGTTCTAAAACAATTACCAGCATAAAAATACATTAAAATTTTTCGCTGATACTTAAGGAAACCAGTACTAGCTAGCATTCCTACTGATGCTAGTATTCAAAGAGAGGCGTGACAAAACCATTAATCTGGAAAACACCGGGTTGGAAAGATGGAGAGAAAGAACTCAAGAGGACTACTTAAGCTGTTGCTTTCTTTACATGTCCCCAAATATGATAATAACCATATAAGCTCCTAAAATAAGTGCAATTTTATGCAAACTTCATAGTATGCCTAGTAGGAGGTAAATTTTTACTTTACTTTATGGTATATTTTTATTTTGGTAAAATGTCCCATAATGTAAAATTTACCATTTTAACCATTTTTAAGTGTATCATTTATTGGTATTAAGTACATTCACAATGTTGAGCAACCATTACCATTATCCATTTTAAGACCTTTCTTATTATCCCAAACAGAAACTGTACGCACTAAACAATAACCCCTTATTTCTCCCCTCCCCTTAGCCTCTGGTTAACTCTATTCTATCTTCTGGGTTTATAATTTGCCTATTCTAACTACCTCATATAAGTGGAATCATACAGTAGTTGTCCTTTTGTGTCTGGCTTCTTTCACTTAACATAATGTTTTCAAAGTTTATGCATGTTATAGCACGTAGCAGCATTTCATTCCTTTTTAAAGCCATACAATGTATAGTGATTTTTAGTTGCAAAACACTTTTAGTACATTGTGTTTCTATTATATTAATGATATCTAGCATATATCACTACCATATTGCCTTTAGTAGATGCCCAGTAATGTGTACTATGAGTGAGCCATAATTTCATTCAGTCAAAACCCATTGATAAACATTTATTAAGTTCCAAACAGTTTTATGATTTCAAGAAATGTGGTAATGGACATAGAGGTTCATGTCTTTATGTACTGGAGCCTTTACTTTTGATGGAAGAATTCTTGGAGTGGCATGGAATGGTATTTTGGGGTCAGAGATTATGCAGAAACATTTATAATTTGAATACATACATTGACTATAAAAACCATCAACTTCTTCAACAGATAATATTCCTGTATTTTATGTAACCATTTATGACTATGTTAAAAATGAATGCAAGTAATATAAGGGAATCCACTTAATGTGATTTGAGCAAGGAAACATTCTCACTTTTTTCATTTCTAGTTCATGGAAGAAAATTCCTATACACAAGTATTGAAATATTTCAAGTCTCTGGATCACACATTTCATCATTTCAAAAATATTACAGAGTACATCACGGATGTCAGTCAAGTCTTGTAACAACAGTGTAGAAAACTAGTAACATTTATAGCTAGTTTTTTTTTAAGCTTCAGCAATGGATCAATTCTCTCCAGCCTAATCTGTAATTTTAATTAGATTAATTTTTAAAATAAAAAAGATTCATTTTTAATTTAAAAGTATTTTTAGTTCATATTTATGTACCTGCATTATGGTAAATCTTTTATTTGGTTGTATTTTTTCTTAGTTTCTCTTTAGAGTATCTTTTAAAATTTATTTTTAAACAGAATAATTAAAGCCCAAAGATGAGAATGTCTCACTTAAGCTAAACTAAAGAATGTTGGAATAGCTGAAGTATGAACACAATTGGCACAACTTTTCACTACCCTCCTTAGAAGAAGACTGTTTTGATTTGCATGGTCCAAGAAAGGAGAAACAGATAACTTGCTGGGGATTGCATCCTGCTTTACTTAAATTAGACATTAACAGGCTAAAAAGGCAAGGATGAAGCAACATGTTTATAACATATTTTTGAAAAGCTACTTAAAGGTGAAGGGGGCTTCCCTGGTGGCGCAGTGGTTGAGAGTCCGCCTGCTGCTGCAGGGGACACGGGTTCGTGCCCCGGTCCGGGAAGATCCCACATGCCACGGAGCGGCTGGGCCTGTGAGCCATGGCTGCTGAGCCTGCGCGTCCGGAGCCTGTGCTCCGCAACGGGAGAGGCCACAACACTGAGAGGCCTGTGTACCGCAAAAAATAAAAAAAGGTGGGGAGGGGGCTTTTTTAAGGATATAGGGGTGAGTGCCTCATAAAAACTGGGAGCTGAAAGAGAGCCTGGCCTCGAAATAGAACTGGTAAGCCATCAGATCTCAGGCATCATCTCTTTTACACACACACAAGCATGTGCACACGCACACACAGGCCGTATCTCCTCTCTGTGTCTCTGTGTGGCTCCCCTGATCTCTGCTCTCTCCAGTCATGTGACAGGAAGGAATGACCTCATGGTCCCCCAGTTCAAAGGACCAGCCCAGGAAGCAAGTAGCATCTTAGAACCCATAACCCAAATCCTGGGAGTGACCATCTTAAAAGCCCAGCCCGTGCCAAGTGCCCGATCAGCTATGACCAGGGACAGAGTCATACACATGGCTGCCTGGATCCAGGAGTAGTGCTCAGAAAAGGGTGAGACAGACCCCCTAGAGTATGCTGCATTTTACCCTCCTAAGACATCAGAGACATAAGGCATTCAGTTCAGTAACAGCTTTTCGAGAGAAAGTCCATCCCAATGAAATTGCCTATCATCAGAAACTGCTGGTTCAAAAAAAGATGCAAATGTCAGAAGAAAACGTTATCTGTGTATCTGGAAGAGTGTACACCAAAATGTGAATAAGGTTACCTGTGGGTAGTGTGATAATGGTGGATCATTTTACCTTCGTTTTGCTCACGTCTATGTGTGTATATAAATACTTTTTACAACAAAGATTTTTTTTTGAGTAAAAAAAAATGCCATTTGAGAAATATTTGGGGATCTCCCTACAATTATAGAGTTTGGGCATTTGTTGCTCTTGCTTGTTGTAGGTTGGAGCCAGAAAAGGCACCCCAAAGATGGACCAAGGAAGGGAGATGCTGAAGAGAGAAATGTCCAGCAAATCCAGCCAGAGCCTTCTGTTTTCTAAACCTGGTGGAAGGAACTAGAAACGTCGTCCTGCTGGGCCTCGCGTGATCCTCCGTGAGTCAGTGTAACTCTTCTGCGTCAAACTACTAAGATGCTTTTTTAGGACATTAAAGGTTGCTACCCTAGTGTGTTGCTTCCTAGACTGGTATTTTGCACAATACTGTATTTTGGAGTGTGTGAGGAGAGGGGTTCTTTTCACAGATATTATGAACGTAAACATACGCAGGCATATGAAGAATAAGTTTGAAATTCAGACTCCTAGGCCTGGTAGATGCAATTATGTGTTTGGGTAGTGACAAACCCAAATGTCACACCTCCAAGGAGCTCTGAGAAGCCCGCAGTTGAGAAAACCCAGGGCGTGTACTGGGGCCACAGGACAGAATGGTAACCTCAGGGCTGTTGGGGCCATGGTATAGTGCATTTATATCTGAATTGATTATAATAAATGTGAACAGCAACCAGTTTTATCGCTTCCATAACAGTGAGTCATGTTTATATGGCGCTCTGCGGTGTTCAAAACACTTCTCGTCTAATCCTCTCTCAAGCCCTGGGAGGTAAATAGCATTATGTTCCCCATTTTACAAATGAGGAAGCTGAGGCCCAGAGAGGTTAAATGGCCCGTCTAAAGTCACACAGCTAGTAAATTCAAGAACTGGGTCTGGAACCCAGGTTTCTAACTCCATCTCACGCTGCCCATTCTGCCGCAACAAGACAGCCCAGTAGGTCAAGTCCCAGGCCATCAGGACAGACCAAGTACCCAGTCATCAAAGAACACACACTGCCCAGGTGGACACACCCCTTTCCCGTGGTGTTTGAAGAGACCCTCATTTTTGCCTTCTCTCCAGCCATCTGTTCTCTCCCTGCCTTTCTTGTACGGCCAGAGACCACCAAATAAAACAGGAGGAAGAGACAGAAGCCATGAATATCATTTATTTTTTATTTTTAAAAAGGCACAATAAAAGTATTTTGATATTTTAAAACCAAATGCATTCTTTATACTGATTAAAACTAGAAGGAAATGGGAAAAATGATTTGCACGATCTTCCACTAAAGGTACTTCTTATACAGTGAGAAGGGTGAGCATCACCTGACCTTAAAAATCATCTTGAAAATCCCAGCAGTTTTCCATAAAGAACATATTAATTATACTGTACCATATCCCCCAAATCCAAAACAGCCATCTCCAGCACCAGAAAAGATCACTTGGTCAGGCAGTAGTTAAGTAGCTGGCTCATGTTTGGAAGCCAAATTGTGTGGGAAAAAAACTACTTTGGTTGAATACAAATATTTGAATTTGCATAAGTTAAATGTAATGCCTATGTGACTCCACTGTATTTGAGGTCTTTCAAAGGACGTGTTAATCTTTACCGTATCAACATTGCAACCCACAATGGCAATGTCCTTTCTTCACTCCTTGAACTAGATGGTTCTTTAGGTGTCTCCTCAGCCACACACCCCTTTCTCTGAGAATGCACATTCCCCAACCAGGTTTACCCTACCTACTGCTGCTCTCTTGGCCACACCTGACTGGCTGATCAGTAGATAGTCTACCCAAGCCAGACCAATCAGGTTTCTCTTCTAACCCAAGCTGGGCCAATCAGCACCTGTGCCCTTGATATTTGGAAGTGGGACACGGAGTTACCACACAGGTCATTAATGGCCCGGAGCTGAAAGTCTTGATGCAGTTCCCAGCTGGGGTGGCCATTTCTCCCACTGTGTTTGGAGAAACAAAGCCAGTCTTAGAAAGAGATGGCCAGGATAGATAAGCAACAGGTAGAGACAAGAAACCAAGACCCAGGGAATTCCCTGGCAGTCCACCATGCCCTTTCACTGCCAAGGGCTCGGACTCAATCCCTGGTCAGTTAGCTAGGATCGCATAAGCCACACTGTGTGGCAAAAAAAAAAAAGAAGAAGAATCCAAGACGACCCCCAGAGAGACAGTGCAGCAGACACTACAAGCCCCTTAGTCATTGCCTCCCTCTACTGTATAAGCAGCCCGCGAAATGCCCTCATTTCCCAGCCTCCCTTGCAGCTAGACCTGGCTGTGTTGTTCAGTTCTGGCCAGTGACATGCAGGTGAAGGCCCTGGGCAGGGCTTCCCTTCTGGAATTAAAGGCAAGGCTTTGCTAGGAGAAAGTTTTTCTCTTTGTCCCTTTGCATTGTCTCCTTTTCCTCTCCTGGAGCTCGGTCTTGGAGCTGGAACAGCCATGTTGGGGATCACCAGGTAACAAGCAAGAGACCAAAGCCAACCTCAAAGGACAATGGAGTGGAATGACATGAAAAGCCTGGGTGGGAGCCTAGTGGCATCACTGTGCTCTGCACTGTACCTGAACTGCCTACCTCTGTACATCCTGTTGTATAAATAAATCAATCCTCTCAGTTTCAGCCACTGTAGTCAGATGTACCTGTTTGTGCTGTGGAGCCAACGACTCAAAAGTTAGTGACTTAAAATGGCAACTATTAGTTCTCATGATTCCAGGCGTCAAGCTGGCCACTTGTACTGGTCTGGTTGGTTTGGCTGGGGCTAGTTTAGGGTGGCTTCGTGTACATGCCTGCCTGGTCATTGCCAGGCAAGCTGGGTTAGGACAGTGGTTCTCAACTGGGGGCGATTTTGCCACCCAGGGGGCATTTGGCAATGTCTGGACACACTTTGGTTGTTAAACTGGGGTGGGGGTGATCCTATCCTCTAGGGGTAGAGGCCAGGGATGCTGCTAAACATCCTGCAGTGCACAGAACAGCTGCCCACAACCAAGACTTATTTGATCCAATATGTCAATAGTACCGAGAATGAGAAACCCTGGTCTAGAAAGGCCTCAGCTGGGACGTCTGATTCTGCCTGGTGTGGTCCCTCATCACCCAGCAAGCCAGACCAGGCCACGTGTGGTGGGTACAGGTTTCCAAGAGCAACAGGAGAGAGAAAGCCCCAAAGCACACTTTTCAAGTCTCCACCTGCCATGTGTTTGCCAACATCTCATCAGACAAAGCAAGCCACATGGCTAGAGTTCATTTGGGAGGGGCTCCAAATTTTTACCATCTACCCACATCCAGGTTTCTGTTATTTAAAGCTGAAGGCAGCGCGCGCCCAGAGCGTTAACGGGCGGGGGCGGGGGTGTGGAGTTGGGAGGACAACTGGGCCTCCTGGTAGCCTCCCTGAGTTCAACCAATCCAGTGAGGAGAAGCCGTGGGCGGGCCGAGCTCCGCTGCCAGAGCGGCGTGAAAAATTTCCCAAGGCAGAGCGAAAACCTTTCCTGAGCGACTGAGCATGCCCGCTGGTGAAAGGTCCAGCCCAACTTTCACCACATCCCAGACACCAGAGGGACTTTTCTGAAACCCAGAGAATTGACCATGTCCTCAAACAGCTTAAAAATCTTCCATGGCTCCCCCATGCCTCCTCAGGAAAAGAAGATCACACTTCAGTGGGTTTTTTATGCTTCATCCTCAACCAATTTCTTCAGCCACGTCTCCCACTACTTTTGCAAGAACTCTTTTGCTCCACGGATGTTGCAAACTTGCAGCTTCTCATACATACCATGTTCTCTGTGCACACAGGTTCACCAACCTGCGATTCTCTGCCCAGGCCCTCTCTACTAGGATAATTGCATCTGGGCTTTCTAGGTCTATGAAAACAGTCATGCTTCATCCCTCTGGCATAGTTCTTGTTTTTTGTTTTTTTGTTTTTTTTGCATCTTTGTTGGAGTGTAGTTGCTTTACAATGGTGTGTCGGTTTCTGCTTTGTGGCAGGGTGAATCAGTTATGCATGTGCATGTGTTCCCATGTCTCTTCCCTCTTGCGTCTCCCTCCCACCCGCCCTCCCTGTCCCACCTCTCTAGGTGGTCGCGGGGCGCCGAGCTGATCTCCCTGTGCTGTGCGGCTGCTTCCCACTAGCTATCTATTTTATGTTTGCTGGTGTATATGTGTCCATGGCATAGCTCTTCGTATTCTGTGTTGTGAATATACTCTATGTGCTCACATGTCTTATCTTCACTAGAATGTGAGCTACTTGAGGGCAGGGGTCTTGGCATATTTTATACCTGTATGGAACTCTAAGACCTAGCTGGGTGCCTGGCACAGGATAGATACTCAATAATTGCTTATTGAAAAAATGAATGGATTATGAGCTCCATGAAGGAAAAAAAAAAAAAAAACCTGAAGGCATTCCAACTGATGCAGAAAGTTGCCCTGATTCCTGATGACTTTCTGGTTCCTAGTTTCTTTTCTTGGAAAGGCCCATTCCAATGCCTGCCCTTGGGTTCCACTAGGACGTTTTGTATCACTCAAGATTCTCTGGTTGCAACCAACAGAAATCTCCTGTGGCTAACTTAAACAGAAAAGGAGTTTACTGAAAGGAAATGCGGAAGGTTAGAGAATCAAAGGGCAAGCAAAGCTGAGGAGTCTGAACAGGCAGGAGCCATCTTTTCTTCCCCGTAGATGTCCCCTTTTTTGCTTCAGCCGGTTTGAGTTTCTGTTATTTGCAACCAAAATGGCATTTACTAAGACGCTCTGCACAGCCCCAACTGGTAGCTCTGAGAAGCTACCAGCGACCTTTCTTTCCCCTGACGTTGTACCAAGGGACAGCAAGGTACCTGCATTCCCCCCCCGCCGAACTCCCAATCTTCTGATCCCCCAAGAAGCTAAGCCAAACAACTTCCTTCCACCCTTGCCAATGGGGGCCCATTTGGATTCGTGACTTTGCAGATAAGGTGCCCTTCTCCAGCAACTTGGCAGAGCCAGCAGTGCCTGCTGTTGTGGAAACTGGGGTCATGAAGTGTCTACGGAAGAAAACAGCTTCCCCTGGATCCGTGTTGCAAAGTGTGTTCCTGGTAAGTGGAGTGGTTTCCAATTTTTTAGGGTCTTAGGAATGAAAGCAATACACTAACGATGAGAGGAAACCCAAAATCTGCTAATGTATTTATTTTTTATTATTATTATTATTTTTAAAGTTATGGCTGCATTGGGTCTTTGTTGCTGCTCCCGGGCTTTCTCTAGTTGTGGCGAGCAGCGGCTACTCTTTGTTGCGTTGCGTGGGCTTCTCATTCCATGGCCTTCTCTTGTTGCGGAGCACAGGCTCTAGGCATGGAGGCTTCAGTAGTTGTGGGTCGCAGGCTCAAGGACGCAGGCTCAGTAGTTGTGGCGCACGGGCTTAGTTACTCCGCGGCATGTAGGATCTTCCTGGACCAGGGCTCGAGCCAGTGTCCCCTGAATTGGCAGGCGGATTCTTAACCACTGCACCACCAGGGAAGCCCCTCATTTACTCTTAATGCTTCCCCCTGTTGAGGACAAACAGGAGAAAAAAGAAAGGGCAGGGGTTCCTTGGTGGCGCAGTGGTTGAGAGTCCACCTGCCAGTGCAGGGGACACGGGTTCATGCTCCGGTCCGGGAGGATCCCACATGCCACCGAGCGGCTGGGCCCGTGAGCCATGGCTGCAGAGCCTGTGCGTCCAGAGCCTGTGCTCCGCAGCGGTAGAGGCCGCAACAGTGAGAGACCCACGTACCGAAAAGAAAAGAAAAAAAAAAAGGGCAATAGCAAGGTTCCAAATGAGCTGAGAAATGACCTTCTAAAAGGGCTCTCAATCTGGCCTCTGGTAGATGTCTGTCAGGGTTTCAGCCCAGCCTAGACCCTCCTCACGAGAGAAGACGTTTAGGGCTTACAGTGGGCTGACTGGTGGCCCCAAAGATCTCAGTCTCTAATCCCTGGGACCTGAGAATGTTACCTTACAAGGTAAAGTTTTGCGGATATAAGGATTTTGAGTTGAGACTATCCTCGCCCTAAGTGCCATCTGTAAGTGTACTTATAAGTGAGAGACAGGAGGAGATTATATCCAAAGAAGAGGCGGAGGCAGTGACCACAGAGGCAGGACTAGAGTGCTGCACCTACAAGTCAAGGGATGCCAGCAGCTTCTGTGGTTAGAGTCTTTTGAACTCCTTGGCTTTTCAGCTCCTAGGCTGTAAGATTTGAATCCGCAAATGCCCCAAGGAGAAAAGCTGCACCAAATGTCAAGCTTGCGTCTGTGTTTCCCTTCTCTCCAGAACTTGGCCCACATGTCTTGGTGTCTCTCTAACATTCAGATGCCAGCGAACAGATGTTTTCTTACTTTATCCAGGTTTTCTAAAATTTCTTTAGACTTCACCTGATCTTATGTTATTATTGAACTACCATCTCAATTACCCCTAGGAAGAAAATTTACAACTTTTAGAGAAAATGGAACCCTGGTACAGTGTTGGTAGGAATGTAAACTGGCACAGCCACTGTGGAAAACAGTATGGAGAGATCCCAGAAAACTAAAAATAGAACTACCATATGACCTCGAAACTCAACTCCTGGGTATAAATCCGAAAAAGACAAAAACACGTGTTTTCAAAAACATGTATTTGAAAAGATATATGCACCCCAATGTTCAGAGCGTCATTATTTACAATTACCCAGATATGGAAGCAACCTAAGTGTCATCAAGAGATGAATGGATAGGGGCTTCCCTGGTGGCGCAGTGGTTGAGAGTCCGCCTGCCGATGCAGGGGACACAGGTTAGTGCCCCGGTCCAGGAAGATCTCACATGCCACGGAGCGGCTCTGCCCGTGAGCCATGGCCGCTGAGCCTGCGCATCCGGAGCCTGTGCTCCGCAATGGGAGAGGCCACAACTGTGAGAGACCCACGTACCGCAAAAAAAAAAAACACAAAAAAACCACAAAACAAAACAAAAAAAACACCCCGTGGGTAGTCAGAGGAGAGGACCGTCACAACTCATCCCCCTGTGCCGCGTGCCAGGCATGATCTGAGCACTTGTACACGTGTTAACTTATTAAAATACTTCTAACAATCCTATCAGGTTGGGACTACCATCACCCCGCGTGCAGACTGAACAAAAGGAAACAGAATATGGTGTCCTCCTTGTGTTCACAAAGCCCGTTAACTGGCAGAGGCAGGACTTGAAGGCCACAGTCCGGCTCCCGAGTCCATGCCATGCTTTACAGCCTCCAACTTCTCAAACTCATTCCTAGAGCCACCTGGGAAGGAGGAACCAGGCAACTAAAGACTGGGTTTGAATCAGACTCCACGTCTGACCAGCCACATGATCCCGAGCAGGGGGCCTCGCCTCTCTGAGTCTCAACCTGGCTCCCTTGCAAAATGGGCACATTAATGGGAACGTCAGCCTTCAGCAACGCTATGACGAGTATCAGTGTAGCATGTGTGAACGGGCTTTGTAAACTCTGGAGTGTTCTGTGAGGTAAAAACTACCCTCTATTCTCATTAGAGGGAATTCATTTCATAACCTGCTCCCGGCTCTTGAACTTTGCTGTGCATCCAGTCAGTGCTGGATGATCTGGAACCAACAGCTGGTCTATTTATGGCTGAAAACCCACAGGTCATAGGAAGACAGCAGCACCGGAGCCCCTGGGTGGCCACAAAGATAAGGTCCGTGTCTCGAGGACCAATGACATGGTGGTCACTGAAGGAACAGGCCCCCTCCTGCCCCTTCCACAAGTGACAACTGAAAACCTTGGTTTCCCCAACACCCTGATCCAAGATCAACCCGACTCTTTGCCCAACGTTGGAGAAGTACCGGCGTGTCCTGCAGGCCTGGCTGGCCCCCTCTGACTGTGTGTTGCCTCCTTCCACAGATCAGTGCCCTACAGCAAGGCTACAACTAGGTGCTGTGCCAGACCCTGTCTGAGAGAAACTTAGAAATCACCTCCCTGAAGCACGAGGCCGAGAACTTAGGGAGGGACGCCGCCATCACGTCAGGTGAGGCCCTTCTGCATTCAGGCCCCAGAGCTTCTGCCCTCCCCCTGCAGACACCACCAGTCAACCAGCACACCTGTGCCCTTGACCTGGGTGCAGCCTCAGGGATCACCCGTGTCGGTGCATTAGAGTTCTCCCTCAGTGGAGGTTTCTTGCCACCCAGTTCCGAGGGCAGGGCCAGGTAAATATTTGAGAGAATGGTATCTCTTGGCTACAAGGTCTCCTGAGCACTGGCCCCACCAGGGAGAACACAGGTCGCCTTGTGGCTTGGGTGGTTCCACAAAGCAGCCTGAGTGCAAACTAGAGCGTGGACAAAATGGGGTCACTCCTTTAAGGCACCCATTGTCTCACTCATTTCAGCCGAGTGCACTTGGGCCCAAGGGAAACCATTTTCTAATTTGATCAGAGGTGGTTCCCTGATAAAGGGCTTGGGTTGGGAGAGGGGCAGCCAACGCACAGCTGTGACTGAGCTTTGATTCCCTGGATTCCTTCATTGCTTCAACATGTTTCTTGAGCTCCTACTAGGTGTCAGGCCCCGTTCCAGGCTCCGGGGAGGGAGAGCCAAGCAAGACAGTCAGATTCCTGTACTCACAGATTCGGGAGGGGGTGACAGACAATAAAAGTAAACGGATGAATAAACAAGCCCACTTCAGAGAGCAGTGGTGCTGTGGAGAAAATAAACTGTGTGTCGTGGTGGCCAGCGCTTCAAGGGGGGAGGCCAAGGGGGACCAGCTTAGTGAGTGTGCAACCATGGAACTCAGGTGGGACTTGAACCCGTGGGCTGGGACTCAAACCCAGTCAGAACCCACTATCTTTTAATCGAGATCACTCATCTGGCCTCGGGACTTAATAAAGCTCAGGTTCTTTATGTCTCATCGCAGAAAGAATCCAGTGAGAGACAAAGTAAGAAGTGGATTTCTTTAGAGAGAAACACACTCCACAGACAGAGTGTGGGCCATCGCAGAAGGCTAGAGACCCCCAAATATGGGGCGGTTAGTTTTTATGGGCTGGGTAATTTTATAGGCTAATGAGTGGTAGGATTGGGACAACTCTAATATTTGGGGGAAGGGGCAGGGATTTCCAGGAATTGGGCCACCACCCACCTTTTTTTTTTCTTTTTCTGTACGCGGGCCTCTCGCTGTTGTGGCCTCTCCCGTTGCGGAGCACAGGCTCTGGACGCGCAGGCTCCGCGGCCATGGCTCACGGGCCCAGCCGCTCCGCGGCATGTGGGATCTTCCCGGACCGGGGCACGAACCCGTGTCCCCTGCATCGGCAGGAGGACTCTCAACCACCGTGCCAGCAGGGAAGCCCCACCACCCACTTTTTGACCTTTATGGTCAGCCTTGGAACTGTCCTGGTGCTGGTGGGTGTGTCATTTCGCTCATGTATTACAATGAGCCTGTAATGAAGCTCCAGTTCCCCTGGAAGTCGAATCTTATGCCCCCTTGGACCTAGCCGATTCTAACCAGTTCATGTTGTATCCTCCACGGCTATGTCCTTCTTTTAGAGAGCACCTGTTTCAGGTGGGCAAGGACAAGCCAAGGGGAAGAGAGGCTGCATGGAGTGAACAGGGGATTGTGGGGCTGGGCAGGGTCAGGGGGTCTGCGTTTTTATTCCAAGGGTGTGGGGAATCCAGTGGAGGTTTTTAAGCAGGAACTGACATGCCTAGAGACCTGAAGAGGATGGGACCACTCACAGACGAGGGGAGGGAAAGAAGCAGGTGACAGGGAGGAGGCAGTGAGCCTCGGAGGGGCACATCACTCTGAAAGCAGCCAGCGCGTAGCAGGAAACATGCCCACAGCTGTAGAAGGCAGGCATAGCATTGAGTCGCACGTGAATCCCCATCTCTGTATGAATCTGTGCTTTTCTTCTGCCTCACTCTGCAACTTAATCACACCCAGCCCCACCCCCTGCTACCCCCAGGTCTCTGCTTATGCTCCTCCCTCACTTGGGATGTCCTCAGATATTTTCTGAGCACCTCCCCCAGGCTAGGTGCTGTTCTGGGCACCAGGAATGGAAGGATGAACTCGCTGGTCCTCACCTTCCTCCCGTATGTCGGCCAGTGAAATCTCATCCAAGCATCGAGCCTGTCTCAGATCCCTCCTTCTCCAATCAGGGAGTCGGACAGACCTGGGTTGGGATAACTCTTGAGATGGGCTGGACCCACTCAAAGTGTGGCAAGCCCCAGAGGGATTTCCAAGTAACTGAACTGTGTCCTGGAGGCAAAGCTCATTTTTAAACTGAAATTCTGGAGCATTTTGTGCTTTATTTCATAGACATTCTTGATTGATACCTACCACTAAAACTAGGCCTGATGTTCTTTCAAGAAAAGAACCGTAGGAGATAACCCAATACCACTGCATTTATGCACCCTTCTTCCCACTTTTATTCAAAATGATACTACAATGCAAGAGGGAAGAGATATGGGGAGATATGTATATGCATAACTGATTCACTTGGTTATAAAGCAGAAACTAACACACCATTGTAAAGCAATTATACTCCAATAAAGATGTTTAAAAAATGATGCTACAGTAATGGAGTAGTTATCTATTGCTGCATAACAAGTTACCCCAAAATGTAATGGATAAAACCCCAACCAATATTTATTATCTGCCCCAGTATCTGTAGTTCAGGAATTTGAGCGGGGGGTGACTTAGTTCTCATGAGTTGCAGTCAAGATGTCGGCAGGGGCCTAAGTCATGTCATCTAAAGCCTCGGGGGGAGCCGGAGGATCCCCCTTCAGAATGGCTGCTCATGTGGCTATTGGCTGGAGGCCTTAGTCCCTCAGCACACATGCTTCTCTCTAGGGCTGCTTGAGTGTCCTCACGACACAGCAGTTGGCTTCCCCCAGAGTGAGTGATTCAAGAGGGAGCAAAGAGTTGGCCACAGTGTCTTTTATGACTCAGCCTGAGAGGAAACAGTCCGTCATTTCCACAGTATCATATTGGTTACCCATGGCAGCCCTATTCAGGGTGGGAGGGGCTACACAGGGCATGAATTCTAGGCGGCAGGGATCATTGGGGCCATTTTGGAAGCTGGCTGCCGAGAAAAATAATAGGCGCCATGGAACAAACATAATTTAGCCACTTTGTGTTCTTGGGACATACCGTCTCATTTGACCCTTACAATAACTCTGTGTGGGACAGACAGTGGGAGGTGAAATAGCTTGTCCAAGACCACCAAGCTAATAAGTGGTAGAGAGGGGTCCAAACTCAGAGGACTGTGAAACCAACCACCCCATCAATAGCGTCCAGCAGTGCCCTCTGCCACACGCCCGTCTCCTGGCCTCTGGAGAAGAATTCCTGGACCTTCCGTGTGCTGGGCCTCTGTTCCCCAGGCCCATGGTGTGGCCTCTCCTCCCAGCTTTGCCTGGCCTGTGCCCACAAGGGGCCCCCAAAGGTTTCTCCTCTCGCTGGTGCTGACTGCCCCTCATTCTCACTGAAGCCTCAAACCCTGTTCCGTGGACTTTGCTCTCATTCCCATTCCTGCTCTGGGACCCTTGGAAAAAGCCTCCCCAGTTCTAAGCGGGCACCGGTGGTGGCCCAGGATTGGAAGGCCTTGTCCGAACATTGGCTGACAGCCATGGTGTTGCCAATAATCCTTCCTGCCTCTTTGACCTCCATGAGTCTTTTGTTTTGGTTTGTTTGGTTCTTTTACAGAGATGGTGTCATCTTTGCAAAGAGACGTGTTAGTAAAGGATGGTCATGTTCAACAATGAAAACAGGAGGTGAATCAACTGAAAAGTGAGAACAAAGAAAAGGATCACCAGCTCGAAGCCCTCAGCTCCAGAGTGAGTGTCGGGTCATCAGCAAATTGTAGCTGCGAAAAGCAGACACAGTGGAGTCACATGACACACGGTGGTGAGATGAGGCCAGTGCCCAAGGACAAAGGGAGGGTAGTTGCTGGGCAGGTGGCCAACTTCTCTGAAGCCTTTCAAAGGACAGCATGTATGTGGCTCAGAATAAGCGTAATAGATTTTCAAATCCAGCAAACATTTTCTAACCCCTATTATAAATGAGTTTGTTTATTCCCAGCAACAAACACACCTATGAGCATATACTGCCATTGCAAAGTTTAATATTAAGCAGAATACGATCTCTCTGTGAGCACGGATGACCACACGGCTGCATCATGGTAACAGCACCACTGGTTCTCATAATTGTCTTCAAAGCAGAATGTTTGAAGATCCAGATGCAAACATGCAGACTCTCATTTCTTCCTTAGACTTTAGTGTGTAGAATATCTCTATGGAAGATGAACGTGGTAGGCAAGCAAAGAGCTTTTTACATGTAACTTTGACTATTTGCAAATCTTGCCTTCAATGCTAACTTTAGAATCCTGACTATCGGATAAGATTTCTCAGTATTTGCATGATGTGCCTGTTTCTGTGAGTCAAGGTAAAACCTCAAAGATTTCATCTCAGGTGGCAACTCAGAGATTCCCAGAGGGTACCCGATAGCTAGGTCTGCATGGGGGTGGGGTGAGAACAGATCTTGAGCTTCCAAGGAAAAGGCACAGTAAGTAATACCTGGTACGTAGTACCATACCCAGTTTGGAGCTGGTGAAAGGCACTGCATGAGCTTTGGGATCAGACAGACCAGAGCTTTCTTTTATTGTAACTTATTTGGCCTCCATTTCCCGATCTGTGAAATGGGGATGACAAAATCATTTTCCGAGAAGTGGGAGGCTGGTTTTACTTGTGCTCTTCTGCCTCTGCCCAAGGTCGGCTGCCTGGCCAAGCCCTCTGCATTCATTTCTCCCAAGCAGAGTGTCTTCCCAGGCATGTGCTATAGCTGTTTAATGTGGTGTGTGTGTGTGTGTGTGTGTGTGTGTGTGTGTGTGTGTGTGCTGGGGACGTGAAGGGGATGCAGAGCTGGTGCTATGTAGAAGGAATCTGCAAAGACAGCACCTGCTTGGCTCTTCTACCTCCTGAAGTGCATTTGGATGATTTATGTCCCCGTTTCCCCTTCCTCGTTGACAGCGGAATGAGATCCCTTCTCCTCTAGACTGTGCTGGCCAACAGCAGAAGGGCTCGTCACCACCAAGGGTACTGCTCTTGTGAACATTTGAGATGCCTTTTTTTAAATGACATACATCATGTGTGTTAATTTTAGAAAAATAAGTAGATGACATTGAGAAGAAAAAATAAAAAGAGAGGAGAGGAAATGCTACCTTGAGAAATCAGTGTTAATATTTTCATGTATGTTCTTCTAGCCTTGTTTCTATATATTGCCTAGAAATCAATCAAGCAATCATTTTATAGTGAATTTATACTATGCACATTTAAAAAAATTTTAAATACGTATTATTTTCCCATTCTAATAAATCAACACTCTTATCATTCGTCTTAAAAGCTACATACTTTCTCCTGGATGTACCCAGTGTTATAAAGTGGTCTGCTGTGCTAAACAACACTTGGGTTGTTTCCTCTTTTTTTTTTTCTTCCACTGTTACTGACAATTCTGGGAAGAGCATCCTTGAAACTACAGATTTACTTATTTCTCCAGTCATTGTCCTTAAGGTACATTCCTAAAGTGGGAATTGCTGGGTCAGAAGAAGGCACATCCATCCTTATGCACTTAATGCCTGTTGCCAAGCCGCCCTCGGGCAAGACAGCTCCGTTTTCCCCTCCACACCAGTCGGGGCAGTTGTGTCTTTGAGATGCAACCTGCACAAAAGCCCTAAAATGGACCTGAGCTCACTGGCCCAGCCCCCTGCACCCTCACCGGTCACAGCGTGAAAACATCCCAATTCCTGCACCCTAAGTACCCAGACTCTACAAAGCTGGATTTCCCCTGCAGTGAAGCTTGCTGGCTTTTGAAGAGGAATTTAGACGCTCTATTCCTCAGAACTCATGAGAGGGGTGAACTGGGAATGACTGCAGGATTCCGTGCTCCCATCACACAAATGGTCTCGCCTCTCAGAATTCAGAGGTGTGATTGGGTTATACAGCAGGAAACACTCCTGGGCGTGAACACAGGTACTTGGGACCCCCAGCCAAGCCCCCGTGGCCTTGTCCATTTTATGCACAGTGCTCAGTGCTGAAAGAAGAGTTACAGAAGGAAGATGCCCAGAAGGAGAACTGGGAAGCCCAAGAGAAAGAGTTAAAACTCTGCAAAACCGTGCGTTGAACCTCCTGACCCCTACGTGTCCACTGAAAGCCTAGATTATGGCCTTGAGGGTTTTGGACGGGTTCCTTGGCCCATTAGCTAGCACAAGCTCTGGGGCTTTCTGGGTGTTTGTCTGTTAATGTAGTCTCCTAATTCTTTGATTTGCTAGCCTCAAAGAGATGGGTGAAAAGACCATGGAAAACACACTCTCCCCAGATTTTCTGGGCAGTTGGCTCAAGGCCCCTCATCAGGTTTCCCCTGGGGAAAGGGACGGGAAGTGGCCACCATATGCTGCTAGAAATTCACCGTGGTCCCTACCCCTGGACTTGTGATGCCCAGACTTTCATGATCCACTGTCACAAGTTTTATCACAGCCCTGAGCACTGTTATTAACACAACTCTTCTTGAAGTATTTTTGCTTAAATACATTCAATTTTACAACAATTCATAAAAACAAAATAAAAAGCAAATGTATCACTGGCCTTGTATGGAAGGTGAACATAAAAATCAATACAGTGAAAAGATGACCACTCAATGTAAATGTTCACCCCCTGTACAGGCTTGAACCCTCGTGCACATCACCAGGCATACGTTTTCCATCCGTTGGGAAGGACGGTGCCTGGGACGGGGGGAGGAGACGTGTGTTCTTCTCTCTGTCAGGAGCACACTTCTCTGCCTCAAATGAGAAAAAAGAAAAATGTCATTGTTCTTTGCTTCCAAACTGTGCCCATTGTGTCTTCCAAACAGCCCTTATTTAGATTGAACTCAAAAATATACCCCAAGGAAAGAGATTCTAATGAGTGGATAGGTATCTTGTACTGTTTAATCCAGGATCCATGCTGATCTTCAAAAGAAACTCAAATTTTCCCTCACCCAGCCCTTTCATTGCATCCGTTGAAAGAAAGTCTACTTTGCCTCAAAGATGTGGAATTATCCCCCAAGGGAAGGAATGAAGCGAATCCCAGACTAGGTTTCTGCCTTAATGAACCAGATGAAATGAGTTCTGAAGTTGACTTCCCTGTTGTTGGAACTCTTTCAGCAAATCCATGACATGGAAAAAGAAATGAGGAAGCTCAGGGTGGAGCTGAAAAGGAGCAGTACCGAGCAGAGCCTGATCTCTATGACGCTGCGGGAAAAGAGCAAGGTATGGCAGGGACAGGTCGGCCTGGGAACCACTCTGGTGCAAGCACTCCACCTGCATCATCTCTGTTCATCCTCACAATGACCCCATGCGGTCTATACTGGTATTCACCCCACTTTACAGTCGGGAAAACTGAGGCTCACAGAGGTGAAGGAAGTTATCCAAGTTCACTTGCATAAAGTAGTTGTGGCAGAACTTGAATCCAGGTCTGCCTGACTCCAAAGCTCCTGTGTGTAACCACTACCCTAGACTGCCTTCAAATCTTAATTGTGAAATTATCTAAGAAAGAATTGATCCATTAAATCAAGTTTGCCAATGATGTTGTTCCAACTTAAATTCTCATATTGATTTTTTTTTGTCTTTTTGTTCCATCATTGAGAATGTTTTTAAAAATCTCAACATGTTTGTAATTTGTGTTTCTTCTTTTAATATGAACGATGTTTGCTTTATATGTTTTGAGGCTGTGTTACTAGGTGCATATAAATTTAGAATCCTAACACTTCCTGTAGAGCAAAACTTTAGATCATCATGAAATGTCCCTTTTCATCTCTAGTAGTGTTTCTCCCTTAACGTCTCCTTTGTCATTTAGCTTCATCACTGGCTTTCTGTTGGTTAGAGTTTTCATACCATATCTTTTTCATATGTTCTCTGTCAATTTTTGTCTTAAGGTTTAGACATATGCCTTCAAATAGCGTATCATTTTTACAAAATCCAGTTTGACAATCTTTGACTTTTAGTCCATTTATATTATGTAATTACTCGTGAACTGGGGTTTAAATCTACCTTCTTTCTCAATACCAGTTGTCCCATCTGTGCTATGTTCCTTTTTCTCTCCTTTCTTGCCTCCTTCTGAGTGGATGGTTTTCTCTTATTCCACTTTCGCCCTCTATTAGCTTGGAAATATTTCACTTTTTTACTATTCTTTTAGTAATAGTAAGACAATAGCATTCATCCTTGACTCACCAAAATCACACATTAATTAAGTTTTTCACTCTTCTACTATTCTCTTAGTAGTCATCCTGAAGACTACAACATGCATTCTTTTTTTTTTTTTGCGGTACGTGGGCCTCTCACTGTTGTGGCCTCTCCCGTTGTGGAGCACAGGCTCCGGACGCACAGGCTCAGTGGCCATGGCCCACGGGCCCAGCCGTTCCGCGGCATGTGGGATCCTCCCAGACCGGAACACGAACCCGTGTCCCCTGCATCGGCAGGCGGACTCTCAACCACTGCGCCACCAGGGAAGCCCTGCATTCTTAACTTACCAGAGGCAATAGTAGTTGATAATTATGCCCTTCTCCTTGACAGTGCAATGAGTTTCAAACACCTTAACTTCACTTACCCCCTCCAGATTTATAAGCCATTGCTGTCATTTTCTAAACTCCTCTTGATAGTTAATACCCCACAAGACATTAGTAGTGTTTTGCTATAGTCAGTATTATATCCACACATTACCCTTACTGTTGCTTGTCTTTTCTGCATCTCTGATCACCCACCTGGGTTCATTTTTCTTGTGTCTGAAGAATACCCTTTAATGTTTTCCCTCATGGTGGCTCTGCTGATGACAAATTCTCAAATGTGCCTGTGTGTCTGTCTGGAGATGTATATTTAACCTCCATTCTTAAAACACATTTGACTGCGTATTGAATTCTACAATGGCAATTCTTTTCTTTCAGCACATTAGATACAGCTTTAGATATGTCACTATTGTCTTGTGGCTCCTATTATTTCTATTTAGAAGTCATCTGTAAGCCTAACTGTTGTACCTTTGCATAATCTGTCTTTTTCTCCAGTTGCTTTTAAGATTGTCTTTTCCCTTGATTTCCAGCAGTTTTATTATGGTTTATCTAGGTGTGGATTCAGTTTTATTTACCTCGTTCAGAGTTCGTAGGGGCTTCTTGAATCCCTAGCTTGGTGTTTTGCCTTAGTTCAGGCGCTTGGGCTCTGTACCACACAGGCAGTGGGGAGCTCCTAAGGCTTCTGAACAAGTGACTGATGCAATGACATTTGTGGACAGTAATCAGGGTGAAAATGATCGTTACAATTTCTTACGTACTAGGCATTCCCTTGAACATTTCATCTCTTCATCTTCACAACAGCACTGTGATCTAGAAATCATCCTCTCCATTTTACAGATGAGAAAGTCAAGGCTACTAGTTACTAGTAAAGTAACTAGCCCAATGGCACAGTCGGTTTTGTCTGACTCCAGGTTCGTCTGACTTCAGTGACGCTGGCGTAGCAAACAGCCACATGCTACTGTTTACACTGAAATTAATGAAAATTAACTAAAAGTTTTAGTTCAGTTCCTCCGTCACACCAGCCCCATTTCGAGTGCTCGATCTCCAGATGTGGCTGGTGGCTGCCATATTAGACAACACAGCCTCGCTCAGAGTACCTGTACCGCTGCAGAAATTTCTGTTGAACAGAGCTGCCTTACAGCTGGGTAACTCTCAGAGTACCGTTAAGATTGCACTGGAAGAATCTAAACTCGAGGCGAGGAGGCCAGTTGTCACGGTCCAGCTTGCATGTTAGAGGGACTGGAGGACAGGCGTGAGACCACCGAGTGTGAGGGAGGGAGCAGGGCGGCCGCTGAAGGTGCCTCTGAGGCTTGGGGACGGGAACGGGGGCTGTTCATGCAGAACACAGATAAGGGCAGAGTCCAAGGCTGGACTTGGCTTTTGCAGCACATGAAAAAGGCTGCTGACATAGAAGTCCGAGCATGTTTAGACCTGGGAGAAAACTAAGGCCCAGAGAGCTTAGATGACTTTTCCAAGGTAACGGAGCTGGGTAGAGGCTCTTCCACTGGACCACACTACTCAGAAGAAAGCTCTTAAGGGCTTTTCTGGGTCTTTTATTACATCCCTGTGATCCCCCTCTTCAGATCCCTAAAAAAACAGCCTGTGAATTTGTTTCAGCACAAAAACTTTCCATTTATTTATGAGAGTTTGCCTCATTTCCTGTTAGTGCCAGGGCCCAGGGATCAGCAGGTGCATCCAAGAATTGAGCAGCTGCAAGGCCTACACTGGCCAGCCAAGGGTAGCGTGGAGCACGCCCAAGCTTACCGTGCGTTGCCTGTTACCCAAGCAAGGGGGGAAAAGTAGGCAAGCTTCTCCACTTTAAATACCTTCCTTGGCAGGCTGCAGTTCTTAATAGACATTGCTTTAGCAAGCCTCCAGAGAGGTTACCACCAGTGAGTGTGCTCAAAGTGGTAACGACAAACAGTTATGATAATAAACCCAATCATAACATTTCCAAGTACCCATCACGAGTTATTAGAACAAGACTGTACGGCGGACATTCCCGTCCACCTTTCCTAGGTTACAACAGTACTTAACACACTCACAGAGCCCTTAAGCACTATTCCAAACATTGAATCCCCACAATAACTCTATGCAGTGATACTAGTATCATCATCCCCATTTGACAGATGAGGACACTGAGTCACGGAGCAGTGAAATAACTTTCCGAGTGTCGTACGGCTTGTTTGGGACCGAGCTGGGATGGGAGTGTGCGGTAGAACATAGTTGAGCCCCGGGTGCAGAGCTTGGCCCTTTCCCGTAGGGGGCAACTCCCTGTGAGTTTGCCTCCACCCTGTGCATGCCTGTGACCCCTGCTGCTGGGCTGCAGCTGTCCCTACCCCTCAGGGACTCCCCCACTGCCATTAGCAGCCCCCCCAGAAGAGTTTCCCCAGAGGGCATGATGATCACATTAGCAGCAAGCCCACGCTTTCATCATCCTTTCAGGTGGAAGAGAAGCTTCGGGAGGATTCCAGAAGGAAATTGCTTCAGCTGCAAGAAATGAGGAACAGAGAAAACCTCATTAAAGCCAATTTGGAAAGGGCAGTAGGTCAGGTAGGCGTGCTGCAGAGCCCCTTCACGGGCCCGTGCTCTCCACGGAATCCCGCACCCAAGCGGCCGGCAGGGATGAATGAAGAGGAAGACGGCCTGGCTTAGTTCACCCGCTTATCTCAGGGGCAGGGCTTTGTGCGGCTTCCGCGTCCCCGTGGATTTCACTAAAGAGGCTTTTCCTTCTGGGAAGCTGCCCACTCCAGTGTTTGCTGTTGCCTGAGACCCTGACCAAGCAGCCAGTCCCAGCTCATGGCCCACGCCAGTGAACCAGCTGTGCGGTTCCCTCTTGGGAAGGGTTTGAGCTCTTGACCCCGGTGGTGTTTCTAGCACTTTCTCCTTCACATTTTTTGTCCTGACATTTACAGCGATCTTTCTTCCTCTGGGACCCCAAACAGATGCTACAGTCAGTGTCCCCAGGGAAATGCCACATTTCTGTTTGTTTGTTTGGTTGGTTGGTTGTTTTGTTTGGCCGAACCGCGTGGCTTGCCGGATTTTAGTTCCACGACCAGGCATGGAACCCGTGCCCCCTGCAGTGGCTGCGTGGAGTCTTAACCACTGGAGCGCCAGGGAAGTCCTGTCACTTTTCTTAATAAAGTAAAGCCCAGAATACCACAGCTTATGCCAGGTGGAGGTGGGCAGGGTGGGGAGTGGGCCATTTCCCAGGACTCTGACCCAAGATGGCCCAGTGGCCCTTCCTCTGACACGTGGCACAGACATGAGGGCCAGAACATGCAAACGAGCCTTCACCAAAGGCTAAGGGAGAGCAAACGAGAACCCAAGATGGGGCACTGGCCCTCCAGAACACAGCCCACCGAGGGCAGCCCATCTTGGACCCCCTCCACAAGGCATCCTCTCCTGGCAGCCACGGCTCCAGGGGGACCAAGAACGTTTTGCGTATATGTGTTTGTGCTTTTCTTTTTCTGGGAGAGTGAGTCCACCTCGTCACTCATTGGATGCTCAGAAGGATCTGTAAACCACCAAAAAAGGTTAAGAACCACGATCCTTAAAGAAGCCCTCCGTCCCACCCAGCTCAGCTCCCAAAGCCCTTGCATTTGGTAGCATCCAAGCCTGAACCATCAGTGTGACCGGAATTTGTCCCACGCACTGAACTTCAGAGGCAACCACAAGTTAAATGACGATGCTGACCCTCAGGCAGGTTTGAAAGCCTCTTCAACCAACTTCCACACCATCACCCCCGGTGTCCTTTCTCCTGCAGGGTGCCGACCCCTTAGCAAGGCAGAGAGCCCGCCAGCCTGGGCTTCCCTCCATGCACCTGGGCTACCCCTCACCTTGCTGGCACTCTGCACCCACGGCGCACACCCGCCTTGAGGGCATGATCTGCGCCACTTGCCGAGCACCTGGTCATGGCTCTGGCCAGGGGTCATCCAGGAAGACCCTCAGAGACACTGAGATTCCTCCAGGTCTAGACTCGAGAGAGAAAGGACGAACAAGGCTTCTCTGCGCTGTCTGGGCCTTCCTGCTTCACCCCCTTGTCTCCACAGCCCGCTCCCGGCCTGAGGTCCTGCCCTTCCCCAGGCCAGTGACCACAGGACTCAGCCCACCGTCCAGCAGGACCTGTCCCTCCCCACCCCCACCCCCCACCCAGCAGTCCTGTAGGGCGCCTCTGGTGATAACGCGGGCCATTGCCCACAGGGCCCTCTACATAACCTCTTCCTCGGGCGAGCTAGGACCCTCCCTTGGCCATGAAACCAGCAGACGACCCAGAGTCCCTCCAATCACCCAGCTGGCTTCCAGCAGGATGACTGCAGAGGTGTCCTTAGGAGAGTCACAATTCCTCTACTTGGCTTCCCAGAGCTCCCTGGTGTGCAGCAGACTCCTGTGTCTTAGGACCTGTTCACGTTCTCATTGATTGTGTGGCCCTTGTGGTCCTTCAGGGCTCTGTTTTAGAGCCTTTCATGACCACATTTTGCCAGTGAGCCAAAAACCCAGGCCAAGGGCCATCACGTTGGGAAATTTCCAGAGAATCTTGGGCTTCTTTGCCGTTCAAGTCTCATGAGCCTGGGGCATCTTGAACTCGTCATTCTAGAAGCCCTGATTTAATTTAACTGCGTTGTTTCATCATCCGTAATATGAAGACACCAGCATCAGGGAGGCACTCAGTAAAAACTGGCTGAACTGAAGGAGAGGACTTTGAACATCTGACTTGACAGGTGTTTCTGTTCTAAGCATTCGATGAATGTTTATTGAGTGCCTGCTGTGTGCCAGGCACTGCACCAGGCTCCGGGGACCTGGAGAGGAATACAGGAGACATCGTCTTCAGGACACAAGGTCTAAGGCACAAAACGGCAGCAGGCAGCTCCTCCTTCTCTCCCCAGGCGCCCTTGCTGATGACACGAGTTACCTGGGCTGACAGCCTCAATGTTTATCTCACATCCTGGTGCCAACGTAGCAATTACGGAAGAGCACTCCTAGCCCTGGACTTCCCACTGGATAATTGGCAGCAAGTGGCTCTTCCGAGAGCCCAAGACGTGTGTGTGCTGACCGTGTGCGTCGGCTAGGTTAAGCGGGCACACCTGAAAAGTCATTAAAACCTGCTGTCCCCCTCTCTTGTGTGGGCACTGCCCCTTCCGGTGAGAGGTGAAGGTGTTAATTACCCATAATGACCACTAAAGGCGTGCAGAGCCTTCTCACCGATTTCTCCCAGACCCAGCGATGGAGGCGCCTCCCCCAGCCTTGCAGCTGCAGCTGTGCCACTCACCTCATCCCCTTCCCTTTCTTTGTGCTGCAGCTGGAGCTTTTCAGAGGTCAGGTCCTCAAGGCCACTTGCGGACGCGTGAAACCGTTCCAGGACAAACCCGTCTCCAATCAGCAGGCTCGTCTCTCTTCCCCACTTTCTCCTTCAGGGACCCGGGGCTCCAGACACTGGGAGCATATGTTCCTGTTTTTTGTTGGTGGCACATAATTTTCACACTGTTGCTACTCCATAAAGATTTGTTTTGATTTTCTGGGAATTCCTGGCTTTTCAAGTAAAAGCCAGTTAAACTCCCTTGTAGTGTTTCTGTGAAAATCAAATTAAACCACCCAGGACTGTGTCTGGTCGGCAGACCTGCACGGTGAACCTCCGTTAGCCCCGCGAGGAAAGGGGCGGCCTCAGCATGGACGGTGCGTCCTCGCTCGCTCGTTCCTCCTGAAGTGGCAGATGGCAGTGAGGGTGGGCCTCTGGCTGTAACGATGCCTTATTATCCTTCCGTTTATCCTCTCCAACCCTGGGTGTCAGCGCACGGGTCACAAGATCACACCACGGGCTGCTCTCAGAGGACCTCCTTTTTAGGAGCCCACAGCATCAGGCTCAGCGTGATGAATCCCTCCCAGAATGCAGAAGAATCTAGAACACACTCGTGGCCACATGACAGGCCTTTGGCTCTTAAAAAACCATCTCTGATCCTGGGAAACATGCCCCGGTGACAGAGCCAATATCCACCCTCCAGAGCCATCCCCAAAACACGCCAGGACCTCCCTCCTCTGAGCTTAAGCTGAAGCCCTCCAGGTCCCCTCCCCCCAGAGCCACCCTGCATTTTAATTAATTAATTTATTTATTTTTGCTGGGTTGGGTCTTCGTTTCTGTGCGAGGGCTTTCTCCAGTTGCGGCGAGCAGGGGCCACCCTTCATCGCGGTGTGTGGGCCTCTCACTATCGCGGCCTCTCTTGTTGCGGAGCACAGGCTCCAGACGCGCAGGCTCAGTAGTTGTGGCTCACAGGCCCAGTTGCTCCATGGCATGTGGGATCTTCCCCGACCTGGGCTTGAACCCGCATCCCCTGCATTGGCAGGCAGACTGCCAACCACCGCACCACCAGGGAAGCCCCACCCTGCATTTTAAATCTTTTTTTTTTCTTTTTCTCACCAGTTACTAGAGAAGAGCACCAGGGTCACAGAGGACAATATCAACGTTTGGCAGAAAAAGCGGACCCTGCAGAAGGAGACCCAGCTCAGCAGCTGCAAAGAGGAGGAAATCACCCAGAACATCAAGAAGCTGAAGACATCCTTAGACAGTTGCCAGGTGCCCCCTTCTCCATTCCTCAAATGTCCCCTGTGTCTCATTTTTGTGCTCCTTGTTCAGGAAATTGTCCAGCTCTGCTTTTAGTCCACCTTTTCTCTTGTTGGAGAAATCTGTTTGAGATCAGAAAACAAAGGACCTCCAGAAATGCCTCCCAGGTGAACTTGGTGTGGCCAAGGAGAAGCTGCCCGACACACTCCAAGTACTGCCTTTGGGAGGCCCCAGACCCCGGGGGAAAATAAAACAGCCCCGTGTTATTTCCAGAGAAACCAAAGAAACATTCTGCTCTTTATTTGCAGTTTTCTTTTCTGTCCCAGCAGTGGAAGGCTGCTCTTACCCTTATTGGACCAGAGGGTCTGGCAGAGCCCCCACTTCATGGCCCCCACGCTGGGATCCAGCTTATCACATCAGGCAGCTGCTTCTGCTTTCTCTGGAAATATGCAGCTGCTATCTGGGGAGTCTGGGCAAATGTTGGCTTGTCAGCACTCTTTCAAATCAGGAAACCGCACTTTATGACCAGCTTGTGTGTTGATCTCAGCAGGAATTCTGTAACCAAATTTGCTTCCCCTTTCAGTGAAATCGTCCTTGGCAATTTGGTTTTGGAATTGCCTATACCTAAACAAAGGGTCTCTTTGACCATCCAGAGTCCCAATTAGAGTGCACGTGAAATAAAAGCTGCCTCCTTCCTTCCGCCCCCCAAAAAGGGAAGTAGAACTGGGCTGTCACAGGGCGGCCAACATACGGCTCTGCCTGCTTCACGGGCCCGTCAAGAACACTGCTCTGTGCGGGTCACAAGCGTCAGGTGCTATTTCTGGCGATGGTGCCCGGGCTCCTCACGACCTCATCTCTTTCCAGGCATGCATGACAATGTCTTGCTGTAGCAATGACCTGAAGAAGGAGGTCGACCTCCTGCAGCACCTGCAGGTCAGCCCACCTGTCTCAGGGCTCCAGAAGGTGGCGCTGGACATCTTGCGCCTGTCACTGTCCTGGCCTGAGGAAACGGAGCATCTCCTCCACGAGGTGGGGATCCAGTTCTCCAGCTCCGACAAAGGTGATTGAAACTCTTTTCTCACATAGTTACATGACTGAACTATTGCGTTGAATCTGATCACGATGGGACATCTGTTGAGGGAGGCTTCTTAGGTATGTGGCCAAGTGTTCCCTTCTCCAGACTTCACTTTGCTTCACCACTTGAGAAGCAGTGTTCCTGGAAAAAAGTACACAAGTGCGACGTGATTACTGGAGAAAAAGGAGGCGTGACAGAGTCAACAGGAAAAATCGAAATTATGCTCAATCTTCTCTCTCAGAAGTAACCCTATATATACATAGAGAGAGCAGAGACGGTTTTCAGAGCAGTTTTATGTTCATGGCAAAATTGAGAGGATGATACAGAGATTTCCCAGGTACCCCCTGTCCCCACTCATACACAGCCTCCCCCATTTATCAGCATCAGCACCAGAGAGGTACAGTTGTCAGGACTGATGAACCTACATTGACACATCCTAATCACCCAAAGTCCATGGTTTATATTAGGGTTCACTCTTTTTCATTTTAATTTTATTGGAGTGTAGTTGATTTACAGTGCTGTGTAGGGGTCACTCTTGGTGTTGTACATCCTATGGGTTTGGGCTTGGACAAATGTGTGATGACATGTATCCACCATTATAATATCATACAGAATCGTTTCACTGCCCTGGCCTTTCTCGCCTTCTGAGATGGCCCACGCTCTGTCTGTGGAGTGTGTTTCTCTCTAAATAAGTCCACGTCTTACCTATCACTTTGTCTCTCACTGAATTCTTTCTGCGATGAGACATCAACAACCTGAGCTTCATTAAGTCCTGAGACCAGCAGGTCCACCAATAATGAGGCCCACCCCGGGGAGGACCCAGAGGCCCTGTAAATCACGATGCTCCACCGGGAAGATGGTCCAGTCCTGAAGGTGCCTTTGATCCCAAATCTACTGCCCTAAGCAGAAGCCAGGGAGCATGGTGGGGGACGTGGTTCAGATCAGGCCATCTCTGAGCAGATTGGTGGATTCTGTGCACAAAGCCCTGGTATTAGGTCAACTCGATTTATGAGTTTCACTTCTCAGGTCACTCTGTAACTACACAGTAACAGAAAGGACAGAGAATTCATTAAAAGCCACCTGTGGAGTCCATAGAGGGGAAGTGGGGTGGGTGAAGTTACAGATCAGGGACGTGGTAATAAAGCAAAATGATGATAACCCATAAACCCAAATATCTAGAAACTGATATTCTAGAAATTGAGGAAAGTAAAGCTACCAGTTTAACAAAATAAAAAGAAGCAAAGGAGAGGCCAACTTCAAAGCCAGCCTATGCAATTCCTCCAGGGCAGCGCACATTTGTCTGATTGAAGCCTGGCCCTGCTGTTCTTCAGTGCCTTCCTATTAGTGCCTTAAGTAATCAACATCTCCAGTAATCCCTCTGCAGTGTTCAGGAATTCAACTCGTCATGGGGAAACCTGTGGTTTCAGGACTTACGTTTTTAAGATAAATCTTTTCTTTTCAAAACTGGACATTTTTATTCCAAATAAAACAACCTATCCCCCCCAAAAAAAAGAATAGTTTCACTGCCCTGAAAATTCTCTGTCCTCCTCCCAGCCCCCCCGCAGCCCCTGGCAACCACAGATCTTTTTACCGTCGCCATAGTTTTTGCCTTTTCCAGGATATCATGTAGTTGGAATCATACAACTTTTCAGATTAGTTTCTTTTATTTAGTAATATGCATTTCCGTTTCCTCCAAGTCTTTTCATGGCTTGATAGCTCTTTTTTTCTTTTTAAGTGCCCAATAATATTCCATTATCCATTCACCTACTGAAGGACATCCTGGTGGCTTCCAAGTTTTGGCAGTTATGAATAAAGCTGCCATAAACGTCCACGTGCAGGGTTTTGTGTGGACATGTTTTCAACTCCTTTGAGTAAATACCAAGGGCGCGGTTGCTGAATCGTGTGGTTAGAGTACATTTAGGTGTTTTTTTAAATTAATTTATTTTATTTTATTTATTTTTGGCTGCGTTGGGTCTTCATTGCTGCGCATGGGCTTTCTCTAGTTACCGCAAGCGGGGGCTACTCTTCCTTGTGGTGCAGGGGCTTCTCATTGCAGTGGCTTCTCTTTTTGCATTGCGTGGGCTCTAGGTGCGCAGGCTTCAGTAGTTGTGGCACGCGGGCTCAGTAGTTGTGGCTCACGGGCTCTAGAGCACAGGCTCAGTAGTTGTGGCACACAGGCTTAGTTGCTCCGTGGCATGTGGGATCTTCCCAGACCAGGGCTTGAACCTGTGTCCCTTGCATTGGCGGGCGGATTCTTAACCACTAGGCCACCAGGGAAGTCCGTAGAGTACGTTTAGTTTTTAAGAAAACCACAAAACTCTTTTCCAAAGTGGCTGTTTTGCGTTCCCGCCAACAATGAATGAGAGTTCCTGTTGCTTCACATCCTCACTAGCGTTTGGTATCGTCACTACTATCATATTTTGTGTGGAACTTCCAGGGCACTTTCCCATGGAAACAGCTGTGTGATTCTAGGCAAGTTACTTCCCCTCTCTGTGCCTGTTTCTTTACCTGTAAAATGGGGATAATAGGGAATACTCACCCCGTAGGATTTTTGTGAGGATTAAAATGCATTGATATATGTAAAGTACTTAAAATAGTACCTGGCATAAAATAGGCACTACCTATACACATGTATTGATTTTTTTAACTTTACAAAAGAATAATGTCATATTATACCCAATTTCCTTTAGTTTCATTCCTAACAGTACATCTGGAGCACCCTTCAATGTCAATACACACAGATCTACATCATCGCTGTCACTGATGGCAAGGAACCCCATTCTGAAGGATGTACCATAATTTATTTAGCCAGTCCTCTATAATGGGCATTTAAGTTGCTTCCAGTTTTTCACACTTAACAGATGAGGCTGACATAAATATTATTCACACATACCTGTTCATCTTATCTTTATCATCCTAGATGTGGAAGGATATGAACCACTTTCATTCAACAAAGATTTATCGCAGGCCTCCTAGATACCAGGCACAGTGCAGGTTGGAAATATAATGGGGTCAGAAACAGGTAGAATTCAGGTTATGGGGTATATGGATGTTGGCTGTAAAATTCCTCCCTCTTCACTGTACATTTGAAATCTTTCATTATAAAATATTGGGGAACTAACAGGCACTCTCCCTGCGCTTGTAGATCTTAGGGTCTCACGGAGGAATAGGGTGGGGCATTAACTGAAAAATCACTCACATGTAAAACTTTAATCATGACAGTTGCTTTGAAGGAGAAGTGCAGGGCTCTGACCTGGTCAGGGACGGCAGGGCACCTGCAGGATGCATAGGAGTTATTTGCCAAAGAGGGGAGGGGAGGGCATTCTGGGTGGAGGGAGCAGCGTGGTGGGATCGCAGGAAGCATGGAAAACTCACGGGACTAAAAGAAATGGAGGCGGAGGGCAGGGACTGGTGAAGGAGGTCCACAGGGGCTGTATCATGGTGTGGCCGGGGGCTTGCAGAGCGCTGGTAAGAAGCTCTGCTTTAACCTGAGAGCAGAGAGAAGCCCACGAAAGGTTTTAAGTAAGGAACTGATGGAACAGGCTTGCATTTGGAGACAGTCATCTTGGCCACGAGTGGAAAATGTACAGGAAGGTGGCCAGCACAGAACCCCGGGAGAGCAGTTAGGAGGCTGTCACAAGACACGATGGTGGCCCTCACTGTGGCAATGGAGGGGACGGAGCAAGAGAGAAGATTCCAGGGGCATTTAAGAGATGAATCAACAGGCCTCAGTGATGGAGTTAGATATGGCTAGAAGGGAAGTGATGGAGAGAAAGGGGGCTACAGGTCTCCAGGTTTCTGGCTTGTGTTAAAAGTACAGATGTGGTTCCTTCACTAAAATCCAGAGTAAAGAATGCCACAGGAGGACCAGGTTTGAGAGGGAAGATGAGTGTGAGGTGCCTGTAGACATCCAAAGTGAGGTGCCAAGGACGCAGCTGTCACCCTGGATATCCAACCGTATCAGTGATGTGGCCCCGGAACCCAGAAGAACATGTGCCACATAGCGGGTGCTTAGTCAGATGGGATGGATGGACAGGTGGATGGATGGATGGTGATTAAAGCCATACGTGTGAATGGTATCACTAAGAAGAAAGTATTGAATGAGAAGGGAGAGCCCAGGGCCACACCTGGGAAACTCCAACATTTATCGTTGATACTTCTTGCCAAAGCGCTCTCCAGGGAGGCTGCACAAATTTGACATTCTTACAATAATGAATGAGAATAGAGGAGTGATTTTCAACTCTGGTGATTAAACAACCCCAGCCAGGATATGTCTAAGGTAATCCAGAAGGTGGTGTGAATTTCTTTTAAACGTGTTTAAAAAGAAAGGCAAGGCTTCCCTGGTGGCACAGTGGTTGGGAGTCTGCCTGCTAATGCAGGGGACACGGGTTCGAGCCCTGGTCTGGGAGGATCCCACATGCCGTGGAGCAGCTAGGCCCGTGAGCCACAACTACTGAGCCTGCGCATCTGGAGCCTGTGCTCAGCAACGAGAGGCCGCGATGGTGAGAGGCCCGCGCACCGCGATGAAGAGTGGCCCCTGCTTGCTGCAACTAGATGAAGCCCTCTCACAGAAACAAAGACCCAAGACAGCCAAAAAAATAAATAAATAAACAAATGTGGGGTTTAAGAAAAAAAAAGTATTAAAAAAGAAAAGGCAAAATCAAGATTAACTTTTCTGTAAGTGCCTGCCCCTCACAGATAGCATAGAGAACAGGGGCGCTGCATTTCTCCCGGCAACCCAGACCCTCCCCAACCCCTGTATTACTGTTGTTGTAATCATGGCAGAGTCTGAGTGTGCATGAAACCAAGAGAGATGTGGCCCACAGTTCTAGCTGTTCTTCAAAATCAGAACTAAAACAAGGAAAGACCATGATCTCTATCCTAGTAATAGCGGGGCCAAGCAATGTGTGCACTGTCCCCTCCCCAGGCTTCAGGAGTCACTGAAGCCTCTGTCTCTAAATCTAGTCATACATTCCCGTAAAGAAACATGGGTTGCGAAATTAAGCCATCATGGGCTTCCCTGGTGGCGCAGTGGTTGAGAGTCCGCCTGCTGATGCAGGGGACACGGGTTCGTGCCCCGGTCCGGGAAGATTCCACATGCCGTGGAGCAGCTGGGCCCGTGAGCCATGGCCGCTGAGCCTGTGTGTCCGGAGCCTGTGCCCCGCAATGGGAGAGGCCACAACAGTGAGAGGCCCACGTACTGTAAAAAAAAAAAAAAAAGAAGCTGGCTCAAAAGCTTTTTATGTGTTAGACCACCATGATAAGTGACTCAAGGTACTTCCCATTACTGAGGCCAGCAGGGGATCCCCGAGTCACCATACACAAACAGTCCTAAGAGCCTTCTCTGTTCACAGTTCCTAAGAGGAGGGTAGGAACGATGGTTTGTTTAACTCCTCCTGGGTACTTGTCACTGTGTTAGTTGTTTTACATGTACTGTGTACTTTCATCTTCCAACAGCCCAATGAGCCAGGTACTATTGTCATCTTTATTTTGCAAGTAAGGAAACTGAGTATCAATAACATTAAGAAACTTGCTCAAAGTCACACAGCGGGTACATGGTAGGGTCAGGACTCAAACTGAGGTCGTTGTGATCCTAGCACTTGTGCTTTTTCTGTGACCCCACATGCCCTCTGAAGATCCAGAGGGGTACCAGGTACATGCCCAGTTCCTAGAGGACAGGTTCTGTCGTTAACTTGAACAGAGACAAACCTGAGAGTTTCATTCCCTGGAGTGAAGGGTGTCTGATGCGCACCGTGGGCCTCGCCCCAGCAAAGCCCCATTTGCATTAGAGCAAATAAGTCTGAGTTCAGGCTTTGGAGACCAGCTGCTAAGGTGTGACTCTCAAGTGTGCGCTTACTCATTGTGTGAGCAGGTCTCGACTTCTGTGTGCCTCTGTTTACTTGGTTATAAAATGGGGTTAAGATCTCACCAGGTAGTTGTGAGGATTAAACGACGTGGTACCCAAATCATGGGGTCACACATAAGCCTTAGTAAATGGTAGCTGCCATCCGCATCAGCCTTGAATACTTGTTGATTGAATGTGAACTAAATGTGGATGGCAAGCAGATGGGTATGCGCACAGGCAGGGCAGCTTGATTTACTCACGCCGAGGTGCCTTTACCTGTGACCCCTGCCGCATCTCTATTTGACAGCTAGTCAGATTTTCTTAGCCATGAGCACTCAGTTCTCTTCCCAGGCCTTCTTCCTCGGCTCTTGACAATGGGCTGCATTTCCTAGCTGCCGAGTGGTAAAGCTGGGACTCAATCCAGGTCCCTCTGACCTCAAAGCCCCTGCTCTGAACCACCATACTACCTGCCTTTTAAAATATTGTCCTAAGGGAAAAAACGCATGTAACGAGCTAGGTCTGTAAAATCCTGAAATAAATCCCTCAGGGAAATCCAGGTTGAGTAACTATTGTTGGATCATGTCATGAGCAACCCAGGAGATTGGGGTCACTACTAAAGATCTGATTGGTTAAGATATCACCTAACACCTGTCAGAATGGCCGTCACCAAAAAGAACACAAATAACAACTGTTGGCGAGGATATGGAGAAAAGGGAACCCTTGTACACTGTTGGTGGAAATGTAAATTGGTGTGGCCACTACGGAAAACAGTTTGAAGGTTTCTCAAAACACTAAAAATAGAACTACCACATGATCCAGCAATTCCACTCCTGGGTATTTATTCCCCTAAAATGGAAAACACTAATTCAAAAAGATACATGCACCCCAATGTTCACAGCAGCATTATTTACCATAGCCAAGACATGAAAGCAACCTAAGTGCCCATCAACAGATGAGTGGATAAAGAAGATGCAGTAGGGAATTCCCTGGCGGTCCAGTGGATAGGAGTTGACGCTTTCACTGCTACGGCCCAGGTTCAGTTCCTGGTTGGGGAACTAAGATCCCACAAGCTGCATGGTGTGGCCCCCACAAAAAATAGATGTGAGATATATATATATATATATATATATATATATATATATATATATATATATATGCAGTGGAATACTACTCAGCCATAAAAAAGAATGCAATTTTGCCATTTGCAGCAACATGGATGGACTTGGAGGGTACTATGCTTAGTGAAATAAGTCAGACAGAGAAAGACATATACTGTATGATACCACTTTTATGTGGAATCTAAAAAATAAAACTAGTGAATATAACAAAAAAAAAAGAAATAGACTCACAGATATAGAAAACAAACTAGTGGTTACCAGTGGGGAGCAGGAAAGGGGGAGGGACAAGTTAGTGGTAGGGAAATAAGGGGAACAAACTACTGTGCTCACTTCAGCAGCACATATACTAAAATCGGAACAATACAGAGAAGATTAACATGGCCCCTGTGCAAGGATGACACGGAAATTCATGAAGCGTTCCATCCTTTTGTGACCGGAATGGGAAGGAAATCAAAAAAGAGGGGATATATGAATACATAGAGCTGATTCACGTTGCTGTACAGTAGAAACTAACACAACATCGTAAAGCAGCTATACTCCAATTTAAAAAAAAGAGGTACAAACTACTATGTATAAAATAAATAAGCTACAATGATATATTTTACAGCACAGGGAATATAGCCAATATATATTTTTTTAATTTCAGTTTTTCCTAATTTTTTTTTAATTCTTTTCTTTTTTTTTTAAACCCCACATTTGTTTATTTATTTATTTTTTTGGCTGTCTTGGGTCTTCGTTTCTGTGCGAGGGCTTTCTCTATTTGTGGCAAGCGGGGGCCACTCCTCATTGTGGTGCGCTGGCCTCTCACTATCGCGGCCTCTCTCGTTGCGGAGCACAGGCTCCAGACGCGCAGGCTCAGTAGTTGTGGCTCACAGGCCTAGGCGCTCCGCGGCATGTGGGATCCTCCCAGACCAGGGCTCGAACCCGTGTTCCCTGCATTAGCAGGCAGACTCTCAACCACTGCGCCACCAGGGAAGCCCATAGCCAATATTTTATAATAGCTATAAATGGAATATAACCTCTAAAAATTGTGAATCACTATGTTGTACACCTGAAACATACAATATTTTACATTGACTATATCTCAATTAAAAAATAAAAAAGCTGTGACCTAAAAAAAAAAAATCTGATTGGTGAAGGATTACTGTGTGGTCCCACTGGAAGACAGGAAACATGTAAGGAGGACCTTAAAAGTCAGCTCCCCTCTCCTCCTGCCTGGTTTCTCAGCTTCTTTTGATAAGGGAAAGAAGGGACTTTTTACATTGATCTTTGCAAGCTCAGTTGATTGTGTCTATGTCTGCAAGATTTTGTTGCAAATAAAAGGATTCCCTGCATACATAGAAAATCGCTCTTTCTCAGCTATCCAAGATATGCAGTATTTTTATGTGAAGAAAAAGAAAGTTGTAATACAATATGCACAGTGTTCTCCCTTTTTTTTTCTTTTTTTTAATTCAAATGCCAATATCCGACCACGGGTGAAATCTGGAGGAAAAGATATAAAAGTGTTGAGAGTATTATCCCAGCATGATGAGACTGCATGAGCCATGACTTTCACTCAGTCATTCAACAACTATTTATTGCAGCCCTACTGTGTGCCGGCCACTGAGGATACAGCGGGGGGACACTTTCCACTTTATGGGTTTCTGCCCTGTTTGGATTTGTGTAACAGGCATGTGTAACTTTTGTATCCAGAACTATAATCAAGAATTGCTTCTTCTCCCAAAGAAGAAAATCCCTCTTTCCAACAGCCCAAGTCCGCATCACCCATCTCTGCCATCTCGGGATCCGCCCAGCGCCCCTCTCCTCACGCACCCTTCACATCAGCCAGCCCAGCCCTTCACTCTCCAGCCTCTAGTCTCTCTGAAAAGAGAATGACAGACCTAGGTCTGAATTCTGATCCTACTGCTTACCAGCTCCATAGCTTAACCTTGCTGGGTGTCTGTGTCTCACCTATAAATGCAAACACATTTCCTTGCTGGGCTGTTTGTAATGATCAGAAAATATCACGTGGTAAACTTCTGGCATGGTGCCTGGCACACGGCAAGTGGTTAATACTGAATAGCTATTATTATAATATTATTATTCTCACTCTTCCAAGCTGGAAATTCTCAACAAGTGGCATTGTCAGAGGTCAAGGGCCCAGGCACGAGCCGGTTCAGCTCCCCTCCTGTCTCTCTCCACACCCATCTTTCCTCCTTTCCCTCCATCTTCCCTCACTACGTTCTCTTTCCAAATGCAGCTCTTCCCTCCCTGAGTCTCCCCTTCTCTCTCCCTCCCAGACGACCTTGTGCACAAGCTCCTGAATCACGACCTCCTTCTTCAACGTCTACAGCCTCCCACTCCATCTTTCTCCTTCATCATCAAACATGCACTTCAAGCTGGTGTATCTTCACTGGGACCACTTCTTCTTCAGCTCCTTTTCTACTGCTTGTACTCCTGTCCCACTAAGACCTTGAAGTGCATTACACCCTGTGTGCTCACCACCAACTTCCCACATTGTCTTTGCCTCTTTGGCAACTGACGTGGCCCCCCTGCACTGAAGCCCCAGCTTGCTCCCCCCGCCATGTTCTCTCTGGCCTACCCAACCCTCTCGGTTTGCTTTCTTGAAACCCTCTCATCTTTGATAATTACAGCTTGGGTGGGTGATGCTCCTGGCAGCCAGTAGGTGGAGGCCAGGGATGCTGCTAAACGTCCTACGGTGCCCAGGACGGCTCCCACAACGAGGACTGTCCAGCCCAACACGTCGAGATGCTGCAGTTGAGAAATGCTGCTGGCTCCTTCGTCTCTAATACATCCCGGTTATTTTTCTGAAAAAAAAAGTCACCCTTCATTAAGCCAGCTCACTGCTCCATCAGAAGCTGAAATAGCAGTGACTCAGACCCTGGAGTCACACCACTGTGATCCCAAGCCCTGGCTAAGCCATTTGCCAGCTGTGTGGCGTCCAGCAGCCACAGGTCTCAGAGCCCGACCGCCTCGTGTGTAAAAGGAGGCGATGGCGGGACAGCACAGTGGGGTGATGCGTTGATTGCTTGGCAGAGGGCCGGGCACACAGGTCACACTTGTGACATTTCAGTGATGTTTAAATCAAGTTTATACTCTTTAGGCTACTGTTCTAGGCTGGCCACAAACTGAGCTCAGCTTTCCATCCCGACTCTTCCCTCTACTCCTCCCCTCCCCCATCATCTGCTCTAACCCAATTAAGCTCTTCCAGAACATGCACTGCATTTCCCCACCTCTCATCCTACCTCCTGCCTTCACCCCCCATATTAGTTTCCTATGGCTGTTCTAACAAATTACCACAAACTTAGGGGCTTAACACAACTCATATTTATTCTTTTACAGTTCTGGAGGCCAAAGGTCCAAAATCAGTTTCGCTAAGGTAAAGGCAAGGGGCTGGTTCCTTCTGGAGGCTCTAGGAAAGAATCCGTTTCCTTGCCTTTTCTAGTCTCTAGACTGGAAAAGGTGTGGAAATAAAAATTCCCCGCTTTCCTTGGCTCACGGCAGAGGAGCACCTTCAACTCTCTGCTTCTGTCACAACACCGTCTCTGTCTGTAGTCAGACTCCCTGTGTCTGCTTCTTGTAAGAACCCATGCGCCTATGTTGGGTCCCCCCAGCTAATCCAGGATAAGCCCGCATCTCAAGATCCTTACCCTCATCACATCTGCAAAGGTCCTTCTGCCCTGTCAGGTAATGTTCATAGGCTCTACGGATTAGGAGCCAGACATCTTTGGGGGGGAGGCATCATTCACCCAACCACCTCTTCCATTCTGACATGCCATCCCCTCCAACTCTGCACACCCACGCGTGCCCACGCCCAGTGGGGCCTCAGCCAAGCAGTGATCACTCCAGGTGAATGATGGCCCCTCCCCTGGGACTCTTTCATAGACGGATGCTGTGCAAGGACCAACCTTGGGGAACTTCCCAGGATAAATACCCTGTTTAGAGGGAATAGGGCTTTCAAGAAACCAAGCTTGCTGTTGGGTGGAGCCCTGTGCTAGGACACAGAAGCCTGGGTTCAAGTCCATCCTCACACCTGTGGCCGAAGGTTCCCCCTCAGTGCCCCCGCCCTGGGAGGCTGCAGCCTCATATGAGCTGTGTGGCCTTGGACAAGTCATTTCACCTCTCTGGGCCTCGATGCCTCACCTGCCAAGGGAGGATGGTGAGCTAATTAGTACTGGCCTGTGGTAAGGGTCCAGTAAATAGCAGCTGTGACTTTTACATGCAGTAACTTCTTCCTGAGCCTTTCTTTTGAGTGTAAACTTTTTCTTTTATAGATCACAAGGACCACATGGATGGATCATTTCTAGACTTAAAGACCCTCGGGATGGAAAAAAATGTTCGGAAAATATTGGATGTAAAACCTGACTTGCCAACTTTTTCAAGAGTAGAGATCGGAACGGTAACCAAAGAAACTTTGTCTCTGCATTGACTGACACGTGGGGAGGGTGGGCATGAGGACAGACACGAGCCGTGTGCCCTGGCACCACTGTATACATCATTGGTTCGAGGCCAGGTCCTCCCTGATGGGCTGGCACCTGTATGGACTGGTCGGTGCCTGGCCGTAATAGTGATCCAATGTTTGAATAGAAAGGCGGCTTCCCATCATGTACAGCATGATATAGCATTGCACTGATGCTGGCCAGGTCAATCTCTGGACCCTCCTTTTCACATCACATGTTATATTCTGCAGAAAATATCCAACAAACTAATGTACAACATTATGTCATGAGCTTGCCTAACACTTGCTTTTTGCTATAAACTGAAAAACATGAACACATAAAGGGCAGCAGAAGGGAGCCATGATGATTAAGAAGACACAAGTTCTAGAATCAGAGACCTGTGTCCTAATCCCAGCTCTGCAAGCTCTGTGACCTTGGGCAGCCTCCTAACCTTTCTGGGACTTCAATTTCCCAGCTGTAAAATGAGGATGGAAAAATTAAAGGAGATCATTATGTAAAGTGCTTATCCCAGTGCTTAGCTCATAGCGAGCACTTGAATAGCTGATAGTTATTATTGTCAAACAGTATTTAAAGAGTATTATCCAAGAAAACCTTCCTTTCTTAGGGAGCATAGTTTGTGTTTTCCAGGATTTTCAGAAGTAATTTGATTGCTAGGTTGAAGGTGCCCTGTATCCTAAATGGATGTTTGATCGGGTGTTTGACTGACACATGGCAATGGACAGCTCAGGCCAGCGTGGCTTGCTGCGGCAGCTGGTCTAAACCAGCTTTTGGAAAACATAATAAAGCCATCCTATCTGTACCAGCATTTTCTCCTACAATTTTTCTAGATATTTGCTCACACGTCTAGAGATATGAGTCTTCAGAAACGTGTTGGTCTTCCTGATAAAACCGAACCTTCCTTCTCTGAGGTTGGGAGTAGAGGGACTGTCTCCAGGTGGGGAGCTCAGCTGGATCTCACGTCCTGATGATCCAGCTTCCAAGATTTACCTTCCCCTTGGCAACAAGCCCTCATCCCACCACTGACACCACAGAGCAGGAAACCTCCCAACTCTCAATCCTCCAAGGTTGGCAGTAATTAAAGGAAAGAGCAGGAGGAAGAATAGCTGACATCTGTGAACTGCTTACTGTGTGCCAGGCGTTGAGCTCAGCCGGCTCCATGCCTTATGTCATTTAACCATCGTAGCAGCCTTGTGTCATAGTTACTATTATTGTCCCCATTTAACAGATAAGAAAAATTAAGGCTTCAGGAGGTCAAGTACCTCACCCAAGGTCACAGAATAATGATTGAAGACACACCAGGGGTGTGTCCCTGGTGGTCTGTCTGCGAGCCTGCAGAGACCGGGTGGGGACTGTGTGCTTGGATCCTGTAGCCCAGGCTCTTCCTTAGTGACCCTCCCCTCAGGAAAAGAGGGGGCGTCTGGAGCGGTACAGAGGATGCAGCTCAGGGTAGCTGAAGACACTGAGCAGCATCTCAGGTTCTTTTTGCAGCAGATCTGCCCAGTTTATGGTCATCTTCAGATACCCTCTTTTATTCTCATCTCCATAGATACATAGACAAATATGTCCACTCTTATCTACCACAGTCACTTTGGGGGCCATTATAGTTTTTTAGTTGTTTTGTTTTTAATCTCAGAGGTTTTCAGGGTAGTGCCAACAAATGCTAGGGCTAAGAGGTGCTCATGGCAAGCATTAAAAGCCAATTTATTTATTTATTTATTTATTTATTTATTTATTTTTTTTGTGGTACGCGGGCCTCTCACTGTTGTGGCCTCTCCCGTTGCGGGGCACAGGCTCCGGACGCTCAGGCTCATCGGCCATGGCTCGCGGGTCCAGCCACTCCGCGGCATGTGGGATCCTCCCAGACCGGGGCACGAACCCGCGTCCCCTGCATCGGCAGGCGGACTCTCAACCACTGCGCCACCAGGGAAGCCCCAATTTATTTTTTAAGGAGGCTTATTATGGTTATTTGTAGTCGTTCAGATCGGGTAACCTATTCAGACTGGTGGCCATTCCATGCAGTCATTTGGGCTTCCAGCAGCCAGCTGGCTGGTTGGGGTCTTAGGGAGATGCAGCTGCAAACACTATCTGCATTGTCTCTGGAAAGGGTCTGAAGTGATGCCCACCCACCAGGTTTCAGAGCTAGGAGAAGGTTGGGCCAAATTTTGTGAGGGTATGGTTTCTGCTGCACAGAAATGAGATTCCTTTAATAAAAAGGAGGGAGGCTATTTTCCACTTAACCTTCATTCGTTCATTCAACAAACATGCCCACTATGCACCACTCGGTGCCAGGTGCCATGCTGGGCACAAGGAGGGAGATAGTGAGCAAAAGCCACATGGTCCCCATTTTTCTGGAGCTTGTCTTCTCAACATCAGCGGTACTGATTTTTTGAGCCAGGTAACTCTTTGTTTGGGAGACTGCCCTATGCATCGTGGGGTGTTTAGCAGCATCCTTGTCCTCTACCCACTAGACGCCAGCAGCAATTATGACACCCACAAATGTGTCCAGGTATTGCTAAATGTCCTGGAGGGGGTAGGGTGGACAGAGTCACCCCCGGTTGAGAACCACTGGCCAAAAGTGAAGACAGACGAGACGGTGGCCAAAGAACGGCACAAGTGATGCATCATTTCAAAGGCAGTCGTGCTCTGAAGGGGTAGGAACACAGTCATAAAGAAAGCAGTTCACAGAGTCAGACTGGATTTAAAACGAACTCTCTTGGCATGGACATATATACACACACACGCTACCAAAGGTAAAATAGATAGCTAGTGGGAAGTAGCTGCATCGCACAGGGAGAGCAGGTCGGTGCTCTGTGTCTACCTAGAGGGGTGGGATAGGGAGGGTGGGAGGGAGACGCAAGAGGCAGGGGATATGGGGATATATGGATACGTATAGCTGATTCACTTTTTGATACAGCAGAAACTAACACACCATTGTAAAGCAATTATACTCCAATAAAGATGTTAAAAAATTAACTCTCTCAAATTATTCTTTAGTATCTTTCCGGTTCTTCCATTATTCTTTGGGTTATTCTTCTGGATGTAGAAAATCATAATGGAATGCCAAGAGAGTTTTTCTTCTTTTTTTTATTTCAGCCTCAAAATGGCCTTTCCAGCCCAGGGTCCATCATGGTCTCTGAGAAGTTAAGGAAAATGGATGTGGCTGACGCTTTAGATCTTAGTGAAAAGCTGGTAGGTATACCCAGCATCAGTCCCCTCCTGTCCAAACCTGTGTGCCCTGCAGATAGTTTAAACATCAACTCCACATACATGTTTAGTTGTTACAGTAGCTCCACGAGACCCATCTCCTACCCCAGCATGGGCTGGAAATTGCAGAGCCCAATTCCTTGGAAGACTGGGTAGTAAGAATGAATGTTTATGTCTGTTGTCATTCCCCCTCCCCACTTCCCCCCAATTCTCAAAAAGGCATAGTGTAAATGGATGCGGGGGAAATGGAAGTCGAACTAAAACCCCAAATGCACTCATTTGCAAAGCATGTGTTTCTTCTCTGCAACTGCAGAAAATGAATGAAACAGAGTTAGATGTTTGCCTCCTCAAAGTGGCCACCAGCGGTCTTGGGCCAGGCCTCTTACCTGCGAAATGCTTTCTCGTAGTACATGGACATGAGCAAAACCCTCGGGACTTTGATGAACATCAAAGGTATGTCAGGTCACGTGTCCATGAAACACCTCTCCCCAAAAGAGAGGGAGAGAGTCTACCAGCTTCGACAAAGAGACCTGTACCTGGTGTTTGATAAGATCACCCTACTCAAGAACCAGCTGCAGAGAAAAAAAGAGCTTTTGAGACGATACGAGAAGGACATTGAACAGATCAAGTATGGCCCATGTCTCCGGCAAAAGGCCCAGGCCTCCATTCTCCAGGCTAAACCTCGGTGCAGCTGCAGACCCGTAGGGACCAGGACAAGAGGACAGAGGCCTGGGTGTGGAGGGGGGCAGGCGGGATGGTGACTCAGGGCCTGATGGACCCAAGTCTCTGGGCAAGAAAGCAGCAGTTAAAGTACCCTATTGTTAAGGAATAAGGTGCACCTTTTATAAATGTGTCTGATGTTTCACCATGTGTGTGCTTTTCGTAATTCCATCCTATTTTCAGTGGTATCCGTTCCCCCACCCTCTCTGGGAAATTGGGAGGGGCTGGTAGCATAACCGTTGCCCCCTTCGTGCTGCACGTCCACAGCCAATGGGCTATTTATTCTGCCCTCTAGTCCCCACATCTTCAGCCTTCCCCCCACTTGTAAGGAAACCGCGAAGCCAGGCATATATGGAAGTGTTCTGAGGATCTCCCAGGTCGGTAGCATTGGTGGTGAGTGAGAAAGATGAGGAGAAAAGAGACTTTGTCTCTCCTGTGTGCTCAGGCAGAGCAAAGTGTCGGTTCAGATGTACCAGTCACAGGTGGCAAAGCTGAAGGACGACATCTCCAAAGAGGCCGAAGAAAAGGCGCTGCTGAAGGAGGCCCTGGCGCACATGGAAGAGCGGCTGCACCAGGAGAAGAGGGTCACCAGGGCAATCAGGCAGCAGAAGGTGAGAGGTCCCTGCTCGGAGCAGAGCCTCTGAGGCTGCCCCTCAGCTCCCTTTAGAAACAGCCAACTGAGGCCCCAGTGGGATTCAGGCAGCAAAGAATGCATTCACTCATTTCAAAGGAAGGTGACAGAATAGCTTTAGCATTAGGCAGACTTAGGTTTAGACTCTTGTTCTGCCATTTACTGTGTGACTTCAGGCAGCTTTTATTTTTTTACCATCTTTATTGGAGTATAATTGCTTTACAGTGTTGTGTTCATTTCTGCTGTGTAACAAAGTGAATCAGCTATATGCATACGTATATCCTCAGATCCCTCCCTCTTGTGTCTCCCTCCCACCCTCCTTATCCCACTCCCCTAGGTGGTCACAAAGCAATGAGCTGATCTCCCTGTGCTATGCAGCTGCTTCCCACTAGCTATCTGTTTTACATTTGGTAGTGTATATATGTCCATGCCACTCTCTCACTTCGTCCCAGCTTACCCTTCCCCCTCCCCATGTCCTCAAGTCCATTCTCTACATCTGTGTCTTTATACCTGGCTGCCCCTAGGTTCATCTGAACATTCTTTTTTTTTTTTTTTTTTAGATTCCATATATATGTGTCAGCTTAGCCTCTCTGAGACTCATAGTCTAGCTTGCCTCTATTTTTTTAAACTTTCTTTTTTTTTAAGTTAATTTTTATTTTATATTGGAGTATAGTTGATTTACAGTGTTGTGTTAGTTTCAGGTGTACAGCAAAGTGATTCAGTTATACATACACATATATCTATTCTTTTTCAGATTCTTTTCCCATATAAGTTATTACAGAATATTGAGTAGAGTTCCCTGTGCTATACAGTAGGTCCTTGTTGATTATATATTTTATATATAATAGTGTGTATATGTTAATCCCAAACTCTTAATTTATCCCTCCCCACCACATTTCCACTTTGGTAACCATAAGTTTGTTTTCAAAGTCTTTGAGTCTGTTTCTGTTTTATAAATAAGCACATTTGTATCATTTTTTTTAGATTCCACATATAAGTGATATCATATGATACTTGTCTTTGTCTGACTTACTTCACATAGTATGATAGTCTCTGGGTCCATCCATGTTGCTGCAAATGGCATTACTTCATTCTTTTTTACGGCTGAGTAGTATTCCACTGTATATTTGTACCACATCTTCTTTATCCACTCCTCCATCGACATTTAGGCTGCTTCCATGTCCTGGCTGTTGTGAACAGTGCTTTCTGAGACTCATAGTCTAGCTCGTCTGTATTTTTTTAACTTTTGATAATTCGTGTATTTTATCTTGTTCTTTCTATCCAGATAACTCTTTTTTCTACCAGTTGTATTGAGACATAATTGACACACAGCACTGTACTGAGCTTAAGGGTGTCCAGCATCATGATCTGACTTCCCTGCCTCCTGCAATGATGACCACAATCAGTTGAGTGAACAGCCCGAGTGTTTTTAAAGGCGGCGATTCTGATTTTCATTGCTCTGCCAGGTGCCAGGGATACACCGAGGAATAAGCTCTCTGAGAATAAAGATCTGGGTTTGCTCTTCTGAGTAGCCAGAATAGTACGCCAGTCTTTCTGACTTGGGGCTGTGTATTTGTACACGCATGCTTGTGTGTATGTGTGTCCATGTGAGTATGTGTTGTGTGTTGGCATGTGTGTGTATTTGTATGTGTGTGTTTGTTGCCTGCATGAGCTCTAAGGAGGCCAAGGTCATAGAAGGGTGCCCTTCTCCTCAACCAGGAGGTGATGGTCAGATAGTTCCTTGCAGAAGCCTGCCCTCCATCCTGCGAACCTTCCAGGCAATAGGTTTCCAGACAGCAGGCTCTCTGGCTTAGAGCCCCAGAAATGAAAAGTGGCTGTCCTGCTCTGAGGGAGCCTGGATGTGGTGTTTCCAGTGCTCACTGCTCTGAATTAAACTTTACAGGCCTTAATCTGTGTGTGACATGGGGTTGCCTCAGGCAGAGGATAGTTTCCTTTCACACCAAGCAATGCCTGGGAGAGCTGGGCCAGTGACAGAGTTGTGACTTTCCCTTTGATGTGCCCTCTGCAGAGCTCACCCCTCCCCAGGGTGCCCACCCCCGCCCCCAGGGCTTGGCAGACTAGGTCCCAAAGCAGAGACACCAGACCACAGAATGGGACAGAGAAGGGCCCCCAAAAAAGCCATTGTCATGTACTGAAAACCTGAGGATTTACATAATGAGGTTTCACATGCATTATTCCTGGGCTGCCTCATTCACACACAACGCAAGGGACATGCCAGCCTGTTTGGCGCTGGACATCCCTCAGCCGAGAAGGGTCTGAAATGGCCAAGCTGAACCTTTGTCAGGGTCCCCAGAAGAGCTACAACTAGTAGCTTTCAAATTCGTGGAATTCACAACTGGGGGAAAGACTTACCAAGGGACAGGCACCTGCTCCACACCGCACATGCTTCATCTCTCCCATCAACCCGCAAGGGATGCTGGCAAGTGTCAGCCCCTTAGAGAGAGGGGAAAGCTGAGTTGACAGAGGGTACCGTTCCCTGGCTACTAAGTGGCAGAAACAGGATTCCCTCCCCACCTGCTGCCCTCCCCCGCCCATGTTCACTTTTCCACACCCCCTCCTTCTGTGTCTCCCTTACCAGGGTGGCCCCCTTGGATACCTCGCACCATTGCTCCTGGGGGTTTCACTCCAGGACTCAGGTTTGCATTTCAGGCTTGTTGTTAATATGTTGTCAGAAATCCCTGTTTGTCGGGAAGAAAACAATAATCCATTTGAAAGTTTTGCTGGATCCTAAAGGGCACTTGTATACATCTGTCTTGGCATCCGTTCCTTCCAGGTAGTATATCTTCGTTGTCTTTAAGCAGAAAAGAACAGAAAGTAGAATTCCTCTTTCCTAAGTTTTACACTTAGTATTTTCACAAGGAGCCTTAGTTTTTTAGCCTCCTGTATAAAACTTTGAAACTCTTCACCCGTTCACAGAGGTGGCACGGTTGAAGCACTGAGATGAAATTACACATCTTAAGCTTCAGAACTGCCCCCCCCAAAAAAATGGAGTTTGTAGTTTTAATGTTTGACCATCTCTTCACCAAGCAGACCTTTCAAGAATCAAAAGTCCTATTTCCACACTAATATCTCTGGCTGTGAAAATGAGACTTGGTATAAGATGCTGGGCCTTCACAGCGAACTGGGTCTGTGGCTCTGTCCATGTGGCAGAGGGACGGGAACCGCTGCCCAGGCCGTGCTCACTCGAATCCACTTCCCACATCACTCGAGAAGCCGGCAGTGTCTCTCAGAGTTCAGAGGCCAGATTTGGAGTCAAACAAATAGGGGTCAAGCCCCACCACTGCCCCGAATGACCCTGAGTAAGTGGCTTGACCTCTGTATCCCAGGTTCCTCAACAAAAGCAACCAAAACTGTTAGCAAGGGGCCTACTGCGTGGGGCAGCGGGAGGGTTAAATGGCAAAATGCCTGCAGTGCCTGGCACATCACAAGCCCCGTTTCTAAGGGTGAAGAATAGGCAGCTCATGCATGGGTGGGGATTCCTCTATTTCTTTCAGGGAGCTTCCTGCCAGCTGACGCCTTCCCCGGTCCTCCCAAAGCCGCCAGCTCTTATGGGACGTGCTCTTCTCTTTGGTGAATACGACTAGGCCACCGCCAAGAAAGGACCCAGATAACCTTTTGTGAATGGGCTAAGGCTGGGATTTTCGAGAGGGAATTTTTAAGTGCACAGAAGTTGCCACTTGGGAAGCACGCAAGCCCTTTCTTAGGGCTTGAAGTGTAAGAAAGGCTAAAGGGCACCAGCTGCTTCTGGCAGGAGAAGCCGCTCAGCTCTCCTGCCAATCAAATCTCCAGCCAATCAAGTCCTGGCTAGGGGGCGTGACCACCGCTTTGTCTTGTGGTCTCAGCCAGGAAAAGCCCCTAACCTTCCCTCTGCTTAATTAGCTCAGATCCCTCTTCTTTAAGATGAGAATAAAAATGGCACCTAGCTCGTAGCCTTCCCAATGGGAGCTTGTATACAAAAGCCTTAGCACATAGGACCACAAAGCATTCACCCTCTCCTACCATCGTCATTATCCTCACTATTCTCTTTAACTCACTATCTTCCAAGATTTCCTTGGGCCCAGGTATTCTTAAGATTCTGGCTTCTTCCGTGCCACTTGTGTGTTTTGTTTGTTTGTTTGTTTGTTTTTGCGGTACGCAGGGCTCTCACTGTTGTGGCCTCTCCCGTTGCGGAGCACATGCTCCGGACGCGCAGGCTCAGCGGCCATGGCTCACGGGCCAAGCTGCTCCGCGGCATGTGGCATCTTCCTGGACCGGGGCACGAACCCGCATCCCCTGCATCGGCAGGCGGACTCTCAAACACTGCGCCACCAGTGAAGCCCGAACTGTATATTTTTAAATGGTTAAGATGGTAAATGTTATGTATATTTTACCATAATTAAAAATTAAAAATGTGAATTATTGGGGGAAAAAAAGCCGTTGGGAACTTTGTAATGGATGGCTCAGTCTGTTAGCACTGGACCTACCATTCAATCTCAATATCGTTAAAAACAGGATGACCAGACATTATGTGCTCACTGTGTGATGCAGGATGGATCACACAGTACCGCCTATGAAGGCGTCTGGACAACAAAAAGACTTTGATCTCCTCAGACCTCTAGATCTAACTATTTGTTTACAGGAAACATGGGGAAAAGAGGAACAAGTTAACTGAAACCAAGAAGAAGTGATCAGCCAAATCCAGGATGTGAATGTTCTCCAGGACAAAAGACCCAGTTTCTCCAACAAATCAGTGGCTGGGGGATAAAAAAAGGTCAGGGGCGGGGAGTTGCTGTTACAGAATTAAAGACATGTCAGAGACATAACAACAAAGTGTAATGTGTGGACATTGTCTGGATCCTGATTCTAACAAACCAACAGTAAAAAAGGTATCTCTGAGAGAATCAAGGAAATGTGAGCATGGACTGAATATTAGATGATATTCAGGAATGATTATAAGTATTTTTAGCTGTGATCATGTCAAGGCGGGGATAATGTAAAGGAACAAAAAAGTCCTTTCAGTTAGGATGTCTTTATGGGTGAAATGACACAACTTGCTTTAAATTAACCTAGAAAAAAACTCAAAAAGGAAGAAAAAAGAATGCGAGAACACTGGGAAAATGTTGAAGCTGGATGATGAATACATGGAGTTAATCGCAGGCTTTTCTAGTTTTGTGTGTGTTTCCAAAATCCCAGAATAAAAAACAATTTTTATGTAGGCAATCTCAAAGAAACATACAGACACACACACAAACAGAGTGAGCTACAGCCAAAGCATAAGCAAATGAGGAAGCCATTTGCCTTTAGTAAGTGCAGGAAAAGGGAGATTAAGCCTTGGGCCTTGAAAAATGAGCTCACCAAGTCTAAGATGCCTGTATTAAGCTGGCACCCTCAAAGATGCTCCACACCCTGGCAAGAGGAGGGCTTAAAAACTTTTTTTTTCTGGACTTTCAGAAAGGGGAGCCTATGAAAACCTGTAGTTTTCAATGTGGCTCTGGAGGGGAAAACTAATAATGGCCACAATACTGATGATGATGATGATCACCCTGAAGGTTTGTAACCACGTGGGTCTGGGGCTCAAGTTTATACTCCATGTATTCAGTGGGAAAACTCCCAAGTTGAGGAAATAAATGTCAGTGTTCAGAGGTTATTAGCATCCCTGGCATCCAGCTGAAACAAACAAAAAAGACTTCCGAGAGCAAAGCAGCCAGGAATCAGACCCCTCAGGATTCCCACAGATTAAGTTCAATCAAGAATGAGATCACAGTCAAATTACTAAACATCCAAGCAATAAGTCAGTATGAGCCAGAGTAAGCAGACACAACAAACAAGACATTGAGACACCACCCCTCTGCCACTCCCACCCAAAGACTTCAGATGTTGGAATTATCAGATAACAGATTCTAAAATCACTATGTATTCAATATTTTTTTAAAGAAGGCTTTTAAAATGAGCAAGGAATGAGACTATCAAAAATGGCCAGGCATTTGTCCTCAGGAGTTTGTGGGAGCACAGGAGAGCTATTTGACCCCTGTACATTTGGCTCTTCCATTCTGGTGGGAAAAACAGATTTCTTTACAGAATCAAATTATGCTGGCAATAAAAATTCAAGTGCTTCCAGGAGCCAGAGAGGAAATATGAGCAGTGCATTGGGCAGGCAGAACATAGGCTGTATCTAAAGAGGGAGCCTCTTCTCAGCCCCAGCAGATTGTTGATCTATATACAAGAAGAGAGTCCAGGTATTGCCAGATATTCCCATTTTCCCAAAAAAAGGCATAAATCCAGATGTCAATGAGCTGTACATGTTGGGTACTGTGGTAGACATCTGGTTTTTGTCACCTAATAGCAATTGACCTCTCTTCTAAAATATTATGAGGTTATGATCCCCCTTTGGGGACAACACCTTTCTCCTAGTCTCAGTCCAGTTTCTCAGAGATGGTGTTGATTCCACCTCTGGCTGCAGGGCTGGGCATGTGGCTCAAGCTCAGCCAATCAGAGCAGTCTCCTGGGCCACAATAATTGGCTCAGGAATGGGCTTGTGACCCACCCAGAGAAAATGAGAAACAGTGAGGCCATCGAGGGAAGCTTAGGAAAAAGACTCTTATCCTTCCCTATGGAATTCAAAGCTGAGAAGATGTAAGGGCTGGAGCTTCGGCCGCCTTTTTGTGACCATTATACAGAGATTCTGTCTAAGGATGGATCCACATGGTTCAAAGAATCCCTGAGAGCTGGAGAGAGGCCAAGGCCTCATGAAATCATCTGAGCCTGAACCCAGAGGTTCCCTCTAGACTTTTCATTTTTGGTAACCAGTGAATTTGAATTCATGCTGAAGACAATTTTAATAGGTTTCTCTGTCACTCCACAGAAAGAGGCCTCTCCCTTCAGCAACTAATTAAAAGTCTTAACACACTGGGAAAGCCAAACAAACATATCTGAGGGCTGACCATGGACCTTCAGTCTGCGGTCTCAGCACCTGGCCACCCCTCTCCTTCTGTACTCCTTTCCCTAACTTCTCTGATGACTCATCTTCTAGCCTCCATTCCCACTGCTCCTTCCTTGGACAATCCTCTTCTCTCCCTGCTCTGCCTCCGGAAATCCTACTGTTCCCTCAAAACTCAAGTCAAATGGTTCCTTTTTTCTTAGCGCTTTCCTGACAACCCCACCCTAAGCCCTACCTGAGGCAGAAGAAGATACCTCTTGCTCCATCCCCAGGCCCCTCTGCTCCCCCCAATGAACACTCAGCCCTTCTGCTGAGGATCCTAATTACGCAGCCACGTTCCTGTCTCCCCTGCTTCTTGACTGTGATCCAAATTCAGACCCAGATTAGAAGGGATGATATTTGAGGCTTAAGTTTCAAAAAACAATCAGTTCTTAGGAGAAGTCAGAAAACATGGTGAAAGATGAGGATTTGGGTCAGGGATTCGAAAGAAAAGAACAGTTGTTCCGTGGAAAAGAGAGGGTCTATGTGGAGTGCAGTGAGGAAGGAGGAAACACTGGACATATTTAGACCAAACGAAATGATTCAGAGGAAACCTGAGAAGAAATGTCTAGAGAGGCATGAGGTTGATCTGACTGGAAAGGAATATAAAAAATGTGTGACAGGAATGACCCAAAACAACAACAACAAAATGCCCAAAATAGGTGCACTGTTCACATGAGAAAAGAATGCAGACAACAGGAAGACGCTGAGCAACCTCCAGAAAACAAGAGAGAAGGTGACAAAGGATGAGGTCATCTCAAACCAGATAAACTGGGAGGCTTTCTATTCATTGAAAGGGGTTTTTCAAAAGCTAAGGCTCATGTTGGCTTGCCCCTGATGGAAACTCAGGGCACCGAGGCCTTCTGGAATTTTCTGTTCAACAGACAGACACAGGGAGGGTCCCAGGAGGCCAGGCAGTGGCTAGATGTACCAAAAGAACTACCATGGGTCAAAGGTCAAAACAAGCAAGGTGTCAGTTTATGAGCCACCCCAGGCAAGCACTGTCTCGCTTTTTACTTCTAAGGACCATGGGACCTTTGTCCACAATTCCCATGCCTCCAACCCTGGGACCAATTCTTTCTTCATGTGATAAAATACCTAAGTCGGACAGTAGCCAATCATAGCGGCCTTTAACCTTTGTTGGGGACATACCTGGTTGAGGCTCTGAGCCCTCTTCCCAGAAAAATGCACACAGCCTCAGACACAACAAAGTTTCCTTCCCGTTTAAGCAGCTTATACCCTCCCTGGGGCCCATCTCTTGAACAATATTTCCTAAACTCATTCACTTAATCAAAAAAACATTTATTGAGTGCCAGCTACCTGGTACCTGCCAGGTACTGCTGCCGGGTACTGCTCCGGACACCAAGGATACAGGGATCCTCGCCTCATGGAGTGGACCTTCCAGTTTGTATTTGAGCCCTCAAATGATCAGAATGTCTGGCGAAGCGGCCCGGGAATTCAGTGATTCTGACATGGGGCCAGAATTAGGACCTGTCGTCCCAAAGAGACCCAGCTCAAACACCCCTTCTGTAAAGAGAGAGGGGAGGAGTGTATTGAAAGCATGTGCTCTAACTGGGAAGCTCATAGCCTGCTGAGGGAGTGTAGAGGGTACCTGCACTTTGGAAAAATGTTTGGCAGAATCTCATAAAGCCGGACGTATGTGTGACCCAGAAATTCTACTCCTAGATATATACCCAAGAGATATGTGCACATGTGCAGACCAAAAGGCATACACAACGGCCCCCAATTATCCCTGGTGTTCACACCTCTGTGTCCCCTCCCCTTGAGAGTAGGCAGGACTGTACCTTATTTCTAATCAGTAGATGCTGCAAAGGTGATGGGCATGTCATTTCTGTGATTATGTTACAGAAGATTGTAACTTCCATCTTGCCTGGAGACTCTCTCTATGGACTCTCACTGGCTTTGATGAAGCAAGCCACCTTATGGAGAGGCCCACATGGCAAGAAACAGTGCAGGATCTCTGGCTAACAGCCAGCAAGGCGGTGAGGCCCTCAGACTAACTAACAACCCTCAGGGAACTGTATCCTGCCAACCACCACATGAACTGGAAAGAGGATCCTTCCCCAGCTGAGCCTCAGATGAGACCCCAGCCCTGGCCACCTCCCTCATTGCAGCCTGGGAGAGACCCTGAGCAGAGAACCCAGCTAAGCAGAGCCCAGATTCGTGACCCACAGAAATTGTGACATAAGTGTGTGTTTTTTGGATCCGTTAAGTTTGCCATAATTTGTTCTGCAGGAATAGATAACAGAGTGTAATGCAATGTAGCAGTGAGAATGAATGAACCACAGCTACATCAGACAACATGGTCGAACCTCACATACTTGAGTGAAAGAAACCAGGCAGCAAATGGAATCTGTAAGATTCCATTTCCATGAAGCTCAAAACCAAGCAGAATTAATCTATGATTGGAAGTCAGACAAGCGGGAGGGGGTAACAAGAATGAGCACAGGGAGTCTTCTCGGAGGGGAGGGGGTGGGTGGTGATGTTCTGCTTCTTGTTCTGGGTTCTGGTTAGGGTGGGTGCATACACTTTGTGAAAATTCGTCAAGTGTACGCTTATCAGTTGTGCTCTTTTCAAGATGTATATTATGTTTTGAAAACAAAACTTTACAAAAAAGAAAATATGCTGGAGTCCAACAGCTAGGGTTCGAATCTTGGACCTATCACTTACAAGATTTGTAACTGGGCAAGTTACTTGACTTTTCTGAGCCCGCTTCTGTGAAATGGGTTGGGCCAAGAATTAAATAAAACAGTGCATGGCATAGCGGCTGGTACCTAACAAGCCTCAGTAAATATTAGCTAGTTTGGTTAACCTCATTCATAGTGGTTCATTGTTAATCCCCCCAAAAAAAGTAGTGGAGGTTGATTTGCCTGGATGCCTGCAAGTTGAATATATGGAGTTCTCTTGCACGTGCCACGCCACAGAGACCAGCTGGATTCTCAGAATCCCTCTAGCAGCGATCAGGGGAGCTCAGCCTGCCTCTGACACCCACACCCAGAAATGTCCCTGGGCAACAAGCAAGATGATATGCGAGTGTTCAGAGGTCAACTTTGTCTGGGTTGGGACTGAGACGATGCAAATCAAAGCTCTCCCCAGGATGGCTGTGATCGGGTTGAGATGGTGCTGTCCTCCCACATCATCAAGAAAACAACAAAAACAAGCAAACAGACAGACAGCAACGCGGACATTCACAGAAGGAGTCTGTGGTACCGGGCACAGTTTACTACTTCACACATATTAACCCATGTGGTCTTTACAGTCAATGTTGCTATTACCTCCATTTTACAGGTGAGAGAAGTGAGGTACAGACAGAATAAAACAAACAAACAAATGAAACCAGGCCGATCAGAGGTGGGATCAGCAGCCTTCATCTGCAGCTTTCAAACAGAACATACAGACTGACCTCCCTGGCAAAGCTTTTCTTCTGTTTTTTTGTTTGTTTTTTTTAGAGAGAGTGGTTTTTTGGTTTTGTTTTAAGTTTTTTAATTAATTTATTTATTTATTTTTGGCTGTGTTGGGTCTTCGTTTCTGTGCGAGGGCTTTCTCCAGGTGTGGCAAGCGGGGGTCACTCTTCATCGCGGTGCACAGGCCTCTCACTATCGCAGCCTCTCTTGTTGCAGAGCACAAGCTCCAGACGCGCAGGCTCAGTAGTTGTGGCTCACGGGCGTAGTTGCTCCGCGGCATGTGGGATCCTCCCAGACAAGGGCTCGAACCCACGTTCCCTGCATTGGCAGGCAGACTCCCAACCACTGTGCCACCAGGGAAGCCCCCTGGCAGATCTATGATTTGCAAGAGATGAATGTCCCAACCAGCCTTGTCTGTATCTGAGAAAACACCTGGGTGACTTCTCATTTTCTGACAGGGGAAAGGGGTGAGCACGGCCGCAGAAGGCCTCAGTGACCAGCTGTGATTTTGTGGTTTGAATTTATTTTTGTGAACCTGTGTGTGTGTGTGTGTGTGTGTGTATATAAAAACCTGCATTTCCTTAGCCCATAGCGTCAGGTTAGTAATGGACTGTGGAGCCTCCAGTGGCCCTTTGCTCTCCCATCTGACACCTACTCAACAGCTTAGCTACTTCCTGATCTTCGAGCGCTCTCTCTCTCTTTTACTCCCCCTTTCTCCTGTTCCAGCTCTTTCCCTGGCTCTCTCTTACCCCTTAAAAGCTGGGCAAGCTCCCTACCTCTTCCAGGCGGGAGGCCAGCATTCATTTCCTGTTGGAATGCAGGGGACAACAAGCAGATCTGGGGAGGGGGCACAGTGGATGGGCTCTCCCAGTCAAGGACAGCCCAGGGAAGGTAACTGCGGCCCAATGAGATTTTATGGGGCAGAGGTCCTGCAGGAAAGAAGCCCAGTGGGTGGCAGGAGAGGTCCCTGGCAAGCCCCAGCTACCCTCTTGGCCTCAGCTCCCTCCCCCTCTTGCTGCAGGCACTGCCCAAACTTCAGGACAGCCGGAAGCCCAGATTGTTCAGGGCTGAGGGAAAGCAGGTGGTGAGCATGGGTGTCTCGTGGCTGTGACACCTGTCACCTGTGGTCCCCGGGGAAAATACCGTCCCATCACAGTCATCTAGATTCAAATCCTGTTCTGGCTGTGTCACCTTGGTCACACACCTCCATGGCTCTTGAGCCCTATTTTCCTGTTCCAGTGGGAGTGACGTGATAGAAATAACACCCGTCACGACACTTTTGGGCGCTTCTCTGCAGAGCTCCGAGGTCCAGGTGTTTCACACACACCTACTGCCCCAGGTTATGCTGAGGATTAAATGAGATGATCCACAGGAAGGACTGGGACAGAGCCCTGCGGGTGGAAAGCCCGGAGTTAACATCACTCGCTCCAGTATTAGGAGGACAGCTGGGAATGACAAAGCTGGGACCTGGACCCAGGCCTTTCAGACACCAGCATCCTGATGTTGATGGAGATACAGTACAGCCTTGGTAGCCACCCAGAGCTCAAGAAGATTGATTGATTACAGGCATCATCAAGGAGCCCATATAAACTAGAAATCTCTTTTTTTTTTTGGCCATGCCTTGTGGCTTGCGGGATCTTAATTTCCCCACCAGGGATTGAACCCGGGCCATGGCAGTGAAAGCACCAAGTCCGAACCAGTGGACCGCCAGGGAATTCCCCAGGTGCAGTATTTTGAACACCCCATCATCGCAAAGTACAACTCTCACTCAGCCCAGGACATGCTATGATAAAGCCATGAGTTATTGGGGTATTTTAGTTTCTGTTTTTGAAATTTAAGTGGATGACATGGAACTGGGTTTTAAGACTTTCACACACCCTTTGAGATGACTGTGGCATCCTGTGGGGAGCGGCAGGATCCAATCAAGATTTGGCAATTTCTGCTCCAGTGAGCCTGAATGTCAGCTTTGTTCTCCGTTTAGTATTTCCTCATCCAGAGATGGACTAATGGCAACATATGCTCTCCCAAGCCTATCAGGGGGCCAAGGGCGGCTCCGACTCCAGGCTGGCCTGCATGGGCTCCGTAGGGTCTGGCTGGCAATGAGCAGGGTTGCGTTCTGTGCTCATGTTGATGACATTGAAGACAAGCATGGAGATAGGGGTGGGGCTGGCGAGGGCCAAGGCTACAGAAGCCTAGGTCCTGGGGTAAGGACAGTTCAGCTCAGCAGCTCAAGAGTAGGAGGCAAGGCTGTGGGCGGGTGGCAAGGGCTGCCCCTGTTCATTCACTCATTCGTTCATTCAGGCACTGTTCTAGGTACTGGTCATACAGCAGTGAACAAAAGAGAAAAAAATCCCTGCCCTCATGGAGCTTAAGTTGGGGGCAGGGGGGAGTTGGGAGTGGGGAGACTGACAACAAATAAGAGAAGGAAACTAAATAAATAGCATGTTAGAGGAGTGGTAAGATGAAGGGAAGAGCAATAGAGTGAGGTGTTTGTTTTGTTATTCATGTTTTTGGGGGGGTGTTTTTTGTTTTATTTTGTTTTTTTGGGTGGCATCATGGGGCTTGCAGGATCGACCAGGGATCGAGCCGGGCAGTGAAAGCACTGATTCCTAAACACCGGACCGCCAGGGAATTCCAAGACCCTTTTAAATAGGGTGATATTTGAGTAAAAATCTGAAGGAGCTGAAGGAGATCCCTGGGAGAAGTGCCTGGTAGGGAGAAGAAACAGTAACTGCAAAGGCCCTGAGGCAGAAATGTGCCTGGAGAGTTGAGCCTGACCCTCTCTGTTCCTCTGAAGTTACCACTCAGGGCCCCGGCCTCTGTGGTCACTCCTCATACATTCCTAAGGTCTTTCTGGTCGAAGGGAACTAACCCAGGCACAACCTTCCAGGCTGACTGAGGGCCTGGAAGAGATTTCTAGGGACAAGTGCTGGGAGGGCTCTGCGATTCAACTGCAGGGTTGAAAAAGTCCTGAGGTTTTGCCAAGCTTTTAACAAATGCACAAGGAATTTGAAAGAATGCAACAAATTCATTCCTGGACCATGCTCCAGAGTTGCCTAATCAGAATCTCTGAGGTCTGTGCCAGGGAATGTGCATTTCTAAGAGCCTCTAAGCATGTGGGAGCATCTTTACCATATATTCCATCCCATATCTATTTCCATGATTTTTCTCTCTTATATCATCTTCTAATTGGCTAGAGTGGAGTCTTCCATCTTTCATCTTTCTCAGATGAATATTTTGAGTTTGTCTTGGGGCACCTTGTCCGTCATTGCCTGCCAGGGAAATGAGGCATTCTGTAGGTAGTCAGCGGGGCTGTTCTGCTCCCAGACAGAAGGGGCTGATTTGAAAAAGGTGACATGGGGTGAGGGGAGATAGTTGGCATTTGCATGTCTTCTCCACACGCTCCATCCCCCCAGCCCCGTGCCCATGGGGAGTGCGGGGGGGTTTCTTAAGGATCTGATCCAGGTCAACACTGGGGCCACCGTCTGACCTTGTAGGGACTCAGGTGATGTTTGTAGAAGTAAAGAACACATGAATGAATAAACACGAGTTTTGACAGGGAAGGACAGGAACAGTAAGGCTGTGGGCTTGTAAATACCCTTTCCCTAGCACGTGGGAGAATCTTCCATTCTTTCAGAAGTGTTCCTTCCACCCCATCCATCTCCCATCTCCACCCCCACCCCCAGAAGTGATGGTCCCCCCCAGCTTACTCTGTTTTCTCCTCCACAACAGAGAGAACTAGAGTTTCGGGTGGGACGGGGGGTACTAACCTCCAAGCTTCTCGTGGTTCAGCTCCATTACCCTCCCACGCCTGACCACCCCCTCCTCAACGCACCGAACCTAGAGCTAAGGTCAGTAGGAAGGATTCTTGAGTCTGCTCCTTCCCCGCTGTAAGACTTGGAGCTACTTCTGTGAACACTGAGCCTGTTTCTCCATCCTCTAGCGGGCAGGTCGGGGAGGGCTCGCAGCGCTGCAGCGGGCTGTAATTGGCCGGGTGCTCCCAGCGCACCTCCCCCTCATCCTTGGGCGCCGCGCACGCCACGCCCCTCCCCAGCTCGGCCGTCAGAATGGCGTTGCCGTGGCGACGTTTGTAAAAAGGCCGGGCGGGCGCGCGGGCTGCGGGCTGTCGCCTGGAGACTCCGCGGGAGGGCAGCAGAGCGGAGGTCAGGGCTCTCGGCGGAGGACGAGGCGTGGGCTTCTTCCTCTGGCCAGGTGAGAGCGGCGCGCGAGGAGGCGGCGGGCGGAAACCTGGGCCGGAGGAGGCCAGCCCTGCGAGGTCAAGGGCGTTGGGGTAGGCAGGGGACCTGGCGCCAGCCGAGTCCGAACTCTCTGATCCAGGCTCGGGTCGCCAGGAGCACCCCAGAAAAGGTGCCCCAACACCAGCCATTCCTTCCTAAGTGCAGCCCCTACCTCGCCCCCCAAGGGAGGCGGCACGGGAGCTTTAAGCCTCTCCTGGGCACCAGCTCTTGGATGTCCTGTGGGTATAGCTGGGATTAAGAGAGGAACCCCTGTTTCCCCTGATTTATGGACAACACCCACCCAATGGTCAGAGACACACACACACACACACCCGCCCCTTACCTGAACTCCCCTTCTTTAAGGAACTTTGAGGCCACTGTAAACCTCAAAAGAAAGTTTGCTCCTATAGCCCAATTCTGAGCCATCCAAAGTGGTCGGGGGAACGCAGATGACTGAAGCCCTTTTGCTCTTTCCTGTGGCTGGTGCTCCATGGCACTGAGTAAGAACGAATTCACAGAGCTCCACACATTCAAATTACTTTGACAGTGTTTTCACGCAAGGAAGTGATGCACAGGGCAAAATGAAGGTGGAGAAATATTGTCCAATCCAAAAGCTAAAGAGATAGAATTTAGGTTTTCCAAGGAGTCATCTAAGCTAGATACTGACAGGAAAAATGAAAGGTAGTTACTATCAAAGCTTCCTAGCCAGCTGGCTGTACTGACTTGCTTTGAGGTGTCCTTTGTATTTTCATTCACTCAGCAAGTGTTTCCCAAGCACCTACTATGTGTCAGGTTCTGCCCCCCCACCGCCCCCTGCCCTGGAGAAGGGGTAATGCACAGAACTGGCAGGAACTGCAAAGGGTCTGACATTTGACCCTGTTTGAAAGTTAGTAAGTTAGCCTGCCCAGCTTATAGTTCCTGGCAGAAGACAAGAGACTCCTGGGCCAGAAACAAAGAACTTGATTACTCACAGCACAGCTGACATAACAGGCAGCAGAGCTGCATATGCACATTGGTTCCTGTTGCCCTGAAAGTCCCTCGGGGTGGTGCAGAGCAGCCAGTGTGGATGCTGTGCGCACAGTGGGTCTGTGTCCCAGGTAAGGAACTCCAAACTCAGGAAACTGCAATCTTTGAAAGGGGCTGCTAGCAAACCTGCCCAACTTTTGCCCCAGAAGGAGCCGTTATCTTTATTAGAAACATTACCTCTATCCTCCCAGGCTGTTTGCCATACAAGCATCCTCGGAAAGTGAGTGCAGGACAAAATCTTTCAATGCCTTTGCTCTGAAGATGGGTACAAACACAAAATACCCATGAAGAATCGCTTCTGAACAAACTGAACACAGTCCTGGTTTTCCAGGAACATATATCTTAGTGAAAGAGAAACCAACAGCAAGCATAACTAAAGAAAGGAACAAGAACATGTCAGAGAATGATAAGTACAAGGAAGGAAACACAGCAGGGGAAAACTAGCAGGGGAATAACATGACTGACGGTGCCTTTAGCCAGAGTGGTCAGTCAGGTGGTTGCCCCGAGGGGGGACGTCTGAGCAGAGAGAAGACCCCAGCCTTGGGGACGTCTGGGGTGAGAGCTAAAAAACAAATATGCACATGATCCAAGTTTAAGTTTTAGATTAGTGGCGTTTCCTGTGGTTTTCCTGCAGAAGAGACATTTCTTGGAAGTTTCCATTTTAGCTTAATTAGACTTGAATGTGTTGCGTGCTAACATGGTCCTCTGCAATTGAAGATTAATAACTGAAGGCAGCAGAGCATGGTTCTTTGGGAAGAGGAAATGTCTTTTCCCCTGTATACATGACAGCGAACTTAATCAAATGTATTTCTCATTATCTGAAAGCATCAATATTTGTGGGACATCCACAGGCCTCAAAGTTTACAAATATAAACTATCCTGCTTATTTTTAGTTCTCTTACCCCCAGGTAGGGTCTTGTCTTCCTTTCAGAGGATAGAATGCTGGTTTCAAGGACTTTCTTTTACTACATGTCCCAAGTGTCAGCAGACAGTGCAATTCCCCCACCCCTACTCTGCCCCACCAGCAGCAATGGAGGTTTGTACACTGGTTACATGCAAAGGCTCAGAGTTGTCACACACTTACTATTGTGTGACCTTAACTTCTCTGAGTCTCAGTTTCCTCATTTGTAAAGCGGGACAATACTGACACCTGCCTCGCAAGGTGGTTCTGAGGATGAAAAGAGGCCATGTGTGTAAAAGGATAGCCCAGTGCCTGGCACTTAGTAGGGATTCAGTGATGGAATGATGATGGAGATGTTGATGGAAAGCAGAGCCAGACCGGACACCCTCTACGGTCAGACCTAGATGATTTTTGTTTTTATCCACAGTCTAACAACTTCACACTTCAGTGACCTTTCAGTTGAAAAGAGACTTTGGGGACTTCCTGGTGGCTCAGCGGTTAAGAATCCGCCTGCCAATGCAGGGGACACGGGTTCGAGCCCTGGTCCAGGAAGATCCCACATGCCTCGGAGCAACTAAGCCAGTGCACCACAACTACTGAGCCTGCACTCTAGAGCCCGCGAGCCACAACTAGGGCCCGTGTGCCGCAACTACTGAGCCCACGTGCTGCAACTACTGAAGCCTGCACACCTAGAGCCCATGCTCCACAACAGGAGAAGCCACCACAATGAGAAGCCTGCGCACTGTGAGGAAGAGTAGCCTCCTCTCGCCGCAACTAGAGAAAGCCCACATGCAGCAACGAAGACCCAACAGAGCCAAAAAAAAAAAAAGGAAAAAAAAGAAAAGAGACTATCTTTGACATGGCACTGAGATGGATCAGAATTCAAATATCATGTGAATTATCATCAACATCTTGGAACCAGCTGAAGTCACTGAAATTTTTATGTTTTAAAACACATGTATATATGGGCTTCCCTGATGGCACAGTGGTTGAGAGTCTGCCTGCCGATGCAGGGGACACAGGTTCGTGCCCCGGTCTGGGAGGATCCCACATGCCGCGGAGCGGCTGGGCCCGTGAGCCATGGCCTCTGAGCCTGTGCATCCGGAGCCTGTGCTCCGCAACGGGAGAGGCCACAACAGTGAGAGGCCCGCGTACCGCAAAAAAAAATAAAAATAAAAATAATAAATAAATAAAAATAAAAAACATGTATAGGGCTTCCCTGGTGACGCAGTGGTTGAGAATCTGCCTTCTAATACAGGGGACATGGGTTCGAGCCCTGGTCTGGGAAGATCCCATGTGCCGCGGAGCAACTAGGCCCGTGAGCCACAACTACTGAGCCTGCGCATCTAGAGCCTGTGCTCCACAACATGAGAGGCCGCGATAGTGAGAGGCCCGTGCACCGTGATGAAGAGTGGCCCCCGCTTGCCACAACTAGAGAAAGCCCTCACACAGAAACGAAGACCCAACACAGCCAAAAATAAATAAATAAAATTTAAAAACATGTATAGGATTTACTTTGAAATGCATTAAAATATAAAATGTATAGATGGGTAGATATGTGATAAAGCAAATATAGCAAAATGTTGATTGTAGAATCTGGGTGGTGGTTCTATAGAAGTTCACCATCCACTTCTTTCAACTTTTCTGTGTGTTTGACGTTTTCATAATAAAATGCCAGCAAAAGATACGTACAGAGTCTTGACCGTACAGTCAAGCTATAATCTTGATATTTTGTCTTTGGAAATCATTTTTTTTTCAAAATAAATATATGAAGGAATGCGGTGACTTAAAAAGAAAGTATCTTCTAATGCCCATTTCCTTGATGACTGACTCTTCCACACTTTAAGAAGCTCTGTAGAAGTTGGAGTTTCTTGAGTCAAAGTTCAGAAGCCCAAGATTAATAACAGTCACAATCACAGTAGGACAAATGGGTGTTTAGATTAGCAATCACCATTCTAGATGCTTCACATTTAATCCTCACAAAACTCTTTGGGATACAGAGTATCATTAGCCCCATTTTACAGTTGAGGAAACATTGGCATAGAGAGAGAATAAGTAACTCACTCAGAGTCACAGAGCTAGTAAGTGGTGGGTTAGTAACACTGAGTATTTGATTCTGTCAGATAACTAACCCCAAACTAAGCTTAATGGGAGGTGGAGAGCGGTTATCAGTGGAATTCATATTTGTTTGGGTTTTTTTTTTGCTATTGCTTGTTTGCGCTCTGAGTTACATAAAGGATGTCCTCTTGTGATCAGAAGCAAGCTCATCTATGCCGGCCATCACTGTTAAAAGGACAGTCTTAAAAATGTGCAGAATTATCATTGTGATCATTGTTAAATCCAGCTATCCACTCCTACCTCTGCTGACTTCTCCTGTGGACATTATGGTGTATTCCATTCATTCTAAATATGACATTGAATAATTAGAGGACTATATTTTTCTAACAAAATTGTTTTCTGAAAACCTTTTATAGGGAAAGCAGAGAATATGAAAGCCTATCTAAAGAGTGCAGAAGGCTATTTTGTCCTGAATAAAAGCACTACGATTGGAAGGCATGAAAATTCAGACCTTGTTTTAGAGGTAAGACCTCTTCCTAGCCAGTCCCCGTCCCTCCCTACCCCTCACACCACCAAAAGTCCTTACTGTTCTGTGGACTCCAGTCTCTTGTAAAGCACAGCCTCTGGCTAACAGTCCCAGCCTTCCTCGGTGTGCCACCAATAACCAATCCCGGCATGTGCTGGGTCTCCCTGGCACATGTGGTAAGAATGAGCACAGTGCAAAGTGCGATGGGCCCTGTGTCCTTTGCTGACTGTGTGTGCAGTGTCCCACCCTGATGGCGCGGTTTGGAAGGTGGGCGTAGAGCTGATGCTTGACCTTCACCTGCTCCGCGTCTGGCAGCCACGGCCACCTGAAGTGCCCAGCTTGAGCAATGGCCTCTCGCCCTTTCCAGAGCTTCTGGAGACTATGGGCCCCTCAGAGCCCTCCCGTGCCCCCGTACCTCCAAGTAGTAAATCAGGGTAAGCCCTGCGCATGGCCTCAGTGCTCTCTCACTTCATTTCATTCCATTCTCTGAATTAGCTGTGGCTTGGTCCACAGTCCCAGCTCATTGACAGCCAAGGAAGTTGGAAGAAATTGTAAGTAAGGAATTATACAAACAGTGGCTTTGAGCCTTTTAACATTTTGAAAGGAATTAAAATATTGAAGCAGAAAGAGAAATGCAATGGAATCCCTTTAGGACTGTGAAAGGCAGACCACTCTCAGACTTCACTCAACAGATTTTTTTCAACTTTATTTTGAAATAATTATAGATGCACAAATAGTAGAGGGAATGGCACGAAGCATGTGTGGAGTCCTGTGCCATTTTACCACGTGTGGATTTGGGTGTGGCCCTCAGGATATAGGAGTATTCCATCATCAGACATGTCCCTTGTGATGCTCCTTTTATACTCACAATTCCTCCTCCCACCATCGTCCCCACGCTCCGAAAACCACTAATCTGTTCTCCGTCTCTATAATTTTCATCATGTATGTATGACCTTTGTGATTGATTTTTTTTTTTAGTCAGTGTAGTGCCCTTGACATCCATTTAGGTTATTAGCTTGTTCTTTTATTGCTGAGTAATAGTCCACGGTATGGACGTATCACCTATGTTTAACCATTCACTTTTTGAAGGACATTTTGTTTCCATTTGGGGCTATTACAAATAAATGTACTATAAACATTTGTGTACAGGTTTTTGTGTGAACATAAGTTTTTATTTCTCTGTGATAAATGCTCAGGAGTATGATTGCATGGATTAACATATGTGTTTATATATATTCGGTTTGTAAAGAAACTGCCAGTCTTATCCAGCGTTGCTGTACCATTTTTCATTTCCACCAGCAATGTATGAGACACATCCTCACCAGCAATTAGCATAAACACTGTTTTTCATTTTAGCTGTTTTAGTAAGTGTGTAGTAGTATCTCATCATAGTCTTAACTTGCATTTTCCAAATCGATAGTGATGTTAAATGTCTTTTCATGTATGTGTTTGCCTTCTGCATATCCTCTTCAGTGAAATATCTCTTCATATCTTTTAAGTGTCTCTAATGGAATTGTTTAGTTTTTTACCATTGAGTTTTGAGAATTCTTTATGTATTTTAGATATGAGTCCCTTGTCAGATAGATGGTTTGCAAATATTTTCTCCCATCCGTAGCTTGTCTTCTCATTCTCTTAGCAGAGTATTTCACAGAGCAAAAGCTTTAACTCTTGATGAAGTCCAGGTAGTTATTTTTTCTTTTATAGATCATGCTTTTAGTGTCATGTCTAAGAACATGCCACAACGTCCCTGACCCTGAGGATTTTCTCTTATGTTTTCTTCTAAGTGTTTTATAGTTTTATGTTTAAATCTATGAACCATTTTGGGTTCACTGTCGTTTATGATGTGAGATTTAGGTCAAAGTTCATTTTTCTTGCATGTGGATATTTAGTTGTTCCAGAACCATTTGTTGAAAAGACTATCCTTTCTCCATTGAATTGCTTTTGCAAGTTTGTCAAAAATAATCTGGCCATACTTTCTATGGGGGCTACTTCTTAGTTCCCTATTATGTTTCATGGATCTATTTGTCATAATGGATCTACCATTATGAGATAGCCTTGATTACTGTCGCTATGTAAGTCTTAAATCAGGTAGTGTGATTCCTCCCACTTTTCTTTAAAGAAATTTTTTAACCTATTCTAGTTGCTTTGCCTTTCCATTTACATTTTAGTGTAAGCCTGTCTGTATACACAAAATATCATGCTGTAATTTTGATTGGAATTGTGTTTTATCCTATATATCAATGTGAGAATAATTGATATACTCCTACATTGTCTTCCAATTCATGAACATGGTATATTTCTCCATTTATTCAGTGTCTCTCATGAGTGTTTTGTAGTTTTCAGCATACGAGTCCTGAACATGTTTTGTTAGATTTACACTTAAGTATATCTCTCTTTTTTTTTTGAGTGGTTGTAAATGGTATTATATTTTTAATTTTGGTGTCCACATGTTCATTGACAGTATATAGAAATACAGTTGATTTTTGTATGCTTCTTGGTATCTTGCAACCTTAACTGCACTTTCTTATATAAGGGCTTTTGTAGATTTCTTGGGATTTTATACATAAACAATCATGTCATCTGCAAATAAGAACAATTTTATTGCTTCTTTCAGAAAAGGAGATCTGAATGCTTTTAATCTTCTTTTCCTTGCTTTATTTCCCTGGTTAAGACTTCCAGGACTCTGCTGAACAAGAGCAGTGTATAAATCCTTATATTCGCTTGTTCCTGACCTTAGGGGAAAGCAGTTACTCTTTCACCATTAAGTAGGAGGTTAGCTGTAGGGTTTTTATACATGTTCTTACCAAGTGAGAAATTTCCCCCTTTATTCCTAGTTTTCTGAGAATGTTTATTGTAAACGCAACAGATTTAAAGATAACTCCATGAACCTCCCCGTGAGATTCTCCTCCATGATATGGTCTCCCTTCAAGGACACAGAACATCTGTTCAGTGTGCAAAGTGGGAGGAAAAAGAAGAAGAAGAACTGTAGTTTCTTCTTTATCCTAACAAGGCATAGATTTGGGGTCGTTTTATTTCCTGTCTGGCTAAAGTAGAGACAGAGATCTCTGTTTTAAACCTGACTATGATATTAGAAAACTGTAGTAATTTTTAAAAGCACAGGCTTTGGAGATAGACAGACCTGGGTTTGAATCTCATTAGGCTACTTTGTGGCTGAGTGACTTCAACCAAATTACTTAATCACTCTGAGCTCCTTTTCCCTGTCTGTAAACCTCTAACCTCACAGGGTTATTCTGAGGATTAAGTGAGAAATGCATATAAAGAGCCTGGCATGTGGTGCTCAGTGAATGACACAATGATCATTATTATGGTCTCCTAAAACAGAGACTGAGAAGAATCCTCAGAGGTGCACAGGGTTGAGATGAGGATCCACTGACATTAATAAGCCATTTGGAAAAGGGAACTAATGAGGACAGTTATTAACTAGACAGAAATTGAGTTGCATTCATTGTATATAAATAATTGACTGCTTACTGCTCCTCGGACTTAGCTTAAGAAATACGTCACTAGGCTTCCCTGGTGGCGAAGTGGTTGAGAGTCCGCCTGCCGATACAAGGGACACGGGTTCGTGCCCCGGTCCGGGAATATCCCACATGCCGCGGAGCAGCTGGGCCCATGAGCCATGGCCGCTGAGCCAGCGTGTCCGGAGCCTGAGCTCCGCAACGGGAGAGGCCACAACAGTGAGAGGCCCGTGTACCGCAAAAAAAAAAAAAAAAAAAAAAAAAATTCAGGGATTTATATTACTAAAAATCATCCTTGCAATTACCAGAGGTTACATCTAGCAAATAAAAAAGATAGTTTGTTTTATTTGCCTGGATCAATCCTAAAGAATAGGCAGTCATGCTTCTAAAGATTTCTACTCATCAGCAAGGTTGACATGTTGTTTTGACTATTGGTATCGTAGTATTTCAACATCATTTACTCTTTCCGATAATGGAAGGTAGTTACATGCTTCTTGTTTTTAAAAATTGGGAGAAAGGAAAATATAAGGAAGAAAATAAAAGTCACTTGTAATCATTTGGCTCAGGGAAAAATCAATATTGATATTTGCAGGGTTTTACCCTCCAGACTTTTTTCTGTATCCTGTAAGGAGTTTGGTTCCGTAAGGCAGTAGGAAGCCTGTTTATAGCCAGGCTAGTGAGAAGTGTTTATAGTCAACAGTGATAACTGTTGCTATCACTCATTCATTGCACAGTATTTACCCAGAGCCTCAGCACCGAGCCAAGTCTAGGGGTACAGTGATGGCAGAACTGGACATGGTCCCTGACAACAGGAAGCTGCCAGGAGAGAGAGAAATAAGTCAAATGATCCCACAAAGGTGTGACTAATTCCATTCCAACATTGGGGCTGTAAAGGAAAGGAATATGGAAGACAAGGAGGACTTAACAAGGCAAAAGTAGAAGGGAATGGCATGTGCAAAGGCCCTGGGGTGGAAGAGCATATTGTGAACCCAAGGGACTGAGAGAAAACCAGGGCGTCCAGAAGTCAGAGTGGGAAGGAGGAGGGCTAAGGGACAAGTAGGCCTCCTTCATGTCACCATAAGGGTTTTGATCTTTATCTGAAAAGCAGTGGGAAGAAGGCTTGAAGGATTGTAAACAAGGGGGAGATCTGCCAGTGAACATCCCGGCTGCTGTGTGCAGACGAGCCATCAGGAGCTCTATTCACAATCTCCCCTCTCCCATTTTACACGGCTCAAAAGCCTCAGCCTTGCTCATTTCACAGCTAAACCTTGCAAGTTATAATTTATATGATTTGATGTGCCTTGTAAACTGTATTTTTTAGAGTTGGATGTGGCTGTTATTTAAACTCTGCTGAGAAAGGGACTCAGTTCTTCCAGAGTGAAGAAACACCAAAGCCAGTGGTTGTTGGATTTTTCGTATGTTTAAGAGTGGTTGTTCAACATGAACTCCTAGGCATTCTGACCCAGTGGGTTTGGGGTAAGGCCCAGGAATCTTCACATTTATATGCTCCTCAGGTTCAGGTGGGGGGAATTAAGTCCCGTGGAGTTGGCACCAGGACCACACTTTGAGAACCCCACCATCAGTTCTCCCTCCCTCTCCCTTCTTGATCAGCAGAACTCCTGCTTGTGTGTGTGTGTGTGTGTGTGTGTGTATTCTTTCAATAAACTTTGTTTTGAGGAAAAGAGAAGCGAAGGGTAAACAATGAAGGGCTGACTGACCCTACCCCCTCCCCAGGGACTCCCCCAGTCCCACCCTGGGGAAGTCCCAGGATCCCTAGAAGACTGAGCTCTAGGACAGCCCAAGTCAGTGCAGGGCTGCAGCTAGGAAGGTGGAGATGGAAGAGAAAAAGAAAGAACAGACATGACAGGGGGATGAAATGCTGGTGTCCACACCTCACCCTCGGTGGTCAGTGTCCTGCCAGGCATCTCCTTTCTCATGGGTTTAGCCATCTCTCCAGCCTGTGTCAGCCCTTCTCGCGTGGGATCTGAGGGTCGTGAAGCCAGACTGATCTCATACACATACCCCAGATCCCATCCAGCCAGATGACTCTCGTCCCTTTTCCTGGCCCCTGTCAGTTCTGGGCTGCCTCTCAGGAAAGAACCAGAGCCTACACCATAATCTTGTTTATTATTATTAAACAAGGCTGCTGGGATTCTCCTATTATTTGCATAATTTCACGGACATGCAGGTATGTCTGCTCTGTCAAAGGACACACACAGCTGTAGCTCTGATGGGCATGGCCAAATTTCCCACCAGAGGTTTCCGGATGTGGTGTCCTGCCAGCAGTGGACGCCCGTCTCCCACTCCCTCCCCAGCCTAGGGTGCTGACCCCCCATTGGATCTTCACTGATCTACGGGGTGAAGTATGGTACCTGTGTCATTTTAATTCACGTTTCTCTTATTCTAAGCGAACACCTGCATTTTGAGACATAAGGTGACAGGTGGACTCTCTGTGGGGAAATCCACGGAATGAAACAGGCCTGGGAGGGTGCACTTGCTGGCTCCCCATCTGCATCACGCTTGTCCTCCTGCCTGGGTCGTGCTCCCATCCTCCCCCCTCACCCCCACCTCACCCCTGGCTTCTCCCCAAGTGCTCCTTGCTCTGGTGGTTCACCTGTTAGGTCTCACCAGTCCTCAGGGAATGTTTTGTCCCCTGTTTGGGAACTGGCGGCTGATTTCATTGGTCAGTACCCAGCACAACAATTGATGGGACTAGTTTCTCACCAGCAGATGGAGGGCTTCCAAGAGGAAAAAGTTCAGAGGAAAGGGCTAGATCGTGATCTCATTTTTCTCATTTTTTTTAATTGTGGTAAGATATGCATAACATAAAATTTACCATCTTAACCACTTTTATTAAGTGTGCAGTTCAGTGGCATTAAATACATTCACACTGTTGTGCAGCCATCACCCCCATCCATCTCCAGAACTCTTTGAATCTTGCAGAACTGAAACTGCACCCATGAAACAACAACTCCCCTTGTCCCCCCATCCCAGCCCCCAGCAACCACCATTCTGCTTTCTGTCTCTATGACCTTGGCTACTCTGGGTATCTCATATAAGTAGAATCATAACAGTATTTGTCTTTTCATGACTGGCTTCTTTCACTGAGTATAATATCCTTTCACTGAGTATAATGTCCATGTTCATCCATGCTGTAGCATGTGTCCGAATTTCCTTCCTTTTTTAAGGCTGAATAATATTCCATTGTGTGGATTCACCACATTTTGTTTATTCATTCATCTACTGATGGACACTTGGGTTGTTTCCACCTTTTGGCTGTTGCAAACAATGCTATGAACATGGGTGTATAAATATCTCGTCAAGGCCCTGCTTTCAGTTCTTTGGGATATATACCCAAAAGTAGACTTGCTGGATCATATGATAATTTTATTTTTAATTGTTTCAGTAACTGCCATGCTGTTTTCCATAGTGGCTGCACCAAGTTACATTCTCACAACAGGGCACAAGGGTTCCACTTTCCCTGCGTCCTCACCAACACTTGTTATTTCCCTTTTTTTTTTATAGTAGCCATTCTGATGGATGTGAGATGAAAGAAAGATCATAATCTTTTGAATAGCATACATAATACAAACAGCTACAGCATACATTTATGGACTACTTACTGTATCTCACATGGCTTTATACATCATCTATGTATGTTCTGTATATATATTTATAGAATTATATCCACAAAACAAATCCTGTGTGGGTGAGAACTACTATTATCGTTATTATCCTCATTTGATGACATGGACATGGGACTCAGAAAGGTTAAGGAACTGGCCCAAATCACACAGCTAGTCGGGGGAGGTGGGGCTGAGTTTCAGACTGAGCTGACTCAAGCTTCTAAAAACAGAAGCTTCACTTTTTGAGTGTAAATTTAGCTTTGGGAACATCTATTATCTAAATTGGAAATTCTCAGTTAACTGAGATAACAAGATAATTGACTAAGCTAGGGAAATTCCACCCTGTGGAATGGAGAATGGGGGTTGTCAGTGAAATGTGAGATCAATGTTCTCGTGATCCTCATTCATGCAACAGACTGAGGTGGTGCCATCTAGGGGGGGATTTGGGTAAAGAGGAAACGTTGACCTGGTGCTTTCCCAGGAAGAGGAGCATTGGGGCTGTTAAGTGGGGGCACAGCAAGAAACACCACTTATCTCTCCAATCCAGCCAGAGTAAGTTCTCTGCTTATAAGGACTGGTGGAGTTCAATTAGTCCCACCTGGATAACCCAGGATAGTCTCCCACTTTTTAAAAAATTTTTTAAAAGTTTTTGGCTGGGTTTGGTCTTCGTTGCTGAGCACAGGCTTTCTCTAGTTGCAGCGAGCGAGGGTTACTCTTTGTTGCGGTGCACAGGCTTCTCATTGCAGTAGCTTCTCTTGTTGTGGAGCACGGGCTCTAGGCATGCAGATTCAGTAGTTGTGGCACGTGGGCTCAGTAGTTGTGGCTCGTGGGCTCTTGAGCGCAAGCTCAGTAGTTGTGGCACGCGGGCTTCGTTGCTCCATGGCATGTGGGATCTTCCCGGACCAGGGCTCGAACCCGTGTCCCCTGCATTGGCAGGCGGATTCTTAACCACTGCAACACCAGGGAAGTCCTTAGTCTCCCTCTTTTAAGAGCACTGATTAGTAACCTTGACATCGGCACAGTCCCTTTGGCCACCTCATGGAGCATATTCCCAGGTTCTGGGGGTCGGGGCATGGGCATCTTTGGGAGACCATTCTGCCCACCACATTAATACTACCACCTGACTGGACCGTTGCTTTGGGACTGGTCTGAGAGCTTTCTGGAAGTATCAGTAGGATCAATGCCACAGGCCATGGAGAAAGATGGCTGGATGAGCTGGCAGGTGATAATACCGTTACCAAGAGGGCAGGAAGCAGGACTGGTTGAGTGAGCACCTCAACATCCCGGAAGCAGCCAGGTAGTTTGGGGCCTGGAGATGAACCAGGGGTTGGAAATACACACCTGCGAATCCAGGGGGTGGTACAGTGGCCCCAGCCCATGGACAGAGTGTGGAGGAAACGGACATCTGCGGGGAGAGGAGCCCGGCGTGGAGACCTGGAAGCAGTCAGAGAGGTGAGGGAGCCAGAGAGCTGCTGCCAGGCTGAGGGTATTCATCACAGAGACAGCTTGCTTTGTGCCAGGTACTGTTCTGGGCACTCTCGAGTGTATTAACTCATTTCATCCTTAGGAGGTTAGTGTTGTTTGCCCCACATTACAGATGAGGGTGTTGAGGCACAGATAGGCCGAGTATCCTGCCTGAGGTCACAGAGGGAGGCTGGGGCACTGGGCACCACGCTCGGGCAGTCTGATTTCAGGACCAGCCTCTCCTGAGGCCTTGCCGGTCCACAGGGCTCTCCCGGGGAGACCGGGGAGGAAGGATCCAGCTGACGGGGAAGCAGAGAAGCTTCTTCTTTCCTTCCAATCCCAGACCCGTCGTCTCACCAGCGCCTGGCCGTTTCCTCATATCCTTATTCTTTTGAAAACCCCATTTTTTTTTTTACTATTTCTGCACTACATCCCTTTCTGGAGGCAGTGGGGGGATGGGGCTGGGGGATGGGATAGCCTAGAACCAAAAGGTTAAAAGAAATAGATAAAACACACACACACACACACACACAAGTTAATTTCAAAAATGTTATCCCACTCCTTAGAACATGTCACCAAGCAGTACCTTTTGTCAATCCTATGAAGCCCAGCTTATCAAACTCATTTTTGCTGCTCAGGGAGCAACCAAAGAGAAGCAAAGAACCATGCCCCAGGCTGCACAGCTGGAAGGTAGCAGAGGTGGGACTTGAACTCAAGGCTTTCTAACTCCAGAGCCCATCCTCTTGCTCATAATAGAGAACATTTCCCATTTGCCCTATGTTCTCTTCTAAGTGCTTTAGTATGTATTATATCATTTATACGTCACCAGTAGCTTATAAGACTGTCCTTTTGTTACCTTACAGATGAGGAAGCTGAGGTATCACTTGCCCAAGGTCACCCTGCTAGGAAGTAGGAGAGCTGGGCTCGAGCCCAGTCTAATAACCACCACGTTGCCCTGCTCCCCCAACCCCTGAACCACCAGGCCACGTGCCTCTCTCTGACAACTGTGTCACATGTCACAGGGAGGCCGAGAGCCCGAGGAGGCCCCCAAGGGCAATGGCAGTGGGTTGAGGACCCAGCGGGAGAGGAACCTCTTGAAGCCATTTGACAATAAAGGAAAGGAAGGGGGAAGGGGCGGTGTTTCCAGGCCGAGGGGGTGGTGAGCACGTTCACAGGTTAGACGGAAGTTACACTGTCAAGGTGAGGATGCAGAAGAGGAGATGGTTGAGGAGAGGGACCAGACCAGGGTGGGATGAAGGCAGGACCACCCGGAGGCCCTTGGCAGCTAAGAGAAGCCTTGAAGTTCCCATCTAGGAGCTTCTCCAAGCCTGGGAAGTCCAGGTCCTGGCAGGGAGCTGAAGGCACATTCACAGGGGTGTGGAGTGATGGAGGGGAGTTTCCTGAAGGGACTCCACAGGGAGTGGGCAGGGCTCAGAGAAACCACAAAGGGTAGTGCAGGGCCCAGAGCTAGTATGAGTGAGGACTGTTCCCACCCCCAGAGCTGAGGGGTGAGGGGCAGGGGCATTTCCTGGGACCCGGAGACCCCGAGGGCTGGGTAGAGTCCTCTGAGGGAAGCTGTGTGGCCCCAGAGAATGGAAGCCAGGGGAGTAAGTACCCCAAGCTCTCTCCTCCCTGCTCTGATCTCTAACCCCCCCATTGGCCAAACCCAACCAGAAACCAGACACAAGGAGCCCATCAGCCCATGGATGTAGCCGCACAGGTGGGCCTGCTGGGCAGAGGGCGCCGTGTAAAGGGATGGAGGAGGGTCGGGAGAAGCAGACGGAGGATGCAGGCAGGTGCAGGAGGTGAAGACCTAGGAGGCTGTTGTCAAAGTAGAATGAAAAGCCTGAGAGCAGGGACCTGCTGGCTGGGGGGCCCAAAGGGCACTGGGCCAGCCTCAGGACAGAAGTGTGAGGGTGGCAGGAGGGTTTGGGGGCCGGGATGGGCTTGAAGGAGCTGGTGAGCTTGAACAGGGCCCAGGCTGGTTGAGCATAGGGCATTACCCCTAGGGAGCAAACAGGGAGCAAAGGCTACGTGACTCAAGGAGAGGACGAGACAGAGGATAAGGAAGGCCGGGAGTGGGAGGTTATGGTCTGAGATGGGGCTTCCCAGTGCCAGGTGATGCAAGGTTGAAACCTAGCTCCAAAGGACGGTTCCAGGTACACGTCGAACCTAAGTGACAATGTCAGTGAACCTCAGGGCAATGTCATAACTAAGTCAGCTTCCCGAGGAGGCTTCCTTAAAGCACAGGGGTCATCAGAGCAGATGGTCATTGTTAATAGAAGTTGAAACGTCTCAATATTTTATGGACTCACTATATACTTTTTAAAGACATTTTCAATGCAGGAGCCTTAAAAAATGCACTTGTTTTGTATATTAGGTCCTGCCTGTCTCCTCTCTCATTATTAAATCACTCTCTACTCTGAAAATCACAGGGTACAAATCAAAGGTACACGTTTTGGAATTAGACTTGGGTTCAAACCCTGACATTGCCCTGGGCCAGCATCCTGATGTTGAGTGAGTCCCTTCATCTTAGCCATTTTTTAAATCGTGGTAAAATACCTATAAAGTTTACCGTCTTAACCACTTTTAAGTGTACAGATCAGTACTTGTAAGTTATTCACATTGTTGTGCAACCAGCCTCAGAATTTTTCATCTTGCAAAACTGAAACTGTACCCATTAAACAACAATTCCCCGTTTCCCCTTCCCCAGCTCCTGGCAACCCCCGTTCTATTTTGTTTCTATGAGCTTGACTACTTTATGTACCTCACATAGTGGAATCATACAAAATTTGCTTTTTTGTGACACTTATTTCACATCATGTCCTCACAGTTCATCCATGTTGTAGCATGTGTCAGAATTTCCTTCCTCCTACACTGAATACTATTCCACTGTATGGATGGACCACATTTTGCTTATCCAATCATCAGTCAGTGGGCACTTGGGTGGCTTCCACCTTTTGGCAATTGTGAATAATGCTACTATAAACATGAGTGTACAAATAACTCTTTAAGTTCCTGTTTTCAATTCTTTGGGGTATATACCCGGAAGTGGACTTGCTGGATCATATGATAATTTTATTCTAAATTGTTTGAGAAGCCGCTCTACTGTTTTCCATATCAGCTGCACCATTTTACATTCTCAGCGGTACATAAGTGTTCCCCTACTCTACATCCTTGCCAACACTTGTTATTTTCTGTTGCTGTTTGTTTGTTTTTGATAGTAGCCATCCTAATGGGTATGAGGTGGTATCTCACTGTGGTTTTGATTTGAATTTCCCTAATGACTAGTAATGTTGAGCATCTTTTTATATGCTTGTTGGACATTTATATATCTTCTTTGGAGAAATGTCTATTCCAGTTCTATGCCCATATTTGATCAAGTTATTTGGGGGTTCTTTTTTGTTGTTGTTGTTGAGTTATAGATCTCTATATATTCTTCATATTAACCCTTTTTCAGATTTGTGATTTGCAACTATTTTCTCCCATTCTCTAGATGGCCTTTCACCCTATTTATTGTGTCCTTTGATTCACAGAAGTTTTAATTTTTGATATAGTTGAATTTATCTATTTTTACTTTTGCTGCCTATGCTTTTGGTATCATAGCCAAAAATGCATTGCCAAATCCAATGTCATAAAGCTTTCCTCCTGTGCTTTCCTCTAAAAGTTTTATAATTTTAGACTCTGTTTAAGTCTTTGATCCACTTTGAGTTAATTTTTATACATGGTGTAAGGTAAGAGTTCAACTTAATTCTTTTGCAGTCTTTCCCAGCATCATTTGTTGAAAATACTGTTCTTTCCCCATTGAATAATCTTGGCACCCTTGTCAAAAATCATTGGACCATATATGCAAACTTTTATTTCTGTGCTCTCTATTCTATTCTATTGGCCTATGTGCCTGACCTTATGTCAGTATCACACTGTTTTGATTACTGTACCTTTGTATGCAGTAAGTTTTGAAATCAGGAAGTGTGAGACCTCCAGCTTTGCTTTTCTTTCTCAAGAGTATTTTGGCTATTTGGAGTCCACTGAGATTCCATATGAATTTTAGGATGGATTTTTCTATTTCTGCCAAAACTGCTGTTGGGATTTTGAATCTGTAGATCCTGCTGTGTAGTAATGACATCTTAACAATATTAAGTCTTCCAACCCACGAATACAAGGTGTCTTTCCATTTATTTGTGTCTTTAATTTCTTTCAGCAGCACTTTGTAGTTTTCAGTGTACACATCTTTTACCACCTTGGTTAAATTTATCCCAAAATATGTTATTCATTTTGATGCTATTGTAAATGAAATTATTTTCTTAACTTCCTTTTCAGATTGTTCATTGTGAGCATATAGAAACACAACTGATGTTTGTGTGTTGATTTTGTGTCCTACGATTTTGCTAGTGAATGGTATTTTTTAGTTCTAAGAGGGTTGTGGTTTTTCATGGACTCTTTAGGATTTTGTACATGTAAGATCATGTTGCCTGTGAACAGAGATAATTTGACTTCTTCCTTTCGAATTTGGATGTCTTTATTTCTTTTTCTTGCCTAATTGCTCTGGCTAGGACTTCCAGTACTTTGTTGAATAGAAGTGGCAAAAGCAGGTATCCTTATCTTATTCTTGAAATTAGAGGAAAAGCTTTCAGTCTTTCACCTTTGAGTATGATGCTACCTGTGGGCCTTTCATATTTGACCTTTATTATGTTGAGGTAATTTCCCTCTATTCCCTGTTTGTTGAGTGCTTTTATCATGAAAGAGTGTTGCATTTTGTCAAATGCTTTTTGTACGTCCATCGAGATGATCATTTTTTTCCTTCTTTCTGTTAATGTGATGTATTACGTGGATTAATTTTCATATGTTGAACCATCAAGTCTGCATTCCAAGAATAAATGCCACTTGGTCATAGTGTATGATCCTTTTAACGTGCTGTTGAATTCGGTTTCCTCCTGTTTGGTTGAGGACTGTGGCGTCAGTGTTCACAAGAGATACTGGTCTGTGGTTGTCCTGTCGTGTCCTTGTCTGGGTTTGGGATCAGGTGATGCTGTCCTCTCACTTCACCTTTTGAGTCTCAGCTTCTTCATCTCTAAGATGGAGATAACAATAGAGTCCCTGTTTAGGGCTGTCATGCAGATTAAATGGTAAAAATGCACACAAAATGCTTCAGCAGGGCCCTGTTCACAGGAAGCCCTCAAAATATGTTAGAGGAGGATAAGGATAATAATAAAAATAATAATAAATAAATAACAGTTCATCTCATAGTGGGACAGCTCAGTAGGCTGGGGCTTATAGACTCAGTCTGTATTAGCAGCAGGGCGTCTGTCCAGCAGCAGCATTTAGCAATTTTCCAAGTAAAGGGAGCGAGTGATATTATAGGGCCGAACTAGGAAGCTGTCTCCTGGCCTAACATGTGGTAGAGGCTCACCCAACTTTGTGGAGTCATTGAAAACTTCCTGCTTGCTTTGAGTTCTTAATAATGGCCTGACAGTTTTTGAGGAACTGAACGCAGTGAAGCCTGGCAAGAGACAAACAAAATGTCACAGACAGAATTTCTCTCATTCGTGGGTTATCAAAGGTTCAAAGGACACAAAGATCAATGGCAATGGTGATGAAGATGATGTGGGTGACATTTTCCAAAGAGCTAATGTGTTTTCATTTTTTTTAATACTTTATTTTTTTGAACAGTTTTAGGTTTACAGGAATTTTAGCAGAGAATACAGAGAGTTCCCATATATCCACCCCTCCAATACACACAGTTTCCCCTATTATTAACCTCATGCATTAGTGCAGTACATTCGTTACAACTGATGAACCAATATTGATATGCTATTATTAACTAAGTCCATAGGTTACATTAGGGTTCACTCTTTGCGTTGTACGTTCTTTCGTTTTGACAAATGTATAGTGACAAGTATCCACCATTACAGTATCATAAAAAATATTTTCACTGCCCTGAAATCCCCTGTGCCCCTCCTCTTCATCCTGAGCCCCAGAGCCCCTGTGCCCCTGGCAAGCACTGATCTTTTACTCTCCTTATAGTTTTACTTTTTCCAGAATTTCATACACGTGGAATCATACGGTATGTAACCTTTTCAGACTAGGTTCTTTCACTAAGCAATATGCATTTAAGATTCCTCCATGTCTTTTTTGTTATTTGATAACTCATTTATTTTTATCACTAGTATTTCATTGTATGGATGTACCACAATTTGTCTATCCATTTACCTTTTAAAGGACATCTTGGTTGCTTCCAGTTTTGGGCAGTTATGAATAAAGATGCTGTAAGCATGTATCCAAAATAAATGAGTCTTCATGGATATAGAGAACAGACTGTGGTTGCCAAGGGGGAGGGGGTTGAGGGAGAGACGGAGTGGGGGGTTGAGGTTAGCAGATGTGAGCTGTTACATCCAGGATGGAGAAACAACAAGGTCCTACTGTAGAGCACAGGGAACTATATTCAATATCCTGTGATAAACCATAATGGAAAAGAATATTTTAAAAAGAATGTATATATATGTATAACTGAATCACTTTGCTGTACAGCAGAAATTAATACAACATTGTAAATCGACTACATTTCAATAAAATAAATAAATAAACAATATAAATGAGTCTTAAAAATCAACAATAAGAAACCAAACAACCCAACTTAAAAATGGGCAAAAGAGCTCAACAGACACCTCACCAGAGAAAATCTACAGATGTCAAATAAGCATATGAAAAGATGTTAAACATCATATATCATTAAGGAATTTCAAATAAGCATGAAATATCTCTTCATTTATTTAGACTACTTTGATTTCTTTCATCAATATTTTGTAGTTTTCTTCATATACCTCTTCATATAGCTAAGTATTTTGTTAGATTTATTCCTAAGTACTTCATTTTTTTTTTTTTGGTGCTAAAGTAAATGGTGTTGTGTTTTTAATTTCATATTCCACTTGTTCATTGTTGGTATATAGGAAAGCAATTGACTTTTGTATATTAATCATGTATTCTGCCACCTGGGTACAATTGCTCATTAGTTCCAGGAGGGCTTTCTGTCGGTTCTTTGGGATTTTCTGCATAGACAATCATGCCATCTGCAAAATGGGCAAAAGATCTGAACAAACACCTCACCAAAGAAGATTTCTTTTTCCTTCCCAATCTATCTTTTATTCTCTTTTCTTGCCTTGTTGCATTAGCTAGGACATACAGTACAATGTTGAAAATGAGTGGTGAAAGGGGACATCTTCACCTTATTCCTGATCTTAATTGGAAAGTTTCTAGGTTCTCACCATTAAATATGACGTTAGCTTTAGGGTTTTTATAGATGTACTTTATCAGGTTGAGGAAGTTCCCCTCCATCCCTAATTGGCCAAGAGTTGTTGTGGTGGTTTGGTGGTTTGTTAGTTTATCATGGATGGTGTTTAATTTTGTCAAATGCTCTTTTTGCATCTACTGTTATGATAATGCGATTTCTCTTCTCTGCGCTGTTGATGTGATGGATTACATTAATTGATTTCCAAATGTTGAACCAGCCTTGCATACCTGGAATAAATCCCACTTGACTGTGGTGTAGAAGTCTTTTTATACATCACTGGATTCAATTTGCTAATATTTTGTTGAGGATTTTGCATCTATGTTCATGGGAGGTATTGGTCTGCAATTTGCCTGTTTTGCAATATCTTTATCTGGTTTTGCTATTAGAATAAGCTTGGCCTCACAGAATGAGCTGGGAAGTGTTCTCTCTTCTTCTATTTTCTGGAAGAGATTATTTAGAACTGATATCATTCTTTCCTTAATGTTTGATAGAATTGACCAGTGAACCCATCCAGGCCTGGTGCTTTCCATTTTGGAAGGTTATTCATTATTGATTCAAATTCTTTACTAGATATGAGTCTATTCAGAGTATTTATTTCTCCTTGTGTGAGTTTCAGTAGATTGTGTCTTTCAAGGAAATGGTCCACTTCATTAACTTATAAAATCTGTGGGCATAGAATTATTCATAATATTCCTTTATTATCCCTTCAGTGTCCATGAGATCAGTAGTGATGCCATCGCTTTCATTTCTGATTTGAGTAATTTGTATCTTCTCTCTTTTTTTCTTGGTTATCCTGCTAGAGGTTTGTCAATTTTATTGATCTTTACAAAAAAAAAAAAAAAAAACCAAACAGCTCTTTATTTTGCTGACTTTTCTCTATTGTTTTCCTGCTTTTTATTTCATTCATTGCTTCTTTTCTTGTGCTTGTGGTAGGCTTATATTGCTCTTCTTTCTCTAGTTTCATAAGGTGGAAGCTTAGATCTTTTCAAATGTATGCCTTCAATGCCATAAACTTCCCTCCAAGCACTGCTTTCACTGCATCTTGCAAATTTTCATAGGTTGTATTTTCATTTTCATTTAGCTCAAGATAAATTTTTATTTCCCATGAGACTCCCTCCTTGACCCATCTGTTATTTAGAGGTGTGTTGTTTAATCTCCAAATATTTGGGGATTTTCCAGCTGTCTTTCTGGTATTGGTTTCTAGCCTAATTCCATTGTGTTCTGAAAACGTACTTTGCATAATTTCTATCCTTTTACATTTGTTGAGGTATATTTTGTGGCCTGGAATGTGGTCTGCTTCATGAATGTTCCATGGGAGCTTGAGAAGGATGTGTGTTTTGTTGCTGTGGGATGAAGCTGTGTGGTTGCCAGTTAGATCCAGATGATGGTAGTGCTGTTCAGTTGAACTTCATTCTTCCTAATTTTCTGCCTGGTGGGTCTGCCCGTCACTGACAGAGGGCTGTTGAGGTCTCCAGCTACCATGATGGATTCATCTGCTTCTCCTTGCAGTTCTATCAGTTTTTGCCTTCCATACTTTGATGCTCTATTGTTGGGTACATACAATGAAGGACTGTTATGTCTGCTTGGAGAATCGACCCCTTTATCACTATGTATCGCCTCTCTTTATCCCTGATAACTTTCCTTCCTCTGAAGTTGGCTCTGCCTGAAATTAATAGAGCTACTCCTGCTTTCTTCTTGTGTTTCAGTATTTTAAGTGCCAAAGTGTTTGGTAGGAATTTGAAAAGTGGGTAAAGGCACAGTCATTTGAATCAGGCAAACCTGGGAACAAGCCAAGCGAGTCAAAGTGGCTGGCTGTGGGCACACTTAATCGTTCTATGCCTCAGTTTCCTCATCTAAGAAATGAGTAACTATCGGACCTACTGTACAGCACAGGGAACTATATTCAATATCTTGCAGTAACCTGTGATGGAAAAGAATCTGAAAAAGAATAGATATTATATATATGTATAACTGAATCACTTTGCTGTACACCTGAAACTAACACAACATTGTAAATCAACTAGACTTCAATAAAAAATAAATTTTTTTGAAATGAGGAAGTATCCCTTTGAATTATTGTGAAGATGAAACGGGATAATGCAGTAAAGCACAAATTTCCTGGCATTTGTGTAATTACACATAATGTGTCATTAATATATTCTACTAATATATGCAGTTATATTATTATCTATTCATATACTATAAGCTATTATTAATATAAGCTATAGGTTATAATTATATTGTGGGACATTAGTATAGATTTCTAAGTCCAAGTACTCTCTATGAAAGTTGGGTGAGGCACTCTGAGAAGAGTGACTTAGAAAATAGTTGCAAAGTCTCAGGCTGGAGTGGATGGCTCATAGGCAGTGTCCTGAGAAGACAGAGGACTTCGCACGTGCCCTGCAGACCATAGTCCAGGGCGCCGGGGCCAGGGGGGGATGTGATATTTCCTCCTTGGTGCTGAGTTTTGCTCATTCTTCTTATTAAAGTGGTTACACAGGAGGTTTCTGACGCCACTGACAAATCACTGTCTGGGGTCTCTCTCTTTTGAGGGAAATGTGGTCACACCAGGGCCCCTATTGAAAAATAGATCATCTTTGGTTAGATAAATTCTGATTAGCTTTTAAGAAGCAACAGTAAGAATTAAGCACATGGGAAAAACCTTCATTGTACACCAAGGCTTTTAAAAGGTAGTTATAAAACTATGTTTCGTGGTGTGAGCTCAATTGTGTTTAAACTTTTTAAAAAGATTGTAAGCATAGAGAAAAGACTGGAAGGATGTGAACCACCGTGTTCTCGGTGCCTGCCTCTGGGGGATGGGAGTCTAAGTGATTTTATGTCTTCTTTGTGTTTTTCTCTAGTTCTCATTTTCTGCATTATTACAAAAAACATGTTATTTTAAAAATGAATAGAACAAACAACAATTATTACAAAACCTCCCCTTAACTTTAACACTTGCAGTAAATGGACAGTTGTCACTTGCCAACTGACCTTTCTGGTTTGTGTTGGGCCATTTCTGCTGTCTTGCCACTCGGGACAACCAAAAGGATACTGGCATGGGATCAGAGAACTATCAAGTGGCCATTCCTGGCCAATTCCCCCCGAGTTCCCTCTTGCCTCTGTGTTGCCTGACGCCCTACCCCAAAACTGGGCATCTATTCTGGGTCTGCTGTCAGGGTCTGGTGACCCTCCACTCACTAGCTGTGTGGCCTTAGGCAAGTCACTTAACCTCTCTGACCCTCAGCATCCTCCTCTTAAAATGAGGATTGCAGTGACTGTCCAGCCAGATGAAGTGGTTAGCACATTGGGGCCCCCAGTGTCAGTGGCACTAGTTATTCCTTGTTATTCCTGTTATTGCTGGCTCTGACTGTCCCCCTTCTGCATTTCAGTCTGCAGACGTCGACAACCATCACGCACTCATTGAATATAATGAGGCCGAAAGCAGCTTTGTTCTCCACGACTTCAATTCCTGCAACGGCACGTTCGTCAATGAGTGCCACATTCAGAACGTGGCTGTGAAGCTCCTACCCGGAGACATCCTGAGGTTTGGGTCCAGAGGGCTGACCTACGAACTGGTCATCGAAAACCCAGCCTCGGTGAGTCCAGGCCCCTGCGGGGGTGGGGTGGGGTGGGGTGCAGAGGTGCCGTGTTGTGTCACCTTCTGTGCAGCCTAGGGCTCGGGTACGGCCACAGGTGGAGTTCGTCTGGAGCGCGTCACTCTTCCTTTCGCGATTCTGCGAAGTTCAGCCCCATCGCGTGGGTGCCCGGGGAGAGCGAGTCCTCGCGCCCTCTCCTGGGCATTTCGTGGAATTACATGCAAGGGTTGCCTAGCGACCAGCCCGGAGCGAGAGCGTTTTCCTGAAAAGTGAAGCTTGGCGAGGGGAGGTGGAAAGCAAGTGTGTGCTTTTGAAGATGCAGAGATGGATGCTTCCTTTTTAGGCAGATCAGTGCTCTGCAACTTCCTAGCTTTGTGACCTCGGCCAGGCTTCTCTGTATGCCTGGGTCTGGGTCTTCTCAGCGGTGCAGGGCGTTGAGAGAGTATCTATGTATAAAAAGTCAAAGTCTCTGGCCAGAGTAGACGCTCAAGGCCTGCCAGCTGTTATCACACCGGATCAGAAATGTTCCCGGGATCAGGACCTAAAGTATGGCCCCAGGTTAAGCGGAACGTAACCCAAAATTCGCCCAGCAAAGCTCAGTGACAAGAAGTATCTGGTTCAGTAGGGAGGCAGGATGGGGGCTGGTTAGCAACACAGTCCTGGGTCAGAACGCCAGCTCTGCCACTGGCCTACTCGGTGCGCTCTTGCACAAACCATTGGACCCCTCGGAACCTCGATTTCCTCATCTACAAAATGGGGCCAACGACAGCAATGACCTTGCAGGCTTATCTCGAGGGCTAAATGAGATGGTTATCATTGTAAAGCTCCCAGAATAATGCCCATTCGTGGTGAGCACACTATTAATACCTGTCGTGTGTGTCCCAGAGAGACGGCGTGTTAACCTCACTCCCCAGCACCAAGAACCCTGCATGGACTGAGACCTCCGAGGCTTAAAGTCCTTTCTGGGACGAGGCTGGGTATAAATAAATAAAGTTTAGAGAATCTAGACAGAATCCTGGGGTGTGGGTCCACTAGGCAGCCTTAAATACTCACTCAGAGAAGATGAGCACCGTCCCTCAGGCTGCAGGGCCCGTGACACTGCATCCACCACGTTTGGCTTTGAAAACCTGGGACAGTTTTCTCCTGCTGCTTCTCAGCCCCCTTTTCCTCCTTGGACCAACATTAAAGTGTGCTCACTTGTGGGATGCACTGGGATCCACTGGCCGCCCTGAGGAGGGGCTCCTGACATAGAAGGTGTTGACCTGATCAGGGGTTCTCAACATGGGTTCTAAGGATCCCCCTCGTCCGAAGCACGTGGGGAGCAGACCAACAGTGCAGATCTGGGCTTCACCCCAGGCCTGAGGACTCATACTTAGGATTCCCAGATGAAATACAGGACACCCAGTTAAATCTGAATTTCAGATAAGCAACAAATAATTGTTATGTACAGGTGTGGCTCAACTATTGCAAGGAACCATTTATGCTAAAAAATTATTTGGTGTTTATCTGAAATTCAGATTTAACGGACACCCTATAGTTTATTATATATTGATTTATTCATTTCTTTATTTATGCGAAATCTGGCAACCATACACATCCTCCCTGGGAGTAGGGCCTGGGAATATGCATTCTCACAAGCTCCCTGATGATTCTGATGCACCGCCAATAGGAGGGAAACCGAAATTTAGAATCATTTGTATGGAACACTTACAGAATTTTTTAGGGATCAAAGAAAAGGGGATTTCACACTCCCAAGCCTGAAAATCCAAGTTCATGAAGTTTGATTCAATGTGCCCCAACATGTCTGATTCCAAGAATTTTTCAGGAATGTTCAGTCAAATTACAGGTTCCCAGGCCCCCTCCCTGGGAAATTCTGACGTTGTGGCTTGCCCGTGGGGAGAAGAAGAGGGGGAGCAGCAAACAATATCTGCATTTTTTTCTTCTTTTTTCCTACAAAGATATTTATTGAACTATTATTTATAGGGGCATAAAATTTGAAACCTAAATTTCCATCCAAAGGGGGCATTGTTTAATAAATTATATTGTTTAATATATTCTAAGGAGTTTAATATATTATAAGGAGTTCGTTATATATGGAATACTCTTCTGCCTTTTTAAAACACAGCTTTATTAAGATATAATTGACATGCAATAAACAGCACATGTTTAAAGTCTGTAAGTGGATGGGCTTTGACATATGGGTACACCTGTGAAACCATAGCCACAATCAAGACAGTGAACAGCTCCTTCATCCTCCAAAGTTTCCTCCCCATCACAGCATGTGTTTGTTTGCTTGCTTGCTCTTAACAGCTTCACTGAAGTACAATTTACATAACAGAAACTTCACCCATTTGAAGTGTCCAATTCAATCAATTTGAATATATTGATGGAGTTGTGCAGCCATCACCACAACCTGCTCTCAGAACATTTTCCTCCATTTCTATCACCCCAAACCTCGGAGAAACCTTGGAGGTATTTCATTTTGGGGTTTGTTTTTAACTTTTAATTTTCAAAATTATGGTAAAATACACATAAAATTTACCATCTTAACCATGTTTCAGTGTACAGTTCACAGTGGCATTAAATCTATTCACACTGTTGTGCAGCCATCACCCCCATCCATCTTCAGAACTTTGTTCATCTTCCCAAACTGAAACTCTATGCCCATCACATCAAACCCCCTGCTTCCTTCCTCCCCTCCCACCATGCTTTCTGTGTCTGTGAATTGGACTATTCTAGGTTCCTCATATAAATGGAATCTTACACTGTTTGTCCTTTTGTGACCATCTTATTTCACTTAGTATGATATCCTCATGGTTCATTCCAGTTGAATATTTCATTGTATGGATTCACCACATTTTGTTTACCTGTTCATCCATCCATGGCCACTTGGGTTGCTTCCACCTTTTGGCCATTTTGAGTAAGTTTGTTATGCACACGGGTGTACAACTATGGAATGGGGACTTTATTTTACAAGGTGCTTCTTATATAATTGTGGGAAAAAGTGATGACGACCTCTAACCTTGAGTAGATAAGACGGAAGAAGATGCTTTGTAAGAAGAGAAACCAGGAGAGCAGCAGGAGGAATCACTGACGTGAACAGCACTGTGCTAAGCAATTCACCTGCTCTCCCTTATTTCACGCTCATAGCAACCTATGAGATGGGTTCTCCCATGATCCCCATTTGACAGAAAAGGAATCCGAAACTCAGAGAGGTTAAGTAATTTCCCCAGGGCCACACAGCTAGTCAGTGCAAATTAAACACTATCCCCACTTGCGGAAAAAGGAGGGGAGAAAACCATTTAGTCTGATGCTAGCTGGAGCAGTAGCCTTGACTGGTTTTCACACCGAGGAAAGCATACTCTCACGGTCACTCGAATATACACGGATTTTTTCAATTCTTATTCCTACACGCACTTGCACCTTGCTTCATTCCTCGGTTGACTGCAGGCAGCTGCACAAGCGTTCCCCTGGCCTGTGCCCAGGGCACTTTGCAGGACTCTCCACAGCCCCATCTTCTCAAAAGTGCTCTCTGCCGGGGCGTCCCCAGCTTGAGAAGCTTCCATCCATGACGCTCATATTCATGGAGGGGTCCTTTGCAGCGTCTGTGTGAGGGCGGCCTGTGGACTGACTGACACCTTCCTACAAATTCCACTTCCTGATGATCCCAAGCTGCTGGCTATTTAAAAGAAGAGAAAGGAAGAGGGGAAAAAGGGGGAGGTATTGAAGAGCATCTCTCATCAAATATTTTGAAGCCCAGTTTTTCTAAAAAATTCGTGGCCGTCTTGCTTCCGGCCTATTCTTGTTTCCAATTGATTTTGGGGTCCGTGGTGAGGGCGCTGTGTTTCCTCCTTGGATGGAGTTTCCACGGAGGACTGCCCTGATATCATACAGATTCAGTATGATGAGAACTGTTCTTCTCCCGACAAAGAGTTCCCAAATGAAAGCATTTATTTCAGGCTTTGTGGTGACCCTAACCAGTAGAGGAGGGTGTGACGGCATTTTACTGGGGGAGGCGGGGGAGGTGCGGGCGGTTAGGAATCCAGATGTGTTTGCAGATGTCTCAGTGGTTAGAGCACGTGCCCTGAGGTCAGGCTGACTCCAGCGCCGTCCCAGCCCTGCTCTTGACCGGCTTTTATACTGGACGTGCCCAAATCATCTACCTCTCAGGGCCTCGGTCCCCACTCCTGTAACAATAGTTCCTACCACCTTGAGTGACTGTGGAATTAAGTGGGCAAAGTGCGTAAATTGCTTAGTCCAGCGTCTGGCACCTAATAAGCACATGATAACCCTCAGCTTTAGAGTCAAGCAAACCAGCATGGAGCAGCCAAGATGCCTCCTTTGTAAGTGTCCTTATGGACAGGGAAACCTCCAAAGACCTGCCCCCGCTAGCAGACAAATACATTTGCAGATAAATTACCCATAGAATAACATACAAGATGGAAAAATATAAAGAAAAACTCTTGTTTGACAAAGTGCATTGGCAGCCAGGTTGTGCCCAGGACCATCCTTTTTTTTTTTTTTGTGGTCGCGGGCCTCTCACTGTTGTGGCCTCTCCCGTTGCAGAGCACAGGCTCCGGACGTGCAGGCTCAGCGGCCATGGCTCACAGGCCCAGCCGCTCTGCGGCATGTGGGATCTTCCCGGACCGGGGCCCAAACCCGTGTCCCCTGCATCGGCAGGTAGACTCTCAACCACTGCACTACCAGGGAAGCCCCCAGGACCATACTGTGTAAATTATAGCTCTCTCATCAAAGTATTACCTAGGGCTGCCATGTTGCACAGCTCCAGGGTCACCATTCACAACGTAGTCCATGTGGATGGCGCCCACTGAAGTTGTGCAGGACATAACCCGCAGGGCCATCTGCAATGCCCTGAAGCAACCGTTGATTAATCCCATAGAGTCTTGGCACCAGGCGTGGGAAATTGAAGTCCCAGAGTCAGGTGTGCCGCCGTGTTGTGGGTTTTGTTGGTTGTTGCCTTTACTCGTGCTTTCTGAGCTCTGGGAAAGGAGGTGTGGAAACAAGTTGTGCTAGTCACAGTGGCGCCGTTCTTACAAGGCAGCTGAGTAAGGAAACCCACGTCACCCATATGTATCAATCATGTCTCTCTCTGTTCTGAAATACGGCAAAACAGATGGAAATGGCCACAATGAAAAAGGAAGCCAGGGGCCACAAATGACGTGCCGAGTTGTTCCATGAGGGGGTTGACAGCTCCTTGTCGGCAGCCCCCATCCCCATGACTGCCTGTGTCTGGCCTTCCCTGTAGCCTGCTCTGCCCTGTTCCCAGTCCAGCCAGGCTCTCCCACTTGGCTCCTGGATACTGTCTTCTGTCCCTGCAATGTCATGACGTTCTGTCTTGTGAGAAGCGCGCCCTCTGTCGGCCAATATTCCTTGCTGCTTTAATGGGGAAGCTCTGCAGAACACAATCCAGAAAGCAAGGGCTTTGGAGTTGGATGGACCCAAGTTGAAATGCCAGCTTCAACTGAATTTACCTTTCTGAGCTTCAATTTCCAATTTCTGCCAAGGAGCTACTCATTAATCCCAGGTCCCCTTTCCCCCTTCAGTTGTTTTTATAGAGGTCCCTGGGACCACCCCTATCATGGCATAAACTGAGGCTCAGAGAGTTTCAGCGACTTCCCCAAGGTTAGGCATCAGTCCTATAGATCCAGAGCCAGGATTAAAAGCCAGCTCTCCTGAGTCTTTTGGAGGCTTTTCCTAATAGCACGAAGCATCGTGGGGCCGTGAGAGCCCAGGCAGGTCCTTCACTGCCCAGCGGTTAAGGAAGGTCTTGCAATTCGCAGTCCAACCTGTAATTTCACACGCTGACAGGGGATGATTCATTATGTGGGTAAAAACGAAAGCCACTGATAATAGAAGAAAATGCATTTTCAGTTACCTGGCTTCCTTGCTTGTTTGGCTCCACTAACTTATTTTTAGGCTGCACTAACGCCGGATCTTACTTCCTCAACCGGGGATCAAACCTGCACCACCTGCATTGGAAGCGTGGAGTCTTAACCACTGGACGGCCAGGGAAGTCCTTGGCTCCACTAACTGTTTTTTCTTTAATTATTTTATTTATTTTGTTTATTTATTTTTGGCTGCGTTGGGTCTTCGTTGATGCACGCGGGCTTTCTCTAGTTGCGGCGAGCGGGGGCTACCCTTCGTTGCAGTGCGCGGGTTTCTCATTGCAGTCGCTTCTCTTGTTGCGGAGCATGGGCTCTAGGTGTGTGGGCTTCAGTAGTTGTGGCACGCGGGCTCAGTAGTTGTGGCACGCGGGCTCAGTAGTTGTGGCTCGCGGGCTCTAGAGCACAGGCTCAGCAGTTGTGGCCCATGGGCTTAGTTGCTCCGCAGCATGTGGGATCTTCCTGGACCAGGGCTCGAATCCCTGTCCCCTGCATTGGCAGGCGGATTCTTAACCACTGCGCCCCCAGGGAAGTCCACCCACTAACTCTTTACCAGGGATATTGCTGCCGTTCCTGGACACATTCAGTTGCGCCCTTTCTTCTCCTTTTTTGACGATGGTGATCACACCTGGTGGCTAATGTTTTATGCTCATTTATTATGGACCAGGAAGTGTTCCCAGCATTTCACGTGCACTATCTCACCCACTTCTCACAGACTAAGAAATGGCTGTTGGTATCCCTGTGTCTTACAGACAAGGCACAGAAATGACACACTCGTCAGGGTCCCAGAGACGGAGCAGAGCCGGGAGCCGGACCAGAGTCTGTGTGATGCCGGATCCCAAGGTCTTAACCCGAGGTCGGCAGGTTATGGCCCAGGGCCAAGTGCGGTCCATCGCCTGTTTCTGTAAAGTTTCCTGGGAACACAGCCATCCCATTCATTTCAGTATTGCCTGTGTTGTCGGCTACAATGGCAGAGTAAGCTGGGCAGATCCTATGGCCCACAGGGCTGGAAATGCTTACTGTCTGGCTCTACAGAAAACGTTGACCAGCCTCTGCCTGTAACACTATGCAGTCCTGCCTCTTTCATTTGACTTGGTTTCTAAAAGAAGAACTTAAAATAGAGGGGGGAGCTGGGGAGAAAGAACTCACTCAGATAGAGCCTTACTGTGTGCCAGGAAATGTGCTGGTTAGTTGCTTAAGTTTACTGAGGAATAAGAAAAAACAGACAAGCTGGAAAACTAAATTTTGAACAGGCTTTTCAATACCTCTTTAAAAAAGAGCTGGAAATATGTGGTTCTAAATATACATACACATATATATGCATTTGCAAATATAGTAATAATATAATTACATTGACATGGATCTGATAAATGTACTAGACATTAACATATTATATATACAACAGATGCATATTATAAATTTTACCTGTTTCTTCAACTGGAAAGTTTTCTTTTAAAACTGTGGACTGTTGGGAATTCCCTGGTGGTCCAGTGGTTAGGACTCAGTGCTCTCAGTGCTCTCACTGCTGAGGGCCTGGGTTCAATTCCCGGTCAGGTAACTAAGATCCCACAAGTGCACGGCGAGGCCAAAAAACGAAATAAATGAAACTATGGAATGTCTTCCCTGAGTCACTTTTGAAGCAGAAATTTGGGGTTTGTAGTCTGAAGCCTGCTGTAGCTAGAGAACTATTTATCTATCAGAGTTTCTCTAAGCAGCGTTTTACTACTTGTCTTATGACTGATTCCTTGATCTTAAATCATTCTTCTCTGGAGATGCTGCTTTACTTTTATAAGTTGAAAGGTAAACTTGGTGCATGATGACAGTCTGGTGGGTTTTATTTGAGCATGTCATAACCTTTAAAACAACTTTCACTCTGAGTACATAGTGATGCTTATGCTAAAGTCTCAGTAAGCATACTGTCCAGGAAATTTGATTGTTTGCAAGTGTCAGAAAACCAACTAAAACTAGCCTAAGCAAAAAAAAAAAAAAAAAAAAAGCTCATGGAACTGAAAAGGCCAAAAGCTGCAGCTTAGGCCCAGCTGGATCCAGGCGCCCAAATCATGGTCAGGAATCTGACTCTTTCTTCCCTGTTAGCTTCCCAATCTCAGACAGACTCTTGCCTCACCTGTAGGAAAGTGGCCACCAGCAGCCCCAGCACCCTACAAAGTAGCAGTTCCAGGGAAAGAGCCAGCATCTTCATTGACAGTGGCTTGGATCACGTGGCTTCCCCTGAACCAATCACTGAGGCCAGGGGCAAGGAATGCTCTGATTGGCCAGGCCTGGGTTATGGTCTCACCCCTGGGGTGGAAGGGTCAGAATTCTATGGACTCAGGATTGTCAGGGAAAGGGTGTCTTCCCTGCAAAAAAATTAAGGTGCCCATCCAGAAGATGGAAGAAATGGATGCGGGGGAGGCAAAAACAAAGAAGATGTCCATGACATTAGGAAGCATTCCTATTGCCTAAGTGGAGCCTTGCTAATGGGATTTGCCACTAGGGATCTGGGAGGAGGAAAATGACAAATAATCCACTTTTCCATTGGAAAAGTCCCAGGCCAGTCTCCAAGGAAGCAGAGTTGCTCATTTCTCTCCTGTGGTGAACTGGTGTGATGAGAAGCTCAGAGTCTGGGCCTTAGTTGTCCATCCCCAAGAAGGGTGGTGTTTCCACGTTCCTGGGACCTCTGAATAGGGCCCGTTTTTGAGGAGGATGTGGCTTTACTGTACCGGGGGTTGAGAAGCCGGCAACTGAGTGAATGACCAGAGAGTATGGTGCCCTTCAGAACAAAGCCTCTTTCTGGTCAAGCTTTGTCATCTCCTACCTGACCTTGTAGGATTTCCTCTACCCTGTGCTCTTACAGGTCCCGTGGGGACTTACTTATGTGATGAGAACTCCTGAGGCTGGGTGTTTTATATCAACGGCGATTTCCCGAGACCAGTGAAGTGGAGGGCACGGGGCAGCAGACAGCCTCAGGCTCGGCCTCTGCAGCAGAAACTCACACAAAAGGACCCCTGAGGCTGTGTTGTCACCAGATGTCTACAGGCGATGCAGATGACATCGGGGGAGGTGGAGACGGGAGCGCGGGCTGAACCCTTAGCATCCTGCTGAGACAGAACCCAGACTCGGTCAGGAACCAGGCCGCGTCCTGCTTCCTCTGGCAGACCACACCCTTTGTTACCAAATCAGAACCACGTTGCTCCTTCTCTGAACTTAGTTGATGATCATTCATTCATTCATTCATTCCGTCTCTCTATCTGGCAAGACCGAATTGAAGCAGGCCAAGTCTAGGGGTAGCAAAAGCTATTTGCAAAAATCCGGCTGTTTTCTCATTAGATTCTATTTCCCATTTTATGGACTGACCAGGAAGCTGATTAGAACTTGAAAGGAAAGGAAAAACCGTAAGATTGAAGATTTACAAGAAAATGGGAAAATTAGATGGGCCAGATCTCCTTTAACACAGCTGGGAAAAACCCAAACGAATGGCTTTTCTGAACAGCTCAAAGGGACTTAATTCTTTTAAGTTCCAAAACCTAAAAATGATGTATAACTTGGCAGTTCTGTGTTCTAAATGTATAACCCTGATTTCTCACACTGAAGCCCCGTACATGATTTACCCTTTTCTTGGGGACATAGAATTATTACCCGTCTCTGAGTTACGGTGACACCCCGGTAGCTGTTGAGATAAAGGCCATTTGTCCTGGCACCAAGTAGCACCCTCTCCTGGCTTCTGAGATCTACTGGCCATGTTTTCTAGTCTCCATTCTGTCTTTCCAGGTCCATGGCTCCTCCATGCTGCGGTCAGTGTCCCTGCTCGCCACCATCACCCCTACCCCCCAGGCCCTTCCAGACCATGGGAATTAAGCTCCACATCTATGTATGTTAAATTCTTCTGTAAGGAAGCCGGTCTCTTCTCCCTCCTTTATGTATTTACTCACTAATGTATCTATGTCAGTATGGATCCATGTATACTGATTTTACACTTTGAATTATAATCCAATACTCATTAAATATTTCTTCACTCAAATTCTTCCAGCCTTGGCCACTGGGAGCTCTTTCAGATTGCTTGCTGTGTCCTTGAGCATCTCCCCACCTTTTCATTTTGGGCACTTGCTTACTCTCTGCTGTTACAAGATGCACCAGGCTTAGCATGTGTTTTCCCCATCCCAGCCCCAGAATCAAAGTGCTTTTTATTTACACTCCATTTGCCAACTGTTCAGCTCAGTCAGCGAACACCTACCATGAGTAGCAGGCACTCTGCTGGGTGCCAGCACAGCCAGCAATTGGCTGGTAAATATTTAATGACCAGCTCTCTGGGAAAAGTAAAGTACATGGATGCATAGCATAAGGTTTACTGATATAAAGAATGTGTAGCACAGTCTTTCCATGTAACAAGATATACAGTACTCTTTCTTGTAAATTCTATATAGCCAGCTGAGTCTCACAGAATGCTTTCATTGACTTTAGGTGAACTCTTGTATCCATAGCCAATTTCTCATTGCAGTTGACGAATGAGAGAGTTCCCAACCTGAGCACTGGTGGGTATTTTTGGATTTTTGGATTTATGAATAATACAAGTGAAAAAAGAAAGACGTTAGAACTTCACATGTTCATCAGTGACATGAGTGACTTTGTTGCTGCATCAGATAATAATTTTTAAATACTGGAAGAACGTTTCCCCAATTTTTTGCTCTATTCATAACATAACGGCTAAGACACAACATGCTTTTGTATAATCTGCATTGTTAACATTTTCTCCATTACCGTCTTAAGTCTAGGCAATCAACAAAACAAACAAACAAACAAAATCAAGCTCTACATGAACCACCATTATTAAACCTATTTATAAAACTTTTTAAAAACCAAGCCCTCATTTATAACATTTCCTGATTTCTATGGTGTAATACGCCCTCCACGGTCAATTTCCAGCTCCCAATGACACATCCCTGAATACAGAGAAGGAAAGAGAGGTGTGGTAACGCATTACTATGTAACATTTCCAACAGAAACATATAGTAGAGTGAAATAACCTCAAGAGCATAGGTAATAATAAAATAGAGTAAAATAATTAGGAAGGGGTGACTTTTAAGTTTGTATACCAATTGTTTCTGATATAATTTAATTGTAAATTTATGTAAGTTAATTCTTATTAATGGCTGTGTTTCTCAACCAGTTGGCAAAATTCCTGGACATTTAACAATCAGTTCTCGTGGGCGGGTACCAGCTGGCCCCAGCACTCCTCTGGTACAGCAGTGAACATACCACAGGTCTTCCCGGATGGAGGCTGGGGTCCTCTGAGCTGCTTCCAGGGCGTGGCATGTACCAGAAAGAATAACACTTCCATAAGACAGTTGTCAGTGTTCCTAGAAAATCCCATTTCTAAGTAGCCCATGCGATGTCTTGTGTTTTTTCACACCATCTAATGTTCATTTCCTTTTTTTAACTTGGAAAATATCCTATCATTCACTAACCAATCGTCTAAGATCCGTTTGTGAGTATGGAAAACAGGTAATAAATCATGACTTCGAGTAACCTAGAAGTCCTAAGAGCACAGGTATTGGAGTCAAATTCTGTCACCACTTCCTGGCCGTGAGACGTTGGGCAAGTCATTTAACCTCTCTGAGCTTCAGTTTCTTAATCCACACAATGAGGGGTAAAATGCCTCCTGCAAGATTATTCTGGAGATCAGATGAGACCACATGCATTAAGTGCCCAGCACAGTCTGTGGCACATCTGTGGCTTCTCTACACAGTGGCTCATAGTCGTTGTATTGTCCACAATTACTTACAAATGGCAGAGCACATAACAAGCTCTCCAAGGGCAAGGTCTAAGTTTCCACCTTCTCTGCAGGCTCCAGGGCTTCCTGGCAGAATTCATGTGTACTGTAGGCACTCGATGTGCAAACTACTTCGAAGTTTTTTTAGGGTGTCCCATTCAACTTACACTCTTTTCAGGGTTAGAAGCAGATATTGGGGAAATAACACAAAGAACAAATAGATAATCTGAAAAAAAATGGATAGTGATTTCTTGAGTAAATCATTGACCTGTGTTTATTAAAGCTAATATAAATTCAGCCGTGGATGTGGTCATGGTTAATCCAGGTGGTTGACAACCTGCTTTTTTTTTTTTTTTCGGTACACGGGCCTCTCACTGTTGTGGCCTCTCCTGTTGCGGAGCACAGGCTCCAGACACGCAGGTTCAGCGGCCATGTCTCACGGGCCTAGCCGCTCTGTGGCATGTGGGATCTTCCCGGACCAGGGCACGAACCCGTGTTCCCTACATCGGCAGGCGGACTCTCAACCACTGCACCACCAGGGAAGCCCCAACCTGCTATTTTAAAGGTAGTATGGAAAAGAAATCAGGAGTATCACATATGCTACCTCAAAAACAAAACTAAAAACCCAACCATGGCAACATACCATATGGTCAGAGAACAGACACAAAGAAAGAGAAAAGGCATTAGCGTGTATTTTTGAACTAAAGTTTCTAAAAACAGACTTGAAGACTTCCCTGGTGACACAGTGGATAAGAATCCACCTGCCAGTGCAGGGGACACAGGTTCGAGCCCTGGTCTGGGAAGATCCCATATGTCGTGGAGGAACTAAGCCCATGCGCCACAACTACTGAGCCTGCGCTCTAGAGCCCACGTGCCACAACTGCTGAGCCCATGTGCCCCAGCTACTGCAGCCCATGCGCCTAGAGCCCACACTCCGAAACAAGAGAAGCCACCACAAGGAGAAGCCTGCACACCACAACAAGAGTAGCCCCCCGCTCGCGGCAACTAAAGAAAGCCTGCACGTAGCAACGAAAACCCAACACAGACAAAAATAAATAGAATTAAATCTAAAATAAATAAATAATAAAAACAAACTTGTTGATAACTGACCTTGACCCCATGCTTCCTGTACAGCCCAGAGCTAGCTTTTAATGTGAGTCTTCTTCTTATGTTTGCTTTTCTCCCTGCCTGTATCGTTGTAGTTGCCAGCAGCAATTTCTGAGAAAACCTTGACCTTCCCTTTGATAAAGCAAGCCGGGAAACTAGAGAAAACCAACTTTAACCATCCAACTAAAGCTACCCTCAACCAACATGCTTCAGAGAAAAAAAAAAAAACTTTATTTTTAAATTTTTAAACCCGAAGAGCTTGGAGTCTCTGCTGCGTTTATACATCTTTGGCTCCTTCCCACTAGGGGCCCTATCGTTCGGGCTCTGTGTGTTGCAAGCAACAGAAACCAGCTCTAGCCAGCCTCAGAGATGGAGCACTTCAGGGTAGCACTCCAGCCAGTGCTCAAAACCAGCTTCCTTATTTTCCCCACCATGTTCACAGCAGCATAGTTATAATAGCCATGAGGTAGAAACCACCCAAGTGCCCATGACGCTTAATGGATAAAAAAAATACACTCTAAACTGTATGGTGGAATATTATTTAGCCTTAAAAATGAAGGAAGGGCTTCCCTGGTGGCGCAGTGGTTGAGAGTCCGCCTGCCGATCCAGGGGACACGGGTTCATGCCCCAGTCCGGGAGGATCCCGCATGCCGCGGAGCGGCCGGGCCCGTGAGCCATGGCCGCTGAGCCTGCGCGTCCGGAGCCTGTGCTCCACAACGAGAGAGGCCACAGCAGTGAGAGGCCTGCCTACCACACACACACAAAAATAATAAAATAAAAGAAGGAAATTCTGACATGTTACAACATGGATGAACCTTGAGGGCACTATGCTAAGTGAAATACGCCAGTCACAAAAAGACAGGTACCATGTGATTTCACTTATTTGAGGTACTTGGTACTTAGAGTAGTCCAATTCATAGAGACAGAATGTTGGTCACCACGGGCTGGGTGGCGGAGGGAATGGGGAGTTGTTGTCTAATGGTTAATAGAGTTTACGTTTTGCAAGACGAAAAAGTTCTGGAGATCCATCTCACAGAAATGTGACTATACATAACACCACTGAACTGTATACTTTAAAATGGCTAAGATGATAAATTTTATGTTGCAGGTTATTTACCACAATTTGAAAAATAAATAAAACGCTTCTCTCTCTCCATGTCTGGGCTCCACTCCCTCATGCTGGCTGCATTCTGAAGTCCCACCAGGTCACTCCAGATCCTGGTGTCCAGCCAAGTCTTCTTGGGTCTCCTTGGCTCTGATTGCATCACTTGCCCCACCACTGAACCAATCAGTATGTCCAGGGAGTGTGATTGGTTGATTGCTTAGCCCCACCCACAGCAATGGGCCGACAGATTGGGAGGGAGATTCTTGGAATTTCCAGAAGAGCCAGGTGGGTTGCGGCCTGTCCACTACGGCAGTGAACCACTTGAGGCATGAGATATGAGCACTCCCTTTAGCACCCTGGCAGTTAGTGGGCAGTGAGGCACATCTACCTGAGCATCCCAGCACAAAAGGGAATTCCTCCACACTACCCGTGGTCTCTCGATTTGTTTTCTATCAGGCGGGGGTAAAACATATTCAAATTTCCCCCTTCCCACCTTCAGCCCTTTCATTCGATAAATCTTTATTAAATCGATGAGGAAAGGTTGTAGGAATGATTGAGGCAAGACAGCCCCAGAGGAGAGGACGGGAAGGGATAGGATGGATGGAGAATTGAGTGCAAGGCAGAAGCAGGACACCTCAGCTTCTGAAAGGAGAGAAAGGAAGAAAGCTTAGGTGGAGACTGAGGTGCCCACAGTGGAGAGAAATTCGAATCTTCACATAAGGTAACAGAGTTCTGGAACACTGCCAAGTCCGTTCCTGAAACAGGTTTCAACGGGGCCAGTGTCATCATAAATGCTGGGCCAGGTGTTGCCAGGCAATTGGAGTTTGATTTTCCCAAACAGTGTTCTCCCTGACTCCAAAAAAGTCTTCAGGGGAATTCACCAGATTCTTGACTTGGCTGGGAAAGACTGTAGCTGAAAGACTGGTTTGGGAACCTGAGTGAGTGGAGAACCTTCCTCTTGAATACAATCCAGCTGGAGCTATAGGAAGTTCTGTCTGCCAGTGCTCCTATTTCGGAAGCATTCTGTCCTGTTTCTCATTCTGTGTCTGCAGTCTGCAGAAAGAGAAACGTGACCGCCACAGGCGGCAAACCTTTGAACTTAGCTTCTTCCTTGAAAAGTGTGTTTTTTTCTGCCAAGCGACTGGGGGTGGGGTTGGGGCAGAGAAGGGAGAGAGAGACAGAGAGGGAAAGAGCTTTCCAGAACCCCTGTCCCACCACCCTCTCCACCACCACCTGAGCTTGGTGAAGTCCTTAACCTCTCCAAGCCTCATTTGTAAGCTAGGAATAAGGAGAGCTCCTCCCCTTCAGGGCTATCACGAGAAATCGGTGAGTAATTACAATAAATGGTAGCATTCACGATGTCACGGTTTAACCACTAGGCTCGGGGAGGGACGGCCACAACAGCATTAACCAAGAAAAAGCCAGGTGTCAGCACCTCTCAGCATTTGCTTCTCCCGGTGTAGATGGATTTTGATGTGCTCTCTAATGAAAGTAGATACAGACATCTTCCGCCGGGTCAGATGAAAAAAGGTTCCCTCGATAGATATTTATGGAGCGTCTGCCAAGAATCAGATGTGGCAGATGTTGAGGGTCACAGGCTAATGAGCCAGCTGGGTTTCGAGCCAGTTGGGGTGCCTGCCACCCCAGAGCTCTCGGCTTCGGGGAAGAGGTGGAATGGGAGTGCCAGGGAGACACACAGTGTGGATGTGTGTGTCCTGGAGAGCTGGGCTTGAATCTCGGAGATGTGTTCATTCATTCTTTCAACCAATATTTAAGGACCTACTGTGTATGTGCCAAGGGTTTATTCTAGGAGCTGAGGATACGGTGCTGAGCAAGGTAGACAAAAAGCTGTCAGCCTCTCAGAGCTCAGAGGTGGCGTTGTACCAGCTCAGACGCTCACTGCCAAATCTGTGGTCCTGGGAAAGTCACTAGGTCTTGCTCAGCCTCGGGCTCATCACAGAGCATCAGGGGTATTAAATGAGGTAATGCATGTGAATCTCTTGACTGGGTGCCTGGCACGAAGGCTGCACCCAATAAATGGTGGTGCGATAGTGTGCAAGGTGACCCATGGTGGGGACCGCCATCCCAAATTTGGGGAGAGTGTGGGAGGGATTCTTGGGAGAAGTGACTTATACGCCGAAATCTAGGGCAGCAATTATGTCGCCGGGACAGAAAGGTGAAGACCACCCCAGCTGCTCGTAACCTCCCCTGACCCTCTTGTCTGCCCCTGCAGGTCTCCTTCCCATGGGTGAGGGGCCCAGCACCTTGGCCAAGGCCACAGCCACCTTGGGCCACCCAGGAACTGAACCAGTCACCCTCACCACCACAGACCCCCTTCTACCCGGGCATCTGGACAGCGCCAGTGCAGAGGAGCTGGTCACAGGGGTCCCCCGAGCCCCCCATGGTCCCACCAGCCTCCCACAGGCAGCCCGTGAGTGCCAGCGAGAAGATGTTCTCCTTCAAGGTGGACAGAGCCGCCCACAGCGTTCCCATCATCAGGCAAGGTACTCATGGGCGCTTCCTTGGCGGCTTAGGGGAGGGGCTTTTGCTAGGAGGATGGGTCTCAGTTTCTGCTTTCCCCTTTTTTTTTAAATTTTTATTGAGGTGCAGTTGATTTACAGTGTTGTGTTAGTTTCAGGTATGCAGCACACTGAATCTGTTCAACATATACATGTATCCACTCTTTTTTAGATTCTTTTCCCATATAGACCATTACAGAGTATTGAGGAGAGTTCCCTGTGCTATCCAGTAGGTCCTTCTTAGTTATCTCCTTTATGTATAGTATTGTGTATGTCAATCCCTCTCTTCCAATTTATCCCTCCCCCCTCTTATTCCCGGTAACCATAAGTTTATTTTCTACATCTGTAACTCTATCTCTGTTTTGTAGATAAGTTCATTTGTACCTTTTTTTTAGATTCCACATATAAGCAATATGGTATGATATTTGTCTTTCTCTGGCTTTTGCTTATGTTCTCTGGTTCTGAAGTAGAACATAATCAAATGTGAAAAAATTGGGATAAGCAGAAAGTTAGAAAACAGTAAAAGATAAGCTGTCACCCTTATCACCAGAATTCTCCCTGTTGACTTTTTGGTACAAACTCCTCCAAGACTGTGCTCTGCCCATCTGCACACGTCAGTACCTCTGTGGTGAGTGTGTGTGTGTGTGTGTGTGTGTGTTTGTACATATATATGAATATATATGAATTTGTATCAGAATCTAAATTTATATACTTCAACTCAGATGTACAGACATATTGGTAACTGAAATCCCTCTTGCCTTAGGAGGTTTTTAAATATTTTATTACCATTTTACAGGTAAGAGGAGACTGAGGCTTATGGAGAAAATTATTTCTCCGGAGGTTATGTATTCAATCTAATCTAAAATAACGCTTTTCGGTCAAATTTAAGGCTGGTTATCTCAGTGACTGTCACTCACAGCCTGGTCACTTTGGGGACACACAGCCATCAGGGTTTCCTTCTCCCCCCTCCCCCCCAGAAGGCCTCATGGCACTTGGGGAGGAGACTTCCTGTCTGTCACCATCCTCTTGGCCTTGCCAGGCTTACTGGCAGAGTAGCTGGGTCGACTTAGTCCCTGGCATGATTCCCAGGTTTCTTCTGTGGCCACTGGTGTGAATGTTCCATTCTCTGTTTTCTGTGTCCCAGCCCCAGACCCCTCTGAGTCCCCAGGTCTCTCGATGCCTCCACACCCTTCCCTGGTCTCACTCAGGACCACTCACCTAGTCCCTTCCCTCAGCCATTCAAATAATAGTTATTATTCTGAAATAAACAGACTAAGGAGCAAATGAAAGGTATCTCTGCAGTTTACATCATCATCATCATCGTCTAAGGAACGCTCATGTACCAACCGCCCAAGTTAAGAAATTACTCAGCCATTTACCCCCAGCATTTTTTTTAAATTTAATTTTATTTATTTCTTTATTTATGGCTGTGTTGGGTCTTCACTTCTGTGCGAGGGCTTTCTCCAGCTGCGGCGAGCAGGGGCCACTCTTCATCGCGGTGCGCGGGCCTCTAACCATCGCGGCCTCTCTTGTTGCGGAGCACAAGTTCCAGCCGCGCAGGCTCAGTAGTTGTGGCTCACGGGTCCAGCTGCTCCGTGGCATGTGGGATCTTCCCAGACCAGGGTTCGAACCTGTGTCCCCTGCATTGGCAGGCAGACTCTCAAACACTGCGCCACCAGGGAAGCCCCCCCCCAGCATTTTAATGTGAAAACTTTCAAGCATACAGCAAAGCAAAAAGAATTTTATAGAGACAGCTCTCCTCCTAATTCTACCGCTAACACTTTGCTGTACTCTTTATTACATTTCTGTCTACCCATCCTTCTTGTCCTGCATTAATCCATCTTATTTTTTGGATGCATTTCAAAATAAATAGCACACATCTGTAGTCCTCCCCCTAAATGTTTTAGCACATATACCATTAACTAGAACTCAACATTTTTTGTCTCCTTCATGTAAAATGAACACAGAATGTGTATTAGTTATCATGATTGCATAACGAATTCTCCCCAAACGTAGCAGCCTAAAGCAAAATCAAACATGTGTTATCATCTATACGGTTTCTGTGGGGTCAGGAATTTGGCAGCAGCTTAGCAGGACGGCTGTGGCTCAGGGTCCCTCGTAAGGCTGCAGTCATCTGAAGGCTTGACCTGGGCCAGAGGATCCACTTCGAACACGGCTGCTCACATGGGTGTCAGCAGGAGGCCCCGGTTCCTCACCACATGGGCCTCCCCAGAGAGTGGCTCAAGCGTTCTCATGACACGGCAGCTGCTCCTCCTGAGCAAGTGATCCTGGAGGACAAGATGGAAATGGCAACATCTCTTGTGACTAAGCCTCAGAAGTCATGCTCTGTCATTGTTGCAATATCCTGATGGTTACCCAGGGCGTCACCCTCCAGTGTGGGAGAAGACTACACACGGGCCTGAAGACCAGGAGGCGGGGATTATCAGCAGTCATCTTGGAGGCCGGCTACCACAGCCTGCCCTCGGGTCCTCAATGAATCACACTCCTCCTCCTCTCTCCCGAGGCCCCCCAAAATCTCACCCCAGTAACAGCATCGGCTCAAATTCCAGAATCTCATCTAAATCAAGTCCAGGTACAGATGGGGCTCATGGGTGTAGTACGTTACGTTCAGCTCATCAAGTACTACTTCCAGAAATCTGAAGACCTCTGAACAAAGGGTCTGTCCCTCACACACCCAGCACATATTGGTGGGACAGACATAGCATCACTGCTACATACACTCCTCTTGTTCCAAAAGAAGAAAAACAGGAAACACACAGGAGTCCCTGGCCCAAAGCAGTTCTGAAGTCCAGCTGGTAAAATATCGGCAGTTCCTTGACTGGGCTTCAGTCCAACTCTTGCCCAGAAATGACTTTCCAGGGCTCTTGGCTCTGCCCCTGGTCCGTGAGTTCTGCCTTCTGAGTCGTCCTCCCTTTCCTATGAAAGGTGTCCCCTGGATGTGGCTGCATAGTTTTATAGCCTGCTTCCTGCCTGTAGAAGCTTGGGGGTCCAGACGCTTCTTTGACTTTTGTGGGTCTCTGTCAGTCTGAGTTGGCAGTGCTTCTTATTGGGGTTCATCCTATCAGGCAAAAACCACGCCCACAGACTTTTTTGTCACAAGCCCTTCCACCATGGGCTTCTGCAAAGACTGACAAAGGACAGAAGCTTCTTAGAAGCCCAGTTCTTTGACCGAAGGGTTCTCTTGGACACTGCCCTGGATCTGTATTCTTAACAAAGGATTTTACAACCACACCCTTAGCTTCTTCTCTGGACTGTGTTTTCTTGAGAGTGCCCTTGATTTGATTTTTGCCCAGAACCTGTTTCTTATATTTCATTTGCCACCTGGAGAGGCAGGGAATTTTCAAGCCCAGAGCATTGCCCTGATTTAACAGCCCTTCCTTTAACTGTCTCTCCCCCTCACATTTCACTATAAGTAGCAAGAAGTAACCAGGCAGCACCTTCCAAGACTCTGTCTGGGACTCTCTTTAGCTTGACCACTCAGCCTCATCACAAACATTTTCTACCTTCCTCATGACCACAGGCAACGTGTTAGGAAACCTTCTGCCACCACCTGACAAGGATCTCTTAACCCCAGTAACATTTTCCTCACTTTTCTGAAACCCTTCCCTCACTGCCTCCTCAAACGCCATCGGGCTTCTACTAAGACTATTCAGGCTTTCTCAAAGACTCTTGGCCAAAGTCCTCCAGCTTCTGGCCACTGTTCCATCACAAACCACTCCACATTTTAGGGTTTTTGTTAAATTTTCCACCACTCCTGGTGCCCAAACCTGTATTTGCTACTTATTGTTGCATAACAAATTACTGCAGGATGTAATGGCCTAAAACAAAAGTAAACATTTATTATCTCCTAGTTTCTCTGAGTCAGGAAGTTGGGAATGGCTTCGCTGGGGGATTCTTGCTCAGGCTTGTCCATGAGGTGGCAGTAATGGTGGTGGCTGGGCTGTGGTCCTCTGGGGGCTTGTCTGGGGCTGGAGGACCCACCTCTAGGATGGTTCACTCACATGGCTTTTGGTAAGAGGCCTCAGTTCTTCACTAAGTGCACCTCTCCATACGTTGCTTGAGCATCCTCAAGCTGCCAGCTCCTCCAGACAAGTGGTCCTAGAGAGTGAGGCAGAAGCTGCAATGTCTTTTAGGATCTAACCTCAGGAATCAAACTGTGTCATTTCTGCAATATCCTTGGTTACATAGAGAAGCTTTGTTATGGACTGAATTGCATTCCCCCAAAATGCATATGCTGAGGCCTCAATCCCAATATTGCAGAATGTGACCCTATTTGGAGATAGTGTATTGAAATAGATGAGTAAGTTAAAATGAGATGATTGGGTGGGCCCTAATCCAAGGGCTGGTGTCCTTGTAAGAAGAGAGAGAGAGACGCCAGGGATGCACGTGCACAGAGAAAAGGGCATGTGAGGACACAGCAGGAAGGTGGCCGTCTGCAAGCCAAGGAGAGAGGCCTAACCCTGCCCACACCTTGATCTTGGACTTCCAGCCTCCAGAACTGTGAGAAAATGAATTTCTTTTGTTAAGACCTCCTGTGGTGTTTTGTTATGGCAGCCCCAGCTAACTAATATAAAGTCCATCCAGTATTGGAGAGGATGATGCAAGGGTCTGAATACCAGGAGACAAGAATCAGTGGGGCCATCTTGGAGACTGGCTACCACACCCTGAAAGGTGTTAGACCTTGAATGTGCTCACTGAGTTGTGCCAGTCGTGCACAACTATGTAACCCAAATTCCTATCAAGATATAGAACATTACCATCACCCCAGAAAGTTCCCTCATGTCCCTCCCCAGTCAATTCCCAGCCCCAGGCCCCAGAGGCACCCACTCTTCTGAATTCTTTTCCCGCCATGGATTAGATATTCCTGTTCTAGAATCTCAAGTACACAGAACCATGTAGTACATGTTCCTTTGTGGAAGGCTTTTTTCACTCAGCATAGTATTTCTGAGATTCATTCATTTTGTTGTATGCATCATGTTCTGTCTTATGAACATATATACAGGGTTTTTGGGTTTTTTTTTTTAATGTGTCCTTTGGACACATGGCACATGGGCTGTTTCTTTTCTTTTTTTCACTCTGCCATTTAAATTTTTCCACTGTAATCACCGGTTTCTCCAGTGCCATGCTGAACTTGGGGCTTCTCTGAAGGACTTGGATTCCCCCTGGAGAAATGAAGGATGAGTCGTATGGCTTAGAGTCCCTCACATCTACCTGGGCTCTATCTCCTCAGCCTCTCAGCCAGGTCTCATGTTTCCAAACGTTTGCCCTCGTTCCCCTGACACTCTTGCCATCCTCAGAAAAGGACTTTCATCTTCCCGTGTCATGGGGAGTTCCTTTCTGTCTGGGCCTCTCTACTCTACGCTTTAGAGCAAACTCTGTGCTCCAGTCCTCCATGCTGTCTCTTGACAGAAAACACCTCTTTTTAAGGGTTCCGAGAAAGCTCTTTCCTCTCTTAGCAAAGCTGGGCTCTTCCAATTAAATTGGTTTACTGTTAGACTGTCACCTTGCTTTAGACTTGAAAAATTCTATTTGAAAACCCAAAGCCAAGGATTTATTTACTGCAGATCAGGTCAGGGTTTCTCAATCTTGGCACAGTGACAGGTGGGTCGCATAACTCCTTGTTGAAGGATCTGTCCTGTCCACTGTCGAATGTTTAGCAGCATCCCTGACTCCTACCCACCAGAGATACCAGTAGCAACACCACCACCACCAACCGCCCTAACTGTGGTACTCAAAAATGTCTCCAGACATTGTCAAAAATCAAAACATCATTTTGCCTGGGGGAAAAATCACCCTGTTCTAGTTAATACTCATCCTTCCTTTACCACAAGGCAATAAAACGTCAGCTCCAAGGCCAAATCTTAATGGCAAGAGCTCATGGGAGGTGGGGAAGAATACTGAGAAAAGAAAATATGTGGAGTGACTTATTAAAATAGCATCTTGATTCATATATATATATATATATATTTTTTCCCAATAATGGGATCATATGAACCTAACATAGGTTAGGTTTTTTTTTCTTTTTTTGGCCGTGCCGTTCAGCTTGCAGGATCTTTGTTCCCCAGCCAGGGATGGAACCTGTGCCCCCTGCAGTGGAAGCACAGAATCCTAATCACTGGACTGCCAAGGAATTCCCTACCTGATTTTTAAAATTCAATAATATGTCATAAACATCTTCCCACTTCAATACATTGACTACATAGTGGTTAAAAGCATAGGCTCTGAATCCAACAAACTTAGGTTCACCCCTTGACTCTACCACTTACCAGCTGTGTGTCCTTGAGCAGGTGACTTGACGTCTCTGTGCCTCATATCTCTCACGTATAAAATGGAGATGGGAATAATAATGCCTATCTCACTGGGTTGTTATGAAGACGAAATCGTATCCTGCCTGTAAGTGCTGAGCACAGCGCCTGGTGCATAGCGAACATTCAGTAAATATTAAAATATTTAATATTTTAATATTTAAATTTTAAATTTTACAATCTTAATAATTTATATATTTAAAAATTTTAATATTTAAATTTTAAATATTAAAATTTAAAAATTAAGTTATTACCTAACCATGATTGTTATTTAACTTTTATTTACAACTTACAATGTCTTAAAGGCACAGTTAAGGTGCACACATACTGCCCCTCCTGCAGACTGGTGATTATTGGAGCGCACCAGGACAGCTGGGGGTTGTTAAAATATTAAAGTAACTCCCCTGGCTTTTGGCCAACAGCTCATGCCCGAAAATTCTTAAAGTGCCTGCGTCCCCATATCCGCCGTCCCACCGCCCCAGACCTCCCGACTCTCCCTGGGGCTTCTCCCCACTGGGACGTCCGAAGGATCCAGCATCTAGAGTTAAGCCGGTTTGGTCATACATGGCCCTTAGGTTCTTTTTGATAAATAACAGTAGCCGGTAAAGAAGTTTGGGGCAGGTGAGGGGTAACTGCTCCCGCACCTCCCTGCCTGGGTGTAAGGAAAGCAAGTCTCAGAGCAAATTCTAGCCCCACAAAGACTTTGAGTAAACACACCTTCCCCAGTAAAGGGACCCCATCGATCAGCCTGTTCTGTAAGTTTGATGAAGTCCCCCCTCCGGCCATCATCTTGCAGGGAAGCGTCCCTCAAGACAGCCACGACAGGGTCGCAGAGGCAGCCGGAGTCACCCCTAGAGATGGCATCAGACGCCAGAACTCTAAGCTGAGACTGGACAGGGGCCCAGTTAGGGTCAGACCCCGAGGCCCTCCCTGGGGACACAGGCCAGTCAGTACCTTCCTCCAGTGAGAGCCGATTTCTTCAGGAATATGAAAACAGATGAAATCTTCCTCCTGAAAACTCAGTTTCCAAATTGAGATGCGCAATCAGTGTAAAATAAACCCCAGATTTCAAAGGCTTCATGCCTCGACGAAAAAGAATATAAAATATCTCCATATTTTTTGTCGATTACATGTTGAAATGATGCTTTTTAATGTATTGGGTTAAATAAAATTGATCATTAAAAAATTCCTCTCTTCTTTTTACCTTTTTCACGTGACTACTAGAAAATTGAAAATTGCATTCTGTAGCTCCCATTATTTCTCTATCAGGCACTGCTGCTGTAGTCAGTTAGGACTTTGCTGCTCAGGATCCAAGAGAGTCAGATGGGGGCAGTGAGCTTCAAATAAAAGTTTTCTAATCATGGACCTAGTTGGGGAGGTGGAGGGAGAGAAAATGGGCAGCTGCTGAAGTTCCAGGCCCTTCTGTTCCTCGCGCCCCAGGGAACACTGTGGCCAGGGCTGCTCATTCAACACGCAAGGCTGTGCATTCTCTGGGCACCACAGGCCATCAGCTATGTCCACTAGAGGTTCTGGGGTCCCCAAAGAGGTTTGAGACCTGGCTGGGGGGCAGGAATCTTTGACTCTAAAATGCATAAATAAAAAAGGCAGAAGCAAAATGAATAGATGATGAATGTCCACAAACGTGACAGTGCCTGCTTCATCCATCATTAATGTTAAGACTCATGAAAGTTCCATCACCACTGAAAACAATTTGTTCAGCTTCTCACTTCACAGGAAGATAAGAATGTGCAGTGACTGTCCAGAAACCATAGTCACCTGGAAATTTAAAATACGCTGCTTGGGCCCAAGTGATCTCACACGTAGAATTATAGAAATCTTTACAAACGTTTCTACACCAATAAAAAGAAATGTATTCAGTGTTGATGTGAGTGAATTGCGAGATGTCTGATGTGATACAGAGTGGGGTCCCCAAACACAATGCCATACTCCCTGAAAGTCATATCAAAAGGCCTTGTAATACTGGGGTAAATAAGAAAAAATATAGGAAAGCTTAAATGGCTGTCAAGTGGATCCTAGTTAAACACGTTTGGCACACTTGTACAATGGACCCCAATGCTACCCTTGAAAAGAACCCAGTACAGCCTCAAATACTGACATGGGAAGATGTTTTTGATATTGTTAGCTGAAAAGTAAGCTGGATAAGCATCTCTGACATGTAAATGCATTTTTGTTTATTGAAAAGATATGGCTGCAATAAAACAAACATAGCTAATGTTTAGGGCTAAATGCTCTACTTGAGGGGCCAGCAAACTTTTCCTGTAAAGAGCCAGATAGTAAATACTGTAGTACTTGTGGGTCACATGGTCTCTGCTGCAATTACTCAGCTCTGCCTTTGTAGCTGGGAAGCAGCCATAAATAATATGTAAATGATCACTGTGGCTATGTTGCAATAAAACTTTATTTACAAACATAGGCAGAATTCCAGATGTGGCCGCAGGGCCATAGTTTGCCAAGCCCTGCTCTATATCATTATTCTATTTAATCTCCAGATAGCCCTTTATAACAGAGACTATCAGGAATCCTGAATTATGTATGTGGAAACGAAGGCTTAGAGAGAGCAAATGATTTGCCCAAGGTCCTCAGCTCTTATGCAGCATAGAAAAAAGTCTGGAAAGAGACACACCACAGTGCATCAGTGCAGTTAACGCTGGGGAAGAGAAATGAGGCAGCTCTTACCCTTTCCAGTCCTCCTGTAATGCTTTCAGTGCATAAGTCTCATGAATGTGAAGGTTAATCTGAAAATATTCTTTAAGACTTTGGGGAAACTCACAGTCTCCTCTGCATTCTCTGTTGACCTTGTGTGTTAGTGTGGACCAACGCGGCGGAACTGTCGGAACAATCAGTGGCCGAGGAAATTCCTGGGACAGGGCCCTACAGAGAAATTTTTGTGGACCAGGACCTGTCCCAGCACGATAAGGTGAGGGGTCTTGGGGAAGCACAGAGCTACAGCAGCAAGAGGGACCATGGAGAGATTGCCACTGCCTCTTGTTCTCTGTGTCTCAAGGACTGTCCCTTTTTCCTACTTCCAAGAAACCACCTCTTCCTCCCAAGACATTCAGCCAGGTTTGGCCACTGCTCATTTTATCCCAAATAACATCTACAACTACAAGGTACTGAGCACCTACTGTGTGCTGGGCCATGTCCTGTGCACTTGACATTTATTAGCTCGTTAATCTTCACCATCTTCAAAAAAGATTGCATCACCCTCACTTTGCAGATGAGGAAACTGAATCTCAGAGAGGTTCAGTAATGTGTTCAAGGCTGCCCAGTGCAAGGAGCAGTGTTAGGATTCAAATCGAGGTCTGGTTAGCTTCTCAGCGGGTACTTCTAACTCCCACACAGTAATCACTTGGTCAACCTTCAGTGATGGAACAGCGATGCAAAAACACGTTCCTTGCAGGAGGACGTGAGCCCTGAAGTCAGGGAGGCGTGGGCCGAGAGACTCGTTAAAGAACCAGAGAGGTTTAAAGCAGGGATGCGAGCAGAACAGGTGGATTCAAGACATCCTGGGAAGGGCCCAGGTCAATTTCTCCCCACTTAGACACAACTCGAAAGTTACTCTAAAAGAAGGAGTCTATAATATCTCGCTTTCCTTCAGGGCCAGGGCCTGCTCCTGCAGCAATTCTCAGAGTTTGTGAGGAGCAGACCTACCTGGGGTTCTTGTCAGACACGGAAATCCAAACCTTCAGGAGGCAGGGGGTTCCAACCCAGGCATCCTGGGACCAGACTCTGCAAAATGTTGCAGAAAGGCGAGAAGCCACACTCAGATTCTGTATTTATCGCTGTGTAACAAGCCATCCCAAAACTTAGCGGCTTCAAACAGCAATTCATTATTCCCCAGAATCTATGGGTTGACCTGGAAGGTTCCTTTGCTCGTGTCCCCTGGCCTCACTCATGCGGCCTCAGTAAGCCTCTGGCTTGGCCAGGCTGGTGGTCGGTTTCCATTGGCCTCCTTCCCACATCTAGGGCCTCAGCCAGGACGCCTGGACTGGTGCGCCCCTTTGTGCATGTGGCTTTTCGTCACAGCACGGTGGTCTCAGGGTTCCCAGGGGGCCAGAGCAGAAGCTGCACAGCCTGTAAGAACTTGCCTGGAGATCATGCAGCATCACTTCCACTCCATTCCGTTGGTTAAAGCTAGTCACGGGGCCAGCCCAGACTAGAGGGTGGGGAAATAGACTGGATGGCAAAACTGCAAAGTATTTGTAGCCATTTTTCAACCTGCCTCAATTTTAACTTGGAAATATAGTGCAACCACTATAATTTTTTCTATTTATAGAAAATTTTTATAAGCCATTTATCATTTTTTCTATTTATAATAGAAATAATTCTTTCTCTTGATAAGTCGTTTATACCCTGACTTGCCAGGACTCCTTCAAGTGACAATAAACAAATTAGCTTGAGGGGGAACATTGATTAGCTCATCTTATTGGAAAATTTAAAGGGCCACTAGCTTCAGGTATGGCTAGATCCAGGAGCTTGAATAATGTCATCAGAACACCTCCCCACTACCAACTTCTCCCCTCTGTTTCCCTCAGTGCCTGGCTTTCTTCATAAGGCTGGCTTTGTGTGTTAGAAAAGACGAACTCAGGCAAACAAGCCTACATGATCCAAAAGAAGGCAAGATCCTCTCCCTCTGTAATCGATGTGTGAAATCTCTGATTGACCAGCTTGGGCCACATGCACATGGGGAGGTGGGACAGGAAGGAGCAGGGCACATGACTGACAGTCCTACCCAGACCAAATGGAAGGAGGAACACTCCCTCCAAGAAGGGCAAGGGGACCCTCAGCAGGAAAGCAGAACCCACAGCTGTCCACTGCCCTCTGCAAACTTCTTATATTCCAGCACTGGCACGGGGCCTGGCACTTAGTTGCTGCCCGATGAATGTTTGTTGCATGAAAAATGAATAAGCACCTGGCTGATCATAACAGGGTGAAACAGGGGAAACTGCCCAGGAGTAGGGAATATGTCTGATGCTCTCTCTTGAAGTTTTGCCACCAACTTTCACAAGGACCCAAAGGAAGGCCCCTGGCAGCAGCTGGCAATGTCAGACAGGCTTTCTCATGAGCGAGACCCTGTCCTTCCCCAGGTCACGGAGCTAGCAGGTCGTGAGGCTGACTGCACGGCTCTCCTGGGAATGAGCTGGCCCAGAAATTGCCCGTTTACCTCCTCCCGTGACTGCTTTGGAAAAGGCCTCTGGGGAATTTCTTCTTCTTCTTCTTCTTCAGTTTTTCTGACATTTTATTGATAACGTCTGGTGAGAAGTTTGGGGGATTTTTTTTTTCCTTTTTTGGAAAACCTAACCAATTCTTTGGCTGCAGAGCTTTATCACTGGAGAGATGGAGGACAGGGTTAATTATACCTGTGGGTACAGTCTACCAGCAATTTTGTTTTTCCAGCCAAAAGTTTACATGAGCCCATGCAAATAAATCAGTATTCCTGTCTCATTTACTTTCCAGATTGAGTTACCTGGAAAAAATTCATACATGAATAGCCAAAAGAGGCAGGAAATATTAGAAGAGAGGAAAGGGAAAACAAATAGTTCAGAATGTTTTAAGTTAAAACAAATAACCCTCATTATAGGCAGAATGTGGTCAAACAGAATGTTGTTTTCCTAACTACCTTTCCTAGGTCCCCGGTGTGCTAGGCTGAATATTATAAATGAAAACACTCTAAGTAAACTTTCTAGCAACAAAAGTTCCCAAGTGGGATGGTTGTTCTTAATATGAAAGTCTAATTCTCGGGGAAAGGAAAGTTTCCGTACCTGTGAGGTATAGACATCCATTACAGGAGTCTATATACAATTACCTCATTTTAACCCAATTCTTGTCTCTATGAGATTTTCCAAGTGACAGAGATAGCCTTGAAAGTCTGCTTTTTCCCTCCCTGCCTGCCCTCACCTTCCCAAAGAATGATACCATATTTTTCCTGTCTTTCTTTAAATGGGCTCAGCCTTACACCCAGACCCACACCTAGTAAATTTCCCATCTGGCCTCCACCCAGGATGAAATAATTCTGCTGCTGGGAAAAGAAGTCAGCCGTCTCTCCGATTTTGAACTTGAATCTAAATACAAAGACACCGTGATAGCAAGCCTGCAGAACCAAGTGGCCAACCTGAGGCAGAAGCTGTTGGAAACAGCTGCCTCCAGGCAGAAGGAGAGGGTGATCCCGCCCAAGTTTCAGGTTCTGCATGAAGAGGACGATGCCCAACAGAGAGAGATCCAGAGCTTGAAAAACCAGGTAGGGCTCAGAGACAAGTGGGTCGGGGCCTTGGGTCACAGCACAGGGTGACAGCTCTCAGGTAGAGCCTGGAGGGAGCCACCCGGGTAGTTAGAAATGGGCAGTGAGCACAGCATGGTGAGGAGTACAGTTCCAGGGAGTGCAGGGTTGGCAAGTTTCTAGCCTTGTAAGAACAATATTAGATTTCATTAAGTGCCTACCATGTTCAGGCCCCGGTGCAGATGCTTTGGGTGCATTAGCTTATTTATTTATTTATTTATTTATTTATTTTATTTTATTTATTTATTTATTTATGGCTGCATTGGGTCTTCGTTGCTGTGCACGGGCTTTCTCTATTTGCAGTGAGCAGGGTCTACTCTTCACTGTGGTGCATGGGCTTCTCATTGCAGTGGCTTCTCTTGCTGCAGACCATGGGCTCTAGGCACGTGGGCTTCAGTAGTTGCAGCATGAGGGCTTCAGTAGCTGTGGCTCGCGGACTCTAGAGTGCAGGCTCAGTAGTTGTGGCCCACGGGCATAGTTTCTCCACAGCATGTGGGATCTTCCTGGACCAGGGCTCGGACTCCTGTCCCCTGCATTGGCAGGGGGATTCTTAACCACTGCACCATGAGGGAAGTCCCCTCATTAGCTAGTTAAACCTCAGTCTTCTGGCAGATGCCATTCTACAGATGAGGAGACTGAGGCACGCTCAGAGATGCCCAGGAGCTTGTTACAGCTTGCACAGCAAGTGAGAGGCGGTGATGTGACTTGGGCTCAGCTCTGCCACCTTGTACACCTCATGCTTTCACACCCACTTTGCATTTCCACCCAACTCCTGTCGCTTCAGTGACCACTTCTCACACCCACCCGGACCCAGCCAGAAAGAGCTGGAGGTGGGGAGGAGGAACCCCACAGTGTTCCAAACACTGAGGCCTTTATCAAACCCTGAAGGCAGCTGCTGGTTCATTTATAGGGAATTTCACCAAAAATTCTCCACCCAGAATGTCTGGATTTACCAGTCAACTTCCTTCCTCCTGAAACTAAATCCAAAAGAAAAAAAAATTTTTTTAAGTTTTAAAGAACTACTTTAAAATTGGCCACTGATCTTGTACATAAATTATATCTCAACAAAGTTGATAAAAAAGCAATTGGTCATTGATGAATTTTGGCCTCAGTGCATAATTCTGCTTAAAACCGTAGTCAGGTTTGGTTCAACATGGCGGAGTAGAAGGACATGCTCTCACTCCCTCTTTCGAGAACACTGGAATCACAACTAACTGCTGAACAATCAGCGACAGGAAGACACTGGAACTCACCAAAAAAGATACCCCACATGCAAAGACAAAGGAGAAGGCGCAATGAGACAGTAGGAGGGGCGCAATCCCAATAAAATCAAATCCCATCACTGCTGGGTGGGTGACTCACAAACTGGAGAACACTTATACCACAGAAGTCCACCCACTGGAGTGAAGGTTCTGAGCCCCTCGTCGGGCTTCCCAACCTGGGGGTCCAGCAATGGGAGGAGGAATTCCTAGAGACTCAGACTTTGAAGGCTAGTGGGATTTGATTGCAGGACTTTGGCAGGACTGGGGGAAAGAGCGATTCCACTCTTGGAGGGCACACACAAAGTAGTGTGTGCATTGGGACCCAGGGGAAGGAGCAGTGACCCCCCTAGGAGACTGAACCAGATCTACCTGCTAGTGTTGGTGGGTGTCCTGCAGAGGCAGGAGACAGCTGTGGCTCACCAAGGGACAAGGGCACTGGCAGCAGAAGTTCTGGGAAGTATTCCTTGGCATGAGCCCTCCCAGAGTCTGCCATTAGCTCCACCAAAGAGCCTGGGTAGGCTCCAGTGTTGGGTCACTTCAGGCCAAACAACTAACAGGGAGGGAACCCAGACCCACCCATCAGCAGACAAGCAGATTAAAGTTTTACTGAGCTCTGCCTACCAATGCCACAGCCAGCTCTACCCACCACCAGTCCCTCCTATCAGGAAACTTCCACAAGCCTCTTAGCCTCATCCACCAGAGGGCAGACAGCAGCAACAAGAAGAACTACAATCCTGCAGCTTGTGGAACAAAAACAATATTCACAGAAAGACAGAAAAGATGAAAAGGCAGAGGGCTATGTAACAGATGAAGGAACAAGGTAAAACCCCAGAAAACAACTAAATGAAATGGAGATAGGCAACCTTCCAGAAAAAGAATTCAGAATAATGATAGTGAAGATGATCCTGGACGTCAGAAAAAGAATGGAGGCAAAGATCGAGAAGATGCAAGAAATGTTTAACAAAGATCTAGAAGAATTCAAGAACAAACAAACAGAGATGAACAATACAATAACTGAAAAAAAACCACACACTAGAAGGAATCAATAGAATAACTGAGGCAAAAGAACGGATAAGTGACCTGGAAGACAGAATGGTGGAATTCACTGCTGCGGAACAGAATAAAGAAAAAAGAATGAAAAGAAATGAAGACAGCTTAAGAGACCTCTGGGACAACATTAAACACAACAACGTTCACATTATACGGGTCCCAGAAGGAGAAGAGAGAGAGAAAGGACCCGAGAAGATATTGAAGAGATTATAGTCAAAAACTTCCCTAACATCGGAAAGGAAATAGCCACCCAAGTCCAGGAAGCACAGAGAGTCCCATACAGGGGAAACCCAAGGAGAAACACACCGAGACACATAGTAATCAACTTGGCAAAAATTAAAGAAAAATTATTGACAGCAGCAAGGGAAAAATGACAAATAACATACAAGGGAACTCCCAGAAGGTTAACAGCTGATTTCTCAGCAGAAACTCTACAAGCCAGAAGGGAGTGGCATGATATACTTAAGTGATGAAAGGGAAGAACCTACAACCAAGATTACTCTACCCAGCAAGGATCTCATTGAGATTCGATGGAGAAATCAAAAGCTTGACAGACAAGCAAAAGCTAAGAGAATTCAGCACCACCAAACCAGCTCTACAACAAATGTTAAAGGAACTTCTCTAAGTGGGAAACACAAGAGAAGAAAAGGACCTACAAAAACAAACCCAAAACAATTAAGAAAATGGTCATAGAAACATACATATCGATAATTACCTTAAACGTGAATGGATCAAATGCTCCAACCAAAAGACACAGGGTTGCTGAAAGGATACAAAAACAAGACCCATCTATATGCTGTCTCCAGGCGACCCACTTCAGACCTAGGGACACATACAGACTGAAAGTGAGGGGATGGAAAAAGATATTCCATGCAAATGGAAATCAAAGGAAAGCTGGAGTAGCAATACTCATATCAGGTAAAATACACTTTAAAATAAAGAATGTTACAAGAGACAAGGAAGGACACTACGTAATGATCAAGGGATCAATCCAAGAGGAAGATATAACAATTATAAATATATATGCACCCAACATAGGAACACCTCAATACAAAAGGCAATCGCTAACAGCTCTAAAAGAGGAAATCAACAGTAACACAATAATAGTGGGGGACTTGAACACCTCACTTACACCAATGGACAGATCATCCAAAGAGAAAATTAATAAGGAAACACAAGCTTTAAATGACACAATAGACCAGATAGATTTAATTGATATTTGTAGGACATTCCATACTAAAACAGCAGATTACACTTTCTTCTCAAGTGCGCACGGAACATTTTCCAGGATAGATCACGTTTTGGGTCACAGATCAAGCCTCAGGAAATTTAAGAAAATTAAAATCATATCAAGCATCTTTTCTGACCACAACGCTATGAGATTAGAAATGAATTACAGGGAAAAAACCGTAAAAAACAGAAACACATAGAGGCTAAACAGTACGTTACTAAATAACGAAGAGATCACTGAAGAAATCAAAGAGGAAATCAAAAAATACCTAGAGACAAATGACAATGAAAACACGATGATCCAAAACCTATGGGATGCAGCAAAAGCATCCCATAGTTCTAAGAGGGAAGTTCATAGCTATACAGGCCTACCTCAAGAAACAAGAAAATTCTCAAATAAACAATCTAAACAAACGTTACACCTAAAGGAACTAGAGAAAGAAGAACAAACAAACCCCAAAGTGATCAGAAGGAAAGAAATCATAAAGATCAGAGCAGAAATAAATGAAATAGAAACAAAGAAAACAATAGCAAAGATCAATAAAACTAAAAGCTGGTTCTTTGAGAAGTTAAACAAAATTGATAAACCATTAGCCAGACTCATCAAGAAAAAGAGGGAGAGGACTCAAATCAATAAAATTAGAAAGGAAAAAGAAGTTACAACAGACACCGCAGAAATACAAAGCATCCTAAGAGACAACTACAAGCAACTCTATGCCAATAAAATGGACAACCTGGAAGACATGAACAAATTCTTAGAAAGTTATAACCTTTCAAGTCTGAACCAGGAAGAAATAGAAAATATGAACAGACCAATCACAAGTAATGAAATTGAAACTGTGATTAAAAATCTTCCAACAAACAGAAGTCCAGGACCAGAAGGCTTCACAGGTGAATGCTATCAAACATTTAGAGACGAGCTAACACCCATCTTTCTCAAACTCTTCCAAAAAATTGCAGAGGAAGGAACACTCCCAAACTCATTCTCTGAGGCCACCATCACCCTGATACCAAAACCAGACAAAGATACTACAAAAACAGAAAATTACAGACCAATATCACTGATGAATATAGATGCAAAAATCCTCAACAAAATACTAGCAAACAGAATCCAACAACACATTAAAAGGATCATACACCATGATCAAGTGGGATTTATCCCAAAGAGGCAAGGATTCTTCAATATATGCAAATCAATCAATGTGATACACCATATTAACAAATTGAAAAAGAAAAACCATATGATCATCTCAATGGATGCAGAAAAAGCTTTTGACAAAATTCAGCTCTGATTTATGATAAAAACTCTCCAGAAAGTGGGCATAGAGGGAACCTACTTCACCATAGTAAAGGCCATATATGACAAAGCCACAGCAAACATCATTCTCAATGGTGAAAAACTGAAAGCATTTCCTCTAAGATCAGGAACAAGACAAGGATGTCCACTCTCACTACTATTCTTCAACATAGTTTTGGAAGTCCTAGCCACAGCAATCAGTGAAGAAAAAGCAATAAAAGGAATCCAAATTGAAAAAGAAGAAGTAAAACTGTCACTGTTTGCAGATGACAGGATACTCTACAGAGAGAATCCTAAAGATGCCACCAGATATCTACGAGAGCTAATCAATGAACTTGGTAAAGTTGCAGGACACAAAATGAATGCACAGAAATCTCTTGCATTCCTATACACTAATGATGAAAAATCTGAAAGAGAAATTAAGGAAACACTCTCATGTACCACTGCAACCAAAAAATACAATACCTAGGAATAAACCTACCTAGGGAGACAAAGACCTGTATGCAGAAAACTGTAAGACACTGATGAAAGCAATTAAAGATGATAGCAACAGATGGAGAGATATACCATGTTCTTGGATTGCAAGCATCAATATTGTGAAAATGACTCTACTACCCAAAGCAATCTACAGATTCAATGCAATCCCTATCAAATTACCAATGGCATTTTTTAGAGAACTAGAACAAAAAAGCTTAAAATTTGTGTGGAGACACAAAAGACCCCGAATAGCCAAAGCAGTCTTGAGGGAAAAAAACGGAGCTGGAGGAATCAGACTCCCTAACTTCAGCCTATACTACAAAGCCACAGTAATCAAGACAATATGGTACTGGCACAAAAACAGAAATATAGGTCAATGGAACAGGATAGAAAGCCCAGAGATAAACCCACACACCTATGGTCAACTAATCTATGACAAAGGAGTCAAGGATATACAGTGGAGAAAAGAGAGTCTCTTCAATAAGTGGTGATGGGAAAACTGGACAGCTGCATGTAAAAGAATGAAATTAGAACACTCCCTAACGCCATACACAAAAATAAACTCAAAACGGATTAGGGACCTAAATGTAAGACCAGACACTCTAAAATTCTTAGAGGAAAACATAGGAAGAACACTCTTTGACATAAATCACAGCAAGGTATTTTTTGATCCACTTCCTAGAGTAATGGAAATAAATACAAAAATAAACAAATGGGACCTAATGAAACTTCAAAGCTTTTGCACAGCAAAGGAAACCATAAACAGGATGAAAAGACAACCCTCAGACTGGGGGAAAATATTTGCAAAGGAAGCAACTGACAAATGATTAATATCCAAAATATATAAAGAGCTCATGCAGCTCAATATTAAAAAAACAAACAACCCAATTCAAAAATGTGCAGAATACCTAAATAGACGTTTCTCCAAAGAAGATATACCGCTGGCCAAGAAGCACATGAAAAGCTGCTCAACATCATTAATTATTAGAGAAATGCAAATCAAAACTGCAATGAGGTATCACCTCACACCAGTTAGAATGGGCATCATCAGACAATCTACAAACAACAAACGCTGGAGAAGGTGTGGAGAAAAGGGGGACCCTCTTGCACTGTTGGTGGGAATGTAAATTGATACAGCCACTATGGAGAACAGTATGGAGGTTCCTTAAAAAACTAAAAATAGAATTACCATAGGACCCAGCAATCCCACTACTGGGCATATACCCAGAGAAAACCATAATTCAAAAAGCCACATGCACCCCAATGTTCATTGCAGTACTATTTACAATAGCCAGATCATGGAAGCAACCTAAATGCCCATCGACGGACGAATGGTTAAAGAGGAAGTGGTACATATATACAATGGAATATTACTCAACCATAAAAAGGAACAAAATTGGGTCATTTGTAGAGACGTGGATGCATCTAGAGACTGCCATACAGAGTGAAGTAAGTCAGAAAGAGAAGAACAAATATCCTATATTAACGCATATATGTGGAACCTAGAAAAATGGTAAAGATGAACCAGTTTGCAGAGAAGAAATGGAGACACACATGTAGAGAACAAACGTATGGACACCAAGGGGGGAAAGCGGCAGGGGGTGGGGGTGGTGGTATGATGAATTGAGAGATTGGGATTTACATGTATACACTGATGTGTATAAAATGGGTGACTAATAAGAAAAATATAAATAAATAAATAAACATTTTAAAAAAGGAGAGAGGAAAACAAAAACCGTAGTCAGTGCTTGGGGGCCTTTGTTCTCTTGTTCTCTGTTTGCTGTCTTTCCCTCTGTAACCGATTCTAGGTACACAGTTTCAATCCTAGAAATGGTGCTCTAGAAAGGACTCAGATTGTGTATGGTGAACCTAGGAGATTCTAGCAGGAAACTGTAAGCTCCATGAAGGCAAAGGTTGGGCCCAGTAACCTTCTAGAACTCTGTTAGGACCGTGTCTGTTTGTTTGTTCTTTATTCATCCATCCATCCATCCGTCCATTAATCCAAAGAAATATTTTGGGGGGCCTATCCCGTGCCATGCCCTCTTCCAGGCTCTGAGAATTCAGCAGAGAACAAGACAGACATGATCCTTCCCCCTGTTATGCTCTAGTGAGGGAGACAGAATAAACAAGTCAACAAATACATGCTCTAATATTTAAAGGAACTAATGACTCTCCTTCAAACCTGGTTTTGAAAAAACAAGGAAAGTAACAGGTCCTGTAGGAATTATTAGTGCAAACAGCTACCTTGACATGTAGCTGACACATTAATGAGCATCTTTTTCTTGAACTGAACCCAATTTTGCTGAAATATTCCTTTCAGTTATTCTCCCATTTCAGAGCTTTCCTGAGAAAATGACATGTCTTTTTCAGGTACATGGATGAGGCTGAATTATTCCCACATACCTTTTTTATTTTTGGCCATACCACGCGGCTTGCAGGATCTTAGTTCCCTGACCAGGGATCAAACCCAGGCCTCCAGCAGTGGAAGCACAGAGTCCTAACCACTGGACTGCCAGGCAATTCCCCACATACCTTTTTTTAAATAATTGAAATATATTTGACATAGAATATTATATAATTTCCACATATCTTTGAATATCAGCCGGTCCCAATTTGAGTTTTATTTAAAGTGGCTGCCGATATCTGGGGGAAAAAAATGGTTTTTTTACAAAGAAATTGTCTAGAAATAATTACACTGATGCATCATGCTCTTGCCTCCCCTACCCCTGGAGCTTCACTTATAACTGAAGAAGAATATTTTATAGCAAGGCATATGTGAACCAGAGGCTCAATTCATTTGAACTCAAATCGAGTTTCATCCACTGACATTTTAGTTTCTTAACTATTCTACTGCCTGCAGAGCATTCCACCAGAAGTGTAAGCCACATGGCAGGTTGATTTATGGTTCTGATTACTTTATGTGTTTTCCCTGGTCCCCGAAGGTGTGTGCATAATGATTTGCTCTCAGAGATCTTCGATCTGCTACAGTATCACTAGAAAATTCTTACCTCCATGTGCTCTTATACGCCTGTGGTAATTAGAAGCCAAATTATCATCCTGAAACAATCACTCCTCCTAGCACTCTTAACTTTCTTATGATTCAGTGCCCATTTTATTACACAGCTTAACAGACATTAAACATCTTGGAATTGATGCCATTACAAACAATATGGATATTTATTTTGATAGTAAAATTATCAAAGACGTTTGAAGACTCTTTGGAGTTTTCCAGCAATCTGAAATCCTAAAACTCTGACACTCAGATTGAAATATTTTAAATCTGTCAAAACCACTGGAATCTTAGAGGGGAACGTATGTTTTCCCTCCCGGAAGTTTGTCTCTGTGTGTTCTATCTCTGGTATCTTGCAAATAAAAGCATTAAGCTTAGAAGAGCTTACAAACACTTTCAGTGTTCCAAGGACCTTTTATGGAAAAGTGGTATTTCCCCCCAACAGAGAAAAGTAAAATGTGAAAGAATTTTTTTACTCAAAGTTTCCAAAGCACAAACATGCAAAAGTATAGCCTTGGGGAGAGTGGGGGTCAGAGTGGCCTGTGTCCCCTCAACTTCTAGCATAGATCCCCCCAAAAATGTCTCAGGTGCCCCAGGGAAAAAGTAAGTGTAACTGCCCCAAGTGTCCTAGACTCTGAACCATGATGGTGCATGAAACGAGTAGGAAAACGTGTGAGACCTTGACGTATCTGTTAACTCTACCAGAGTAATAATGACAAGATTTCCAAGGACACAAACCAAGACCAAAGGCTGTGACCGCCATCTGGTGGCCATATCAGCACGCCCGAACTCCATTACCTGGGCATGCCCACCACCTCCCCCCAATCTTTTTTTTTTTTTTTTTTTTTAGTGTGCTGCCTGCAACCTGGTCTGATGATAAACAGGGAAATTCCTGTATTTCTTCTTTTGGAGGGATCATTTTTATTTAAGATACTGAGTCTCTATTTACTCTTATAGCAGTTATTTTTAATTTAATGCACGTTTTTAAGTTTAAAAAGGGAGCTGCTTCTACGAAAAATGCTAAGAAATTATAGTGGGGCTAGCCAAGAGACATGGGAAAAATGGTGAAAGTGGTATATGAATGACTGAAGTTTAGGAACTCTCTTCGGGTGGGGTTGCCAGATAAAGTAAGGACACCCAGTTAAATTTGAATTTTAGAATTTCGTTTTAGTGTGTGTCCCAAATATTGCATGGGACACATTTGCACTGAAATATTATTCATTATCTGAAATCCTAATTTAAGTGAACATCCTTTTTTCCTCCCCTAAATCTGGCAAACTTACCTTAGGAGAACAAAGAAATTGCACCCAGAACTTCCCTGGTGGCACAGTGGTTAGGAATCCGCCTGCCAGTGCAGGGGACACGGGCCCGAGCCCTGGTCCAGGAAGATCCCACATGCCGTGGAACATCTAAGCCCGTGTGCCACAACTACTGAGCCCTCGTGCCACAACTACTGAAGCCCGTGCGCCTAGAGCCCATGCTCTGCAACAAGAGAAGGCGCTGCAATAAGCCTATGCACCGCAACAAAGACCCAACGCAGCCAAAAATAAATAAATAAATAAATAAAATTTATTTTTAAAAAAAGAAAAGAAATTACATCCTTCTCCTTGTCACTTCCGTTTTGATCTATCAAGACAAGCTAGTGGGGCTTCCCTGGTGGTGCAGTGGTTCACAGTCCGCCTGCCGATGCAGGGGAAGCAGGTTTGTGCCCCGGTCCGGGAAGATCCCACATGCTGCGGAGTGGCTGGGCCCGTGGGCCATGACCACTGAGCCTGCACGTCCGGAGCCTGTGCTCCGCAACGGGAGAGGCCACAACAGTGAGAAGCCCGCGTACAGCAAAAAAAAAAAAACAAAACAAAACAACAAGGTAGTTCTTGTCCTGTCTACGGATTGCGTGGCATTTATGCCCCAATAAACGTGTCCCTGTGGAGTACTGAGGCCTGACATCTGAAAAATCACAGGGCAAAGGCCCACAGTGCACCTTGAGGTGGGGAAGTCCGGGCCACTCAGAACAAGCAGTCTGGCCACATCAAACCGAGAGGGAGGCTGTTCCCGTCCCAGCTCTCTTTCCCAACCTCTCAGGTACCTGCTCTGTGGAGGCCGAGGCCTGGCAGCTACTTTCGGGCCCTTACCAACGTTGCATTTGATGGAGAGCCTTCCGCACCCCACGTGTAGACCTAGACCCCTGGAGGGGAGACCGCCCTTGAGGGGTCTCTGAGCCATGGACTTAGAGGGTGCTCACAGCAGCCATAGATAGAGCCGGCCTGTGGTCCTCCCACCCACGATTCCTGTATTTCCTGTTTTTTTTTGGTTTTTATTTTGTGGTACACATGCCTCTCACTGTTGTGGCCTCTCCCATTGCGGAGCACAGGCTCCGGACGCGCAGGCTCGGCGGCCACGGCCCACAGACCCAGCCGCACCGCGGCATGTTGGATCTTCCCGGAACGGGGCACGAACCCGCGTCCCCTGCATCGGCAGGCGGACTCTCACCCACTGCGTCACCAGGGACGCCCCTGTATTTGCGCTTAATAACAACCACACTGGCGTTTAAGTGAGCCTGGCAAGGCTTACAAATGCACACATAAAGATTACCAACTACCTTCCCCAGAGACGGACGAGGGAAGCTGAAGCTAAAACACCCTGTGAGGGCTTCCCTGGTGGCGCAGTGGTTGAGAGTCCACCTGCCAATGCAGGGGACACGGGTTCGTGTCCCGGTCCGGGAAGATCCCACATGCCGCGGAGCGGCTCTGCCCGTGAGCCATGGCCGCTGAGCCTGCGCGACCGGAGCCTGTGCTCCGCAATGGGAGAGGCCACAACAGTGAGAGGCCCGCGTACTGCAAAAAAACCCAAAATAAACCCAAAACAAAAGAAAAAAAACACCGCGTGGGTAGTCAGAGGAGAGGACCGTCACAGCTCATCCCCCTGTGCCGTGTGACAGGCATGATCTGATCACTTGTACACATGCTAACTTACTAAAATACTTCTAACAATCCTATCAGGTTGGGACTACCATCACCCCGCGTACAGACAGAACAAAAGGAAACAGAATATGGTGTCCTCCTTGTGTTCACAAAGCCCGTTAACTGGCAGAGATAGGACTTGAAGGCCACAGTCCGGCTCCCGAGTCCATGTCATGCCTTACAGCCTCCAACTTCTCACACTCATTCCTAGAGCCACCTGGGAAGGAGGAACCAGGCAACTAAAGACTGGGTTTGAATCAGACTCCACGTCTGACCAGCCGCGTGATCCCGAGCAGGGGGCCTAACCTCTCTGAGTCTCAACCTGGCTCCCTTGCAAAATGGGCACATTAATGGGAACGTCAGCCTTCAGCAACGCTATGACGAGTATCAGTGTAGCATGTGTGAACGGGCTCTGTAAACTCTGGAGTGTTCTGTGAGGTAAAAACTACCCTCTATTCTCATTAGAGGGAATTCATTTCATAACCTGCTCCCGGCTCTTGAACTTGGCTGTGCATCCAGTCAGTGCTGGATGATCTGGAACCAACAGCTGGTCTATTTATGGCTGAAAACCCACAGGTCATAGGAAGACAGCAGCACCGGAGCCCCTGGGTGGCCACAAAGATAAGGTTTGTGTCTCGAGGACCGATGACATGGTGGTCACTAAAGGAACAGGCCCCTCCTGCCCCTTCCACTAGTGACAACTGAAAACCTTGGTTTCCCCAACACCCCGATCCAAGATCAACCCGACTCTTTGCCCAACGTTGGAGAAGTACTGGCGTGTCCTGCAGGCCTGGCTGGCCCCCTCTGACTGTGTGTTGCCTCTTTCCACAGATCAGTGCCCTACAGCAAGGCTACAACCAGGTGCTGTGCCAGAACCTGTCTGAGAGAAACTTAGAAATCACCTCCCTGAAGCACGAGGCCGAGAACTTAAGGAGGGAGGCCGCCATCACGTCAGGTGAGGCCCTTCTGCATTCAGGCCCCAGAGCTTCTGCCCTCCCCCTGCAGACATCACCAGTCAACCAGCACATCTGTGCCCGTGACCTGGGTGCAGCCTCAGGGATCACCCGTGTCGGTGCATTAGAGTTCTCCCTCAGTGGAGGTTTCTTGCCACCCATCCGAGGGCAGGGCCTGGTAAATATTTGAGAGAATGGTATCTCTTGGCTACAAGGTCTCCTGAGCACTGGCCCCACCAGGGAGAACACAGGTCGCCTTGTGGCTTGGGTGGTTCCACAAAGCAGCCTGAGTGCAAACTAGAGCGTGGACAAAATGGGGTCACTCCTTTAAGGCACCCACGGTCTCACCCATTTCAGCCGAGTGCACTTGGGCCCAAGGGAAACCATTTTCTAATTTGATCAGAGGTGGTTCCCTGATAAAGGGCTTGGGTTGGGAGAGGGGCAGCCAACGCACAGCTGTGGCTGAGCTTTGATTCCCTGGATTCCTTCATTGCTTCCACATGTTTCTTGAGCTTCTACTAGGTGTCAGGCCCCGTTCCAGGCTCTGGGGAGGGAGAGCCAAGCAAGACAGTCAGATTCCTGTACTCACAGATTCGGGAGGGGGTGACAGACAATAAAAGTAAATGGATGAATAAACAAGCCCACTTCAGAGAGCAGTGGCACTGTGGAGAAAATAAACTGTGTGTCGTGGTGGCCAGCGCTTCAAGGGGGGAGGCCAAGGGGGACCAGCTTAGTGGGTGTGCAACCATGGAACTCAGGTGGGACTTGAACCCGTGGGCTGGGACTCAAACCCAGTCAGAACCCACTATCTTTTAATCGAGATCACTCATCTGGCCTCGGGACTTAATAAAGCTCAGGTTCTTTATGTCTCATCGCAGAAAGAATCCAGTGAGAGACAAAGTAAGAAGTGGATTTCTTTAGAGAGAAACACACTCCACAGACAGAGTGTGGGCCATCTCAGAAGGCTAGAGACCCCCAAATATGGGGCGGTTAGTTTTTATGGGCTGGGTAATTTTATAGGCTAATGAGTGGGAGGATTGGGACAACTCTAATATTTTGGGGAAGGGGCAGGGATTTCCAGGAATTGGGCCACAACCCACTTTTTTTTTTTTTTTTCCTGTACGCGGGCCTCTCGCTGTTGTGGCCTCTCCCGTTGCGGAGCACAGGCTCTGGACGCACAGGCTCAGTGGCCATGGCTCACGGGCCCAGCTGCTCCGTGGCATGTGGGATCTTCCCGGACCGGGGCACGAACCCGTGTCCCCTGCATCGGCAGGCGGACTCTCAACCACCACGCCACCAGGGAAGCCCCACCACCCACTTTTTGACCTTTATGGTCAGCCTCGGAACAGTCCTGGTGCTGGTGCGTGTGTCATTTTGCTAATGTATTACAATAAGCCTGTAATGAGGCTCCAGTTCCCCAGGAAGTCGAATCTTACGCCCCCTTGGACCTAGCCGATTCTAACCAGTTTATGTTGTATCCTCCACGGCTATGTCCTTCTTTTAGAGAGGACCTGTTTCACGTGGGCAAGGACAATCCAAGGGCAAGCGAGTCTGCGTGGAGTGAACAGGGGATTGTGGGGCTGGGCAGGGTCGGGGGTCTGGGTTTTTATTCCAAGGGTGTTGGGAATCCAGTGGAGGTTTTTAAGCAGAAACTGACATGTCTAGAGACCTGAAGAGGATGGGACCGCTCACAGAGGAGGGGAGGGAGAGAAGCAGGTGACAGGGCGGAGGCAGTGAGCCTCGGAGGGGCACATCACTCTGAAAGCAGCCGGCGCGTAACAGGAAACATGCCCACAGCTGTAGAAGCCAGGCATAGCATTGAGTCGCACGTGAATCCCCATCTCTGTATGAATCTGTGCTTTTCTTCTGCCTCACTCTGCAACTTAATGACACCCACACCCACCCCCTGCTGCCCCCAGGTCTCTACTTATGCTCCTCCCTCACTTGGGATGTCCTCAGATATTTTCTGAGCACCTCCCACAGGCTAGGTGCTGTTCTGGGCACCAGGAATGGAAGGATGAACTCGCTGGTCCTCACCTTCCTCCCATATGTCAGCCAGTGAAACCTCATCCAAGCATCGAGCCTGTCTCAGATCCCACCTTCTCCGATCAGGGAGTCGGACAGACCTGGGTTGTGATAACGCTTGAGATGGGCTGGACCCACTCAAAGTGTGGCAAGCCCCAGAGGAATTTCCAAGTAACTGAACTGTGTCCTGGAGGCAAAGCTCATTTTTAAACTGAAATTCTGGAGCATTTTGTGCTTTATTTCATAGACATTCTTGATTGATACCTACCACTAAAACTGGGCCTGATGTTCTTTCAAGAAAAGAACCGTAGGAGATAACCCAATACCACTGCAGTTATGCACCCTTCTTCCCACTTTTATTCAAAATGATACTACAATGCAAGAGGGAAGAGATATGGGGAGATATGTATATGCATAACTGATGCACTTGGTTATAAAGCAGAAACTAACACATCATTGTAAAGCAATTATACTTCAATAAAGATGTTAAAAAAATGATACTACAGTAATGGAGTAGTTATCTATTGCTGCATAACAAGTTACCCCAAAATGTAATGGATAAAACCCCAACCAATATTTATTATCTCACCCAGTATCTGTAGTTCAGGAATTTGAGCGGGGGGTGACTTAGTTCTCACGAGTTGCAGTCAAGATGTCGGCTGGGGCATCAGTCATGTCATCTAAAGCCTCGGGGGGAGCCGGAGGATCCCCCTTCCGAATGGCTGCTCATGTGGCTATTGGCTGGAGGCCTTAGTCCCTCAGCCCACATGCTTCTCTCTAGGGCTGCTTGAGTGTCCTCACGACACAGCAGTTGGATTCCCCTGGAGTGAGTGATTCGAGAGAGAGCAAAGAGGAGCCCACAGTGTCTTTTATGACACAGCCTGGGAGGAAACAGTCCGTCATTTCCACAGTATCATATTGGTTACCCATGGCAGCCCTATTCAGGGTGGGAGGGGCTACACAGGGCATGAATTCTAGGTGGTAGGGATCACTGGGGCCATTTTGGAAGCTGGCTGCCGAGAAAAATAATAGGCGCCCTGTAACAAACATAATTTAGCCACTTTGTGTTCTTGGGACATACCGCATCATTCGACCCTTACAATAACTCTGTGTGGGACAGACAGTGGGAGGTGAAATAACTTGTCCAAGACCACCAAGCTAATAAGTGGTAGAGATGGGTCCAAACTCAGAGGACTGTGAAACCAACCACCCCATCAATAGTGTCCAGCAGTGCCCTCTGCCACACGGCCGTCTCCTGGCCTCTGGAGAAGAATTCCTGGACCTTTCCTGTGCTGGGCCTTTGTTCCCCAGGCCCATGGTGTGGCCTCTCCTCCCAGCTTTGCCTGGCCTGTGCCCACAAGGGGCCCCCAAAGGCTTCTCCTCTCGCTGGTGCTGACTGCCCCTCATTCTCACTGAAGCCTCAAACCCTGTTCCGTGGACTTCGCTCTCATTCCCATTCCTGCTCTGAGACCCTTGGAAAAAGCCTCCCCAATTGTAGGCAGGCAGCGGTGGTGGCCAGGACTAGGAAGGTCTTTTCCAAACATTGGCTGACAGCCATGGTGTTGCCAATAATCCTTCCTGCCTCTTTGACCTCCATGAGTCTTTTGTTTTGGTTTGGTTTGGTTCTTTTACAGAGATGGTGTCATCTTTGCAAAGAGACGTGTTAGTAAAGGATGGTCAAGTTCAACAACTACAACAGGAGGTGAATCAACTGAAAAGTGAGAACAAAGAAAAGGATCACCAGCTCGAAGCCCTCAGCTCCAGAGTGAGTGTCGGGTCATCAGCAAATTGTAGCTGCGAAAAGCAGACACAGTGGAGTCACATGACACACGGTGGTGAGATGAGGCCAGTGCCCAAGGACACAGGGAGGGTAGCTGCTGGGCAGGTGGCCAACTTCTCTGAAGCCTTTCAAAGGACAGCATGTATGTGTCTCAGAATAAGCATAATAGATTTTCAAATCAAGCAGACATTTTCTAACCCCTATTATAAATGAGTTTGTTTAATCCCAGCAACAAACACACCTATGAGCATATACTGCCAGTACAAGGTTTAACATTAAACAGACTACGATCTCTCTGTGAGCAAGGATGACCAAACGGCTGCATCATGGTCCCAGCACCACTGGTTCTCATAATTGTCTTCAAAGCAGAATGTCTGAAGATCCAGATGCAAACACGCAGACTCTCATTTCTTCCTTAGACTTTAGTGTGTAGAATGTCTCTAGGGAAGATGAACGTGGTAGTCAAGCAAAGAGCTTTTTCCATGTAACTGACTATTTGCAAATCTTGCCTTCAATGCTAACTTTAGAATCCTGATTCTAGAGGATAAGATTTCTCAGTATTTGTATGATGTGTCTGTTTCTGTGAGTCAAGGTAAAACCTCGAAGCTTTCATCTCAGGTGGCAACTCAGAGATTCCCAGAGGCTACCCGATAGCTAGGTCTGCATGGGGGTGGGGTGAGAACAGATCTTGAGGTTCCAAGGAAAAGGCAAAATAAGTAATACCTAGTACATAGTACCATACCCAGTTTGGAGCTGGTGAAAGGCACTGCACGAGCTTTGGGATCAGACAGACCAGGGTCCAATCCCAGAGCTTTCTTTCATTGTAAATTATTTGGCCTCCATTTCCCCATTTGTGAAATGGGGATGACAAAATCGTTTTCTGAGAAGTGGGAGGCTGGTTTTAGTTGTGCTCTTCTGCCTCTGCCCTGGGTCGGCTGCCTGGCCAAGCCCTCTGCATTCGTTTCTCCCAAGCAGAGCGTCTTCCCAGGCATGTGCTATAGCTGTTTAATGTGGTGTGTGTGTGTGTGTGTGTGTGTGTGTGTGTGTGTGTGTGTTGGGGACGGGAAGGGGATGCAGAGGTGGTGCTAAGTAGAAGGAATCTGCAAAGACAGCAACTGCTTGGCTCTTCTACCTCCTGAAGTGCATTTGGATGATTTATGTCCCCGTTTCCCCTTCCTTGTTGACCTCGGAATGAGGTCCCTTCTCCTCTAGACTGTGCTGGCCAGTAGCACAAGGGCTCGTCACCACCAAGGGTACTGCTCTTGTGAACATTTGAGATGCCTTTTTTTTTTAATGACATACATCATGTGTGTTAATTTTAGAAAAATAAGTAGATGACATTGAGAAGAAAAAATAAAAAGAGAGGAGAGGAAATGCTACCTTGAGAAATCAGTGTTAATATTTTCATGTATGTTCTTCCAGTCTTATTTCTATATATTGCCTAGAAATCAATCAATCAATCATTTTATAGTGAATTTATTCTATGCACCTTTTTAAATTTTTTAAATACTTACTATTTTCCCGTGCTAATAAATCAGCGCTCTTATCATTCGTCTTAAATGCTACATACTTTCTCCTGGATGTACCCAGTGTTATAAAGTGGTCTGCTGTTCTAAACAACACTTGGGATGTTTCCTCATTTTTTTTTTTATTCCACGGTTACTGAAAATTCTGTGAAGAGCATCCTTGAAACTACAGATTTACTTATTTCTCCAGTCATTGTCCTTAAGGTACATTCCTAAAGTGGGAATTGCTGGGTCAAAAGAAGGCACATCCATCCTTATGCACTTAATGCCTGTTGCCAAGCCACCCTCGGGCAAGACAGCTCCGTTTACCCCTCCACACCAGTCGGGGCAGTTGTGTCTTTGAGACTCAACCTGCACAAAAGCCCTAAGATGGACCCCAGCTCTCTGGCTCGGCCCCCTGCACCCTCACCGGTCACAGTGTGAAAACATCCCAATTCCTGCACCCTAAGTACCCAGACTCTACAAAGCTGGATTTCCCCTGAAGTGAAGTTTGCTGGCTCTTGAAGAGGAATTTAGACGCTCTATTCCTCAGAACTCATGAGAGGGGTGAACTGGGAATGACTGCAGGATCCCATGCTCCCATCACACAAATGGTCTCGCCTCTCAGAATTCAGAGGTGTGATTGGGTTATACAGCAGGAAACACACCTGGGCGTGAACACAGGTACTTGGGACCCCCAGCCAAGCCCCCGTGGCCTTGTCCTTTTTCTCCACAGTGCTCAGTGCTGAAAGAAGATTTACAGAAGGAAGATGCCCAGAAGGAGAAGTGGGAAGCCCAAGAGAAAGAGCTAAAACTCTGCAAAACCGTGCGTTGAACCTCCTGACCCCTAGGTGTCCACTGAAAGCCTAGATTGTGGCCTTGAGGGTTTTGGAGGGGTTTCTTGGCCCATTAGCTAGCACAAGCTCTGGGGCTTTCTGGGTGTTTGTCTGTTAATGTAGTCTCCTAATTCTTTGATTTGCTAGCCTCAAAGAGATGGGTGAAAAGACCATGGAAAACACACTCTCCCCAGATTTTCTGGGCAGTTGGCTCAAGGCCCCTCATCAGGTTTCCCCTGGGGACAGGGATGGGAGGTGGCCACCATATGCTGCTAGAAATTCACCGTGGTCCCTACCCCTGGACTTGTGATGCCCAGACTTTCATGATCCACTGTCACAAGTTTTATCACAGCCCTGAGCACTGTTATTAACACAACTCTTCTTGAAGTATTTTTGCTTAAATACATTCAATTTTACAACAATTCATAAAACCAAAATAAAAAGCAAATGTATCACTGGCCTTGTATGGAAGGTGAACATAAAAATTTATAAAATGAAAAGATGACCACTAAATGTAAATGTTCACCCCCTGTACTGGCCCGAACCCTCGTGCACATCACCAGGCATACGTTTTCCATCCGTTGGGAAGGACGGTGCCTGGGACGGGGGGAGGAGACGTGTGTTCTTCTCTCTGTCAGGAGCACACTTCTCTGCCTCAAATGAGATAAAAGAAAAATGTCATTGTTCTTTTCTTCCAAACTGTGCCCATTGTGTCTTCCAAACAGCCCTTATTTAGATTGAACTCAAAAATGTGCCCCAAGGAAAGAGACTCTAAAGAGTGGATAGGTATCTTATACTGTTTAATCCAGGATCCATGCTGATCTTCAAAAGAAACTCAAATTTTCCCTCACCCAGCCCTTTCATTGCATCCGTTGAAAGAAAGTCTACTTTGCCTCAAAGATGTGGAATTGTCCCCCAAGGGAAGGAATGAAGCGAATCCCAGACTAGGTTTCTGCCTTAATGAACCGGATGAAATGAGTTCTGAAGTTGACTTCCCTGTTTGTTGGAACTCTTTCAGCAAATCCATGACATGGAAAAAGAAATGAGGAAGCTCAGGGTGGAGCTGAAAAGGAGCAGTACCGAGCAGAGCCTGATCTCTATGACGCTGCAGGAAAAGAGCAAGGTATGGCAGGGACAGGTCGGCCTGGGAACCACTCTGGGACAAGCACTCCACCTGCATCATCTCTGTTCATCCTCACAATGACCCCATGCGGTCTATACTGGTATTCACCCCACTTTACAGTCGGGAAAACTGAGGCTCACAGAGGTGAAGGAAGTTATCCAAGTTCACTTGCATAAAGTAGTTGTGGCAGAACTTGAATCCAGGTCTGCCTGACTCCAAAGCTCCTGTGTGTAACCACAACCCTAGACTGCCTTCAGATATTAATTGTGAAATTATCTAAGAAAGAATTGATCCATTAAATCAAGTTTGCCAATGATGTTGTTCCAACTTAAATTCTCATATTGATTTTTTTTGTCTTTTTGTTCCATCATTGAGAATGTATTTAAAATTCTCAACATGTTTGTAATTTGTGTGTTTCTTCTTTTAATATGAACGATGTTTGCTTTATATATTTTGAGGCTGTGTTACTAGGTGCATATGAATTTAGAATCCTAATACTTCCTGTAGAGCAAAACTTTAGATCATCATGAAATGTCCCTTTTCATCTCTAGTAGTGTTTCTCCCTTCACGTCTCCTTTGTCATTTAGCTTCATCACTGGCTTTCTGTTGGTTAGAGTTTTCATACCATATCTTTTTCATATGTTCTCTGTCAATTTTTGTCTTAAGGTTTAGACATATGCCTTCAAATAGCGTATCATTTTTACAAAATCCAGTTTGACAATCTTTGACTTTTAGTCCATTTATATTATGTAATTACTCATGTACTGGGGTTTAAATCTACCTTCTTGCTCAATACCAGTTGTACCATCTGTGCTATGTTCCTTTCTCTCCTTTCTTGCCTCCTTCTGAGTGGATGGTTTTCTCTTATTCCACTTTCGCCCTCTATTAGCTTGGAAATATTTCACTTTTTTACTATTCTTTTAGTAATAGTAAGACAATAGCATTCATCCTTGACTCACCAAAATCACACATTAATTAAGTTTTTCACTCTTCTACTATTCTCTTTGTAGTCATCCTGAAGACTACAATATGCATTCTTTTTTTTTTTTTTTTTTTTTTTTGCGGTACGCGGGCCTCTCACTGTTGTGGCCTTTCCTGTTGTGGAGCACAGGCTCTGGACGCACAGGCTCAGCGGCCATGGCTCACGGGCCAAGCTGCTCCGCGGAATGTGGGATCCTCCCGGACCGGAACACGAACCCATGTCCCCTGCATCGGCAGGCGGACTCTCAACCACTGCGCCACCAGGGAAGCCCTGCATTCTTAACTTAGCAAGAGGCAATAGTAGTTGATAATTATGCCCTTCTCCTTGACAGTGCAATGAGTTTCAAACACCTTAACTTCACTTACCCCCTCCAGATTTATAAGCCATTGCTGTCATTTTCTAAACTCCTCTTCATACTTAAAACCCCACAAGACATTATTAGTGTTTTTCTATAGTCAGTATCATATCCACACATTACCCTTACTGTTGCTTGTCTTTTCTGCATCTCTGATCACCCACCTGGGTTCATTTTTCTTGTGTCTGAAGAATACCCTTTAATGTTTTCCCTCATTGTGGCTCTGCTGATGACAAATTCTCACATTGCCTGTGTGTCTGCCTGGAGATGTATATTTAACCTTCACTCTTAAAACACATTTGACTGCGTATTGAATTCTACAATGGCAATTCTTTTCTTTCAGCACATTAGATATGTCACTATTGTCTTGTGGCTCCTATTATTTCTATTTAGAAGTCATCTGTAAGCCTAACTGTTGTACCTTTGCATAATCTGTCTTTTTCTCCGGTTGCTTTTAAGATTGTCTTTTCCCTTGATTTCCAGCAGTTTTATTATGGTTTATCTAGGTGTGGATTCAGTTTTATTTACCTCGTTCAGAGTTCGTAGCTGCTTCTTGAAACCCTGGCTTGGTGTTTTGACTTAGTTCAGGAGCTTGGGCTCTGTACCACACAGGCAGTGGGGAGCTACTATGGCTTCTGAACAAGTGACTGATGCAATGACATTTGTGGACAGTAATCAGGGTGACAATGATAGTTACAATTTCTCACTTACTAGGTGTTCCCTTGAACATTTCATCTCTTCATCTTCACAACAGCACTGTGATCTAGAAATCATCCTCTCCATTTTACAGATGAGAAAGTCAAGGCTACTAGTTACTAGTAAAGTAACTAGCCCAATGGCACAGTCGGTTTTGTCTGACTCCAGGTTCGTCTGACTTCAGTGACGCTGGCGTAGCAAACAGCCACATGCTACTGTTTACACTGAAATTAATGAAAATTAAATAAAATTATTTATTCAGTTCCTCCGTCACACCAGCCCCATTTCGAGTTCTTGATCCCCAGATGTGGCTGGTGGCTGCCGTATTAGACAACACAGCCTCGCTCAGAGTACGTGTACCATTGCAGAAAGTTCTGTTGGACAGAGCTGCCTTACAGCTGGGTAACTCTCACAGTACCGTTAAGATTGCACTGGAAGAAACTAAACTTGAGGCAAGGAGGCCAGTTGTCACAGTCCAGCTTGCATGTGAGAGGGACTGGAGGACAGGCGTGAGACGACCGAGTGTGAGAGAGGGAGCAGGGCGGCCGCTGAAGGTGACTCTGAGGCTTGGGGCTGGGAACGGGGGCTGTTCATGCAGAACACAGACAGGGGCAGAGTCCAAGGCTGGACTTGGCTTTTGCAGCACATGAAAAAGGCTGCTGACATAGAAGTCCGAGCATGTTTAGACCTGGGAGAAAACTAAGGCCCAGAGAGCTTAGATGACTTTTCCAAGGTAACGGAGCTGGGTAGAGGCTCTTCCACTGGACCACACTACTCAGAAGAAAGCTCTTAAGGGCTTTTCTGGGTCTTTTATTAGATCCCTGTGATCCCCCTCTTCAGATCCCTAAAAAAACAGCCTGTGAATTTGTTTCAGCACAAAAACTTTCCATTTATTTACGAGAGTTTGCCTCATTTCCTGTTAGTGCCAGGGCCCAGGGCTCAGCAGGTGCATCCAAGAATTGAGCAGCTGCGAGGCCTACACTGGCCAGCCAAGGGAAGCGTGGAGCACTCCCAAGCCTACCGTGCGTTGACTGTTACCCAAGCAAGGGGGGAAAAGTAGGCAAGCTTCTCCACTTTAAATGCCTTCGTTTGCAGGCTGCAATTCTTAATAGACATTGCTTTAGCAAGCCTCCATAGAGGTTACCACCAGTGAGTGTGCTCAAAGTGGTAATGACAAACAGTTATGATAATAAACCCAATCATAACATTTCCAAGTACCCATCACGAGTTATTAGAAAGAGACTGTACGGCGGACATTCCCGTCCACCTTTCATAGGTTACAACAGTACTTAACACACTCACAGAGCCCTTAAGCACTATGCCAAACATTGAATCCTCACAATAACTCTATGCAGTGATACTAGTATCATCATCCCCATTTGACAGATGAGGGCACTGAGTCACGGAGCAGTGAAATAACTTTCCGAGTGTCTTACGGCTTGTTAGGGACCGAGCTGGGATGGGAGTGTGCGGTAGAACATAGTTGAGCCCCAGGTGCAGAGCTCATCCCTTTCCCTTAGGGGGCAACTCCCTGTGAGTTTGCCTCCACCCTGTGCATGCCTGTGACCCCTGCTGCTGGTCTGCAGCTGTCACTACCCCTCAGGGACTCCCCCACTGCCAATAGCACCCCCCAAGAAGAGTTTCCCCAGAGGGCATGATGATCACATTAGCAGCAAGCCCTCGGTTTCATCATCGTTTCAGGTTGAAGAGAAGCTTCGGGAGGATTCCAGAAGGAAATTGCTTCAACTGCAAGAAATGAGGAACAGAGCAAACCTCATTAAAGCCAATTTGAAAAGGGCAGTAGGTCAGGTAGGCGTGCTGCAGAGCCCCTTCACGGGCCTGTGCTCTCCACGGAATCCCACACCCAAGTGGCCGGCAGGGATGAATGAGGAGGAAGACGGCCTGCCTTAGTTCACCCGCTTATTTTCTATACGAAGAAGTGTCTAGAAAGAACTAGAGCTGAGATTCTATCTAGATCTAGAGTCTGAGCTCTTAACCACGATGCTCTACTACTTAGCTTACTTAGTTACTATGCTAAGCATCGTTTTTCTGTGTTTTGAAGAAAGTTTCGTGAACCTTTGTCCCGCCCCCAAAGGTAGTGGAAATGACTCCTGCGTTAGTCCTGTCCCCCATCAGCTGCAGTTCCCCTTCCCCTCATTTCAGATGAAGATCAACAGTTCTCAGGAAACTCGGCAGCATCTGGCAGAGAAGGAGAAGCTGACCGAGGAAAGGCTACAGCAAGAGGAGAAGCTGAAAGCCAGAGTCAAGCGGCTAATGGAAGAGAAATCGGTAAGGTGGTCCCCGTCCTTCTCTTTACTACTGGAAACTGATGAAATGGGCTTTCCTATGAGAAACAGAGGGCGCGTACTTAGATGGAGGAATCTCAGCAACTCCTTGTTGGGAGCTAAATTAATTAAAGAGGGTGAATGATGTAGGAGGAATTAACATGAAGCTTGAATCCTAAAACTCAGAGATCAACTTGAAGATCAACTTGAAGAGGCAAGGTTATTGAAATGTCTAGAAATGATACTTTGTTTATATACCGCAGCTGATTTTATTGATACAAATCCCAGTCGTTACTGCGGCTCCGGGTTTGTGTCTAAGTGTGTGCAAGACCAACCAATAGTATTTCAGTCTTTTGCTTTCTCTTCATGCATATCAGGGGAAACACATGGCCAAAACGGCTACTTACTTTTCCAGAAACCAGCCAATTAGAGGATAGTTAACAGTGGCACCTCTCAACTCAAAGGTGTCCACGGATCATATGGGGATGTTGTTGAAATGCAGATTCTGACTCAGCAGGTCTTGGGTGGGGGGAGCCTGGGATTCTGCATTTCTGAACAGCTCCCAGCTGGTACCGATAGCACAGCTCTGCAGACTACATTTTCAGCCACAAGGTCTTAGAAGAAGGTTTTCCCCAAGTTGGCCGATAAGAATCACCTGGGGCTTCCCTGGTGGCGCAGTGGTTGAGAGTCCGCCTGCCGATGCAGGGGACACCGGTTCATGCCTCGGTCCGGGAGGATCCCACATGCTGCGGAGCGGCTGGGCCTGTGAGCCATGGCCACTGAGCCTGCGTGTCCGGAGCCTGTGCTCCGCAACGGGAGAGGCCACAAGAGTGAGAGGCCCGAGTAACGCAAAAAAAAAAAAAAAAAAAAAAAAGGCGGCTCCAGGGACTTCCCTGACGGTCCAGTTGTTAAGACTCTGTGCTTCCGCTGCAGGGGGCGCGGTTTCGATCCCTGGTCAGGGAACTAATATCCCGCATGCCGCATGGTGCCGGCAAAAAAAAAAAAGCCCCTCCAGGAGCAAATTGATGTGATTGTTCAGAGATGAGACCAGAATGACAACAAGTGGAAACCCCAGCTTAGAAGAGCATTAGAAGAACAAGAGAAAGAAAACGTGGGGAGGGAACACAGGGGGGATCTCTTATGTATAGTGATGCTAAGTCGGTAGGAAAGTTGGAAATCTTCCTAGATGTGACTTTGTATTCGAAATGAAATGTTTTAATTCCTTCTCTGCTGAAGCCCTGTAATGATATTTTCCAAGGTACTAAGTAAGTGACAGGGTTTCTGCTAATCCATGATTTGTTCATGTTTCTTCAAATACAAGAGAGGGAGGTTGTGATCACTGATAAAGCTGCTGTCCTCACCATTCTGGCCACAGGAGCAGTCCTTCAGTGATCTAGGGGCCAAGTGCAAAGCGTCCCGACATGAGGAAGTCATTCAGTGTCAGAAAGAGGCTTTATCTGAGCTTCGTGCACGAATTAAAGAACTTGAGAAGGCCTGCTTGTCAAGTAAGTTTCCTCCTGCCTAGTCACCCACTCTGTGCTGAGAACCGTGGACCCCAGACTTGAGGGTTCACTTTAGGGACTAACCAATTTGCCAGGACCACCATCTTCTATCCCCATCATTTCATAACTAAAAAAACAGAGTTATAAAAAAAGATGGGCAGGAAAAAAAAATAGATGGGTAGGCATGAGCTCAGAGTCAAGAGCAGGCCTTGATATTAAATAAACAGGATTTCATGAAAAACTCAGAACCTTGTCCCTCTTTTTCTTATTTCACTGTGGCCCAGTGAAAACTTTTTCATAGACGGATGCTGTGCAAGGACCAACCTTGGGGAACTTCCCAGGATAAATACCCTGTTTAGAGGGCATAGGGCTTTCAAGAAGCCAAGCTTGCTGCTGGGTGGAGCCCTGGGCTAGGACACAGAAGCCTGGGTTCAAGTCCATCCTCACACCTGTGGCCGAAGGTTCCCCCTCAGTGCCCCCGCCCTGGGAGGCTGCAGCCTCATATGAGCTGTGTGGCCTTGGACAAGTCATTTCACCTCTCTGGGCCTCGATGCCTCACCTGCCAAGGGAGGATGGTGAGCTAATTAGTACTGGCCTGTGGTAAGTGTCCAGTAAATAGCAGCTGTGACTTTTACATGCAGTAGCTTCTTCCTGAGCCTTTCTTTTGAGTGTAAACTTTTTCTTTTATAGATCACAAGGACCACATGGATGGATCATTTCTAGACTTAAAGACCCTCGGGATGGAAAAAAATGTTCGGAAAATATTGGATGTAAAACCTGACTTGCCAACTTTTTCAAGAGTAGAGATCGGAACGGTAACCAAAGAAACTTTGTCTCTGCATTGACTGACACGTGGGGAGGGTGGGCATGAGGACAGACACGAGCCGTGTGCCCTGGCACCACTGTATACATCATTGGTTCGAGGCCAGGTCCTCCCTGATGGGCTGGCACCTGTATGGACTGGTCGGTGCCTGGCCGTAATAGTGATCCAATGTTTGAATAGAAAGGCGGCTTCCCATCATGTACAGCATGATATAGCATTGCACTGATGCTGGCCAGGTCAATCTCTGGGCCCTCCTTTTCACATCACATGTTATATTCTGCAGAAAATATCCAACAAGCTAATGTACAACATTATGTCATGAGCTTGCCTAACATTTGCTTTTTGCTATAAACTGAAAAACATGAACACATAAAGGGCAGCAGAAGGGAGCCATGATGATTAAGAAGACACAAGTTCTAGAATCAGAGACCTGTGTCCTAATCCCAGCTCTGCAAGCTCTGTGACCTTGGGCAGGCTCCTAACCTTTCTGGGACTTCATTTCCCAGCTGTAAAATGATGATGGAAAAATTAAAGGAGATCATCATGTAAAGTGATTATCCCAGTGCCTAGCTCATAGCGAGCACTTTAATAGATGATAGTTATTATTGTCAAACAGTATTTAAAGAGTATTATCCAAGAAAACCTTCCTTTCTTAGGGAGCATAGTTTGTGTTTTCCAGGATTTTCAGAAGTAATTTGATTGTTAGGTTGAAGGTGCCGTGTATCCTAAATGGATGTTTGATCAGGTGTTTGACTGACACATGACAATGGACAGCTCAGGTCAACGTGGCTTGCTGCAGCAGCTAGTCTAAACCAGCTTTTGGAAAACATAATAAAGCCATCCTCTCTGTACCAGCATTTTCTCCTACAATTTTTCTAGACATTTGCTCACACGTCTAGAGATGTGAGTCTTCAGAAACGTGTTGGTCTTCCTGGTAAAATCGAATCTTCCTTCTCTGAGGTTGGGAGTAGAGGGACTGTCTCCAGGTGGGGAGCTCAGCTGGATCTCATGTCCTGATGGTCCTGCTTCCAAGATTGACCTTCCCCTTGGCAACAAGCCCTCATCCCACCACTGACACCACAGAGCAGGAAACCTCCCAATTCTCAATCCTCCAAGGTTGGCAGTAATTAAAGGAAAGAGCAGGAGGAAGAATAGCTGACATCTGTGAACTGCTTACTGTGTGCCAGGCGTTGAGCTCAGCCGGCTCCATGCCTTATGTCATTTAACCATCGTAGCAGCATTGTGTCATAGTTACTATTATTGTCCCCATTTAACAGATAAGAAAAAGTAAGGCTTCAGGAGGTCAAGTACCTCACCCAAGGTCACAGAATAATGATTGAAGACACACCAGGGGTGTGTCCCTGGTGGTGTGTCTGCTAGCCTGCAGAGACCGGGTGGGGACTGTGTGCTTGGATCCTGTAGCCCAGGCTCTTCCTTAGTGACCCTCCCCTCAGGAAAAGAGGGGGCGTCTGGAGAGGTACAGAGGATGCAGCTCAGGGTAGCTGAAGACACTGAACAGCATCTCAGGTTCTTTTTGCAGCAGATCTGCCCGGTTTATTGTCATCTTCAGATACCCTCTTTTATTCTCATCTCCATAGGTACATAGACAAATATGTCCACTCTTATCTATCACAGTCACTTTGGGGGCATTTATATTTTTGTAGTTGTTTTGTTTTTAATCTCAGAGGGTTTCAGGGTAGTGCCAACAAATGCTAGGGCTAAGAGAGGCTCATGGCAAGCATTAAAAGCCAATTTATTTTTTAAGGAGGCTTGTTATGGTTATTTGTAGTCGTTCAGATCAGGTCCCCTATTCAGTCTGGTGGCCTTTCCATGCAGTCAGTTGGGCTTCCAGCAGCCAGCTGGCTGGTTGGGGTCTTAGGGAGATGCAGCTGCAAACACTATCTGCATTGTCTCTGGAAAGGTTCTGAAGGGATGCCCACCCACCAGGTTCCAGAGCTAGGAGAAGGTTGGGCCGAATTTTGTGAGGGTATGGTTTCTGCTGCACAGAAATGAGATTCCTTTAGTAAAAAGGAGGGAGGCCATTTTCCACTTAACCTTCATTCGTTCATTCAACAAACATGACCACTATGCACCACTCGGTGACAGGTGCCATGCTGGGCACAAGGAGGGAGATAGTGAGCAAAAGCCACATGGTCTCCATTTTTCTGGAGCTTGTCTTCTCAACATCAGCGGTACTGATTTTTTGAGCCAGGTAACTCTTTGTTTGGGAGACTGCCCTATGCATCGTGGGGTGTTTAGCAGCATCCTTGTCCTCTACCCACTAGACGCCAGCAGCAATTATGACAACCACAAATGTGTCCAGGCATTGCTAAATGTCCTGGAGGGGGTAGGGTGGACAGAGTCACCCCCGGTTGAGAACCACTGGCCTAAAGGGAAGACAGACGAGACGGTGGCCAAAGAACGGCACAAGTGATGCATCATTTCAAAGGCAGTTGTGCTCTGAAGGGGTAGGAGCACAGTCATAAAGAAAGCAGTTCACAGAGTCAGAGTGAATTTAAAACCAACTCTCTTGGCGTGGACATATATACACACACACGCTACCAAAGGTAAAATAGATAGCTAGTGGGAAGCAGCTGCATCGCACAGGGAGAGCAGGTCGTTGCTGTGTGTCTACCTAGAGGGGTGGGATAGGGAGGGTGGGAGGGAGATGCAAGAGGCAGGGGATATGGTGATATATGGATACGTATAGCTGATTCACTTTTTGATACAGCAGAAACTAACACACCATTGTAATGCAATTATACTCCAATAAAGATGTTAAAAAAATTAACTCTCTCAAATTATTCTTTAGTAACTTTCCAGTTCTTCCATTATTCTTTGGGTTATTATTCTGGATGTAGAAAATCATAATGGAATGCCAAGAGAGTTTTTCTTCTTTTTTTTAATTTCAGCCTCAAAATGGCCTTTCCAGCCCAGGGTCCATCATGGTCTCTGAGAAGTTAGGGAAAATGGATGTGGCTGACACTTTGGATCTCAGTGAAAACCTGGTAGGTATACCCAGCATCAGTCCCCTCCTGTCCAAACCTGTGTGCCCTGCAGATAGTTTAAACATCAACTCCACATACATGTTTAGTTGTTACAGTAGCTCCACGAGACCCATCTCCTATCCCAGCATGGGCTGGAAATTGCAGAGCCCAATTCCTTGGAAGACTGGGTAGTAAGAATGAATGTTTATGTCTGTTGTCATTCCCCCTCCCCCACCCCAATTCTCAAAAAGGCATAGTGTAAATGGATGCGGGGGAAAATGAAAGTCGTACTAAAAACCCCAAATGCACTCATTTGCAAAGCATGTGTTTCTTCTCTGCAACTGCAGAAAATGAATGAAACAGAGTTAGATGTTTGCCTCCTCAAAGTGGCCACCAGCGGTCTTGGGCCAGGCCTCTTACCTGAGAAATGCTTTCTCGTAGTACATGGATATGAGCAAAACCCTCGGGACTTTGATGAACATCAAAGATATGTCAGGTCACGTGTCCATGAAACACCTCTCCCCAAAAGAGAGGGAGAGAGTCTACCAGCTTCGACAAAGAGACCTGTACCTGGTGTTTGATAAGATCACCCTACTCAAGAACCAGCTGCAGAGAAAAGAAGAGCTTTTGAGACGATACGAGGAGGACATTGAACAGCTCAAGTATGGCCCGTGTCCCCGGCAAAAGGCCCAGGCCTCCATTCTCCAGGCTAAACCTCGGTGCAGCTGCAGACCCGTAGGGACCAGGACAAGAGGACAGAGGCCTGGGTGTGGAGGGGGGAGGCGGGATGGTGACTCAGGGCCTTATGGACCCAAGTCTCTGGGCAAGAAAGCAGCAGTTAAAGTAACCTACTCTTAAGGAATAAGTTGCACCTTTTATAAATGTCTGATGTTTCACCATGTGTGTGCTTTTCGTAATTCCACCCTATTTTCAGTGGTATCCGTTCCCCCACCCTCTCTGGGAAATTGGGAGGGGCTGGTAGCATAACCGTTGCCCCCTTCATGCTGCACGTCCACAGCCAATGGGCTATTTATTCTGCCCTCTAGTCCCCACATCTTCAGCCTTCCCCCCACTTGTAAGGAAACCGCAAAGCCAGGCATATATGGAAGTGTTCTGAGGATCTCCCAGGTCAGGAGCATTGGTGGTGAGTAAGAAAGCTGAGGAGAAAAGAGACTTTGTCTCTCCCGTGTGCTCAGGCAGAGCAAAGTGTCGGTTCAGATGTACCAGTCACAGGTGGCAAAGCTGAAGGACGACATCTCCAAAGAGGCCGAAGAAAAGGCGCTGCTGAAGGAGGCCCTGGCGCACATGGAAGAGAGGCTGCACCAGGAGAAGAGGGTCACCAGGGCGATCAGGCAGCAGAAGGTGAGAGGTCCCTGCTCGGAGCAGAGCCTCTGAGGCTGCCCCTCAGCTCCCTTTAGAAACAGCCAACTGAGGTCCCAGTGGGATCCAGGCAGCACAGAATGCATTCGCTCATTGCAAAGGAAGGTGGCAGAATAGCTTTAGCGTTAGGCAGACTTAGGTTTAGACTCTTGTTCTGCCATTTACTGTGTGACTTCAGGCAGCTTTTATTTTTTTACCATCTTTATTGGAGTATAATTGCTTTACAGTGTTGTGTTCATTTCTGCTGTATAACAAAGTGAATCAGCTATATGCATACGTATATCCTCAGATCCCTCCCTCTTGTGTCTCCCTCCCACCCTCCTTATCCCATCCATCTAGGTGGTCACAAGGCACTGAGCTGATCTCCCTGTGCTATGCAGCTGCTTCCCACTAGCTATCTATTTTATGTTTCGTAGTGTATATATGTCCATGCCACTCTCTCACTTCGTCTCAGCTTACCCTTCCCCCTCCCCATGTCCTCAAGTCCATTCTCTACCTCTGTGTCTTTATTCCTGGCTGCCCCTAGGTTCATCAGAACCTTGTTTTTTTTTTTTTTTTTAGATTCCATATATATGTGTTAGATTAACCTCTCTGAGACTCATAGTCTAGCTTGCCTCTATTTTTTTAAACTTTCTTTTTCTTTAATTTAATTTTTATTTTATATTGGAGTATAGTTGATTTGCAGAGTTGTGTTAGTTTCAGGTGTACAGCAAAGTGATTCAGTTATACATATACATATATCTATTCTTTTTCAGATTCTTTTCCCATATAAGTTATTACAGAATATTGAGTAGAGTTCCCTGTGCTATACAGTAGGTCCTTGTTGATTACATATTTTATGTATAATAGTGTGCATATGTTAATCCCAAACTCCTAATTTGTCCCTCCCCAACACATTTCCACTTTGGTAACCATAAGTTTGTTTTCAAAGTCTGTGAGTCTGTTTCTGTTTTGTAAATAAGCACATTTGTATCATTTTTTTTAGATTCCATATATAAGTGATATCAAATGATATTTGTCTTTGTCTGACTTACTTCACATAGTATGATAGTCTCTAGGTCCATCCATGTTGCTGCAAATGGCATTACTTCATTCTTTTTTATGGCAGAGTAGTATTCCACTGTATATTTGTACCACATCTTCTTTATCCACCCCTCCATCGACATTTAGGCTACTTCCATGTCCTGGCTGTTGTGAACAGTGCTTTCTGAGACTCATAGTCTAGCTCGTCTGTATTTTTTTAACTTTTGATAATTCGTGTATTTTATTTTGTTCTTTCTATCCAGATAACTATTTTTTCCACCAGTTTTATTGAGACATAATTGACACACAGCACTGTACTGAGTTTAAGGGTGTCCAGCGTCATGATCTGACTTCCCTGCTTCCTGCAATGATGACCACAATCAGTTGAGTGAACAGCCCGAGTGTTTTCAAAGGCGGCGATTCTGACTGTCATTGTTCTGCCAGGTGCCAGGGATACACCGAGGAATAAGCTCTCTGAGAATAAAGATCTGGGTTTGCTCTTCTGAGTAGCCAGAATAGTACTCCAGTCTTTCTGACTTGGGGCTGTGTATTTGTACACGCATGCTTGCGTGTATGTGTGTACATGTGAGTATGTGCTGTGTGTTGGCATGTGTGTGTATTTGTATGTGTGTGTTTGTTGCCTGCATGAGCTCTAAGGAGGCCAAGGTCATAGAAGGGTGTCCTTCTCCTCAACCAGGAGGTGATGGTCAGATAGTTCCTTGCAGAAGCCTGCCCCCCATCCTGCGAACCTTCCAGGCAATAGGTTTCCAGACAGCAGGCTCTCTGGCTTAGAGCCCCAGAAATGAAAAGTGGCTGTCCTGCTCTGAGGGAGCCTGGATGCAGTGTTTCCAGTGCTCACTGCTGTGAATTAAACATCACAGACCTTAGTCTGCATATGTCATGGGGCTGCCTCAGGCAGAGGACAGTTTCCTTTCACACCAAGCAATGCCAGGGAGAGCTGGGCCAGTGACAGAGTTGTGACTTTCCCTTTGATGTGCCCTCTGCAGAGCTCACCCCTCCCCGAAGTGCCCCCCCCGCCCCCAGGGCTTGGCAGACTAGGCCCCAAAGCAGAGACACCAGACCACAGAATGGGACAGCGAAGGGCCCAAAAAAGGCCATTGTCATGTACTGAAAGCCTGAGGATTTACATAATCAGGCTTCACATGCATTATTCCTGGGCTGCCTCATTCACACACATGGCAAGGGACATGCCTGCCTGTTTGGCGCTAGACATCCCTCAGCCGAGAAGGGTCTGAAATGGCCAAGTTGAACCTGTGTCAGGGTCCCCAGAAGAGCTACAGCTAGTAGCTTTCAAATTCGTGGAATTCACAACTGGGGGAAAGACTTACCAAGAGGCAGGCACCTGCTCCACACCGCACATGCTTCATCTCTCCCATCAACCCGCAAGGGATGCTGGCAAGTGTCGTCCCCTTAGAGAGAGGGGAAAGCTGATTTGACAGAGGGTACCCTTCCCTGGCTACTAAGTGGCAGAAACAGGATTTCCTCCCCACCTGCTGCCCTCCCCCACCCAAGTTCACTTTTCCACACCCCTTCCTTCTGTGTCTCCCTTACCAGGGTGGCCCCCTTGGATACCTCGCACCATTGCTCCTGGGGGTTTCACTCCAGGACTCAGGTTTGCATTTCAGGCTTGTTGTTAATATGTTGTTAGAAATCCCTGTTTGTCAGGAAGAAAACAATATTACATTTTATGTTTTGCTGGATCCTAAAGGGCACTTGTATACATCTGTCTTGGCATCCGTTCTTTCCAGGGAGTATATCTTCGTTGTCTTTAAGCAGAAATTAACAGAAAGTAGAATTCCTCTTTTCTAAGTTTTACACTTAGTATTTTCACAAGGAGCCTTAGTTTTTTAGCCTCCTGTATAAAACTTTGAAACTCTTCACCCGTTCACAGAGGTGGCAAGGTTGAAGCACTGAGATGAAATGACACATCTTAAGCCTCAGAATTGCCCCCCCCCAAAAAAATGGAGTTTGTAGTTTTAATGTTTGACCATCTCTTCACCAAGCAGACCTTTCAAGAATCAAAAGTCCTATTTCCACACTAATATCTCTGGCTGTGAAAATGAGACTTGGTATAAGATGCTGGGCCTTCACAGCGAACTGGGCCTGTGGCTCTGTCCATGTGGCAGAGGGACGGGAACCGTGGCCCAGGCCGTGCTCACTCGAATCCACATCCCACATCCCTCGAGAAGCTGGCAGTGTCTCTCAGAGTTCAGAGGCCAGATTTGGAGTCAAACAAATAGGGGTCAAGCCCCACCGCTGCCCCGAATGACCCTGAGTAAGTGGCTTGACCTCTGTATCACAGGTTCCTCAACAAAAGCAACCAAAACTGTTAGCAAGGGGCCTACTGCATGGGGCAGCGGGAGGGTTAAATGGCAAAATGCCTGCAGTGCCTGGCACATCACAAGCCCCGTTTCTAAGGGGGAAGAATAGGCAGCTCATGGATGGGTGGGGATTCCTCTAATTCTTTCAGGGAGCTTCCTGCCAGCCGACGCCTTCCCCGGTCCTCCCAAAGCCGCCAGCTCTTATGGGACGTGCTCTTCTCTTTGGTGAATACGACTAGGGCCACGGCCAAGAAAGGACCCAGATACCTTTTGTGAATGGGCTAAGGCTGGGATTTTCAAGAGGAAATTTTTAAATGCACAGAAGTTGCCACTTGGGAAGCACGCAAGCCCTTTCTTAGGGCTTGAAGTGTAAGAAAGGCTGAAGGGCACCGGCTGCTTCTGGCAGGAGAAGCCGCTCAGCTCTCCTGCCAATCAAATTTCCAGCCAATCAAGTCCTGGCTAGCGGCGTGACCACTGCTTTGCCTTGTGGTCTCAGCCAGGAAAACCCCCTAACCTTCCCTCTGCTTAATTAGCTCAGATCCCTCTTCTTTAAGATGAGAATAAAAATGGCACCTAGCTCGTAGCCTTCCCAATGGGAGCTTGTATACAAAACCCTTAGCACATAGGACCACAAAGCATACATGCTCTCCTACCATCGTCATTATCCTCACTATTCTCTTTAACTCACTATCTTCCAAGATTTCCTTGGGCCCAGGTATTCTCAAGATTCTGGCTTCCTCCGTGCCACTTGTGTGTCTTGTTTGTTTGTTACTTTGTTTGTTTTTGCGGTACGCAGGCCTCTCACTGTTGTGGCCTCTCCCATTGCGGAGCACAGGCTCCGGACGGGCAGGCTCAGCGGCCATGGCTCACGGGCCCAGCCGCTCGGCGGCATGTGGGATCCTCCTGGACCGGGACACGAACCCGTGTCCCCTGCATCGGCAAGTCGACTCTCAACCACTGCGCCACCAGGGAAGCCCCACAATTGGTAGATGTTGTGTAGGAGGGGCGTGGGATTGGAGGGGCTTCGGGTGGTGCTCTTCCGCCCACAATGATGAAGTAGAACCATGTGGCCAGGCCTATGCAGCATACGGATAGAAGAAGGCTAAAGAAAAAGACCCTCCCCCACCCCCTTCATCACATCCCAGTGAGTTCAGTAAAGTTCAGGAAAAGCAGGTGCACTGGGGCCAGGCTCTGCCCTCAGTGCCCAGCTGCCCACTGATGGAACTTAATCCAGGAAGGAATTTTGCAGCAATGTTCAAACTGGGGTTCCCTGGAGCCTTTGGGTGCCATGGAAGGGTGTGACTCTCAAAGCACACACACCTTTCTCCCGCCAGAGAAGCTCTCCATTATCTTATACTCCAAGTTCCTCATGGGATTTTGCTTGGATAAACGGTTCTGCAAACAAAAAGGGAGGGGGGGGATGGGGTGGGAGAAAAGAAGGCTGTTGGTTTAAAACTAACCCCTGCTCTATAATATCTGGGAATTTGGATAGTGATTGTGTCAACGGAGTTTGTGATAAATACCGAGTGGCCGCAGGCTCGAGGCCTTCTCCACGGAAAATGCGTGGAGGGCAATTGTCAGTTCAATACGGGCCCATCAGCCTTCACGGACAGTCCTCTGAGGGTAGAGTTAGCATCCTTCTGGGAGAATGGAAGAGTCTTGTAAGCACCTATGCCCTGTCCCAAAAGACAGCCTTATTTCCTCCCTGAGTTTTGTGACTACCCGGTAGGGTTGCCAGATTGAGGGGAAAACAAACAAACCAAAAACACGATGCCCAGTTAAATTTTAATTTCAGATAAACAACAAAAGCTATTCAGTATAAATGTCCTAAATATTACACGGGGCATATTCACACTCACAAATTTGTTGGCTTCATTCTGAAATTCAGATTTAACTGGGCATCCTGTATTTTATCTGGCAACCCCTCCAACATTTACTGAGCACCAACTAGACACCAAGCAGGGAGGTTCTGAAGCAGGTGTCGCAAGATGGCAGCCCACAGATATATTCCATTTGTCTCATGGGATTTTTTTTTTAAGTTACATTTCAAAATAGGGCAGTTTCCTGGAATACTCTGGATTTCCAGCTTCTCTGGGAAACTTGGAAGATCTGGCGACCCTAGGCCCACAGACCCACAAGCCACCATCACAAGCCTCCATCTTCCAGGCCCCTTAGAAAGGCGCTGGGCTCGTGTGTTTGCTGCTGTCCACCACCACCCCAGCTCACTTCACCCACTTCTTTTACTTTCCTGGCCGCTGTAGGAATCAGGTTGGCGACCCCAGTGGATGCTCAGGGCTCTAGGAGAACGTCTCCTTCCTGACACCACTGCACATTCACCTGCGGAGAGTCAGTCTGCAAGGGAGACCCCAGTTCCCTCTCACTTTTGTGTCTCCAGTGCCTAGGGGATGCTCTTCCTTTGATGAGCTGCCCCTGAGGTGCAGGGTCTTGAGCAGATCAGGGTCAGCAATAGTCATCAAACCCCAGGGGAGCGGCAAGCTCCAGGTTTTCAGTGATGCTGGCTTCCCAACAGGCCCCTGTAGTCCCTGCCAGGGAGGTTAGCCACTGGGGCTTTCAACATTTCCACTGGGTGGAAAGCCACTGGACATCTACAGCCTCTTCCACTGATCTAGGAGGCTCTGCTTCCAGCTAAAGCAGATCTGTCCTCCAAGAAGAATACAGTATCCTTCATAGCCTTCTTGGTTGACCACCTCCTTCTCTGCTGGAATCTGGAACAGAGATTCCCTAAAAGGTGCAGCAGGACAGTGTAGAGTTACCCCAAAGCCACACCCCCTTCTGCAGACCTCTATCCTCACCTCCTCACCTAGGAAGGCTCAACATTCCATCCAAATGGGTAGCATCTGAAAGTTGAGAAAAATCCATTTTTCTCTGATGCAAAAGGCAAAGAAGAACATAAGCTAAATTTTGTCAGTATTCTTTCTGTGTTAAAGAGACGAATGTTTGTAGAGCTGATGAAGAACTCAAAGATGCAGAACTCACATTTCCAGGTGAGCCAGAAGAGAGAAGAGAGAAAACCCTAGAACGTCAGCAGGAAGCCCGGTGGACAGTTATCCCACATCTATTATGTACTGAGCATTTGGCATGTGCCGGGCACAGAGCCAAACACTCGACGTGCAGTATCTCTTTTAAGCTTCACAACAACCCTATGGGGTGGGTGTTGTTATTATACCCAATTTACAGATGAGGTGTCTGAGGCTCAGAGACTTTCTTTGTCCAGAGCCACACAGCTCAGTAGGAGAGCTGGGAATCAGTGCAGATCTGACACCCAGGTGAGTGCTAGCTTTTCCTCCTTTAGGTTATAAACCTCCAGGTAATAAACCTGATACATTTCCAGTGGCATTTCTCTTAAATTTCAAGGAAGCATCCTCTAGAATTCTCTTCAAAGTTGAGGATTAAGACTATGAAATCTTGAACATGTTGAAACATTGCCATTGACAAATCAGCCCTGGAACTGGAATTAAGCCAGTCCACGTTCCCACTTTGCAGACAGCAGAGGCGAGCTCTCAGGAAGCTAGAAAGCCAAACACATTTTGGTTGAATATGAGATAGGAGACATTCAAGTTTGATAAAAGGCCACAGTCATGCTGAGGCAACCAAATTATCATGGGAAGAAACGAAGATATTCTAGGTGAGGGATATATTTGGAAAATAGAAGCTTCTCAACCAGCATCCTTGTGCTAAGACCAGAAGGTGGTTACTCCCCAGAGCAGGATGTTAAGAGGATAGAGAGCATCCTGAGGGCCCCACTTGATCTGAGACGTTTGCCACCCTGCAAAGTGGAAACGACTGGAAGTTTGTTACTTATTCACTCACATATATGACTGAGCTGGGAGGAGGCAGAAACTGCCCTACATCTAGGTTTTGTCTGAGGACCACCTGCGGATGTGAAATGGCAGAGGAGATATTGGGATGGGCCCCGGATGTTGTGGGAACATTGTGCTTCTCTGAGATGTGAGACCCCCTGGAACTTCACGCTGCCTCTGGCTTTAACAGAAGCAGGACAGATGGTACTTCGGCTAAGAGCAAAGAGCCAGCTTCCCATTCTCCCTGCCCTCCAGCCTGAGCTTAGAAGTTTGGTGTCTAGGATCTCCTCAGTACAGAAAGGTTTCCTCCAGGTTCCTTGCCAAGTGTAACTTGGGCGACTCCTTCCCCAAGAGTGGGCCTTGGGCTTCCCTGGTGGCGCAGTGGTTGAGAGTCCGCCTGCCGATGCAGGGGACACGGGTTCATGCCCCGGTCTGGGAAGATCCCACATGCCGCGGAGCGGCTGGGCCTGTGAGGCATGGCCGCTGAGCCTGCGCGTCCGGAGCCTGTGCTCCACAACGGGAGAGGCCACAACACTGAGAGGCCCGCGTACCGCAAAAAAAAAAGGGGGGTGGAGGGGGCTTTTTTAAGGATATAGGGGTGAGTGCCTCATAAAAACTGGGAGCTGAAAGAGAGCCTGGCCTCGAAATAGAACTGGTAAGCCATCAGATCTCAGGCATCATCTCTTTTACACACACACAAGCATGCGCACATGCACACATAGGCCGTATCTCCTCTCTGTGTCTCTGTGTGGCTCCCCTGATCTCTGCTCTCTCCAGTCATGTGACAGGAAGGAATGACCTCATGGTCCCCCAGTTCAAAGGACCAGCCCTGGAAGCAAGTAGCATCTTAGAACCCATAACCCAAATCCTGGGAGTGACCATCTTAAAAGCCCAGCCCGTGCCAAGTTCCCGATCAGCTATGACCAGGGACAGAGTCATACACATGGCTGCCTGGATCCAGGAGTAGTGCTCAGAAAACGGTTAGACAGACCTCCTAGAGTATGCTGCATTTTACCCTCCTAAGACATCAGAGACATAAGGCATTCAGTTCAGTAACAGCTTTTCGAGAGAAAGTCCATCCCAATGAAATTGCCTATCATCAGAAACTCCTGGTTCAAAAAAAGATGCAAATGTCAGAAGAAAACGTTATCTGTGTATCTGGAAGAGTGTACACCAAAATGTGAATAAGGTTACCTGTGGGTAGTGTGATAATGGTGGATCATTTTACCTTCGTTTTGCTCACGTCTATGTGTGTATATAAATATTTTTTACAACAAAGATTTTATTTTGAGTAACAAAAAATGCCATTTGAGAAATATTTGGTGATCTCCCTACAATTATAGAGTTTGGGCATTTGTTGCTCTTGCTTGTTGTAGGTTGGAGCCAGAAAAGGCACCCCAAAGATGGACCAAGGAAGGGAGATGCTGAAGAGAGAAATGTCCAGCAAATCCAGCCAGAGCCTTCTGTTTTCTAAACCTGGTGGAAGGAACTAGAAACGTCGCCCCGCTGGGCCTCGCATGATCCTCCGTGAGTCAGTGTAACTCTTCTGCGTCAAACTACTAAGATGCTTTTTTAGGACATTAAAGGTTGCTACCCTAGTATGTTGCTTCCTAGACTGGTATTTTGCACAATACTGTGTTTTGGAGTATGTGAGGAGAGGGGTTCTTTTCACAGATATTATGAATGTAAACATACACAAGCATATGAAGAATAAGTTTGAAATTCAGACTCCTAGGCCTGGTAGATGCAATTATGTGTTTGGGTAGTGACAAACCCAAATGTCACACCTCCAAGGAGCTCTGAGAAGCCCGCAGTTGAGAAAACCCAGGGCGTGTACTGGGGCCACAGGACAGAATGGTAACCTCAGGGCTGTTGGGGCCATGGTACAGTGCATTTATATCTGAATTGATTATAATAAATGTGAACAGCAACCAGTTTTATCGCTTCCATAACAGTGAGTCATGTTTATATGGCGCTCTGCGGTGTTCAAAACACTTCTCGTCTAATCCTCTCTCAAGCCCTGGGAGGTAAATAGCATTATATTCCCCATTTTACAAATGAGGAAGCTGAGGCCCAGAGAGGTTAAATGGCCCGTCTAAAGTCACACAGCTAGTAAATTCAAGAATTGGGTCTGGAACCCAGGTTTCTAACTCCCATCTCACGCTGCCCATTCTGCCGCACCAAGACAGCCCAGTAGGTCAAGTCCCAGGCCATCAGGACAGACCAAGTACCCAGTCATCAAAGAACACACCCCTTTCCCGTGGTGTTTGAAGAGACCCTCATTTTTGCCTTCTCTCCAGCCATCTGTTCTCTCCCTGCCTTTCTTGTACAGCCAGAGACCACCAAACAAAACAGGAGGAAGAGCCAGAAGCCATGAATATCATTTATTTTTTATTTTTAAAAAGCCACAATAAAAGTATTTTGATATTTTAAAACCAAATGCATTCTTTATACTGATTAAAACTAGAAGGAAATGGGAAAAATGATTTGCATGATCTTCCACTAAAGGTACTTCTTACACAGTGAGAAGGGTGAGCATCACCTGACCTTAAAAATCATCTTGAAAATCCCAGCAGTTTTCCATAAAGAACATATTACTTATACTGTACCATATCCCCCAAATCCAAAACAGCAATCTCCAGCACCAGAAAAGATCACTTGGTCAGGCAGTAGTTAAGTAGCTGGCTCATGTTTGGAAGCCAAATTGTGTGAGAAAAAACTACTTTGGTTGAATACAAATATTTGAATTTGCATAAGTTAAATGTAATGCCTATGTGACTCCACTGTATTTGAGGTCTTTCAAAGGACGTGTTAATCTTTATCGTATCAACATTGCAACCCACAATGGCAATGTCCTTTCTTCACTCCTTGAACTAGATGGTTCTTTAGGTGTCTCCTCAGCCACACACCCCTTTCTCTGAGAATGCACATTCCCCAACCAGGTTTACCCTACCTACTGCTGCTCTCTTGGCCACACCTGACTGGCTGATCAGTAGATAGTCTACCCAAGCCAGACAAATCAGGTTTCTCTTCTAACCCAAGCTGGGCCAATCAGCACCTGTGCCCTTGATATTTGGAAGTGGGACACGGAGTTACCACACAGGTCATTAATGGCCCGGAGCTGAAAGTCTTGATGCAGTTCTTAGCTGGGGTGGCCATTTCTCCCACTGTGTTTGGAGAAACAAAGCCAGTCTTAGAAAGAGATGGCCAGGATAGATAAGCAACAGGTAGAGACAAGAAACCAAGACCCAGGGAATTCCCTGGCAGTCCACCCTGCGCTTTCACTGCCAAGAGCCCGGACTCAATCCCTGGTCAGGGAGCTAGGATCCCATAAGCCAAACCGTGTGGCAAAAATAAAAAAAAAAAGAAGAAGAAACCAAGACGACCCCCAGTGAGACAGTGCAGCAGACACTACAAGCCCCTTAGTCATTGCCTCCCTCTACTGTATAAGCAGCACGGGAAATGCCCTCATTTCCCAGCCTCCCTTGCAGCTAGACCTGGCTGTGTTGTTCAGTTCTGGCCAGTGACATGCAGGTGAAGGCCCTGGGCCTGGCTTCCCTTCTGGAATTAAAGGCAAGGCTTTGCTAGGAGAAAGTTTTTCTCTTTGTCCCTTTGCCTTGTCTCCTTTTCCTCTCCTGGAGCTCGGACTTGGAGCTGGAGCAGCCATGTTGGGGATCACCAGGTAACAAGCAAGAGACCAAAGCCCACTTCAAAGGACAGTGGAGTGGAAAGACATGAAAAGCCTGGGTGGGAGCCTAGTGGCATCACTGTGCTCTGCACTGTACCTCAACTGCCTACCTCTGTACATCCTGTTGTATAAATAAATCAATCCTCTCAGTTTCAGCCACTGTAGTCAGATGTACCTGTTTGTGCTGTGGAGCCAACGACTCAAAAGTTAGTGACTTGGGCCTCCCTGGTGGCGCAGTGGTTGAGAGTCCGCCTGCCGATGCAGGGGATACGGGTTCGTGCCCCGGTCTGGGAGGATCCCATATGCCGCGGAGCGGCTGGGCCCGTGAGCCATGGCTGCTGGGCCTGCGCGTCCGGAGCCTGTGCTCCGCAACGGGAGAGGCCACAACAGTGAGAGGCCCGCATACCGCAAAAAAAAAAAAGAGAGAAAAAAAAAAAAAAAAGTTAGTGACTTAAAATGGCAACTATTAGTTCTCATGATTCCAGGCGTCAAGCTGGCCCCTTGTACTGGTCTGGTTGGTTTGGCTGGGGCTAGTTTAGGGTGGCTTCGTGTACATGCCTGCCTGGTCATTGACAGGCAAGCTGGGTTAGGACAGTGGTTCTCAACTGGGGGCGATTTTGCCACCCAGGGGCCATTGGGCAATGTCTGGACACACTTTGGTTGTTAAACTGGGGTGGGGGTGATCCTATCATCTCCGGGTAGAGGCCAGGGATGCTGCTAAACATCCTGCAGTGCACAGAACAGCTGCCCACAACCAAGACTTATTTGATCCAATATGTCAATAGTACCGAGAATGAGAAACCCTGGTCTAGAAAGGCCTCAGCTGGGACGTCTGATTCTGCCTGGTGTGGTCCCTCATCACCCAGCAGGCCAGACCAGGCCACGTGTGGTGGGTACAGGTTTCCAAGAGCAGCAGGAGAGAGAAAGCCGCAAAGCACACTTTTCAAGTCTCCACCTGCCATGTGTCTGCCAACATCTCATCAGACAAAGCAAGCCACATGGCTAGAGTTCATTTGGGAGGGGCTCCAAATTTTTACCATCTACCCACATCCAGGTTTCTGTTATTTAAAGCTGAAGGCAGCGCGCGCCCAGAGCGTTAACGGGCGGGGGCGGGGGTGTGGAGTTGGGAGGTCAACTGGGCCTCCTGGTAGCCTCCCTGAGTTCAACCAATCCAGTGAGGAGAAGCCGTGGGCGGGGCGAGCTCCTCTGCCAGAGCGGCGTGAAAAATTTCCCAAGGCAGAGCAAAAACCTTTCCTGAGCGACTGAGCATGCCCAGTGGTGAAAGGTCCAGCCCAACTTTCACCACATCCCAGACTCCAGAGGGACTTTTCTGAAACCCAGAGAATTGACCATGTCCTCAAACAGCTTAAAAATCTTCCAGGGCTCCCCCATGCCTCCTCAGGAAAAAAAGATCACACTTCAGTGGGTTTTTTATGCTTCATCCTCAACCTATTTCTTCAGCCACGTCTCCCACTACTTTTGCAAGAACTCTTTTGCTCCACGGATGTTGCAAACTTGCAGCTTCTCATACATACCATGTTCTCTGTGCACACAGGTTCACCTACCTGCGATTCTCTGCCCAGGCCCTCTCTACCAGGGTAATTGCATCTGTGCTTTCTAGGTCTATGAAGACAGTCATGCTTCATCCCTCTGGCATAGCTCTTGTTTTTGTCTGTTTGTTTGTTTTTTTGCATCTTTGTTGGAGTGTAGTTGCTCTACAATGGTGTGTTGGTTTCTGCTTTGTGGCAGGGTGAATCAGTTATGCATGTGCATGTGTTCCCATGTCTCTTCCCTCTTGCGTCTCCCTCCCTCCCACCCTCCCTGTCCCACCCCTCTAGGTGGTCGCGGGGCGCTGAGCTGATCTCCCTGTGCTGTGCGGCTGCTTCCCACTAGCTATCTATTTTATGTTTGCTGGTGTATATGTGTCCATGGCATAGCTCTTCTTATTCTGTGTTGTGAATATACTCTATGTGCTCACATGTCTTATCTTCACTAGAATGTGAACTACTTGAGGGCAGGGGTCTTGGAATATTTTATACCTGGATGGAACTCTAAGACCTAGCAGGGTGCCTGGCACAGGATAGACACTCAATAATTGCTTATTGAATAAATGAATGGATTATGAGCTCCATGAAGGAAAAAAAAAAAAGCTGAAGGCATTCCAACTGATGCAGAAAGTTGCCCTGATTCCTGATGACTTTCTGGTTCTTGGTTTCTTTCCTTGGAAAGGCCCATTCCAATGCCTGCCCTTGGGTTCCACTAGGACTTTTTGTATCACTCAAGATTCTCTGGTTGCAACCAACAGAAATCTCCTGTGGCTAACTTAAAGAGAAAAGGAGTTTACTGAAAGGAAATGCGGAAGGTTAGAGAATCAACGGGCAAGCAAAGCGGAGGAGTCTGGACAGGCAGGAGCCATCTTTTCTTCCCCGTAGATGTCCCCTTTTTTGCTTCAGCCGGTTTGAGTTTCTGTTATTTGCAACCAAAATGGCATTTACTAAGACGCTCTGCACAGCCCCAACTGGTAGCTCTGAGAAACTACCAGCGACCTTTCTTTCCCCTGACGTTGTACCAAGGGACAGCAAGGTACCTGCAGTCCCCCCACCAGAACTCCCAATCTTCTGATCCCCAAAGAAGCTAAGCCAAACAACTTCCTTCCACCCTTGGCAATGGGGGCCCATTTGGATTCGTGACTTTGCAGATAAGGTGCCCTTCTCCAGCAACTTGGCAGAGCCAGCAGTGCCTGCTGTTGTGGAAACCGGGGTCATGAAGTGTCTACGGAAGAAAACAGCTTCCCCTGGATCCGTGTTGCAAAGTGTGTTCCTGGTAAGTGGAGTGGTTTCCAATTTTTTAGCGTCTTAGGAATGAAAGCAATACACTAACGATGAGAGGAAACCCAAAATCTGCTAATGCATTTATTTTTTTTTTATTATTATTATTTTTTAAATTTATGGCTGCATTGGGTCTTCGTTGCTGCGCCCGGGCTTTCTCTAGTTGTGGCGAGCAGGGGCTACTGTTTCTTGCATTGCGCGGGCTTCTCATTCCATGGCCTTCTCTTGTTGCAGAGCACAGGCTCTAGGCATGGAGGCTTCAGTAGTTGTGGCTCGCAGGCTCAAGAACGCAGGCTCAGTAGTTGTGGCGCACGGGCTTAGTTGCTCCGCGGCATGTGGGATCTTCCTGGACCAGGGCTCGAGCCTGTGTCCCCTGCATTGGCAGGCGGATTGTTAACCACTGCACCACCAGGGAAGCCCCTCATTTACTCTTAATGCTTCCCCCTGTTGAGGAAAAACAGGAGGAAAAAAGAAAGGGCAGGGCTTCCTTGGATGCCAGCAGCCAGCAGAGCTGGAAGAGGCAAGGGATGGACTCCTCCCTAGAGCATCCAAGGGAGTTTGGTCCTTCTGAAAAACCTTGATTGCAGCCCAGCTGATGCTGATTTGGGGCTTCCAGCCCCCAGACCCATGAGAGAATACGTTTGTTGTTTTAGGCCACTAAGCTTGTGGGAATTCATCACTGTGTTTAGCAAACCAACACGGGGCTCAATCTTCAACTCATTAGAGACCAGCCCCCCACTTTGATCTGAACACTTCTGGACTCTTCCTATACGGCAGGAGTGCTGTGGGAATTGCACAAAGGACCTTAGTTGTTTTGTATGTGTGGAAACAATCAAGTAGAAAATTATTCACGTTGTTCATAGAATAGCTCATGGATGTTTAGTACGTAAACTATGGAGCATGGATGCACCTCCGTCTAAAAGGAAGGCAGGGAGAATGTTAGCTAGGAATGGTAGCAATAGGCTGGAGCCCTGAATAGTGCCTAGGAAGACAAGGAAGTTATCTGCAAGAGTAAATTAAAACCAAAGCAGGAGGTCACTTTCACCTCAAAATTCCCGAAGGCACACTCATCCTGCTTGTTCACTGGTTCAGACTTCTCAGAGCTCTCTCTCTTTTCACTACAGAAAAAGCTAAAAAGGTAAAAACCAGAAGAAAGACCCTGGCCCTTCCTTTCCTCTCCGCCGTGTTTTGGTTCTTAGACTAAATATAAGAAAGGCAGAGACAGGGGAGAAAAATCAAAAGCCACCCACCTCACCTGTTCTTGGGCCCTAACTGGCCCCAGGGCTATGAAAGAGCAAAGAAAATTCCCCCAGCGCTCCCACCCCACACAAAAGGAGGAATCTCAGCAGCCATATTGGTGCCATGTGACCTCCACCCTCTCAAGTCACAGCTGATAGGTATGTGTTCACCTGACCCAGGAGAACCAATCAGAAGCTGGGCTGGGCTAGGTTCATCTCTCCCAGGTCCTGGGTTGGGCAATGTGGTATCAGGGATTAAGGGGCCACAGGTGAGTGAAGCAGGGGACGTACCTCAGCACAGAGAGAAGGTGACTGCTGAAAGAGGCCGACATGAGGATGAGACCTCAGACATAGCTGTGTCCTGATGACTTTCTGGTCTTTGGTCCTGATGCCTTGGAAAGCCCAGCTGTACTTCTGCCCCTGGGTTCCACAAGAAATGCTGTGTCCTCCCAATAAATTCCCCTTTTAAGGTCGGATCCTAAATGTAGTCCATGTCCTTGAAGGCGGGCCCTGCCTTTGCATCATATCAGGCAGTGCTGGGCCCACAGTGGATACTCCACCTGGTCTCAATTTTGATTTTCACTTTTCTCAGACCAGTTACAGTTCTGAAAAGGGGAGCCACAAGCAGATGATTGAGATAAAGATCGTGTTGGAGCACAACTGTGACTGCAGTGCAGAGCGCTGCCTGGTGTGTGTGTGCAGCTAAGTCAGCTGCATCCACCCACAGATAAGTATGGAGCTCCACAGATATGTGCCAGGGTACTGTTCTGGGTTCTGGGGATAAAGCATGAAGCCCCGCTCTCCATGGGAAGGGTCCTTGCTTGAACAGTGTTTCCCAAAGTGGGTCCCGTGGCCTTGGGTGACAATGACCATGGTCATTTTGGACTGGCTACTTGCACTGGATCTAATCAACTTGAAAGCCACCAGGGAGCCACGTGCACAGAGAAAGCTGGTCTGCAAGAGGAGACTCATGAAGCAGAGGTTCACGGAGAAAACAGTCCTTCATAGAAAGAGATAGTTCTGGGCTCTCCTTAGCCTGGCCTCACTCACTGTCCTATAGGATGCCCCAGGCTACTTTCAATAAAGTCCTATCTTATGCTTAAACGAGTTGCAGTGGGTTTCTGTTGCTTGATGCCAAATGTTCTGAGACGCCTTGGCTCTGGATGAACATGTGTGAGATGGGAAATCTAAACTAAACCCACAACTGTGGAGCAAAACTGAAAATGGGACACAGCTTTATCCCTGGAAATGAATGGATCAATCAAACCACAGGCCATAAATGGGCAGTACACGAAGAGCCCTTCTGAGGATTACTGGTCTCATTTGTTGCCTTAAGGGCCCTGGCCAGGCCCATTTAGCTCCTAGGACAAATTGTGCTGAGTATTTAAGTGTGGAGGTACAAAAGGACAGCCCCTGTTCTGTATGCAAGCACAGAGGGCGAGAGATAGGCTTTCAACTGGGGAGGACTTTGTTTTAATCCAAGCACTGCTGCTTCCTAGAAGGATGATCGTGAGCAAATAATTGGATCCCTCTGAGCCTTCCTCTCTACACCAGCAAAATGGAGTTTCCTAATTTTTTTTTTTTTTTTTTTTTTGTGGTATGCAGGCCTCTCACTGTTGTGCTCTCTCCTGTTGTGGAGCACAGGCTCCAGCTGCACAGGTCCAGCAGCCATGGCTCATGGGACCAGCCGCTCCGTGGCATGTGGGATCCTCCCGGACTGGGGCACCTGTATTTCCTCTTAATAACAACCACACTGGCGTTTAAGTGAGCCTGGCTAGGCTTACAAATGCACACATAAAGATTACCAACTACCTTCCACAGAGACGGAAGAGGGAAGCTGAAGCTAAAACACCCTGTGAGGGCTTCCCTGGTGGCGCAGTGGTTGAGAGTCCACCTGCCAATGCAGGGGACACGGGTTCGTGCCCCGGTCCAAAAAGATCCCACATGCCGCAGATTGGCTGGGTCTGTGGGCCATGGCCACTGAGCCTGTGCGTCCGGAGCCTGTGCTTCGCAATGGGAGAGGCCACAACAGTGAGAGGCCCGCGTACCGCAAAAAAAAAAAAAAAAAAAAAAAAACCCAAACCAAAACAAAAAAAACACCCCGTGGGTAGTCAGAGGAGAGGACCGTCACAGCTCATCCCCCTGAGCCGTGTGCCAGGCCTGATCTGAGCACTTGTACACATGTTAATTTATTAAAATACTTCTAACAACCCTATCAGGTTGGGACTACCATCACCCTGCGTACAGACGGAACAAAAGGAAACAGAATATGGTGTCCTCCTTGTGTTCACAAAGCCCGTTAACTGGCAGAGGCAGGACTTGAAGGCCACAGTCCGGCTCCCGAGTCCATGCCATGCTTTACAGCCTCCAACTTCTCACGCTCATTCCTAGAGCCACCTGGGAAGGAGGAACCAGGCAACTAAAGACTGGGTTTGAATCAGACTCCACGTCTGACCAGCCGCGTGATCCCGAGCAGGGGGCCTCGCCTCTCTGAGTCTCAACCTGGCTCCCTTGCAAAATGGGCACATTAATGGGAACGTCAGCCTTCAGCAACGCTGTGACGAGTATCAGTGTAGCAGGTGTGAACGGGCTTTGTAAACTCTGGAGTGTTCTGTGAGGTATAAACTACCCTCTATTCTCATTAGAGGGAATTCATTTCATAACCTGCTCCTGGCTCTTGAACTTGGCTGTGCATCCAGTCAGTGCTGGATGATCTGGAACCAACAGCTGGTCTATTTATGGCTGAAAACCCACAGGTCATAGGAAGACAGCAGCACCGGAGCCCCTGGGTGGCCACAAAGATAAGGTTCGTGTCTTGAGGACCGATGACATGGTGGTCACTGAAGGAACAGGCCCCTCCTGCCCCTTCCACTAGTGACAACTGAAAACTTTGGTTTCCCCAACACCCCGATCCAAGATCAACCCGACTCTTTGCCCAATGTTGGAGAAGTACCGGCGTGTCCTGCAGCACTGGCTGGCCCCCTCTGACTGTGTGTTGCCTCCTTCCACAGATCAGTGCCCTACAGCAAGGCTACAACCAGGTGCTGTGCCAGACCCTGTCTGAGAGAAACTTACAAATCACCTCCCTGAAGCACGAGGCCGAGAACTTAAGGAGGGAGGCCGCCATCACGTCAGGTGAGGCCCTTCTGCATTCAGGCCTCAGAGCTTTTGCCCTCCCCCTGCAGACATCACCAGTCAACCAGCACACCTGTGCCCGTGACCTGGGTGCAGCCTCAGGGATCACCCATGTCGGTGCATTAGAGTTCTCCCTCAGTGGAGGTTTCTTGCCACCCGGTTCCGAGGGCAGGGCCTGGTAAATATTTGAGAGAATGGTATCTCTTGGCTACAAGGTCTCCTGAGCACTGGCCCCACCAGGGAGAACACAGGTCGCCTTGTGGCTTGGGTGGTTCCACAAAGCAGCCTGAGTGCAAACTAGAGCGTGGACAAAATGGGGTCACTCCTTTAAGGCACCCATTGTCTCACACATTTCAGCCGAGTGCACTTGGGCCCAAGAGAAACCATTTTCTAATTTGATCAGAGGTGGTTCCCTGATAAAGGGCTTGGGTTGGGAGAGGGGCAGCCAACGCACAGCTGTGGCTGAGCTTTGATTCCCTGGATTCCTTCATTGCTTCCACATGTTTCTTGAGCTTCTACTAGGTGTCAGGCCCCGTTCCAGGCTCCGGGGAGGGAGAGCCAAGCAAGACAGTCAGATTCCTGTACTCACAGATTCGGGAGGGGGTGACAGACAATAAAAGTAAACGGATGAATAAACAAGCCCACTTCAGAGAGCAGTGCTGCTGTGGAGAAAATAAACTGTGTGTCGTGATGGCCAACGCTTCAAGGGGGGAGGCCAAGGGGGACCAGCTTAGTGGGTGTGCAACCATGGAACTCAGGTGGGACTTGAACCCGTGGGCTGGGACTCGAACCCAGTCAGAACCCACTATCTTTTAATCGAGATCACGCATCTGGTCTCGGGACTTAATAAAGCTCAGGTTCTTTATGTCTCATGCAGAAAGAATTCAGTGAGAGACAAAGTAAGAAGTGGATTTCTTTAGAGAGAAACACACTCCACAGACAGAGTGTGGGCCATCTCAGAAGGCTAGAGGCCCCTAAATATGGGGTGGTTAGTTTTTATGGGGTGGGTAATTTTATTGGCTAATGAGTGGGAGGATTGTGACAACTCTAATATTTTGGGGAAGGGGCGGGGATTTCCAGGAATTGGGCCACAACCCACTTTTTTTTTTTTCCTGTACACAGGCCTCTCGCTGCTGTGGCCTCTCCCGTTGCGGAACCCTGGCTCCGGACGCACAGGCTCAGTGGCCATGGCTCACGGGCCCAGCCGCTCCGCGGCATGTGGGATCTTCCCAGACCGGGGCACGAACCCGTGTCCCCTGCATCGGCAGGCGGACTCTCAACCACCGCGCCACCAGGGAAGCCCCACCACCCACTTTTTGACCTTTATGGTCAGCCTCGGAACTGTCCTGGTACTGGTGGGTGTGTCATTTTGCTCATGTATTACAATGAGTCTGTAATGAGGCTCCAGTCCCCCTGGAAGTCGAATCTTACGCCCCCTTGGACCTAGCTGATTCTAACCAGTTTATGGTGTATCCTCCACGGCTATGTCCTTCTTTTAGAGAGGACCTGTTTCACGTGGGCAAGGACAAGCCAAGGGCAAGAGAGGCTGCATGGAGTGAACAGGGGATTGTGGGGCTGGGCAGGGTCGGGGGGTCTGGGTTTTATTCCAAGGGTGTTGGGAATCCAGTGGAGGTTTTTAAGCAGAAACTGACATGCCTAGAGACCTGAAGAGGATGGGACCACTCACAGACGAGGGGAGGGAGAGAAGCAGGTGACAGGGAGGAGGCAGTGAGCCTCGGAGGGGCACATCACTCTGAAAGCAGCCGGCGCGTAACAGGAAACATGCCCACAGCTGTAGAAGCCAGACATAGCATTGAGTCGCACGTGAATCCCCATCTCTGTATGAATCTGTGCTTTTCTTCTGCCTCACTCTGCAACTTAATCACACCCAGCCCCACCCCCTGCTGCCCCCAGGTCTCTGCTTATGCTCCTCCCTCACTTGGGATGTCCTCAGATATTTTCTGAGCACCTCCCCCAGGCTAGGTGCTGTTCTGGGCACCAGGAATGGAAGGATGAACTCGCTGGTCCTCACCTTCCTCCCGTATGTCGGCCAGTGAAACCTCATCCAAGCATCAAGCCTGTCTCAGATCCCACCTTCTCTGATCAGGGAGTCGGACAGACCTGGGTTGGGATAATGCTTGAGATGGGCTGGACCCACTCAAAGTGTGGCAAGCCCCAGAGGGATTTCCAAGTAACTGAACTATGTCCTGGAGGCAAAGCTCATTTTTAAAATGAAATTCTGGAGCATTTTGTGCTTTATTTCATAGACATTCTTGATTGATACCTACCACTAAAACTGGGCCTGATGTTCTTTCAAGAAAAGAACGGTAGGAGATAACCCAATACCACTGCATTTATGCACCCTTCTTCCCACTTTTATTCAAAATGATACTACAATGCAATAGGGAAGAGATATGGGGAGATATGTATATGCATAACTGATTCACTTGGTTATAAAGCAGAAACTAACACACCATTGTAAAGCAATTATACTCCAATAAAGATGTTAAAAAAAATGATACTACAGTAATGGAGTAGTTATCTATTGCTGCATAACAAGTTACCCCAAAATGTAATGGATAAAACCCCAACCAATATTTATGATCTCCCCCAGTTTCTGTAGTTCAGGAATTTGAGCGGGGGGTGACTTTGTTCTCATGAGTTGCAGTCAAGATGTTGGCTGGTGCATCAGTCATGTCATCTAAAGCCTCGGGGGGAGCCGGAGGATCCCCCTTCCGAATGGCTGCTCATGTGGCTATTGGCTGGAAGCCTTAGTCCCTCAGCACACATGCTTCTCTCTAGGGCTGCTTGAGTGTCCTCACAACACAGCAGTTGGCTTCCCCCAGAGTGAGTGATTCAAGAGGGAGCAAAGAGGAGGCCACAGTGTCTTTTATGACTCAGCCTGAGAGGAAAGAGTCCGTCATTTCCACAGTATCATATTGGTTACCCATGGCAGCCCTATTCAGGGTGGGAGGGGCTACACAGGGCATGAATTCTAGGCGGCAGGGATCATTGGGTCCATTTTGGAAGCTGGCTGCCGAGAAAAATAATAGGAGCCATGGAACAAACATAATTTAGCCACTTCTTGTTCTTGGGACATACCATCTCATTTGACCCTTACAATAAATCTGTGTGGGACAGACAGTGGGAGGTGAAATAGCTTGTCCAAGACCATGAAGCTAATAAGTGGTAGAGAGGGGTCCAAACTCAGAGGACTGTGAAACCAACCACCCCATCAATAGCGTCCAGCAGTGCCCTCTGCCACACGCCCGTCTCCTGGCCTCTGGAGAAAATTCCTAGACCTTCCCTGTGCTGCGACTTTGTTCCCCAGGCCCATGGTGTGGCCTCTCCTCCCAGCTTTGCCTGGCCTGTGCCCACAAGGGGCCCCCAAAGGTTTCTCCTCTCGCTGGTGCTGACTGCCCCTCATTCTCACTGAAGCCTCAAACCCTGTTCTGTGGACTTTGCTCTCATTCCCATTCCTGCTCTGGGACCCTTGGAAAAAGCCTCCCCAGTTCTAGGCGGGCACCGGTGGTGGCCCAGGCTTGGAAGGTCTTGTCCAAACGTTGGCTGACAGCCATGGTGTTGCCAATAATCCTTCCTGCCTCTTTGACCTCCATGAGTCTTTTGGTTTGGTTTGGTTTGGTTCTTTTACAGAGATGGTGTCATCTTTGCAAAGAGACGTGTTAGTAAAGGATGGTCAAGTTCAACAACTAAAACAGGAGGTGAATCAACTGAAAAGTGAGAACAAAGAAAAGGATCACCAGCTCGAAGCCCTCAGCTCCAGAGTGAGTGTCGGGTCATCAGCAAATTGTAGCTGCGAAAAGCAGACACAGTGGAGTCACATGACACACGGTGGTGAGATGAGGCCAGTGCCCAAGGACACAGGGAGGGTAGCTGCTGGGCAGGTGGCCAACTTCTCTGAAGCCTTTCAAAGGACAGCATGTATGTGTCTCAGAATAAGCATAATAGATTTTCAAATCAAGCAAACATTTTCTAACCCCTATTATAAATGAGTTTGTTTAATCCCAGCAACAAACACACCTATGAGCATATACTGCCATTGCCAAGTTTAATATTAAGCAGAATACGATCTCTCTGTGAGCAAGGATGACCACATGGCTGCATCGTGGTCCCAGCACCACTGGTTCTCATAATTGTCTTCAAAGCAGAACGTTTGAAGATCCAGATGCAAACACGCAGACTCTCATTTCTTCCTTAGACTTTAGTGTGTAGAATGTCTCTATGGAAGATGAACGTGGTAGGCAAGCAAAGAGCTTTTTACATGTAACTTTGACTATTTGCAAATCTTGCCTTCAATGCTAACTTTAGAATCCTGACTCTATAGGATAAGATTTCTCAGTATTTGTATGATGTGTCTGTTTCTGTGAGTCAAGGTAAAACCTCGAAGCTTTCATCTCAGGTGGCAACTCAGAGATTCCCAGAGGCTACCCGATAGCTAGGTCTGCATGGGGGTGGGGTGAGAACAGATCTTGAGGTTCCAAGGAAAAGGCACAGTAGGTAATACCTGGTACGTAGTACCATACCCAGTTTGGAGCTGGTGAAAGGCACTGCATGAGCTTTGGGATCAGACAGACCAGGGTCCAATCCCAGAGCTTTCTTTTATTGTAAATTATTTGGCCTCCATTTCCCCATCTGTGAAATGGGGATGACAAAATCGTTTTCTGAGAAGTGGGAGGCTGGTTTTAGTTGTGCTCTTCTGCCTCTGCCCTGGGTTGGCTGCCTGGCCAAGCCCTCTGCATTCGTTTCTCCCAAGCAGAGTGTCTTCCCAGGCATGTGCTATAGCTGTTTAATGTGGTGTGTGTGTGTGTGTGTGTGTGTGTGTTGGGGACGGGAAGGGGATGCAGAGGTGGTGCTAAGTAGAAGGAATCTGCAAAGACAGCACCTGCTTGGCTCGTCTACCTCCTGAAGTGCATTTGGATGATTTATGTCCCCGATTCCCCTTCCTTGTTGCCCTCGGAATGAGGTCCCTTCTCCTCTAGACTGTGCTGGCCGGTAGCACAAGGGCTCGTCACCACCAAGGGTACTGCTCTTGTGAACATTTGAGATGCCTTTTTTTTTTAATGACATACATCATGTGTGTTAATTTTAGAAAAATAAGTAGATGACATTGAGAAGAAAAAATAAAAAGAGAGGAGAGGAAATGCTACCTTGAGAAATCAGTGTTAATATTTTCATGTATGTTCTTCCAGTCTTATTTCTATATATTGCCTAGAAATCAATCAATCAATCATTTTATAGTGAATTTATTCTATGCACCTTTTTAAATTTTTTAAATACTTACTATTTTCCCGTGCTAATAAATCAGCGCTCTTATCATTCGTCTTAAAAGCTACATACTTTCTCCTGGATGTACCCAGTGTTATAAAGTGGTCTGCTGTGCTAAACAACACTTGGGTTGTTTCCTCATTTTATTTTTATTCCACAGTTACTGACAATTCTGTGAAGAGCATCCTTGAAACTACAGATTTACTTATTTCTCCAGTCATTGTCCTTAAGGTACATTCCTAAAGTGGGAATTGCTGGGTCAAAAGAAGGCACATCCATCCTTATGCACTTAATGCCTGTTGCCGAGACGCCCTCGGGCAAGACAGCTCCGTTTTCCCCTCCACACCAGTCGGGGCAGTTGTGTTTTTGAGATGCAACCTGCACAAAAGCCCTAAGATGGACCCCAGCTCTCTGGCTCGGCCCCCTGCACCCTCACCCGTCACAGCGTGAAAACATCCCAATTCCTGCACCCTAAGTACCCAGACTCTACAAAGCTGGATTTCCCCTGAAGTGAAGTTTGCTGGCTTTTGAAGAGGAATTTAGGCGCTCTATTCCTCAGAACTCATGAGAGGGTGAACTGGGAATGACTGCAGGATCCCGTGCTCCCATCACACAAATGGTCTCGCCTCTCAGAATTCAGAGGTGTGATTGGGTTATACAGCAGGAAACACTCCTGGGCGTGAACACAGGTACTTGGGACCCCCAGCCAAGCCCCGGTGGCCTTGTCAATTTTATGCACAGTGCTCAGTGCTGAAAGAAGAGTTACAGAAGGAAGATGCCTAGAAGGAGAACTGGGAAGCCCAAGAGAAAGAGTTAAAACTCTGCAAAACCGTGCGTTGAACTTTCTGACCCCTAGGTGTCCACTGAAAGCCTAGATTATGGCCTTGAGGGTTTTGGACGGGTTCCATGGCCCATTAGGTAGCACAAGCTCTGGGGCTTTCTGGGTGTTTGTCTGTTAATGTAGTCTCCTAATGCTTTGATTTGCTAGCCTCAAAGAGATGGGTGAAAAGACCATGGAAAACACACTCTCCCCAGATTTTCTGGGCAGTTGGCTCAAGGCCCCTCATCAGGATTCCCCTGGGGAAAGGGACGAGAGGTGGCCACCGTATGCTGCTAGAAATTCACCGTGGTCCCTACCCCTGGACTTGTAATGCCCAGACTTTCATGATCCACTGTCACAAGTTTTATCACAGCCCTGAGCACTGTTATTAACACAACTCTTCTTGAAGTATTTTTGCTTAAATACATTCAATTTTACAACAATTCATAAAAACAAAATAAAAAGCAAATGTATCACTGGCCTTGTATGGAAGGTGAACATAAAAATCAATACAGTGAAAAGATGACCACTCAGTGTAAATGTTCACCCCCTGTACAGGCCCGAACCCTCGTGCACATCACCAGGCATACGTTTTCCATCCGTTGGGAAGGACGGTGCCTGGGACGGGGGGAGGAGACGTGTGTTCTTCTCTCTGTCAGGAGCACACTTCTCTGCCTCAAATGAGATAAAAATGTCATTGTTCTTTTCTTCCAAACTGTGCCCATTGTGTCTTCCAAACAGCCCTTATTTAGATTGAACTCAAAAATGTGCCCCAAGGAAAGAGACTCTAATGAGTGGATAGGTATCTTGTACTGTTTAATCCAGGATCCATGCTGATCTTCAAAAGAAACTCAAATTTTCCCTCACCCAGCCCTTTCATTGCATCCGTTGAAAGAAAATCTACTTTGCCTCAAAGATGTGGAATTGTCCCCCAAGGGAAGGAATGAAGCGAATCCCAGACTAGGTTTCTGCCTTAATGAACCGGATGAAATGAGTTGTGAAGTTGACTTCCCTGTTGTTGGAACTCTTTCAGCAAATCCATGACATGGAAAAAGAAATGAGGAAGCTCAGGGTGGAGCTGAAAAGGAGCAGTACCGAGCAGAGCCTGATCTCTATGACGCTGTGGGAAAAGAGCAAGGTATGGCAGGGACAGGTCGGCCTGGGAACCACTCTGGGGCAAGCACACCACCTGCATCATCTCTGTTCATCCTCACAATGACCCCATGCGGTCTATACTGGTATTCACCCCACTTTACAGTCGGGAAAACTGAGGCTCACAGAGGTGAAGGAAGTTATCCAAGTTCACTTGCATAAAGTAGTTGTGGCAGAACTTGAATCCAGGTCTGCCTGACTCCAAAGCTCCTATGTGTAACCACAACCCTAGACTGCCTTCAGATATTAATTGTGAAATTATCTAAGAAAGAATTGATCCATTAAATCAAGTTTGCCAATGATGTTGTTCCAACTTAAATTCTCATATTGATTTTTTTTTGGCTTTTTGTTCCATCATTGAGAATGTTTTTAAAAATCTCAACATGTTTGTCATTTGTGTGTTTCTTCTTTTAATATGAACGATGTTTGCTTTATATATTTTGAGGCTGTGTTACTAGGTGGATATGAATTTAGAATCCTAATACTTCCTGTAGAGCAAAACTTTAGATCATCATGAAATGTCCCTTTTCATCTCTAGTAGTGTTTCTCCCTTCACGTCTCCTTTGTCATTTAGCTTCATCACTGGCTTTCTGTTGGTTAGAGTTTTCATACCATATCTTTTTCATATGTTCTCTGTCAATTTTTGTCTTAAGGTTTAGACATATGCCTTCAAATAGCGTATCATTTTTACAAAATCCAGTTTGACAATCTTTGACTTTTAGTCCATTTATATTATGTAATTACTCGTGTACTGGGGTTTAAATCTACCTTCTTGCTCAATACCAGTTGTACCATCTGTGCTATGTTCCTTTTCCTCTCCTTTCTTGCCTCCTTCTGAGTGGATGGTTTTCTCTTATTCCACTTTCGCCCTCTATTAGCTTGGAAATATTTCACTTTTTTACTATTCTTTTAGTAATAGTAAGACAATAGCATTCATCCTTGACTCACCAAAATCACACATTAATTAAGTTTTTCACTCTTCTACTATTCTCTTAGTAGTCATCCTGAAGACTACAATATGCATTCTTTTTTTTTTTTTTTTTTTTGCGGTACGTGGGCCTCTCACGGTTGTGGCCTCTCCCGTTGTGGAGCACAGGCTCCGGACGCACAGGCTCAGTGGCCATAGCCCACGGGCCCAGCCATTCCGCGGCATGTGGGATCCTCCCGGACCGGAACACGAACCCATGTCCCCTGCATCGGCAGGCGGACTCTCAACCACTGCGCCACCAGGGAAGCCCTATCCTGTGGTTTTTAAGTATCCCTGCACACTCTGCCTGTCTCTAGAGTATTAAGTCCAGTTGCGCTGTTTTTACCTCTTTGTTTATTGAGATTATTATTTACTTGCATTAAAATGTACCAGTTTCAAAGGTACAGTTTGATTAATTTTGGTAATTGTATACCAGGTGTAACCACCACCACGACCCAGATATAGAAAAGTTACTTACCCTTTAAAAGTTTTCCATCCCAATTTGCCCCAATTCAGTTTTGAGACACTTTATTGAGTTTTACTGCTTTCTCTAACATCGACTCTCCGGGTGATTTAGGAAAGTCACTTTACCTCTCTGGATGTGTTTTTGCTTTTATAACATGAAAAATGCCAGAACAGATGTGTTACCAAGGGCCCTTGCAATACTTTCAGAAAATGAGGGGGTAGGGTAAGGGCGGGAATCTCAGCCTTGCGTCCTCATTCTTCACACAGCACACGCATGTGGCAGATCCTAGTGGGAAAAGCCTGTGGTCGCATCAGAGAGAATTCGGTTTCCATCTCCTCTCTTGCTAGTGTGTATGTAACCTTTTGTAAGCATCAGCTTTCTCATCTCCAATATCAGGCTTATTAACAAGGTCTATTTGTTTACTGTTGTGAGGATGAATTGAGATGCACCGGCAGCCTTAAATGTTAGTTGGTATTTGTATTATGGCATAATAGAAAGGCACTGCATTCAACCATCTCAGTTACTACACGTTTATGCAGGCTGATTCTCACAGCCAAAACAGACGCACAAAGTACACCCACCCATTTACATACGTGGGGAAGCCCGAAGCCTCCCTTGCCTGCCTTCCTTACGGGGCTCAGAGAAAAGCTGCGCATGCGTGCGCGTGCTTCCAAAGCGCCTCGCTAGGGGGCGGAATGGGAAACAGGAAGTTCTAAAGCCTGTCGTACAAGCGCGACGTAAAGCGGGTCTGCTTTATGGCACCCTGCTTCCGCCGTAAAGCGCCTTTGGCAATCCCGCGTGAGTGGGTTGAGGAGACGACTGCCAGGTGAAAAACGCGATTCTTGGAGGTTGGCTGACTTGACGTCTTCCCCTTGGGCAAACGCGGGAGCCGGAGCCGGAGCCGGAGCCGGAGCCAGAGCCAGCTGCTCAACTCCCTAACTAAAAAGCAGAAGCATCATCTAAGGGATTTCGGCGAGGAGCATCCCTTCTATGACAGGTATGGAGAGGCGAGGCTGGGACCGGCGCTGCCGGCGTCCTTTCCCGGTGGGAGCCCGCGTGTCCCCGCGTTTGGTCCGCCGGTGCCCCGGGGGTAGTGACAGGGCAGCTCCCGCCGCGTGCCACGCTGCCCCGGCGCCGGCCTAGCTCGCCCGGGGATCCTGGCGGCTTCCCGCCTGAGATGGGGTTCTTCGCCGGTCTTCCTACCCTTTGTTGAGCCTGTAGTTTTATGCTAGACGGCACGCCTCCTGTGTGGCGACTGGGCAGATTTTATAAGCTTGTGTTCGTTTTCTATGTTTTTAAAGAATTGCTTGGGGGCTTCCCTGGTGGCGCAGTGGTTAAGAATCCTCCTGCCAAGAGAGGGGACAGGGGTTCGAGCCCTGGTCCGGGAAGATCCCACATGCCGCGGTGCAAGTAAGCCCGTGCGCCACAACTATTGAGCCTGCACTCTAGAGCCCGCGAGCCACAACTACTGAGCCAGGGTGGTGCAACTACTGATGCCGGCGAGCCTAGAGCCCCTGCTCCGCAACAAGAGAAGCCACCTGTCGCCGCAACTAGAGAAAGCCCGGGCGCAGCAACGAAGACCCATAGCAGGCCAAAATAAATAAATTAAAGAAGTTAAAAAAAATAAAAAAAGAATTGCTTGGGACCCTCGACATCACCTATCTATTCAATGACCATGAGGAAACTAATGTTTGGGTAGTTGTGGGTTCCTCTCTAAGTGTCCAGACTCTCAGTTATGATCTTAGTGCTCATCCCACCCCTTTGGGCTGCTTTATCAACAGTTAGAGGGATAGTCTACTTAAGAAATTTGCTAGAAAAGGTGAACCCCGAGGGCTTTTATTTGCCAAAATTTCCCATCTTTTGGATGAGAGCCTGTTACTGTGTGACTGTAGTATTTGTCATGTGGTCTTGTTAGACTTTTTCATTCGTCTCTTATTATCTATTTGGCATATCCTTCCAAAACCTGTCCAAATGCATATGGAGTTTTTACTTGACAATAGATATAATGTATTTATAACGGTATAGTCTGCCATGTTCATTTAAAGTTGTATCATTAGACTTTTCCTAATTGCTACCTACTAGTAGTTAAAGTTTAACATTGCCTGTTTCTTCTCAGGGTTTCCAGAAAGGAAGCAAAACCAAGACTTGTCAACTGGTAATGCTTTATACCTTCTTTATGATAGTAGATTCTGGACTGTTACTTTTAAGATTATATATGGTACTAAAGTTTGGCTACATTTCCACTCTCTTTGATTTTAGATGTAAGCTATATTTTAGTAATATTGCTTAGTTTTAAGTGCAGATGTCTGTTAAAATGCCATTGTGATAACTAATATAGTATAGAGTATGGAACTGTCCTGAGAGATTAGCCTGTTAGAACCTGTTAAGGAGGCTTACCAGAGGGCTCTTGGTGAATCCTAAGAGGGAATGTCATGTTTGCTTAACATAAAATAGAGTGCAAAATCATCAAAGGTCTTATTTCATTACCACAGACTCAGAAATAAAGTACACTTTTTTGTTGTAAGTTTTCCTGTTGCTCCTTTAAAGGTGCCAAATGTCTGACACATAGGTTAGATCGCCTTATAACCTAAAGCTCCATGTGTTTAGTTTGCTGTCTTCCCATGTGGAACATGAGCATTTCAAAGAAGAGGAAGCGCTTCTAGAATCATAGCTAGATTAGCTGTTTGAAACAAATTTGGTGCTCGGTCTGGTTGAATAGATAGGATTCCATATTTTCAGAAAAGCTAGTTTTTATTTAGAAAAGTCTGAACTTGGTTCCACTGTGGGCCTGATGATAGTCGTGGGGTAGCAACAAGAACAGTATAATTTTTGTTTTTAAAATCCCCATTTTCCTTTTAGTCAGAGAGTTTATAGATACTTCAAGTTCTGAAAGTGAAGCATAGAGTGAACCAGAACAAGTTTCTGGTTACAACAGACTACTTGCCACATTAAAGGATGTCTCCAAGGAAGATGAGGAGGAGGAAGAGGAGGAAGACAGTGTTCTAGATGAGACAGAAATGAATCTTGAAGATGGCGAGAGTGACGTCATTGTGGAGGAAGAGCTGGCAGTGGAGTCCACTGACATGCAGAAGAGTGAGTGTCTCTGATGTGGGTTTATCATCTTTGCAGGGACCACAGACAGATTGCCCCAGGGGCAGGGTGCCTTGTACCACAGAGCTGGGTGAAAGCACATGGATTCAAAGCAGAGATTCTTAACATTGTTGGGCTCTGTGATATCTTCAAGAATCTGATGAAAACACAGGACCCTGTGGCCATAAAAATGCAGAAATGACATTTTTGCTTATGATTTCCAGGATTTCATCAATCCTACTTCAAATTCCCCTGATTGGGAGGAAAGGGAACATAATTCTGTTTTTGTAATGGTCTCAATTTATGAAAGAGATTATTGTTCCTGCCTTAGAGGAACCAAGTTTAATGGAAGATAGACATAAAATATACAAAACTTTTCAAGCATCAAATCTGAATGGAACCGATAAATATAAGGTGTTAAAGAGATGCAAAGTGGTCACATGCTGCCAGGGTAAACGAGGGGAGGCTTCAGAGAAGAGCTGGGACTGAAAGCTGAAAGGGACTCTGTCTCACTCAGACATCTAGGTGACTATTTTTTAAAAAATTATCATTGGGCCTCCCTGGTGGCGCAGTGGTTGAGAGTCCGCCTGCCGATGCAGGGGATACGGGTTCGTGCCCCGGTCCGGGAGGATCCCATATGCCGCGGAGCGGCTGGGCCCGTGAGCCATGGCCGCTGAGCCTGCGCATCCGGAGCCTGTGCTCCGCAAGGGGAGAGGCCACAACAGTGAGAGGCCCGCGTACCAAAAAAAAAAAAAAAAAAAAAAAAAAAAAATTATCATTAATTTATTTATTTCTGGCTGCATTGTGTCTTTGTTGCAGTGCGCCGGCTTCTCACTGTGGTGGTTTCTCTTGTTGTGGAGCATGGGCTCTAGGCACGTGGGCTTCGGTAGTTGTGGCACACGGGCTCAGTAGTTGTGGCTCACGGGCTCTAGAGCACAGGCTCTGTAGTTGTGGCGCACGGGCTTCGTTGCTCGGCGGCATGTGGGATCTCCCCAGACTAGGGCTTGAAACCACGTCCCCTGCATTAGCAGGCGAATTCTTAACCACTGTGACACCAGGGAAGTCCCCATAGGTGACTTTTTAATTTAACTTTAAAATCAACTTTATTGAAGTATGAATTACATTCAACAAGGTGTACCCATTTTAAGCATGTAATTTGATAAGTTTTGACAAATGTGTATATCTATATTGTCATCGCCAAGGTCAAGATACAGAACACTTCCAATACCTGCAACAAGTTCCTTCTTATCCTTTTACAGTCAGTTTCCCAGGCCTGGCATCAGGCAACCACTGACATGCTTTCTTTCACTATGTATTAGTGTTTCCTATTCTAGAAATTCATATGAATGGAAGCATACAATAAGTACCCTTTTGCACGTGGCTTCTTTGGCTCCTCATGTTGTTGTGACTCATCCGTGTAGCTCATATTAGTAATTCATTTCTTTTTATTACTGGAATAGTAGTCCATTGTCTGAATATATCTGGGTAACTTTTTATATTCTATTATCTTAATGCCTACTTGCCTTACTGTATTTTTTTCTATACTTTGTGGTGTCACACACCATTCTTAGTATTTTCATTCATCACTTGTACTCGGATAAAAAAATCGTTGCCTCAGACTTAGGGATTGTTTTAATTTTGTTGGTTTTCCAGTTTTCTTTCATGTTTCAGGTTTTTAAAAATGAAAAGTTTGGCTTTTTAAATTATAAAAGTAATATATATTTAC